>NC_064854.1:50247308-51652308 GCF_024139225.1 Suncus etruscus | reverse complement strand
TCTGTACCATGAAGCCTACCCTAAATCGCCAAGCCCTGGATTTCTCTATGATTGATAATATCCCTGAGTGAGGGGCGATTATTAAAGTTCAGTTATCAAGACTTGATCTGGAAGATAGTAAAGTAGGTAGGGCATTGGTTTTGAACACATCCTGCCTGAGGTCAGTCACCAGCATCCATCTGGTGCTCTGAGCTGCTCCGGAAGTGACCTCTGAGCATTGCTGGATGTGATTCCAAAACAAAGTTGATATTGGGGGCTGAAGAGAGAGCACAGTGGCATTTGCCTTGCAAGCAGCTGACCCAGGACCTAAGGTGGTTGGTTCGAATCCCGACATCCCATATGGTCTCCTGTGCCTGCCAGGAGCTATTTCTGAGCAGATAGCCAGGAGTAACCCTGAGCACCGCCAGGTGTGGCCCAGAAACCAAAAACCAAAAACAAAAACAATAAAAAGAAAACTAAAGTTGATATCGGCTTCTGGAATCCACAGGATGCTTCAGACAACTATAGGTTCATGCACATAAAAAAAAGCCTTCTCATCTGGTGAAAACAGCACTGTTCTTACATAAAACAATAATGACCAATCCTGGGAGAGGAGCTGCTTTGGCAAAGTGGGAATGGCTTTTGCCTTGCACACTCCAAATTGGGTTTGATCCTCATTACCCCAGATGGTCCCCAGAGCACTGCTAGAAATGATCCCTGAGCACAGAGCCAGATACTGCCCCTCCCCTGAAAAAGAAGAAACAATCGTCTAGGGCCCAAAGATGGTACAGTTGGGAGGGCTTTGTTTTGCACACAGACAACCTTGATTCCACCCCAAGTATCCTCTAGCTCTAGCATTTTCCAAGTCCTGAAAGAGTGATCCCTGAGTTCAGAGCCAAGAATAATCCTGAGCACAGCCAGGTCTGACTCTATATAAATATATATATGTGTGTGTGTGTGTGTGTGTGTGTGTGTGTGTGTGTGTGTGTGTGTGTGTGTGTGTGTGTGTGTATGTATATATATGTATATATATTTATTTAATATAGCACTGGGGGAAAGGCAGTGAAGACTTTTTTGTTTGTTTTGTTTTTTTGTTTTTGTTTGTTTTTGTTTTTGGGTTATACCCGTCAGCACTCAGGGGTTACTCCTGGCTCTGCCCTCAGAAATCGCTCTTGGCAGGCTCGGGGGATCATACGGGATGCCAGGATTCAAACCACCATTCTTCTGCGTCTAATGCAAATGCCCTACTGCTGTGCTATCTCTTCGGCCTAGTGAAGACTTTTTGACAGGTGAAATAAAGAGCTATAAAATATCTACTCTGAAAAAAAAATCTACTCTGGGGGCCGGTGAGGTGGCACTAGAGGTAAGGTGTCTGCCTTGCAAGCGCTAGCCAAGGAAGGACCATGGTTTGATCCCCCGGCATCCCATATGGTCCCCCCAAGCCAGGGGCAATTTCTGAGCACTTAGCCAGGAGTCACCCCTGAGCATCAAACAGGTGTGGCCTGAAAAATCAAAAAAAAAAATCTACTCTGATCACTACAGAGAAGAGTTTTCTATGGTTAAAGCTTTGCCCTGTGTTATAATCTAGGGATAATGTTCCTTGAGTCTGGTTTGTCCAGACCCTGGTCTCCCAAAATGTATTATTAATATCAAGAGATAATTGAACCAAGACATGTTTAGTATAGACCATATTACATATCATTATTCTATGTACCTTGAACAAGTTAATTTTTTTTCTTCAAAAATTCCATTCTCTGAGGCCGGAGAGATAGCATGGAGGTAAGGTGTTTGCCTTGTATGCAGATGGATGGCGGTTCGGTACCCCGACCCTGCCAGGAGCAATTTCTGAGTTATACCCAGGAGTAACCCCTGAGCACTGCCAGGTGTGACCCAAAAAACAAACAAAAAAATTCCATTCTTTATCACAAATACAACTATTGTGATGAAATTAATTTATATCTCCAGATATAGGAAACTCAGCAGGCAAGTTGTAGAGTTGGATTCTAATGTATATTTATCTAAGCACAGATTTCTTCATCTCAGTTATCTACTTTGTGTGGGCAAGAGCTGAGTTCTGGAGGTGGAGAGTATGCTAGGTTAGAGGAAAAATTGTATCTACAATATAAACAAATAGATTGACCTTCAGCTTTGTATATGTGTGTGAGCCTTGTTTTGTCTTTCCCAGTGTACTCTCTATTTTCCAGTGAGAGGAGAGAAAAATGTTATATGCAGTCTCAGTTATTATGGGCCTGATGCCTATTGTTACCAATATAATGCTTCATGGCCTCATGGCCTGCCTACAATTAGACTCGTTCTTTCTGAGCAAGAGACACCCACAAAGCTGCCTCAGTTTGACTTGGTGCCCTTTCTATAGCTTGCATTTTGTTCCTAATCTCCTATTCAGGGTCATTCTGCAAACGTTATTCCATTAGAAACAAACAATTTAGTACTAATCCCTCACACTAACATTAGGACCCATTTTAATGCAACATGAACACTGACATGAATTTACTCTTTTGCGGGGGGGGGAGGGGCACACTCAGGGGTTACTCCTGGCTATATGCTCAGAAAACGCTCCTGGCTTGGGGGACTATATGGGATGCTGGGGGATCAAACCATGGTCTGTCCTAAGTTAGCGCATGCAAGGCAGATGCCCTATCACTTGCGTCACTGCTTTGGCCCATTAATTTGTTCTTGTTTCAATTTTTGTTCAACATACACATCAGAATCCTAATGAACTGTTTGTAATCCTGACGTTCTCTCATGGAGTTGATCTCAATGTTTTGAGTATCAAGAACTGCTACGTTTTTAAAAGTTGATTGATGTGTGTGTGTGTGTGTGTGTGTGTGTGTGTGTGTGTGTGTGTGTGTGTGTGTTTTGGAATCACTCCTGGTAAACTGGGGAGCATCTGGTATGCCGTGCCAGGGATCCAATCCAAGTTGGCTGTGTGTGCAAGGGAAGCACCCTACCTACAGTGTTATAGTTCCATTCCCAGGGGAAGCTAATATTGCATAAACATTTTGTTCCTATGCTATTTCTTTTACTGTCTTGAATGTGAATCTACTAACATTCCTTAAGCACAACTAATATTTATGTCTGTGCTTATTTTCCCAGACATCTAATGGCAAGTAACTCTTGCTTGGCCATAAAAAATTTATCTCTGTGCTATTTATTTATTTATTTATTTGGGGGGGGTCACACCCGGCAGCACTCAGAGGTTATTCCTGGCTCTGCATTCAGAAATCATCCCTGACAGGCTCGGAAGACCATATGGGATGCCGGGAATCAAACCACCATCTATCCTGGGTTGGCCTCGTGCAAGGCAAATACCCCACTACTGTGATATTTCTCCAGCCTAGCCACCCTATTAATCACTTGAAAACGGACCACACACACACACACACACACACACACACTGCGCTCTTTTTTTTTGGGGGGGGGGGAGTCACACCGGCAGTGCTCAGAAGTTATGCCTGGCTCTATGCTCAGAAATCACTTTTGGCAGGCTCAGGGGACCATATGGGATGCCGGGATTCGAACCACCGTCCTTCTGCATGCAAGGCAAATGCCCTACCTCCATGCTATCTCTCTGGCCTCGCGCGCGTGTGCTCTTGACTATCATCTTGTAAAACCTTTGTCAATTTTTCTGGAATATCAGTTTGTCCATCTGTTCTGAAATATCAGACTGTCCAGTAAGAGGAGGAAGGGCAAGAAAGTAAGGAACTCACTCACTGATTCCCTTCCCTAGGTAAATTGAGATTTTGGCGCTATCAGCTAGATTGTCCTTTCAACTCAAATTTAGAATTTCTGTGTGTTTGGAAACAAAAAGGTGACTATCTCCTGTTATTTGACCCTAATTTAAAACACCTCTAGGACTCAAGGTCTAGCAAGGCTAGCCAAAAGGTTGGTGATGTCAGAGGCCAGAGAGATAAAACAGCCAGTAGGGCACTTACTTTGCAGACAGCTGATCTAGATTCAATCTCAACATCCCATAGGGCCCCCTGAGCATCCAGAGGAGTAATTCTTGAGTACAGAGATGGGAGTGACCCCTGAGCATCGCTGGGTGTGGACCCCTATAAAAATAGTGAGGATGTTAATAACTAGCATGAGGGTGATAACCTTGGCCCGGATCATTCCACAGAAGTGATTCTTTTTCAGTTGTGTGCTAATTTTCATTCTATTCTTTTAAATAGGAGTTTTCACTTTTGTGACATGGCTCACAGACAGAAATATTACTGCACAATATTATTCACCCATGTCTGACTAGCTTGGGCCTCCATCGATGGATATTGTTGCCTAGAAACGAATTTTCAAGAGAATTGTGGCTTGGAGCACGTAGGCAGACAATAACATTGTCTGTGCATTGGGGAACATTGGGGTGCAATGGGGAACCCTATGGAATGCCTATGACATGAGCTGGCAATTTTTGAGTAACTACAACAATGTTATCAAACCAAACATACAAAGCACTTTTTCCGTACTCAGTCTGCACTGCCCAGGATTTCCTACCTAGGGATATTTTCCTTGGAGAGCTTGGAGAGGGTGAAAAGTTAAAACAGTAAGAAGGAAGCCTTATTAATAATTGAGTTCTTGGAGTGGGAGAGTGACTCAGTGGGGTCCTGTGACTCATGTGGTCTCATGCCTCAGTTTCCAAACCAACAGTGAGCAACCATGGAGCCTGTCGTGACCTTTCTCTACCTCTGACATTACTTTTGGCTTTGTATTCCAGGATCACTCCTGACTGCTCAGGGAACCATATAGGGTGCCGGGATGAAGGCCAGGTCAGCTATGTGCAGGGCAAGGGCTATATTCATGATGCTATTTTTCCTGCACCACATTTCTTTTAAGTTCAGTCACTCTAATTTGGATTTCATGCTTTCAGTGGGGTGGATCCAGTGGTTTGGATATACATAGATACTTCATTTCCACACCCCAGACAAGCCCAAGGCACTGACTTTAAACAGAACTGCTGAGTTACCTCCCTGTCACCTCTTTTTGGTTTCTTCTTCTGTTTCTCTCCTCTCAGTTTTCTTTCAGTAACCTCCATCCATGGATTTATCTTTATTTGATACCCTCCAATCCCTCATCATGTTATTTCATATACCGCAAATTAGTCTGATCAACTGGCATTTGTCTTTGCCCTTTTGACTTATTTCACTTAACATGAGGTCATCCGATTCTACTCAAGTTGCAACAAACTGCATGATTTCATGATCCCTTAAGCTGCATAGTTTTCCATTGTATGTCTAGGCCAACTATATTATCTGTCAGTAGACACCCAGGTTGTGTTCATTTCTGGGCTATTGTACCCAGTGCCACCATAAACACAGGTGTGCATATACTGTTCAAATGAGTGTTTTTTGTGTCTGGTGGGTTATGCCAAAAAGTGGAATCACTACAACATATGGAAGCCTTATTCTTACTTTTTTGAAGATTTTCATACTGTTACACATGATATATTATAGCAGTATCACTGTAATGTAACATCATAATTCACAGTACTGGTGGCTTGGAGAAAGCTCAGTCTTCACAGTGTGCATGTCTGGACTCAATCCTAAACACCACAAACTCACAACACACACATACTCACATACTCATGTGAGTGTGCATTCACTCACACGCACAAATATCTTCATATAAACATTCTCATTACACTTAAACACACATAGAAACACACCCTCATACACACACACACACACACACAGATACACTCACACACATTCAAACACCAACTCACATTTACAAAACGCCCTCATATAATCGCACACAGACTCCTGTACTCATAAACATATACACATGATGCATATACAAGTACACTTTCACACACACACAAACACACACACCACTCTGTCTTGTACCTGGGTGGAAGCATGTCTGCCCCCATGCACCTGTCTCCTAAACCCTCCACTAAATCTCCTCTCATAACTCTAGGAATTCAGATTCTCAGGTCATCACTCTGACCCTTCGTCCTCTGTGCTCAGGAGGGAAGCTTGTGCATGAATGCTCTGAACCTCCCTGGGTCAGAGGCCACAGGACAGTCTCAGGTGATGTCAGAATGATTTTCCCCAGAGATCTATTGTCCAGTAACAACCCAAAGACATATCGTTGAATACTCTCAAATGATTCATAATCTGCCTTATATTGGTTGCTCTTTGCCTTCGATTATTAAATCTGTGGAATGATATTCACCCAAAATTGAAGGCTTCTTCTTCTGAGTGAACTAGGCTAAACCCTGAGGAAGACTGAAGACAGAGCACTTTCTAGAAGATCCCAGCTGGCATCCCAGTCTGAGAGCCTGAAACAGGGCTCTCTATACATTATGATGATCATGATGATGATGATGGTTTTAGTGATAATGGTGGTTATGTTGATGTTGCTCCCAAGTGGTGCTCAGGAGGGCTGAGCAGTGCATAATTCAAGGCTATGCTGCTCGTGCCAGCTGCCAGGAATCACTTAGACACTCAGATCACCCTGGCCAGTGCTGGGAGCTCAGGGTCACACCCTGTAGCGCCCAGGCAATTGGTGCCTGGAGTGGCCAAATGATAGTACAACAGTAAGGGGTTTGTCTTGCACACAGCTGACCCATGTTTGATTATCAGCATTCCATATGGTCCCCCAAGCACCACCTGGAGTAATTTCTCAATGCAGAGTCAGGAATAACCTCTGAGCATCACTGGTTGTGACGACCAACCTCCCTTAAAAATAAGAGCATTAATGCCTGGAATCAGACCCAGGACTAATGTGAGAAAAGTGCTCTAACATCCTGTCACCTAATAATAAAGTCTGATCAACACTCAATGATGATCAGAGTTTCCACTGGCTTTTCTCTTTTTTTTTTTTTTTTGGCGGGGGCACACCCGGCAATGCTCAGGGGTTACTCCTGGCTGTCTGCTCAAAAATAGCTCCTGGCAGGCACGGGGGACCATATGGGACACCGGGATTCGAACCAACCACCTTTGGTCCTGATCGGCTGCTTGCAAGGCAAATGCCACTGTGCTATCTCTCCAGGCCCCCACTGGTTTTACTCTTAAGGATTACTCCTTGTAGGGCTCAAGGGACTCTATGGGATACTGAGGATTGAACCTTGGTAGATTGCATGCACGGCATGGGTGTCGGAATTTTGTATGACTAAAACTCAACCATGAGCAACTTTGTAACTATGCATCTCATGGTGATTTAATTAAAATATTTTAATAAAACAAACCAAAAAAAGCCCAAAGAAAAAATAAATTCATGGGGCCAAAGCTATAAGACAGAAGATAGAGTGTTTGCCTTGCATGTAGTCAAACAGGGTTCAATCCCCAGCATCCCATCTTGTCCCCTGTGCCTGCCAGGAGTGATTCCTGAACACAGAACCAGGAGTGACTCCTAAGCACCCCCAGATGTGTCCCGAAAACCAAAAAATATTAAAAATACATTCATGAAAAATAAATGTATTTGTTTTATTTTTGGTTTGGTTTGGTTTGGCCACACCCAGCAGCACTCAGGCATTATTCATGGCTCTGCATTCAGAAATTACTTCTGGCAGACTCAGATGCCAGGGATTGAAACTGGGTCAATTGCTTGCAAGGCAAATACTCTACCTTCTGTACTATTGCTCTGGACCAAGAAATGAATAATTTATTCTTTTTTTTCTTCTTTGAGAGAGAGTGAGGGAGAAAGGAAAAAGGGAGAGAGAGGGTTGAAGCAGAAAGGAGAAAGAGGGAAAGAGGGTGGGAGAGAGGGGGAGAGAGGGAAGGAGAAAGGAGGAGAGGAAGAGGGAGGGAGAGAGGAAAAGAAGTGAGAAAGGAGTGAGAGAGAGGGAGGGAGAGGGGGAAGGAGAGAGGAAGAGTGAAAGAGGGAGAGAAGAAATGAATAATTTAAAAAGGAAGAATTTGGCTCACTCTGCTGCAAAAAGGTTGACCAGACATCCTATTCTGAGGGTCTTCCAGAATTGTAGTCTTGCTCTATGCCTTTCTTTACAAGCCCTTCCCACATATCATATCCATTTCTTCCTACTAAACTGTACCCAAATGCAGATAAACTCAAAGGACCATGATGGTGGACAGACTCACAGCTCTGGTCTTGCTGCCTCATCAATCAACACATGTCCCATTTTTAGTCACTATCTAAGGAACAACATGCCCTGTGCTTGGCTATACCTCCATGCTGCCTTTTTCCTCCACTCATTGCTATGTGAAAAACACATCCACAAAGCCCCTTTGGCCTGAGATGCGACCAGACCTCAGCCCTTTTGTACCCTACCTAGCAGCAGAAAACCTTCTAGAAGGATCTTTGAGGACCACAGAGGACTGTCCTCAGATGTCCACAGGTGACCCCCCTCCTTCTTCCTGCTCTTAATGAGACACAGAGGGACCCAGAGTGATAGCACAGAGGTAGAGTGTTTGCCTTGCATGAGGCCAACACCAGACTGCCTTCAGTTCAATTCCCAGCATCCCATATGGTCCCCCAAGCCTGCCAGGAGCGATTTCTGAGCACAGAGCCAAGAGTAACCCCTGAGCATAGTGGGATGTGACCCCCCCAAAAAACAAAAACAAAGAAAAAAGGAGATATAAAGAAGGAAGGAGACCTGAGAGTAGGGGAAGAAGGAGGGATCTAGCTCCTTCAGCAATGGTCAGAGGTTCCCTAAACCATCAACTGACTGTGAAGTTTATTTCAATAGAAGAGTGGGGGTCCACCATGATGAGTCCCCAGGATGAGGTGGCCTTTGAAGGGCTCCAGCAGTGTTTGTGTGTGTGTGTGTGTGTGTGTGTGTGTGTGTGTGTGTATGTGTGTGTGTGTAGAGGGAAGTGTTTCAGTGTTCAAATGTGAGTCACCCTTAAACCTTCACATGGGCATCCCAATCCAGGAAACCCAAGAAGAATCCAGAGCAGGGCCTGGGCTTACCTACATATTGGGTATGTTGTCACCTCAAGGGACAAAGTTCTGGAGTACCAGAACTTTCCTAGGCCTAAGGCACCAGCACCATTATCAGTGTGTCCCCCAGTTTCTCTCAGAGCTTCCAAGGTAGCTAAGTGAACGGTTTCAACAGGATATTTGATTTGCATGGAGTGGTATGGGTCAATGCTTGGCTGACTGGGTCCAAAAAGCAAAATAATTGAATCTAGATTGCAGAATAATAAAATAAGGAAAATATTACAACAGTTCAAAATGTGTGGAGAGAGGTTGAAAAGAAGATAGTGGCGAGGGCACTTACCTTGTACATGAATGACTTGGGTTTGATTCCTGGCTCCCTATATGGTCCCTCAAAACCCCACCAGGAGTGATTCCTGAGCAGAGTCTGGAGAAACACTTAAGAATTGCTGGGTGTGGCCCAAAAACCAAAATCAAAAATGTGGGAGTATCCTGGACAATCCCTGATCAAGAAAACTTCAAAATGAAAGTTGCAAATTCCAATGGATGTGCTGGATTTAGGGCCCATGTCCAAACTTACAGCACTGCCTCCTTGAGGTTATTCTATTGATGTGTCCAAGAGGAAAGAGAGGAAGGTCTCCCTGGCAGAGAACATCACCATAACCTATATTCATGTTCCATGATTGAGAATCACAGGTGGGGCTGGAGAGATAGCATGGAGGTAAGGCATTTGCCTTGCATGCAGAAGGACGGTGGTTTGAATCCCGGCATCCCATATGGTCTCCCAAGCCTGCCAGGAGCGATTTCTGAACATAGAGCCAGGAGTAACCCCTGAGTGCTGCCAGGTGTGACCCAAAAACAAAACAAAAAAGAAAAACAGAGAATCATAGGTGACATGACCTGGAAACTCAGCACTGTGACAGAAGAATTGAATAGTTCGTGAACTTTGAGCTCTAACCTTTGACACATTGTTCTACTAGAGCCATGAAGTAACATTCTCAAGTCTGCCTTTGGGGTCACTCATGAATCCATTCTCCTATGTCCTCACTGTCCTTAAACTTTGACCTCACACTGGCCACAGCTTCTGAGTTGTTTTCCTTCCACTCTCCATCCTTTTCTTGTGAACAACACTAGCACCAGTGCACTAAAGAAAAATGAAGAAACCACCCTTTTTGTGTATGGGGGGGCCACACCCAGTGACACTCAGGGGTTACTCCTGGCTAAACGCTCAGAACTCACCCCTGACCTGCGCACAAGGCAGACGCCTTACACCCTGTGCCACCACGCCAGCCCCAGGAAATCACTTTTTGAGATGTTCTAGAATCTTCAGAACTCTGAAGATTGTTCTAGTAAGTTCTAGAAGCCCAGAAGCTATTTTAAAATTTTTCTGACCAGAAAAGATAGAGATATAACGCATACGGCTAGACATCCTCCAGTTGGCCTGACATCACTTAGATGACATCACCCTTGAGAAAATAACTGAACCCAATCAACAATAGGTTTCTTATCTGGATGTTACAAACCTGGTCAACTGCTTCTCAAGTATGATACCACCAGCATAAAACTATGCAAAGATAGACATGGCATGTGAGCATTCTCTCTATCTCTTTTCTACCTCTAAGGGTAGAAAATGCCACAGAGCCTATCTTGGTCTTTCATGGAATCTAGACAATGTTTTGGTAGTCAAGAAATGAGTGAGCAATGAACCTAGTGCCTCTTCATTCCTCTGTGAGCATATCAATTCATCTTTGATCTAGAAAATTTTATAATGATCATTTTTTAACCTCCTCATGTCTGTCTCGGAACAGACTAACATTGTTTCTTCCTTGTCCTCACTCCATGCTCTGGGATCTGGCTGTGACATGATGGTCACCTATATCATACCCAATATATAACCCACAGGACAATATGTGTTTGTCTTTTTGTCATTCTATTTACTTCCAGGTTGAAGTGTTTTTGTAAGTATTCTGATTTTTTTGTAATTTTTCTTGTAAGGTATTAGATGCTATGAATATAATTTAGCTTAAACAGACCATGGCTCTGAAGAGCATTAGCAGTGGATTATAAACTGGCACTCTGGTGGTGAATATGCTGTTAAAAACTGGAGCCATAAACTTTATTATTAACCATATATTTTTGGGGGGGGTCACACCCCGCAGTGCCCAGGCGCCACTCCTGGCTATATGCTCAGAAATTGCTCCTGGCAAGCTTGGGGGACCATATGGGATGCTGGAATTTGAACCACTATCCTTCTGCATATAAGACAAATGCCCTACCTCCATGATATCTCTCCAGCCCCTATTATTAACCATACTTTACATCCCCTGATCTAGGGAAGACATCTACAAAACATCCAAGGTTGTCTATAACATCACCTGAAGGCAATCCTCTAACAGGGAAGACCCTATCGCTGCTCTGGCATCTACCTACTCAAAAGAGACTTCCCTTAACACTGAGAAGACTTAACAACAACAATGACCTGCTTACGTGACAGGGCTTTCTATATTGCCCCTTAATTGTGAGGTGAAACTAGAGGATACTCCACACCAGCCTGACTTCAATGTAGAATGTGCAGATTCCAGGATCGTTTTTTTTTTTTTTTTTTTTTTGGTTTTTGGGCCACACCCGGCGGTGCTCAGGGGTTACTCCTGGCTGCTCAGAAATAGCTCAGAAATAGCTCCTGGCAGGCACAGGGGACCATATGGGACACCGGGATTCGAACCAACCACCTTTGGTCCTGAATAGGCTGCTTGCAAGGCAAACGCCACTGTGCTATCTCTCCAGGCCCGATTCCAGGATCTTTAATACAGAAACCCGATGCCAACAATAAAGACTGCGTGAAAAATAAAACTGTATTGGCACTACAGACAATGACTTGGATTGAATAAAGTAGTTTGTCTGGAACCTAAAATTGGTCGTATGCCAGGAAACTTCAGGGGTAGGGTCTCCTTATATTTAGACCAAGGCTTTTCCTTTCCATGTCCCCCATATTTTGGTGGGCCTATGCAAACAATATTTGCCACTCTAACACCATTTTTACTGTGCTCTTTTGACTCTAACCTTTAAAAAAAAACCTTAAACTTTTGATGTTAACTTAAACTTATATGCATGTGCATGAAAATATTAAAAAAAATACTATGCCTTCAATGTTTAAGGAGTCACATAAATCTCATGGCTTTAGATTGCTTTGTGTACTGCTAAAAATGTTATAATGTACTACAATCGGGGGACTTGTGGACAAAGTAATTGTACATGGGTTCTGCCTTATTTTTCTTAATGTTCTTTGACTGTAAGTTCAATATTTAGGCGTTAGCAGGGCGTTTCTTTTGAGAACTCTGTTTATGGGCAATTGTCCTTCCACTGTAACTTTACCTTCTCCTCTTTGCATCATTGTTCTCATAATTAAAAATACAAAAAATAAAATAAAAAGAAATAGCCTCTTGGCATCTAATAAATGGGTGAATGGTGTCATCATTAAGAAAAAACAGTTTTGATGGCTGCAGGTGGGGGTTTCCAGGCAGAGTGCTGACTGCTCTACCTGCAGAATCTCCACCGGGCTGTGCTTCTTCTGAGGAACTGAGCACCGGAAGGGAGCCCTGTCCTACCCTTCTCTGTCTTTCCTGAACTCTGGAAGCTCTCCTCAGAGCCCTGGGAAGCGAACCCCAAAGAAACTACATTCGGGAGCTACCCAGCGAGCCAGTGAGTGAGTGAGAAATGGCTGCAGGTGGGGGGTTTCCAGGCAGAGTGCTGACTGCTCTACCTGCAGAATCTCCACCGGGCTGTGCTTCTTCTGAGGAACTGAGCACCGGAAGGGAGCCCTGTCCTACCCTTCTCTGTCTTTCCTGAACTCTGGAAGCTCTCCTCAGAGCCCTGGGAAGCGAACCCCAAAGAAACTACATTCAGAAGCTACCCAGCGAGCCAGTGAGTGAGTGAGAAATGGCTGCAGGTGGGGGTTTCCAGGCAGAGTGCTGACTGCTCTACCTGCAGAATCTCCACCGGGCTGTGCTTCTTCTGAGGAACTGAGCACCGGAAGGGAGCCCTGTCCTACCCTTCTCTGTCTTTCCTGAATTCTGGAAGCTCTCCTCAGAGCCCTGGGAAGCTAACTCCAAAGAAACTACATTCGGGAAGAGATAACAATGCTATCTGGGCAAAAGCCGGCTCCCTGTGTGTGACACCAGGCGGGGAAAATCCGCGAAAGTACACCGGCCCAGTGGGGCTCAACTGTGAAAGACTGTGAGTGTGACCTGTCTATGTCTGTCTACTGTCCTCTTGCGTGAAACTCTTGCGAGTGGGGCAAAAAGAGGCTCAGAGGAGCACGGCCGCTCTGCTTCGCTACGCGGCCGTGCACTCTTTCTAAGGAAAGAACTCCATTGCAACAAGAAGGAAAAATCACACTAAGAACGGCGCTATATCACAGAAGCAAACATTTCTCTCTGGACTGTCTTCTCTGTTGCATGCTCGGGCCTAAGATTTGACCCAGTGTGAGGCTTCATCCGCGGAGGTCTCCCCTCCCTTAGAGGCAAGTCAGCCCATCCAGAAAGGGAGGAGCCAGAGGAGTGTGCTGCCTACATCATATAGACAATGAATACCACCACAACACGTAGAAAAACCCACAATACAAGTGTGACAATGGGGAAACAACGCAGGCCAGCATCAGACATAGAGAATGAAGATGACAATTCTGAGGACCAGATAATGACTGAACAACTAATCAACCTCTCAGATAAGGACTTTAGACTAGCAATATGGAAGGTGCTCAACAGACTCCAAGAAACCATGGATCGAGTTGAACAGAACACTAATAAGAACCAAGAAAATATGAAGGCAGAAATGACAAAACTCCAAACTGAAATAACATGTCAACTAACAGGACTGAAAAAATCAGTAAACGAAGTGAATGACAAAATGGATAAGCTCTGGGACAGGGTATCAGAAGCTGAGAATAGACTTGGTGCTGTGGAAGATGAGATACATAACAATTCCATACAGCAGGAGAGATTGGACAAAAAACTTAAAGCAAATGAGCAGACAATGGAAAAATTAGTCAAAGAATGGGAACAGAAGAAAATAGAAGTCTATGATAAGATCAACAGAAACAACTTAAGAATCATTGGAGTCCCAGAGACCCAGGAAGAAAATTTCCAGGAAGAATCAATGGTCAAGAACATCATTAAAGAGAAACTTCCAGAGCTAAAGAATATATGTGATCAAATCCTGCATGCCCGAAGAGTACCAACCAAAAGAGACCCCAGAAAAAACCACCCCAAGACACATCCTAGTCACAATGACAAATCCCACAGATAGAGACAGAATTCTGAAAACAGCAAGATCAAAAGGGGAAATCATGTTCAAGCAAGCTTCCCTGAGATTTACAGCAGACCTGTCACCAGAAACACTCAATGCCAGAAAGCAGTGGTGGGATATTGTGACAAGACTGAATGAAATGAATGCTTCACCCAGAATACTATACCCAGCAAAACTCACTTTCCGGTTTGATGGAAGAATACATGGTTTCACAGACAAAAAACAGCTCAGAAACTTCACAGACACAAAACCAGTCTTAAGAGAAAAACTGAAAGACCTAATCTAAGACAAGACTACCCAAAAGACACACCAAATTTTGAAATAAAGATGGCGTTAAATCCCAGGACAATTCTTTCTCTCAACGTCAATGGACTAAATGCACCAGTTAAGAGACACAGAGTGGCTAAATGGATCAAAAAACTCAATCCAACCTTCTGCTGCCTACAAGAAACGCACCTGAATAGTCAGAACAAACATAGACTCAAAATAAAAGGCTGTGAGAAAAATTATCCAAGCAAACAACACCCATAAAAAAGCTGGAGTGGCCATACTAATATCAGATAATGCAAACTTTATACTCAGGAAGGTTGTAAGGGACAAAGATGGACATTTTATATTAATCAAGGGGTACGTAGAGCAGGAAGAATTCACTCTCCTAAACATATATGCACCGAATGAGGGGCCAGCAAAATATTTAATACAACTGTTAACAAATCTGAAAAATAATATCAACAACAACACAATAATTGTGGGGGACCTTAACACGGCTTTGTCAACACTGGACAGGTCAACCAGACTGAAACCCAACAAGAATATACTAGACCTGAGGAGAGAAATGGAAGAAAGAGGCCTAGTGGATATATATAGGACACTCCATCCCCAGAAACCTGGATACACATTCTTCTCCAATGTACATGGGACATTCTCCAGGATAGACTACATGCTGGCACATAAAACATACCTCCATAAGATCAAGAGGATAGAAATTTTGCAGACTACCTTTGCTGACCACAAGGCTCTGAAATTATTTGTGAACTCCAAAGGGACTCAGAAGAAACACTTTAACACCTGGAAGTTTAAACAGCCTCATGCTCAATAACCAGTGGGTCCGAGATGAAATCAAGGAGGAAATAAAAAGGTTCCTGGAAACAAATGACAATAAAGACACAAACTCTCAGAACTTATGGGACACAGCAAAAGCAGTACTGAGAGGAAAATTTATAGCTTTGCAAGCACACATCAGGAAGGAAGAAGGAGCTTACCTGAGTAGCTTAATGACACAGCTAATAGAACTAGAAAATGCTCAACAAAAGGACCCAAGAATAGGAAGACAGAAGGAAATAACCAAAGCTGAGAGCAGAAATCAACGAAGTGGAAACTCAAAAAACAATCCGAAAGATCAACGAAAGCAAAAGTTGGTTCTTTGAAAAAATAAACAAGATTGATAGACCACTGGCAAACCTAACAAAGAAAGAGAGAGAGAGAGAAACTTGATAACTCGTATCAGGAATGAAAAAGAGAGATCACTACTGATATGACAGAGATTCAAAGGGTAATCAGAAACTACTTTGAAAAACTCTACGCCACTAAAAATGAGAACCTGGAAGAAATGGATAAATTCTTGGACTCTTATAATCTTCCACGGTTGAAGGAAGAGGATGTAGCATATCTAAACACCCCCATCACATTGATGAAATTAAAACAGTAATCAAATGTCTGCCGAAAAACAAAAGCCCAGGTCCAGATGGATTCACTAATGAATTCTATCAAACTTTCCAAGAGGAACTACTGCCAATCTTGGCAAGACTCTTTCATGAAATTGAACAAACAGAAACACTCCCAAATAGCTTTTATGAAGCCAACATCACCTTGATACCTAAACCAGACAGAGACGCTACCAAAAAAGAAAATTACAGACCAATATCACTGATGAATGCAGATGCAAAGATCCTCAACAAAATCCTGGCAAATAGGATTCAATGCCTCGTTAAGAAGATCATCCACTACGATCAAGTAGGTTTCATCCCAGGAATGCAAGGCTGGTTTAACATCCGTAAATCTATCAACATAATACACAACATCAATAACAAGAAAAATAAAAACCACATGATCATATCAATAGATGCAGAGAAAGCATTTGATAAGGTCCAACACCCATTCTTGATCAAAACTCTCAGCAAGATGGGAATGGAGGGAACCTTTCTCAATATAGTGAAGGCCATCTACCACAAGCCAGTGGCAAATATTATCCTCAATGGAGAAAAACTGAAAGCCTTCCCTCTAAATTCTGGCACAAGACAAGGCTGTCCTCTCTCACCACTCCTATTCAACATAGCACTGGAAGTACTTGCTATAGCGATTAGGCAAGAAAAGGATATCAAGGGAATCCAGATAGGAAAGGAAGAAGTCAAGCTCTCACTGTTTGCAGATGACATGATACTCTACTTAGAAAACCCTAAAGACTCTATCAAAAAGCTTCTAGAAACAATAGACTCATATAGCAAGGTGGCAGGCTACAAAATTAACACACAAAAATCAATGGCCTTTCTATATACCAATAGTAATAAGGATGAAATGGGACATTAAGAAAACAACCCCATTCACAATAGTGCCACACAAACTCAAATATCTTGGAATCAACTTGACTAAATATGTGAAGGACCTATACAAAGAAAACTATAAAACTCTGCTCCAAGAAATAAGAGAGGACACACGGAAATGGAAACGCATACCCTGCTCATGGATTGGCAGGATTAACATCATCAAAATGTCAATACTCCCCAAGGCATTATACAGATTTAATGCCATCCCTCTAAAGATACCCATGACATTCTTCAAAGAAGTGGATCAGACACTTTTGAAATTCATTTGGAACAATAAACACCCTAGAATAGCTAAAGCAATCATTGGGAAAAAGAATATGGGAGGAATTACTTTTCCCAACTTTAAACTGTACTACAAAGCAACAGTTATCAAAACAGCATGGTATTGGAATAAGGATAGGTCCTCAGATCAGTGGAATAGGCTTGAATACTCAGAAAATGTTCCCCAGAGATACAGCCATCTAATTTTTGATAAAGGAGCAGGAAATCCTAAATGGAGCAGGGAAAGCCTCTTCAACAAGTGGTGTTGGCACAATTGGATAGCCACTTGCAAAAAATTAAACTTAGACCCCCCAGCTAACATCATGTACAAAGGTAAAATCCAAATGGATTAAAGACCTCGATATCAGCCCCAAAACCATAAGATATATAGAACAGCACATAGGCAAAACACTCCAGGACATTACAGGCATCTTCAAGGAGGAAACTGCACTCTCCAAGCAAGTGAAAGCAGAGATTAAAAGATGGGAATATATTAAGCTGAGAAGCTTCTGCACCTCAAAGGAAATAGTGCCCAGGATACAAGAGCCACCCACTGAATGGGAGAAACTATTCACCCAATACCCATCAGATAAGGGGCTAATCTCCAAAATATACAAGGCACTGACAGAACTTTACAAGAAAAAAACATCTAACCCCATCAAAAAATGGGGAGAAGAAATGAACAGACACTTTGACAAAGAAGAAATACACATGGCCAAAAGACACATGAAAAAATGTTCCACATCACTAATCATCAGGGAGATGCAAATCAAAACAACGATGAGATACCACCTCACACCCCAGAGAATGGCACACATCACAAAGAATGAGAACAAGCAGTGTTGGCGGGGATGTGGAGAGAAAGGAACTTTTATCCACTGCTGGTGGGAATGCTGTCTAGTTCAACCTTTATGGAAAGCGATATGGAGATTCCTCCAAAAACTGGAAATCGAGCTCCCATACGATCCAGCTATACCACTCCTAGGAATATACCCTAGGAACACAAAAAATACAATACAAAAACCCCTTCCTTACACCTATATTCATTGCAGCTCTATTTACCATAGCAAGACTCTGGAAACAACCAAGATGCCCTTCAACAGACGAATGGCTAAAGAAACTGTGGTACATATACACAATGGAATATTATGCAGCTGTCAGGAGAGATGAAGTCATGAAATTTTCCTATACATGGATGTACATGGAATCTATTATGCTGAGTGAAATAAGTCAGAGAGAGAGAGAAAAACGCAGAATGGTCTCACTCATCTATGGGTTTTAAGAAAAATGAAAGACACCCTTGTAATAATAATTTTCAGACACAAAAGAGAAAAGAGTTGGAAGTTCCAGCTCACCTCAGGAAGCTCACCACAAAGAGTGATGAGTTTAGTTAGAGAAATAACTACATTTTGAACTGTCCTAATATTGAGAATGTACGAGGGAAATGTAGAGCCTGTTTAGGGTACAGGCAGGGGTTGGGTGGGGAGGAGGGAGATTTGGGACTTGGGTGATGGGAATGTTGCACTGGTGATGGGTGGTGTTCCTTTTATAACTGAAACCCAAACACAATCATGTATGTAATCAAGGTGTTTAAATAAAAAAAAATATGCAAAAAAAAATATGTAGATCAAAATAAAAAAAAAAGAAAAAAACAGTTTTACATGACTGTAATCATACAACTATAATCATATTTGTAATCACAGTGTTTAAATAAAGATAATTTAAAAAAAAAGAAAAAAAACAGTACACTATTAACTGACTTAGGAATAAATGTAGGCCTTAGTTTTACAACAGCCTCTAAGACTATAGGGATAAAATAATAGTCTCCCCAAAGCTTTTTTTCATTGTATTTTATCAGAACTCAAAACTGACAACTGAGGGACACAAGCGATAGTACAGTGGGAAGGGCTCTTGCCTTGTTGATTCTCTGCACTCCATATAGTCCCCCAAGCCCACCAGACATGATTCTTGTGCCAGTAGCAAGCCCTGGGCACTGCCAGGTGTGATCCAAAAACAAAACCAAAAATGGTGACACATAAGGGGCCAGAATGATAGCAGAGCAATAAGACGTTTTCCTTGCATGCGGCCAACACAGGACAGACTCCAATTCAAATCTCGGCATTCCATATGATCCCCTGAGCCTGCCAGGAGTGACTTCTTGAACACAGAAGTAACTGGGAGTAACTCTGTACTATAAACTGTGAGTACATCAGAAAGATAAATTTATCCAAACATACGCCCCAAAATGCATCTTATAGTACTAGTACAGTTGAGTTCGTAAAGATTATTTTTGGAATTGGATGGAAGGATCACAACATCCAGCTGTGAGTAAAAAAGAGTGGGACAAAGCCCCCTTAAACCCATCAAGCTCAGGTTCAAATCCCATCTCAACTCAGCCATGACCACTCCCCTGCTCGGTGCTTTTAATTACCTCCCAATGTTCAAATAGGGATACAGAGAGCATCCACCTCACGGGAGCCTTGTGCTAAAGAAGTGAGCTAATGCCTGTGAAAATGCTTAGTAATATTCTTAATTAAAAATTGCTTCCTGCAAAAGGGCAAACCCTCAAGACTTATCCCAGTGTTGAAACACTCCGGTAAATCTTTGGTGGAGTTTTCATCGTAGTTCCACAGGGGCTGACAACTGAGTACCTGTGTGTTTAATAAAACAGGAGGTTTTCAAAGATATTAAATCATGTCATCATGGACAGTTATTAAATTCCAAATACACTTCTTCTAAAACAAAGAGAAACAATGGGGAAAAGAGTACCCCACAATGGTAGCAAGCAGCTCATCCGCCCACTCACAGAGCCAGAAGGTTCCCAGCAGCATGTTCTGAGTTTTCTGGTGTCTCTGGGACTGGTCTTGGAGTCACTAGTAAATAAATGTACATTGCTGCCTCTTCATTTCATTCAACTCTTCATTTAGTCCCTTTACAATCTCTAGATAGACAGACAGACTGATAGGTATCAAGTGGTCAATAGATGATATAGATTGACAAATGATAAATAGAGAGATGATGATGACATAGGGAAAATAGGTGATAAATATGATCGATTTTTGATATGATGGAGGCACTTCAATTTTTCCACTGTTGAGGAACTAAACCTACTATGATTAGGGAATGTTCTTTTCCTTTCCCTTCCCCCATTTCCAACCTAAAAAGAGAAACTTGAACATTCTCTTTAGGTTTCATCATTGCAATAATTAGGGAAGTGCAAGTCAAACCACAATGAGATATCATCTCACACCTTGTATGAAAAGGACCCAGAAACGAGTGTGTGGGCAAGAATGTGAAGAAAAGGAGTGGCGAGGAGAGAATTTCAGGGGTTACTCTGCCTTGTCTGCAGTCAACCCCAGTTAGAATCTGAAACATCATATAGGGACCATCAGCTCTGTCAGGGTTCACTCCTGAGCATCAGAGCCAGGAAAATCCCCTTGAGTTCTTATAAACCTACCCATAAAGACTATGGAGACAAGGACACCCTTAGAAATTGTTGGTGGGGGGCAGAAGCAGTGGCACAAGAGGAAGGGCTTTTGCATTGTTACGTGGCTAACCTAGGATGAACTGTGGTTCTGATCCCCTGGTATCCCATATGGTCCCTCAAGCCAGGAGCTATTTCCAAGCACATAGCCAGGAGTAACCCCTGAGTGTCATTGGGTGTGGCCTCCAAAAAAGTGGGAAAAAAAGGAAAAGAAAAAAGAAATTGTTGGTGGGAACAAAAGAACCAGTAAGAGAAACCAGTAAGAACACTTTGAAGATTGTTGAGGACATGATGATGGAAATGCCTTTGGCTTCAGCTTGGCACTTCTTTGTGCCCCGGAAGGACTCCAGAGCATTTTGAAAAGACAAGTTTATCTTTTGTTGGTTCAGGCCCTAATTGGCCTCCTACTTCCTAGCCTGGGTGTGGTTTGCACCAGTCTTGCCATGGGAGACATGAGTGAAATAAGAGGAGACAATTCTTTAAGTGAAAAAGGAGTTCAACAATGACCCACATGCCCCGTAGGTCAGGAACAATGCAAGGAGAAAATTGAAACCAACATACAGAGCAAAAGGCAGAAAGGTAATTACTAGAGGGAAAAGGTGTCAAAGAGGAGGGTTGACGGGATTAAGGATCAACTATGCGGTGACCGAGAGAGCCTAGACTTTGGTGGCAAAAATAATTACGGTATAAAAGAAAGTTGGACTGGATCAGTGTGGTGTGTGTGTGTGTGTGTGTGTGTGTGTTGTGTGTGTGTGTGTGTGTGTGTGTGTGCGCGCGCGCAGCGCGCACAGCAGCGCAGCGTAGCGTGTGTTTTCTGAGGTTTGTCATTTGCGTTAATTTGTTTATTTGCTTTATTGGGGAGCTGGAGGAGTAGGCACTGTTCAGGACTTACTTCTGGCCCTGGGATCACTGCTACTGGGGCTCTGGGGAACATATTCAGTACCAGAGGATAGAACTGGGGGTCAGCTGCATGCAATGAGAGTTGGTTTAGTTGTTGCCATTTTTGATGTGTTTTTACTTGTTTTGTTTTGTTTGGGGATCACAACCCAGCAGAGCAAAGAGGTTACCCCCCAGTTAATGCTAACAGGTTGCTCCCTGTGGTGCTCAGAATACAAGGTGATGTTGGAGATCAAACCCAGGCCTCCTGTTATGCAAAATCTGTGCTCAGCCCAGTAAATACCAGTCCTACATAGTGTCTGAAACTAAAGTTACTTCAATAACTTTAACTGTAAAATAAATCAACAGACATCAAATAAGCTTTCTGCGATAATCATTCCAGACCATGTACACACATCATATTATGCTGTATGCTTTAAAACTAATCACATGTTTGTTCTATCTCAAATTAAATGAAAAGATAGAAAAATCTTGGAGGAATTTCTACTTTTGAGTTGGCTGTGTCCTACCCACCCTATTGCTCTAGTCCCAGACTATTTTGCACTTTTATGTATATTTAATGACATTGGCTGTTCTTGGGGTAGTGAATTCTCCAAAATGTGAAGGTCATTGTAAATGACATTTAATTTATGTAACTTACTTTTATGGTTTTTGTGTGACTTTTCTTTCTCTTTGGAGGTCACCTGGCTGTGCTCAGGGATCACTCCTAGCGAGGCCCAGAGGATCCTGTGCAGTGCCAGGGACTGAACCCAGGTCAGCACATTTGGCACGTACGAGGCAAACAGCACATTTAGCACGTAGGAGGCAAACACCTACCCCACTGCCCTCTCTAGTCCCAAAAAAAGTGTTTCTTCCCTCCTCTCACACCAAGTTGTTGTTCCACCCTGGTTCTGCCCACTTCCTGAGGAGCTGGCCTGCTGCATTCCCCAGTGCTGACACTGTCCAGGTGCCAGAACCCCCAAGAACCTCCTTTGACTTTGCTTCTTTGCCTTCTTTTTTTGTTTTTTGGCTTTGGGGCCACACCCGGTGACACTCAGGGGGTTACTCCTGGCCATGCACTCAGAAATCGCATCTGGCTTGAGGGACCATATGGACACTGGGGATCGAACCCAGGTTTGTCCTGGGTCAGCCACATGCAAGGCAAACGCCCTACTGCTGTGCCACTGTTCCAGCCCCTCTTTGCCACCTTCTTGAGACTTTCACCTAAGCTGGGTGGATAGACCTGGGCCTTTCCTCTCCCTGTGGTCCCAGTTGCTCATAACTTGGAATCCCTTTGGCTGTGACTGGAATTAGTTTTGCCTTCACATAGCTGACAGGAGATACCACTTCCTCCTACTCACCCTTCCTCAGCTCATGTCATCTATTCGCCTTGTTTTTAATTTTTTTAACATTTTTTTTAATTTGGGGCACAACATCCAGCAGTGCTCAGAACTTACTCCTGCCTCTGTGTTCAGGAATTAATCCTAGCAAGGCTCATATTGGATGTCGGGGATTAAATATGGTTTGCTGTGTACCAGATAAGTGCCCTACCTGCTAAACTATAGCTCAGAGCACGTCATCTATTTGCCAATGGTGCACTTACCTCCTAGTGTGTGGGAGTCAAACTCTAATTCTAAGGTTTCCAAGAAAGCTCAGTGTCTCCCTGCCAGTCTCATGAAGACAAGCAGCCTTCTCACTGCTCTCTAGCTCCTCTTGAGTGAATTTATAAAATAGATAGAAACTTGTTTAACTCCCAGAGGCACACACAGCGGTGCTCAGGCTTTTTCCTGGCTCTGTGCTCAGGAATCACTCCTGGTGGGACTCGAGGGACCCTATGGGATGCCAAAGATAGAACCTGGTTTGACTGAGTGCAAGGCAAGTGCCATCCCTGCTGTACTATAGCAGCAGTCGACCAGCTGAGAACCAGCTAGAAGATCTGCACTCAATTATTTTTCCACTCGAAAAACAGGGTTTTTCAAATGCAGACTCCTAACTTGGAGTCCAGTGTTGCTCAGTAGATTTTCCTTGTTGGTTACTAAAGGCTGGTCACAGCCAGAACTATGACACAAAGCATCTTCCTTTTATAGGGCTATAGCTTAGCCACCGATGCGGAAAACTTTCCACATCTACAAAAAGCAGAGGTTAACGGGCTGGAACAATAGTATAGCAGGGAGAGCTCTTGCCTTACACACAACTGAGTTAGGTTCAGTCAATGGCCCCACATATGGTCTCCTGAGTTCTACCAGGAATGGTTCCTAAGTGTAGAGCCAAGAGAAAGCCCTGAGCATTGCTGAGCGTGGCCCCCAACCAAAACAAAACTAAAGCAGAACAAATAAGTTGAGTGTTTGTTCATAGAAAGTGCAGCATTTGGTAGTTAGAATAAAGATCCAAGAAGCCATCTTGTGAAAGTGTTTATTTTTAGGTGGGGCAACTGGATGAAGCTCAGAGAAATGAAATGTTGCG
Source organism: Suncus etruscus (assembly GCF_024139225.1). NCBI lineage: Eukaryota > Metazoa > Chordata > Mammalia > Eulipotyphla > Soricidae > Suncus > Suncus etruscus. The sequence goes on along the minus strand of NC_064854.1, from coordinate 51,628,485 downwards.
TGGGGCCATATAGAAAAACCATGAAGGTGTCTGAGACATGTGCCTCTTTCTTCTCTGGAAACCAGGTTCAGTCCCACCCTGCCAACTTTGAAACTTTTTTGTAAGGACATGAGCCAGGCCAGGAGATGAATTATTTGGTCCAATGGAGGTGGGAACACCTGGTGGATTCAGTACCCATTATTCCTCGAAGGCCATCCTCAGAGGGGCCCAAAGGCCCATAACCCTCACTCCTTCCCTCACTTCCCTCCTTCTGAGCTCTTATCTTTGGGGATAAACTTGTCCAGAGAAGAAACCAACTACGAATAACCAATTCCTATCACCCAATGCCCCTTTAATAATGGCTAATTGGCATGCAGGCCGAAGATTCCAGGGACTTGTTCGTGGCACCCATTCAGTAGTTAAAGTGCATTTATACCAGCTCTGGGCTGTAAGCTGCACTTCTACTCTGTCTTCTGGCAGTCTAGTTCCTGGGCATATTTATAAACACTGGGGTTCTGGGAGTATGTAAGGGAGATAATTGTTACTCAGATAAGAAACCACTGATGTGGTCAAGAGTTCCTGATTGTGGTGAGAAGGGCTGGGCAGGGCAATTCCTCCTCCTGAGAGTTCAGAATAAGCACATGGGCAGCATGTTTGAAAACCAGTTTCACCAGCTCGTCCCTGCCTACTAGGCCTCACTGCTCAGCAGTATTGGGCATGAAAAAAAGAAACATGTAGAAGGCTGCCAGACCATTTGGGACCCAGAGTTTGCTTCTTTCTAGAACAGCACTAAAGTCTCCCCAGCCCAGTTTTGCAACTTCTGTATCTATCCTCAATTCCTCAAGTCCTTATCATTCTTAAGAACTTTCTCTTTTTGGATTATTTTTCAGGCACCCTGTTGGTGTTCAGGGTTTTTTCCTGGTTCTGGGCTCAGGGATCACTACTGGCAGTGCTTGGGGGGAGACCCTCTGGGATGGCGAGAATCAAATCAAATGGCAAGGTAAGTGCCCTATCTACTGTACTCTTCAGTTCCAAAGAAATTAAAAGAAATTTAAAACAACTTCAAGATTTTCAAAAGTCTATTTATACTTTTTGACATGTAAATATGTAAACATATGCTCTCTGATCTTGGGTCAAGTTATTGATATTATTGTTTATTGTTGTCTACAATATTTGAAAATAAATGTTTTGGTTTGGGGGCCATATCCAGTGGTGCTCAGGGGCTACTCCTGGCTCTTCCCACAGAAATTACTCCTGGTAGGCTTGGAGGACTGTACGGGGATCAAACCTAGGTTGGCCAGGTACAAAGCAAATGACCTACCCACTATGCTATTGCTCCAGCCCCTGGTCATTGTTAATAAAACATAGGACAATTGTGTACTTGGGAATTTGCATAGAAATGGCCCAGGATCAAAAAAGCAAAGAAAATGAGAAATTTTAAATTGAACATTGAATGAAGATATTATTATGCATACCTTTGAGATATGGCTAAGGAATTGTAATAAGGGGAACTAACATCTTTGTTTTTCATTTGTTTGTTTGTTTGTTTTGGGTCACACCCAGCAGCGCTCAGGGGTAACTCCTGGCTCTTGGCTCAGAAATCACTCCTGGCAGGCTTGGGGTACCATGTGGAATGCCAGGATTCGAATCACCATCCATGCCAGGATTCGAATCACCATCCTTCTGCATACAAGGCAAATGCCTTACTTCCATGCTATCTATCTGGCCCCAACATCTTAATACAGATAATTAAGATTGATAAAGACAAATTCAGAAAGACCAGGGACAGGAAGTAGGGGTGGGAATTTGGGTGAATGGGGGGAACCCAAGTTCACTATTTCTAGGAATATGAATGGAGAACTAAGACTCCTCCAGAAATGTAAAATAGAACTACCTCACGATTCAATAGATCCACTCCTAGGAACTTCATCAAAGAATGTAAGACTCTAGGTTGGAAATGTTACATGACTCTCAAACTCACTATAGGACTATTAACAACAGCCAAGATCACCATAAAGGGGCCCGGAGAGATATCACAGCGGCGTTTGCCTTGCAAGCAGCCGATCCAGGACCAAAGGTGGTTGGTTCGAATCCCGGTGTCCCATATGGTCCCCTGTGCCTGCCAGGAACTATTTCTGAGCAGACAGCCAGGAGTAACCCCTGAGCAACGTCGGGTGTGACCCAAAAAAAACAAAACAAAAATAAAAAGATCACCATTAAAGAAAGACTTTGGAGTTCCACAATGAACAGGTCCAGAGCCTGGCTCAACAGTGGAAACATCCCATATCTCTTAGGCCAAGGTAATTTCCTTTCTAATTTTGCCAATACTTGATGTGACTCTGAAAAGAAAAAAGAAAGAAAGAAAGAGGAAAAACACTCTCTATACCAACACCCCTCTTATGTTTTTTTTGTTTTGTTTTGTTTCATTTTTCAGGTCACACCCAGTGTTGCTCAGGGGTTCTCCTGGCTCCATGCTCAGAAATCACTCCTGTCAGGCATAGGGCAGGGGATGGGAGACCATATGGGATGCCAGGATTCGAACCAGAGTCCATCCTGTGTGGGCTGAGTGCAAGGCAAATGCCCTACCACTGTGCTCTCTCTTCGGCCCCCTTTATTTTTTTTAATTCATATTTATAGCTTCTAGACAGGGGCTCCTGCCTACTTTCCTTTTCTTTTTTGTCAGAACCATAGAACATGAATCAACTTCATCTGCCTCAAATTTCTATGTCTTCCTAAAAACTGAGAAAAAAAAAGTGGATGATCACAGGGCTAAAGCAGTCTCACGAGCATTGGAAATAATAAATGATCAGATCTAAATATCCAACCCAAAGTTAATGACAATAGAGTCAAGAGACCCAAACCTCAACATGTTACACATAAAATGGACCTGTTACACTAGTGGCCTAGGAGGATAAAGGTGGAGGTATGGGATGCTTGCTGGGAACAGTGATGGAGAGAGGTCAACACTGGTGGTAGGAATTGCCTTAATTCACTCTCACTATGTACCTTAAATATAACTGTGAAAGACTTGTAATTCACATTGGTCTCAATAAACATTTTAAAAACAAGTTAAAAAAAACCCAAATAAAAAAATGAAATAAATAATAGCCAAGATCTGCAAACAGCCTTGCACATAACTGACCCAGGTTCCATCCAGCACCAAGTCGAACCAGGAATTCTCCCTGAGCACAGAGCCAGGAGTAAGCCCTGAGCACCACTAGGTGTGGTTCCTCCAATTATATATATATATATATATTTTTTTTTTGGTTTTTGGGCCACACCCGGTAACGCTCAGGGGTTACTCCTGGCTATGCGCTCAGAAGTCGCTCCTGGCTTGGGGGACCACATGGGACGCCGGGGGATCGAACCGCGGTCCGTCTCCTAGGCTAGCGCAGGTAAGGCAGGCACCTTACCTCCAGCGCCACCGCCCGGCCCCCAATTATATTTTTTTTAAGATGATCTCTTGCCCTTTGCTATAAAGGGATGGAATTGGGTGGGTGGTGCTAAGCAAAAAGCAAAGACATACTGAATGTGCTGGATACAAGAAACAAAGCAAGGAAACAATATGCTTGAAAGTAAAGCTTTAGAGGCCGGAGAGATAGCATGGAGGTAAGGCGTTTGCCTTTCATGCAGGAGGTCATGGGTTTGGATCCTGGCGTCCCATATGGTCCCCCGTGCCTGCCAGGAGCAATTTCTGAGCCTGGAGCCAGGAATAACCCCTGAGCACTGCCGGATGTGACCCAAAAACCACACACACACACACACACACACACACACACACACACACAGAAAGTAAAGCTTTAAAAGCCTTAAATTCTGGGGCTGGAGTGGTGGTGCCAAGCTGTAGGGAGTTTGTCTTGCCCGCATTAGCTTAGGACGAACCTCAGTTCGATCACCCGGAGACCCATATTGTCCCCCAAGCCAGGAGCAATTTCTGAATGCATAGTCAGAAGTAGCCCCTGAGTGTCACCAGGTATGGCCCAAAAAGGGGGGGAAAAGCCTTAAATTCAAACTCCAGAATAGAAGCTATCAGGCAGGGATAGGGAGAGTGAACTGAAGGGTCCCATGGATAGCGGTGGGTAAAAACAGGTACTTTGGTGGTGAGTGTGATATAGGAACATTGTAATCCTGAAAAGATAAACATTTTCACTCTTACAAACCAAAAAGGAAGATAAGGGGAAGGAAGGAAGGAAGGAAGGAAGGAAGGAAGGAAGGAAGGAAGGAAGGAAGGAAGGAAGGAAGGAAGGAAGGAAGGAAGGAAGGAAGGAAGGAAGGAAGGAAGGAAGGAAGGGAGAGAGGGAGGGAGGAAGGAAGGAAGAGAGGGAGGGAGGGAGGAAGGAAGGAAGGAAGGGAGAGAGGGAGGGAGGAAGGAAGGAAGGAAGGAAGGAAGGAAGGAAGGAAGGAAGGAAGGAAGGAAGGAAGGAAGGAAGGAAGGAAGGAAGGAAGGAAGGGAGAGAGAAAGGAAGGAAGGAAGGGAGAGAGAAAGGAAGGAAGGAAGGAAGAGAGGGAGGGAGGAAGGAAGGAAGGAAGGAAGGAAGGAAGGAAGGAAGGAAGGAAGGAAGGAAGGAAGGAGGGAGGGAGAGAGGGAGGGAAAGAGGGAGGGAGGGAAGGAAGGAAGGAAAAAAGGAAGGGAGGGAAGGAGGGAGAGAGGGAGGGAGGGAGAGAGGGAAGATAGGTTGGAGAGATAGTACAGGGTAAATTAAGATGTTTGCCTTGCACTCAGCCAACCTGTGTTCAATTCCCAACACCCTATAAGGTCTCCCAATCCCCACCAAGAGTGAATCTGGTGCAGATTCAAGAGTGAATCCTGCGTGCAGAGTCAGGAGTTAGGCTTGAGCACATTTGGGTGTGGCACAATAAGCTATCAAAGAAAACAAATGCACAGATCTTAGGCAAAGAGAAAAATACTGTGGCACATTTGAGATAAGGGCTGGTTTTAAAACCATGCCTCTCCCTATGGTAATGGTCAGACTTATGAGACAATGAATGAGAAACTTGGTATGAACACATGTTCTGCATCCAGGCACAATTGAGGTATCCAGTCAGAAGTAGCCCTCAGGGGCTACAGAGGTTGAGGCCAAAACCAAACCAAAACAAATTGCTGAAGTCAGCCTTAGGGGCCACCGCAATGGAGAGGATGGAGGCCACTTGCCTTGCACACAGACAATTTGGGTTTGAGCCAGCAGCACTGCCTATGATCCCCTGAGCACAGCTAGGAGTGACCCATCCTCATGCCCAAGAAAAGAAAAATACAAGTTAAGGGGACAGAGAGCTTGTCTTGCCTGTCACTATCTTAGGAACCCTTAATGTTCCCTGCACATTACTAGGAGTGATTCCAGAATAAGCACTGAGCATCACCAGGTGTGGCTGCCATGCAACAAATAAATAAACAAAGCAGTTGTTTGGGTTTTTTTCTCTAAATGTTCACACAGAGAGAGGAAAGAATTCAAAGATTTTTTTGCTATCATTTCTGAGACTATGAATGTATAAAAGGGACCCTCCTTCTTTCTTTTCTTTTTTTTTGGAGGGGTTGGGTCACACCTGGCCATGCTCAGGGGCGACTCTTGGCTTCTGTACCTCAGGGAGCACTCCTGCTGGTTCCAGGGGACCGTATGAGGTGCTGAGAATTAAACCCAGGGCAGACACATGCAAGGCAAACACCCTCCCCACTGTATTATTGCTTCAGCCCCAAAGAGAACACCTGTGTGTGTGTGTGTGTGTTTGTGTGTGTGTGTGTGTGTGTGTGTGTGTGTGTGTGTGTGTGTGTGTGTGTGTTACTCCTGGCTCCATGCTCAGGAATCATTCCTGATGCTGCTCAGGGACCCTATGGGATACCAGGGTCAGCCACTTGCAAGAAATGGGAGCCTCTGTTCTATGACTCCAGCCCAAAAGAGACCTGAATATTGCCAGAGATTATTTCCTGTTTGTAGTGCGCTGTTTTAATACTGTTTAGGTTTTCAGTACGTGCACAAATATTTGAGAACCTGAATTGTTGTGGTTACACAGCATTTAGCAACCAGGTAAGTGAGGAGGGATCCAATATCCTTCAACATCCTCAGAGGGGTGCGTGTTTGTGAGTCTCTGCGGGGAAATAATACGTCACTGTATAAACTTAGGTGTAGCTGCCCTATAAAAATGAGTGTGTTGCAGATATGGTCCAAAGACTGTGTTTGCCCGGAACTTAATCTCTTGGGATTTATGCTTGAGCGTTCTGGAATATGTTTTCCATTCAAAACAAGTTGCAATGGTTATTCTTTAATATTTATGTATCTGGGCAGCCCAAGCCTGATGGAACTGAACACTTGTGCTGACAGGTAAGGTTGAATGAAAGACAAGTAATTCACAAAACTGGGCATCTCTCTCCCATTTTGGGGTGGTCCTCTTAGGGGGCAAACTAAACTATGCAATCCTTGGCTCTGCACTCAGGGATGCCTCAGTGGGCTCCAGGGAGCATATGAGGTGCTGGGAATCAAACCCCAGTTGTTTACATGCCAGGCAAGTGCCCTCCCCATTGTGCTAGCCCTCCAGCCTCTCTCTCCCTGTCTTCAGCTCTGATGTGTTTTCTTTCCCCAGCCAAGATAGTCCTGAATTTGGCATTGACTTCTGGACCAATGAAGATGCGGTGTTCATTTTTCTAGTAGTGGTGTTTGAGCTATAATTCCCATGCATCAATTTCAGTACTTAAAATATACACTCGGTGCCAGAGTGATAGTAGAACAAGTAGGTGGCTGGCCTTCCACGCAGCCTACTGGAGGAAGAATTTCAACCCCAAATGTGACATACTTGGAGAACATTTTCTATACTCCTTCACTTACCCTCAACAAACTCATATTCAAGAACAATGGCCAAAGTGACAGTCTAGCAGGGAGGGGCTCTTGCTTTGCATATACTGACTGGGTTCAATCCTTAGCCCATCATAAGATCCCCCAAACACAGCCAGTAATGACCCCTCAGCAAAGATTCAGCAATGGCCTGAAGTGGTAGCACAGCAGAGATGGTACTTTGCCTTGCATGTGGATGACCCAGATTCAATTCCCTGCATCCATATGGTCCTTGGAGGCTCCCCAGGATTTATCCCTGAGTGCAGATCCAGGTGTGAGGCTCAAAAAAATGAACCAAGATCCTGGGAGTAAGGCCTGGGCATCAGGAGTTTATGCCCCCAAAACCAAAACCAAGCCTCAAAATTAAGAATAATCTCTCCCTTATCCTCTTTTCTGAACGCATAGAAACCTCTATTTTTTCCTTCTGCTTGTCCCAGATATTTTTGTACCTGTGAAATCAAGAAAATTGGTGTTCGTGATTGGTTTCTTTCACTTACCAAAGTCTTTCTCACATTCATGTTGGAATAGTATTAGTGCCTCATTACTATTTTGGGACATTGATCACGACTTATTCCTGACTCTGTGCTCAGGGATCAATCCTGGCAGGGCTCAAGGGACCATATAGGATGCTGGAATTAAACCAGGGTCGGCTGCATGCAAGGCAAAGCTCCTTCACCACTGTCTTTTCTCTCCAGTCCTCACTCCCTTTTTAATCAAAAGCATTCTGGTCTATTACCATGGTACATTTCTTTTTATCAGTGTTTGGTAGATTGCACTTTTTTGTTTATGCTTTTGTTTTGTTGTTGGTGGTTTTTAATTGTTTTTAAGTCATACCAGAGAATGTTCAGGGCTTACTCCTGGCTCTGTGCTCAGAATTCACTCCTGTGGGGTAGGGGGAGTTGTCAGGGGAGCATGTGGAGTGCCTGATTGCACGGTACTATGACTTATAGATTGCATGTTCTTCTTTCGTTTTGTTTTCTTTTGAGGGGTGACCACACCCATCTGTGCTCAGGGTTTACTCCTGGCTCTGTATTCAGGGTTCACTTCTGGCTGGACTTAGGGGACCACATGGGGTCCTTGGAATCGACCTGGGTCAGCTGCATACAGAACAAGAGCCCACCTTCTGTACTATCACTCTAGACTCTAGATGCCACTTTTTTGTTTGTTTGTTTGTTTGTTTTTTTGTTTTTGGGCCACACCCGGCGGTGCTCAGGGGTTACTCCTGGCTATCTGTTCAGAAATAGCTCCTGGCAGGCACGAGGGACCATATGGGACACCGAATTCGAAACCAACCACCTTTGGTCCTGGATCGCGGTTGCTTGCAAGGCAAACACCGCTGTGCTATCTCTCCGGGCCCTAGATGCCACTTTTATGTTACAATAGATATTTGTGTGCAAGTTTTTTGAGGGGGAGGCTCTTTTTGTACCTGTGGGTAAAGAAATTTTCTAAATGTAAGTTGAATCATCTTGGGGGTCTGGAGTAATAGCACAGGGGGTAGGTTCTTGCCTTGCACACCACAATACCAGGGCTTGATCACTGGCACCACATACAATCCCTTAGCCCCCAATCACCACTGGAAGTACTCCTGGACACAGAGCTGGGGAGTAGTCCTTGAGCACCAGCTGGTGTCCCCCACCCCACATTCTCTTTTTTTTTCTAGCTTGATGACTTACACACACCAACACAATATGTAGCTATCACTATAATGATCACCTCCTGGGAGATAGTGTGTGCTAGTTTGCATCCCCTCTTTTCATATTTTGTGCAATTGTTGGGTAGTTACTTTTTTTTTTTTTTTTTTTGGTTTTGGTTTTGGTTTTGGTTTTTGGGTCACACCCGGCAGTGCTCAAGGGTTACTCCTGGCTGTCTGCTCAGAAACAGCTCCTGGCAGGCACGGGGGACCATATGGGACACCGGGATTCGAACCAGCCACCTTTGGTCCTGGATCAGCTGCTTGCAAGGCAAACGCCGCTGTGCTATCTCTCCGGGCCCTTTTGGGTAGTTTCTTAAAAAGAAAGTTGTTCATTGGGTCTGTGTGATAGTGCAGTGGGGAGGGCGCTTGCGTCGCATACTGCTGACCTGGGTTCCATTCCTAGTAGCCCCATATGCTCCCTGAGCACTGCCAGTGATTCCTGAGCACAGAGCCAAAAGTAACCACTGAGCATCACTAAAAGCAAAATCCAAAAAAGCCCAAAAGCAAAACCAAAAAAATAAAAGTTGTTCTAGACCCAATAGAAAAACAGGAAGCAATAAAGCATCTTGTCACCTTATCTTTCACAGCTTCAAAACACAACATCTGGAATGACACGTGAGGCCCTGCCAGGAAGACTGCTCACTCCACTCGCTCTTGGCTCTCTGTTATCAGGGTTCCACCCTAAGGGTTGCCACTCTAAGGTAAAGTGTTTGCAGGTGTTTCTCCCTACACTGAAGCCAAGACACAGCTTTCATTACATTCTCTCCCTCAATAGATCTTCCTGGACATTTGGTTTTGTTCTTTCTGGAACTGGAGCATGTGCCAGTGCCAGTGGGCTGGCACTTGGGTCACAGATAAGGAGACAAACACACAGTCTGTCCCCATTTTAGGGTAGCCTGGCAGAACCCACTTGAGCTCACTGAACTGCCCTTTATTCAATATAATCTCGCTTGCACACCCCCACTGGATGCCACTGTCACAGCCACTGTTAGTGAGGAAGGCTCACTAGGGCTGTCCTGGGTTTGATCCCTGGCATCGCATAAGGTCCCTGAAAGCCTTCCAGGAGTAATCCCTGAGCACTACTGGGTGTGGCTTCAAACAATAATTAAAATAAAGTCCAGTAAACTTTTCCTATTCTATTTTGCTGTCCCTACAGCTGAAAGACCCTAAACACTCTTAATTCTGTGCTTATATATACTCTGTGTGTGTGTGTGTGTGTGTGTGTGTGTGTACTTATATATACTCTGTGGCTGACAGATATTCTCTTTGTTCTAATCTTCATTGCTATTCTAGTTTTTTCTTAATGCACATTTGTGAACCCTTTGCATTCTTTTGTTTGTTTGGTTTTGTTTAATTTTGTTTTAGGGGCCACAACTCAGTAATACTCAGGGCTTACTCCTGGCTCTGCACTCTGATAGATTTGAGGGACCATATGGGGTATCAGAGATTAGACCTGAGTCAGCCACCAGCAAAACAAATGCCCTCTGTACTGTGCTAGTGCTTGGGACTCAACACTTTGCATTCTTTTTTTTTTTTTTTTTTTTGGTTTTTGGGCCACACCCGTTTGACGCTCAGGGGTTACTCCTGGCTATGAGCTCAGAAATCGCCCCTGGCTTGGGGAGACCATATGGGACGCCAGGGGATCGAACCGCGGTCCGTCCTACGCTAGCGCTTGTAAGGCAGACACCTTACCTCTAGCGCCACCTTCCCAGCCCCAACACTTTGCATTCTAAGACCTAAACTAGTTAACTAGGGGCATATCCCATTGTTAGGGGCATGAGGTCTCAGGGAAAATAATTCTGGGGCTCTTCTCCCAGTCTGCATCAGAAACAGGCGAAGGATTCTGACTGAAATGATGCCTCAGAGCAGGACACAAGCCTTTTACAGGTCCCCAGGATGAGTCCCCAGCAAAACATGATCTCCAGAGAACCACTGGGACTTACAACCCCCCCCCCCACACACACACACACACATATAGACACCTAACACCAGGCTAGGGCATAGTCCCTGAGCACCAGGGGTATGGCCCCTCCTAGCAAAACCTAAAGTAAAATTAAAAGCAAGACAGAATTGGCTTTAAAATTTACTATACTTCCATATCAAAGCTGGTGGTGTTGAAAAGAGATAGTACAATAGTGTGGGCTCTTTTCTTGTAAGCAGCAGACCTGGATTTAATCCGTAGGCCAAAGGGATCCCTTGGACCTGCCAGAAATAATTCTTGAGTGTAGAGCCAGGAGTGATTTTTGAATACTGCCAGGTGAGACCCCAAAACCACACATGCATGCACAAAAAGGAATTATACAATCTCAAAATAAACAGCAGGACCTTGAATGAGAAATTCTGATCCTTCAAATCAAGTAAAACAAATACACAGAACGTCTAGCAGGTCCTGGATCCCTTACCTTGAAGGGCTTGTTACTTTTGAGCTAATACTAGTACTAATCACTCCATTTGTTTTTTTCGTTACCAAAACAGCAGTAAATATTTGCTGACCTTCTTCATCTTTGCTGGGTTTTCAATCTTTGGGAAAGAGGATTGAGAGGGCTGAGAAAAGAACCACTTATAAATCTTTACACAGTCAGACTTTCCACTGAGTAGGAGATTCGACTTCCTTGATTGAAGGATACTAGTTAGATTTCTGAATGGAGCTTGGCACGATCCACAGCCGGAAATGTCACAGGATCCATAGCCCATTCTCATTCAGGAAAGAAGATATAGGCATTGTGTCCCAGGCACTTTGCTATTATATGATAGATACCATCCAGAATTCTCGGGGGGGAAATTACAGAATTTTCAAACAACTATGCCTGTCAGCCTTATGGTCCCTAGAGCAATGCCTGACTACAGAGTCAGAAGTAAGCCCTGAGCTGGGTGTGGCCCCAAACAAACTAAAATAAAATAATACAAATATTATTTAAATAAATTAATGAATAAATAAATTATAAGTAAAGGACCAGGGATGTTAGCTGAGTGATAGGTTTAATTCCCAGCAGAAAAAAAAATTCAAATTCACTAAATGAACAAAGGTACAAACAGACAGGTACAAATATGCATCTCCACAATGCATCCATCTGGATCATTTAGTATCTACTTTGTTAGGTGTGACCCAAAAACATAAATATAAACCATGAGAATCTTAGCTTTGGGGCTGAGTTCACCCTCCATCAGTAGTGAGAGGAATTTGCTCCACTGTGAGACAGATGAAATGTAATAATAAAAAAAAGGTAGCAAAAAGAGTGAAAAAGAGTTCATAGACTCCCTGATATTCTAGTTGAATAATGAAGATAATGCCCAAGGATCAGGCTATAACTGAGATTCAGGCTGACAGTAAACTTTTCATCTTCACTCATGTCAATATTATGACATGTATTTGAGAAAATAGCCTGATCCTTTCTTTGTTGTTGTTGCTTTGTTTTGGGTCAAACCTGGCAGTGCTCAGGGCTGGCTTCTAACTCTGCTCAGGAATCACAATGGGGTATGGGAGATTAAACCAAGGTCATTCACATGCAAGGCAAGAGCGTTCCCAGCTGTGCTTTTTGATGGGCCAGTATTGGCTCTGGCCCCAATTCTTCTTCTGAAACTCACCTCATCTCCAGATATAATCCTAGGGAAGTTCTTGGAGATCCAAGGACACCATGGTCATTTTACCCCTAATTCCCCTTCTTGTATTTTTTATCTCATCTATGAAAAGGAACTATTATTTATCATCTGTACTTCAGATTTTCCCCTTGCGAAAAATACCAACAATTCTTTCCCTTGGGAGTGGTTCACCTGGCTTTGTACTCAGGTACACTCCTGGAGGGATTCTGGAGACCATAAGTGGTTTCAGAGATAGAACCCAGGTTGGTTGTATGACATTCTCCACTCTACTACCTTTCCAGCTGCCCAACCATTCTTTTTTGTCTTGTTTTGAGGCCACACCCAACAGTATTCAAGTTTTACTCTGGCCCTGAGCTCAGGGCTCCTTTCTGGCAGGGCTTTTGGGGTGCCAAATGGAGTTCCAGAAATGGAATTCAGGTCAATTGCATGCAAGTTCTTTTCTTTTCATTTAATTTTTATCAAGCTACCATGATTTACAAAATTATTCAGGGGGCCATAGTGGTAGGGCGTTTGCTTTGCATGTGCTAACCTAGGATGGATCACAGTTCGATCCTCCGGCGTCCCATATAGTCCCCCAAGCCAGAGTGATTTCTGAGTGCACAGCCAGGAATAGCCCCTGAGCATCACCAAGTGTGACCCCAAAAAACAAAAAAAAAAATCATTCAGAATAGAGTTGTTTCAGGCATACAATGGTCCAGCTCCAATCCTACTACCAACTTCCACTTCCCTTCATAATGTTCCCAGACTCCCTCCCATCCTCAACCTGCCCTCTTGGTAGGCATATAACAAAATGTTTTCATATTGTTTCCTCCAACAAAACTTATAATAATGGCAAATAAATTTATCTAAAATAAATCAATAAACCAATTTGTGATTATTGATTGCTATATGGTATGTACATAAATTCAAATAATTTAATACAATATAGTATACTGCCTATTCTCAATTACACATTTAAGTTTTCAACTCTGGCAAATACATTTGATTGTATTAAATTACATTGTGTTCTTGAATATTATGGTGGCAATGATCATAGCTTTCCCTGTCATAAAGCTTGTTTTTGTTTGGTTTTGATTATGGTTTATTTTGGCCACACCCAGTGGTGCTCAGGGGTTACTCCTGACTCTGAAATCAGAAACTGCTCCTGGTTTGGAGACTATATGGGATTCTGGGGACCGAACAAGCGTCTGTCCTGGTTCAGCTGCATGCAAGGCAAACACCCTACCACTGTGCTACCACTCTGGCCCATAAATAGAGCTTTTAAAAAAAATTCTCTGCTAATATATTAGAAAGCTCCTCCGGGGCCAGAGAGATAGCATGGAAGTAAGGCGTTTGCCTTTCATGCAGAAGGATGATGGTTCAAATCCCGGCATCCCATTTGGTCCCCCGTGCCTGCCAGGGGCGATTTCTGAGCATAGAGCCAGGAGTAATAATGCCTGAGAGCTGCCAGGAGTGACCCAAAAACCAAAAAAAAGAAAAAAAAAAAAAGAAAGAAAGTTCCTCAAATCATTATTTGGTATGTCTTCATGTTGTAGTTCAGGCTAGGTTATTTTTCTGAATAAATTGAGCATCACTTATACATACATTTTTGTAAGAAGTTTGTGTCTGGTTGGAGATACTTTTAATTTTGGTTGGGTTCTCTTTTGGCTTTTTTTTTTTAGGGCCACACCCAGCTGTGCTCATTAGTTATTTCTTTCTAGCTCTGCACTCGGGAATTCCTCCTAGAGATGCTTGAGATTCTAGGGATCAAACCCAGGCCAGTAACGTGCAAGGCAAGTGCCCTACCTTCTATACTATAACTTCAGCCCTGGGGATATTTTTTTAAATTACAGGACAACATAATATCTTATGGGACTCAAATATGATAACATATACAGACAGGTGCTGGGTTTGGAGCCACCAAGTTACAAATCTTTGGGCCAGAGAGATAGTACTTTGGGTCAGGCAATTGCTTTGAACCTAGCTGACTTGAATCTGATCCTTGGCATCTCACACTGTCTTCCAAGCACCACCAGGAGTAATCCCTGAGTGCAGAGCCACAGGGAAGCCCTGAGCACCACTGAGTGTGACCCCCAAATCTACAAACGCTGGCTCGTGGTAGTTACTGCTTTGCTGGCATCTGAACTGGGAGGTTGTGTAAAAGCTGTCTAGTAGAAGTAATGCCATCCTTGTGACTGTGCCTGCTCACTCCAGTCCACCCCTGGGCACCCACTCCTGAATTCCAGATATTATTTTCCCCAAACCAGCTAGAAAACATCAAGTGTGTTCAACCTCCAAATTTATTTTTTTATTTTTTTGGTTTTTGGGTCACACCTGGCAGTGCTCAGGGTTTACTCCTGGCTCCATGCTCAGAAATCACTCCTGGCAGGTTCGGGGGACCATATGGGATGCCGGGATTTGAACCACCGTCCTTCTGCGTCTAAGGCAAACGCCTTACCATTGTGCTATCTCTCCGGCCCCTAACTTCCAAATATTTTTAAAGACGTTATCTCTTGAATTTTTCTTGCTGGTGCCAGATAAGACTTTATCTACCTGATGACTTTTAACATGTACTTTTGTGGCTGGTTTTTCCAGGATTGGAAGCTATCTTGGTATGTGAGTCTGAGTTGCACTCCTGTTCTCCTATCTTTTCTGTTTTGTTTTGGACCATACCTGACAGTGCTCAGGGCTCACTCCTGAGACTCTGCACGCAGGGCTCATTCCTGTTCGCCTCAGGGGACCAAATGGGGTGCCCAAATGGAACTTTGGTTAGAGTGGGCAAAAATCTTACTTGCTGTACAAGCTCCCCCATTCCCACAGCTCCAGCAGTTTGCCTGTTTTGGGGGGCTGCATCCAGTGGTACTCAGGATACTCTCTGCTTTTTGGGGTCATTCCCAATGGTGATTAGAGACCATGTAGTTTCGAGGCTCAATCTTCAGCCTTCTGCATGCACAGCCTGAAGTCTAGTCTGTAGAACTATTTCTCCAGCCCCTTCAATGTAAATGTAAGTGTTGAAGTGTAAACTTCAGTGTAAAAGTATTTTAGATATGGGGCTGGAGAGATAGCATGGATATAAGGCGTTTGCCTTTCATGCAGGAGGTCATCGGTTCGAATCCCAGCGTCCCCATATGGTCCTCCGTGCCTGCCAGGAGCAATTTCTGAGCCTGGAGCCAGGAATAACCCCTGAGCACTGCCGGGTGTGACCCAAAATCCACAAAAAAAAAAAAAAAAAGTATTTTAGATAGAAGCTGGAGAGAGAGCACAGCCAGGAAGGCACTCCCATTTCAAAATGCTGACCCAGTTCAATTCCAGCATCTCATATATTCTCTAATCCTTGCCTAGGTCAGATCTCTGAAAATAGATCCAGGAATAAGTCTTGAGCATCACCAGGTGTGGATCCCCACCCCACCCCCACAAAAAAAACCAAAAATAACATCCATTAATATATCTATATTCTGAAAGAGCAGAAAGTGAAGGGGATAACCAGCTTCTATCCAAGGTACCATACGGTCCCCTTGAGTACTGTGAGGAGTAACCCCCAGTACAGAGCTAGGTACAGACCCCAGCACTGCCAGGTGTGGCCCAATGCACTTCCCCTCTAATAAAGTAAAGTAAAATAAAATGTACTGGAAACTCTCAAGTCAAGTTTTTAGAACTGTTGGCTGGTGGGAGCACTTTAGAGCTAGCTGGCTTATTGGGGGCAAATGGGTTCCACTCTCAAAAATGTGGAGCCCCCGGGGAGGGGCCATAACAGGATACAGCTACTTAATCACTCCCTTGGAAAAGGCAAATAAGTCCTTGTTACTCTTTAACTATCAATTTTAAAAGACTGGACAGGCTTTCAGGAACCTAACGAGCTCTGTGTGGAGGCCTTGTGCAGTCTTTCCAAGGGCACCCAAGGTTGTTCCTGCTTCCACCTACAGTCCCCAACACACAGCACTCCAGACAATCTGTTCTCTTCCTTATTTTAGTTTTTAAGCCACAACCAATGGTGCTCAGGACTCTGCACTCAGGAATCACTTCTGGCAAGGCTTGGGGACCATATGGGATGCCCTGGATCAAACCTGCATGCAAGGCAAGTGCCCCTCCTCACTGTACTATTTTAATCTCTTGAGCCCTGGTAACATTCATCTTTACTATACAGGGCTGACTCCTGGCTTTGTGCTCAGGAATCACTCCTAGTGAGCTCAGGGGTGCCCAGAATGGACCCTGGATCTGCTGGAGGTGGGAGGGAGAGAGGGGTTAAGGCCAGCACCAGAGCATTCATCTTCAGTCAAGGCTCTGGAGTTGTCCATTGTCCTCACCGGTGCTGGATGCAACCAGCTTGGGCCCTCGAAGGCAGAATAATGCCACAAGCTAAAGGGCCTCTTCAGTCCCAGTTGGTTGGGGCTGGTCAGAGCCATTAAGTAGTTTAAGTAATGAGCTGCCCTTCCTGCCTTCCTGCGTGCTTCAGGCTGCAGGTGATAAACTCACTCAGCCGCACTGGCCTGTGAACTTCACCGCTGGCCCCAAACAACCTCCCAATCCCATCAACTGCCCACCTCTCTCATTCCCTAGTTTCTAGCAGATTTCTAGTCTGCCTGTGTTTCACTGGGTTTCGGGTGGCTTGTGTACAGAAAGACAGAAAATAGAATTTTGACACACACACCCTACTCCCCTGCTCCCCTTCCCCAAATAGATCTCTTTTTCTCCACTTATTTCTTTTAAGTTGTTTTGTTTCGTTTGGGGGTCACACCTGGCTTACTCTGAACTACTCAGGGATCACTCCTAGTGGGTATTGGGAGACATATAGGACCAGGAATCCAACCCGGTTATCCATTGTTATCCACTGTTTTGGTTTTTGGGCCACACCAGGTGACGCTCAGGGGTGTGACTCCTGGCTCTGCTATCAGAAATCACTCCTGGCTTGGGGGATCATCCTCCTAGGTCAGCCACGTGCAAGGCAAACAATGCCCTACAGCTGCACCATCACTTCAGCCCCGCCACTAATTTCTTTCAGGTTGTTTTGTTTTAGGGCACCTTCCAGCTGTTCTCAGGGCTTATTCCTGGTTTTGTACACTGGAATCATCCTGTCAGGATTCAAGGGACCATATGGGGTACCACGTATCAAAGCTGGGTTGGCCCTGTGCAAGGCAAGGGCTCTCTTTTTTTAGTAAGTCTTTTTTATTTACTTTTTTTTTTAGTAAGTCTATCTTTTTGTTGTTGTTTTGTTTTGATTTTTTTAACCACATCTGGCTGTGCTGAGGGCTGACTTCTGGCTCTGCACTTAGGATCATTCAGGATTGGCCATGTGTAAGGCAAGCAAGAGCCTTTCCCACTGTCCTATCGCTCTGATCCCTAGTAAGTCTGTCTTATATCATGATTTGATCTTGTTATTTCTGAACATAAAATCCTCTACCAGCTCCCACTTCCTCTGAGATATTCTCTCCATCCAGTGCTGAGGATCTTTCAACATTACTGTATCTCTCGAACCCTGGAGACAGAAACAGCAATCGTGGGTCTTAGAGTGTTCTAATGAAATCAGGGTCAGCCAAATGCAAGGCAAGTGCCATCTATCCTGTGCTGCCTCTCCTATCTTGATTAATTTTTAGATTTTGTTTTCTCATAGATAATTTGAAAGTGATGATGGGTTGTTTAGGGCAACGAGGTAGAGTGTTTGTTTTGCACATGGCTGACCTAGGACTGACTACGGTTCAATTCTCCAACGTCCCATATGGTCCCCCAAGCCAGGAGCGATTTCTGAGTGCATAGCCAAGAGTAACCTCTGAGGATCACCAGGTGTGGCCTCCAAAAAGGGGGTGTTGTAAAAGTGGCAGAGCTCCATGGACATGTATATGAAGACACACACTTGTCATGAGGGACTCTTTTGATTTTCTTTTGTTTTATATTTTTATTGTATTTTAGTATTTATTATGTTATATATTACAAGAAAATATCACAAATTATAAATAAACGTTTTTATATTTTTATTTGTTTGATTCCTGGTACCTTGGTTCCCTGAAGTGCTGGGTATAGCCCATGAAATACTAAAAAAATAAAAAACTGGACTGGTGCAAGTAGGGAGCTTGCCTTGTATGTAGCCAGGTTTGATTCCTGGAGATGAGCACAACTGGCCAAAAATTTAAAAAATAAGATTAATTTTTTTTGAGCTACTCTTGGCATTGATCTGGGGTTACTCCTGGCTCTTTGCTCAGAAATTACTTCTGGAGAAGCTCAGGGGACCTTATGGGATGCTGAGGATCGAACCTGGGTTGGCCACGTGAAAGGCAAACACTTTACCTGTTATACTATCGCTCTAGCTCCTAAAAAGTAAATTTTTTTTTTTTTTTTTTTTTGGTTTTTGGTTTTTGGGCCACACCCGCCGGTGCTCAGGGATTACTCCTGGCTATCTGCTCAGAAATAGCTCCTGGCAGGCACGGGGGACCATATGGGACGCTGGGATTCGAACCAACCACCTTAGGTCCTGGATCGGCTGCTTGCAAGGCAAACACCGCTGTGCTATCTCTCCGGGCCCCTAAAAAAGTAAATTTTTAATTTATTTTTTATTTATTTTATTTTATTTTATTTTATTTTGGGTTTTGGGCCACACCCAGCGGTGCTCAGGGGTTACTCCTGGCTGTCTGCTCAGAAATAGCTCCTGGCAGGCACGGGGGACCATATGGGACACCGGGATTCGAACCAACCACCTTTGGTGCTGGATCAGCTGCTTGCAAGGCAAACGACACTATGCTATCTCTCCGGGCCCCAAAAATAAATTTTTTCAATCAAAAACTTGGTCACCTTTTTATTATCATCCTCATTTCTCTGTCTTTTACATGTGTATTTTCATGTCCCACATAGCATACAAACTTTTGAAAAGAAAGGTTGAGTCATTATTTTTGAATCTCCTCATTGGAAACTCTTATGTCATAGGATTTGAATGGGGCCTATTGAAAGTATAAATGAGTTTCTACCAAAAATGAAATTAGATGGGTCAAAGCTACCCACAAGTCCTATATTGTTTTACTTAGAAAAGCAAAATACAGGGCAGGATGATCATAGTATGAAGATTAATGCCACTTTTATTGAAAAGTTGTCTCATAGCGATGAAAATAGGCTTACTACTGAAATCTTTTGAACCACAAGAATTTTTTAGAGTCCAAGAAAAATAATTCATACTCCTCAAAGAGAAAGTCAAAATTCTGCAGGGAAGGAATGAAATAGAAAAGAAATGGCTAAGATATGAGTCAACATTTAAAAAAAAAAAACTCGAATTAAAAAACATTTTACCTAAATTCTTGGAAGGACACTTCCCACATACACAAAAATAATTAAAGAGGTGGAAACTCAAGAACTGGAAAGATGGGGCCGGAGATATAGCATGGAGATAGGGCATTTGCCTTGCAAGCAGAAAGTGGGTGGTTCAAATCCCGGCATCCCATATAGTCCCCTGAGCCTGCCAGGAGCGATTTCTGAGTCTGGAGCCAGGAGTAATGCAGAGAGCTGCCGGGTGTGACCCAAAAACAAAAACGAAAACAATAAAAAGAACTAGAAAGATAAGACAGCAGGGAAGGGTGCTTGACAATAGAGGAGGCTGCTTGCCTTCAAGTAGCCGATCAGGGTTCAATCCCACATCCCATGTGGTCTCCCAAGCCCACCACGTGTGATCCCTGAGTGCAGAGCCAGGAGTAAGCCCTGAGCATTGCTGTGTGTTACCCCCAAACAAAAACAAACAGAAAAACAAATAAAGAAGAAATGAAAGCTCAGTTTGTCTAGTTAGGTTCCTAATAAAACAATCTGTAAAAGAAGGCAGCAACTAGGAAATATGAAGCTACCAGAAACCGGGTAAGGCTAAATACATAATCACTTCTCACAGAATTCTAAGAAATCTATTAGGGGCCGGGAGATAGTACAGTTGGGAGCCAACCTGAGTTCAAGCCCAGACATCCCATATGGTTTTCTGAGCACTTCTAGGAGTAATTTCTGAGTGCAGAGCCAGGAGTAAACCTTGATTTCCTCTGGGCGTGTACTCCAAACCAAACCGAACCAAACCAGAAATCTAAACATTATATTTAAACAAAAGGCCCCAGAATGAAAACAACTCCAGGATGGTTTTGATTTGTTTTGCTCTTTTCTTTTTTTCAGAGGAGAGGTCTCCTCAACAGTGATCAGGAGGGTGGGTAGGGGGCTGGCATTTCTCAGCCAGCTGGGCTATTGGTACAGATCAAGGGTTCAAGGATGTGGTGTGGATCCAGCCCTGCAGTACCAGGGATTCTCTGACTAGCCCAGGGGTGATAGGTGCTTTTTAGGGGGCCTCTAGCGCTGCATTGAGCAATGCTGGTGTGTGTGTGTGTGTGTGTGTGTGTGTGTGTGTGTGTGTGTGTGTGTGTGTGTGTGTGTGTGTGTGTGTGTGAATAAAGTTCTGCCGGAATGGGATCCAGATGTGTGTATTAGCAGGCAGGCACCCTGACTGCTTTATTAGCTAGCTGCCACCCTCATCTTGGCTCTGATCAGCTGTTATGAGGATCACTGCAATGAACAGCAAATATGGCGCTGCTAAGACCAGAACTCAGGGAGCCAGAGTGGTGGTGCAGGGGTAGGGTGTTTGCCTTGCGTGTAACTAATCTAGGACAGACCTCGGTTCAATCCTCGGTGTCCCATATGGTCCCCCAAGCCAGGAGCGATTTTTTTTTTCAGGAGTGATTTCTGAGTATATAGCCAGGAGTAGCCCCTGAGCGTCATCTGGTGTGGCCCCAAAACCAAAACAAACCAAAACAAACAAACAAGCAAACAAACAAAAAAGACCAGGATCCGCCACCCAAAAGACTATCAAGGAGACAGCGCCATCTTGCTCCGTCTAGCAAACTGTCTGCACTCCTCTTTATTTCACTCTACCATAGCATTTAGGCATTACCATAGTCATACAGGTTTCTGGTGATCCCTAGGCATAGATTAGCCTTGAGCATTGCCAGTGTGGCCCCAAACAACAATAACAGGACCCCAGGACTAGCTGAGGAATTGAAGAACACCTTCAATGCAAGCATGAGGTCACAGGTAAGATCCCTGGTACTACCATATGTGCTAAGCATGATTCTGCAGGGTTCTTTGTGATCCCAGCACAGCAGGATTTCTATCTGATGTGGAGCTAGCATCTGGACATGGAAGTGTGACTACAGTGAACTAGAAGAAAGATAATTGGGAAGATGAGGTGCAAAAAAATAGGTAGAATGTGCACACATTGGAATACTATACAGTTAGGAAAAATAAAAGGACTTTGCCATTTGTCAATATGGAAAATATATTAACTGGTGCTTATATTGTATTTCTTTTTCTGAGTCCTATTTTCCACTTATATGTCATGGAATTTGGGGCACAGAAGTTCGTACTCAATTGATTTCTGTTTATTTTCATTGGGATGGGGGGGCATGCCCAGTGTGCTCAGGATTTACTTCTGGCTCTCAGCTCAAGGATCACTCCTGGTGGTCTTTGGGGAAAAATATGGGGTACTGGGGATTGAACCTAGGTCAGTTGCATGCAAGGCAAGTGCCCTACCTACTGTATTATCTCTCTGTTCCCTAGATCTCTCTGTTTTTGATCCTTAGATTTGTAAGTTTTCTAATGATTTTAGGACTCATTGTCCTCTCAGAAGGTGAAGGATTTCTATGCATTGAATTTCCTTTCATTTTGGCCTGTGCTTTCCATCTTCTTTCAGAATGATGGCTCTGAAGATGAGCATGAACCGGAAAACAAAACTGCTTAAAAAACAAAAATATAATAATTCTGTAACTATTCTTGGCCTCAGTAAGCACTGTACACCATAACCACCTGATCCTTCCTTTTAAAAAATATGTTTTAGGGGCCGGGAAGGTGGCGCTAGAGGTAAGGTGTCTGCCTTGCAAGCGCTAGCCTAGGACGGACCGAGGTTCGATCCCCGGTGTCCCATATGGTCCCCCAAGCCAGGGGCGATTTCTGAGCGCATAGCCAGGAGTAACCCCTGAGCATCAAACGGGTGTGGCCCCCCAAAAAAAATATGTTTTAGTGTGAGACTGGCTGTTTGCCCTTGGGCTTCCTCCACAACTGTCTTGATCAAACTCTGTTGACTAAACTTCCAATTATTTCACTATAGTACAGTTTCGGGTAAGGTTGAGAAACTCTAATACCCTCAGTATTCCAGCTAAGATCTGTGACAGAATCTTTTTTGATTGGTTGGTTTGGGTTTGGAGGCCACAGCTGGGTATGCTCAGGCCTTACTCCTGGCTCTGCACTCGGGAATCACTCCTGGTGGTGCTTGGGAACCATATGGGATGTTGAGTATCAGATCAGATTGGTCACATCCAAAGTAAATGTTCTCCTTGCTGTACTATAGCTCAGGGATCCTGTGGCAATTTTAACTGTTCATTCTAGAACACTTTTTTTTTGGGGGGGGGGGTCACACCCAGCAGCGCTCAGGGGTTACTCCTGCCTCTATGCTCAGAAATCGCTCCTGGCAGGCTCAGGGGACCATATGGGGTGCTGGGATTTGAACCACCGCCCTTCTGCATGCAAGGAAAATCCCTTACCTCCATGCTATCTATCCCGCCCCTAGAAACTTCTTATGGCAATTGCTAATGTAGAGTTGCTATGCCCCAAAATTCAATGTGTCTTATCTTAAATTGTTTTCTTGCGGGCACGAGATAATGCTCAAATGATAGAGCACTTACTTTGTATATGTGGGCCTCTTGATTAAATCCTGGCACCACCTAACCCCTTTGGCACCATTGGGTATCAGCATGGTCACCCCAAGTTTAAGCATTGTCCAATCAAACACTGCCAGTAGTGCCCACCCTCCAGTTCATTAACAAGAATGTGGGAAGACTGGGCAGAACAAAGGATAAGAGTGAGAAGGAAATACTTGGTTATCATATTAAAGATCAAGCAGCTGAATCTTTTTTTTTTTTTTTGCCATACCCAGCGGTGCTCAGGAGTTACTCCTGGCTATCTGCTCAGAAATAGCTCCTGGTAGGCTCAGGGGACCATATGGGATGCCGGGTTTCAAACCAACCACCTTAGATTCTGGATTGGCTGCTTGCAAGGCAAACACCACTATGCTATATCTCCGGCCCCAAGCAGCTGAATCTTGACAACTGGGACATTAATCCAAAATGCTGTTTGAGTGATAGTGAGGTGAATAGCAAGAATAAGAAAACAACAGCAACAACAACAACAACAACAATAACAGGGGCCAGAGCGGTAGTGCAGCGGTAAGACATTTGCCTTGTACACATCTGACCTAGGAAGGATGGTGGTTCAATCCATGGGGCATCCCAAATGGTCCCCCAAGCCAGGAGCGATTTCTGAGCACATAGCCAGGAGTTACCCCTGAGTGTCACTGGGTGTGGCCCAAAAACGAAGAAGAAGAAGAAGAAGAAGAAGAAGAAGAAGAAGAAGAAGAAGAAGAAGAAGAAGAAGAAGAAGAAGAAGAAGAAGAAGAAGAAGAAGAAGAAGAAGAAGAAGAAGAAGAAGAAGAAAACAAGTGAAGAGGACTTTGAGAAACTGAACCTTGAAAACTGGGATATTGCAGTTGGAGAGAGTGAAGTGAAGTAGCTAAAGAACTTGCTTTGCATGAGGCTGACCCAGTATTCCAGCACCCTTTATGATCCCCTTGATAGCAGAGCCAAGAAAAGGTCTGAGCATCTTCAGGTCTGGCTCCAAAACAAACAAGTAAACAAACAAACAAAACAGCTGATATACACACAAAAAAACTGGGATATCAATTCACAAAATCAATACGTGACATGGAGGTAAAATATTGAGATGAATTCTAAGAATAACCAGTGATAACAAGAGATATGGCTTCAAACAGTGTTTACTCTAACAGTATTAACTGACACATGCAGGCTTACAGCAGGATGCAGGAGAGTCTTAAGTCTCTAGGCCTACAATTCTCAGAAATACAAGTATTACATCCAGGGTCAGAAAGCTCAAGATGGAGAATTGTGGGTGAAATGGAAGAGAATAAAGAGGCTTGACAAAGAAAGGCTAAGTTAATTGAGTGGGCACTGGCCCTGTAAGATCTTTTTGTATTTTTTTGTCTTGAGGCCATACCTGGTGATGCTTAGGGTTTCTCCTGGCTCTGTGCTCAGTAATTATTTCTGGTGATGCTATGAGATGTAGTGGATTGTGGGCAAGTCAAGTTTCTACTTCACTGCACTATCGCTCAGGTCCTATGACTCTGAAAGATTTTCCTGGACAAAGTCATCTTTCAACTGAAGATAGAAGGTGATGTGAGCAGGCATAGGAAAAGAATGTAGTAGGAGAAGGTCAGGGTCAAGAGGATGAGTAGTTTTTGAAATTTAACCAAGTCCACAGGCATCTGGTATCAGGAGAAACATATGTAGCTAAGCCAGGTCAAACTATTTTGCGAGCACGTTTAGGAGACTGGATAATACCGGGGCCAGAGAGATAGTTCAATAGTTAGGGAGGATCTTTGCCATATACATTTAATCCCTGAATCATCAGGAGGGATGCCTGAGTATAGGACCAGGAGTAAGCTTTGAGTCCCCAAAACAAAATAAAATATTGCTAGGGGCAGGAGATGTTTCAAGAGGTAGGACAGGGGCCTTGCATGCATGAAGCCCTGAGTTCAATCCCCTCAAGGCTTGCCCAACCCCAGCCCCAGCAGTAACAGAGGTGACCCTACAATGATCTAAAACAAAAAAGAAGTTCTTGGGCCAGAGCCATAGGACAGTGAAAAGGACACTTGCCTTGCATGTAGCCTATATGGGTCCAATCCCCAGAACCACTTTTGGTCCATGAGCCTACCAGGAGTGATCCTTGAGTGAAGAGCCAGGAGTAAGCCCTGAAAACCATCAGGTGTGCCCCCTCAAAAAAAAATCCTTAAACCAGTCTGTACTCCCAGGGAGTCAGTTATTCCCCCACTCTAAGTAATTTTAATAATTCCACTGAGGGACCAGAGTGGTAGCACAGTGGTAGGGCATTGGCTTGCATGCAGTTGACCCAGGACTGATGCCGGTTCTATCTCTCACATCCCATATGGTCCCCCAAGCCTGCCAGGAGCGATTTCTGAGCAAAGAGCCAGAAATAACCCCTGAGCGCCGCTGGGTATGGCCCAAAAACAAAACAAAACAAAAAAATTCTACTGAAAACATAAAATGCCCTTTGTAATGCCACCATTTTAGAGGAAGGATACAATCCTTGATAAATTATCTCATTCTTTTGAAAAGACAATTAACATTTTTGTGTCTATGAGTTTCCTGACTTTCCAGTTTGCCCACATCTCTGGGACAGTTGGTCCCACCCACTGTGGCCAGAGCTGAATTTCATAGACTTCAGGTCCACCCATTCCAGATTTCGAGAAAAACTTGAACTGCTCGAGAACAAACATGGCTGAGTTGGCCTTGAGACCCTCTGAAATGCACCTTCAATAGGCAGCAGTGCCATTTAAGACTAGAAAGAACATGAGTTTCTCAGTGCTGTTTCCTTCACTTTCTGGCTCCTGGATTTGTGAATAAAGTCCTGGGAGGAAGAACACATTCTGATGATCAGCAGCCTTTTGTATAAAAGTGCTAGAAAGGAACCTCAGAATAGGAATGGAAGCTGAAAACCTACTGCTTTAAGACTTCCCTGGCCTGCAATATTTCTCCATAGAACGAACAAAAGAGATTCACCAGGCACCCTGGAAGTTCTTTCTTCGTCTCACTACCTGTTCTGGGCTTGGGGTCACTCAGTCATTTGAAGTTGCACCATGGAGATAATACTGAGCCTCCAAGTTTGCTCCCTGTAGGACTTGGGACTTTGGAGCTAACAGGCAAAGAGTGCAAAGGGCTAAGCACACCAGGCCTGTAGGAGGTCTGAGTCTGATCCCCAAGATCCTTTCAGCACCACCAGGAGGAACCCCCAATTCCTTGCCACTAAAGAAAACTCTTCAAAATAATCCCCCAAACACTAAGCAAACTCCCAGAAATATTAAACTGATCTAAGGGAAGTGTGAAATAAACCCTACTTAAAATATATGCGTTCTTTCGCTTACTGCACTTTATACCATACCCTTCAGCTCCATCTTATGTGTATCACAGGCTGTTTCTGGCCCTTCTGACTGGAGTCTTCCCACTGAGGTGAAGTGATTTATTTACCGTGTCCTCTTTTTTTTTTTTTTTTTTTGGTTTTTGGGCCACACCTGGTGGTACTCAGGGGTTACTCCTGGCTGTCTGCTCAGAAATAGCTCCTGGCAGGCACAGGGGACCATATGGGACACCGGGATTCGAACCAACCACCTTTGGTCCTGGATCGGCTGCTTGCAAGGCAAACACCGCTGTGCTATCTCTCTGGGCCCATCCTCATTTTTTTTTTAAAGTTTTGGTTTTGGTTTTGGTTTTTGGTGTTTGGGTCACACCCGGCAGTGCTCAGGGGTTACTCCTGGCTCTATACTCCGAAATCGCTCCTGGCAGGCTTGGGGACCATATGAGATGCCGGGATTCGAACCACCATCCTTCTGCATGCAAGGCAAATAAATGCCTTTCCTCCATGCTATCTCTCCGGCCCCTACCGTGTCCTCTTGATTGATTTTCCTGGTAATAAATGGCATGAGCACATTTTTTCATATGCCTGCTGGAGGGTTAGAGAAATGATACAATGAGGAACGTACCTGCCTTGCACAGCAGCTGATCCAGGTTCAATCTCCACTCCCCATATAGCCCCTGGGCCCACCAAAGAGCAGAGCCAGGAAAAAGCCCTGAGTCCTGAGTCAAAGCCATTGTGAAAAGGGAGTAGTACAGCTCACAGGACAAGTGCTCTGCCTAGTTTCACCTGCACCACATGCTCTCAAGAACCAATGGGATGTCCTGGGAGTTCTTGACACCACAAGTGACACTATTTCAGCTCTAGACCGACCCATTGATTCAACCACTGAGAGTTCCTCTAAAATCAACAGCAGCAAAACTCTCCCCAGGTCTATGTTTTTTCCTATATTCTCCCTAGTTTTAAATTTTATTATTAATTTAAGATTTTAAAATTTAGGCCAGAGCTGTGGCACATAGGTAGGGCGTTTGCCTTGCATGTGGCTGACCTAGGACGGACCAAGGTTCAATCCTCCGGCGTCTCATATGGTCCCCCAAGCCAGGAGCGATTTCTGAGTACATAACCAGGAGTAACCCCTGATGTGATCCCCTCAAAAACAAACAAAAAAAATAGTTTGGGGCTGAGCGATAGCACAGCAGTAGGGCGTTTGCCTTGCACGCAGATGATCCAGGACAGACGGTGGTTCGAATTCCGGTGTCCCATATGGTTCCCCCAAGCCAGGAGCAATTTCTGAGTGAAGAGCCAGGAGTAACCCCTGAGCATCACTGGGTGTGGCCCAAAAACAAACAAACAAAAAAGCCCAAAGATTTTTCAATTTAAGTAAATTTAAGATTTTTAATTCAGGGGCCAGAGAGAGAGCACAGGGTAAGACGTTTGCCTTGCATGCAACTAACACAAGATGGACGGCGGTTCAGATCCCTGCATCCCATATGGTTCCATGAGCCTGCCAGGGTGATATCTGAGCACAAAGCCAGGAATAAACCCTGAGAGCTGCCAGGTATGACCCAAAAACCGAAAACCCAAAAAAAAAAAAAAAAAGCCAATTTATTATTTTACTTATGTACTTTTTATACTATTTCATGCAGTTATGTATATATGTATGTAGGTAATAATTATGTACTTCACAGCAAATAAGAGGGGACATTTTACAAGCAAATTGGTTCCTGAAGTAGTCATAAGGATCATTGTTTCTACCTGTGATCTGGATATTTCTTTCTTCTTTTTCCTTCCTTCCTTCCTTCCTTCCTTCCTTCCTTCCTTCCTTCCTTCCTTCCTTCCTTCCTTCCTTCCTTCCTTCCTTTCTTCCTTCCTCTCTCTCTCTTTCTCTCTTACTTTCTTTCTTTCTTTCTTTCTTTCTCTCTCCTTCCTTCCTTCCTTCTTTCCTTCTTTCTTTCTTTCTTCCTTCTTCTTTCTCCTTTCTTTTTCTTTCGTTCTTTCTTTTTCTTTCGTTCTTTCTTTCTCTGTTTCTTCTTTCTTTCTTTCTTTCTTTCTTTCTTTCTTTCTTTCTTTCTCTCTTTCTTTCTTTCTTCTTTCTTTCTTTCTTTCTTTCCTTCCTTCTTTCTCTCTTTCTCTCTTTCTTTTCTTTCTTTCTTTCTTCTTTCTTTCTTTCTTCCTCCTGTTTTTGTTTTTTGGGGGGGCCATACCTGATGGTACTCAAGGGTTATTCCTGGCTCTGCACTCAGGAATCATTCCTGGGTTACTCAGGAGACCATATAGGATGCTGGGGATTGAACCCAGGCCTGCTGCAGGTTAAGCAAATATCCTACTTGCTGTGGTATTGCTCTGGCCCCTGGAGTGAAATTCTTTTATTTTTTTAATTTTTTGGTTTTTGGCAGTGGCACTTAGGGGTTACGCCTGGCTCTGTGCTCAGAAATTGCTCCCGGTAGGCACGGGGTACCATATGGGGTGCTGGGATTCGAACTACTGTTCGTCCTGGATAGGCTTCATGCAAGGCACATGCCCTACCACTGTGCTATCATTCTGGCCCCTGGAGTGAAATTTTCTCTCTCTCTCTCTCTCTCTCTCTCTCTCTCTCTCTCTCTCTCTCTCTCTCTCTCTCTCTCTCTCTCTCTCTCTCTCTCTCACAGTACCCCAAGCTGGCTAGGATTCCCTTGGGAGTGTAGACTTTACATTCAGTTCACATATCCTTCTTGATCTAAGACAAATCGCTGTTGTAGCTGAGGACAAAACAGGTAGAGAGAGAGGAGTAAAAAAAAAAACAACAGGAATAAAGAACTGCTCACACAGAAAGAAAACTGGGGCTAGGGCCATAGTATGTAGAGAGAAGAAGATTTGCACATGACTGAGGTTGACCAGGGTTCCATCCTTGGAACCTCATATTGTCCCCTGAGCACCATCAAGAATAATTCTTGAGCAAAGAACCAGGAGTAATCCCTGAGCATCACTGAGTGCATCTCCAAAACAACAATATAAAAAGAAGAAAACTCAAGTGGATTCCACTGATCTTGACAGCTATTTTAGTGTGGGGTGGGGATTTTTGTTTGTTTGTTTGTTTTGTTTGTTTTGGGTCCACACCAGGCAGTACTCAGGGCTTACCCCTGCCTGGACTCAGAGATCACTCCTGGTGGTGTTCGGGGACCCTATGGGATTCTGGAGATTGAACCTAGGTCAGCTATATGCAAGGCAAGTGCCCTTCTTGCTGTGCTATCACTCTGGCTCCTTAGCATGAGTTTTGACAAGAAGGTATTTATTGTTACCCCCCATTTAGGGGGGCACGCACCAGATGTGGCTTTTTGCCTTCCTGGTGCAGTGTCTAATTTTTCCTCCCAAGAAATATCTGCCAGAAGGCCCGTTTAGAGGTCTATCATTGACCCTTTGCGTGGATCACTGGCGATATTTCTGTCATACTTCCTACATGGGAGTGACTCAACATTTTTCCCTTTAATTTGTTTCTGCTTACTACAGATATTCGGCTTTAGCTATACTGCATTCACAAAGAAATTTCAGTACCAAAGCAAAACTGCCAGAAGTTCCCTGCTGGTTTGGTATATTTGCAACTCAAAGCTCACCAGCTACTTCTGAGCTTCAAAGCATAATGATTTCTGTCTTAGGAAACTCTCTGTCACTTTGAATACCTGCTTGCAAACAGGTTTGGTCAGTGTAGAACTAGATTATTTCTCTAGGTATAATTATTGTGTCCCTTTCTTTAGTGTTATTCTCTTTCTATTATCAGATCATAGGACGTGGGTCTTAGTCCCTAGCTAGAATACTATTTCCCTCAGGTCAAGAATATTTGTTATCAGGAGTAAACCAGGATTCCTGCTATCCCTTAATTTACATCAGAAATAACACCTAATAACACCTAGAGTCAGGAAACTTCTTTTATTTGTAAGAATTTAGTCTTCCTTTTGTCCTCTAACCACCTAAAGTTATGTGTATTTGTTCTGAAATTAAACAATGTACATTACATTCCTTTCATGTTACAACTGCCTCTCTTTTCCCTTTAAATACTCCTTTGCCTAAGATAAATTTGTTGCACTCTTGCCAGAGATGTGTTGATCCCACACATACTGCGTGTGGTATCATTATTTCATATTTTATATTCGTCCGTTTCGTGTTTCCCGCTTATCCCCAGTGGGAATTTATCTGACCCACTAAGGTTTTTGCTTAGGGACGTTAACACGTCTGCAGCAGGTATTTCCTGATTAGTTATTAATATTAGTTTTTTCTTATTTTTGCTTATCAACCCAGTATTAAAAGTTTCTCTTTTCGGGGCCAGAGAGATGGCATGGAGGTAAGGCGTTTTATGCAGAAGAATGGTGGTTCGAATCTTGGCATCCCATATGGTCCCCTGAGCCTGCCAGGAGCGATTTCTGAGCACAGAGCCAGGAGTAACCCCTGAGCTCTGCTGGGTGTGACCCAAAAAAACAAAAAAAAAAAGTTTCTCTTTTCTCAGACTAAATTACTGGGGAAGCATGAGGGAGACCTTTCTAGCAGTGCTCAAAGGGCTGAGGAGGCCACTCCCTTAGCCAAGCAGTGCAGTTCTGAAACGAAGTGCTCAAAATTGAGTGTTCGGTTCCTTTGAGACTCAATTGGTGAGCGTGTGTGTGTGTGTGTGTGTGTGTGTGTGTGTGTGTGTGTGTGTGTGTGTGTGTGTGCGTGCATGTGTGCGTGCCTGCGTGAGTGCATGTGTGTGTGTTTGTGTGTGTGTGTCCATATCTGGCTATGCTCAAGGTTGACTTTTTGTTGTTGTTGTTTGGGGCCACACCAGCTGTGCTTAGGGATTACTACTGGCTCTATGCTCAGAAATCACTCCTGGCAGGCTCGGGGGATCATATAGGATGCCAGGGATAGAACCTGTGTCAGCTACATACAAGGCAAATACCCTACCAACTGTCTAGCCCCGCTCTTTTTAAAATATTTTTTATTCTGGGGGCTGGGGAAATAGCATGGAGGTAGGGCATTTGCCTTGCATGTGAAAGGATGGTAGTTCGAATCCCGGCACCCATATGGGCCCTCTTTTTTTTTAATATTCTTTTTAAATATTTTTTATTCTGGGGACCTGAGAGATAGCATGGAGGTAGCACCTTTGCCTTGCATGCAAAAGGATGGTGGTTAGAATTCCGGCATCCCATATGGTCCCCTGTGTGACCCTCCCCCCCAAAAAAAGGAATTTTTTATTCAAACACCATGATTACAAGGTTGCTCATGATACAGTTGTTTCTTTTGTTCACAGATAAAGTTGTTCATGATTGAGTTATAGTAATACAACATACAACAACCTTCACCAGTACACATTTCCCTCCACCGATGTCCCCAGTTTCCCTCTCACCCTTTCCAGTGTCCTCTCCCCTTCCTGTATCTAATTTGGGGCATATTTTTTTCTTCTCTTTCTTTCTCTCTGCACCTTTTCCCCCCCCCCTTTAGACACTTTGTTTTGTAGTACAGAACAAATTTACTGCCACCAATGTCTCCAGTTTCCCTTTCATCCACCCTCCCCAGCCTACCTCTGGGACAGGTTGTTTACTTGTTCTCTCTCTCTCTCTCTCTCTCTCTCTCTCTCTCTCTCTCTCTCTCTCTCTCTCTCTCTCTCTCTCTCTCCCCCCCCCTCTCTCCTTTCTCTCCATCTCTCTCTCCCCCCCCCCTCTCTCCTTTCTCTCCATCTCTCTCTCTCCACCACCACCACCACCACCACCACGCCCCCGTTTTTGACACTGGTGTTTTTACTATTGTTAATTAAGGGCATCATGCATATCACGTTTTTTATTGGTTTTTGGGCCCCACCCAGCTGAGCTCAGAAATCACTTCTGGCAGGCTCAGGGAACCATATGGAATGCCAAGAATCAAACCTGGTCCCTCCCAGATTGGCTGCGTGCAAAGCAAATGCCCTACCAGCTATGCTATTTCTCCGGCCCTTGCATATCACTTTATTCCCTTTCATCACCCTGTTCTTGTCTGGAGTGATCAGTTTCTTTTTTTTGGGGGGGGCACACCCGTTGACGCTCAGGGGATCAAACCGTGGACTGTCCTATGCTAGCACGGGTAAGGCAGATGCTTTACCACTTGCGCCACCACTCTAGCCCCAGTGATGAGTTTCAATCATCACTGTTACTGTGGACCATTCACTATCTTAACTATTGCCATATTATCTTTTCTTTTTCTCCTCTCTCTCTCTCTCTCTCTCTCTCTCTCTCTCTCTCTCTCTCTCTCTCTCTCTCTCTCTCTCTCTCTCTCTCTCTCTCTTTGTTTTTGGGTCACACCCGGCGCTCAGGGTTACTCCTGGCTATCTGCTCAGAAATAGATCCTGTCAGGCATGGGGGACCATATGGGACACCGGGACTCGAACCAACCACCTTTGGTCCTGGATCGGCTGCTTGCAAGGCAAACGCCACTGTGCTATCTCTCTGGCACCATCTTTTATTTTTCTTATATCCCACAGATGAGTGAGATTATTCTATGTCTATCCCTCTCCCTCTGCCTCATTTTACTCAACATAATAATCTCCATATCTGTCTATGTATAGGCAAATTTCATGACTTCATTTTTCCTAACAGCTGCACAGTATTCCATATTGTAGATGCACCACTGTTTCTTTAGCCACTCACCTGTTGTCAGGTACCTGGGTTATTTCCCGATTCTGGCTATGGTAAATAGTGCTGTGATTAACATAGGAGTGCAGAGAGCATTTTTGTATTGTGCTTTTGTATTCCTAGGATATATCCCTAGGAGTGGTCTTGCTGGATTATGTGGAAGCTCAATTTCCAGTTTTTGAGGAATATTCATATTGTTTTCCAGAAAGGCTAGACTAGACAGCATTCCCACCAGTAGTGAATGATGAGAATGCTGTCTAGCACTTTGTCCCTGCATCCTCTCCAGCACTCGTTGTTCTTTGTGATGTGTGCCAGACTCTGGAGTGTGTTGTTTTTTTGTTTGTTTGTTTGTCTTTTGGTTTGGGGGTCACACCCGGCATCGCCCAGGTGTTACTCCTGGCTCTGTGCTCAGAAATCGCTCCTGGCAGTCTCAGGCCCCCATATGGGATGCCAAGATTCAACCCACCATCCCCTGTATGCAAGGCCTTATCTCCATGCTTTCTCTCTCTGGCCCCTGGAGTATGTTGTTTTGATTTGCATTTCCCTGATGTTGTTTTGATTTGCATTTCCCTGATGATTAGTGAGGTGAAGCATTTTTTTCATGTGCTTTTTGATCATATGTATTTCTTCTTTGAGGAAATGTCTGTTCATTTCTTCTCCCTGTTTTTGGATAGGGTTAGATTTTTTTTCTTCTTGTTAAGTTCTTTCAATGTCTTGTATATCTTAGATATTAATCCCTTATCAGATAGATATTGGGTGTATAGTTTCTTCCATTCCGTGGGTAGCCTTTGTATCCTAGTCACTGTTTCCTTTGACATGCAGAATCTTCTCATTTTCAAGTAGTCCTATTTATTTATCTTTACTCCCACTGTTTGGCTTTAATGTCTAGGTGTTTAGTGTCTAGGCTCTGCCAGGAGTGATCCTTGGGCACAGAGCCTTGATCTCATTCACAATTGTGACTCAGAAAATCAAGTACCTTGAAGCCAACTTAACTAAAGAGGTGAAAGATCGGGCCGGCGAGGTGGCGCTAGAGGTAAGGTAAGTGCCTTGCAAGTGCTAACCAAGGAAGGACCTCGGTTCGATCCCCCAGGACCCCATATGGTCCCCCCAAGCCAGGGGCAATTTCTGAGCGCTTAGCCAGGAGTAATTAAATGGGTGTGACCTGAAAAACCAAAAAAAAAGAGGTGAAAGATCTATATAAAGAAAACTACAAAAACACTACTTCAAGAAATAATAAGAGGACACAAGGAAATGGAAACGTATGCCCTGCTAGACCACTAGACTACTCCCACTGTTTGGCCAGTGGTGTTTCCTCCTTGAAGATGCCTTTAGTGCCAATGTCATGGAGAGTGTGTCTACATTTTCCTCTATGAATTTATGGTTTCAGGTATGATATCAAGGTATTTAATCTATTTTGATTTGACCTAGGTGTGTGGTGTTAAAGAGAGTTCTGAGTTCACTTTTTTGCATGTGGTTGACCAGTTTTCCCAACACCACTTGTTGAACAAGCTTTCCTTACTCCACTTTGTATTTTTCTGACCCTTTATCAAAGATTTGTTAATTGTATATCTGGGCATCAGTCTCTGAATACTCAAGCCTATTTCATTGATCTAAGGATCTGTCTTTATTCCAATATCATGCTGTTTTAATAACTATTATTTTATAGTACAATTTAAAGTTGGGGAAAGTTATGCCTCCCATCTTCCTTTTTTTCCCCTATCTTCTTTTACCTAAGGATTGATTTGCTATTGTGGATGTTTATTGTTCCAAATGAATTTCAGGAGTGTTTGATCTATTTCTTTAAAAAATGTCATGGTTGGGGTCAGAGAAATAGTATGGGGGTAAGGCGTTTGCCTTTCATGCAGAAGGTCATTGCTTCGAATCCCAGCATCCCATATGGTCCCCGAGCCTGCCAGGAGCGATTTCTGAGCGTGGAGCAGGAGTAACCCCTGAGCACTGCCGGGTGTGTCTCTCCCCCCAATAAAAAGGAAAAAGAAAAATGTCATGGTTATCCTTCGAGAATTGAATTAAATCTGTACAATGCTTTGGGAAGTATTGCCATTTTCATGATATTAATCCTTCCAATCCATGAGCAGGGCATATGTTTCCATTTCCTTGTGTCCTCTTATTATTTTTTGAAGCAGTGTTTTTGTAGTTTTCTTTGTATAGATCTTTCACCTCTTTAGTTACGTTGGCTTCAAGGTACTTAATTTTCTGAGTCACAATTGTGAAAGGCATCAAGGCTCTGTGTCCAGGGATCACTCCTGGCAGAGCCTAGAGGAACATATGGGATTCTGGGGATCGAACCTGAATCAGGAGTGTGCCAGACAAGCATCCTACCCACTATACATTTGTACTTGTTTGTTTTTAGTTAGGGGCAACACTCAGCTACGCTCAAGTGTTACTCCTGGTTTTGTGCTCAAGGGATCATATGGGGCTCTGGGGATCAAACCTGGGTCACCAGTGCAAGGCCAGTGGGCTCCCTACTGTCCCATCTTTCTGATCCTTCAGTCTCCTTGTTTGAAGTTGCCGATCATTAACCTCAAACTGTGATGCATGTTGACTAACTTGTTGAAGACAAAGCCGAGTTAATACTGCTTCCCCAAACTGCCCACTTCCTCTTCCCAAGACCCCTTCTTTATGGGCAGGCTCAGTGAATAGGGGTCTTAGGTCCTGATTGGCCCTGAAAGGAGCCTGGTGGCCTGAGAATCCAGGTCTGACCGGTTTTGTGTTGGACACTGGCTGGTGAGGGTATTAGAAGGAAGTGAAACCCAGGAGCTGAATTTGCTCTAGCAGTGAGATCACAGGAAGGAATGAGCCATGTGCCAGCCCAGCAAAAGCTCCTATCTTCTGCTTCCATTCCCACGTAGACACAAATTGTAGAGAGTTTTCTTCACTCCAAGAATAAAGATTTGATCTGGCAGGCCAAGGGTCAGTCTCTCACTCAACATAGGATGTTTTTTTGTTTGGGTCACACCCAGCAATGTTCAGTGCTTCCTCCTGGTTTTGAGCTCAGGATTCACTCCTGGCATGGACTGAGGGGAACATAAGGGGGGCTGAGAATTGAACCTAGTAAGCTCTGAGCAAGACATGCTCTACTTACTGTACTATTGCTGGTGCCCTCTTCCTGTGTTTGAAGTCAAGTCTCCCCAGCAGCTGAAGTTCAAAGCCAAGCACCCCACCTGCTGAATTCTTTCTTTCATTTTATTGAAGTTCTTCATGGCTTTATCAGGTAACACAACATGGGATATTGCAAAAGCTGAGAGCTAGGGAGCACTTTTTATCCCCAGATTGGTGGGTTGGGAAGTGGCTGCTCCAGCAACTTTCTTCTTTAAAACTAGTAGTGTCAGGGCCGGAGAGATAGCACAGTGGTAAGGCATTTGCCTTGCATGCAGAAAGACGTGGTTGAATCCCGGCATCCCATCTGGTCCCCTGAGCCTGCTGGGGGCGATTTCTGAGCATTGAGTCAGGAGTAGCCCCTGAGCACTGCCAGGTGTGACCCCCCCCAAAAAAAAAGCAAACAAAGAAAGAAAGCAAGTAGGAGTGAACTTGCCCTGCAAAACCTCTTCTCATTGTACCTGGGAAAGAGCTGAAAAGAGCTGAAAACTAGCATCTGGCTCACCTTCCTGGAAATTCAGTGTGTCTGCAAAGAGAAAGAGTTGGGACCTCAAAGGCAGACAGCAGGTCTTTTTTTTTTTTTTTTTAATAATTTTTATTGAGACCAATGTGAATTACAAGTCTTTTTTTTTTTTTTTTTTGGTTTTGGGGCCACACCCGTTTGACGCTCAGTGGTTACTCCTGGCTATGTGCTCAGAAATCACCCCTGGCTTGGGGGGACCATATGGGACGCCGGGGGATCGAACCGAGGTCCGCCCTACGCTAGCGCTTGCAAGGCAGACACCTTACCTCTAGCGCCACCTTCCCGGCCCCAATTACAAGTCTTTTTATTTAAGTTTTATTTAAAGTACATAGTGACAGTGAATTAGGGCAATTCCACCACCAGAGTTGACCTCCCTCCACCAGAGTTCTTAGCATGCATCCCATACATTCACCCTTAGCCCCCTGGGCTACTAGGTCCCCTTTGTGTATAGCTGTTGTAGTTTGGGTCTCTTGATTCTATTGTCATTGACTTGGTTCGGTATTTAGGTCTGATCAGTTTTTATTTTCCCTCAATGCTCATGAGACTTCTTTGTCCATGATACCATCCACTTTTTTTCCTCAATTTGTAGGAAGACATAGAACTATGAGGCAGAACTAGATGATTCATGTTCTATGGCTCTGTTAAAATAAAACGTGGGCACGAGCCCTTGTCTATATATATATATTTGGGTATTTTTTTGGGGGAGCATACCTGGTGGTGCTCAAAGGGGTTACTCCTTGCTCTGCACTCAGAAATCACTCCTGGCAGGCTCGAGGGACCCTATGGGATGCCAGGAATCAAACCCGGGTCTGTCCCAGGTTGTCTGCATACAAGGCAAATGCCCTACTGCTGTGCTATCTCTCCGGCCCCTGGGAGCCCATATCTAGAAGCTATAAATATAAATTTAAAACAAGAACAAAAGAAAAAGGAAGAAAAAGAGAAAAGGGGGGCTGGTGTGGCAAGGTGGTTTTTGTTTTTTGTTTTGTTTGTATAGGCACAGTAAGTATTGGGGAAATTAGAAAGGAACTTCCATTGGCCTAAGAAATACAGGGTTTCTCCACCCTTCAAGCGTACTGTCATGAGATCAACTACAGGCTCTGGACTTGTTCATTGTCAAACCCTGAGGTCTTTTTATGGTGCCAGGAAACATTCTGCTCAGTTGTGATATTCAAAGTCAGTCCTCTGTAATTAGAGATTTTATTTTTTGCACAAATCCTAGGACGAAGTCTAGGATAAAGTATTTATGTTTCCAGAAGTTCTGCTCAGTTATGGTTGTTGTAGTCAGTCTTTTGTAATTAGTGATCTTGGTTTTTGCACAGATCAAAGGATGGAATGTCTTCTGATTTCATCTCACTGTTAGGTGATGAGGTAGGGCAACTGTCCTTAGATCAGGTTGTTGCCGTTTCCTCATTACCATGATGTCATATGAACCTACCCTGGTGCAAGTTGGTGCCATAGCAGTATTAGTGACTACCCTGGGGGGAGTTTGATTCTTGGTGCCATTGCAGGGAACTGTGTCAGTTCTAAGGTTGGGATGTGGGTTAAAAGGTTGATGTTGGAACATTTGAGGTCTAAATCAAGTCCCCATGGCAAATATTCAGGATAGGAGGTGCCCCTGTATTACAAAATTTATGGGTTCTTATCCCAGTAGATAAGAATTTGTTTCTAAACATAATGTTTCCCCATTTTAGTATGCCTATGCAAAAAGGAATGATGCCATATTATATAATTGGTGCATTTGGGGGTAAAAATGACAAGCTATACAATCTCTGTGCCCGACCTGAGCTTTTATCCCAAGCAAGACTTTTCTACTAAGCAGAACCAAAACAAGCAAAGAAAAATAAAAAAAGGGTGGAGGAGGCTGCCTTTACATTTGGAAATAAACACACTAATAGATATAACTATTAAGGAATTAAATATACATAGAAAATATAGATATCCCCATTAAGTCTTTTGAGATAGTCCAGGGCGCGGGGAGGATGAGATGGGGCACATGTTCATTCCACACCGTGGTCTTATTGAGTCTGAGAAATGGTTTGAAGCAGTAAGGGATCAGGTAGTGTCTTGGAGTTCAGGGTCCTTCTGGAGCTGAATCTGGTAGCATGCCACAGTTCACACTGAGGATGTATGTGAAAGAAAGGGCTGCATAAAATGAGTCAGCAGGAGTGCTTCTTGATGGAGTGAGAAATGTGGGGCTGAGAGGGTGTCCTTTCCCTTTGGAAGCCAGGTGGCAGTTTACTGGGCCAGGGTGTCAGTCTCAGTTCCTAGTGAGTTAAGAACTGAGGGTAAAGAGAGTTAAGTAGGGAGAGATAACAGATCAGGATTGAGGGGGTGAGAGGATAGGAGTTCTGAGTGAGCAGGGTCGGGAGGGATAATATATAACAGGGGCTATATACAATACAGGCACGGATTGTTTACAATATAGATTAGACAAACAGGAGTTCACTGACAGCAGGTCTTTTATAGGTAGGAGAGAAAGACTCTGAGGGAAATGGAGAAAAAAAAGGAGCCAGATCTTGGCCAGATTTACCAAAGGGTCTGCAGAATTTTTGTTTTCTGATGATATCACAAGAGAGGCGTCTGTATGTGTGTGTTTGTGTTCAAAGTTGTGCCAAAAATAGAAGCTCCTATGACTGAACAACAAATATTGACTCAATCTGGGGTCGGACCGGTGGAGTGAGTCGTAAGGCATCTGCCTTGTGCCTAGGACGGACCATGGTTGGATCCCCCGGAGTCTCATATGGTCCCCCAAGCCAGGATCAATTTCTTTTTTTTTTTTCTTCTTTTTTTGGTTTTTGGGCCACACCCTGTGACGCTCAGGGGTTACTCCTGGCTATGCGCTCAGAAGTCGCTCCTGGCTTGGGGGACCATATGGGACGCCGGGGGATCGAACCTCGGTCCGTCCTAGGCTAGCGCAGGCAAGGCAGACACCTTACCTCTAGCGCCACCACCCGGCCCCAGGATCAATTTCTGAGCGCATAGCCAGGAGTAACCCCTGAGTGTCATCGGGTGTGGCTCAAAAACCAAAAATAAAAAAGACTCAATCTTTCAAGACACCAATTCTTTTTGAATTTGAATAAATTTAGAGTAGACTTCTTACTTTAAGTTGGTGTTATTATAATATTATTATTATTATTATTATTATTATTATTATTATTATTATGCCTTTTGGGTCACACTCAACAATGCTCAGGAATCATTTCTGTTGGTAGTCAGAGGAGCATATGGGGACTGAACCAGACTGGCTGCATGCAAGGCACTACCCGCTGTACAATCGCTCTGGCCCAATATATATATATATATATATATATATATATATATATATACACAAATATATACATATACATATAAATATATACTGGCTCTGGCCCCAGTATATCTTCTTTATTAGGGCAGTATTAAACATCTGTGTTTACACTGCAAATTTATGATTCAATATGGTTTGATTCCTTACCCCCAAATCGCAACCGATGTAGTCTACCCTTTGGGATGCTTTTCATCTTAAATTCATGAGTAATTGGTGGAGGGTCCTGAGCACACTGGATGTGTTGAGATGTGGAAAGTATGTACATGAAAGTCATGAAAAGTCAACAATAATCCAAACATGCAACCCAAATCAGAGCCATAATAATTTAAAGATGAGTTTTGGAGGAGGGAGGGTAAAGGTGTGTGGGCACAGTGGTGGAACTGTGCCCTCCCTCCCTCCCTCCCTCCCTCCCTCCCTCCCTCCCTCCCTCCCTCCCTCCCTCCCTCCCTCCCTCCCTCCCTTCCTTCCTTCCTTCCTTCCTTCCTTCCTTCCTTCCTTCCTTCCTTCCTTCCTTCCTTCCTTCCTTCCTTCCTTCCTTCCCCACGAGACACAAAGTTACAAACTTCCAGCAGTGCACCGCCTAGAATCATTCATCCCTCCACCAGTGTCTACTTCCTTCCACCAAGGTCCCAACCACTTAAAGAAGTCGCGCGGGCTCCTTTTCGAGACGGGCACCCGCGTTCTCCTCCCGCTCTCCCACGAGGTCAGGACAGATCAAATCCCTGTAACCCGCGAGGATGGGCAGGTGGAGAACCACAGGCGGAAGCTACCCAATTCACAGACGGCAGCGGCACCTGCCTCGTCTTTGGCGCCACCTTAAACCTGCGGGCCGAGAAGAGGCCCCGCCCACTCACCGCCAGACCCCGCCCAGACAGCCCGCACTTCATTTAAGACCGGACCACGCCCACCTCCCGGACCACGCCCACTTCATCCAGGGCACGCCCCCGCCCGACTCCCGCGGCCGGATCCGACTCGGGGACCTGACGAGCAGCGCCAGAGCCGCCGAGCCGCGCCGGGACCTGTAAGCTCGCGCCCCCCGCGCCGCCCCGGCCTCTCCTTCTCCCTGGGGAGCACCCTGGGGGAGCTCTCTGTACTTTGCGGGGCCCGCGATCGTCCCTCGTCCCTCCCCACGCCGGGCGCTCTCCCGGTCCTGCTCGCCCAGTGGCTCCTTCCACGCCGTGCCAGGGAGCAATCTGCCCCGAAGTTGCCCTTCCCCGGCCGGGTCCCTGGAACAAAGTCTCCCCGGGGCCACTTCTGCAGACGGTCCCGGGTCTCGAGAGACTAGGTCCGTGCAAAGTGCTTTTCTAACCAGCCGCTGTAGCTTTGCCCTGGCTTGAACCCGAGTTATAAGTGAGCCCCGAGCTAGAAGCCGGGAAACGCGGATGGCGATCTCTGTGGGTCGGTTATTAGATCGAGTACTGGGAGAAGAGTCTCCTCCCGTCCTGGTAAACGTTTGTCTGTCTGCAAAGCATCACCTCCCAGACCTCCCCAGCAGTGCTCCTAAGCGCTGGCTGGCCCTGACTGTTGGGACCGGTGCAAAAACACGTCCCGTATCCAATTGTAGGGTGTTTGCACGGAGAAATCTTGGGGGTGGGGGTGGGGGAGAATTGGGGGCTGATTTGTACCTGTCTATGGCCTCATTTGGAAACTAGAGTCATTTGGAAATGGGGCCCCCAAAGATCCTTGCGGGGACTGTTAGTGTGCCTGATCCAAGGCAGCCAAATTCGGTGTTAGGAGGTGGACCAAGGGTCCTGCTTTTTTTCTCACAGAGGAAGAAGAGTTAACATTTTTTTTTTTTCTGAATGAAGCAATCGTTGTGAAATGCATCTGAGAAGTGTTTAATCTGCATTTGCTCACAGTAGCTTTGACAAACTTCCTGTAAGGGAAGCCCATTTTCTGGGAGGAGGAGGAGAAGAAGCTGGCGCTTTTGAATGGTGTGAAGTCACATAGGATGTATTTTTGCGTGGATGCTTCCAGAGACAGCATCCACGCGATGGAGAGATGTCTCCTCCCCGGATGGGTTCATTCTCTATAGATAGACAATCAACCCCGATGATGATTTGAACTTGGGGAATCTTCTTCCACCCACCACTGTCTAGAAAGCTGCCTTAACCTCAGACCATTTACGGAATAAAAAAAAAAAAAAGTTCTGGGTATTAAAAAGAGGAAGGCAGAGTGAGTTGAAGCTGCGAATTTCCTTCTAACTGGGTTTTCTTGGCCAGCAGATGGACTGGGAGTAGTTTAGCTTCTGTGTGAATGACGGACAGTTTACAGATGTTAGCAGAGCTCTTGCTCCTGTCCCTGCAATCAGCATCTGCATTTGGAAACACCTTTGCCAGGCCTTTCTTATCCTATGCAACTGCAAATGTCTAAACCTTTGAGTTTACTTCTAAGTAAAAACCGACTATGGCTGTTGTATTACTCAGATGATCACTTATTTTATTACTGTTCAGGAGCACCCAGAAATTTGGTGCAAGGGGGACAATTACTAACCTGGAAATGAAGATTTGGAAGTCCAGTCTGAACTCCAGTAATAATTAGCTATACTGGGGCTAGAGAAGTAATACAATGGATGGTGTGTTGAATAAGAGATCCCCTACCAGGGGTCTCAAACTCGGGGCCTACGGGCCGCAAAGGGCCCTTCATACAACATTTTGTGGCTCTTCCCTAGAGGAATCTTTCTTTGTTTTGTTTTGTTTTGTTTTAGTTGGTTGGGTCATGCCCCCCAATGTTCAAGGCTTACTACTGACTTTACACTCAAGGGTCACCCCGACTTTGCCTCCTGTGGCCCCCCAGGTAAATTGAATTTGAGACCCCTGCAAGCAAAATAACATGAAAGCTATTTATTATATTGTATGGTCCTTATATTTATTGCTTTTCTGTATTCTTTTTTGTTTGTTTGTTTGTTTTGGGTTTTCTTTTTATTTTTTGGTCTACACCTGGCATTGCTTAGGGCTTACTCCTGATTCTTGACTCAATGCTCCGGAATCACCCCTGGTGGTCTGGAGGTGGGGGCATATGTGGTGTAAAAAATTGAACCTGGGATGGTTGTGTGCAAGGCAAGCATCTTATCCATTGTACTCTTTCTCCCCTGTATTATAGTTATTACAGATGTGCTCATTCTTGAAATGTTGTTAATGATAAATGATTGCAAAGAAGAAAACGAAAACATACCTGAGGTCTTGTTACTTTTAAATATCAGGCATTCCTTGACTCAGTCAACAAGCCAATCAACTGCCTTAGGATGCAGCAGGCTGAGTCTCTCTTCTCTGAACCATTTAACGTCTGGGCTTTCTATGGTTGTGCTCGACAGGTACATCAGCATTTCATTTGTTCAAGCCAAATTAACTTTTGCAGGGGAGGGGTAGAGGAGAGGTAGAGGCCCCATCTGACCATGCTCAGGACTTATTCTTGGCTCTGTACTCAGGGATCACTCTTGGTGGTGTTTGAGAACCTTATGCAGTGCTGGGGCATCCCAGATCACTGCTGGTAGACTTGGGGGGACCATACAGGGTACCAGGGATTGAGCACAGGTTGCCTGAATGCAAGATAAGAGCCTTACCCCATGCACTATTGCTCCAGCCCCATTGCTCCGAGGCTCCTTGCTTAGGGTTCACTACTCGTGGGGTTTGGGAGACATTCGATGGGGATGGAACCCGGGTCAGCTGCATATTAGACAAGCACCTTCCCTGCTGTACTGTTTCTCTTGCCCTTCTAATGTGAATTTTTAGGGTTTGAAAATGGTGTGAAGGTAGGCTGGAGGCTTGTAGTTTTCCACTATTATAAGTACTGTTTTGGCTAGAACTGTTTCTAGAAATGTCTGTAAACATTATTGTTTACTTCCCTTGGAGAGATTCTTTTTATTTTGTCCCAGCAGCGCTCAGCGGTTACTACTGACTCTGCAGTTAGAAATTGCCCCTGGCAGGCTAGGGGGAAAGTGGCATATGGGATGCTGGGAATCAAATCCAGATCTGTTCCTGGTCAGCCATGTGCAAGGCAAATGCTTACCACTTTATATCGCTCCAGCCCCCAATATCCCCTTGCCTTGGAGAGATTCTTTTTTTTTTTTCTGTTTTTTTTTTTTATATATTTTATTTAAACACCTTGATACATACATGATTGTGTTTGGGTTTCAGTCATGTAAAGAACACCATCCATCACCAGTGCAACATTCCCATCACCAATGTCCCAAATCTCCCTCCTCCTCACCCATCCCCCGCCGTACTCTAGACAGGCTTTCGATTTCCCTCATACATTCTCATTATTAGGATAGTTCAAATGTAGTTATTTCTCTAACTA
Source organism: Suncus etruscus (assembly GCF_024139225.1). Lineage (NCBI taxonomy): Eukaryota > Metazoa > Chordata > Mammalia > Eulipotyphla > Soricidae > Suncus > Suncus etruscus. Next base: position 51,584,561 of record NC_064854.1, on the reverse strand, counting down.
AGCTCATCCCTGTTTGTGGTGAGCTTCATGAGGTGAGCTGGAACTTCCAGCTCTTTTCTCTTTTGTGCCTGAAAATTATTATTGCAAGAATGTCTTTCATTTTTCTTAAAACCCATAGATGAGTGAGACCATTCTGCGTTTTTCTCTCTCTCTGACTTATTTCACTCAGCATAATAGATTTCATGTACATCCATGTATAGGAAAATTTCATGACTTCATCTCTCCTGACAGCTGCATAATATTCCATTGTGTATATGTACCACAGTTTCTTTAGCCATTTGTCTGTTGAAGAGCATCTTGGTTGTTTCCAGAGTCTTGCTATGGTAAATAGTGCTGCAATGAATATAGGTGTAAGGAAGGGATTTTTGTATTGTATTTTTGTGTTCCTAGGGTATATTCCTAGGAGTGGGATAGCTGGATCGTATGGGAGCTCGATTTCCAGTTTTTGGAGGAATCTCCATATCGCTTTCCATAAAGGTTGAACTAGACGGCATTCCCACCAGCAGTGGATAAGAGTTCCTTTCCACATCCTCGCCAACACTGTTTGTTCTCATTCTTTGTGATGTGTGCCAATCTCTGTGTTGTGAAGTGGTACCTCATAGTTGTTTTTATTTGCATCTCCCTGATGATTAGTGATGAGGAGCATTTTTCCATGTGTCTTTTGTCCATTTGTATTTCTTTGTCAAAGTGTCTGTCCATTTCTTCTCCCCATTTTTTGATGGGATTAGATGTTTTTTTCTTGTAAAGTTTTGTCAGTGCCTTGTATATTTTGGAGATTATCCCCTTATCTGATGGATATTGAGTGAATATTTTCTCCCACTCAGTGGGGGGCTCTTGTATGCTGGGCACTATGTCCTTTGATGTGCAGAAGCTTCTCAGCTTAATATATTCCCATCTGTTAATCTCTGCTTTCACTTGAGAGTGCAGTTTCCTCTTGGAGAGATTCTTAAAAGTTTGTTTTTCCAGGGTCTAACAAAACACTCACCACTTACACATTGTGAGATAAAAAGCCATCTCTTTATCAAAATAGTGCTCCTCAAATGTGAAGTAGAAGTAGAAACAAGAATATTCAGATATTTGGAGGCTTTGCAAAGATGCTGAGCAGAAGATCAGGGGATGTTATTTATTTATTTATTTATTTATTTATTTATTGGTTACTGCCACTTTGTTCTGAGTGTCTTCACTTAGAGGCAGTACAGAACTGCCCCTCAAGTCAAAGACTGTCACTACCATCCCCAGAACAACAGATTACAACCCTTAGGCCATTTTTCTATTAAAATGACATCTTGGGCCAGAGATATCATCTAGTGAGTAAGGCACTGTTCTTATATTCCTCAGACCTGGGTTCCATCTTCAGCACCCCATATGATCCTAAATTGGTTGCATGCAAGGCAAATGCCCTACTGCTGTGCTATCTCTCTGCCCCCCCCTTTTGTCACACCCAGTGGTGCTCAGAGGTTACTCCTGACTCTGTGCTCAGAGATTGCTCCTGGCAGGCACAGAGGACCATATGGGATGCCCGGATTCAAACCACCATCCATGACCCCCATAGGGTCATGTGACCCACTAGGAGTGATTGCTGAGTATAGAGCCAGGAAGTAAGTCCTGAACATGGCCAATTGTAGCCTCCCAAATAAAAAGATAAATAAGCATCTTATTTAAAATTTATTTCTTCCCATAGGCTGAACAGTCTCTCTAGTGATCAATTTTTCATCAGTGTTTGTAAATTGCCTTTTTCCAACACAACAACATCTTTTTCAGATTTCACTTATTTTTTTTACCACCCAGTGGTAATCTGAACTCATTCTGGTGAACTCATTCTGGTAGGCTCCATAATCTAGTGCCCATGACTTAACCTGGGTCTGATAATGCAAGACAAGTACCTTGATTTCTGTGCATTTTGGATAATAATGAGATGGCATATACTCATTATTTCTTTCCTTTAAGTGTTTCATAATGCAGAAAATGCACATATTTGTAATCATCAGTTTCTCCTTGCTCAGTTTTCCATGTCATTGTTATTTAAATGCCATGTTTTCTGACTATTTATTTTAATTTTAAACTAATTTCTTAAAAATTTTTTTTCAAATTTATTTTTGTTGTTGTTTTTGTTTTGTTTTGTTTTGTTTTCAGGTCACACCGGCAGCACTCAGGAGTTACTTCTGGCTCTGTGCTCAGAAATCATTCCTGAGATGCTGGGATTCGAATCACCCTCCTTCTGCCTGCAAGGCAAACACCCCACCTCCACACTATCTCTCCGGCCCTCAAATTTACTTTTATTTAAACACCACTATTTACAAAGTTTTTCTTAATACAGTTGTTTCAGTTATTTAATTTTCCAGCACCAGTCCCACCACCAGTGTGATCTTCCCTTCACCAAGTCTCCAGTTTTTTATTTTCCCCCAAGCCTGCTCCCTTACTAGGTACAAAATAATTGTACTTTCTATTGCTTGTTGCAATAAAATAGCAAATAGAATGATCAGAAAATGGATGATTTCCCATCTTTTTATTTTAGTTTCTGGGCTACCCCTGGCTATATTTAGGGCTTGCTCATGGCTCTGATCAGGGATCACTCCAAATGAGGCTCTGGGGACTCTCTGGGGTGCCAGGGATGGAATGTGCATCAGTTATGTGCAAGGCAAACACCTTCCCCATTGTATTATCTCTCAGCCCCAAGATAATTCCCTTTGAGAAAGGTACCAGCAGGGCAATCATATTCTTCCTTTGCTCCTGTTCTGTGGTCTGGAAGAAGCTGCTTCAGAATTGGTCCTGAGGTTCCCCAGGAGTTAGCAGGCAAGGTTTGATATTGTCCAGAGATGCGAGAAGTATCTGGTTGAATGTCTACGCTTTACAGTCACCACTTTACTTTTCATACCTTTCTAGTGATGAATTCATTTATATTTTACCTCTGATGCATGTTATCTCACACACTCTGTCCCTCCCTATTTTGTGTTAGTTAACATGAACAAGCCAGAAGATACACTCAGCACAATACATGGTCTCATGAACGCTCTTGTTTTGCTCTTGTAACTTAGTCTGTGATTGGATTCAAAGAGGAATTTTAGCATTTTGAAAATGATTGAATACGATTGGATTCAGAATTTCTTAGTTTGTGACATTTTATATTGCTTGTATGGCACTATAAGGAAATGTAGTGAATTGGGGCCAGTGTCGTAATACAACAGGAAGGACATTTTTCTTTCACAAATTGGACCTGGGTTCAATGCCCAGAATCCCATATGGTGTCCTGAGTCCTGCCAGGTGTAACTCTCTTTTTTATTTTTTGTTTTGTTTTGTTTTTGGGCCACACCCAGCGGTGCTCAGGGGTTACTCCTGGCTATCAGCTCAGAAATAGCTCCTGGCAGGCACGGGGGACCATATGGGACGCCAGGATTTGAACCAACCACTTTAGGTCCTGGATTGGCTGCTTGCAAGGAAAATGCTGCTGTGCTATCTCTCCAGTCCCCAGGTGTAACTCTTGAGTGCAGAAACAGGATCATTGCTTTGTGTGGTCCATATAGTAAAAAAGAAAAAGACACAGTGAATGACATTATGTTCTGAGTTATGAAATGGTACTTGGGGGCTGGAGTGATAGTTTGCCTTGCACACAGCCAACACAGGACGAATAATGGTTCAAATCCCCATATCCCATTTGGTCCCCCAGGCCTGCAAGAAACGATTTCTGAGCGCAGAGTCAGGAGTAAACCCTGAGCTCTGCTGGGTGTAACCCCAAAACAAAACAAAACAAAACAAAAAATGGTACTTGGACTTCGAATGCTTTACTCAGTTAAATACAACATTGAATTTTACCTTATTTTGAGTATTTTTACCGTATTTTAACCTTATGTTAACATATAAAGGCTAAATTTCCTTTCTGCGTATTAATCCTGTCAGTTGGCATGTATAAGAATGGTTATTTGGGGCCAGAGAGGTGGTGCTAGAAGTAAGGCGTTAGCCTTGCAAGCGCTAGCCTAGGACAGACCTCGGTTCTATCCCCCCCACCGTGTCCCATATGGTCCCCCCAAGCCAGGGCTGGTTTCTGAGCGCATAGCCAGGAGTAACCCTAACCGTCAAGTGGGTGTGGCCCCCCCAAAGAAAGGAATGGTTATTTGACCTTTGGTTTATCTTTTATGGAGAAAAATTGTTATTATTTTGTCTTTCCAAGCAACACACAGCAGCTGTGGAAATGGGATAGTTCTTTTCTGGGATGAAATTATCAGGTGGTTTATTAAGTGTGTCTGTAACTTCAGACTGGAGGCCAGAGAGGACAGGAAAGAAAGCTTGTGCCTTGTAGGTGGCAAATCCTGGTTCGAATCCACAGCACCAGATACCTTGCCTGAAAGCCTCCTGTGGTTGTTTCTGAGCACAGAGCCAAGAATAATTCCTGAGCATCACACTATATGGGTCAACCCAGTTCCCCCAGGAAAACCACTCCTTCCCCCAACAGAATAATAATAGATAGTATAGAATGGGTTGAATTTAGCTGTTGGGTGCAGAACTTGGCATCAGAAGCATTGTCAACGAATGGTGTGTGGTTTGAGTCAGAAAATTGAAATAGGGTTAGGGGCTGGAGAGATAGCACAGTGGTAGGGCATTTGCCTTGCATGCAGCCGATGCAACGTGGTTCGATTCCTGGCATCGCATATGGTCCCCTGAGCTTGCCAGGGGCAATTTCTGAGCACAGAGCCAGGAGTAACCCCTAAGCGCTGCCAGGTGTGACCCAAGAACCAAAAAAAAAAAAGGGGCCCGGAGAGATAGCACAGTGGCGTTTGCCTTGCAAGCAGCCGACCCAGGACCTAAGGTGGTTGGTTCGAATCCCGGTGTCCCATATGGTCCCCCGTGCCTGCCAGGAGCTATTTCTGAGCAGACAGCCACCAGGAGCAACCCCTGAGCATTGCCGGGTGTGACCCCCCCAAAAAAAAAGTTGATACACTTCCTGTTTACTCTTCACATGATGTTTAAGTTCTATTAGATTTCATTTGTTTGGGGAAAGGGGGTGTCTTCATGTACCATTTGTAATGAAACCATTAACTGTTGGCTTCACTGTTCTTTTGCATGAGAAAAGTATTTGGGTAAGAGTTTATATTGTACTTTTGCAACAATTTCATGACTAACAATAGTATCACTAGTCAACTTAATAAATTATGTCATCATGATTCATTTGAAAGAGATGATAGTGAAATGCAGGCTTTGGAGTATGGGGTAACTAAGGATTTTAAGACACAACTTTCTTCTTTCTCTACAAAGAGTTCCCTCTCCCCCTTTAGTTTCCATTTTATTTTTAAACTTGTAATGCTGCTTCACTTCTCCCCATTACCAGAGTGGCCACCCGCTTCCTGCCAGCCTCAGTTCACCGTTCTGTTGGCAATCTCTGGGGCTTGCTTCCGTTGGACATTCTTGTCCCTTGCTTTGTTTCTTTATACTTCACCCATGAGTGACATCATCTGGCATTTGTCTTTTTCCTTCTGACTCACTTGACTGAGCATGTCACCCTCCACTTTCTTCCAGATTACAGCCAGCTGCCCAGTTGCACCTTTGCTCATAGCTGAGTAGTATTCCATTGAGTGTGTAATCCTATGTCATGGCTTGCCCATCTTCCTTCCTTCCTTCCTTCTTGGATCTTGGGCCACACCCAGTGGCACTCAGGAGTTACTCCTGGCTCTATGCTCAGAAATTGCTCCTCACAGCCTCAGGGGACCATATGGGATGCTGGGAATTGAACCCTGGTCCGTCTGGGTTGGCTGAATGCAAGGCAAATGCCCTATAGCTGTGCTATCACTCCCACCCATGTTTCCCTTCTTTTTGATTGTGCTGTTCTCACTGACGTGGAGAGATGGTGAATGCTTTTGTTTGGCATTTTTCTGGTAATCTGTGATGTTGAGCATTTTATGCACATTGGCCATTTTTAGGTTTCTTGGAGGGATGTATTTATTCAGCATCCCTTCAACATTTTGGTGAGGGTGGGGCACACCCTGTGGTGCTCAGGGCTTGCTCTTGTCTCTGTGCTCAGGGATTTTTCCTGGCAGTGCTTGGGGGACCATAAGTATTGCTGATTAAAGAACCTGGGTTGTATGCATGCTAGGAAGCTCCTTCCCCACTGTACTAGCCTCCTTGTCATTTTTGATGGGGCTTTTGGGGTTTTTTGGTTTGTTTTGTTACTGAACTTTGTGAACATTTTATAAATTTTGGAAATTAGCCCGTTGAGTATAATCTGCAGATATTTCCTCCCGTTTATGAGGGTGTTCTTTGATTTTGAACATTGTTTATTTCACTGTGCAAAAACATTTGAATGTAATGTAGTCCCTGTGCATTTTGTCTTTTCTTTGCCAGTAGGATGATCTTGGAGAGTTCTGCCTATGACTTTCGGAAGGAATTTAATAGAGATAGGTCTGCTCTGTCTTTAGTCCATTTTGAATTAAGCTTTGCGGATGGTGGGAGATAGGAGTCACATCCCTTCCCCCCTTATGCCCTCCCTCCTCCCTCCCTCCCTCCCTCCCTCCCTCCCTCCCTCCCTCCCTCCCTTCCTTCCTTCCTTCCTTCCTTCCTTCCTTCCTTCCTTCCTTCCTTCCTTCCTTCCTTCCTTCCTTCCTTCCTTCCTTCCTTTTTTCTAATTTTTTTTTTTTTTTTTGGTTTTTGGGGTTAGTTACTCCTGGCTCTATGCTCAGAAATTGCTCCTGGCAGGCTCAGGGCACCATATGGGATGCTGGGATTTGAACCACCATCCTTCTGCATGAAAGGCAAACACCTTACCTCCATGCTATCTCTCTGGAACCCTTTCCTTCCTTCCTTTCTTTCTTCCTTCTTCCCTCTCTCCTTCCCTCCTTCCCTCCCTCCCTCACTCTGTCCCCCCTTCCCTCCCTTCCTCTTTCCCTCCTTCCTTCCAAACCCAGCTCTGCACTCCTGCCTCTGAGCTCAGGAATTATTCCTGGTGGGGTACAGAAGGCATATGGGTGCTATGGCTCAAACTCGGGTGAGCAGCATACAGGTAAGTTTCCTGCCTTCAGTACTATCTATCTAGCCCCTGAACACAAAGGCTCTGGACACCATATGGAGGACTGTGTGAGTGCTTGGTGTGAAAATCTTCTAAATTGATTCTTCTGTGATGTAGGGGTTCATGTTCCAATAACTTTATTGATATTTCCTTGATTCTTAGAGGAAGATGATACTTACATTTTTGGAAGATTTCTCACAGCCTAAAGTTCTAAATCCAGAAGGTATTAAGGAGATCTATTATTCAGTATAAAAGATATTAAGATAGTTGCATATACTCCACTACTTTGTACTTATTTTCTTTTTTTTTTTAACTTTGTACTTATTTTCAAAGGTGGCAACCATTTAAAATTTAAATTTTTTTTAAATATTTAAAATACATAAAAGGAAGGCTACAGTATTTAAGTGGGCTATTATTATCTTTTATGTATGTGTGTGAAGCAAAATGGTTTTTATTGAAAGAAATAAAAGAGAAAGATGTGAGCATTAGAGATAGAAGGGGAGAGAGAAAGAGATATGAGCTTAGAGAGAAAAATACATGTTCCTGTGAGAGGAAGACAGGGGAAAAAGCTTTTTTAAAAAATACTTATCACTGATTTTCTATTCCTGTTATCAAAGAAAAGCAACAAAAGGACTATTTTGTGAGACTGATTCAGTGTTTGCAGAAATCATTGCTGTTTAAGTTAGTGTTAGCAGTAGGTTCCTCAATATCTCATGAACTCTGGCCTTGTCAAAAAGACCTTTGTGTGTGTGTGTGTAACTTGTATTTTTCCATGTGGAAAAAAAATTTCTATGTGTGTTTTATGACCATATAGCATGCCTTAGGAAATAGTGAAGGAAATTTGTGTTTTTTAAAATACTGTCTTTGGGGATCACACCCTGCAGTGCCTCAGGGGTTAGCTGACTCTGCACTCAGGAATTACTCCTGGCAGGACTCATATTGGATGGAACCATATTGGATGACAGGGAATGAACCCAACTCAGTTATGTGCAAGGCATGGTCTCTACCTGCTGTACTATGGTTCCAGCCCTGAAATGTGTATATATATATATATATTTTTTTTTTTTTTTTGAGGTCATACCCGGCAGCACTCAGGGGTTACTCCTGGCTCTGTTCTCAGAATTGCTCCTGGCAGGCTCAGGGGACATATGGGATGCCAGGATTTGAACCACCATCCTTCTGCCTGAAAGGCAAATGCCCTACCTCCATGCCATCTCTCTGGCCCCTGAAATGTATATTTTTAATTGTTAAATAAATAAAATATATTATTGGAACAAATCAATTAGAATTGTGTTCTGTTTTGCACTTATTTTTGTTGTTGTTGTTGTTGGGTTTTTTTGCTTTAAAAGAATGATTTGAGTTTTGGTCCACCCCTAACAGTGAAGTGGGCTTACTCCTGGTTCTATGCTTTGGGATCACTCCTAGTGGTGCTTGGGGGACCATGTGGAATGCCAGGGACTGAACCCAAATTGTCTTTGTGCAAAGGAAATGCCCTCCCCCACCCATGCAATTGCTCCAACCCCAGAGGTAAACATTAAAAGTAACGTTGACTTGAGACAGTGCTGCACAGTATTATTTGAGGGGAGCATCATGATCCATTAGAATGAGCCAGGTGAGCAGGTAGAGGGAGGTCTGCATTGAAGATGTACTGGTCCTAGTAAGAACAGTTCAGGGCTTTGAGGAACAGAAGTGAGCAGAATGGAAGTGAACACAAGTGGAGGTGAGCAGAAGGAGAAGTGACTGAGCGGAACTGAACACAGAGACGTGAGCAGAGCAGTGGGCAGTACAGGGGGGAATGAGAAGAGTGAAAGTGAGCACGGGAAAGTGAGAGCAGAGGTGAGTACAGGCATATGTGCCAGCAGCAGGTGTGATCAGAGTGTTCATGCAAGTGTGCCCGAGTGGAGGTGAGGTCATGGACAGGGTAGGCGGTGAAGACAGGCCCGGCCTATGGCCTTTGAGATGTGCCTGAGAAGCAACCAAAAGAATGTCAGTGAGTCACTGCAGCAGGGGTCTGGGCCACAGGCTCCTGTGTGTGGTCTGAGGCACTGTCCCTCTGGGTGGGGGTGAGGACCAGGCCCAGTGCCTTCTTGGGGCTTCTGGGGGTGGGGGCAGTGGGGACCTGTGTGGACACTGAAAACCTGCCTCTATTTGAATGCAAGTCTGGACCACAGACTTCAAGGGAAGCTGCCAGAACCTTCTAGAGGAAGAAAGTGGAGTGGGGCCAGCCATCCCCCCCATGTGCAGCACCAGGGCAACATGTGAGAACATGTGGATGTAGGGGGCAGGGCAGGATTTAGGGGTATGGGGGGACAGGGTAGAATTAGGTCTAGCCCAGTGAGTCTGTTGTTTTTTAGGGTATGCAAGCGTGAGCCCCCACTTTCCCTAGACCTATAGGATGGTCTCCCCTACACCCCCTTGACCATGTATGAATCCTGCATTTTGCAATTAAACCCCTTTCCCTCTCTCTCCTGGATCTTTAGGGCCTGATGCAGCATTTGACCACCCATGGAAGAGGATTTAATGTTTCCAGAAAAGGAATAATGTTGGGCTATGGGGTCACATCATTCTCAAACTTAGAAAGAACACATTTGGGTTTATCGGTCGCTCCTGCAAAATCAACTTAAAATGAAAGCCTGTCCATTGGCCCTCATGTGGTCCTGCCAGGGTTTGTGCAGGACACAGGTGGAGAAAGGCGGGAGGAATGTAGCTTCCTGCTAGGGATTCTTAAGTTTGTTCTGGCCTATGTCTTTTTTTTTTAATTATCTTTATTTAAACACCGTGATTACAGTCATGTAAAGAACACCCCCCTTCACCAATGCAGGATTCCCACCACCAATTTCCCAGATCTACCTACTCCCCACCCCACCCACACCTGTACTCGAGACAGGCTTTCTTTTTTCCTCATTCATTCACATTGTTATGATAGTTTTCAGTGTAGTTAGTTCTCTAACTGCACTTATCACTCTATGTGGTGAGCTTCATGTCATTAGCTGCACCTACATGGGAGAATGGGGGGAAGTAAGGGTTGGGACTGAGGCAGTAAAATATTAGAAATGAGCTTTGTAGGGCAGTATCAAGGTCCCAATACAAGATGGATATTATGGATATATAGAATATATGCACTCAATACTATCAATATGAAAACAAAGAGAAAAAATTTCCACTGACTGTCCCAACATAAACCAGTGCTAGAACAGCCTGCCCTCCTCCCAGAGCGCATTCCCATTAGTGTAGGGAGAGATAGGGGGAAAGCCTGTTGACCCCTATAGAGTTCACCTAGACCAGTGCCCAGGGAAAGACTGAAGTCCAGGGGAGAAAAACCCTATACCTGGCAAGAGCTGGTCTCCAGAATCCAGGAGGAAACCAGAAGCCAAATGTCTGCCCGCCCTCCTCCCCATGCACCTCCCCCCTGGAGTACGGAGGGAGGGGGGAACCTGAGGACCACTAAGAGTCCACCTGAACCCACTTCTGGCCATCTGAGCTGGCACCCAGGGAAGGCCTGGAGTCAGGGGGAAAAGACAAGGACGACTGGGGGCCTGCCAAGCCTCCCAGCACTCCTCAGGCTAGGTATAAGGGCCCCGGTAAGCTCAGTTTTTCTGATCTATTAGTTCAGTGTGAAAATTTCTAATTTCAGTTGACAAATCTTCTTGATGCTTAATTTTGCTCCAGTCAAGTTTATCGATGCTTATTTTTTTTTTAGCTCCCTGAACATTTTCCATAATTCTACTCTAAACTTCTTATTTGAGAGGATACCTATTTGTTTCCTACTTTTTAGATTATTAGAGGAGCCATCTTGATTTCTGTAAATATGGGGGTGTACTGCAAAATTACTCCATTGGCAAAGCTGTAGATTGCTTCTTAAAATGTGCAGAAATAGAATTCAGGGGTTACAAGATTGTTGTGGGTCCTGAAGAGGTTTATAGTCCTTGGCGTGTAGGCAGGCTCAGCAGAGAAAAGGCAGAGAGCATGGCCGCCGTGGTTTATAAGTCTCTGGGTACCCAATCACGGCAGGAATTGGCCCCACATGCATTGGGTGGGGACATCTTACCGGGTGTGGGTCCTGAGGAGGTTATAGTCCTTGGAGTGTAGGCAGGCTCAGCAGAGAAAAGCTGGCCTATGTCTTTCCTGGAGGTGCTTCTTTCTGCCCTCCTTCCTCTGGGAGATGCATTGGGGATTGGGGTCATCCTGAGCTTATTTATTCTCAAGTCTGCTGACCTGTGCTGGCTGCAGCTGAGCTTAAGTTGTCTGACTTCTTCTTGTCTGGGGGTAGAAGTGTTTTGTGCAGCTTTTCCAAAAGCCCATTGATGTATCTCGTCATCTCAGGGGAGGCCCCCAGTTTCTTCTCCCCAATATAGTCTTTTCTTGTCCTTGACTCTGTTCTGATTCAGCTCCTGAGCAAAAGTGAATTTCAATTTCCTGAGTTGGAACAAATGAGTAGTTCAAGTTCATTTCCATGTGTGTTTATATGATATAGCACGAAGGGCCAGAGAGATGCAACAGTGGGTAGGACACACTTGACTTGTACACAGCCCACCTGGGTTTAAGCCTGGCCAGGAGTGATTCCTGGGTCAGTAAGCCTGGATTACCATTAGGTGTGGCTCAAAAGTAAAAACCACCGAAAGAATCGTAACACCAGAATGTACAGCGTGTGTGGTCCTGAGAGTACCTGCAGGTGTAGATGGATCCAAGACTGTTATGTCATGCAGAGAATATTCTATCATATGTACAGCTTTATAGTGCATTACATTCTTTGTTCTCAGCAATATTTTTTGGGCTACATCCAGAGGCACTCAGGGCTTGTTCTTTGCTCTCTGCTCAGGAATCAGTCCTGGTGATGCTTAGGCATATGTGGTGCTGGGGATCGAATAGTGGTTGGTTGTGTGCAAGCCAATCACCTTTGTGCCGTATGCAACTATCTCCTGTCCATTTTTTCCACTTAAAGACAGTCAAACTCTATAATCTTCCTTTAATCAACCTCTCTGGAGTAGTTTGTGTTGATTAAAATAGCGAAGTGAGTGACTGAAGTGATTGTACAGTAGGTGTTCTCCACTTGGTGAATCTGAGTTCGATCCCTGGTACCCCACAGGATCCCCTTCAACACCCTGGGAGTAATTCCTGAGTAACCCCTGAGCATGGCCGAGCAAAAAAAAAAGAAAGAAAGAAAGAAAGAAAGAAAGAAAGAAAGAAAGAAAGAAAGAAAGAAAGAAAGAAAGAAAGAAAGAAAGAAAGAAAGAAAGAAAGAAAGAAAGAAAGAAAGAAAGAAAGAAAGAAAGAAAAACATTCACACTATTGCTGGTGGGCTCAGTAATAAGAGTTTCAGGAAACACTTCAGTCTGATGGTTTTTCTGGATTTTCCCTGGACCTTTGGAGAGCAGGCTTCAGTCTGATGGTTTTTCTGGATTTTCCCTGGACCTTTGGAGAGCAGGCCGTTGCTTTCTCTGCTGTGTCACAGAGAAGGCAGCAGGCAGTAGTGATGGAAAGAGTGGTTTCCTTGCATGCAGCTACTCTGGGTTCCATCCTTGCCTCCACATACGGTTCCCAGAACCCTGCCAGGAGTGACCCCTGAGCTCAGAGAAGAGAGTCATCCCTGAGTACCTCCAAGGGTGGCCCCCAAACCAAGAAGAAAGAAAAGAAAAGAAAACAAAAAAAAAAACCCTCTGTTGTACCCACTTCTCAAGCTCTGAGTCCTCAGGTTTGTGCAAAAGTGTTGGCTTGAGCCTCGTACTTCTTCCTAGTTTCTTCCTAGGAGGTGAAGGAGCTGCAGTTGGTAGCACAGTAAGAAGGGCACTGGCCTTGCACACCACTGACCTGGGTTTGATTCCGGGTACCCCAGATGGCCCTCCTGAACCTGTCAGGAAGCATCCCTGAGTGCAGAGCCAGGAGTCAGCCCTGAGCCCCACCAGGTGTGGTCTCAAAACCAAAACAGTACACTTCCTGAGAGCACGAAATAGTTAAAACACCCACATGTGCTCTCGTCCCACGTGTGGGAAGAGGGAGTTTTACAGCCTGTCTCGTCCGGAGCAGTAAACACTGCTTCGTTCCAAACCTAGAAGACGGAAAGGAAAGGAGAGAATGGAGTCGTTTGCCAAGTTGTAGAAAGTCTGTTTGCCAATTTCCCTCCACTTCTGAGCCTGCTGTACTCCGCCACACAAGAACGCGTGCACTTAAGTGGCAAATTGAAGAGAACTAGTTACAGATTTGCCCTTTGTCACGTGGGCTTGATTCCCTGTGAAATCTAGGGGTGCAGAGGGGGCTGGGTGAACATGAGGGGGTATGTCTGGCCATTTCTGATGTAGACGAACCTGCCAGGTTTCCTTCTCACACATTTGCAGTATGAACTTGTCTGAGCAGCCACTGTGACTGTATCGTTGAAGATGGGACCAGAGCACCCCGGGTGAAGGGAGGGGATGGAATAGCGGCATCACAGAGGTTTGGAGGAGCAGTGACCTTCTTGGTCTGTTCTCTCAGGGGGACTGAGGAGACAGATGCTCACTCAAGGAAGGAATGAGAAGATTTTTTTTGTCTTTTTGGGCCACAGCCGGTGACACTCAGGGGTTACTCCTGGCTATGCACTCAGAAATCGCTCCTGACTTGGGGGACCATATGGGACGCCAGGGATTGAGCTGCTATCCTTCCTAGGTTCATGCGTGCAAGGCAAATGCCCTACTGCTTGCGCCACCGCTCCAGCCCAGGCGACTTTCTTGCTCATTCTCTTGGGAATGAGGTGAGGGTCTTGATGGGTTGCTGATACCACCTGAGGAATTGGCTTGCCAGCTTCCCAGGCAGGTCTGTCCAGCCATGCATGCTGAGGGGATGTTTGCTGTTCTGTGCTCACTGCCAGGGAATGTGTGGGGGTGTGAGGGCTGCCCAGGGATAGAGGCAGGTCCTAAGGAGGAGTCCTATGTGCTCGCTCCCTTCACCTCCACGGTCCTGCCTTGATCCATGTCACATCTTCTGATTGGGCCTCTAATTGGCCCTTCCTCTCCTGTCTCCTCCAATATAACCTTTTGCTTCTATTGGTCAGATGTGTTAAGGATGATTGGAACGTCCCCCGACCCCCTAAATGCAGAGTGGGGCCCTAGCTCTATTCTTTAGCAGATGGTTCTCTTGTAGTCAGGCCCTTCAAGAGGGACAGTTCACATAAGCCCTTGGCTAGGGCTTCAGTCTAAGCTGACTTCTTGTAGGAAGAAGCAGCTTGGCTGTACAAAGTGGCTGGGACCAATAAAGAAGAAAGAACCCTGAGGAGTGACCAGCTGTGAGACTGAGTTAAAGGCCTCAGGGGGAAACCACCCTGAATCTTCTTCCACCCTGAATCTGAGACTTGCAGCTTCTAGAAAAGGGATGTCCGTGGCTGGATCTTGGTACACAAATAAGCCCTGGACCCTCTGTGCTCAAACCAGGATGAATTTTGAGACCCCAAACAAGCCAACGAACAAATGTATGGGGAATATGATTTTTTAAATTAGAGCAAAAACAACTCTTCTCCAAGTTTCCTTGAAGAAAAATATTTATTTATTTTTGGTTTTTGGGTCACACCCGGCAGCGCTCAGGGGTTCCTCCTGGCTCTACACTCAGAAATCACTCCTGGCAGGCTCAGGGCACCAAATGGGATGCCAAGATTTGAACCACCATCTTTCTGCATGCAAGGCAAACACCCTACCTCCATGCTATCTCTCCGGCCCATGAAGAGAAAAATTTAAATATTAACACAGCTTTTTATTTTCATTTTTAGAGGGGAGGGTGGGCCACCCGGCTGTAGTCAGGGGTTACTCCTGGCTCTACACTTAGAAATCACTCCTGGCAGGCTCGGAGGACCCATATGGGATGCTGGTGATCAAACCCAGGTCCGTTCCTGATCAGCGTCATGCAAGGCAAACGCCGCACCTCTGTGCCATCTCTCTGACCCACTAACAGCCGTTTAAATACATTTTTCCTGTGTTTTTGGTACCTGCAGGAAACTTTAGAAGAGTTTTTGTTTGCTTTTGTAGCAAAAGGAAAAGAAAAAGGATTCCATGTGGGTTGACCTGCTTATGTGGGGGCCCACCACACTCAGCTAAAGCAACCAACAGAAAGAACAGATGTTAAGAGTGTGTGTTTATGATGGGGCACAAATGTGCCTTGTCCTTTGCCTGCATTGCCTGGATTCACCTTCCCAGCATCTGAGTGTCAGCTTGGGAAACTGAGGCTGAGGGTCCCTGAGCTTCATAAAGTGGGGTGCAGGTTGTGGCCGCAGGCCCAGGCGGGTGAGGACTGTGTCCATCCCCTCAAAGCCACGGACCTAATAATAGCGCCTCCTTTCCTGTTTTGTGGGGAGCTGACAGCCGCTGGAGCACTGGGCTGGGCTGGTTCTTGTTTGCTTTCTTCTGACAGAGAGGCCGCCTGCATTGCAAGGCCGCTGTGTGCCGCAAAGGGTGGCTGAGTTTTCCTCTCATTAGTGTTCCAGAAGTTTCTCATTATGGGGTTGATGGAGGGGTTGGGGAGGGGTGAAGAAAACATGAGCTTCTGACTGGTTCTTCATCTTAGTTATAAAAGCAAAAACCACACATGGGGTGGAGGGAGGACAACACTGGTGATGAGGATGCCCCTGATTCATTGTCACTATGTATCTTAAATATTACTGTGAAAGATTTGGAATTCACTTTGATCACAATAAAAATTATTAAAAAAAAAAGCAAAAATGAAAACAAAAATCCAACTGCTGATGAACATTTTGGGTTACTTCGGTGTCCAGGACAAGCGCAGGGGGAGGGAAATATTTCCCCACATCATGTGGCCCAGAAAGGAGAAGTAGAAGTAGCCACTGTTCAGCATTTGGGGTTTGTTTGTTTTGTTTCAGGGCCACACCTGGCAATGCTCAGGGCTCACTCCTGGTTCTACTCTGGGAATGCTTTGGGATACCAGAAATCAAACCCCGGTCCACAGTGTACAAGGCCAGTATTTTGCCGCCCACTTATTGCTCTGATCTATTGTTTACTGCTTCTCATAACAGTTTCTTTTGAAGGTGCCAGGAGGTATAGGGGGTGTGGGAGGTGTAGGGGGTTTGGGGAGGTGTAGGGGGCGTTTTCCTCTCCCCATTACTATAGTTGAAAATGCCGTCCCTGGGGCTGGAGAGAGGACAGAGGTTAAGTTCTTCGCCTTGCTTGATGGACCTGAGTTTAATCCCTGGCACCACAGAGTCTCCTGAGTTCCATCAGGAGCTATCCCTGAGCACGCACACACAGCCAGGAGAAGTTGAGCACTGGATGGGGTCCAAACACAAAGATAAATAAACAAACAAATAAAACCCCAACAATTTCCATCACTGCCTGAAAATAATGTTCTGTGATTTGTATCCTGAAGAAAGTGAATATTTTTCCCTATGATATTTTTCTTATATGAATTTTCTGTTTTTTTTTTTTTTTTTTTTTTTTGGAATTTGGGCCACACCCGGCGATCCTCAAGGTTTACTCCTGGCTGTCTGCTCAGAAATAGCTCCTGGCAGGACCATATGGGACACCGGGATTCGAACCAACCACCTTTGGTCCTGAATCAGCTGCTTGTAAGGCAAATGCCGCTGTGCTATCTCTCCGGGCCCTTCTGTTATGTTTTGAACATAATTTTTGGAAGAAAATTATATTTAAAAATTAGACTTAAACACAGATAACAATTTTTTTTTTTGTTAGATTTTGTTTTTAGAGATCACTCCTAGGGAGCTCAGGGGACTATATGGGATGCTGGGGATTGAACTTGGGTTAACTATGAGTAAGGCAAGTGTCTTCCCATTATACTGTCTTTATAGCCCCAAGATACCAAAAATTTGAAGTACAAATAAATAAGACAAGAAAATGTTGTAAAAAGTTCCCAGTATACCGTTTATTCAGATTTCCCCCATGTAGTATCTTGTAGATAACCATAGTTCATTGTCAAAATTAGGAAAGTAGGCAAGGAAACATCCTTTCTGTTAAATAAAGTTCAAACCTTTGGATTTCATTAGATTTTCATAAGTTCTAGATTGTTTCCAGTGTCATGACTTCTACCCTTTGAACAGAGTGTTAAATATTCTCACCTGAATGCTTTATAATGCTTAGATCACATATCATGCTCTCTTTTTTTCTTTTAAACTTTTTTTTTTCATTTTTGGGGCCATACCCGATGACGCTCAGGGGTAACTCCTGGCTACATGCTCAGAAATTGCCCCTGGCTTGGGGGACCATACAGGATGCCGGGTGATCAAACTGTGGTCTGTCCTGGGTCAGTCGCGTGCAAGGCAAAAGCCCTACCGCTACACCATCACTCCAGCTACTAGTCTCTTTTTTTCTCTCTCTTTTTTTTTTTTTTTTGGTCCCTCTCTTATTTCTAAATCTTTAAGTAGTTGTCTTCATGGTTATTCCAAGAAGTATACTAAGTACCTTAATGTATTATAATGTACCAATCATAACTAAATTTAAGTAAAGAAATGGTTCTGACATATTTCCAATTATTTTCTACTCTTATGTCATTTACATCAAGTCTAAATGTGAGTTCAACATTGGGCTTTTAGGGGCACGGAGAGATAGCACAGCGGTGTTTGCCTTGCAAGCAGCCGATCCAGGACCAAAGGTGGTTGGTTTGAATCCCGGTGTCCCATATGGTCCCCTGTGCCTGCCAGGAGCTATTCTGAGCAGACAGCCAGGAGTAACCCCTGAGCACTGCCTGGTGTGGCCCAAAAACAAACAAAAAAAAAATTGGGCTTTTATAGAATGGCCATGTATTTCTTTTTCTTTTTTTTTTTTTTTTGGTTTTTGGGCCACACCCAGTAACGCTCAGGAGTTACTCCTGGCTATGCGCTCAGAAGTTGCTCCTGGCTTGGGGGACCATATGGGACACCGGGGGATTGAACCGCGGTCCGTCCAAGGCTAGCGCAGGCAAGGCAGGCACCTTACCTTTAGCGCCACCGCCCGGCCCGGCCATGTATTTCTTAATACGTTTCATGTCTTTTAAGACTCTTAGAGATGGAAAGAGAACTATAAAATATTATTTACTAGGGGCCGGAGAAATAGCACAGTGGCATTTGCTTTGCACGTGGCTGACCCTGGACGAACCCGGGTTTGATTCCCGGCATCCCAGTTGGTCCCCAGCCTGCCAGGAGTGATTTCTGAGCACAGAGCCTGGAGTAATCCATGAGCAGGGTGTGACCCAACCTCCCCCCCAATTATTTTTGTTTTTTGTTTGTTTTTTTGGGTCACATCCGGCAGTACTCAGGGTTTACTCCTGGCTCTACGCTCAGAAATTGCTCCAGGCAGGCTCAGGGGACCATATGGGATGCCGGGATTCGAACCACCATCCTTCTGCATGCAAGGCAAACACCCCACCTCCATGCTATCTCTCTGCCCTCCACAATTATTTACTGACCTATGTATTTCCTGGGTTAAAAATCTTTTTTGTGGGAGGCTGAAGCAGTGGTGCAGTGGTAAGGCGTTTGCCTTGCATGCATCTGACCTAGAACGGACTGCAGTTCAATCCCCAGTGTCCCATATGGTCCCCCAAGCCAGAAGCAAATTCTGAGTGCATAGCCAGGAGTAAACCCTGAGCGTCACTGGGTGTGGTCCAAAAACAGAACAAAACAAAAAAAAAATCTTTTTGTGGGGGACAGTAATAGCACAGCAGATAGGGCGTTTGCCCTGCACTCGGCTGACCCAGGTTTGATCACTGGCATTCCATATAGTCCCATATAGTCCCCAAAGAATTCTAGGAGTAATTTCTGAGCACAGAGCCACGAGTAATCCTCTGAGCACTGCTGTGTAATACCCAAAACCTAAACACACACACACACACACACACACACACACACCACAAACACACCACACACACACTTTTGTTTTTTTTTTGTTTGTTTGTTTGCTTGCTTTTGGGCTACATCCAGTTGTTCAAAGAGCTTATTCCTGGCTCTACATTCAGGGGTCACTCCTGGTGGACTCGGGGGGTCACATAGGATGTTGGAGGTCAAACTTGGGTTGGCTATGTGCAAGGCAAGTGCTCTAACCACTGTACAAATCTTTTTCTGGCACTATTCATTTCTTCGAATGGACCTAATTTCTATTTATGCTACTTTATGTATTTGTTTACTTTTTGGGGGGATCACCTGGCAATGCTCTGGGGCTTTTCCCAGTTCTGTGCTTATGGGTCACCCCCAGGGGCTCTCAGAGGTCCATATGGATATGGGGATTGAGCCTGGATTTCCTGTATGCAAGGCCTGTGCTCGGCATATGGAACCATCTCTCTGTTCCTCTGTGTATTGTTATTTTTTTTAAATACCTCTATTGTTTCCATTTTCTTTTTTTTGTTTCTTTTTTTAAGGTATTTTTTCAATTTTTTAATCAAAGTGAATTATAGCTACAAAGCTATTTATGATTATATTTCAGGTACACAATGTTCCAACACCATAACTTCACCAGTGTCCCCTTCCCTCCACGAGTGTCCCCAGTTTCCCTTCTGCCCCCCAGCAAGGCACTTTTTCCCTCCTCCATTGTTCCAGTGTTTCCCTACCTAATTTATCCCCCTCATCTTCAATACAGTGGCCAGCTTCCTGTGGAAGACCAATTCTCCTGTTTCATTGTCTTTTGGGTCTTGCTATTCAGTATGAAGTTTCTTTTTTTTGTTTGTTCGTTTTGTTTTGTTTTGTTTTGTTTTTGGGACACATTTGGCAGAGCTCAGGGGTTACTCCTGGCTCTACGCTCAGAAATCGCCCCCAGCAGGCTTGGGGGATGCTGGGATTCGAACCACCATCCTTTTGCATGCAAGGCAAATGCCCTACCTCCATGCTATTTCTCCGGCGCCTGAAGTTTCTTTATATCCTACCACATGTCTGTCCTTCTCCCTCTGACTTACTTCCCACAACATCACTCTTCAGGTTCATCCTGGTAGCAGAAAAGTTCATGATTTCATCTTTTACTAACTAGTAGTATTCCACTCTGTAAATGTACCACCTGTAGCATATGAAAAAGTTTCAACACCACCATGTCTTTATTCACTCATCTGTTCTTGTACTTGAGTTGGTTCCAGATTCTGGCTATTGTGAATAGTGCTACAATGACCATAGGAATGAAGGTGCCTTTTTCAGCATTGTGCCTTTTTGTTTGTTTGTATTTGTGCCATACCCAGCAGCACTCAGGTGTTAATCCTGGCTCTGCACTCAGAAATGACTCCTGGCAGAGAATGCTGGGGATTGAACCAAGGTTGGTCATGTGCAAAGCAAATGCTATTACCTGCTGTGCTGTTGCTCCGGCCCTTGCATTGTGCTTTTCAACCCTTAGGACAGGGGTGGCAAACAAGTTCAACACAAAGAGCCAAAATTTTAAACTGTGAGAGTCAGAGAGCCACACCACGCAGTGACCTGCCAAAATAGGCAAACACTCACACAAAAGCATATAATTTGAACAATGATGTAACCCAACATGTTACACACGGTTCCCCCCTGCCCCTCCGCCCCCCCCTCTTGCCCTCAATGTACCTTATAGATTCTGGATATCAAGGTCTTTAACCCAATTTGATTTGACTTTTGAGTATGCGTTAAAAAGAGGTCTGAGTTTAATTTTTTTATGTGGCTGACTGTTGAATAGTTTTGTTTGTTTTTGGGTTTTGGGGGTATACCCGACAATGCTCAGGGCTTACTCCTGACTCTGTGCTCAGAAATTACTCCTGGCAGGCTCAGGGGGTCATATGGGATGCTAGGAATCAAACTCAGATCAGCCCCAGGCTGGCCAGTTTTTCCATTACTTGTTAAAGAGAACTTCCTATCTTGTTTCTACCATCTGCATTTAAAAAAAAAAAATATATATATATATATATATATATTTGGTTTTGGGGCCACACCCAGCGGTGCTCAGGGTTTACTCCTGGCTATCTGCTCAGAAATAGCTCCTGGCAGGCACGGGGGACCATATGGGATGCCGGGATTTGAACCAACCACCTTAGGTCCTGGATCAGCTGTTTGCAAGGCAAACACCGCTATGCTATATCTCCAGCCCCTTAAATATGTTTTTATTTAATTAAAAACCTTGATTTGTAAAGTTATAGATAGTTGGGTTTTAAACATATAATATTTCAACAATTCCAGCACCAGTGTTAGTTCCTTCTGCTAGTGCTCCCAGACTTCATTATCTCTCACTCCTTAAACCCCTGTCCACTTGACAGGCATGTTACAAAGCTCAGTGGTTGCAGCTCAGATCTTGTGTTGCTAGAGTTGTTGAGTCTGTGCTTTGGGTGTAGCTACCCCACTTTTCACACCCCAGGATAACTGGAGCCCTGACCCTTAGTCCCCATCACTTCCCTTTTTTTCCTCATTTTCTTCCTTCCCTCATTTATTTCTTTCCTTCTCTGTCCTTCTACATTTGTAAGTCTATATGTAGCTGTGTTAGGGCTAAGCTTGATGGTTCTGCAGCTACAGCCTAATATGCTGGACGCACAGAGATACAAATACACACAGACACACAGTTACACAATCAGACACACACAGGCCCACACAGATATACAAACACAAAGAGACATAGATATGCAGTCGCACACAGAAACAGACACAATTACACACACAGAGATATACAGACACTCAGACACATATTGCCTTCACAGATGTGGGGATTTGGCATTTTTCCTGTCCTGCTCCTGCTTCTGTCCCTGCTCTTTCCCCAATACCCCAGTTCTGCTCTACTCCAACTCTTCTCCCCCCTCATCAAACTTCCAGTCTGAGTTAACTCATCAGAGCTGAGGACCTGGGGGGTGGGGTGGAGCAGGAGAAACTCTCCCATGTCAGTCTCCCCACCCCATTTGGTTTGGCTCTAACATATCTCTTATCAGTGCTTCTGGGTTGGGTTGGGTTGCAGATGTACACACCTGGCGTGGCAACTCCCTAGCATCCAGGTGAGCTTGGTTCAGGTTCCCAGCATTGGTCCACCAGTACATCCAGGTTCAAACCTGCACACATAACCAGGAAAAGCCCCATGTGGGTGTGTCTCTCCAAGCTGGTGAAAATATTAGTGAAGTAGCCTGCTGGTTGTTAGTGAATTTTGGGGGACAGTTTTCTAGGGGGTAAAGTGGAAACTTGGCTCAAACCTCAATATACTAGCCTGTGATGTCTGATGCTCTGGAAAAAGACCATGATGCAGCTCAGCCATGAATTCTGCAACCTGAAAACAAACATTTATCCAGAACCCCGAGTCCCCTTGGCAGTGGTGGAAAGATGAAGAAAATAGAAGTGGATTGACTTGAGATCAGAAGAGGGGTTATGTTTGTCAGGGGACACTGCTTGGTGCTGGCATCTTTCTTCCCTTCCATGAAATCAGGGAGGAATCTCATTTTATATTCTTGATTTTAGGGTCACACCTGATAGTGCTTAGGGCTGACTCCTGGCTCTGTGCTCAGGGATCTCTGCTGGTGGGGTTTGGGGAACCAGATGGGTTACTAAGGATTGAACTTGGGTTGACCATGTGCATCAACTTGGAATCTGTGCTAGTCCAGATTTAGGAGAACTTCTGGGCAGGTTTTATAATGTCCTGATGGTGTTTAGTCCTGTGAGACAGACAGAAAAGTTGGAGCAGAAACAGGGCAAGTCCTGAAGCCTCACAGCAGGAGGAAAGTCTCAGAAATATGGCGAGGCCTTAGTGTTATGGGGACCAGAGAAATAGTGCAGTGGTACATGCAGCATCCCATATAATCCCCTGAGTGCTGCTAGGAGGAATCCCTGAACACAGAATCCAAGTAAGGCCTGACCACTCCTGGGTTTGACTCAAGCTCAACCGAACTAAATCTGCACCATTATCCACAGATCGGAGATATGTGTGTACAGGAGAGAGACAGAGACAGAATTGACAGAGGCTCCCAGATAAAGAATTGGCTTTACAGTGGAGCAACCTGAGGAACAGCAGGCCAGGTCTCAACAGTGCAGGGAAATCTTCGGGACCATCTTGGAGGGTTTCAGAACCAGAGTTTGCAGTCTGCAGGGTTCAAAGGGGACAGAGAAAAAGAGAAGTGGATTGACTTAATCCTGTAAAGCTAAACTGGGAGTCAGATTTGATGTTGAATTAATAAAGCCTATTCAGGTGCTATAAATTCAGGTACCTTTAAATATGTCTCTGTTTCGAGCTAGAGCAATAGGACAGCAGAGAGGATACTTGTATTGTATGCCGCCAACCTGGGTTCGATCCCTGGCATCCCATATGGACCTTGAATTCCAACCACCAAGAGTAATTCGCCTTGCTAAGGGTCAGCCCTGAGTATCACCAGGTGTGACTCAAAAACCAAAAAAGAGGAATGTGTCTATCACTGCCTGTATTTCTATAGAAGTTTACTGTTGTGCTGTTGGTTGTCCCTATTTGTTTTTGGGGTCTGGAGGCCAAGCTGTCTGCTCCCTCAAGGGCTACTCTTGACTGTGCTCAGGGGTGATCCCTAGCGGCCTTCTGGGGCACCTGTGGTGGCAGCGCCTTTCTTGTGGCTCAGCGCAACTTGTGCAGCTCTGCCCACCTCACCACTGCAGGACACTGAGAGGCTTGGGATCACGCAGGGAAGAGCAGGAATCCCTTACAGGGCTCTGAAGACTCTCATTTAGGGGGACTCCCCTTTGTCCCCCAGTCCCCAAGTGTCTGCTCACTCCACCTCATCCACCTTCACTTCTGCTTCCTCTAGTCTGCAACCAGTTGCACTCCAACTCCTCTTTCCTCTCCTTTCCTCGCCCTGCTGTGCTACTGCTCTCCAGGGTTGCTGCAACATATCCCAGTGTGCCTGCAGCTCTGTGCCCATCTGTCCCCATGTGCCCGCAGTAGCTCTCTTCTCACCTCTGTTTTTAATGTTTTTCTTTTTTTTTTTTTTTTTTTTTTTTTTTGCATAATTTTTTTTTTATTTAAACACCTTGATTACATACATGATTGTGTTTGGGTTTCAGTCATAAAAGGAACACCACCCATCACCAGTGCAACATTCCCATCCCAAGTCCCAAATCTCCCTCCTCCCCACCCAACCCCCGCCTGTACCCTAAACAGGCTCTACATTTCCCTCATACATTCTCAATATTAGGACAGTTCAAAATGTAGTTATTTCTCTAACTAAACTCATCACTCTTTGTGGTGAGCTTCCTGAGGTGAGCTGGAACTTCCAGCTCTTTTCTCTTTTGTGTCTGAAAATTATTATTACCAGGGTGTCTTTCATTTTTCTTAAAACCCATAGATGAGTGAGACCATTCTGCGTTTTTCTCTCTCTCTCTGACTTATTTCACTCAGCATAATAGATTCCATGTACATCCATGTATAGGAAAATTTCATGACTTCATCTCTCCTGACAGCTGCATAATATTCCATTGTGTATATGTACCACAGTTTCTTTAGCCATTCGTCTGTTGAAGGGCATCTTGGTTGTTTCCAGAGTCTTGCTATGGTAAATAGAGCTGCAATGAATATAGGTGTAAGGAAGGGGTTTTTGTATTGCATTTTTGTGTTCCTAGGGTATATTCCTAGGAGTGGTATAGCTGGATCGTATGGGAGCTCGATTTCCAGTTTTTGGAGGAATCTCCATATCGCTTTCCATAAAGGTTGAACTAGACAGCATTCCCACCAGCAGTGGATAAGAGTTCCTTTCTCTCCACATCCCCGCCAACACTGTTTATTCTCATTCTTTGTGATGTGTGCCATTCTCTGGGGTGTGAGGTGGTATCTCATCGTTGTTTTGATTTGCATCTCCCTGATGATTAGTGATGTGGAACATTTTTTCATGTGTCTTTTGGCCATGCGTATTTCTTCTTTGTCAAAGTGTCTGTTCATTTCTTCTCCCCATTTTTTGATGGGGTTAGATGTTTTTTTCTTGTAAAGTTCTGTCAGTGCCTTGTATATTTTGGAGATTAGCCCCTTATCTGATGGGTATTGGGTGAATAGTTTCTCCCACTCAGTGGGTGGCTCTTGTATCCTGGGCACTATTTCCTTTGAGGTGCAGAAGCTTCTCAGCTTAATATATTCCCATCTGTTAATCTCTGCTTTCACTTGCTTGGAGAGTGCAGTTTCCTCCTTGAAGATGCCTGTAATGTCCTGTAGTGTTTTGCCTATGTGCTGTTCTATATATCTTATGGTTTTGGGGCTGATATCGAGGTCTTTAATCCATTTGGATTTTACCTTTGTACATGATGTTAGCTGGGGGTCTAAGTTTAATTTTTTGCAAGTGGCTATCCAATTGTGCCAACACCACTTGTTGAAGAGGCTTTCCCTGCTCCATTTAGGATTTCCTGCTCCTTTATCAAAAATTAGATGGTTGTATCTCTGGGGAACATTTTCTGAGTATTCAAGCCTATTCCACTGATCTGAGGACCTATCTTTATTCCAATACCATGCTGTTTTGATAACTGTTGCTTTGTAGTACAGTTTAAAGTTGGGAAAAGTAATTCCTCCCATATTCTTTTTCCCAATGATTGCTTTAGCTATTCGAGGGTGTTTATTGTTCCAAATGAATTTCAAAAGTGTCTGATCCACTTCTTTGAAGAATGTCATGGGTATCTTTAGAGGGATGGCATTAAATCTGTATAATGCCTTGGGGAGTATTGACATTTTGATGATGTTAATCCTGCCAATCCATGAGCAGGGTATGTGTTTCCATTTCCGTGTGTCCTCTCTTATTTCTTGGAGCAGAGTTTTATAGTTTTCTTTGTATAGGTCCTTCACATATTTAGTCAAGTTGATTCCAAGATATTTGAGTTTGTGTGGTACTATTGTGAATGGGGTTGTTTTCTTAATGTCCATTTCATCCTTATTACTATTGGTATATAGAAAGGCCATTGATTTTTGTGTGTTAATTTTGTAGCCTGCCACCTTGCTATATGATTCTATTGTTTCTAGAAGCTTTTTGATAGAGTCTTTAGGGTTTTCTAAGTAGAGTATCATGTCATCTGCAAACAGTGAGAGCTTGACTTCTTCCTTTCCTATCTGGATTCCCTTGATATCCTTTTCTTGCCTAATCGCTATAGCAAGTACTTCCAGTGCTATGTTGAATAGGAGTGGTGAGAGAGGACAGCCTTGTCTTGTGCCAGAATTTAGAGGGAAGGCTTTCAGTTTTTCTCCATTGAGGATAATATTTGCCACTGGCTTGTGGTAGATGGCCTTCACTATATTGAGAAAGGTTCCCTCCATTCCCATCTTGCTGAGAGTTTTGATCAAGAATGGGTGTTGGACCTTATCAAATGCTTTCTCTGCATCTATTGATATGATCATGTGGTTTTTTATTTTTCTTGTTATTGATGTTGTGTATTATGTTGATAGATTTACGGATGTTAAACCAGCCTTGCATTCCTGGGATGAAACCTACTTGATCGTAGTGGATGATCTTCTTAACGAGGCATTGAATCCTATTTGCCAGGATTTTGTTGAGGATCTTTGCATCTGCATTCATCAGTGATATTGGTCTGTAATTTTCTTTTTTGGTAGCGTCTCTGTCTGGTTTAGGTATCAAGGTGATGTTGGCTTCATAAAAGCTATTTGGAAGTGTTTCTGTTTGTTCAATTTCATGAAAGAGTCTTGCCAAGATTGGCAGTAGTTCCTCTTGGAAAGTTTGATAGAATTCATTAGTGAATCCATCTGGACCTGGGCTTTTGTTTTTCGGCAGACATTTGATTACTGTTTTAATTTCATCAATGGTGATGGGGGTGTTTAGATATGCTACATCCTCTTCCTTCAACCGTGGAAGATTATAAGAGTCCAAGAATTTATCCATTTCTTCCAGGTTCTCATTTTTAGTGGCGTAGAGTTTTTCAAAGTAGTTTCTGATTACCCTTTGAATCTCTGTCATATCAGTAGTGATCTCTCCTTTTTCATTCCTGATACGAGTTATCAAGTTTCTCTCTCTCTTTTCTTTGTTAGGTTTGCCAGTGGTCTATCAATCTTGTTTATTTTTTCAAAGAACCAACTTCTGCTTTCGTTGATCTTTCGAATTGTTTTTTGAGTTTCCACTTCGTTGATTTCTGCTCTCAACTTTGTTATTTCCTTCTGTCTTCCTATTCTTGGGTCCTTTTGTTGAGCATTTTCTAGTTCTATTAGCTGTGTCATTAAGCTACTCAGGTAAGCTCCTTCTTCCTTCCTGATGTGTGCTTGCAAAGCTATAAATTTTCCTCTCAGTACTGCTTTTGCTGTGTCCCATAAGTTCTGAGAGTTTGTGTCTTTATTGTCATTTGTTTCCAGGAACCTTTTTATTTCCTCCTTGATTTCATCTCGGACCCACTGGTTATTGAGCATGAGGCTGTTTAACTTCCAGGTGTTAAAGTGTTTCTTCTGAGTCCCTTTGGAGTTCACAAATAATTTCAGAGCCTTGTGGTCAGCGAAGGTAGTCTGCAAAATTTCTATCCTCTTGATCTTATGGAGGTATGTTTTATGTGCCAGCATGTAGTCTATCCTGGAGAATGTCCCATGTACATTGGAGAAGAATGTGTATCCAGGTTTCTGGGGATGGAGTGTCCTATATATATCCACTAGGCCTCTTTCTTCCATTTCTCTCCTCAGGTCTAGTATATTCTTGTTGGGTTTCAGTCTGGTTGACCTGTCCAGTGTTGACAAAGCCGTGTTAAGGTCCCCCACAATTATTGTGTTGTTGTTGATATTATTTTTCAGATTTGTCAACAGTTGTATTAAATATTTTGCTGGCCCCTCATTCGGTGCATATATGTTTAGGAGAGTGAATTCTTCCTGCTCTACGTACCCCTTGATTAATATAAAATGTCCGTCTTTGTCCCTTACAACCTTCCTGAGTATAAAGTTTGCATTATCTGATATTAGTATGGCCACTCCAGCTTTTTTATGGGTGTTGTTTGCTTGGATAACTTTTCTCCAGCCTTTATTTTGAGTCTATGTTTGTTCTGACTATTCAGGTGCGTTTCTTGTAGGCAGCAGAAGGTTGGATTGAGTTTTTTGATCCATTTAGCCACTCTGTGTCTCTTAACTGGTGCATTTAGTCCATTGACGTTGAGAGAAAGAATTGTCCTGGGATTTAACGCCATCTTTATTTCAAAATTTGGTGTGTCTTTTGGGTAGTCTTGTCTTAGATTAGGTCTTTCAGTTTTTCTCTTAAGACTGGTTTTGTGTCTGTGAAGTTTCTGAGCTGTTTTTTGTCTGTGAAACCATGTATTCTTCCATCAAACCGGAAAGTGAGTTTTGCTGGGTATAGTATTCTGGGTGAAGCATTCATTTCATTCAGTCTTGTCACAATATCCCACCATTGCTTTCTGGCATTGAGCGTTTCTGGTGACAGGTCTGCTGTAAATCTCAGGGAAGCTTGCTTGAACATGATTTCCCCTTTTGATCTTGCTGTTTTCAGAATTCTGTCTCTATCTGTGGGATTTGTCATTGTGACTAGGATGTGTCTTGGGGTGGTTTTTCTGGGTCTCTTTTGGTTGGTACTCTTCGGGCATGCAGGATTTGATCACATATATTCTTTAGCTCTGGAAGTTTCTCTTTAATGATGTTCTTGACCATTGATTCTTCCTGGAAATTTTCTTCCTGGGTCTCTGGGACTCCAATGATTCTTAAGTTGTTTCTGTTGATCTTATCATAGACTTCTATTTTCATCTGTTCCCATTCTTTGACTAATTTTTCCATTGTCTGCTCATTTGCTTTAAGTTTTTTGTCCAATCTCTCCTGCTGTATGGAATTGTTATGTATCTCATCTTCCACAGCACCAAGTCTATTCTCAGCTTCTGATACCCTGTCCCAGAGCTTATCCATTTTGTCATTCACTTCGTTTACTGACTTTTTCAGTCCTGTTAGTTGACATGTTATTTCAGTTTGGAGTTTTGTCATTTCTGCCTTCATATTTTCTTGGTTCTTATTAGTGTTCTGTTCAACTCGATCCATGGTTTCTTGGAGTCTGTTGAGCACCTTCCATATTGCTAGTCTAAAGTCCTTATCGGAGAGGTTGATTAGTTGTTCAGTCATTATCTGGTCCTCAGAATTGTCATCTTCATTCTCTATGTCTGATGCTGGCCTGCGTTGTTTCCCCATTGTCACACTTGTATTGTGGGTTTTTCTACGTGTTGTGGTGGTATTCATTGTCTATATGATGTAGGCAGCACACTCCTCTGGCTCCTCCCTTTCTGGATGGGCTGACTTGCCTCTAAGGGAGGGGAGTCCTCCGTGGATGAAGCCTCACACTGGGTCAAATCTTAGGCGCCCGAGCATGCAACAGAGAAGACAGTCCAGAGAGAAATGTTTGCTTCTGTGATATAGCGCCGTTCTTAGTGTGATTTTTCCTTCTTGTTGCAATGGAGTTCTTTCCTTAGAAAGAGTGCACGGCCGCGTAGCGAAGCGGAGCGGCCGTGCTCCTCTGAGCCTCTTTTTGCCCCACTCGCAAGAGTTTCACGCAAGAGGACAGTAGACAGACATAGACAGGTCACACTCACAGTCTTTCACAGCTGAGCCCCACTGGGCCGGTGTACTTTCGCGGATTTTCCCCGCCTGGTGTCACACACAGGGAGCCAGCTTTTGCAAAGGATAGCCGGTTTTTATGCTCTGAAGTCCCTCCCTGAAAATGGCGTCTGGGCGAGCGAGGTTTCTGGAGGCTCTTTTTGCCCCACTCGCAAGAGTTTCACGCAAGAGGACAGTAGACAGACATAGACAGGTCACACTCACAGTCTTTCACAGCTGAGCCCCACTGGGCCGGTGTACTTTCGCGGATTTTCCCCGCCTGGTGTCACACACAGGGAGCCAGCTTTTGCAAAGGATAGCCGGTTTTTATGCTCTGAAGTCCCTCCCTGAAAATGGCGTCTGGGCGAGCGAGGTTTCTGGAGGCTCTTTTTGCCCCACTCGCAAGAGTTTCACGCAAGAGGACAGTAGACAGACATAGACAGGTCACACTCACAGTCTTTCACAGCTGAGCCCCACTGGGCCGGTGTACTTTCGCGGATTTTCCCCGCCTGGTGTCACACACAGGGAGCCAGCTTTTGCAAAGGATAGCCGGTTTTTATGCTCTGAAGTCCCTCCCTGAAAATGGCGTCTGGGCGAGCGAGGTTTCTGGAGGCTCTTTTTGCCCCACTCGCAAGAGTTTCACGCAAGAGGACAGTAGACAGACATAGACAGGTCACACTCACAGTCTTTCACAGCTGAGCCCCACTGGGCCGGTGTACTTTCGCGGATTTTCCCCGCCTGGTGTCACACACAGGGAGCCAGCTTTTGCAAAGGATAGCCGGTTTTTATGCTCTGAAGTCCCTCCCTGAAAATGGCGTCTGGGCGAGCGAGGTTTCTGGAGGCTCTTTTTGCCCCACTTGCAAGAGTTTCACGCAAGAGGACAGTAGACAGACATAGACAGGTCACACTCACAGTCTTTCACAGCTGAGCCCCACTGGGCCGGTGTACTTTCGCGGATTTTCCCCGCCTGGTGTCACACACAGGGAGCCAGCTTTTGCAAAGGATAGCCGGTTTTTATGCTCTGAAGTCCCTCCCTGAAAATGTTTTTAATGTTTTTCTTTCTGGGAGGACTTATTTCCTGACTATTCTCTGAAGATGTAAATTCTCAGGAAAGGGGTGTAAAATAAAAATAAAAACAAAATGAATGAGAGACCAGAGCTATAGCTCAGCTGGCAGAGTGCTTGCCTTGCATACAGCCAACCTGAGTTCCATCCCCATCATCACATATGGTCCACTGAGCCTGTCAACCAGGAAAAATCCCTGAGTGCTGCCAGGTATGGCCAAATCTAAAATAATAAACATACAAATAAATAAATAACATAACAAAAACAAAATGAGATGCAATTTAGTACTAAAACATGTTTTTTATTTTCCCTTTTCTTTTGGTTTTTGGGCCCAGCAGTGCTCAGGGCTTCTTCCTGGCTCTGTACTCAGGAAACACTCCTGGTAGTGCTGAGATACTGGGAATCAGACCTGGGTAAATCATGTGCAGTTACCAGCTGTATTGTCTCTTTGGTTCTCTCTGCAGTGTTGTATACCAGAGGTATCTAGTGGAAAAGGGGGTGGGGGGAACTGCAGAGAGAATACAGTGGATAGGGCGCTGATCTTGCACACTGCAGGTTCTGGCTCTATTTGATACTGCATATGGTCCTTGAGCTGCCAGGAGTGATCCCTGGGTACAGAGGCAGAAATAACTCTGAGCACCAGTGAGTGTGGTCCTCGAACTTAAGTAAAAATTAAATACACTGAATAAACTAAAATATTATATATTAATATATAGTTTGGCTTGGGGCCATTAGCTGGCAGTGTTTAGGGCTAATTCCTGGCTCTGTGCTCAGGAATTACTCCAAGTGGTACTCAAGGGGCTGCCGGATATTGAACCTGGGTTGATTGTGTGCAAGGCAAACCCCTTGTCTGCTCTTTTCTCTCTTTGGTTCCACAAATTTCTTTCTTTTTTTATTTTTGGATCACACCCGGCAGTGCTCAGGGGTTACTCCTGGCTCTACGCTCAGAAATCGCTCCTGCCAGGCTCAGGAGACCATATGGGATACTGGGATTCGAACCACCATCCTTCTGCAAGTAAGGCAAACGCCTTACCTTCATGCTATCTCTCTTGTCTGACAAATTTTTTTTAAAATGCCAATATAAAAGTTGGAATTTAATTTTGGTTCATATTTAGAATTCTGAATAAGTAGCCAAGGCGATGCTAGTATTTTTTTTAATTGCATAATATGAACTGGGTTAGAAATAAAAAAAATGTGGCACAGAGATGTTCATTTATAAATGATACAAATAAAATTTAACTTTCCCATATTTTAATGAGTTTCTTATACTCTGGGCGGAAAATGATGGGATTTTCTAATAAGTACCCATCCTCTATTTGAACAAATAAACATGGAAGTCCAATTGTAATACCAAAATATTTTTACTTTTCCCTAAATTATTTGTTGGACCCCTTCAAGTGGGTGATTGAGAACTTCAGTCCCTCAAGAGGACTTTCACTCTTTGGGGTTCATGACCATTGATTTGTCCGTTCCAATTGGGGCGGTTACTTCCTAGAGGAAGTTTTAACAATGGTGGTTATTTCTCTTGTAGGTTGTCAAAGAAGCCAGTTGAAAACCTTTCAAGTGAGAAGCAATTTCCCGTCCATTGAAACCCTAAATGTCCATTTATAGATCTTATCAGCAAATTATAGTAAGTCATTTGCTGTTTATATGGTCTTTCCCGGAAGGGACTCATCCTTACTTTGTGGCAAAGTGAAATTATGACAGGGGCATGAATTTTCCAATGAACTTTGATGAACTTAACATGATAAATATATCCTGGAAAAACCTTTCTATCAGAGAAGGGCTTGAAGGGAAAGCCAGGGCGAAAGCCCCCCACGTAAACAGTCACCAGTTTAGCAGCAGGGCTCAGCTGCTAAGGTCACATCACTTGGTAGAAAGATGAGAAAGGAATGAGTGAGTTGAGAGTTCTTCCTTTGGGTGGATTTCAGGGTGATTCATGCTCAGCTTCCCACAGATTCCCTTGCTTTAACTATATGTCTCTGTGGACAAAGTAATTGTACATGGGTTCTGCCTTATTTTTCTTAATGTTCTTTGTAAGTTCAATATTTAGGCATCAGCAAGGGGATTTCTTTTGAGAACTCTGTTTATGGGCGATTGTCCTTCCACTGTAACTTTACCTTCTCCTCTTTGCATCATTGTTCTCATAATTAAAAATAAAAAATAAAATTTAAAAAAGCTATATGTCTCTGGGTGGTGAAGGTTTAGCCAAAGACAGGTAAGATTTATAGCCCTTAGGAAATTTATGTAAATTATTTTATTAAATAAACATTTAAAACCTAAGATATTTATATATTTTCCTGAATATATTTTTTTGGGGGGTGCACACTTGGGAGTGCTCAGGGGGCCCTGTGGTACCAAGAATCAAACTAAAGTTATCTATCTGCAAAGCAAGTTGTTCTTATCCTGTGTACCATCTCCCTGGCTCCCCTATCATCAAATATTTTTTTGTGACAACTTCATGCTAGAATTATCTCCAGTATTCCTGATTAAAATAGTATTTGACATAGGGCACCTTTTATACTACCAATCCAAGTTTGATTCTGGCATCGCAGACGGTCCCTCAAGCCTGGGCTGATTCCTGAGTGCAGAGCTAGGAGTATGCCCTGAGCACTGTGGCCCCCCTGCCTCCTAAACAAAAGTGCTTGAAAATTTCTTGACTATAATGCATATGCACTTTACATTTACCTTACATTTTTTATTTATTATTTTTTTATTTTTTTTGGTTTTTTTGGATCACACCTGGTGCTGCTCAGGGGTTACTCCCTGGCAAGCTCAGGGGACCATATGGGTTTGCCGGGGATTCAAACCACTGTTTCATCCTGGGTTGGCTGCTTGCAAGGCAAACACTCTACACTGTGCTATCTCTCTGGTCCCCATTTACCTTAATTTTATAAAGATACATACATGTAGTATACGTCAACATTTTAAAGTATATGTATTTTACACATTCAAGTATATATATTTTACACTTAGGTGTGCATACGTGTGTGTGGACTTACTTTTCACGTGGCAAGTTTCTTTTTTTGTCTTTGTTTTTGTTTTGTTTGTTTGTTTGTTTGATTTTGGGTAACACCCAGCACTCAGGGGTTACTCCTGGCTCTATGCTCAGCGCCAGGAGTGGGGGGCCCATATGGGATGCCGGGATTCGAACCACCGACCTTCTGCATGGAAGGCAAACACCTGACCTCCATGTTATCTCGTCGGCCCCTGCAAGTTTCTTTTTTTTTTTTGTTTTTTGTTTTTTGTTTTTGGGCCACACCCGGTAACGCTCAGGGGTTACTCCTGGCTATGTGCTCAGAAGTTGCTCCTGGCTTGGGGGACCATATGGGACACCGGGGGATCGAACCGCAGTCCGTCCATGGCTAGCGCAGGCAAGGCAGGCGACCTTACTTTAGCGCCACCGCCCGGCCTTCCTGCAAGTTTCTTAATATGAGGCAGAAGAAGAGACTAAAGAATCCATGTCACAGTTTTGGTTATGATATTTTTAAAAGTCTCCTAAAGATAATAGAATAATTCTCTTACTAAATTAGGAGTTTTGAACATTGGTCAATCTAGTGAACCCATGACCTAGAAATTTTTTTTGTGTGTGTGGTTTTTGGGTCACACTCGGCAGTGCTCAGGGGGTTATTCCTGGCTCCAGGCTCAGAAATTGCTCCTGGCAGGCACGGGGACCATATGGGACGTCCATGGGATTCAAACCGATGACCTCCTGCATGAAAGGCAAAACCGATGACCTCCTGCATGAAAGGCAACCGCCTTACCTCCTTGCTATCTCTTTGACCCCATGACCTAGAAATCTTAAGGAGATAAGCTAATTCCTTTTTAATGTAAAACGAAGTAAAACCAGAAATGTCTTCTCTCAAAAAGTGTCAAGATAAATGATACTGACATAAATGCAGCTAAATAACAAATGTTTAAGATCTATTTGAGGTTGCGCTTTGTCGATGGCATTGAGCAATGGATTCTGGTCTTAAATGGATTCTGATCTTTATTGATCTGTAGTTTGAGTTAAAATTAGCTGATGGCATCTAGTGGAGGAAAATCATGTAAATTTGCCTTCTTTAAAAACAAAACTGAAACCAAAACCAAAAGAACAAATATTAACAGGTTAGGAAGAGTGTCTTGTTGACCTGCTGTAAATTGATGAGCTTTTTCCCTAACACACCATCTTTCCAGTGTAAGCTAATAGTTATGGCTTTCCAGAATGTGTCTCAGATGCTGCCACAGTACGGGAAAGACTTTGTGGAAAAAGTTAGTGAAGGATTTTCACTGAAAAAGGCCTGGAGACAAGCTCTCCAAGTTAGTTTCTCACTGGGGTTTCCTCTCGGAAAATCACCTTAGATTGACCTCCCAGTAGAAATGTGGCATTTCGTGCCAGCTAGTGTCTGGCATTGTGCTGAGTCACTGTTGTGTTTCTGCTGGGAGACACTGGGTGGGATTTACTCAGGTCATTTCCTCTCAGGGCCTGGAGGACACCTGGCTCTTACACAACCTACTGGGTTCAGTCCTCAACTTCTCATAGAGATCCCCAAGCCCACTGAGAATGATCTCTCAACACAGAACCAGGAGTAAGCTCTGAGGGCCACAGGGTATGACCCCAAAACCCAAACAAAGAAAATTACTTTCTCTTTCATCATCCCTGAGATTAAAAAAAAAAAACCAAAGCTCTCTGTCCAGGTTAGAGTCAGGCTACACACTTGAGAGTGCATGTGGCATTGGCTCAGAAAATATGGGAAGGTTTCATCAAAGAACTGAGCTGGAGGGACGAACTGGGAACCCAATGAGATATGAGGGATCAAATCTAGGTCTGTTATGTGCGATGCAAGTGCCCCCACCTTACTATCTCTCTGCCTTCTGGAAAATGATTTAGAGGTGACATGAGAGCTTATATTGTACCTATCTATGGATAACTTTTATTGTTTTGTATTTGATGTAATATATTTAGAGAAATTTGAGAGAAGAAAAATAGAAAATAGGGATAGAATTGATAGGGCAACAGGGAAGGCACTTGCCTTGCACTCTGTAGACCTGGGTTTAATCCCAGGCACCACATAGGGTACCCCAATCCCCACCAGGAGTGATGATGAGGGCTGAGCCAAGAGTTAGCTTTGAGAACCATTGGATGTGGAAAATAAAATCAGAAAACAAATGAGAAACAGAGCAGAGGGAGAGATCTAGGAGAGAAAGGAAGAAAAACAAAGAGAAAGAGAGAAAAGGGAGAGAGAAAGATAGTGGAGAGGGGCAGAGAGGGAGAAAGAAAAGAAGAGAGAAAGAAAAGGAGCAAAGAAAGGAAAGAAAAGGACGAGGATAGAAAGGAGGGAGGGGAGAGGGGAGACAGGAGCTGGGAGGGAAAGGGAGCAGAAAACAGAGACCTGGAGACCAAAGGGGAGATGAGAAGAGAAAGGAAGAGAGGGAGGAAAGACAAGGGTAGGGAAAGGAGGGGAGAGAGGAGAAGGGGAGAGGGGAGGAGGGAAGATTGGCTCCTCCAGGGGGAGTGTAAACATCTCACTCAAGTTGAGATGCCAGTGACTCCCCCCCACATTGAAGAATGATATTCCTATTTAGTAACTAGGGGAGAGCAGGGCCTGAGAGATAGCATGGAGGTAGGATGTTTGCTTGCATGCAGAAGGACGGTGGTTCGAATCCCGGCATCCCATATGGTCCCCTGTGCCTGTCAGGAGCGATTTCTGAGAGTAGAGCCAGAGTAACCCCTGAGTGCTGCTGGGTGTGACCCAAAAACCAAAAAACCAAAAAAAACATCTTTGGCCCACACCCAAAGATGCTTAGGGATTATTTCTGGCTATGCGCTCAAAAATCGCTCCTGGCTTGGGGGATCATATGGGATACCAGGGGATCAAATTGCGGTCCATCCTAGGTCAGCCGTGTGCAAGGCAAATGCTCTACTGCTGTGCCACCGCTCCTGCCCCAATTTTCTTTTCTTTTTTTTAATTGATTGATTGGTTTTTGGACTACACCCAGTGGAGCTCAGAAATTCTCCTGGCTCTGTACTCAGAAATCGCCCCGTCAGGCTGGGAACCATATGGGATGCCGGGAATTGAACCAGATCCCTCCTGGGTCAGCCACATGCAAGGTAAATACCCTACTATTGTGCTATCTCTCCAGCCCCATATAGTTTTCTTTTCTTTTAGTTCCAATAGTAAAAAGAAAATTCCCTGTAACTTTTTTTTTTTTTGGTGGGGGGCACACCCGGTGACACTCAGGAGTTATCTGGCTATGCACTCAAATCGCTCCTGGCTTGGGGGACCATATGGGATGCCGGGGATGAACCGAGGTTCATCCTGGATCAGCCGTGTGAAAGGAAAATTACCCTATTGCTTCAGGCCACCCCACCCACCCTGTGACTTTTTTTTGACATATGTGCTATATATTTATTTGAAGTTTTTGTTTTTGTTTTTTTTTTTGGTTTCTTTTGCTAAAGTTTTTGGGCCATACTCAGCATGCTCAGGGCTTACCCCTGACTCTACGCGTAAGGATCACTCCTGACTATGACAAGGGGAACCTATGGGATGTTGGGAAACAATCCTGGGTTGGCTTCATGCAAGGCTAGCTACTCTCCTCACTGTCCTATCATTCCAGCCTCTTGTTAGTTTTATTGTGAGGAGAGGTTTGGGTCACACCCAGTGGTGGTGCTCAGGGCTACTCTTGGCTCTGCACTCAATACTCCTCCCTGGCAGGCTCAGGGGACTATATAGGATGCTGGGAATCAAACTGGGTCCATCTGGGGATGGATGCATACAAGGCAAACGCCCTACCATTGTGCTGTTGTTCCAGCCCTCTTGTTAGTTTTTTTGAGGGGGATGCTTGGGCCACACATGGTGTAGATTCTGGGATCTTTCCTGAGGGTGCTCAGGAGATCATGTACATGTAGGGGACTAAACTGGGGTCAGCTGCGTGCACATCAGCATCTTAGTTTCTGGACTGATATCTCTGGCTGGACTCAAGTGTGTTGTTTAATCTGGAAGTCTGAGCTTTGAGCTGCTGAGATGATCCCGGTGAACTCTGCTTTGGGAACAAACATGGCTGTCATTTTGTCTGTCACCATGTCTTTCCTGGTCAGTCTGGTTCCTGCTTCAGAGTTGGGCCATCCCCTCCCAGCTTTCTCTTTTTTCTCAGAGAGGGCTGTTGAGCCTTGTAGTGGGTTTGATTTCTGTTAGTGGGTTGGTGTTTTTTGATTTTTTTTTTTTTTTTTGGTTTTTGGGCCACACCAAGTGACGCTCAGGGGTTACTCCTGGCTATGCACTCAGAAATCAATCGCTCCTGTCTCGGTGGACCTTTTGGGACACAGGGGATTGAACCATGGTCCATCCTAAATTAGCCATACGTAAGGCAAATGCCCTGCCCCTGCACTATCGCTTCGACCCCATGATGGTGGATATTTTTGTTTGTTTTGGTGAGGCAGAGGACAGACATGGAATCCATACTCCTCAGGAGCCCTTATTTCTTTTGATGCAGTGAAACTTGGGCTACTCAGAGTTGACCATACTTATCTCTCTGTCTTTTTAAGAAAAGAGAGACTTTGTCCTTTCTAGATGTTCTGCACAACATCTGGCCAAATCCTACTCTGACAGCTTTAGAAATTATTGAGGGAAGTCTAGTTTTTTTTCCTCTCTGCTAATTGGTCAGTAAGTTTACCTGGCAAAGTAGTACAGAGATTAAAGTGCTTGCCTTGCACATGACCATTTCTGGTTTTATCCCTGGCACCCCACAGAGGACCTGAGCCTGCCAGGAGTGCTTCTTGAGCACCCCCGGATATGGCCACAATCCTGCCCACAACAGGTTCAATACTACTCAAGGATAGGTTAATTTTGTACCTATTCCCAGCTTGTTTATGTTTTTGCAGCTATTTCTTTTTTCGATTTGTTTTCTGTTTTTTTGGGGGGTGGGGGCACACCCAGTGACGCTCAGGGGTTACTCCTGGCTATGTGCTCAGAAATTGCTCCCAGCTTGGGGGACCATATGGGACGCCAGGATTGAACCTCGGTGCATCCTAGGTTAGTGCATGCAAGGCAAACACCCTACTGCTTGTGCCACCACTCCGGCCCCTCTTTTTACAGTTATTTCTGCCTCCTAGCTTCCAGACTGTTCTTAGTGAGGTCTCAGTGTTATTCTTCCTTTGGGGCTATACCAGGTGGTGCTCAGGGTTTACTCCTGGCTCTGCACTCAGGAATTACTCCTGTCATGTTTCAGGACCTTACGGGATATGGGGGAATCAAACCCGGGTGGGCTGCGATAAGGCAAGCACCCTCCCTGCTGTTCTATGGTCCTAGTTTTTAAACATTAAGCAAGCCTGCAAATTTAATAAAGATAATATTAGTCCCTATACTTATTTTCATTTAATAAACAGTAGCTTAAAAATGTGGTCCCTTCCTAAGATTAAGCAAAAAGTACCTGAGCTTTAGATAAAAGCCACCACTTCAATCTCAGCTGCTCCCAGAACTTGGAATTTATGTTTTTCCTCTGGATGACTAACATGGTTCAGTGCTTTAGGAGAAGTTTTTAATAAGTTATTATTATTTGTATTTATGTTATATTCCCAATTATTATATTAGTATTGATTCTGTGATGGGTAAAGCTCAGCATGTGACTAGAAAATTGCATTTGTGCATTAATTTGTGACCAACACTTTAAAATTAATATTAGTAAGCTGGTTATTATTGCTGTTTAAAAAGACTGAGGGACCAGAGTGATAGTACAGGGAGGTAGGGCATTTGCCTTGCATGTAGCCTATCTGGCTTCGATTCCTAGACTCCCATATGGTCCCCTGAATATCACCAGTGATCTCTGAGTACAGAGCCAGGAGTTCTGTGCACCATAGGGTATTCTGCCCCCCAGAACCCCCCCACACACACACAAAAAAAAAACCCAAACACTATAAAAACAGAAACTCTAAAACCTGTCCTACACAGGTTTCATGCAAGAGAGAAAAAAGACTTAGAGCTTTAGAAGAAAGATAGAACAGTGGGGGTAAGAGCTTGCTTTGCAGAGAACCAACCTGGGTTGTCTCCTGCATCCCCTTTGGCTTCCAGCACCACCAGGAGCTATTCCTTAGCATAGAGCCAGGAGAACGCCCTCAACTATGCTGGGTGTGGCCCAGGGGGGCGGGAGATAAGACTTTCAATGAACAGAAACAATAAAAACAAACGAGGCTGATCAGATCATGCAAACATCTTGCTCCACCAGCACTTTGAAGCTTCTTCTGGTCATTGATTGGGACACAAAGTGTTACTGTGCTCTGAAGGGGCCCTGGTCCCTCAGTGCCTCATTTTCATCTTCCCGCTGTGGGGCTGAGCCTGGGACATTTCCCCTGAAGGATCTAAGCTGGGGCTCAGCTCCCAGGCAGGAGAGGAGAAAAGGGAGAGGAGTCCAGAGGCGCAGGCTGGGAGATGTTTCTGGTACGTGTGGTGCCTCCTATCTCTGTGTCCTTCACCCCACCCCGGGTTGGCCCTGACTGTGTCTTTTCTCTACAGGTGGAACATCAGTACTCTCACAAGCTCACCGTGGGGGTACTCCGTGCCACCAAAGTGACCAAGGGCGCCTTCGGTGACATGCGTAAGTGTTTCCACTCCCCGTTAGTTCAGGGTGCAGAGTAGAGCTCCCCCTAAGCGCCCCCTCTCCCTCCCCCCAAGCCAGGCCCTCTCCTTTCTTCACCCTTTATCTAGGGAATTTGGCCTTAGCCCTGAGACACTGTCCTCTGCTCAGCTCTAGAATTTCCAGCAGGGGATAGAAATCAGAACTCGGCCTACCGGGCTGGAAGTGGATTCTCTTTCTTGTGTGTGACAGTGACCCTGAAAATGGTGCAGGGACAGTTTCCTGGGAGGCAGGTACCGCCAGAGGACAGGCTTGAGTTAATCTGGCCAGAGGGGCCCTGGCCCAGCCTTTTCGAGCCCCAAGTCTAGTGCAAGAATTGGTGGTGGTGATAGGCAGGGGACAGGCTGGCTCCGTGGGACAGGTAGTTTCCTGGATAGGCTGTGGGACTTGGCTCTGCCTAGGTGTCACTTGCTTTGTCACCTGGAGAGGAACCTGGACAGCTGCTTCCCCAGTGAGAAAATGTGGCCAGAACCCAGGCAGAGGACTTAGCAGCCAATACTTTTCCTGGGCACTCTGGAGTGGGCAAGAGGCCAGGTGCCAGGACCTCATGTGCTGCCCATTTTCTTTTCTATCTTTTTCTTCTTTTCATTTCTTCTCTTTTTCTTTTCTTTTCCCACCACAACCTACTGTGCTCAGAGAT
The DNA here is from genome assembly GCF_024139225.1 of Suncus etruscus. Taxonomy (NCBI): domain Eukaryota; kingdom Metazoa; phylum Chordata; class Mammalia; order Eulipotyphla; family Soricidae; genus Suncus; species Suncus etruscus. Next base: position 51,543,881 of record NC_064854.1, on the reverse strand, counting down.
CCCTCTAGGCAGTGCTCAGGTCCCAGGATAGATCCTGGATCAGCCACCTGCAGATAGAGAGAGTCCTTCTCACTTCATGATCTCCTTAGCCTCTCTTTTTCTTTTTTTTCCTTTTTTTCTTTTTTTTGGTTTTTGAGTCACACCCAGCAGTGCTCAGGTGTAACTCCTGGCTCTATGCTCAGAAATCACCCCTGGCAAGCTCAAGGGACCATATGTGATGCCGGGATTCCAACCACCGTCCTTCTGCATTCTGGAAAAACATTTGAAACAAGCTATTCAAAAACAAACTACTCAAAAATATACTTTGATTACATTTAGAAGTGAACATGCCTTTTATATACGAATATAGCTAGAATATTTTTAATTTTGTTTTGTTTTGTTTGGGGACCACACCCAACAAAGATCAGGGCTAACTCCTGACTCTGCACTCAGGGATAACTCCTGGTGGTGCTCAGGGACCATATGGAATGCTGGGGATCGAATCACAGGGTGGCCATGTGCAAGGCAAGTGTCCTCCCTGCTGTGCTATCGCCCCAGACCCTGTGGTTATATTTTGAAGCAGACAGACAGGGTGGAGGTTGGGCTCTGGAAGCCATAAAACCAAGATTGATTCACAGAAGTTACTTCCTCATGCCCAGCAGCCTGTCTTAAAGGCCTAGGTTTAGGTCTACTTTGTAGACATGGGATCTGAAGCCCCTCAGCCTCCAGAAGAGGCTGATAAATGCCTGGAGGAACAAAAGGTTGCAGGGCTGGTGCTAGTACTCTTACCTTCTCTTTACCCCCTTCTTCTGGCCTCAGAACACCAAGCCAGGAGGAATCTGTGAGCTTCACTGGACCCAATAAAAGGCTATGTGTGACCAGACCAGAAAGTGGGCTCAGACACCAAGCTTTTCTGCTAGGCAGTTTCCTGGCAACACCTTATCTCCTTAGATAAGACTAGGCAAGGCTAGTTTAGGGGGACCCATATGAGACTAGAGCATCTGGATGGAGCCTGGTGGCCAAGCTGGGATGGTCACTGATGGTCATCTCTCCCATCTGACTAGGTTCTGCACCCCACATCTCATGCCTGCACCACACATGCCCAGCCCCTGACAGTCTCTCTTTCCTGGATCTTCCCTTTCACCATCTCTGATAGGTCCCTGGCACCAGCTGCTTTGGGGCCTTGCAGAAAAGCACAGGGTACAGCTCAGGCCGGCTGTTGGGTTAGCAAAGTCTGAATTTAGCCTGAGCCATGCCCATGCACTCTGTACCTAATTTGACTTTGAAAACTGTCACTGTCTCTGATGCAAAGCAGTCCCTGCTATGGCCTGGTATGTAGGCACCTTGGGAAGAGGAGGGAGGATGGGGGTGTGTGCTGTTTAGTATTAGTAGGAGAGACTTGTTCTGAGCTCCCCTGGGGGAAACAGAGTTTTTGCTGTTTTCTAGGGCCCAAACACTAAGATTTACCACAAAGAGAACAGGAATGTTCTGTTCATCTGCTGTGGGACTTTACCTCTGTGATAGAATTTAGAAATGAGCAGCAGAAGGCAAAAACCATAGGACAGCAGGAAGGGTGCATGTTACCAGGTAACTGGCCAGTTTGACTTGGTACCCAATGAGTCCCCTGAGCCCTGCCAGGCGTGGTCCCTGAGTGCAGAGCTAGGATAAATCCTGAGCACTGCTGGATGTGGCCCCCAAACGAAAACAAAAGAAAGTTCTGTGAGGATAAGGCTAGAACAATAGAAAACTTCTAAGATCTGTGGATACCAGATAGATACTTACCCTCATTTGCTTCACTTAACCAAGGCAAATTCCCATAAAGCATTACATGGCTAGGAAGAAGGATCACAGATTATTCTGGTTGTCTCGGCTCTGCCTTTGGATGCTGGGGAGAAGGGGATTCTGCATACCTCAAGCACTTGGTCCCAACACTCTGATTATTTTGTTTGAATTTTGTTTTGGAGTCATACCCTGAGGTGCTCAGGAATTACTCCTGGCTCTGTGCTCGAGGATCACTGCTGGCAGTGTTTGAGGGACCATATAGGATACAGCAGATCAAACCGGGTCAGTCATGTATGAGGCAAATTTTCTCCCTGTTGTGTTATCACTCCAGCCCCTCTGCTTCTAGATGAATCCATTGGTACCACATCCAGCAGTGTTGGGTTAAAGGGCCCATGCTGTGCTGGGAACCCTGTTCAGGCCAGACATACGCTGAACCCGAGTCACCTCCATGGTCACTGTCTGCTCTTTCCTTCTTTTTTTTTTTTTTTTTTTTTTTTTGGTTTTTGGTTTTTGGGTCACACCCGGCGGTGCTCAGGGGTTACTCCTGGCTGTCTGCTCAGAAATAGCTCCTGGCAGGCACGGGGGACCATATGGGACACCGGGATTTGAACCAACCACCTTTGGTCCTGGATTGGCTGCTTGCAAGGCAAACGCCACTGTGCTATCTCTCCGGGCCCTGCTCTTTCCTTCTGACACTGAGATTTACTACTTTATTTACTTCTGTTTTGGGGGCCACATCTAACAGTACTCAGGGATCCCTTCTGATAGGGCTCTGGGAATCCTACAGAGTGCTGAAACTGTTCCAAGTCAGCTGCGTGAAAGGCCAGCATCTTAGCCCCTGGATTATCTTTCCAACCCTTAAGACTGATTTATTTTTGTCCTTGGATAAATCAGGCTATTCAAACAACACTTAAAAAACTCCCCCCCTGCTTTGCTAACACATCATAATAAATCTGCACCACCTCCATGAACTACCTTTTGAGGGGTCCGAGCTGGTGGGTGACCCTGAAATCTCACTATTTTTTCCTAGTTTAGCTCTGAGTGAGAGCATTGGGCTGGATAAAGGGGTCCCCACACAAGCAGCACATCCCCTCTGTCTTGCCCCAGTGCCTGCCCACTTTTGCACCTCAGTATTATAATTTTATTTCCAAGCTCCATGAAGTTGGTGATATTAATATGCATGAACAAGTATTTCATCTTGTAAGTTGCAGTGGGGGGAGCAAATCAGTATCTGGGGGGCTTCAGACTTAGGTGGCTGAATTTCTGGTTGATTCCAGTTGGTCTTTGCTGCTCTAAGTCACCATCTGAATCAGTAACCTGAATGATTCAATAGGAGTTTGCTCTGTGCTTCTGTGAAATGAAGCACACCTCTGACCATGAACATCATTTGATAGCCAAATGAGAAAGCTGGTGTCCAGGTAACAGCCTTCTCCCTGCATTTCCACTTCTGTTGGCAAGTCTGTTGGGGCAGATATAGAATGACCAATCATCACACAAATCTAAGGATTCAGAGCTCGTGCAGACTTGAGCTTCTTTACCCAAGAGGAAGTAGATGGTGAAACCATAAAACACCATACTAGAGGCCGGAGAGATAGCATGGAGGTAGGGCATTTGCCTTTCATGCAGAAGGACGGTGGTTGGAATCCTGGCATCCCATATGGTCCCCGGAGCCTGCAAGGAGTGATTTCTGAGCATAGAGCCAGGAGTAACTCCTGAGCGCGGCTGGATATGACCCAAAAAAGCAAAAAAACAAAACAAAACAAAACAAAACACTATACTAATGTTTCCCTAATTTAATACCCTAATTGTGCATGCCTTCTGAGGATTTTTGTCTGATCTCATTGGACACAAAACACTTGCTCTTTATGGAAGCATTCCCTTTTTCATAAACATTAAGGCTTAGAAGGATAATCTTAGGATTCTCCCTCCTTCTGGAGACCTCAGAGCTTATCAGCATTTTAAGAAAGAAATTTCCACAGGAGAATGATAAACTCATTGTATTTAAACCATTTGGAGGTGGGGTGGGTCACACGGGGAAGGTGTTTAGGGTTTACTTCTGACTCAGGAATTATTTCTGGTGGGCTTGGGGGATCCTCTGGGGTTCAGGGGATTGGACCCTTGTCATCCACATGCAAGACAAACACCCAACCTGATCTTCTGTCTCTCTAGCTCTGTATTTAAACCTGTTTTTATTTTGTCTTGCCTTACTGCTTATTGTTTTAGTGTTTTTGATTTGGTTTGGTTTAGTTTGGAGGCTATACCTGGCATAAACTCTGCACTTGGGTAACTCCTAGCTGGATACTGGTATCTTAGTGTTTTGTTTTCTTAAGACCCTGGAACTCATTTTCATAAGATCTGTGTCTGTGGGTGAGGGAAGCTCTTACAGATAAGCTCATCACAGTATCTGAATCAACTTCCTCATTCAGAAAGACTGTTCCACTTGTCAACGAAGGCTAAGCTTTGCTCCTAACTCTGTGCTTCTAGAACGTCAGTTTTCATGTGAATCACTGGAGGATCCTGCTTAAAAAAAAAGTGGATTCTGGGGCCGGAGAGAAAGCATAGAGGTAGGGCATTTGCCTTGCATGCAGAAGGATGGTGGTTCGAATCTCGGCATCCCATATGGTCCCCCGAGCCGACCAGGAGCAATTCCTGAGCATAGCGCCAGGAGTAACCCCTGAGTGCTGCTGGGTGTGACCCAAAAACCAAAAAAAAAAAAAAAAAGTGGATTCTGATCTATAGTAGGGAGCAGGTTGTGTGTGTTAGCATGCAAAGGGTATAGACATTGCTGGTATCTGAGTTGAGTTTGGAGGCAGGTCTAGAGGGTGTAGATTAAGTTTGCTTATGTTTGGGGCCAGTGCCTAAATATGCATAAGAGCATTAAGACTTCCATTAAGCTTAAGTGAAAGCATTAAGGCTTTCATTCTCTTGACCCTGGTTCAATCCCCAGAACCCCATATGGTCCTCAGATCCCTGCCAGGAGGGATCCATGAGCACCGTGGGGTATGGTCTGAAAACAAAGAAACAAGCAAAACCTAAACAGGTTTATTTATGCTGTGCCTTGTTATGCCCTAGATTGGCAAGGACAGAAGCACTAGGCAAAGCTCAAGTCAGGAATACGTTATTAGCTGCTGACTGTACTTCATGCAAGGGAAAACCAAATGCAGCCCTGAAAACACAGTTCTTCTAGCCCTTTAAAGTGTGGCGTACATATTTCTTAGAAGTAAACAATACAGTGTCACAGTGGTAAGAAATATGATTATAATCACAAGATCATTTTAACTGTTAGTGATCAGAAAAAAAAACAAACCTATTTTTGGTCTTAATAACGATTATTTTGAGAGTCTACAGCTCAAGGAAGTACTTGTCACTGGCCTTGACTGATTATTTACCCAGAGGGTACAGTTTCAAGTATTACCTCCCCAGGACATAAACTTAGGGCACCTACAAAGGCTGTCTACAGAGCTTGTTACAAGAAACAACAAAATAGTGGTTGGTTCTGTTTCAAAATAGCAAAACTTCGACAAATGGTTGTTTTCAGAAGGATATTTTCATTTTTGTACCGGATTAAGGAAATTCTTGTAACTTCAGGTATCCCCTGTCTCTGGGCCAGGTTAGTTAAGGATGTTTTTACAATAAAACAATCAAGTTGTGACAGGAGCTAATCATTGTAGCAATAAAGCAAGCAATCATTGACAAAAGCCAGTATTTCTACTCAGCAAGCAGGTTTACCTAAAAGGAGCTGAGGCGGAAGAGGATCTCTAAAAAGAAAGTCCGCCAACAACTCCATAACCTTATTGGTCAGAAATAATGTTCATTTTTCTGGGCCAAGATTTCACAAGTCTGACATGAAAGACTAAGTATTCTAAAATGAATATTTGTGAGCATAAGAGACAAAGTATTCAGAAATGAAGCCAAGTTTCTGGTTTTACTTAAAAAAATATTTTTAATGCTTTTCAATTTTTTTTTTTTTGATTTCTTCAAAGGATTGTTTTTCATGACCCAGGCATTGTCAATGCGAAGAAATATATAATGAAACAAATGGTTTTTACCTGGAACATGATTACATTAAGAAATTCCTAGATTTGGGGGCTAGAGCTATAGCACAGCAGTAAGGCATTTGCCTTGCATGCGGCCAGCACAGGACGGACCCTCGTTTGATTCCCCACCATCCCATAGGGTCCCTCGAGCCTGCCAGGAGCAGTTTCTGAGCACAGAGCCAGGAGTAACTCCTGAGCAACCGCTGGGTGTGACCCCAAAACCAAAAAAAAAAAAAAACAAAAACAAAAACAAAAAGAAATTCCTAGACTTTTATAGTGTCACTTTGTGTGCAAATAGAGAGTATAGTTTGTCATCTCAAGTGCCGTTCTGGCTGCTGAAACTTAAGTTACTGGCTTCAGAGATGGAAGGGCATTTACCTTGCATGTGACTGACCGGGGTTCAATCCTTGGCCCAGGTAAACCCCTTCCCAGTTGGCACCTGGGAAGCAGCATAGGCATCTCCCAGCCCTTGAGCTCTTTATCTCTGTCCTGTGGTATCAATGTCTCTTTGAATTGCTCCTGGTAACTCCCTGGGACCATGCGTGAACCTTCGGGCCAGTGTGTGGGAGGAAGTGTAGCAGAGAGGCCATCGAAGCTTCTGGATTTTTTTAGATGGCATGAATTGGTTTCTGGTAGCTTGTTAAGTGGAAAGTGAGGGAGGTACTTTTGAGGAAAGAGTGTGCCCCCACTGGAAGGGCATGACTGGCCTGGGTCAGGACTGGTGAAGTCTGCTCTGAGCATTGACAATAGAGCAGATGATCATGTGCCTCAGCCCACCTGGAGGCAATCTGTGTGAGCTTGTTCACTTGGGCTGTAGGGCATGGGGGCCGCCTGTCACCTGGGGCTGGAGAGAGGGATTGCTCTTTGCAGGAAAGCCAGCCCACAGCACCCCAGATACTCCAAGGTCATCACCTTTCCTCCTGGAGAAGAACATCAGGGTCAGGCAGTATAGTCTGATTAAAATGCAAAATAAATGCAAAATAGTCTTATCAAAAGAAAATTGGAAGGCCAAGCCTCCAAAGTGGCTTGAGTGCTGGCTTCCAGGAGGTTATATGTAATTCCTCTGAGTTGTTTGTCTTGGAGATCTTTGCGTACATAAATGTTAGTGCCAGGTAGGGTGCTTGCCTCGAATGCAGCTTACTCTGGTTTGCTTCCCAACACCCCATATGGTCCCTTAGGCATTGCCAGGAGTAAGAAACTCTAAGCCAAGTGTGGCTCAAAACCAACAAGACAAAAATCAAACTGAACAAAACAACATACCCACCTCACAATAGACTGTTAGGATTTACCCAGGAAGAGAATTTAGCAGTTCCCCCTCCTGATGGTGAGTGTTGGGGTGTGAGGTAGGATGTGGCATATGTTCTATGAGGTTTTGAATTCTATAGCCAGCAGGACAATCTCCGGGGAGAGGCAATTTTGTTTATTTTCAGGTGACCAAGTCTTCCTGCTCTGCTCTGCTCAGCAGTGACCCCTGGTGGTCTATGGGGTCACCATGCGGTGCCAGGGACCCCCCCCCCCCCCCCCCGGTTGCCTGGTTCTGTTTAGCCCAGTTCTCTCTTGCCCTCTTCTTCCTAGAGGCGAGTTTATCTGTTTTAAACTTGAGGGCTCCAGATCCCACTCCTTTTTCCTGGGTGAGACTCCCTCTCTGATCCTTTCTTCCCTTCATTTGGGTTGCAAATTCAGTGATTTCATCTTGATGAAGCTCTTTCATGCCAGGTACATAGTAACGCTTTATACATATGGCCTATTAATATTCAAGTTAGCCTAGATGTCAGCATGAGACATTTAAATTTTATGGGGGGGTTGTCAGATGGCCTACTGGCTGTGCTCGGGGACTCATAGCAGTGCTAGGGATTAAACTGGGGTAGCCCCCTGCTAAGCAAGTGTTCTCCCCTCTGTGTACTATCTCTCCTGCCCCAAACATTTGTATCTGAAATAGAAATTTTCTTTCTTTGTTTTGGGGCTATAACCAGTGAGGCTCATTGACTCTGCACTTAGAAATCACTGCTGGCTGCCCAGAGACCATATGGGATGATTGGGATTGAACTCAGCTCCCTGAAATACAAGTTTGGCTTTTTTGTTTGTTTTTTGGGTTTTCGGGCCACAACCATTTGATGCTCTGGGGTTACTCTGGCTAGCGCTCAGAAATTGCCCCTGGCTTGTGAGGACCATATGGGACGCCGGGGATTGAGCTGCGGTCTTTCCTTGGCTAGCACTCGCAAGGCAGACACCTTACCTCTAGCGCCACCTCGCCGGCCCCGAAATACAAGTTTTTTAATGTGCCAAAAAAATAATTCTTTTTGGAAGTAGTTTTTGTACTGGGATGATTCTCAATTGTTTCCACTTTGGAGATAAGGAATTTCATATGGGAATACCATATGGGGTATTGGAATTCAAACCCAGGTCTGATGCATTGAAGGCTAATGTCCTTCTGGCTGTCCTGCTCCTGGGTTCCCTCTGAGTCATTGATTCTGTCCTGGAAACCTTCTTTTATACTGTTTGTTCCAATGTGAGTTTTATTTTGTTTACTTTTTGGTTTTGAGCCACAGCTGGACATGCTCAGGGATATGGCTCTTGACTCTGCACTAAGGGATCTGCACTAAAGCCAGGGCTTTAGGGACCATATGGGGTTCAGAGATTGAATCCAGGTCAGCTGCGTGTAAAGCAAGTGCCCTCCCTGCTGTAATGTAGCTCCTGCCTCTTCTCTGTGTTCTTGAGCTCCGCTCATCAGTCTTGCCTGCCACCCTTTACATCAGCATTGAATCACAGATGTGTCCAATGCTTACTCATTGCAAGGGGAAATATTACTTATCCTTGATTCAGCCATAGCTAGTGATCAGGGACCATATGGGATATGGGGGATTGAACTCTAGTCAGTCATATGCAAGGCAATTTTCCTTCCCTCTATGCTATTTCTCAGCCCCTGAGAAAAGGTTTCTTTTGGTTTATTTGTTTTGGGGCCATACCCAGCCATGCTCAGGGCTGACTCCTGGCTCTGCACTCGGGGATCACTCCTAGTATGGCTCAGGGGACCATATGGGATGCTGGGGATAGAACCCAGGTCATCTGTATGCTGTATGTATGTATGTATGTATGTATGTATGTATGTATGTATGTATGTATGTATGAATCCCCTCCCTGCTATATTATCACTTTGGCCCTGAAATGAGTTTTGTTGTTGTTGTTGTTGTTGTTTGTTTTTGTTTTGGGGCCATGCCTGGCAACGGCACTCAGGGATTACTCCTGGCTCTGTGCTCAGAAATTGCTCCTGCCAAGCACGGGGGACCATATGGGATGCCGGGATTTGAACCACCATCCATACTGGGTTGGCTGCTTGCAAGTAAATGCCCTACCACTGTGCTATCTCTCTGGCCCCCATGAGATGAGTTTTTAATATGTAAAATAGGCAGAGGGACATTTCATGGTGATCCCAGAATCACATGGAAAAGTTGGAATTCCAAAGTTAATGGTCTGTGTGTTATTTTCACTGTGAGAAAACTTGGCTTTTAACATTGTTGATCCTGGTCAGACAACACCAGACGGTGAGGCTGATGTTCTAATCTAAAGGACAGTTTTGCCCCCTTCCTTCCTGAACATCTGGGCAGTTTCTGGGGTTATTCCTAGTTGTCACAATGGAAGAGACAGTTCATGAGATGCTCAGACTAGAACTGGCTGCCCCAGTCCTGTCTGGATGCAGAGCTCTGGGTGTTCGTGAGCAAGAATTTGTTTCACAGGCAGTGGAGTGGATCAAACCAGGGTCCGAACCACCTGGCAAATTAGCATGTACGCTTTGTCCAGCTAGGGAATTCCCTTTCTCTTCAGCCCAAACATGTCGCAAGAAGCATCATTAACGTTTCAAATCTTCCCTGGATAAACACTGATAGCAAAGGTATTTTCCTTTTCTGCCTAAACAGCCCCGCTGAACTCTTGCTTGGATCCCCCAAACCTTTGCTCAAAATAGCTCTGCTTAGTATCTCACCTTGCTCTCCTTGCTGCTGGGTGAAAATTCGAAAGAGGAAGCTTGATGTGGTCTAGTGGCATCTGATGCAGCAGTTCAGAGGGAGAACAGAACCCACTGTTGGGGTGTGGCAGGAATGTCTCCTTCCCCTCAGTCTGTCCTTATGGTCTGTAGCCCCTGAGCAGGAACTTCCAAGGGCTTGAGGCCTTGGACTGTTTCTGCCAAGTTTGAAACCAGTTCTCCAGAGCTGCATCTCGCCTGAGTGTCGGGGTACAGAGACCGATGCTTCTGTGAACTTTGGGGTGCCCTGGTGTGTGAGCTTCTTCCTATGGGTATTCCAACGAAGAAAATGAACCCCAATGGGTTCATTGGGTACCAATTAGGTACCCTAATGGAGAAAAGTCATTGTCTTGGCTTCAGGCCAACTCCAGATTAAGGGTTCTTTTGGCTGTTGTTATTTGTTGTTTTGGGGCCGCATCTGATGATGTTCAGGAGTTACTCCTGGTTCTGCACTCAGAATCATTCCCAGCAGAACTCAGGAGACTGTACAGGATGCCCAGGATGGATCTCTTGTGAGTCAAGCACCCTCCATACTGTGCTATGGTTCTGGCTCAAGTTTCCATCTTTTCATTTAAGACATTTTCTTATATGGTTTCCTGGAGCATTTCTTTTTTTATTTTAAGAATTAAATTACTGGGCCCGGAGAGATAGCACAGCGGTGTTTGCCTTGCAAGCAGCCGATCCAGGACCAAAGGTGCTTGGTTCGAATCCCGGTGTCCCATATGGTCCCCTGAGCCTGCCAGGAGCTATTTCTGAGCAGACAGCCAGGAGTAACCCCTGAGCACCGCCGGGTGTGACCCAAAAAACCAAAAAAAAAAAAAAAAAAAAAAAAAAAAAAGAATTAATTACTGTGAGTTACAGTGTTAAAAAGTTGTTGATAGTTGAGTTTTGGTCATACAATGTCCAAACCCTTCTCCAGTGCACGCCAATGTCCCCAGTTTTGCCTTGCCCTCACCCCTGCCCGCTTTTGTGGCAGACATTTTTCTTTTTTTTTTTTTTTTGGTTTTTGGGCCACACCCAGCGATGCTCAGGGGTTACTCCTGGCTGTCTGCTCAGAAATAGCTCCTGGCAGGCACGGGGGACCATGTGGGACACCGGAATTCGAACCAACCACCTTTGGTCCTGGATTGGCTGCTTGCAAGGCAAACGCCACTGTGCTATCTCTCCGGGCCCGACATTTTTCTTTCTACCTTCTTTTTTTTCCTTTTACACACCGTGGTTTGTAATACTGTTACTGAAGGAGTATCCTGCATATCACTTTCCTTTCAGCACCCAGCTCTTGTCCAGAGTGATCATTCCTATCTCTCATTGTCATAGTGGACTCTTCTCTATCCTAATTGAATTTCCACCTATCATTTCTATTGTCTTTGGATATTCTTCTTATACAATGGAGTGTTTTGTTTGTCTTTTTGTACCACATTTGGTAGTGCTCAGAGATTACTCCTAGTGGACTCGGGAGACCATATGGCTTGTGAGGGATTGAGCCTGGGCCTGCTGAGTGCAAGGCAAGATAGAAAATTGATAGAAAATTTCAGATTGAAACATAGGGTACAAAAATGAAATAAAATATGAAATTAGGCATAGGTATTGCATGGGCATGAGGAAAAGCATTGGTTCAGGAGAAAGAAAATAGGACAAAAGTAACATTTGAAGTAGGTGACTAAGAATTATTTATAACTGAAGTGTATTGTAATAAAACTGTTGAAAACTAAAGACAAAAGTAAAATTTTAAAAGAATTCAGAGGTCAAAAAAAGTCCTAATCAGGGGCCAGAGAGATAGTATGGAGGTAGGGTGTTTGCCTTTCATGCAGAAGGATGGTGGTTGGAATCACGGCATCCCATATGGTCCCCTGCGCCTGCCAGGAGCAATTTCTGAGCAGAGAGCCAGGAGTAACCCCTGAGTGCTGCCGGGTGTGGCCCAAAAAACAAAACAAAACAAAACAAAAAGCTCCAATCAGGGGTGAGTGCAATAGCACAGCAGTTTTAGGGCATTTGCCTTCCATGCAGCCAAATTGGGTTCAATCCTCAGCATCCTATATGGTTCTCCAAGCCTACTAAGAGTAATTTCTGAGCACAAAGCCAGGAGTAACCCCTGAGCACTGCTGGATAGATCCCTGGCACCAGGTATGATTCCTTTGAACCCCACCAGGAGTGATTCCTGAGTACAAAACAGTGCAAATCCTGAACACTGTCAAGTTTGGCTCCCAGACAGAACAAAACAAGCAAAAAAGACACGATCCAAATTGAAAATGACGACTCAATAGAGTAGATTTTAAAATGTCAGATAACAAAATAACATCTCTGAAGCACTGAAATAAAACAGCTCTCAAGATAATCCTGACATTGGGCAAAGTTAAAGTACTTCAAGTACCTGTTCTCAGAGCTCTCGGTTAGCTCTGATGATCCAGATGATGTGCGTTGTTAGGCCCCAGTGCTGTAGTTTACCAGCATAAGTATAGAAGCTGGTTTGGGTGCTAGGTGACCTTGTGGTTCCTGCTTATGTCACAGGACAAGATAAAAATGCAGCATTTCCAACAGGCAATATCAAGTATATTGGTTTTTCACTTTAAAAAAATAAAAGAATCAGGGCCAGAGAGATAGTGTGGAGGCAGGGCATTTGCCTTGCATGCAGAAGGATGGTGATTTGAGTCCTGGCATCCAATATGGTCCCCTGAGCCTGCCAGGAATGATTTCTGAGCATAGAGCCAGGAGTAACCCCTGAGCGCTGCCGGGTGTGACCTCCCCTCAAAATAAAATAATCTTAAACACTTATCCTACAAACGAGAATCAATTCAAATTGTATTTTATAGTTAGAAGTGAGAGGTTTTTGAAAAAGCAATGCAGGCACTTTTATGACAGAATTGCTAAAGTTTTCTTGAAAAAAAAGATTTATAAGGAGATATGCATATACTGTACTATAGAAACATGAGGCTTATTTTTGGGCTGGAGCAATAGCACAGTGGGTAGAGCACTTATTTGCCTTGCATGAAGCCAACCCAAGTTCAATCCTCTGCAACCCACCTGGTTCCTAAGCCTGCTAGGAGTGATTTCTGAGCGCAGAGCCAGGTGTGGCCCCTAAAATAAAACAACAACAACAAAAATGATATTTTGTTGGGGGCATACTTAGCTGTGCTTAGAGCTTAGTCCTAAAACTGCACTGAGGAGTTGATCACTCCTGGCAATATGTAGGGGACCATATGCGGTGCCAGAGATGGAACCAGGTGGACCATGTGCAAGACAAATGTCTTCCCTGATGTTTCTCTCTCTCTCTCTCTCTCTCTCTCTCTCTCTCTCTCTCTCTCTCTCTCTCTCTCTCTCTCCTCTCTCCTCTCTCTCTCTCTCTCTCTCTCTCTCTCTCCTCTCCTCTCTCTCTCTCTCTCTCTCTCTCTCTCTCTCTCTCTCTCTCTCTCTCTCTCTCTCTCTCTCTCTCTCTCTCTCTCTCTCTCTCTCTCTCTCTCTCTCTCTCTCTCCAGTCCCAGGTATTTAATTTTCAATAAAAAACATGTAAATTGTGGACGAAAGGAACCTATAGGGGCCAGAAAGATAGTATAGCTTGCAAGGAGGACTTTTGCCTTGCACACAGCTGTCACCCATATGGTCCCCCAAGCATTATTCTGAGTGCAGAGCCAGAAGTAACCTTCAAGACAAACAAAAGCTAAAAAACATCCAGGTTTGGCAATCATTTTTAATGTATTTGTCTGTCAACAATGAACTCATTCAGAATATGTACTTTACATAGTATAATTTTATATATACATATTACTTTTTATATCAACATAAAATGAGTAGCCCAATGGGGGAAAATGGACAAATGGACAGATGAAAGGATTTGTGCAGGAGAACATTCAGCTGAAGGGATTTAAATTTTTTTTTATTTAAACACTATGGTTACAAGGTTCATAATAGTTTTTTAATAGATAAAGTTATTCATGATTGAGTTAGTCAATGAAGGATTTTAAACACACACATGAATGAAGAGGGTCTTTTGGCTGTTCTGTTTTGTTTTGGGGCCACACCTGGCAGTGCTCAGGTGTTACTCCAGGCTTTACAGTCAGGAATCCCTCCTGCTGGTGCTCAGGGGACCATATGGGATGCCGGGATCAAACCTTGATTGGCCAGATGCAAGGCAAACTCCTTCCCCACTGTGCTATCACTCCAGTTCAGCTCCTAAGAGCTATTTCATCTCATATGCTCCAAGATCGAAGTAATTTAGCCAAGCAGGTACTGTCACATTTCTACCAGATGGTTACAAGACCACAGATTTAGTGTTGGGACAGAACCATATTAGGATATGAATAGCAGTGACCTCATAGTTCTATGTCCAAATAATTGTGTTTGTAGGTTTGGTTTGGTGCATTATCAGGACTTATTCCTAGTTCTGAGCTCAGGGATAATTCCAGACTGAGTAGGCAACCCCTTGTAGTGTCAGGGATTGAGCCCAGGCCTTACTTGCATGTGAGGAAAGCTCCTACTGTGCTGGATTCTTATCATCCTGCCCTGTGTCCACATCATTTTATTCGGAGGAATTTCTCAGCAGAAATATCCCAAGATGTGCGGCCAAAGATGCATATGAGAATAATCACAGCGACCCCAGTGGATTTCATCCAAACTGGAAACATGCAAATGCCCTTTAAAGGCCAAGAGGGAAATCATTCCCTGAAATATATATACAGTGAGACAGTGCATCAGCAATAGAGAATGTAGAATCTTATACACAAAGCACTATAGATAAATCTCAAGACACTTGATGCTGACTCAAAGAAACCGAACCCAGGAGCATGTTGGTTCTATTTATAAAGATAAAAAATGGGCCAAAACAGCCAGTGCCGGTGCAAGGCCGGGGGTGTTCTGCACTCCTGAGGGAGAGGAGGCTGTTCCTGGAATGCTGAGAATGTTCTAGATCTTGATCAGGGTGGTGGTGTGACTGGTGAGTTCAGATTCAAAATATGTAACTTACTTTCATTCAAGTTGTCTACTAAGGTGCTTGGGGGCCCTGTGGATCCAGAGATTAAACCCTAAACCTGAGGCCTCACTCATCTGGGCCACTTGAATGGTATCCCTTGCACCCCACCCTGTATTTATTTATTTATTTATTTATTCTGCTTTTGGACCACACCAGGCAGTGCTCATTGCTGCCAGGGCAGGAAGTCTAGTGCCAGATATTGAACCTAGGTCAACTGTGTGCAATTGCCTTGCTCACTCTATATCTCTGGCTCTAAACACCTAATTGGAAACATTTTAACTTCTCCCTGTAATTTCCTTTATTATTAAATCATAAGTCAATCAAAGGAATGGCCACATTGGACAGAAGTGCTTTGGCAACCTTTTTTCTACGATTCTGTTGATTTTGACGCTGATGTATCACTGCTATGCTGGACACCGATAGACTCTCATTGGCCAGTCACCTAAATTGTAATAACCAATTAACACCCATAGACTTTTGACTCCTTGGTCTGTTTCCTTGCTTTTTTGAGCAATAGCACCAGCTGGGTTCATTCCCCAGCATCCCATTAGGTCCTCTGAGACCTGCCAGGGTGATTTTTGAGTACAGAGCCATGAGTATGCCATATGTGGCCCCAAACCAAAATAAAGGAAGGAAGAAAGAAAACGTTTTGCATGAGTGGGAAGACATTGGGAAATGAGTCTCTGATGATGTCTGGCAGAAGAGTGAAGCTCCTGGCAGTAGGTCTGTATTTGTTGCCTTGTCGCTGCTGTTTCCGCTTCTCTGGGTGTTTTTCTCCCCTGCCTGCCAGTCGAGTCTCGGAACAGATCTCATAGTCTCAAGCACATCACAGTCTCGGAACAGATCTCATAGTCTCAAGCACATCACAGCCACCAGCCATATCGTTGGCAGCGTGTACCATCTCCTGCCCCAAGACCATTCAGAAATACCCACAAGGTGGTATCTGGGTGGTATCTCGGGGCAATTCTGTGAAGAAATGCAGGGATTTGTTATTTGAGAAATCTTGCTGGATCATAGTGATGCTGGCTGTGGTGCTTTTTAGGAGGTGAGGGATTTGGGGCCATACCGAGTGGTGTCCAGGGCTTGTTCTTCACTTTGTGCTCAGAAAATCACTCCTTATAATGCCCAGAGACCACATGAGTTGCTGCAGATTGAGCCCTGTTCTACAAGGCCAGTGCCTGAAGTCTTGGACTGTCTCCCCGCGCCCAGATACGATGTTTTGACTGTGAATTTGGGGAGAGTTATGTTTCCTTTGGCAATTTTGTTTTGCTTTTTGTTCCAAAGCCTTTAGTAAGTTCCAGCTCATCTTTATTTGAAACAAAAAGGGATAAATGACGTGGATATGGGAAAGCAAAAGAAGATTATATAAAATCAGCCTAAAAGGTCAGAAGCCTCCCTGAGCACGTACAATGAATTATGTGATCTGTTGGTATTACAGAGCCATAATGACAAATAGACCCCTTAGTAATTTAGTCAGATACTCCTTAAATTACTGTATTTTACAGGAAGTTTTACAACCCTGGAATTCTGAAGCTATTTTGGGGCATGTAATTTCATGTCATCTTTATGGCAGTGAAAAGTCGACATGCACACGTGCGCATGTGCCTGACCTGGGTTTGATCCCAGGCATCCCATAGGGTCCCCTGAGAACCACCAGGGGTGATTTCTGAGTACAGAGCCAGGAGTAAGCCCTAAGCACCTTCAGATGTGACCATCCTCCCCCAACCCCCACGTTTTATATAAAAGAGATACATCTGCTTGCTCACCTGTTTGGCAGAAAATGACAGAAGTGACGTTATACCCTCCAGGCAGGAATTCCAAAGCCCAGAAATAAGTTAGGGGAAAAACTGACATTTCCTACATTTTGCCCTTTTCTACCTGAATGCATTTCTAGAAGCTTTTCTAAAGCATTGGTCTCAGTTTTGTACATGAACCTTCCTTCCATGCCAATGAAAATTGTAGATGATGTCAAGTATGGGGGTCTTGAGCTGGCCCGTGCTGGTCCCCTGCCTGCATGCCCACCCCCACCTATATGCTTCCTGCCTCCTTCCCTCACCTACATGCTCCCGCCTCTTTCCCTCCTCCCACTTCTTATTGCCTGCAAGCCTGGCCCTACCAAAGCTGTTCCTTAACTGGCAGAGATCAGCAGAGAGGCCAATCACAATCTGAGCTCACAGCTTGCAGCCAGCATTTCCCCCTTTGAATTTCCTTGCGGCAAAACGAAAGGGGAACTGAGAAAAGGCAACACTAGGCCAAGGGCACAGTTTTGGATCAGGTTCTAGGGACAGCCTGGGAATATTTGGCATTTGAGTATAGTGTGACACCACTTTGACATGTTCTGTGCCCTATTGGCAGAGTTAAGATGTCTGAACACCAGAACTGGCTAGAGAGGCCTTGATTGATTGAAATGAAGACAGTTTCTGGTTCCTTTGTCTCTCTGAGGCTGCTGGCACAGTTCCACAATTTTTTTTTTTTTTTTGGTTCAGTTTATTTAGGTTCAGGACCACATCCAGCTGTAAGCATGGCTTACAGCTTACTCTTGGCACTATCCTCGGGGATCACTTCTGGCAGGGCCATATGGGATACAGGAGATGCAACCTGGGATAGATGCATGCAAGGAACTTCAGTTTCTACTTTCTATTTCGTGCTTGGGTTTACCCCCAACCTCCAGTTCCCTGAGTCATCTTCACCATCACACTCTTCCTTAATCTGTGTGGAAAAAACCTGTTGAGTGGGGACAGTTGCTGGCTCTTTGCAGCCTTTGTCTCCACTCAGTGGCGTCTGGAATGAGTCTCTTTGGGGTGCCGCCTAACTACAGTGTGAGGCTTGGCCCTGTCTCGAATCCAAAGTAGACAAAATCTTCCTGATAAATCCTAATCCCCGTTTTTGCTGAATGGATGATTTGATGCCCTCTGAGCACTTGCCTCTCACCCCACAGATCATGTCTTTTAGATTGCTTTTGCTTGGTTTTATGTTTTTTTTGTGTGTGTGTGTATGTGCATATGTGTGTATCTGTGTGCACACATATGTGCGTTATTTTTCTTCTCTTCCCCTTCTTTTCTTTTTCTTTTTATTTTATTTTATTTTTTTCGGCCACACCTGCTGGTGCTCAGGGGTTACTTCTGTTTCTCTGCTCAGAAATTACTCCTGGAAGGCTTGAGCGACCATATGGGATACCTGGGATTGAATGTGGGTCAACTGCCTGCAAGGGATATGCTGTGCGTACTGTGCTATCACTCTGGTCCCTCCTTTCTTTCATTTTTCTGTTTCGTTTTGTTTTTGTTTGGGGGCCACACCAAGCAATGCTCAGGGTTTACTCCTGGCTCTGCACTCAGGGATCACCCTGGTGATGTTGGGGAACTTAAGAGGATGCCAGGACTTGAACCTAGGTCATCTGCTTGCAAAACAAACAAACAAACACACACACACACACACACACAACTTTTTGCACACCTTGTTCTGTGCCAAATGCATCCCTCATGTGGAACCCCATACCTTCCAGTTGTACAGTGCTCAGCTAGGAAAGGCCACCTAACAGCAATAATCTTGTGCATGGAACTTCATTATTTTGTTTGGCAAAGAAAGTACCAGTTATAGACAAACACTTGCTTTTGAAGGTGTGGTCAGATCTCTGTCCTAGGCCCCCACACCCTCCTGAGCATAGTGGGCTAAGGTGCATACCAGCAGTTGGCAGTTGGCCTAAGAAATCCACAGTTGCAGGGCCGGAGAGATAGCATGAAGGTAGGACGTTTGCCTTGCATGCAGAAGGACGGTGGTTCGAATCCAGGCATCCCATATAGTCCTCCGAGCCTGCCAGGAGCGATTTCTGAGCATAGAGCCAAGAGTAACCCCTGAGCACTGCCTGGTGTGACCCAAAAACCAAAAAGTAAAAAGAAATTCACAGTTGTAGGGTTCTGCACAGATCACCTAGGAAGTGAGGCGCCCCTCCAGGTCTGGGCCTTCCCAGGCACTATAGTAGCCAGGTTCCTCGGTGGTGATGTTCATTCTATCCTATTCTACATTGTCGGCACCTCTGTGGAGTCATGGAAAACCATCTGACAGCAACTTAAGACCAGTTAGGTCTGAGTAGTCCTCATTCATTGTTGTTGGTTTTGAGGCCACACCCAGTAGTGCTCAGGATTACCTCTGTCTCTCTGCTCAGGGCTCACTCTTGGTGATCCTTGGAGGGCCCCATAGGATGTCAGTGATGGAACTCTGGTTCCTCATGCAAAAGCCAGCACTCCTGCCTGGAGTAGTCCAGCCTCACTTCATCTCCCATGTGCTCTCGTGTCCAGTTGACACTCCAGACCCATATGTGGAGCTTTTTGTACCCACCACCCCGGACAGCCGGAAGCGAACCCGACATCTCAACAATGACGTGGACCCCGTGTGGAACGAGACCTTCGAGTTCATTCTGGACCCAGATCAGGACAATGTGTTGGAGGTGGGTGAGAGAAGGGTCTGAATTAGATACTCTTTTCTGGTGTAGTTTGGATGCTCAGGACTGACACCTGGCTCTGTGCTCTGGGATCACTTCTAGTAAACTGAAGGAGCCATTTGAGGTGTCAGGGATGAACCTAGGCCAGCCGTGTGCAGGGGAACCTTGAGATGCCTTTCCCAAGGTACATAACCTATTCTGTTTCTTCCCCGCAGATCACACTCATGGATGCCAACTATGTTATGGATGAAACTCTGGGGACAACCACCTTCTTCATCTCCTCTTTGAAGGTGGGGGAGAAGAAGGAGGTGCCTTTCATTTTCAACCAGGTAAGCAGCACCACATGCTTGTTTCAACACTGCGTTTGGTGACATCCATTTATCCTAGAAAATTACACTTTGTGCTTAGACAGCTTACTCATTGATATGCATTATCATGGTTTTATAAAGCTCTAAAATTAATGAAACATCTGCAGGAATATTTCTGCTTCGAACAATTCTCAAATACATAGGGTCAGAACAGAGGAAGGTTATGATCATCTCTGTATTACCAGTTGCCTGTACATCAGAAATGTCAGTAATCTGGTTTGGGGCTTGTTTGTTTTGGGGGGACCACACCCAGAAGTGCTCAGGATTACTCTTGGCTTGCTCTTAGCAATCAGTCCTGGCCATACTTGTTCAATCATATGGGGGTTTGGGAATCAAATCTCCATCAGAACATACAAAGCAAGCACTTTACCTCTAGTAATAATTCTCCATACCATGTTGGTATTTTTCCCCAATTTTTTAATGGAGTCCACATCCAGGGGGTACTTATGGGATATTCCTGGCTCTGTACCTGGGAGTGATTCCTGGCATTATTTGGGGGCACCATAGTGTCTGCATTTGGTGTCCAAGGGCAAGAAAATAACCCTAGAGGATCAGGTATTAGGGAATGGGCAGTGGAGACAGTATCAAGGTTTTGGGGTCACATCGATGCCTTCAGCAGTGGAATCTTAGCTTGTCCTTGTCTTGCTGTTCTTGAGCATCTGTTGAGGATCCTGAGTGATGGAGCTACCACAAATGGGTGCTGTAGAAGTGACCATTTTGGGGTGACACAGCAGAGTTGAGCCACCCACTATCAGTCTCATGAGCATAGTGCTGAGAATCAGCTTTTTCCTGACCACGTTGCAACGTGACGTGGTCCATACAAGAAGGAAATTCTTTAAATATCTTCATTTGTCAGAAAATGACACTGAATTGTGTTACTGGCCATTCAATTTCCATTCTCCCATAATTGCATTTTGCAGACAGTTGGATTTTCTGTTTATGGAAGCTTTTCTGACAGAAATGGAAATGTAAAAAGCACAGGTTTATCCATGTCTCATTTTTCTTACTGAATATCCCGAACAACATCAAGTGTTTACCATCAAGTGTTTTCTCAGCCATCTTTGGTAAAGATTCCAGTTGAACCTTTGGAACGGAAACCAGACATAATGTGTGGAATGTGGGCTGAGCAAGGCTTTCATTGACAAAATAAATAGCAATTGTATTCATTGAGTTCGAGCCAGTTGCCCTTTTGACTTACAACTGAACTAGGGTTCATCTACGGGCATACAGTTCAGTTTGTAAAAGGATTCTTGGCTATTAACTTTAAAATGATGGGTTTGGGAGCCAGTGGGGAGGGCACATGGCTGACCTGAGTTTGATCCACAACATAACAGAAGGTCCCCTAAGGCTGGCAGGAATGATCTCTGAGAGCAGAGCCAAAAGTAGCCCCTGAGCTCCACAGGGTATGGCCTTAAGAGCAAAACAATAAAAGTAAAGAAAGTAATGGGGTTTTTTGTTTTGTTGTTTTGGTTTTTTTTTTTTTTTTGGGGGGGGGGTGTCCTAAATGACAATGCTTCAGAGAATTTCATGCATAGGGCAGTTGTCTGGGCAGACCAGTAGGTCTGATTGGTAGTTACAGGGGCATTTAGTGATTAAGAACACCACAGAGACCATTGTCACATGGAGGTTACAGTTTAGTTCAGGGGGTAGATTTTTGTATGGTTGATTTTAGTACCTACTTTCTTCTTTCCATTTTATTGGGGGCCACAACCCAGCAATGCTCAAGGCTGACTCCTGGCTCTGTACTCAGGGATCACTTGAGATCAAGGGATCCCTGCTAGGGATTGTCCCTGCTAGGCCAGTTACATATAAGGCTAGTAATACCCTGCCTGCTGTACCATCTCTCTGGTCCTCCTTTCTGTTTGTATGTTTTTGTTTTTGGACCATACCCTATGATGCTCAGGAGTAACACCTGTCTCTGAATTCAGGAATCACTCTTGGCAGTACTGAGCTATTTATTTTATCAATGTGGCACCAGGGATCAAACTATGTGTCACCAGGATCAGGGGTCTGACTTGGGTCAGCTGCATGTAAGCAAGTACTTTCTCTCTCTCTGTCTCTCTCTCTTTCTCCCTTCTTTTCTCCCTCCCCACTATCCTATCTCTCTGGCCCCTGGTTGCTATGCTTTTTATTTTCTGGGCCACACCTGGCAGCGCTCAGGGGTTACTCCTGGTTCTGCGCTCAAAAATCAATCCTGGTAGGTTCAAGGGACTATATGGGATGCTGGGAATTGAACCCAGGTCTATCCTGAGTCAGTCACATGCAAGGCAAATGCCTATCTCTGTGTTTTCACTTTGGCCCCTTGTTGCTATGCTTTTAACCTTTGTTTTGTTTTGTTTTGTTTTTTGGGCCACACCCATGTGATGCTCAGGGGTTACTCCTAGTTAAGCACTCAGAAATTGCCCCTGGCTTGGGGGGACCATATGGGATGCCGGGGGGATCGTCTTCCTTGGCTAGCGCTTGCAAGGCAGACACCTTACCTCTAGCGCCACCTCACTGACCCCTCCCTTTTTTTTTTTTTTGTTTTTGTTTTTGGGCCACACATGGCAGCATTCAGGGGCTACTTCTGCCTCTGAACTCAGAAATCACTTCTGACAGGCTCGGGGGGACCATATGGGATGCTGGGAATGGAACCTGGGTCTGTCTCGGGTCAGCCACATGCAAGGCAAATGCCCTATCACTGTGCTATCTCTCCAGCCCTATTTTTAACCTTTCTTAACTTAGTCGTGGATAGTCCTGTGCACCATTAGTGAGGACTATACTCAGTGCTACATGCTGGGAAGTTTCTTCTAGCCGTTAGAGGTTTCATTTTCCAGTGCTCCTATTGTAATTTTTATTCTATTGAGCTATAACCTACATGCAGGAAAACACACAAGTGTATATATTTTGATGGCATTTTTTGTTGTTGCATTAGTGTCCAGATCAAGAATTAGTATGTCACCTGCTGTCCCAGTGCCCCAGTCATGCCTCACTGTCTATACTGGCAGTCCCAGGGCTTTTGTCCCCAGTCTTCACTGCATATGAATTTCACATGTTTTCAGATCATGAACTACGAGTTCTTTAGATTCCAGACAGTTTTTCTGTCTTATGAATTATGCCTGACTGGATAGGCAGTTCTAGCTCACTATATTATCCAGTAACATGGATGGTGAAAAACTACAAAATAACTGTTAAAAATTCATTTTGTTTTGTTTTGTTTTATTTTGTTTTTTGGGTCACACTGGTAGCGCTCAGGGATTACTCCTGGATCTACGCTCAGAAATAGCTCCTGGCAGCTCAGGGGACCATAAGGGATGCCGGGGATTGAACCACATCCTTCTGCATGCAAGGCAAACGCCTTACCTCCATGCTATCTCTCCGACCCTCGTTTACATTTTTTAGGGTGTTTTCTAAATTCAAAAATAATCTGGAGATGGTCGCATGATAGAGAGTAGGTGCAGTAGGGAGAGTGCTTGCCTTGCATGTGGCTGACCAGATCCGATCCTCATCACCCCATATGGTCCCCTAAATCCTACCAAGAAGCGATTCTTGAGCACAGAGCCAGGACTCAGCCCTGAATACCACTGAGTATGGCTTCAAAACAAAAAATGATAATATGGAATTCTGTTTTTTTTTTTTTTTTTTGGTTTTTGGGCCACACCCTGTGACGCTCAGGGGTTACTCCTGGCTATGCGCTCAGAAGTTGCTCCTGGCTTCTTGGGGGACCATATGGGACGCCGGGGGATCGAACCGCGGTCCGTCCTAGGCTAGCGCAGGCAAGGCAGGCACCTTACCTCCAGCGCCACCGCCTGGCCCCTAATATGGAATTCTGAAATGATTGTGGCATTTGTTACATTCACACATCCATTTGCTGATCTAATCTGGCTAATATATGTTTTAGGTCACTGAAATGATTCTGGAAATGTCTCTTGAAGTTTGGTAAGTCCACCTATTATCATTGTTGTTTTGGATGCAAAATATGACTTGCAAGTCATTGCCTCATTTAATTGTTAAAGAACGGTTATTTAATCAGGAAAGAATTCTTTACTGGGAAATAAATCTGACAGCTTGGAAAGGAAAAGTTCCTTTGATAAAATTTTTTCTTGGATTTATCTCTATTCACTACAACACTCAAAAAACATA
Source organism: Suncus etruscus (assembly GCF_024139225.1). Classification (NCBI taxonomy): domain Eukaryota; kingdom Metazoa; phylum Chordata; class Mammalia; order Eulipotyphla; family Soricidae; genus Suncus; species Suncus etruscus. The sequence goes on along the minus strand of NC_064854.1, from coordinate 51,520,174 downwards.
ATAAGCCTACCCGCTTATCTATGCTTAGTAATTTGGTAATTAAATAGTACTTTAAGAAAGCACCTTCTTAGAAATGAGTGCAAGTATTTAAATTTATTTTCTTTGTTGAGTCAGGTAAATAAATACTCAAGGTTAGGGAAGCTTTCATGGAGAGGAAATAGAAATAATTATTTTGGGCCATATCAACCAGTTCCAAGGGCTTACTCCTGGCTCTGTGCTTCAGGATCACTTCTGGCAAAGCTCTGGGAACCTATGGGTTTCTGGGGATTGAACCCGGGTCAGTGCAAGGCAAGTGTCCTTCTTGCTATTGCTTTAGTCCCCAGGAAGTGATTTCATTTTTAATAAGTAGAAAAAGAAAGGAATAATGAGCCTCATCTTGTTCATAGAGGTCAGAGTTATCACAGACATTGGAGGCCATACAGCATCCACTTCTCCTGGATGAGCCTCCAGGGATGAGTATAAAGAAGCCACTGGCTTAGATTTCTGTAGTACTTCAGACCCCACACCTAAGTGAGGGGAGAGCCCCACCTGCCTCTGCCTCTCTCTGTCTCTTTAAACTTTGCTGTTGAAGTGGCTTTTCATCAAATTCATTGAAATACATTTCATATCAGTGTCCCATAAGTCTGTGTGTGTTTCTGACATCAAATACATACTAGATTGGACAAATGCTAGATACAGATGTTTTGGTTGGTTGGTTGGTTGGTTTGGTTTGGCTTTTGCTTTTGCCTTTGAGCCACACCTGGCAGTGCTCAGAACTTAGTCCTGGCTCTATACTCAGGGATGGGATCACTTCTGGCAGCTCACAGGGGACCATATGAAGTTCCAGGGCTGTAAGTGCCAGGTTGACCTCATGCAAGGTGCCATCACTGGATATGTGCCCATGCTAGATATGTCAAAGCTAGGCTTAGGCCTTTTTTTTTTCTCTTATTTTTATCCTTTTGTGTTTGTTGTGGGCCACACCAAGTGGTGCTCAGGCTTACTTCTGGCAGAATTAAGGCATCATGTGGGATGCTGGAGATAGAACCAGGTTGGCCTGTGCAAGGCAAGTGCCTCACTGCTATACTCGCTCCTGCCTTTTATTCATTTTATGTTTATTCTCTAGTTCTTTCCTGGTAGATTTGGGGGACTATATGGATAGTGCCAGGGACCAAGTCCTGGCCATCCAATGAAAGGCAAGCTCCTTAAACTCAGTACTTAACCTCTCTGCTTTCTCCCTGATCTTATGTGTTAGTTCTTTACCTTGTTTTATAAATTATTGCATTACTGACCACTCTCCTTCAAGATAGGTCAGAAGGAATCAAAGATCAGTCCAAGTTAATGTTATGCTATTTTGTTACATTGAGTTTTTCTTAAAAGTGGTATTGTTGAGGCCAGAGAGATAGCACAGCAGTAGAGCATTTGCCTTGCAAGCAGGCAACCCAGGATGGTCCTGGGTTCAGTTTCCATCATCACCTTTGCCCCAAAACAACAACAACAACAACAGCAAAATGGTATTGTTTGATATGATTAGAAATACTTATGTCCAGGGCCAGAGAGATAGCACAGTGGTAAGGCATTTGCCTTGCATGCAGCCAATTCAGGACTGACAGTGGTTCAAATCCCCGGCATCCCATGTGGTCCCCCTCCCTGTCCCCTCATGTGGTCCCCCTCCCCGTCCCCTGTCCCCCACCCCCTGTGCCTGTCAGCAGTGATTTCTGAGTGCAGAGCCAGGAGTAACCCCTGAGCACTACCAAGTGTGACCCAAAAACCAGAAAGAAAGAAAGAAAGAAAGAAAGAAAGAAAGAAAGAAAGAAAGAAAGAAAGAAAGAAAGAAAGAAAGAAAGAAGGAAGGAAGGAAGGAAGGAAGGAAGGAAGGAAGGAAGGAAGGAAGGAAGGAAGGAAGGAAGGAAGGAAGGAAGGTAAAGACAGAGAGAGAGAGAAAGAAAGAAAGAAAGAAAGAAAGAAAGAAAGAAAGAAAGAAAGAAAGAAAGAAAGAAAGAAAGAAAGAAAGAAAGAAAGAAAGAAAGAAAGAAAGAGAAGGAAGGAGGAAGGGAGGGAGGGAGGGAGGGAGGGAGGGAAGGAAGGAAGGAAGGAAGGAAGGAAGGAAGGAAGGAAGGAAGGAAGGAAGGAAGGAAGGAAGGAAGGAAGGAAGGAAGGAAGGAAGGGTGTATACATGGTACAATGGAGAAGGCACTTGCCTTACACATGGCCAGCCTGAGTTGCATCCTGGCATCCTCTATAGTGAGTGCCCTGAGTATTGCCAGCAGTGATTCCAGAGTCCTGAGCCAGGAGTGATTCCTGGATGTGGTACAAAAAAAAAAAGACCACTCAAGACAAACAAAAAAATAAGGTGACAAACAAAAAATGTTAAACATCCTAACAATTGAGTATCTGCTCAGAAACTAACTCCTCTGCTACACATTAAGTTATATGCTGACTCAAAATTGAGTCTGAGGGACTAGAGAGGTAATATATCAAGGAGGGCTCTTGCCTTTCATGCAGCCAGCCTGGGTTCCATCCCCGGCATCCCATATGGTCCCTCAAGCACTGTCAGGAGTGATCCCTGAGTGCAGAGCCAGAAATCATTCCTGAGCACCCCTAAGATTGATTCCTGCGTACATGGCCATAAGTAAATCTTGAGCATTGCCTGGTGTGACCCAAGCCACCTACCTCAAGATTTTTTTAATAAATTACTTCTGTGCTAATAGGTAAAGTGCTTACTCAGACTCCTAGTGTTTGGTGTTTGTCTGTGACTGTTCTGCCTCCCTGCTTTGGGCTGGGGTAGTGCAGACTAGGGGGTGTGGCCCCACAGGAGAAGATCTGGTTCCCCCACATTCCTCATCTCCTATAGATTTTGTGAATTGCTGAAGGGCTTTTACACCCCTGGCCCAGATGTTTGACTCAGATGAAATGATGAGTGTGTGTTTCTGCATTCTCTGTGGTGCTGTCCAGGGGTGTTTAATGTAGAGCCATGTTTTAGGAACTGGTTTGCACCCTCCAAGACCCAAATGGAACCCACAGATTTTTTTTTTTTTGTGGGTTGCATCAAAGCTTCAGTCATCTGATCTGTGGGACACCTGTGAAAGCTCCAGGGATTGGGACTCCCCCACAACATGGGCCCCGAAACATCTGCTTTTAGAAAATCTTGGTCCAGGGGCCAGAAAGATAGTACATATAGTGGTTAAGGTGCTTGTCTTGTACATAGCTGACCCAAGTTTAATCCTTGGCATCCCATAACATTCCCTGAGTCTCGCCAGGAGTTATCACTGGGTACAGAACCAGGAGTAACTCCTGAGCTCTGCCAAGTATTTCCCTACCCTACCCAAAAATACAAGAGAAAAGTAAGTTTTGGTCCAGAGGCTAGGGAGATACTACAGTAGGTAGGGTGCTTGCCTTGCAATAAACCAATGTGGGTTTAATTCTCAGCACCCTGTAGGAAGACTGGTTATGCAGAATGGAGCTGGATAGCCCAGGGTCATGCGTCAGTCATTCATATTTGATTTTTTCTTTTTTTAATTGAGTCACTGAAATTTGAGTCACTGTGAAATACAGATACAAAATTGCTGGTTGAGTTTCAGTCATATATTTCAACACCTTCTTCAATGCACGTTTTCATCACCAATGTCCTCAGTTTCTCTCCCTTCCTCAGCCTACCTCTGGCTCTGTAGCATCTGTAGCAGACATATATCATCATCATCTTCTTCTTCTTCTTCTTCTTCTTCTTCTTCTTCTTCTTCTTCTTCTTCTTCTTCTTCTTCTTCTTCTTCTTCTTCTTCTTCTTCTTCCTTCTTCTTCTTCCTTCTTCTTCTTCTTCCTTCTTCTTCTTCTTCTTCTTCTTCTTCTTCTTCTTCTTCTTCTTCTTCTTCTTCTTCTTCTTCTTCTTCTTCTTCTTCTTCTTCTTCTTCTTCTCTCTCTCGCTCTCTCTCTCGTTCTCTCTCTCTCTCTCTGGCTCTGTAGTAGACATTTATCCTCTTTCTCACACACATTCTTTCTCATCCTTTTTCCTTTTAGACACTGTGGTTTGTAGTACTGTTACTGAAGAGTATCCTGTATATCACATTCCCTCCTTTTAGCTTCCAGTTCTTGTCCAGACTGATCATTCTCAACACACATTGTCACAGTGCTCCCTTTTCTGCCCTAACTGCACTGCCCTGCTCTTTGTAACAAGCTTCCTACACTGGCACAGCCCTCCTGGCCCTCATCTGTAGTCTTTGGGTGTCATTCTCATGCAATGTTGTTTTTTATTATCTCACAAATGAGATCCCGCACCCTACTTTGTCTCCCCTGCTCCTTGGCCCTATCTCACTTAGCCTGATGCTCTCTGCCTGTGTCTCCACCGCCCCCCAGCTCTTCCCCGGACCTCCGCTTCAGCATGGCACTGTGCGACCAGGAGAAAAACTTCCGCCAGCAGAGGAGGGAGCACGTCAGGGAGAGCATGAAGAGGCTCCTGGGTCCAGGTGACTCCGAAGACCTGAATTCTGCTCGTGATGTGAGTCGAATCTTTTCCTTCCTCTTTTTTTTCCTATCTATCATGGTCCTCCTGTTCTGAGTTAATTCTGTGTGCCAAAGATTGAGATAGGTTCATCTCTGGTTTGTTTCTTTTTTTTTTTTTTTTTTTTTTTTTTTTTTGTTTTTTTGGGCCACACCCGTTTGACGCTCAGGGGTTACTCCTGGCTATGTGCTCAGAAATCGCCCCTGGCTTGGGTGGACCATATGGGACGCCGGGGGATCGAACCGCGGTCCTTCCTTGGCTAGCGCTTGCAAGGCAGACACCTTACCTCCAGCGCCACCTACCCGGCCCCTGGTTTGTTTCTTTGGGGACCATACCAAGTGATTCTCAAGGATCACTCATGGCTCTGCACTCACATCATTCCTGGTGGTGCTCGGGGGGCAGGGGTGAAACCCTCTAGGGTATCAGGGATCAAATCCGGTTGATCAAGTGCAAGGCAATTACTTTACCTACTGTCTTATAGCTCTGGGCCCTCTTCAGTTTTGTTTTATTTTGTTTTGTTTTAAGGCAAGGCCAGTTATTTCATACATGGGAGACTTTAGAGAAGGCCTTCAGGCACATTACCTATGTTTGGTAGTATTGATCAGATCAGGCTTTAGGAAGTGGCACCACCAGGTACAGACAAACCATCAATGGGTAAAGTTTAGCTTTGGCCATAAAAGGACCATGGGGTTAATTTTAGGCAAAAGTGAATCAGTGCTGGAAATAATAATTGCTGAAGGAGAAGGAAATGCAATATATCTTCTTAATGATACTGCAGTTTGCAAAAATAGGGACATGTGGAATGGAGAGATAAAAGGATTCCAAATTCTTCATATTTAATAGCAGGAGGTTCAGAGATCACCCCACACTAATCAGTCACTTAAAATAATGGCCACCACATTTTTTTTTCTCATCTTAATTATTAGATTATATGTATGTGTTGGTTTGAGGGCCACACATGGTCATTCTCAGGACCCTAAAAGGGCTGGTCTCTCCCATGAAGGCATGTACTCAAGCCTTTGAACTAGTTCCCTAATCCTTAAGAGATTTGTGGGGGGCCAGAGCCATAATACAAAGATGAGGGTACTTGCTTGTACATGACTGACCTGGGTTTGATCCCTGACTTTCCATTGGTTTCCCAAGCCCCACTAGGAGCAATCCCTGAGCATAGAGCCAGAATAAGGCCTAAGGACTGCTCAGTATGGCCCCAGACAAAAATACCATTTGAACAAATATTGAAAGAATAGTCATTCAACTATATTGATTTTTTTGGTTAGAGTCTAATAAAGTTTCAGTTATAAATCAATATGTTGTATAATCTAGTTTAGATAAATGTAAACAAATTTATGCATTTGTTAATCCATTCACTAATTATCTCATTTATCTTTCCACCTATTCATCTAGTTGCAATAGGTTCTTGTCCTAAAAACTCCAAAAGTAAATTATTGCAGTATAGTTATCAAATGATCATTTCATAACTTTCTTTTTTGGTTTTCGGGCCTCACCAGGCGATGCTCGGGAGTTACTCTTGGCTCTGTGCTTAGAAATCACTCTTGGTAGGTTTGGGGGACCTTATAGGATGCTGGATATCAAATCAGGGTCAGCTGTGTGCAATGCAAATGACCTATCTGTTGTGCTATCACTCTGTCTCATATTTCATAACTTTTTAAGTGGCATGGCATCATGTTTGACTTATTTCTGAACATTTTTTGTTAATTAAATCTTTTTAATTAAAAAACAATTTTTTTTTTTGGTTTTGGGGCCATACCTGGCAATGCTCAGAAATTATTCCTAGTGATGCTTATGGGTAGGAGGACCAAGGCAAGCGCCCTATTTGCTGTTCTATTATCTTTTTGGCTCAAAGAGTGTTTTATTTCTTGTTAATTAAATATTTTAAACCAGCGCTTTTTTGGGAAGTTAGTGTTTTTATTAAATGTACTAGTATCTCTTTTTGCTCACATCCAGGAGTGAAGCTGGCTGTAAATTAAGGATGAGGCTGCAGATCCCTTGTTTCTCTTCTTGGGTGATGCCTCAGAGGCATTTTGCAGTGAAGAGCTGCTGTGATTTCATGGGGGGTGTGCCTCTGCTGAAACTTTGCTGCTTGGGAGCTCAGGGCAAAGAAAAAATGTCTTTGTGGGGGGGGGGGGTCTTTAAAGGATCCATTTTCTCTATCGTGCTTCCTGCTGTACCTTCACAGACAAGGGCCCAACTCCTGCATGTGGGGACTCCAGCTGAATCAGGCCTAGCCCAGTGAGCACTTCCTTCTTTCTTTTCGTATTTCCCTGATTTGTGCACTGCTTGGGAAGCGGTGTTGTCACATTGGAAAACCTGTAGCAAGTGTTTCAGCCTCAATTCTGCAGATGTCTTTTTGTCCTATTGTTAGGCCTTGGAAATGGAGACATGATAATCTGTTTTCTCCATCTGCTTTTTATTGAGGTGCTAGGCAATTGAGATGCTGTGCTGGGTAGCTGAGGTGCTATGCTAGGTAGTTGAGATGCTATGCCAAGTACCTGAGATGAAATGGTGCTAACTTTCCCTCTGAGCTGCCTCTTCACACCCTTCAATCAGCTCTTGTCACTTCTCTGAGTCCTGCTCATGCCCTCAAGGCTGATTGGGGGTTCTCATTCTCTTCCACAGATGGGACACTCAGTGACTCTGTTAGGATCTGGAGTAGTAGACCACACAACTGGAATAAAGTTTAATACTTTAACCCATCTGCCAACAAAACCCCCATTGGCCAGCCAGGGCCATTCCCCAAAGGAGATGAGCCCTGCCTAAGGTCATGAGGAAGATTATATAGAGAAAGGATATAGAGAATTCCAACTTTCTGGTGATCCTTAAAATGACCTGCTCTTGTCTAGGGGTATCTTTCTACTGCTCCTTTGTCCTTCCCTGATAGGCTGCCTGGTATGACCAGGTAGCTTGGGTGGGGTCTATGGAAATAGGTTTGTGAAGACCTAAAATGTGGCTTACACTATGTGGTCCTTAAAAAATGGCATCTCTCCCGCTCAGAAACTGAGAATAAGCCTGTCATGTGGCCTTTACAAAATGGTGTCCCTCATTAAAAATTCAGGTCCTGCATAGAGACCAGGACCTTCCTAGTCTGGCTTTCTCACCTGTCCCCATGTGGGTCAGGGTACTAATCTAGGAGGAGGCCGCACTGAATGAGGTTCCTCACTGAGGCTCAGGTGTGGAGGGGAGACAGCTGAGAAGGTGAAAATGAGTCTGATGCACTTTTTTTTGTTTGTTTTGTTTTGTTTTAATTTTTATTTAAGCACCATGATTACAAACACGATTATAGTTGGGTTTCAGTCATAAACACCCCCTTCACCAGTGCAACATTCCCACCCCCAATGCCCTCCCCTTCCTTCCCATTCCCTGCCTATATTCAAGACAGGCATTCTACTACAGTTATTTTTTTTGAAGTTCAGTAAGCTGTTTTATTTTTTTTTTCTTAAAGGATAAGTTTAAAAAAATACAGTAGTAAAGATGTAAAAGTGGCAATCACCGTTGTTTGCATAGGCCCAGCAAAATATGGGGGAAATGGGGGAAAAAAATCCTTGGCCTGATTACAAGAAGGCCTCACCCCAGAAGTTTATTGACATAAGACTGACTCTGGGTTCCAGGCATACCAGTCTGTTCAACCCCTGAGCCATTCTCCATGGTCCTGGGGAACTTTTTCACACGTTAGCTGTTGTTGGTGTCAAGTTCCTGTATTAAAAGATTCTGGATTCTGTTTGCACTTTTTTTTTAAAATCACACCCAGCTGTGCTCAGGGTTCACTCCTGATTCTGTGCTCAGGAATCACTCCTGGCAGGGCTTGGGGGACCATACGGGGTGCTGGGGATTGCACCTTGATGGGCCGCTTGCATGGCCAGCACCCTCCCATTGTCCTGATCTTTCTGGTCTACAAGATGTATTTTGAGTCTTGAAACTGAACCTGCACAATCCCAGTTCCTATTGCCACAGCCTCTCCTTTCTGTGCCCCCATATTGCTTACCTCTCATGGCCCCTAAAATTGGACAGCCCTTGAGGTGAGGGGGACAGACAGGTAGGGTTTCCCCTTCGTGCAGTGAGTCTGCTACAACCATCGAAACACTAAGGAAAATTGGCAGATCACTCAGAGATCTTTGCTTCATTCCTCAGAAAGTTCAGAACATTGAGAGCAGCCATGAGGGCCCGGAGAGATAGCACAGCAGCGTTTGCCTTGCAAGCAGCTGATCCAGGACCAAAGGTGGTTGGTTCGAATCCCGGTGTCCCATATGGTCCCCCGTGCCTGCTAGGAGCTATTTCTGAGCAGACAGCCAGGAGTAACCCCTGAGCACCGCTGGGTGTGACCCAAAAACCAAAAAAAAAAAAAAAAAAAAAAGAGAGAGCAGCCATAAGCAACCTATTCAGGCTTAATACCACCATACTTGTTGTTCTGTGCTTTTTTTTTTTTTTTTTTTAATATTTTGAGCCTCACCTGGCCTCACCCAGGGCTCACTCCTGGCAGGACCCTCTGGGGTGCCAGGTTCGGCTTGCCCCTGTGCTTCCTCTCTGGCCCTGTCCATGCTCATTTAATCTGTAAAATGAGTGCTGATCTCTGTTCTCTCTCCTGCTTGAGGTTGTCTCTGTCTACTTCACTTCTACCAATCCTTGTATAGGATGTGGGGAAATGGTCAGCTGAGCATTGTAGGATGAGGTCTCAGTCATTTCCTTGTAGGTATGTTCAGGGTTAGTTCTCTCTCTGGGCTCTGGAATGTAGGGCAGTTGGCACTTTGGAAAATTGACTCGGCAAAAACAGAAGAAAGGTTTGGTTCTGTTTTCATGTTTCAAATCGCTAAAATATATGGATGGATGGCTTCAGGTAAATTAGAAGGAAAGAGTAGAGGTAAATACAAGTATAGCAACATTTCTGACATCTTTTTTTTTCTTTATCTGCCTGATCTTTCTAAAGATAAGGAAAAGGGATTAATTTTGAAGTGAAAACTACTAACAGTAATCGTAGAGGGGCTGGAGAGGTCAGGCCACATGCCTACAGGTCACAGTGCTCCCTCTCCTGCTGTGTGTGTCCTGAGGAGGACATGTGGGCATTTCCTGGACTGAGAGGTGGGCACAGCGAAACCACTTGATAAGGCAAATTGATTCAATAGCTTTGGGGGTGTTGCAAGTCAGCCCCTGAAGAGGTTGACTGATGGAGGGATGGAGGATGATGGCCTTGCAAGAGGAGGCCAATATGGTCTCAGGCTCATTCCCTCAGAGCAGCTGTTTCTACTCACAGAATTTAGAGGCGCAAAATACCTGATTTCATCAGGCCCACAATTATGGGCTATGACCAACTCCCTTCTCTCAGCAATTCTCCTCCCTCGATGTGTGTATGTAAATATTTTAGGAATTATTATGTTACTGACCCTACCCAGATGGTGATTGTGCTCTACCCTAGGGTGTGACCTGGCATTCTGCCCCCACCCTAGGGTGGTACCTGATTCTGCTTCCACCATTGGGTGGTATCTGATCCCACCATTGGGTGGTACCTGATTCTGGGGGATAAAAACAAGGGTCTGTGGAAGGTGAGAGGCTTTTTGGCTGGAACTTATGCTGAGTCTTTGGACTTCAGTCTTGTCCACCGAATAAAGCTAATATTTCCACAAGCCTGACTGCAAGCTGTTTACGCGCCATTTCACCTCAGAACCATCAGCTGGACAGGGTGGCAGAGCGTGCTCTGAGCTGGAGGGAAAGACCTCATCCTCCATCCCTTCATCAGTCAACCTCTTCAGGGGCTGACTTGCAACATAATGGCACCCGAACAGGGACCTTTTTAAAGAAAACTCAGTTTGTTATTTCTTCAATTGTTCGGGATTCCCCTATTCCCAATGCCAAGGTTTTTTACATCGATGGAATCCAAAATGGAAAATGAGGAATAACCGGAGACAACATTAATATGACCATAGATACCAAATATAAATCTGCACAGAAAGTTGAATTAGCAACGTTAATTTACCTATTAGAAAATGTATCTGAAAATAAAAAAAAAGAAAATGTATCTGAAGCCATGAATATAGTTTCTGATTCTTTGTATGTGGTAAATTTATGTCATGTGATAGCCACTGCTTCCCTTAATGCTAATAACCCGATCATACAGAACTTACTTAAACGGTTACAGCAGCTTCTTCAAAAACAAACTGAGCTCATCTTCATCACGCATATTAGAGCCCACTCAGGTCTGCCAGGACCGATGGCTCTAGGAAATAAAACTGCTGACTTGCTATCAATGCGTATATTTAAATCACCTGTAGAGGAACATTCAGCCCTACACACAAATGCTCGCCGTTTACATGTGAATTACCAAATTCCATGGAGGCAAGCTAGAGAAATTGTTGAAAACTGCAACATATGTGCACCGTTAACAAAAAAGACTCACATAGCAGGAGCAAACCCAAGAGGCTTACAGTCTAATGAACTTTGGCAAATGGATATAACTCAGATTTATTTCCAAGAAAACCTTATCTTCATGTTGTGGTGAACACTTATTCTCGTTTTATGTGGGCAATTCCCATGTCTTCTCAAAAATCCAAGGCTGTTTGTAGTTTTCTTTTATAATGTTTTTCTGTGATGGGTATTCCATATTCTATAAAAACTGATAATGGGCTAGCCTATGTTAGCAAAACTTTTGAATTTTTTTGTAAAGAATGGCAGATAGGGCCCGGAGAGATAGAACAGCGGCGTTTGCCCTGCAAGCAGCTGATCCAGGACCTAAGGTGGTTGGTTCGAATCCCGGTGTCCCATATGGTCCCCCGTGCCTGCCAGGAGCTATTTCTGAGCAGACAGCCAGGAGTAACCCCTGAGCACTGCCAGGTGTGGCCCAAAAACAAAAAACAAAAAAAAAAAAAAAAAAAAGAATGGCAGATAATGGGCCCGGAGAGATAGCATAGCGGCGTTTGCCTTGCAAGCAGCTGATCCAGGACCAAAGGTAGTTGGTTCAAATCCCGGTGTCCCATATGGTCCTCCATGCCTGCCAGGAGCTATTTCTGAACCCCTGAGCACCGCTGGGTGTGACCCAAAAAACTAAAAAAAAAAAGAAAAAAGAATGGCAGATAAGACATCTCAAAGGAATTCCTTACAATTGTAGGGGACAGGCCATTGTAGAAAGGACTCACAGAACCTAAAAAAGTCAATTACAGAAAAATAGAAAAAAGAGGTTTACCACCAACGGATTTGCTATCTTTGATTCTTATCACACTAAATTACTTAACTTACCCAAAGGGGAAAGTTACACTGCAGTGAAAGACATTTTAAAGAAGATATTCTGAGACAAGAAACAACCCATAAACCTATTTGGATCAAGGAGGATGAAAAATGGATAGCTGGATATCGTCTCCTAAGAGGAAGGGGTTATGCCTATGTTTCTACAAATGACAACCCTCCCAAGAAATTTTGGGTTCCATTACGCCTTGTTAGAAATCGGGCTAGCACAAATGATCAGGTTCAGACTTTAAACTCCCCTTCAGAGCAAAAACAGAATACTCCAGACACTAACAGCAGTAATATTGCTGAGGTCTCTGGGGCAGGGAACAAGGATTTAGCTGTCACACACCATACATTGAGTGAGACTGATGGTAGTGATAAACCCTTACATTCCGAGATGCAAAAGGAAAAACAGGAACATGTATTAACTGGGCTCCAAAATATAGGAAACTCTTGCTACATGAACTCAATATTGCAATTCTTGTATAATATTTCAGACTTGACCCAGTATTTTCATCAAGATCATTATAAAAAGAATATTAACAAGAAAAATCCGATGGGACATGAAGGTAAATTAGCCGAAGAATTTGGTTGGCTCATCAAAACCATGGGAAATGGATTTCATAGATATATTAACCCTGAAAGCTTCAAAGAAACAATTGATTTACTTAATGACAAAATTAAGCAGGATCCACACTCTACTGATGTTCCTAATAGAGGGACTACATCAGGACTTCTTACTGTAAATCTAATGACAGACAAAACTACACATCTTATGGAAAATGAAAATTATGAACAATTTAGTCCATAACACCAAAAGGCTCACAAACCTATTATTATCTCTTTCAAGGACAATTCAAATCTATACTACAGTGTCTCACATGCCACCAAAAGTCTGAAGTTTATGAGACATGTGTTCATTTGCCTCTGGCTGTTACATCTACAGATAAATGTACATTACAGAAATGCCTCTCTGAATTTTTTAAAGAAGAAGAGTTAAGGGCCGGGCGGTGGCGCTGGAGGTAAGGTGCCTGCCTTGCCTGCGCTAGCCTAGGACGGACCGCGGTTCGATCCCCCGGCGTCCCATATGGTCCCCCAAGAAGCCAGGAGCAACTTCTGAGCGCATAGCCAGGAGTAACCCCTGAGTGTCACAGGGCGTGGCCCAAAAACCAAAAAAAAAAAAAAAAAAAAAAAAGAAGAGTTAAGGGATGACAACAAAGTTCTGTTCAACAGCTGCAAAACTAGAAGGGATTTTTCAAAGAAAATGTACTTATGAAAACTGCCACCAGTACTTATAATACACTTGAAACGTTTTGCTTTTGATGGCAAACAAATAAAAAAATTGCACACTTATGTAGATTTTCCTTTAGAAGACCTCAATTTAGTAGAATTCACTTCAGAGAATAAAAGCAAGATTAAGAAATACAACTTATCGGGCCTGGAGAGATAGCACAGCGGTGTTTGCCTTGTAAGCAGCCGATCCAGAACCAAAGGTGGTTGGTTCGAATCCTGGTGTCCCATATGGTCCCCCATGCCTGCCAGGAGCTATTTCTGAGCAGACAGCCAGGAGTAACCCCTGAGCATCGCTGGGTGTGGCCCAAAAACCAAAAACCAAAAAAAAAAAAAAAAAAGAAAGAAATACAACTTATCATCAGTGTCAAACCATTATGGTAAAGTTCACTATGGACACTGTACTTCATACTGTAAAATTGCTGCAAAACAACACTGGATCAATTTTGATGACAAGAAGATCAAAAAAGTCCCTAATACATTGGTGAAATCCACAGCAGCATACATCCTGTTTTACACTTCTTAAAGATCTACAATGAACACCAGATAATCATTTTACTTCCTTATCGGTTGCTATTAATGCTCTAGGATTCTTTCCACAGGCATGATCAATGAATATGGATTGAAAATCATGGACTCCCAATGTGTTTCCTTGTATGATGGATTTATGTCTTAATTTCATTATTTCTCTAGGTCTCATGAAATCTTACAATTTAATTTAGTCAAGGTTCACCTGAAAGAAAAATTTCTCATCATATTAATGTTGTTTTTCTTTCCAGCTATACTCATTTTTTCTAGGTATACTTATTTAACGACTTTCACTCTTTTTATTTTAACATCATTGCTTTATTTCCCTCAATTTAGGTTTTAAGACGCTGACATAATAATAATTTTTAGGTGGACTTTCTTCACAGTGCTTCTGGCCTATGATTGACTCATTCAATAAAAAATATCTGGCTTCACTATGTCGACTCCTGAAATTTTTCACTAAGAAGGAAGACATTGGACCCGAAACACCTGTGCCAAGGATAGGACTGACTTCTGTAAAGAGCAATTCCTCATTTATCCTGAATTCATAGTTACATGAAAAATCAGATGACACGATCATCTCCACACTATGCAGGAACATGGGCTTTAGGAGCAGTTTAATAGCTGCTCATGGGGCTGGCAGGATGTGAATGTCTGTGCTACATAAGTGCTCTCAGCAAACTTTACCAGCCCTGATCCATGTCAGGCATTTTCCCAACTGGGGTGGCTGAGGTACCTGGCTCAGCAGAGAGGTGCAAGCACTTTTTTCTTGAGACTGTCCCTCATTCCCCACTAGACCAAATCGCAGGCAACAGAACATGTGGCTCAGTGAGCCTAAAAGCAGGGAGTGGCTTTTGAACCTTTTGAGCATGTCATGGGACCCCACTGACTCATTGATAGCAGTCAGAGGGAGTCCTACGGGATGTATTCTAGGGTCATGTAACATTTATTTCAGATTTTTTGGGATCCATTATAATACTTAGGACAACAATTACATGTAACTTGAAGAGACAGGTACTGTTAGTAAAATATAGAAATTCTGGAGCTGGAGTACAGCAGGGAGGGTGTTTGCTTTGCTTGAGGCAGACGTGAATTCAATCTCCAGTACCTCATATGGTCCCTAAGTATTGCAAGTCAGCCCCTAAAGAGGTTGACTGATGGAGGAATGGAGGATGAGGTCTTTCCCCTCCAGCTCGGAGCACGCGTCTGCCACCCCGTCCAGCTAATAGTTCTGAGGTGAAATGTTGGGTAAACAGCTTGCAGACAGTCAGCTTGTGAAAAATATTAGCTTTATTCGGTGGACAAGACTGAAGTCCAAAGTCTCAGCCTTAGTTCCAGCAAAAAGCCCCCCCACCCCCCTACCCCACCCCCCCCACCCCCCCCCCCCACCCCGCCTCCCCCAGAATCAGGTACTACCCAAAGGTGGGATCAGATACCACCCAATGGTGGAAGCAGAATCAGGTACCACCCTAGGGTTGGGGGCACGATTGCCAGGTCACACCTAGAGTAGGGCACAATCACTGATCAGGGTAGGGTCAGTAACATAATAATCCCCTAAAATATTTACATACACAACATGGGGGGGAGGAGAATTGCTGAGAGATTTTGCGCCTCTAAATTCTGTGAGTAGAAACAGCTGCTCTGAGGGAATGAGCCTGAGACCATATTGGCCTCTTGCAAGGCCAGTAAGTCTTCCTCAGGAAACACATGGGTCCTCCTCAGGTTGCATATATATCTGTAGGACATAAGTTATTCTCAGCATACAGGCAGGGCCCCAAGGCCACTGATTTATGTCTACCAGGTAAGCCCCCCTGGGTGAGGGGCCATTTCAGCTGAGCACCTGAACGGAGATCACAACTCTGCCCTATTTAATGTATATTCACAGTCACAGCTGTAGGAAGCAGCTTCCAGGCTCTTCTTTTCTGGAGAGGACATCAGGACTTTTCCAAGTGTGTTCAGGTGCATGGGTCATATCAGCTGGAGGGAACAAGGTGCCACTCTTCTTACTTGGAGATTCATTGTTGTTTAGAGAGTTAGGGATAGGTGTGCCAGGATTGAGGGCTTTGTGGTGATTAGTTTATATAGCAACATAGAGACTGTTTTTTAAGCTTCAGTATGTCAGAGTCCTCTGAGAAAGTGGCTTTTCTCTAGAATGTGGCAGGCCTTGTTTAGTCAGTTGAAGGCCTGAAGGGAACAAAAATGAGCCTCTCCCAGCAAGAGGGAGTCTCTTAGTCTTTTTTTTTTTTTTTTTTTTTTTTTTTAGTTTTTAGGTCACACCTGGGTTACTCCTGGCTCTATGCTCAGAAATTGCTCCTGGTAGCTCAGGGGACCATAGGGGATTCGAACCACTGGGTGTGACCTTCTGCATGAAAGGCAAATGCCTTACCTCCATGCTATCTCTCCAGCCCCAAGTCTCTTAGTCTTGAAGTTGGAATTGCACCCAAAAACTGGCTCCCTGGATCTGTCAGAGCCTTTAAATATATACACATAAATATACCTAACATATCATTTCAGTTTATTTAGGTATAAACTATAGCTAAAACTACTAATGAAACCAAAACTTTAGTTACGTTCACTAAAAATTTCAAGTCCTTTTTTTTTTTTTTTTTTGGTTTTTGGGCCACACCCGGTAAGGCTCAGGGGTTACTCCTGGCTATGTGCTCAGAAGTTGCTCCTGGCTTGGGGGACCATATGGGACACCGGGGGATCGAACTGCGGTCCGTCCAAGACTAGCGCAGGCAAGGCAGGCACCTTACCTTTAGCGCCACCGCCCGGCCCCAAAATTTCAAGTTCTTAATTATAAAATGGCATCTAGGTAAAAGAAATGGATGGTAAAGAAATTTGATTCTGTTTCTCCAAAGAACTGACTAATTTGGAACCAATGAGATAAAACTTTTTGTTTGTTTGTTTTTGTCTCTTTTTTTTTTTTTGGTCACACCCAGTGATGCTCAGGGCTGACTTCTGGCTCTACCTCCATTCAGGGATCACTCCTGGTAGGCTCAGAGGCCATATGGAATGCTGGGGATCAACTCTAGGTTAACTGTGTGCAAGGCTAATACCCTTCCTGCTGTGCTATTACTCCAGCCCGAAGATAAAACTTTTTTTTTTTCCGGGCCACACCCGTTTGATGCTCAGGGGGGACCATATGGGACGCCCGGGGATCAAACCAGGGTTGTTCCTTGGCTAGAACTTGTAAGGCAGACACCTCTAGCACCACCTCTCAGTCCCCCGAAGATAAAACTTTGTATGTACATTGTCAGGCTTTAAAATCTGTCACTGTAAAAAGTCCCTTGGGCATGTCACAATTTTCTAGCAAGGGGGGAAATTAGCAATATCTGTCAACTCATCTACCAAGATAATTTAATCAAAATACTGTTTTTTGGTAAATGAAGGTTCATTTCTTAGAATCAGATGAGAAGTAGTCATATGAGAAATATTGATATCTGTAAAAATGAGTTCATACAAATACTTGCTGCCATTCATCTAAATATAACCCAAAATGCTGAATGTCATTATTCCACTCCTATCCGTCAGGAAAGACAGCTGTATCTTATAAGTCCCCAATCCTTTTTCTATTAAGTTATTTCAGAATGAGCAAGATGTTCCAGATTAGCCCACGTTCATTGCATAAAGCTGTGCTGATATTATCCACGGTGCCGCGTGAACTTGCAATGTAATTTAGTGGCAGAAGAAATGGTTTCTTAGTTCAGTTTGCTCCTTCCTCTCAGGAAGAAGGAGAGAGTGAATATGAATGTTATGGTCAGTGGCACCAGTTTTTATCTTGCTTGTCTGAGCATTATGGGCAGCTTGCCTGCCCACAGTGTGCATTCAGAAGAGAGCAGTGCTAGGATTTCATTCGGGAGGGCTTGGGAAAAGGAGCAAGTATGTGGAATGAAAGTTTAGAAACGCAGGAGTTTGGAATTATTTAGAAAGAGACACAGCACTTTCTGAGCAATTCTAGTTTTTCTTTTTCCTGGCTCCTAAAGTTCATAGTTTGTTTGGTTTGGAGACCACACTCTGCAGTGCTTTGGGGATCACAAGAAGCTGACTCCCACACACGTTTGTGCTTAGCCCATGGAGCACACACATGTAGTTTTGAATCATTCATATGGGAGGAGGTGTAGAGTCCAGATGAAAGGCATAGGGCCGGGGAGATAGCATGGAGGTAGGGCGTTTGCCTTACAACCAGAAGGACAGTGGTTCGAATCCCGGCATCCCATAGGGTCCCCCGTACCTGCCAGGGGTGATTTCTGAGCCCAGAGCCAGGAGTATAAACCCCTGAGCACTGCCAGGTGTGACCCAAAAAACTGAAAGAAAAAAAAAAAAAACAAACAAAAACAGGTGAAAGGCATAGCAGAAAGCCTCAAGTTTGTTATTAGAATCACGTGCCCTCCAGCTTAAAGGTGGCCCCCACATGGCATTTTTTGGTTTGTTTTTGGGCCACACCTAGTGGCACTCCAGGGTTTTTCCTGGCAGGTTCAGGGGACCATCTGGGATGCCAAAGATCGAACCTTGGTCTGTCCCAGGTCGACTGTGTTTAAGGCAGACACCCTACCACTGTATTATCGCTTCGGCCCCCAAATGGCTCTTCTAATGCTATAGGTTCATTGTGCTTATGAAGGACATTTGGGGACCTCTTTTCTCAGGATTCTTCAATTCCTGATATTCTCATCACAGGAAGTTTTTCTTCACAGCTTCATGAATTGAAGCCAGAAGGTGTTTGTACCTCAAGACTCACTGGGATATGCTGAACCAGTAGATCCCTTTCTTTAGTATTTGCAGTGCCAGTATCGAACCTCAGGCCTCCTTTCATACAAGACAAGCTTTCTTTTTTGTTTTTATTTTGTTTTTGTTTTTGGGCCACACCCAATGACGCTCAAGGGTTACTCCTAGCTATGCGTTCAGAAGTCGCTCCTGGCTTAGGGGATCATATGGGGTGCCCAGAGATTGAACTGCAGTCCGTCCTAGGCTAGTGCTGGCAAGGCGACCACTTACCTCTAGCGCCACGTGCTGGCACAAGACAAGCTTTCTACTGCTTAGTACCTTTCTGGATCGCAATTACTTTATCTAATTTGTTGTTGTTTTTGTTTGTTTGTTCTGTTTATGCCACATAAACTGCTAAGGACTTACTCCTGACTGTTCTTAGAGATCACTCCTGCAGGCTCAGGGGATCTCAGATACCAGAGAATCAAACCCAGGTTGGCCACAGGCAAAGGAAGTGCCCTTTCTCATGTGCTATCTATCCTGCCCAACCCCCTGGCATTTCTTTTGGCTTTTAAAGCCCTTCATAATCTTCCTTTCCCAGCATCTAGCTGATTCCTGCTATAATAAAACTTGTGTTCTGGTCTCCCAGATGACACACCTACCTTAATCTGACCTAAATTCAGTGTGTGGCTTAGGGCAACAGTCAATGTTCATTGTTATGAATGATTTTATTGCTCTTCCATTCTTGTAAACACCTCCTTCCCCAGGCCTAATTCAGATCTGTCTCCTGGTTTGTGATCACATCTGGCTTCCTTGTGTTACCTACAATATTAGGCAGTGCTTATCCACTTTAAAAATCCACTTTTGTCTCTTGATCATTGTTTTGTTGACCTACTTCAGATAAGTTTTGTAGCTCTGCTGTTTGTCTTTAAATGCTTCTATAAAGCCAGTGCGAGTTCCCTCATACCTCTCCCAACTGTGGTTGAGAAGATTGACTTGCTGAGCTGTGCTATTTCGGTTGGGGGGGGGGGGGTGTTGAGCTGCTATGGTTCATAAAGAAAGGGATCCGCTCCCTGCCCATTCTGAGTATACCAGACATATCAGCCTGGACTAGCCTTCCTGGGAAGTATCTGTGGCTATTACTATCTTTTAGAGCTTGGTGGAGGAGCTGAGCCATTGGGAAGAAGGTGGTGTGGAAGGGGCTATTGGGTTTTTGGTGGTGGGATGGGTGCATTCCAAACCCACTTCACACGAAAAGACCTAGAGATTTTAGCCCTGGAATCCAATCTAATCTGAGAAGATTTAGTTGCTCATTTTATTTCAGTCACTGAGCTGGGTCATTTCTATTGGAGGGTATAGTGGCTGGCGCTGGCCTACTGTAGTTCGTGCAGAAAGGGAAATCTGTACCCCCTTTTCTGAGAATGGCTCAGGCTATTCTAGATCCACTGCTTACTCTACTGTTCTTTTCCTGTCCCCTACCTTAGGTCCCCTATGTCAATTGCCCCTGTCCTCAGGAGACAGCCTATTTCTGGAAGATAATGAATTCATCTCTAATAGATGGTCCTTAAGCACTGTGGTCTCAGAAATCCTTTACTGCTCAGACTCTTAAAAGTACTAGAAACTCCAAAGAGATGATACAAAGGTTTACACTGCTAAACACAAGGCTAGGAAATTTCACACAAGAGCTTATTATGTGGGGCTGGGGAGACAGGGGAGGAGCTTTCCTTGCATGCAGCTGGTCCAGATTCGATCCTTGACATCCCATATAGTCCCCCCAAACACACAGGAGTGATTCCTGAGAACAGAGCCAGGAGTAATCCCTGAACATCACTGAGTGTGGCCCAAAAGCAAACAAAGAGCTATTTATTTGGTTCAAATAATAGATCTATCTTGTCCTAAATACACCACATTTTATGAGAATGGGAATGTTTTATAAAATACCAAAAGCCAGAGAGATTGTACGGGGGAAGGGAAGTTGGCATTGCATGTATGCAACCCAGATTGAATCACTGGCATCCCATCTAGTCCCACAAGCACTCCAGGAGTGATTTCTTGAGCACAGAGCCAGGTATCAGTCCTGAGCATGGCCTCAAAACAAAAACAAAGTGTCAAAGTGGTGGACTGTCCCTGGTCTCCAGACAAGCACACACTTCTCCAAGTCCCCTGCAGGGACTCAACAATACTTGCAGCCTCTGTTTCTCCGGCAGTCTCTTCCCCCCTGGACTCCGCTGAAGCCTCATACTGAGCTCAGGCCTGTAATGCTCTGTTGTTCAAGCCTTCGAATGTTGTTTTCCTTTCTAGGGAAGATGGGATGCTATCCAGTAGACAGGAAGATGCCTTTCCCTGCTAGCAGCAGCAGGTCCAGGCAGCGGGCAAGAGCTGTGCTTTCTGGTCCCTTCTGATCTGAGTGGCTACATCTGCTTCCTCCCCAGGTGCCTGTGGTGGCCATCCTAGGCTCCGGGGGAGGTTTCCGAGCCATGGTGGGCTTCTCTGGTGTGATGAAGGCACTCTACGAATCCGGGATTCTGGACTGCGCGACCTATGTTGCTGGTCTCTCCGGTTCCACCTGGTCAGTAAAATTTTCACTGTTCATTTGAGTTTCTGAATTATCCCACATCCATGCACTGGAAGCACCCTTTGGGGATGCAGGAAAATTCAACCTCCACTTCAAATGACTCCATGCTTCCAGCTTAAGACAGCACATCACTACTCTTTGTTTGTTTCTTTGTTTTAAGAAAAATAATGAATTTGAGTTTATAAATTTAAAAACTAATTATAAAATATGTTGAAGAGATAATACGGCAAGGAGGATGTTTGCCTTGCATGCAGCCTACCTAAATTTAATTCCCAGCATTCCATATGGTGCTCTGAGTCTTCCAGGAGGTGTCCTAAGAGAAGAGCTATGAGTAACTCATAAGAACTACCAGAAAAAAATTATAAAAATGTTCATCACTGCAAGGTTTAGACTACTGCTCCCAAATATTGCCTAGAATGATACTTGTGAATCTGCTAACACCTGCTGAATTGATGATACTCTGGGCTCTAAGGAGTTGATTCTTTTTTTTTTGTGTGTGTGTGTGTGTGGTTTTTGGGTCACACCCGGCAGTGCTCAGGGGTTACTCCTGGCTCCATGCTCAGAAATTGCTCCTGGCAGGCACAGGGGACCATATGGGATGCTGGGATTCGAACCGATGACCTCTTGCATGAAAGGCAAACGCTTTACCTCCATGCTATCTCTCCAGCCCCAGGAGTTGATTCTTTTTGCTGATTTTTCTTGTCTTCTTCTAACATTTCTGTGTTTCTATCTGAGGGTGGTGTATGAAAATGCCACCAATTTAAGACTGTATCGGGGCCATAGTGGTAGCACAGTGGTAGGGCATTCACCTTGCACCTAGCTGAATCAGGATGGATGCAGGTTTGATATCTAGCATCCCATATAGTCCCCCAAGCCAGGGGCAATTTCTGAGCACAGAACCAGGAGTAATCCCTGTGCACTGCTGGGTGCGGCCAAAAAAAAAAAAGCCCAAAAAGGCTGTTTCATTGAGCAGCTTTTGTGGGCAAATATGATGTCCTCAGACATGCCTCTCAATTCTGTAGCACTCTCTTCTTTTTTCTTTCTTTTGTGTGTGTGTGTGTGTGTGTGTGTGTGTGTGTGTGTGTGTGTGTGTGTGTGTGGTTTTTGGGTCACACCCGGCAGTGCTCAGGAGTTATTTCTGGCTCCAGGCTCAGAAATTGCTCCTGGCAGGCACAAGGACCATATGGTATGCCGGGATTCGAACCGATGACCTCCTTCATGAAAGGCAAACGCTTTACCTCCATGCTATTTCTCCGGCCCCTTGCAGCACTCTCTTCTTAACATCCGTTTCTTCCTTGAGCGCTATGAATTTCTTCATATTCTGTGCAAATTTGTTTTCCTGATGTTGGTTTTCAAAAGTAACACTGCTGTTAGTTCTATAGCTGAGGACTACCATCCTGGAAATGGACATTGACACTGTTATTTACTCCATTAAAAACCTCTTTCAGGGCACCTTCGTATACCACAGTGATCTTGGTCATAAATCTACACCTTAGTCTAAGCCTGTTTTTATTTAAAATGTAGTGAAACATCAAGTAGAAATAGAGCAATATAATCATTCTATAATCATTCTTTATAAGTATCTCAAGAATGGAAATATTCTGCAATACTGACCATTAATTTTCCTATGATTTTCTGGTTTGTAATCTCTTAGCAATCATGTCCAACACATGATTCATTGCATATTCATTTTCCTCCTTAGGGCATATAGATTGAAATGCAAGATATCTTAGATTGAGGAAAGAGAACAAATCTGAAAGCAGAAAGGCAATAAATTATTGATTTGGATATGCTTTCTTTGAAGTTCATCTTTTAAGTGTGCTTAAGAGGCTGAGCTCAATTGGAGAGAGTTAAAAGACCATTTAAATGCTATAAATTTTCTCTTTCTTAGATAAATTTCAAAAGCATTTTTCACAGAAGACACTATATACATTTTGCTTTGCCTGTCCCATAGAAGCACATTGAAAATCAAACATCAAGCCTCTGGAAAGATAATTAAGGGGGTAGGCCATTTTTTTGCATGAGACCAACCCAAGTCAGTCCATGGCATCCCATAGCGTCCTGTGAGCCCACTCAGAATGATCCCTTTGCCCAGAGCCTGGAATAAGCCTGTGCACAACTGGGTGTGGCCCAAAATCCAAAAACTAAAATATCAAGCCCAGCTTAGATGCCTCAGATAAGAACAGTCCCTATGACCCAGTGTACTTACTGTCTTATTCTATGAAATGGTTTTAAGTTCCTTCTTCCCAAAAAAAGAAATGTTTCAGAAATCAAGTGAGTGGTTGACGATCACTGACTGAGGGAGCATGACAGGCCCTTCAGGTCCCTGTTCAAAAATGCTATGAGTAAACGCCAACCTTCCGCCTGAGAGTGACAGTGAAAGTATCTTAGCATAGTGTGAGGCAGACCCTGAGCTAGGTAATAAGTAACATCACGTCAGAGCCCCAGCTGGCCCTTCCCTGACAGGTTCCTCTCATTGTCCCCCAATTGAGGTCTGATCCCCTCAGAAGCAGGCAGCTGCCTTGTCTGATGAAGGACACCAAGGCCACACTTACACAACTCTTCACTTTCCAGCTCCCGCATCTCATCCTTTAGAGTTTCTGCTCTGCAGAGTCCAGGACTGATGATTCTCTTCTTTTTTTTTTTTTTTGTTTTTGTTTTTGTTTTTGGGCCACACCCGGTGACGCTCAGGGGTTACTCCTGGCTATGCGCTCAGAAGTCGCTCCTGGCTTGGGGGACCATATGGGATGCCGGGGGATCGAACCGCGGTCCTTCCAAGGCTAGCGCAGGTAAGGCAGGCACCTTACCTCCAGCGCCACCGCCCGGCCCCGATGATTCTCTTCTTAACTCCCCCATCAAGAGTAGTGGTCCCAGAGTGGCAACTCAGATGTAGAATCTTGCACTTGAGGAGTGTCTAAAGGGCAGCATGGAAGTTGTAGTTCTTGATTTCATGACAGACTTCCAGGCAGCCTTCTCCTATCTGAGTTCTTGAAACAAGGCCTAAGAAATGTGCTCGCATGATTGCTAAATGCAGCTGGCAGGCACATCAATGCCCAGGCAGCTGGTTTAGAAGTAAAGAGACTGATGGTCGATGTTCATATAAAGCTTTGTCTTATCTTGTTACTTGTGTGTCCTTAAAGGCACTCGCTTGTTCCATCAGTCCTCCAAATAGGTTGTCACTTACTTGTTTCTCAATGCAGTGAGAGTGAAGGATCAGAGAGAGATATTCCACTCTGATAACTGCTCTTCTCAGCATCTCTCAACATTTCCCATCATTCCCTCCTGCATTTTCTTTACACAGCTCTCCTAGTTTTTGCCTGAATGCGAGCATCTACCCAGAACCTCTATTTAGATTGATTATATCTACTTGTTAGTGGCCAGGCAGGGCAAGAAAGCCCTAATGAATGCTCAGACAACCCCTTGGATAAGAGAATGGAGCAGGAACTGAGCTCAGAGCCCAGACTATCTATGAAGTTAAAAGACACATTGTATTTGGTGAAATAGTGTGTTCTGTTTTGTTTTGTTGTTGTTTATTTTGGGGGCATCACCTTGTTTCAGGGCTGACTCCTAGCTCTATCCTCAGAAATCACTCCTGATGTTATTTAGGAGACTGTATGGTGCTGAGGTTAGACCTGGGTGGGCTGTAAGACAAGACCTTCCAGGGTCCTTACCTTGTGAGATTCTATCAGCACCTCACACTTCGAGCCTCAAGCCAGTGTCTTGGAGCTGTCCACACCCACAAGTCTGCTGAGTTTTCAGGTGAGAGAGAGAAGGGCAGAGTTCAGAGCAGTAGGAGCGGTGGAGGGCCGGGACCCACCTAAGGCACACAGGTCCAAAGGGAGGAATTCGGAAGCACTTGGAAAAACAGATGACATGCTTGCATTGTGTAAGTGTTTCTAGACTGCTGGCCCATGGCTTCCTGCAAGTGAGGCAATCGGAAATGTCTAGAGAAGCCCAGACCTCCCAGAAATCTGTGATCTCGAGAGATTCTGGTTTATTAGGGGCCTGCACACCTGGCAGTGCTCTGGGACCTGGGATACCAAGAATCTCATACCCACGAGACCTGTGTTCTGTTCATTAAACCACATCCCTGGTTTTGGGGAGATTTTTTTTCCCAGTGAAGCAAGATATAATGTTGGGGAGTGATGGGGAGGTTGGACCACACCTGGTGAATTACTCCTGATACTGATACTGGGGGTGGGAGAGAGGACCTATGTGATGCTACAGTTCAAACCCAGGTCTGCCCTATGCAGACCAAATGTCTGTCTAGCTGTATTATCTTTTCAGCCCAGGATAGGTTTTATTTAATAAGACTTACTTAAAGAAAGAAAGGAAAACATGTTCAAGTGAACTTGAGCTTTTCCAAGGTGGAAAAAGCAAAGACAAGTAAGGGAGTGAGAATATGGTTTTGAAGAGTAAACTGAGTTTTTTTTTTTGAGGTTATTTTTTTAATGAAAGGATTTCAGTGCCATTCAGTGAAAAAAGGAAAGTATATTCACTTTCCCACAAGTGAATAAATCCCACAAGCAGAAACAGACTTGAAAAAATTCATTCAGAGCTAAAACTTTCAGATCTGTGCCACAACTGTGAACCACCAGTGTGACTGAGGGCCTTCTACTTGCCACCATTTATGTTTTTGATTCGTGTTTTTTTTTAATTGACCTATCATTGGCTTGACATTATGGTTATGGATTGATATTATTATCGCATATGGTCCCCTAAATTTCAGGCTATTGCATCCATCACCAGAAGACCCCTCAACACATTTCTCCTACCGCCCTTTGCCTTCTTGTTGCTACCACAGTTCTTAGCAAGTCCGGGAATTCGTTTTGTTGTTTCTTGCCTGTTCATCTGTGTTAATTACTCATGTTCCTCACATGAGTGAAACCATCTGGTAATTGTCTCTCACTTCCTGACTGACTTCACTTGGACATACATACTCACCTCAAGATTATTAATTTTGCCCCAAAGATCATGATTTCATCTCTTTTAATGGAGAACAAAGCTTTTCTTATTCCTCTGACTACTTTTATTTTGCAAATCATACCTGCCCTTTTTAGGTGGTGGGTGGGGTCAGCATTTGGGGGCTACATCCAGGGTCTAAACCAGGTCTAAACCTGGTTCTGTTCAGTAGTCTCTCCTGACGATGCTCCAAGGACCCTGTGCAATGCCAGGGATTAAACCAGGTTTGGCTGCTTACAAGGCAAGTTCTCCAACCCTTATATTCTCTTATATTATTCCTGAAATTATTTTTGGATGATACTTCCTACTTGCTACTAAAAACAGGTCTTAGCCTAGCAGGAGAATTAGCATGAATAAAGCAGGAGGGCCAGGATGGACACCTTCTCTTACTCAGCACGCCCTCTCCTGCCTCAGGATGTTGGTTACTAGTATCCTGTGTTGCTGTTGGATGTTTTCACCTTCTGTGAGGTACTTCCTGAGGAGAAATGAGGGGAGTTCTTTCTGCCTTTGCAGAACACCGATCCCCCTTCTCTAGGATGACTAAAATGGAACTCCGGAATTAAAGACTTTCACTTGAACAATCTGAGGAATGTCTGGAAGACTGAAAAACAAAACAAGTCTGAAAAGAAGCTGTCACTCAGGAGGTGATGGGCTGAAAGATCAAGATGTCTGTTAGTGGAACAGGATGATTCTTGTCTTGTTCACGTACAAATCTCTGTCATTCATCACACATTTAATTACTACACGAAGACTCGCCTAAGTTGCTACATTTTTTCCAGGAAAAGTCAATCCAGGGATTTCTTGAGGGTTCGGGATGTTTACTTCACGAATGTGGAGGAACTTTTCCAGCCATTGCAAATCTTAGATGTATGTGAGAATCACGTCTGAAACTTTGTTAATGTATAGAAATCCTGAATGTTTGCCTCTAAAGACTCACTCATCAAATCTCAGGACACATGATATTTTATTTGTTGTCATTTTCTTTTCTTTTCTTTTTTGTTTTTGTTTTTGTGTCACACCCAGCAGCGCTCAAGGGTTACTCTTGGCTCTATGCACAGAAATCACTCCTGGCAGGCTCGGGGGACCATATGAGATACTGGGATCCAAACCACCATCCTTCTGCATGCAAGGCAAATGCCCTACCTCCATGCAATCTCTCCAGCCCCAATTTGTTGCCATTTTCTACTTTAAATTTTTGTTTGTTTGTTTTGGGGGCCACGCTCAGCAGTGCTCAAGAGTTACTCCTGGTTCTACTATTACGAATCATTCCTGGTGGTGCTTAGTGGTTCATATAGGGTGCTGGATCAAACTGGGTTGGCCACATGCAAGGCAAGCACCCTCCCTGCTGGGCTCTTGCTCCAGCCCTGACACATTCTAAAACATTTCCAAAAAAAAAAAAAAATTTCCTATTGTTATTTGGAAGTAGAAACTAAACTGAAAATTACTTCTTGGGTATGCAGTAGCCTAAATTGCTAACTTATTTTCATTTTAGTTTGTTCCTTCCTTCCTTCCTTCCTTCCTTCCTTCCTTCCTTCCTTCCTTCCTTCCTTCCTTCCTTCCTTCCTTCCTTCCTCCCTCCCTCCCTCCCTCCCTCCCTCCCTCCTTCTCACATCTGGTAGTGCTCAGGGTTTACTCCTTGCTCTGCATTCAGGAACTATTCCTGTCATTGGTATGGGAACTATCCGGGATGCTGAAGATCAAACCTGGGTCAACCACATACAAGGAAATTTCTACCTCATTTATTAACTTCTTAGACTGCCCCCTAGTTAATTAAAATTATTCAAATAATTAGAAATATCTTTTGGTAAAGAGATGAAAATTAAGCTGGCCACACAGCTTCGAGTAGGGTGATGTTTGTTTGTTTAAGATGGTAGTTTGTTCACAGAGCCGTGGCTCTGCCTGGGGTCATCCTGAGCAAATCAAAGAAAGCTAAGGATGCTGTTTAGGAGAGCTGACACATTGCCTTCACAAAGGCAGACCAGGTCTCAGATGACACCAGGAAAAGTCTGTCCAGCTCAAACTCATGAATGTTCCTGATTATGGGTTCCTGGGTCCAGATTATGCAGCGACAGTGACTGGAGACATAGCAGCAAATAATACCTCCAAATCAACTGCTGCATGAGTTGGGTAGAAGAAAGAGTAAGAATGGAGCCAGATCTCTCTCCTGGAGAGCAGAAATAAATGGTTTCCATCTTCCGTGCAGGGAGAGAAGTGCCTTGACATCCAGTTTGCCTTTGCATGGCTGGAAAGATAGTACAGCAGAGAGAACACATGGTTTTTATGTGGCTGAGCCAAGTTAAAATCACTAGTATCACATATGCTCCCCTGAATCCTTCCCAGAGTGATTCCTGAGCACTACCAGGTATGGCCCCCAAATTATCATCATCATCATAATAGATCTGTCTTTGAAATTGGCACAGAGCCTCTAAGTTTTGAGCCATCCCCGAACCCCCTTCACCGCCCTCAGGAAGGATATTGTTCATCTCCATTCCAATGACTAATTCCTAGGGGATGGAAAGAGGCGAGAAGAGTTTTCTTTGAGCCTCTGCTGGCAGCTATCCCTGGCATAGATGTGCTTATTAGAATCATTTAAAGACCTGCCAAAGGGAGTTGAGAAGGGAAGTATTAAATGTGAGGTTTGGCTGCATCATTCTGAAGCTAACTGCTTCAAGGGCGCTTTCTGTGGGCTGAACAACAAACACTTTGTCACCTGCCTTGGTTATAAATCATTCTGTGACTAAATTTATGTTTACCTACACTATTTGGTGTTTTTTTTTCTTTTATGTATATCCTCTTTTTGTTAAAAAAAAAATCTAGGACTGGAGAGATAGCATGGGAGTAGGGTGTTTGCCTTTCGTGCAGAAGGACGGTGGTTCAAATCCCGGTATCCCATATGGTCCCCCGAGCCTGGGAGGAGCGATTTTTGAGTATAGAGCCAGGAGTAACCCCTGAGCATTGCCAGGTGTGACCCCCTCAAAAAAAATCTAAAAAAAAAAAATATTTAAGCACCATTATTACAAACATGTTTGTAGTTGGGTTTCAGTCATAAAAAAAAGAACCCCTCCTCTTCAACAGTGCAGCCTTCCTGCCACCAATGCCCCTCATCTCTCTCCTCCCCCACGCCCCCCTGTATTCAAGACTGGCATTCTATATATATGTAGTTATTTCTCTAACTGCACTCACCACTCTCTGTGGTAAGCTTTTTGTTTGTTTGTTTATTTGTTTGTTTTTGGGCCACACCCATTCATACTCAGGGATTACTCCTGGTTATGTGCTTAGAAATCACTCCTGGCTTGGGGGTACCATATGGGATGCCGGGGGATCAAACTGTCCTAGGCTAGCACTTACAAGGCAGACACTACCTCTAGCGCCACTGCTCTGGCCCCATCTCTATGGTAAGCTTTATGTGTATCGTTCTTTATTAAGAAGTTTCTTTTTGGGGGGGCCACACCCGGCGGTGCTCAGGGGTTACTCCTGGCTGTCTGCTTAGAAATAGCTCCTGGCAGGCACCGGGGACCATATGGGACACCAGGATTCGAATCAACCACCTTTGGTCCTGGATCGGCTGCTTGCAAGGCAAACACCGCTGTGCTATCTCTCCGGGCCCTATTAAGAAGTTTCTAATGTTTTTTTTTAAAGCAATACTATAAAGGTAGTAATAGAATAAAAGTTCTTAACTATAGTAAAATGTAAAGGAGTATACTATAATCTTTGAAAGACATGAGGCATAGACTAGGAGCTAAGCTCTCTAGAACTAAAGACAAAAGCCAAACTGCCCGTTAGATAATATGCATTTTTAATAAGTTAAGGAAAAGTCTTTGGTTGATGGATAGAGAAATTATTTGTGTTAGTAAAAATCAATAAAGAAGCAGAATGTCCATTTTGTACTCTGCCCTTTTGCACACCCTACAAAAGATCATTTTTCTCTTTAACTCTCTTAACCCCTATCATCATTACTCCTCATTTACCCTTTTTAATTTAAGTACTGTAGAGTCCTAAGTCACAGACCAAAGTGGTGCCCTGGAGTTAACACCCACCCAACTATTCCAAAAGGCATAGAAAGGACACGTATGTCTTTTCAACATTTTATGTGTGTTTTTTTGACGGCTATAACTTTTGCTGAATATTCTCTTATTCAGTGACAATTCCCCCCCCCACCTTTTTTTTTTTTTTTTTATCTTCTCTTTGTGAACTGTTCAATATGGAATTTGGTGAGAAAGAATCCCTCAGTTTGTTTTTTTTGTTTGTTTGTTTTTTGTTTTTTGGGCCACACCCGGTAACGCTCAGGGGTTACTCCTGGCTATGCACTCAGAAGTTGCTCCTGGCTTGGGGGACCATATGGGACACTGGGGGATCGAACCGCGGTCCGTCCAAGGCTAGCGCAGGCAAGGCAGGCACCTTACCTTTAGCGCCACTGCCCGGCCCCAGAATCCCTCAGTTTAATGCTTATGTTTGAACCAAGTCATGGGTATTGTTGGATGTGTTCTTACGCCCCTATATACTCTGATAACGCCACGTGGCTTTATTGTTTGCATAGGTACACTAAAACAGGAAAATACTATACATACAAATAAGTTCTTATCTAATAGAGATGGGAACACACAAATCTTGTAGTGCAATGAACTTACACCCTTACACCTTACACCCTGAACATTGACATAAAGACCTGGCACAGGCCTCAGAAGAATGGGCATTCTCCATTCATCCCTGATCTAGAGAAGACATCTACGAAACATCCAAGGTTGTCTATAACATCATCTGGAGGCAATCCTCTACCAGGGAAGACCCTACCGCTGCTCTGACATTGAGCTACTCAAAAAAGACTTCCCTTAACACTGAGAAGACTTAACAACAATGACCTGCTTACTGGACAGGGCTTGCTGTATTGCCCCTTAATTGTGAGGTGAAACTAGAGGATACTCCACACCAGCCAGACTTCAATGTAGGATGTGCAGATTCCAGGATCTTTAATACAGAAACCTGATGCCAACAATAGGACTGCGTAAAAAATAAAACTGTATTGGCACTACAGGCAATGACTTGGATTGAATAAACTAGTTTGCCTGGAGCCTAGTGTTGGTCTTATGCCAGGAAACTTCAGGGGTAGGGGTCTCCTTGTATTTAGACCAAGGCTTTTCCTTTCCATGTCCCCCATATTTTGGTGGGCCTATGCAAACAATATTTGCCACTCTAACATCGTTTTTACTGTGCCCTTTTGACTAACCCTTCAAAAAAAAAACTCTTAAACTTTTGATGTTAACTTAAACTAATATGTATGCACATGAAAATATTAAAAAATACTATGCCTTCAATGTTTAAGGAATCACATAAATTTCATGGCCTTAGGTTGCTTTGTGTACTGCTAATGTTATAATGTACTACAATCTGGGGACTTGTGGACAAAGTAATTGTACATGGGTTCTGCCTTATTTTTCTTAATGTTCTTTGACTGTAAGTTCAATATTTAGGCGTCAGCAAGGGGATTTCTTCTGAGAACTCTGTTTATGGGCAATTGTCCTTTCACTGTAACTTTACCTATCCTCTTTGCATCATTTTTCTCATAATTAAAAATTAAAAAAATCAATAAAGAAGGAAGCTCAAGAGATAGGGCCAGAGCGGTGGCACAAGTGGTAGGGCAATTGCCTTGCACACGCTAACCTAGGATGGACTGCAGTTTGATCCCCTGGAGTCCCATATGGTCCCCCAAGTCCAGAGTGATTTCTGAGTGTGTAGCCAGGAGTAACCCCTAAGTGTCAGGGAGGGAGGGAGGGAGGAGGAGGGAGGGAGGGAGGGAGGAGAGGGAGAGAGAGAGAGAGAGAGAGAGGGAGGGGGAGGGAGGGAGGGAGGGAGGGAGGGAGGGGGGAGAGAGGGAGAGAGAGAGAGAGAGAGAGAGGGAGGGAGGGAGGGAGGGAGGGAGGGAGAGGGAGAGAGAGAGAGAGAGAAAGAAAGAAAGAGAAAATAGCAGGCAGGGTGCTTGCCTTGCACATAGCTGATTTAGGTTAAATCCCTGGAATCCCGTATGATTCCCCAAACCCTTCCAGGAGTGATACTTGAGCGTTGAGCCCAGACTAAAACCAACTCATTATCAAGTGTGACCCAAACAAATGACCCAAGCAAACAAATGAATCTATTCTAGATATTTTTCTAACTGTCCTTAGAGATTTCAGTGTGAGCCATTGTCATGACACCCAGAGGCCACATCTCTGCTACTCTGAAGGAATTGGGGTGGTAGACCTTGTTATTCTCTTAGTTATTTGGTGATTATACCAATCAGTACAAGGACTAATTAATCTACCCTTACTTTATGTTTGTTGGAAATGTTGGAAGTTACAGTTTGTAACTAAGTTCCATAGATCTTGTAATGTATTTTTCATATTTAAAATTTGGCAGTGCACATGTTGTATTTTTAGGTCTGTTATAACAGAACATTTGATAAATATATAATTATTCTCTACAAAGAATAATTCAGGATTCTCCTATGAAAATAAATTACGATTTAATGTGAATAATTGGAATAACTAGGTTTCTCAAATTTTATAAAGAATATGTTTTTAAATTCATGCTTTTGGGTGGCTTACTTCTGATTCTGCTCTCAGGGATCACTCCTGGTTGGCTAGGGGGTGGCATATGTGGTGCCAGAGATTTAACTCAGGTCAGCCAGGTGCAAGACAAGTGTGCTCCTCACTATATTATCTCTAATCCCCAGGCTTTTCTTTATATCTATAATTTTATTTTTGTTTGTTTTTTCATTTTGTTTGTTTGTTTGTTTTGGGCCCATACCCAGTGATACTCAGGGATTACTCCTGGCTATGCACTCAGAAATCACTCCTGGCTAGGGGGAACCACATGGGACTCCAGGGATCAAACCAAGATCCGTCCTGGGTCAGCCACGTGCAAGGCAAATGCCCTATCGCTGCACTATAACTCTGATCCCTGTATCTATAATTTTCAACATAAGTCACCTTAAATATTACTTTTAGAATTAATAAAACAGGTTAGAATGATAGTACAACATTTGCCTTGCACCCAGCCATCCTGTGTTCTATCCCCAGCATCCCATAGGATCCCCTGAGCACTGCCATTAGTGATTTCTGAGAGCAAAACTAGAGTAATCCCTGAGCATCACCCAAGGTGGCCCAACACGCCTTGGGGAAAAAATTGATGAACTATAAATAAGAACATCTATAAATTGTTAATAAGTAAATTTATAAGATTATATGAATCTTTAAGTCTCTAATAAAGGTTATTGCATAAAACAAAAATATTTTAAGGTTAAATAAATAAATAAATAAGAAAAGGATGAATTCTATTTTCTAGAGGAGGTTAGAGAACAGCAAGCATATTGGAATTCATCCAGCTATTCTTTTCTAGTCAATAAATGTAGAGAGTGGGAGCTGGAGTGATAACACAGCAGGGAGGGTGTTTGCCAGAGAGGGGGTTTGATCCCTAGCATCCCATACAGTCCCCCAAACACTGTCAGAAGCAATTCCTAAGTACAGAGCCCTGAGCATCTCTCAGTGTAGCCCCCAAAACAAAAACCCACAGTCAGCTCAACTTGAGAACATAAAAGAGACCCCACTAGATAGTTTCTTCCACGCTGAAAGCAGCAGCATGAATTTGTGCTTATTGGAAGGTTAGGAAATTAGAGATTTACATTTTCCTCTGAGGTGTCAAGTAATGATTCCGTTCAGGTTATCCTGTTCTCTCAGTTCAGTAATTTAACTGTTCTGGCCATAAATCCGGCTTTTACTAGACATTGGGACCAAACAGATTAACTAATTGATTTACATTTCTGTTTATTATTTGGGAGACACATCTGGTAGTATTCAGGAGCTTTGCACTCAGCAGTTCCTCCTGGCTGACTTGGAGAACTATATCTAGTGCCTGGAACTTGAACTTGGGTCAGTTATATGCAAGGAAATGCATTGTTTTACCATCTTTCCAGCCTATCTATTTTTTCTTCTTTTTCTCTTTTTTAGAAATGCCCTTATTGCATTCCCATAGAGGCTGACCTAGATGACAATCTCACCACTGGTGGCTGAGGTTTGGCAGTGGATCTGACTGACCCTGTGCTCTGTGTCCTAGATGGGAAATGCAAGGCCAGCACCTACCCGCTGTACCTTTGCTTCTGCCCTCAATAAATTTGTTCTTTCCTTAGGTGGCGTGATGCTTCCCCACGGTTTATTAACTCAACGCTCTACCATGTTTGATTTTGTCCATAGCAGAGGTGGCTCCTTTCTTTGGAGACTACTGGTATTGTCTATTACCTCTACTGACCAACATCCCTTTTCTTTGCAGGTATATGTCAACTTTATATTCTCACCCCAATTTTCCAGAGAAAGGACCAAAGGAAATTAATGAAGAGCTCATGAAAAATGTCAGCTACAACCCACTTTTACTTCTCACGCCCCAAAAGGTGAAAAGATACGTCGAGTCTTTGTGGAAGAAGAAAAGTTCTGGCCAACCTGTGACATTCACTGACTTCTTTGGGATGCTAATTGGAGAAACTCTCATCCACAATGTGAGTTCACTCTCACTCCAGCTCCAGCCCTGCCAATTGGGGTAGATACCACTCACATTCTCAGTGACACGATATATGAGCCATTTCATTCAAAATGCCACTGGGTTAGTTCTGAAGAGCTAGGACACTGGGGAGGGTGTTTGCCTTGCATGTGACCAGCCTATCACCCATATTGTTTTCCAGGCATGGCCAGGAGTGCTTCCTAAGTACGGAGCTAGGAGTCAGCCCTAAATATCACTGGGTATAGCACCAGAACAAAAAGAAAATCTTTTTTTTTTTTTTTGTTTTTTCGGGTCACACCCATTTGATGCTCAGGGGTTACTCCTGGCTAAGCGCTCAGAAATTGCCCCTGGCTTGGGGGGACCATATGGGACACGGGGGGAATGGAGCCAAGGAAGGACCGTCTTGCTTGCAAGACAGATACCTTACCTCTAGTGCCACCTCGACGGCCCCAAGAAAATCATTTTAATCAGTTTTACTCAGCACCTATTCCTGACCCTAAAACTACATTTTAATTTAGTGTTCGGTCTAACTTTGTGTTATTTTAATACTAAATAGATTGATTTTATATTCCTTTTCTTGGTAAAACAGTACACATTGTTTTGTTTTAAGTAGAAAAGAAATAGAGGTTATGTAAGGATTGTTCAAAAAAGGAAGTAAATTATTTCAAACAACTCTATTTGCCATGTATCCAGGGCCCAGCATTTAATCTGAAAAGAAAGCTGTGCCAGGAAATCCAGGCACTAGATTTGTTCAGGCTCCAAAACTGCCAAGTCATTCTCTAGCTGAAATGCAGACATAGATTCTTGAGTTATGCCAGTTTTAAAAATGAAGCTAATAATTTGCCATAGAACTTAAGATTTCTTTTACTAAGTCCCAGAGATTTCTAGAACAAAACAGTTTTGTTCATAAATATGTGATGGGAAATTCTACTTGAAATTACTTTCTTTATATGCCTTTCTACTTATTCTATTGTCAGAGAATGAACTTGACTTTGAGTAATTTAAAAGACAAAGTTGATACTGCCCAGTGCCCTTTGCCTCTCTTCACCTGTCTCCATGTCAAACCTGATGTGTCAGAACTGATGTTTGCAGGTAAGAAATTTTCTTTCATAATCTTTCCCCAAAACTTAGAATTGAATTTTCTAATGATACAATTATATATATATATATATATATATATATATATATATATATATATATACAAATCTTTATTTATGCACCATGATTACAAGCATGTTCATAGTTGGGTTTCGGTCATAAACAGAGTTCAACAATTTATCCATTTCTTCTAGGTTCTCTTATTTTGTTTTTGTTTTTGTTTTTTTCTTTTTTTTTTTCTTTTTTTAATTTTTTTATTTAAACAACTTTATTACATACATGATTGTGTTTGGGTTTCAGTCATGTAAAGAACCCCACACATCACCAGTACAACATTCCCATCACCAATGTCCCAAATCTCCCTCCTCCCCACCCAACGCCCGCCTGTACTCTAGACAGGCTTTCTATTTTCCTTGTACATTCTCATTATTAGGATAGTTCAAAACGTAGTTATTTCTCTCACTAAACTCATCCCTGTTTGTGGTGAGCTTCATGAGGTGAGCTGGAAGTTCCAGCTCTTTTCTCTTTTGTGTCTGAAAGTTATTATTGCAAGAATGTCTTTCATTTTTCTTAAAACTCATAGATGAGTGAGACCATTCTGCGTCTTTCTCTCTTTCTGACTTATTTCACTCAGCATAATAGATTCCATGTACATCCATGTATAGGAGAATTTCATGACTTCATCTCTCCTGACAGCTGCATAATATTCCATTGTGTATATGTACCACAGTTTCTTTAGCCATTCATCTGTTGAAGGGTATCTTGGCTGTTTCCAGAGTCTTGCTATGATAAATAGTGCTGCAATGAATATAGGTGTAAGGAAGGGATTTTTGTATTGTATTTTTGTGTTCCTAGGGTATATTCCTAGGAGTGGTATAGCTGGGTCGTATGCGAGCTCGATTTCCAGTTTTTGGAGGAATCTCCATATTGCTTTCCATAAAGGTTGAACTAGATGGCATTCCCACCAGCAGTGGATAAGAGTTCCTTTCTCTCCACATCCCCGCCAACACTGCTTGTTCTCATTCTTTGTGATGTGTGCTGATCTCTGGGGTGTGAGGTGGTACCTCATAGTTGTTTTGATTTGCATTTACCTGATGATTAGTGATGTGGAGCATTTTTTCATGTGTCTTTTGGCCATTTGTATTTCTTCTTTATCAAAGTGTCTGTCCATTTCTTCTCCCCATTTTTTGATGGGATTAGATGTTTTTTTCTTGTAAAGTTTTGTCAGTGCCTTGTATATTTTGGAGATTAGCCCCTTGTCTGATGGGTATTGGGTGAATAGTTTCTCCCACTCATTGGGGGGCTCTTGTATCCTGGGCGCTATTTCTTTTGAGGTGCAGAAGCTTCTCAGTTTAATATATTCCCATCTGTTAATCTCTGCTTTCACTTGCTTGGAGAGTACAGTTTCCTCTTTGAAGATGCCTTTAGTCTCAATGTCCTGGAGTGTTTTGCCTATGTGTTGTTCTATATATCTTACGGTTTCTGGTCTGATATCGAGGTCTTTCATCCATTTGGATTTAACCTTCATACATGATGTTAGCTGGGGGTCTAAGTTCAATTTTTTGCAAGTGGCAAGCCAGTTGTGCCAACACCACTTGTTGAAGAGGCTTTCTTTGCTCCATTTAGGATTTCTTGCTCCTTTATCAAAAATTAGGTGATTGTATGTCTGGGGAACATTCTCTGAGTATTCCAGCATATTCCACTGATGTGAGGGCTTGTCTTTATTCCAATACCATGTTGTTTTGATAACTATTGCTTTGTAGTACAGTTTAAAGTTGGGGAAAGTAATTCCTCCCATATTCTTTTTCCCAATGATTACTTTAGCTATTCTAAGGTGTTTATTGTTCCAAATGAATTTCTTTTTTTTTTTTCTTTTTTTCTTTTTGGTTTTGGGCCACACCCGGCGGTACTCAGGGGTTACTCCTGGCTGTCTGCTCAGAAATAGCTCCTGGCAGGCACGGGGGACCATATGGGACACCGGGATTCAAACCAACCACCTTAGGTCCTGGATCGGCCACTTGCAAGGCAAACGCCGCTGTGCTATCTCTCCAGGCCCCCAAATGAATTTCAAAAGTGCCTGATCCACTTCTTTGTAGAATGTTATGGGTATCTTTAGAGGGATCGCATTAAATCTGTACAATGCTTTGGGGAGTATTGCCATTTTAATTATGTTAATCCTGCCAATCCATGAGCAGGATATGTGCTTCCATTTCCGCGTGTCCTCTCTTATTTCTTGGAGCAGAGTTTTATAGTTTTCTTTGTATAGGTCCTTCACATTTTTAGTCAAGTTGATTCCAAGATATTTGAGTTTGTGTGGCACTATTGTGAATGGGGTTGTTTTCTTATTTAATTTTTTTTTTTTTTTTTTTTTTGGTTTTTGGGCCACACCCGTTTGACGCTCAGGGGTTACTCCTGGCTATGTACTCAGAAATCGCCCCTGGCTTGGGGGGACCATATGGGACGCCGGGGGATCGAACCACGGTCCTTCCTTGGCTAGCGCTTGCAAGGCAGACACCTTACCTCCAGCGCCACCTACCCGGCCCCTTTTTTTTTTTTATTTAATTTTTTTTTTTGGGGGGGTTGTTTTCTTAATGTCCATTTCTTTCTTATTACTATTGGTGTATAGAAAGGCCATTGATTTCTGTGTGTTAATTTTGTAGCTTGCCACCTTGCTATATGAGTCTATTGTTTCTAGAAGCTTTTTTGTAGAGACTTTGGGGTTTTCTAGGTAGAGTATTAATGATACAATTTTTTATGAATAACATAAGAAATCTCAGTTGTTTATTTTAATGTTTTATAGCAGGAAAAACACTTAAAATTATTATTTTAAAATAAAAACTTTTAGAGGCCGGGGTGATAGCACAACAGATATGGCAGTAGTATTTGCCTGGCATGTAGCTGATCCATGTTCAATCCCTGGCATCCCATCTAGTCCTCAAGCCTTCCAGAAGTAAAACTGGAATGCAGAGTCAGAAGTAACCTCTGAGTGCCACCAGGTGTGGCCCAAAAACAAACAAAAATTAAGTAAATATCAAAATAATTTAAAATAAAAATTTAAGTTATTTTTTCTTATTAAAAATGATGAGGAAATGTTAAGCTAGCTGATTTTCTGCTGTAAAGAATATAGTGTGGAATTAGTGACCAATATGTCTTCATTTGAATAATGAAGCTGAAAAGCATCAAGACTATTTCAGTAGTTCAATTTTTTGTTTGTTTGTAGGCCACATTCAGCAATGCTCAGAGATTACTCATGGCTCTATACTCAGGAATTACTTTCTGTGGTGCTTGGAGGATCATGTGAGATACCAGGGATTGAACCTGGGTCTGCTGCATATAAGATAAACAACCTACCCACTGTACTATCACTTCAACCCCTCAGTAGTTCAGGGTTTTTTTTTTGGGGGGGGGGCATACCCAGTGACATTCAGGGGTTACACCTGGCTATGTGCTCAGAAATCGCTCCTGACTTGGGGGACCATATGGGACGCCAGTCCATCCTAGGCTAGTGCGGGCAAGGCATTGCCTTACCCTTTGTGCCAACACTCCAGCCCCAGTAGTTGTTTTTAATACCTGTTTTCCCAGTAGATTTAGTAAAAAATGTTTCTGTGGGCCAGTAGGCAAGACATTTGCCTTACATACTGCCCAAACAGATTCAGTTCAAGGCACCCCGTATGGTTCCCTGAACTCCTCTGTGATCCCTATGCTTAGAGCCAGAAGTCAGCCCTGAGCACCACTAGGTTTGGCCCCAAAACAAACCAACAAAAAGTGTTTTTAGGCAATGCATATTCTGTTATTGGATGTTTTCATTATGTGGGACATGTGTTTGTCACTCAGAGCACTTCTCCAAGTTCTGTATGTCAGCACCTCTAAGTACTAGTCTATTCCAGCATTCTTTAACCACTAAAATTGAAACCTGCTGGTCTGCTCCTTGGTTCCCACTGCTATGGTAACTCGAAGTTCAGGGCCAGTGTTGATCTATTAATAGACAGGCTGAAGAACACTGGTCTGCACTCGTGGGAACTAGTGACAAATGCCTCATTTTTTCCCCCTTTCTTTTTGTTTTGGAGCTTCACTCAGCTGTGCTCAGGGCTTACTATTCAGTGTTCTGCTATTCAGTGGTCACTCATGGTGGTGCTCAGGGGTTACTCTGAGTGTTACTCAGGGTGTAATCCAAAAAGTAAATGTGTGTGCATGTATGTATGTGTATAAATTTTATTATGACATTATGATTGACCAAGTTGTTCATAATACAGTCGTTTCAGGCAACCTATATTTCAACATCAATCAAACCACTAGTGAGACCTTCCTTCCCTTCACCAATGTCCCCAATTTCTCACCCACCACTCTAGCCTGCCTCCTTCCAGACAAAACAAATTTGCTCCATATTACATTTGTGTTACAACACAAAGGCAAATGGAATTATCGAAACTTAAAGTAACATAGGTCAAATTGAAATGATTGTATCAATCAGTGGTGTTACTAAAGTCAGTATCTGATAATTTACAGGGTTGTGGTGGTTCTAGTTAAGCTTCTGGTTTACTCTTTAGGCTCACTGAATTTAGGAGATTCCTATGGAACTT
Organism: Suncus etruscus; assembly: GCF_024139225.1. Classification (NCBI taxonomy): domain Eukaryota; kingdom Metazoa; phylum Chordata; class Mammalia; order Eulipotyphla; family Soricidae; genus Suncus; species Suncus etruscus. Next base: position 51,480,216 of record NC_064854.1, on the reverse strand, counting down.
TCCCATCATATTTCCTGGGATTCTCCTGGGCTGAAACTACTTTTAAATTTTGGAAGTCATATAACCACTTGTTACCATGTGATCCAGGATTTACAGATCTTGAATATATTTTGGTGGGTTGGCAATTTGATAGGATAGAGATAGGTGTCGGGAGTCGGGTGTGGCATTGGGCTTCTATGATTCATACAGAAAGGGAGATCTGGCTCCATAACCCCAATTCTGAGAAGACCCTAGAAGGGTCAACCTAGACCAGACTACCCAGGGAGAATCTATGGCCATCATTTTCTTTTGCAACTTGGTGGAGGATCCATGCACTTCATATAGTCCTCTGAGCCTCATCAGGAGTGATTCCTGAATCGCTTGTTAGTCAGCCCTAAGCACCATCAGGTGTATACTGAAAAAACAAAAATCAATAAATATTTACTGATTTGTTTTTATATTATATAAGAGCGGGGTGCTACAGTTTTATTCTGAAGTGTGTCTGAGCCACATCACACCCAACACCAATAACAGTTTATCACACAATCAGATCTGCCTCTCCCTGTACTTCCCACACCTACACTTTTACCCTCCAATAACCACCCGTGATATTTTTCACAAAGTCTTCTAGAGTAATTTCTGTTGCATTAGATCATTTGTTTTGGTTAATTATGATCTATATAAGAGAAATTATATGGCAATCATCTTTCACTTTCTGACTTTTGTTTATGAACATAACCAGGGACATTGTTTTTGCAGTTATCTTTTTTTCCTTTATTTCCTTCTCCTTTGTCTTTTGGGCCACATCCAACTATGCTCAGTGATTATTGCCTCTGCACTGGAGGTAGGAGATGCCAGTTCTGCTGCATGGCAGGGGAGTGCCCTACCCACCATACTATTGCTCCGGTCCTATCTTTTTTTTTTTTTTTCCTTGTAATTTGTGTATAAATACCTTTAGTTTACTTGTGATTTCCTTGGAGGGCCAAAGTTAAACCATCTTTCCCACTGCATTGTAATCTGGTTGTATAAGTAAGCACTGAGCTGATTTCAAAGCCCCTTCGGACTGAGACCACTTGTTTGTCATTGCTGAGTCAGTTTTGCGTGTTGTTGGAGGATATTCATAAACTTTAATTTTATCTCACAGAGCTAGTAAATAACCACATGAAATCTGAGTACATGGGCCCAATAGTGTCATTATCATATTGTTCTGATGACTGTTGTATTTTTACTGTAGCTGTTCTCCAAGGACAATCTGACAAGCATTTGAAAGAATAAGAAGTAATTCAGAGAGCAAATATGCTGGATTTGCTTAAAGTTGAAAGGCTTACGTTTAGTCTATTTTTGAGCCTGAAAGTGTCTGACTGAGGAACCAGAGGGATAGATAGTACATGAAGCCAGGTGTTTGCTTTGCTTGCAACCAACCTGGGTTCAAGCCCTGGCTTCATCCTGAGGCTCCCAGAAGGGAGCCCTCAGCACTGCCGGATGTGGCCCCCAAACAAAACAAAAGAAAAACATGATTTGGTCTATCTTCTCATCTGAGAAGTTGTTATTGAGCTGAAAAGTAACCATTTCTCTTCGGTCAACCTGCCATGATTAGAACATTCAAGATGTTTGTCAGCAGAGTTGAACAAAGTATCAAACCTTTTTTAAACAATTTTTTAAACATTAAAATAAATTCTTTTATTAAATCATCATGAGATACACAGTTACAAGGTTGATCATGGTTTGAGTTTTGGTTATACAGTATCCAATACCCTTCACCAGTGCACATTTCCAGCCACAAATCTCCCTGTTTCCTTCCCGCCACCTCGCTGCCCTCTGCCTGCCTCTGTGGCAGATTGTTTTCGTCTCTCTCCCACTCTGTCTCTTTCTATCTCTCTGTCTCACTCATTCTTTCTCTTCCTTTTTTCCTTTTACACTGTGGTTTGCAATCCTGTTACTGAAAGAATATCATGCCTGTCACTTTCCCTTCCTTTCAGCACTCAGTTCTTGTCCAGAGTGATCATTTCCAATTCTCATTGTCATAGTGCTCCCTTCTCTGCCTTCTCTGCGTTTCCCCCCATTCTCTGTGGCAAGCTTCCTACCCTGAACCAGTCCTCAGAACTGTCATTTCTATGGTCTTGGGACTTATTACCATGCTATCTTTATCAAACATTTTTGAAATAAGCATCAGGACCTTGAGTAATTTCACTTGGAAAACATAAAAAGACTATATTTGAAAGAGAAAAAAAATGACCATATACTTATACCTGTATTTTACTTCTATCAAAGTTACTTAGCTTGAAAATGAATATTCAAGGGGAAAAGTTGAAGTCTTATCTGAATTATATTTTAAGAAATCCAAAGAACTAAATTGGCTTATGAAACCTGTTAGCAATATCTTCAGCGATATCAGGAAGTGTTTTTCGTCTCTCTTAGAAGAGTTTTAAACACTTTCCCTTTTGAAGACACTAATTAAATAAACTTTCATTGTTCAGCTTGTTCGGTAACTTTTGACCCCCATCGTTGCTGAGACACCTTCACTCTCACTGGGAAATTTCCACTGTTGTAACTCATAATTCCTAAGCACAGCTGATGTGATGGGTTCATTCCATGATGGTGTCCAGGAGACCCTATGGAGTATTGGGGATCAAACCTGTGTGCAAAGCAAATGCCCTATCTGCTGTGCGATCTCTCTGGCCCCTGATTTTGATTTTTAAATATGTAACTTAACTCTATCTTAAAAATCTTTAAAAAATAATTGTTCATTCTACATATACATAAATGTTTTAAATATTTATTTTTTTCTTTACTTTATTATTGGGATTCAGGGTGGGGGTATCTACTTGGATTAATCCTAGCTCTGTGCTTAGGAATTACTCCTGACAGGGCTTGGGGGACCACATGGGGTACAGTGCTTTGCACTGTACTTATGGTACTATTTCTCCATTCCTAATTTATATTTTAGATACTTAAACATATTGATCCTAAAGAATAAGAGAGTAGAGAAGAGGGACTCAGGGTCTGCAGTACTGTCAGGACAGAGTGTGACCCTGGAGGATAAGTGGGTTCACAGAAGCTTGTGAGCACATGCTCAAGAAACCTACAGTGTGGGAATCAACACAGTCTTAGCACAGAAGCAGAACTATGGATATCTGAGCATGGTACCAGAGAAGCAGTACCGAGGAAGAGGGAAATGTCAATGAGAAAAAATGGCTGTCAACAATCAGGAATTCTTTAAATTATATTGGGATTTAGATGAATATTAACAGTGGCTGTTCATTTTTCAAATTTATTCATTTACTTTGGGATTTAGGGACATTTCCAGTAAACTGAAAGGTTACTTCTGGCTCTGCACTCAGGAATTGTGGAATTGGGGGACCATTTGTGATGCCTGAGACTGAACCAGGGTAGGCTTTGGGCAAGACTAGCCCCTGGCCCCTGTACTTTCTTATGGCCCAGCTTATCACTTACTGCAAGATACATATGGACCCACTTCTTAGCCCATCAGATTTTCACAACTATCCCATAAATCCCATGCTGGTTTTGCTCACATATTAGAGGTGGGGGAACTAAGCCAGAAATAAAACAAGGCCCTCCCTATGCCTCTGCCATAACTAGCACAATGGAGTTGAAGTCAGGACTCTGGCTCCAAGCATCTGCTCTTAGCAAATAATCCAGTTGAGTTGGAGGCATACACTTGCTTGCACATAATCTACATGGGTTTGATCCCTGATACCATATATTGTTCCCACTCCCCCATACTTCCAAGAGTGTTGCCTGAGCACAGAACCAGGAGTAAGTCCTGAGCAACGCTGCATGTGAGGCCATGTCCCCTGAAAAAAGAGTTTCTGTAGACCCAGTGTTATTACCATCTGCATAATAACTTTGCACTCTCCTTTTGTGAATTAGGATAATAAACAAAGAAAAGGCAAATGTTAGGGTGTTTCCTCCCATTTTTAAAATCTGTATGTGGTAGCAGAGTTTAATTTCCGCTGCCTCCTGTATGGGTTTACATCTTAGCATTCTTAGTTTCCATTCTTTAGAATTAAGAAAAACTTTACAAAAGATATCACAGTCTTGGGACACAAAAAGTATATTCCATTTATGTAAATAAGTGGGGACACATTTTTTTGTTTATTTTGGATTGAGGGCTACACCCAGCAGTGCCCTGGCTTTGCACTTGGAGGTTACTCCTAGTGGTGCTCAAGAGACCAGATGGATGCCGGGCTTTGAACCTTAAGGTCACATTAAGGCAATTGCCCTCCTCACTGTCTGACCCCCAGCAGAGGGACAACTTTATATTCTCATCTTATTCATTAATAGTCTTTTTGCTTCAACTTCTATACATGCCATAAATAGTCATTTGGTTCTTTAACTAGGGGCTGGAGAGGGCCAGAGCAATAGGACAATGAGAATTGTGCTTGGTTTGCATTTGGCTAATCCCCAGCATGCTATAGGGTCCCCTGAGTACTGCCAGGTGTAATACCTGAGTATCTCTGGGTGAGTGACCCAAAAGCCAAAATAAATAAATAGGGCCTAGAGAGATAGTACAGGGAGGGGTCAGGTGCTTTCCTTGTACATAGCTGATACCAGTTCAATCCTGGCCCCTCAGATGTTCCCCCAAACTCCACTAAGAATGATTACTAAGCACTGCTAGGTGTGACACAAAACACAAAACAAAAACTGAAATAATTGAGATGATCTCTAATTGTCCATATTTCTCTAGTGTTTTCAAGCTGCTAAAAGTCAATGTTCTGTTAATGTTTTCAGATTGGGTTGAATTTAGCCCCTATGAGATTGGCATGGCTAAATACGGCACGTTCATGACCCCCGACTTATTTGGAAGCAAATTTTTTATGGGGAAAGTTGTGAAGAAATATGAAGAAAACCCCTTGCATTTCTTAATGGGTAAGTCATTAGAACCTACCTTTTAATTAGACTGAGTATTCGAAATCTAGCCACACCCCACATGATTTTGTGTTTTGTGCTTTATTTTAGGCGTTTGGGGAAGTGCCTTTTCTATCTTGTTCAACAGAGTTTTGGGAGTTTCTGGCTCGCAAAACAAAGGTTCCACGATGGAGGAAGAATTAGGTATGGTCAAAACATGCGGACAGAGTTAACTATGCTGCATTAATAAATTAGCATTTTATAGAGAAAATTAAATTGTTTCGATTTCAATGAACAATTGATAAATTACTGTTATGGATAATTTGCACCCTAAATACACCCTAAGTATATATAAATATATGACTATATATAAATTAATATCAAGACATTAAGGTTGTAAATTTTATGTAAAACACTGATTCCCTAAAAATAATTTTAATTTTTTTATTGTTTTAAAATTGTATTTTATCTGGGCCAGAGAAATAGCATGGAGGTAGGGCATTTGCTTTTCATGCAAAAGGACGGTGATTCGAATTCCGGTATCCCATATGGTCCCCTGAACCTGCCAGGAGCCATTTCTAAGCGTAGAGCCAGGAATAACCCCTGAGTGCTGCTAGGTGTGACCCAAAAACCAAAAAAAAAAATTATATATATTGCATTTTATCCTAAAAATATTTTTACTAGGGTATCTGTGTCCCTTTTATACATCAAACATACTGTTTATATTAGAGTATCCCTTTTATCAAACAGCAAAAATATTTTTGTTTTGTTTTGGGGCCACACTAGGGGTGTTCAGGACTTATTCCCGCCTCTGGTCAGGGATCACTTTGGTGCTGCTTAAAGATGTTGTGGGATGCTGGAGGTCAAATCCAGGTCAGCCATGTGCAAGGATGTTGTCCTGCCCACTGTACTACCTCTCTAGACCCCAACGGTAGCATTTTAAAAAAAACTTTATTTTGGCCGAGGATCTAATCTGGAAACTTACTGAGCCACTGAGCCACATTTCTGACCTATAAAGTGGCTTTTTATTTATTCTTTTATTGGCTGGGGTCATACGGGTTGTACTTAGGGCTGACTCCTGGCTCTGCTTCTGGGTTCACTCCTGGTGAGGGTAGGGGGACCATTTGTGTGCCAGGAACCAGACCCAGGTCAGCCGCATGCAAAGTAAGTGCCTTTTCCTGCCTGTCTACTACCGCTGGCCAGATGGTAGGGTTTTTCTTTTATTTTTGTTTGGTTTGATTTTGGTTTTGGGTCACACCTGGTGGCGCTCAGGGGTTACTTCTGGCTCTGTGCTCAGAAATCGCTCCTGCAGGCACAGGGGGCCATATGGGATGCCAGGATTCAAACTACCATTCATCCTGGGTTGGCTGCATGCAAGGCAAATGCCCTACCTCTGTGCTATTTCTCTGGCCCCCAGATGGTAGTTTTTTTTTTTAAGAGCAGATTCATGGACAGTTGCACACAATTGACACTTGAAGTTAAATTTCTGCTGTTGATTTATTTGCCTCTGAAATAGAAACCCAATAGAATTCTCTTTATTTTTAAAAAAATCATGTCATCAAGAAGAAAACGCATGCTCAAGCCTTTTTTCCTATTACTTAAAATTTGTTTTTTCTTAATTTTTATTAAAATACCATGATGTGCCATACAATTCATAATACAGTCATTCAGGCATTAAATGTCCAGACATCAGCAGTGGCACAAGCGGGTGCTTGCCTTACACATGCTAACCTAGGATGGACCCCTGACGATCCATATGCTCGATCCCCTGACATCCTATATGGTCCCCCAAACCATGAGCAATTTCTGAGCACATAGCCAGGAGTAACCCCTGAGTGTCACCAGTGTGAACCAAAAAAAACCAAAACCAAATAAATAAATTGTAACCTAGCTTTGCTATGAACCTAAGTACAGCCATGACAGGCTCAAGTTTTAAGGAACAAAGACTAGGCCAGTTTCAGGAACTTTGAGGGCATGTACCAACAGATAAATTAGCAACACCCAGTGGCCTGTGGGTGGACAAGGTCATGGGTGCCCAGTGGGTGCCTAAGACCCCCTCTACTACTTCAGGTGACAGACACTAGTCCCCATAAACCACAATATACCACTCTAGATAACTAACCATAAAAGGAAACAACCTAGACAATAGCCAATCAACTTAAAGGTTAACTGTGATGGTTTGAAGCCTCTGGAACACTATTAAAGGAAGCTGAGAGCTCATTAAGGAGCCATTGCCTTAGAGGGGTGATCCTAGCATGCTGGTAAATAAACTCCCATGCCTTATTGCAGTGATGTTCGTTGGTGGTCTTTGTGGGATGGATCTTAGATTAGTGTACAGTTCAATGTGAGCATCCGAAGATGAGATACTACTGTGTCCTGTGGTGCTGTGGTCCATCTAGGCCAGGATACGAACTCAGTACCACATCCAGCAATGTTCAGGGGGGCACATGGTACTGAGGATCTAACTGGGTCCATTTGCATCCATGGCATATGCCTTAACCCTGTACCCACCTTCCAGACCCAAGTTATTTAAAAAAAAAAATGTCCAGACATCAAAAAAAAAAATGTCCAGACATCAACCTGCCCCACCAGTGTGACCTTTCCTTCACTGGTATCTCCAATCTCCCACCTACCACCCCAGTCTGTTCCTTACAGACACAAATTGACTTCATATCATCTATTACAACACAAAGGCAAGTGAACTTATCAAAAACTTAGATAAATATGGGTTAATGTGAAATGATTATTCTGACGCTCCATCATCGTGTTATTAAAGTCAATATTTGAGGATTCACTGGACCATGGTTGGTGCCACAATTCTGTATTGCTATTTAGGCTCACTGACATGCTCAACTCTTGTTGAACTAAAAAACATGAAGGGTTTTCTTTATATCTAGCTCAGTAGCCCAGAAGCAATTAATCAAAAACAAACAAACTTCTGGAAACTTATTGGGAATCAGTGGTTTTGATCACTGCAAGCTGGTACTTGATGGTAAACATCAATATAAAACCTAGCAAAGGAAACTCGTCCATCTCCCAGGCACCAGCTTCCTCATCCACCCACCCTCAACCTTGCTTGTTCCTTGTGCAGGAGAGAACACTGAATGTGAGACTAGGTTGTCGGCCAGGCTAGGAAAGCAGGAGGAGGCCCCAAGGAACTGAGTCCACTGAGTTGAAGCAGTGTGCAGGGAAACTCACACATCATTTTTTGGTACAACAGACAGAATAATTAGGCTATTTTCCCAATGAGAAGGCTCAATACTTGTACATAAGAATAGTGTAGGATTCTGGAATGAGTTATTATAAATAGTGAACATTGCTTTGATTATACTTATATAACAAAGGATACAACTGGGGCTGGAGTGATAGTACAGCAATGGGGTGTCTGCCTTGTACACCACCAACTGGCTTCTGTCACCAGCTCCCCATGTGGTCCCTTCTTGCCAGGATGATCCCTGAGCATAGACCTAAGAGTAAATCCTAGTGTGGCTCCAAAATAAAAACAAAAAAGAATTCATCTGTAGCATGTCTTGATCCAGCACCTATTGCTGATGCTTCTCTTCCAGGATTTAGTTTAAGCTATTGGATGCCCATATTACACGGCTGAACGTGGATGGTCCTTAGTATTTTTCACGGTGTTGTTTGTATCTTGATTAGTATTCACTGATAATTGAGGGCTGAGCTCCAGACAGTCCTTGAATGCAAACAGGAGTCACACAAAGGTCTGTGGACTTGGACTTGTCCCATTCACTGAGCTTCGCCCAAACCTACAGGTGGGCTTGACAATGTTCTGGCTGAAGAGATTGTCCTGTAATATGCTGCCTCAATTTTTCTAAGGAACTTCATGTCCCAGATATGTACATGACCTGCAGCTGATTTGAATTCTGCAGAAATAATAAACTCTTGTGGAAATACCCTAGAGCTTTCTGGAAAGGGAGGCAGGGAAAGAGCCTCACACTGGGCAGCCAGTATGGGGCTCCTTCCCAGTCCGGGTCCAGCCCACCATGTTATCTGGGCCCACTCACGGTCAGGCAGGAAGTCATAGCACTGAAACAGTACCTCCCCACAGCAGGGAACCCTGCTACTGTTTCCTTGTTCGAATGATAGGGATTGTGCACCCAGAACTCACGACAGGATATGTGGGACTGTGGGGTAGGGAAGGTTTTCCAGAAACAGCACAGGATAAAAAAAAAGGTGCCCTGGGAAAGTGCTTCTCTGAAGGCAAATTAGACCCCAACAGCAATTGTGTCCCATGAAATTCCTTGGGAGGCCCGTGAGCTAAGGGTCCTTTGCAGCCCATCTGTCTTCCTTGAGCAGAAAGCACCCTAGTGGCACCCATAGGTTGTCCATCCCAGATAAACTCCCATCCCTGTAACATCCCCAAATAGCACTGATAGTTACCCCCCTCCAAACAGCACCCCCATTGACACCTGGGACTACCACATCCTGCAGCAGCAGCACCACCACCACCCCAATAATACCTAATGGTGCCCTTTACTGAAGACTAGAATTGGAATCATTTATTCTTTTTGTTTGTTTGTTTTTGTGGGTTTATTTTGTTTTTGTTGTTCATTTGTTTTTGAGCCATACGGTGCTCAGGGCTTCCTCCTGGCTCTGCACTCAGGTCATTCATGGCAGGTTCTGAGGCCTCTGTGGGGTGCTAGGGATTCTGCATGAAAGGGAAGTGTCATACTTGTTCTTCTGTCTCTTTAGCCCCCCAGAACATGACTTTTAATAGATACATTATAAGTCATTAGTTGCCTTTCATGATCATGATGAAAGCCCCCTTTAGATTTGTAGCCCATTCTGTAAGCCCCCTTTAGATTTTAGTTTTTGTGTATTTTCACTTTAATCACATTTCATTGAAGAAAAAAATCAATTTGTTCTCCCACTGGGAATTTCTTCCAACTGAGCTATTCATCACATGACAAATAAAGCAAGAAACTATCTCCCCCTTCTCTCCACAAGTGCACACAATGCACCCCAGTTTCTAAATGTGTCTCAAGTACTGGAAGTTCAGGGAGATTCACCGAGAGCCTCTCCCTTCCCTCCCACAGTCCTTTGCTTGGGCCACTTGCTGTTGGAAAGTTTTACCGTGACGTGAAACCGAAGATCCTTCACTTGTTTGTTTTCTTTCCACAGAAAATATCACGGCCAAGCACATCGTCAGTAATGACAGCTCTGATAGTGATGATGAGTCACAGGGGCCAAAAGGTAAGTGCTGGTTCAGTCTTGGCAGTGATCGGTAGGCCTTCACCACCCTTCTCCTTATTTTTAGTTTGGTTTTTGTTTGGGATCAAACCCAGCAATGCTCAGGGCTTCAGGGCTTATTCCTGGCTCTATATACAGGGATCGCTCCTGGCGGTGTTCTGGGTTAGTCACATGCAAGGCAAGCGCCCTTTTCGCTGTGCTATTGCTCTGGCCCCAGCCTCTTCTTTTTAATATCTCAAAGTCATGAACAGGTGGCAAAAGAAACAGAGAAACATAGAATTCTATTTTGAAGTCCAATTAAGGGCTTCTCAGCCTAAGGAATCTTAATTCTATAACAGTTTGACATGGCTTTAAAAGGAAAACTTCGCCACTAATATGGGAACAAATTAGATTCTGATTTATTCCTCTGCCTATCTACCATTGCTGAAAATCCCCCTTTGTAGTTTTTTTGTTTTTCAGCTGCTTTTGGGGCCACACTCTAGGGTGCTTCTTTTGACTCAATATACTTCGTAGCCAAAGTGAGTTAGTTGAAATTCCACCCAAGGAGTGAGTGTTTGTGTGTGTGTGTTTCCTGGGATCAAACATGCAAGGTGTATACTTCGCCATGGAATCACATTCCTTGCCCTCAACTGTGTAAGTTTCATTTGTTAGTTTTGGGGCTACCCTCAGGGATGATCAGGGCTTACTCCTTGTTCTGTACTCAGGGATCAGTTCTGGCAGTGCTCAGGGAACTCTATGGGGTTCACACCCAAGTTAGCTGCAAGTAAAGCAGGTGCCCTTCCCACTATATCAGCACTCTGGCCCTAGTGTAAGTTTTGAGGATTGTTAGAATATGATATGTGATGGCATTTGAACAGGGAGGAAGTAAAGATTCTGATTTTGACTCCAAATTCTGAGTGCTAAATGAGTAATTTTTTTTACATTTTAACATTTGGGGTTTGGGGGGCTGGAGAGATAGCACAGCAGTAGGGCATTTGCGTTGTACACAGCCAATCCAGGACAGACTGTGGTTTGAATACCAGCTTCTCATATGGTCCCCTGAGCCTGCCAGGAATGATTTCTGAGCACTGAGCCAGGAGTAACCCTTGAGTGCCTCCAGTGTGATCCAAAAACAAACAAAAAACAAAACAAAAAAACATTTGGGGTTTTGACAGATTTTTTTTTAATTTGTGTTTTATCCCTTTTTGTTTTGTTTTGAGGTTACACCTGACCTGACAGTGCTAGGGCTTATTCTTGGCTCTGAGCTCTGGGATCACTCCTGGCAGTGTTCAGGGGATCATATAGGATTCAAGGGATCCAACCTAGGTCAGCTGCATACAAGGCAGGTGCCCTCCCTGCTGTACTATCATCTGGCCCATTGTACAAGTATTTTTATACAAGCAACATAATATACAGGTGTCATTTGTGTTAGGCAAATACAACCCCAAAACCAGTAGAAACAAAACACAGAGAAAGTTTTTTGTTTTTTGGTTGTTTTTGTTTTCGTTTTTGTTTTGTTTTTGTTTTTTTTGTTTTGGTTTTTGGGTCACACCCAGCAGTACTCAGGAGTTACTCCTGGCTCCATACTCAGAAATCGCTCCTGGCAGGCTCAGGGAACCATATGGGATGCCGGGATTTGAACCAATGACCTTCTGCATGAAAGGCAAACGCCTTACCTCCATGCTATCTGTCCGGCCCCATAATACAGAGAAAGTTTTATAACAACTGGTTGAACATGCTTTGTTACAGTTTGGTTGTCAGTTTATTTGTAGAAGGTACTACATATTTTCATTGGTTTTTTGTTTTGGGGCCACACCTGCCAGTGCTCTAGGGCTACTCCTACCTAGCTCTGCACTCAAGAATCAGTCACTCCTGGTGGTGGCTGGAGGACCAAATGGGATGCTGAAGATTAAACCTAGGTCTGCTGCATGCAGAGCAAGTGCCTTCCCCACTGTACTCTCTCTGGCCTCAATACTTTCATTGTGAAGTGTTTTTAAATACTTATATTCTGGTACCAGAGGGCTAGCGCAGCTGGCAAGGCACTTGTTTTGACTGTGGCCAACCCCTTTCGATCTCCAGCACTCCATATGGTCCCTGTCAAGAGTAATTACTGAGCACTGCCATGTATGGATCAGACCTCTTCCCCTCAAAAAGAAATTCCCAAATCAAAATATTTTCCAATATTTGTCCTCAAACTCATGGCCTCAGACTATCTATTAGGACTATATTAGAACTATCTGTAGAATTTCCTCATTCAGTACCAGACACCCACCAGCTCTGGTGTAGCTGCTAAGGTGCTAAGCCCAGTGGTATTGCTCATTCTGTGTTCTGATGTCATTGGGGCCCATCTAATGCCGGGATCAGCTTAGGGCTTTGCATGTAGTAATCAAGTGCTCTCCATATGAGTCATCCCATTGCACCTGTGAGGACCCAGTATCCTCTGGAAATACTACAGAGTTAAAACTGTCCTTTCCTACATAGCGGGCCTTTGCTTCTTAATGGGTTAGGGCAAAATGGAGAAAAAGTTGTTTCACTGGAAATGCAGCAGCATAGCTCAGAGCCTGGCAAGTACACAGCTGCTAATGAGGGTTAATACACAGAAATGCATAGCCCATGGTCTGGGTATGATGCCCACAGCATACCAGCCCCATTGGCGGATGTTTCCCTGGTGCCATGGAGCCCTGCACCCCTTCTAGGAGATTGTGAACAAGAACAATCTCAGGATTTGTCCTGCCTTTCCATTCCTTAAATTTTGTGATTTGGTGGTTTGGGTTTCTCTTTATTTTTCCTTCCAACAGGACGAGTTAGTGAGTCCCAGGTGACAGCACATAAAGCGTCTTGTGGATTGATTTGGTGCTGCTTTTCTGGTTCTGAAGTCAAATGCCAACAGCTCGGCACATTGGGTCCTCTCCCATTACTCCCTGACAAGGTCAGGGATGCCAGAACTTGAATTGCTTTGGCTTTAGTGTCAACCCGAGTCAAAGTACAGTATTTAGGGTCTTTGCAGATTTCTCATTATTCCTTGATAGTCTTGGGCTTCTTTTTAAATAAGCTATCATTCTGAGAGGAATTGCAGATTTGTAGTTTAACGGAGCAAAGTTCCACATATATTTTCTGCATATACATACCCCTTTCTCTCACACTATCAGATACTCACACACTCTTCCACACTTACACTCATGTACTCACACTCACACACTCGTATTCTCAAACACACATACTCTCATACACTCACACATTCTCACACACATTCTCTTTCTTTCTCTATACACACACACACATACACACACACACACACACACACACACAGACACCTCACACCCTCACACCCTCTATTTTGAGGGCTTTCACAGGCAGGTTGATGACCAATTGCCATTCTCTGCCCACAAATCCCCTCTCCTTGGTCTGCTCATTGCTCTTCCTATCCCCTTCCCATTCCCTTATCCTACCCCAGGGCACCTCACTGTCTCCATAGCTTTGTCATATGGTGGGATCTGTATGGATTCCTCTTAGACTGACTTCTTAATTCTAGTCATGTTCCTGACAGGATCTTCCATGTTTTCTCCTGGTTTTAGTATATTTCTGAGTGGTGCTCAGGGGTTACTCCTGGTTCTGCGCTCATAAATTTCTTCTGGTAGGCTTGGGGGATAATATAGGATGCTGGGGATTGAATCCAGGCCTGTCCTGGGTCGGCTGTGTGCAAGGCAAATGCCTACCTACCACTGTGCTATCACTCTAGCCCCAATTTTGGCATATTTCTTGTCACACAGATACACCATTGTCAGTATGTGCCTTGGCTTAGTTACTTACTCATCTCTGAGAATGTTTCTTGACTGTTTCTAGATTTGCAGGTGCTAGAAACTTCTGGGTCAGTTGTTTTCTTTTTTTTATTATTTATTTAAAGAAAATATATCACATAGTTGAGACAATTGGTCATAATACATTTGTTTCAGGAAGAACAAAGGCAAAGTTATTTTAAAAAAAAATAGAGAAACTAACGAGATGGAAGAGAAAGAAAAGATTCAGTAGCAAGTATATTTTTGAAAATCGTTGAATCACCAATTAACTCATTAAAGGCCTAGCAGAAGGTTTAATAAGATTTTTTTCTTCTTTTCTTTTTAGGATAAGAGTTAGAGAAATACAGTAAAAACGGTATTAGAGTGGCAATTGTTGTTTGCATAGGCCCAGCAAAATGTGGGAAACATGTAAAGGAAAAACCTTGGTCTAGATACAAGGAGACCTTACCCCTGACGTTTTCTGGCTTAAGACCAACTAGCCCTCCCATCTAATTTTCTGTGTTCCTACTAGACTATCAGTACAAATATATATATATATATATATGCTCCCACATATATATTGAAGGATGATTAAACACATCTTGGGCCTACCAGGTTCAGTATAAGAAGCAGCTTTTCTCCAGAATTGGTCATAGGGCTGGACTTTTTTAATTCAAGGGAATATGGGTATGAGTGGATGAAATGCTGGGCCTCCCAGGCCAAGAAGGCTCCCTGAACCCAGAGGCCAGGTCATCTCAGCTTTTCCACCAGAAGTAAGTTTTATTGGAGAGCACATTATGATGACTCCTTCAGTAGTGTGTTCTAAGTTTAGTGATAGAAAGTAATGAAATAAAGATCGAAATAACTAGTGTGAATTTTAGAAAAATATTCATGTTTTATCTAAAACCATAGAGCTATATTGCTCATTTTAATACCCACTTGCCCAAAGATCTGTTATTTTTATTATACTGAGGAGAGGAAGGATGCAGAAAGATTTTTGAGAAAGCAAGAAAGCTCCCCAGCTCTCCTTAAACAATTTCTGTTAAAAAACAAAACACACAACCTTCTCCCTTTTATGTATGTTGTTTCTATTTTTGGGTAACACCTTGTAATGCTTTGAGGTTATTCCTGGCTCTGCACTCAGTAATTATTCCTGTGGGTCCTTGGGGACCATACAGGATGCTGGAAATAGAACTAGGCAGGCTATGTGAGAAGCAATTACTCTACCCGCTCTCTATTATCTCTGACCAATAATGGTTTTAACACAAGTTTTTATTACATTTTTGGACCACATCAGTGGTACTCAGGGCTTTCTCCTGGCTCTCTGATTAGAGATAACTCCTGGAGGGCTCAGGGACTGAACCCTGGTCAATTGCATGCAAAGCAAGTTCTCTACCCCTGTACTATTGCTCTGACCCCTTAAGACCTGCTTTTAATATAGATGTGGGTAGACCATGGAAGTGCATTAGCCAGAGAGAAATCAGGCAGGGCACATGGGTCTGATTCCCAGCATTGCAAAATTAATTAATTAATTAATTAATAAAAGATAGGGGCTTTATCTTGTGTCCTTTCTTCTGCTCTTAGGCACCGAAAATGAAGATGCTGAAAGGGTATATCAAAATGATACTCAAGCCAGTTGGGTTCACCGGATGATCATGAGGTTGGTGAGCGACTCGTCACTGTTCAACACCAGGGAAGGCCGTGCGGGAAAGGTGCACAATTTTATGCTGGGCCTGAACCTCAACACCTCGTACCCACTGTCACCCCTGAGAGACTTCACCACCCAGGAGTCCATGGACGAGGATGAACTGGACACAGCCGTGGCAGGTGAGGAAGCTTGGTACATTCCGAAAGCTCACTGGTGTACACAGCATGGCTCTCCCCTGAGAAGCTCCTCCTGTTTGTGGGGGAGGAGTCACACCCAGCAGCACTCAGGGGCTACTCCTGGCTCTATGCTCAGAAATTGCTCCTGGCAGGCTTGGGGGACCATATGGGATGCCAGGATTTGAACCACCATCCTTCTGCATGCAAGGCTAATGCCCTACCTCCATGCTATCTCTCTGGCCCTGAGAGGCTCCTCCTTAGCTGACCAGTCACACTCCCAGAGAAGGGGGTACTGAATGACCTGCAGTATTGGAATCTTGATTCCTTGGCACCTGGAAATGCTGGATTGGAGTAGATGCAGTTTAACCCACAGGACTCAGAGGGAGATAAAGCCATCTACAGTCCTCTGCAGGTGCTCCCACATAGAAAACCAGAAACTTGCATGCTGAAAGACCTGGGAATCCTCCCCAGGCCAGCATTGCAGGGATCACTTATCACTAGTCAGCCCTGAGAAGGCCACAACCCTTCAGTTCCATGGAGGTTCCAGGGCTTGTCTACCACATCCCACCCACACTTTCCATCTCTACTTGCCGTCATCACTGCCCCTGGGCTTGAACTATCTATTCTCATTCATGGAATTTCATGTTCCATAAAATCTTCAAATTCCACACAGGGAATATTTTTCCCTAAGAGTTTTCTATTATTTTTTTTTATCATACGGATAAAATATTAGTGAAAATTAGGATATGGCCTGGGAATTAGTTGTTGCTTTGGTCATACCATTTCTTTTTTTTTGACATTAAAAAAAAAAATTTTTAAATGTATTTGTTATTAAATCACCATGATTTATAGTTACTAATAATTGTGCTTTATTTTTTTTTATTTAAAGTACCATAATTTACAGTTACTGATAGTCAACTTCCCTCCACCAATGTGTCCAGAATCCCTCCTATTACACCCCCTCCCTTTTTAACTTTGGTTGTTATGTTTGGGTCTCATGATTTCAGTGCTGTTGGTGCTTATGTTTGGGAGGTTAAAGGATGTTATATGAGCCAAAGTTACCCTATTGTTTAAACATGAGGAGTAGATCTCCAAAACTTTGCAGCCAGGAAACACATTGGATTATAAATCTGCAGCCTGAACTTTCCTATTAGTTCATAAAAAAAAAAAACAAAAAAAAACTATGGGGGTCAGGGAGATAGCACAGCAAACAGGGTGTTTGCCTTGTACACAACCGATCCAAGTTCATTCCCCAGCATCCCTTACGTCCCCAAACCTGCCAGGAGTGATTTCTGAGCGCAGAGCCAGGAATAACCCCTGAGCATCACTAGATGTGGCCAAAATAACCAAAAAAAAAAAAAATTTACCATCTATGGAGAAGCTACTGTCTATTTATTCAGTCTATTCCATCCTAACCCTGGACATACTAGTCCTGTAATGTGACTTTTTTTTTTTATTAGGGTTAGGTCTACTTTTACTCAGACATCAGTTGTTACAGCATCAAAGAAATGTAGAAATGTGGGCCTATTGGGTGAATGAACAGCTTTTCTTTTCGTTTTGTTTTTGTTATTAGGGGGCCATACCTGGCAGTGCTCAGGGGTTACTTCTGGCTCTCAGAAATCACTCCTAGTAGACGCGAAGGATCATATAGAATCCCGGGGATCAAACTGGGTTAGCCACTTGCAAGGCAAATGCCCTATCCATTGTGCTATTGCACCAGCCCTATTTTTTATTTGGGGGGGACCTCCAATCATTTTCTCTATTTCTAAGAGGAACTGAACTCTTCTCTCTCTCTTTCTCTCCTCTCTTTCTCTCTCTCTCTGTCTCTCTGTCTTTCTCTTTCTCTCTGTCTCTCTGTCTCTCTCACCTCTCTGTCTCTCTCTCTCTCTCTCTGTCTGTCTCTCTCTCCTCTCTGTCTCTCTCCCTCTGTCTCTCCCCCCCCCCCCAAGGCTTCTGTATTTTTTTTGGTTCTTTGGGCCACACCCAGTGACACTCAGGGGTTACTCTTGGCTATGCGCTTAGAAATTGCTCCTGGCTTGGGGGACCATAAAAGACACCAGAGGATCCAACCGTGGTTCGTCCTAGGCTAGCTCGGGCAAGGCAGACACCTTACCATTTGCACTACCGTTCCGGCCCCATAGGCTTCTGTATTTTTGTTGTTGCTTCAAGGCACTCTGGGGTTACTCCTGGTCATTTTAGTCACTCCTGGATTGGTCCTGCGTTGGAAGTTTGCTAGGCAAACACCCTATGCTGTGCTATTGCTCTGGCTCCTCAACAGCTTTTTTAAAGAAAATAATTTTAGGGGCCAGGTAGGTGGCGCTGGAGGTAAGGTGTCTGCCTTGCAAGCGCTAGCCAAGGAAGGACCGCGGTTCGATCCCCTGGCATCCCATATGGTCCCCCCAAGCCAGGGGCGATTTCTGAGCACATAGCCAGGAGTAACCCCTGAGCGTCAAACGGGTGTGGCCCAAAAAAAAAAAAAGAAAATAATTTTACTTTATAGATAAGGGAGATGAGTGAATTATCCTCTTCTTCTAAAATTTGAGCTTCATTTAAAATTGTGTCAAACAGGCTGTAGCCTCTGTCTCAGAAGTCTTCTCTTCTTAGTAAACCTCGTGTTCTTGGTGTGAAAACGGGTGATTCCTTTGTTGTACACAATATGTAGCTGCTGTACTTTGCAATCTTGATGGGATAAATGTCCTGGGCAGGCATGCATTCTGCACTTCAAAGTTTTAACAACCTCTTGAGATTTTTGTGATATCTCATATGGCTTCAGAGATGTCATGGTTGATTGGTAAAGTCTGGATTGCTCAGTTGGAACTTCCAATAATAGATAACACATGAAAGTGTGGCTCTTAAAATCTTTGACATACTTGGACCTGACAAGTATATTTGCTTTTTATCTGAAATTCTAGTTAAATTAAACAGCCTGCATTTTTTTTATTGTATTAAGCTGATAACCTTAGGAACTGGGTCTCAGGGATCACTCCTGGTGATACTCAATGGACTATTTGGGATTGAACCCAGATTGGCCACAGATTCAATCAGGCAGATTCCTTTCCTGCTATACTATTGAATACTCCAGCCCTTCCAACTTTTTTTTTTTTATAAAAAATACCTTCTCTGCTTATTCTGTACTTTAGAAACAAGAATGTGAACCATTTTCATAAAATCACAGGAGAAAATAGAAATGTTGGCTATGATTTCTATAGATTTACATAGCTAAATCATTCTTTTGTTGAGATATTTGGAAATTTCTTTGAGAGGCCATGCCTGATCATACTTGCAGGACCCAGGGCAGTACAGGTTTGAAAGTTAGTGCTCAGACTTGGAGCTCTGGTGTTTGGGGCCCCCAGGACTATGTGATCCTGGGACTTTAATTTGGGTCACCAGGTATGGTCACCAATGCTTCAAGGCATTTTTAAATGTTTTCACCTAAACTTTTTTTTCAGTGGTAGTGCTACTTGGAAAGTATTTTAAAGTTCATGGCTTACTATCTCATTACAAATTGATTCTGCTCATTATATTTCTCCAGTTGGAAAACACATATGGGGTATGAATTTTCATCAAAATGAGAAGCTCAGAGCTGGCTTTCTGACAAAGTGCGCTCCTTGGTCCCTGGTCAGTGACACTTACAAGGACTGTGTATTCCACAGAATATTCTGGATTTCCTGTGATTTGTGAGATAGGCCCTTTTCAAGACATTCCCTCTTTTTTCTCTGGTTTCCAAAGTTTAAAACCTTGGTGTATGGAATGAAAAATTAAAAGGCTTATTAATTCACTGGGATCTCTTGGTTCCTGAAGTCTTCACTTAAAATCTAATTTCTTTTTCTTTTTTTTTTTCTTTTCTTTTTTTTTTTTTTTTTTTTTTTTTTTTTGGTTTTTGGGCCACACCCGGCAGTGCTCAGGGGTTACTCTGGCTGTCTGCTCAGAAATAGCTCCTGGCAGGCACGGGGGACCATATGGGACACCGGGATTCGAACCAACCACCTTTGGTCCTGAATCGGCTCCTTGCAAGGCAAACGCTGCTGTGCTATCTCTCCGGGCCCAAAAATCTAATTTCTTATGTGGTTAAAATACTATCATTTGCGGGGTTGGAGAGATAGCATAGAAGTAAGGTGTTTTCCTTGCATGCAGAAGGTCAGTGGTTCAAATCGCGGCATCCCATATGGTCCCCCAGCCTGCCAGGAGCGATTTCTGAGCATAGAGCCAGGAATAACCCCTGAGTGCTGCTGGGTGTGACCCCCCTCCCAAAAAAAAAGACATTTGTCTTAGGGGCCAGAGAGGTTAGCATGGAGGTAAAGCATTTGCTTTGCATGCAGAAGGTCAGTGGTTCAAATCTCGGCATCTCATATGGTCCCTGAGCCAGGAGCGATTTCCTGTAGAACCAGGAGTAACCCCTGAGCGCTGCCTGAACTCCCCCAAAAAATACTCTTATTTGCCTTCCCTAAGAAACAGGTCGAGGTGGGAGGGAAACAGGAAACATTGATAGTGGGAAAGGTACACTGTATGACTGAAGCCCAACAATGAACAATTTTGTAACCACAGTGCTTAAATAAAGCAATTAAATATTCTCATTAAATATTTATTTTAAGATTATTTTTTGTTATTTTTTTATTTTCCAGACCAAATAGAGACATTTCTCTGATCTTGTTATTATGTTAGGGAAATCTTACATTTTGGCTTAATTTAATGATAATATAGAAAGTATCTTAGAACCAGATCAAACTAAAATGAGAAAAATGTTTGCATGTGGCCAAATCAAGTTCAACCCCCAGCACCATATGGGCCCTGGAAGCCCTGGTTTTTAGCCTACTGTATCTGCTGACAATAAACACAATTAGATCGTGAAGTTACCCATATTTCTCTATTTTTAAATCCTTGCATACCCGAAAAGACTTTTAGTCATGTGGCTTCTTTTCCTGTTTACTTTTGCATTGATGATATCTTCTGTAATGAACCCCATCTGGAATAAGAAATTAAGACCTAGCTTAATTCAGGCCAGAGTACAAGACACAAATGTCCAAATATTTATACTATTGTACATTGAAAATGGAATCTGTGTGAGATATTTACAAAACAGTCTTCACAAACCCCATAACTGTACTGCCTTGTGGAAAGGTTACTCAGTTATTTATAGATATGTTATTTATAGAATATGCCTAAAGCTGTCATGCTGATGGGCAAGGTGCGTACCCTTGTATGCTCGAAGTTGGGAGATGAAGAGTGTTCTTCTCTTTATTTTGGTGGGGGGTGGGGGGTCCACCCCTGGCAGGATTGAAGAACCATATGGAGTGCTGGGGATTGAACACAGATTAGCTTCAGGCTTGCAAGGCAAGTGCCCTCTCCTCAATACTATTGCTTTGGACCTAGGGCCCTCTTCATTGTGGAATTTGGCACATTTGACCTTTTGGCAGATGTTAACGGTACTTCGGGCTCAAGTTCAAAAGTTAGGAAACACAGTTCCACCCCCTTGTTCACCAGTGATCTGGTGAGCATGACAGACAGTTGAATCCCATCTAGGCTGCTTTTCTGTTGAACAATATTAAGTCATTATCTAGCTACTTCATCTTCCTAATAATTGTATAATAACATTAAAATGAGGATTAACTAGCTCCTTCTTTAAAAAGTGCTATGGGGGTTGGAGATCTATCATAACAGTTAAATACATGCTTGCATATGGCAAAATAGGGTTCAATCTCCAGAACCATATGGTCTCTGGAGGCCCTAACATTGAGCCCCTGACCCAGGTGGCTGAATGTCTACAGGAAGAGCTCCCAGACCCTAAAACACTACTTGGGATAGCCTCACCATCATCCCAGTCTGTTGTTATTGGGCCAAGTTCTGGTGAGGAGAATAAGAAAAACAGCATAATTGGTTATAACCTGAATCTGCTTAACATTTCTCCAAACCTATTAAATGTGGATTTTGTGCATAAAATGCCTGCTCATATTTTGCAAAGTATCTTCCTTGCAACACAGTTAAGACTTCCTGTCATGGGGGCAGAGCTGTAGGACATCAGGGAGGGTGTTTACCTTGAAGTTGGCCAAACCCAGGTCCAATCTCAGATTGTTCCCTGAACACCATCAGGAGTGATTCCTGAGTACCACCAAGTGAGGTTCCAAAAACCAAACAAACAAATAAAACTTCCTGTCAATTTATCCAGAAAATTGAATCAGGGTGTTCAGCTCTGTGAAAGATCTGGGCTTGGATCTGTATAATGATGTTTCTCTCAACCATTATCTCAAGTTCTGAAAAACTAAAGCGATTTCTCATTTTCATGAGGAGAAGAAGCAGGCCCAATAGTCTAAGATAAATAGTCTGGTCTGGGTCTACTTGGTGGGTCATGAAGTAAAAACATTTGTGGGAGCTCTCTCTAATTTCCTTTCAGGGGAAAATACTGGAGCTTAAAAGTCCCTGTGACTTGGCCAGAGCAATAGAACAATAAGTTGACATGAAGGCTCAGGGACAGTGTGCGCTGCCAGTTGTAGCAGCCAGGTGGAATAACTGGTTTTCATTCTCTTCAAGATAATTCTTCTTTGCTGGTGCTAATCACTTACTGGATTGAAGCACCTTTTGGATTGGTTCCTTAGCCTTCCTTGCTCCACTTCAGGGTGTGGTCTTTCGCTCCCCAATAGAGACCCCGGGTCTCAGTGGAAAACTGCTTGCAGGTTTAGTTTTCCACAACCTAGCTATCTGCCTTCTGGCCTTAGTGTTAGCAACAGAAAGCTTGTGGTGGAATTTTCCTGGACCTGTACCATCCCCTTCAGATTTGTGTGGATTATTTCCTGTGTTGACATTTGCTCTCAGACCCGGGTCTCTCCAATCCCTTGGGATTAGGCCATGAGGCTTCTGCTTCACCAGGCTCACACACTTGGCTTCACCCTGTGTAACTTCATGTGTCAACCATGTACACTGCGAATCCTCTGTCTTGCTCATCACCTTGTTCTCCCCCTTTTTCCATTTCCACTTTGAAGACCCTGACGAATTTGAGCAGATCTACGAGCCTCTGGATGTGAAAAGTAAGAAGATCCACGTGGTGGACAGCGGCCTCACGTTCAACCTGCCCTACCCCTTGATCCTGCGGCCTCAGCGTGGCGTGGATCTCATCATTTCCTTCGACTTCTCAGCCAGGCCCAGTGACTCCAGCCCTCCATTCAAGGTGAGGGTAGCCCACCTGCCACCACTTAACCTGCAGGGTGACTTTGAATCCTGGGCCCCATAATCTTCTCCCTCGAGCCTATTCTCCTGTGTTCCTGTGAACACAGATGTGCTTCCATCATCCCCTGTGGATCATTAACTTGAATGACCACCTATGCACACACATCTCTTCGGTGTCTTCCAAACAGTGCCAAGAAGATTCCCTGTGAATGCTATTCAGGAGGCAAGAGAGGTTGGGGAGTCAGGGGCATATCAGAGAAAGAGCCTAAAGCCCTGCATGAGGCAGAAGACCCAGAGAAGAGAGAAGCCGAGTGATAAAGGTGCCACAACAGTGATGGGGCCCAAGAGCGGGGAGTGTCTGGAGATAGGTCAAGGCACACAGGGAATCCAGGGTGACCTGGACAAGAGCAGGTTTAGTAGGGCTGGGAGAGCAAATCCGGCCACAAGGACTGTGGTTAAGAAAACAGAGACAGGGGCCGGAGAGATAGCATGGAGGTAAGGCGTTTGCCTTTCATGCAGGAGGTCATCAGTTCGAATCCCGGCATCCCATATGGTCCCCCGTGCCTGCCAGGAGCAATTTCTGAGCCTGGAGCCAGGAGTAACCCCTGAGCACTACCGGGTGTGACCCAAAAACCACAAAAAAAAAAAAAAGAAGAAAAGAAAAGAAAGCAGAGACAGGGGCTAGCGATAGTACAGCAAGTAAGACATTTTTTCGTGCATGCTGTCTGCTAGGGTTGAATCTCAGGGTTGTCTTAGAGATCTGAAGTTTGCTCTTTTCATTTATTCATTTTCTTGCAAAAATATGGTGCTTGATCTCCATGACATTTTTATTAGGGGGAGAAATATTTGTATTCTCAAGAGCACCTTGAAAGGAAATTATAAAGCTAATATAATTTGTTTTATTTTATAAAGGCAGGTTGTGTTCAAGAGAGCAAGTGTGAGACTGGTTCGGTGCCCCGGGATGGACTGAGATAAACTCACAGGCTGGGATCAGCATAGAGTTTAGCAGTGAGCGCGTTAACCAGAGGAATCTAATCCAGTGGGCTGCAGGACCTTCTAATTAACAGGACCTCTTGGGAAGGCTGGAAGAACTGGAAATAGATTCTCAATGGGGCCCTTTCCAGCAGATAGATGACTTCACAAAATTGGAATTTTAGGATGATTCACCTGACAGTGGGAAACAGGATGAGTAGGAGAAAGCCAGACAAAAGCTGAAAGCCAAGAGGAGTTTCTGGAGTACTAGCATTTGGTGGGGGGGGAGAGGGCCGTCTCCTTGAGGCCATACCAGTGCCGTAAACCCAGGGCAGTCAGTGGGTGCCTCAAAGGTGTGAGCATTGTTCTTTGGCCAGGGTAGTGGAAAATGACAGAATCATCCTAACAGACATGGGCCAAAGTCTAACCCCTCACAAGCTGTTGCTAGGAGGTTCTAGAAAAATCTGAAAAGAATTTTGGTGCTTCATTGTAGTTTTAAAATGCACATTGATTCATTGTTTTTTCTTTTTTTTTTTTTTCCCTTGGGTCACACCCCGCAGTGCTCAGGGATTACTCCTGGCTCCATGCTCAGAAATCGCTCCTGGCAGGCTGGGGAACCATATAGGATGCCGGGGTTTGAACCACCATCCTTCTGCGCCTAAGGCAAACGCCTTACCTCTGTGCTATCTCTCCGGCCCCAGATTTATTGTTTTTCATGAAGAAGATAAAGAACATATATGCTATGATTTAAATCACAGTATAAAATGTGGAAATTTGGTCTATACTTCAAGTGCTTCTGTGCAAACTCATAGGCATTAGCTGTTGGTTTGTCAGTATTTTTATTTAGAATCTTTCCTCCTTGTGTGTGGTGTGTGTGTGAACACTGAGGTGATGTCACTTTGCTTTGCTTTCATTTTTTGTGGTGGGATGTTTGTAGCCATACCTGGCATTGCTCGGGTCCTCCCTGACTGTTCAGGAGTTATTCCAGGCGATGCTCAGCGGACCACATGTGGTGCTGGGAATTGAAGCCAAGTCAGCGTGAATTGAAGCAAGGCAAGTGCTCCTCTCTCCCACGCATGCATGTTCCCTCTCGCTCTCTCTCACTTGCTCTCTTGTTTTCTCTCACTCTCTCGCTCTCTCATTCTCTCATTTTACAAATTTATTCATAGTTGAGTTTTAGACATTCCTCCACCGGTGTTTAAGTGCAGTGTTCACATATGAGTCTCATGATTTCGGGGTTGTTGATACTGTGCTTTAGATATTTAGCTCTGTCCTTCCTTAGCTCCAGCGATGGCCCTGAATCCCCTTGGCCCCTGCCCCCCATTACTTCTCACCAATCTTTCTCCACCTGCTTTATTTCTTTCCTCCTCCCCATATTGTGGGACCAAGGGCAATTTGAGCATCTCCACTTGCACCACGCACACCTTTTCCTCATGCAGTTGTTCTAAGTACCACATATACTCATTTCAGCCTGTGTCTATCCTTTCTTCAGACACTGATCTCTTTTTTTAAGAATATTTTTAGTCATGGTGACTGGCAATCCTGTGACTGATAGGGTTTTATGTGTTCCCAACACCATGGCCTCTAGCAGAGGGTCTGTCCTCCTCCACCCTGTGTCTCAGACCTCCTCCTTCACTCCCCCTCAGTCTGTCCCTTCCTCCACAGTGAACTCTGTAGTATAATTCTACAGACCAGAAGTTCTGTCGCTTTTGGCTATTTGTCAGTTATTCCCTTACGGTGTCCCTTTGTGTCCATATGCAAGGTGACTATCTGTCTGTCTCTCCTTACTAACTTCATTCAGCACCGATCCTCTCCAGTCTCGTTTACATAGTGGGCAAATTGCATGATTTTGTCTTTCTATAAGACAATTAGTGTCTTACTGTGTCTGTCCACAGTCTCTTGATCCAGGTGTGACCAAACCATCTTCCCACCATATTGATAGAAGACACTGGCTTTGGTGCCCCGGGGGGGCATGTGTGAGACCCCTGGGTTTGAGCCCTGCCCCAAGTGGTCCCCCTACAGTCACCATCTGGTGGCGCCCAAGCACTGAGCTCTCAGGGCCTCATTGCCAGGCTGATCACTGTGCAAGTGAACCCTGGTGCCCCTGCCCAGCTGGGTATAGTCCCCACGAAAGTATCAAACATAAAGATTGATAGGAGGGGCTGGAGCAATGGGACAGCAGGGAGGATGCTTGCCCTGCATGATCCCTGAGCACTGCCAGGTGAGTCCTCAAAAATAAAAGGCAAAACAAAACCTAAAACTGATATGGAACCCACATTCACTGCCACGTCGTTATTGAATACATGAAAACAAAACTTGGTTTGAGAGATTAGCTGGTAGTTTTCTATTTTTAAGGCTGACATGTCCTTAGTAATAAAACAGTGTAATAAAGTCTGGGTGAACACTTTGAACTATCCATTCTACTTCAGAATTGTGGATAATCTGAACCTTTCATAGGCTGTGTCTAAGAGATGGGTGGATGGGGAGCAGGACTTTTGAGAATGAGAACCACAGTTTCTAACTCGCAGCGTGTGTGTGTGTGTGTGTGTGTGTGTGTGTGTGTGTTTATTAGGCCAGATACAGATTTTCATGGTTCTAAATGACATTAAAAGTATCTTGGTGTTACATTTCACCAATTTTTGTTGTTGGTAACCATTTAGTAATTTAAGACAATCTGTGCCAACCTAGTTTATCAATGAGAATTTGTTCCTCAAGTTGATCATGGAAACAATATAGGACCTCCAGGCTCAAATGTGTAAATTAAGCAAATCACATTGAGGAAAGAGTGTTCATGTTTTAGGACAAAAGCATATTCAGAGATCACTCCTGGGCATTTTCTTTCCTTCACCTGACTAAATTTTAAGTGTTATAAATTATGTTAGTTATGTTTTCTTTTTTTAAAAAACGATTGATTGATTGGTTTCTGGGCTACACCTAGCAGCACTCAGGCAGGCTGGAAAATCATATGGGATGCAGGGAATGGAACTAGGTCCCTACCGGGTCGGCCACTGCAAGGCAAATGCCCTACCACTGTGCTATCTCTCTGGCCTTTGTTATGTTTTCTTATAGTTAAAATAAATCACAGTTTTCATTGCCCCTTTTAAGTGCTTATTGACTAGAAGTGGGACAATGGACTCATTCTCTTAACTACTTCAGGAGGAAAGATGCAGAGAAAGGAGAAAGGAGAGAAGGCAGTGATGAAGAGAGGCAAGAAAATGTGAAATGGGGCCCGGAGAGATAGCACAGCGGTGTTTGCCTTGCAAGCGGCCGATCTGGGACCTAGGGTGGTTGGTTCGAATCCCGGTGTCCCATGTGGTCCCCCATGCCTGCCAGGAGCTATTTCTGAGCAGACAGCCAGGAGTAACCCCTGAGCACCGCCGGGTGTGGCCCAAAAAAAAAAGGAAAAAAATTGTGAAATGATCCCATTTCACAAAGATAGAAGTCTTTTGAGGGGGTTTGGGGGGGACACCACACTCAGTGATCCTCGGGACTTACCTCTGGCTCTGCACTCAGGAATCACTCTGGCAGTCCTCAGGGGGGCATATGGGATGCCAGGGATTGAACATGATTGCCCTCTCTCCAGCCCCAGAAGTCCTTTATTTAAATTAGTTTTGTAGACTTGCACTATTTCACTCAAGGTTAAAATTCTATTTCAATCCCATAAATACAATTTTTTGGGGGGTCATGCCCAGCAGCACTCAGGGATTACTCCTGGCTCTATGCTCAGAAATCGTTCTTGGCAGGCCCAGGGGACTATATGGGATACCGGGATTCGAACCACCATCCTTCTGCATGCAAGGCAAATGCACTATATCCATGCTATCTCTCTGGCCCCAGACTTTTATTTTTTCAATATGCAAATAAAAGAAAAGGGTTCCAAATATTGTGGAGCCTCCACCCCAAGATATTCTATAGAAAAGCATCCAGGGGAGGGCTGAGATTTTGCACCATAAACTTCTTTGTGAATATGAGATGCTTGGGAGGGACCAGCAGGCCCACATGGAGCACTGCCCAGGAGCCTGGGACTGTGGTTTGTCTGGAGGGGGGGGGGTCCCCCACCACTCCCTCCTACACTCCTAACACCCACACTTGGCTGTCTCTTTGGCTTCTGTCTGGACTGAGGAGACATCAAACAGGACGTGCGTTTTCTACCCTGTCATCAGCAGCTCTTCATCTTTTCCACATCCGGATTGCAGGGGGAAAGAGAAAGTTTCTGTGGCTCCTTGAGTCCATGTCACAGCTGAGTAAAAATAGCAGGGCCTCTACCTGGTTGTTTCCTGGTCACTCCACCCCCACCCCCACAGTGTGCGCCCCGCCAGGCACCCGAGTCATCATCATCATTGAGGCTTTAGGAAACTCCTTCCTTTTCTTTCCACACTGTTAGTCCAGAGCCTGAACTTTTCTTTTTGCTTTTTTTGGTGTTGAATAATCTTGAGTAAATGGTTATGAACAACGCTGCCAAGAAATCACTGAATAATCTGGCTACCCAGCAAGGAAAAATGAATGAGTGGTAAAATTCTTTTTGCCTGCCAAAGCAGTTTATCATAGAGATTTAGGGTTTCCAGTGAAAAAGAAGTATATATATTTAGTGCTGGCTCATGATGAGCAAGTATTGATTCTAAATTAAATGCTTTATTTTTTCAGACGTGTCCTTGTAAAAGAGGGTTGATATAGTGAAAAGTCAGCACCAGAGGCATCCAATAACAGGTTTTAATGAAGACAGTCTTTTTAAATATATCTTTAAACTTTATTTATTAATTCATTGATTTCTTTCTGGGCCACACCCAGCAGCGCTCAAGGGTTGCTCCTGGCTTTGCACTCAGAAATCGCCCCTGGCAGGTTGAGGGACCATATGGTTGCCGGGAATTGAAACCAGGACCCTCTTGGGTCTGCCTCATGCAAGGCAAATGCCCTACCGCTGTGCTATCTCTCCAGCCCCGAAGACTGTCATTTTATGTAAGTTTAACGTACTATTTTGTTTCATTTTATGTAAAGGAGTTGGGCCACACCCAACCATGTTCCGGTGCTACCCCTGGTTCAGGTATGAATTGGGGTTACCCAGATGAAATCAAGCACCTTAAACTCTATGATATAGCTCTGGTCCTAAAATGCTATATTTTTTTTCTTTTTTTAAATGCTATATTTTAAAGTAATATTTTTCTTAAATCTAAATTACCAAATTTTTATTTTACTTAAAAAAATTTAGAGGGCGGGGGTCACACACAGCAGCTCTCAGGAGTTACTCCTGGCTCTGCACTCAGAAACTACTCCTGGCAGGCTTGGGGAACCAAACAGGAACCCAGGTTGTCTGTATGCAAGGCAAGTGCCCTACCCATTGTGCTATCACTCCAGCCCCTTTTTAAAAGGTGCTCAAGGCTTACTCCTAGCTCTGTGTTCAGGGATGGTTTGGGACACCAGGTTTGAACCCTGGTCAGCTACATTGCAAGGACAAGCTCCTTCCCAGCTATACTAATATTAGTTTCTGCCTCACAGAACTCTGAAAAAATTTTATTTCATCTTTATGACAGTGTGGAGGAAGGTAGTAGTCCTTTTTCATTGACTTATCACTAGCTTACAATTATGCAACTTTAAGGGTTTAGCTTCACACATCTCCATGTGTGTCCTGGCCACCACCTGCACCCCCTAGTTTTCAACTCCACCACCACCACCAAGAAGACCCCATTGCATCCCCCCATTCCTTCATTCTCCTTCCTGTCACCACCACAGTCCTCAGCCAGTGACTAAGTTTCATTGTGTTGGGCTCATTCTTAGCACAATGATTCATGCTTCTCAGAGTGAGAGACCATCCCATAACTATCTCTCCCTCCCTTAGTCACTTAGCATCATCCCCTCCAGTGCCAACCACTTGCCCCCATAATAGTAGAGTAGCAGGAGCAGGTCACCTAGCAGCCTGTCACTTCTCCCAGCTGTTATCTGAATGTCTGCAGCCTCTGAGTTGCGGAGACAGAAAGGGGTTTGCTCTTGTTTCAGGGAGCAGGAGCATTAGGGCTACATGGGTGTAATTTTTCATAGTGACTTGCCCTAAAAACCTGAACTAGAGCTCCAAGCTCTATGTCTGAATGAGCCATTCAACTGAGGCAGGAAAACAGCCACCTGTACCTCCACCTGCCCCCTTGCAATGCTCTTTCTAACCTACGGGGGTTTAAAAACAGTCTCTATCTGATACTCCATAAAGATCATTGAATAAATTCATTAGCCCTCTAGCTGTACTACAGAACTTATGGGGAAAAAAACTACTTTGTTAATAATAACTTATGGAAAATAACTACTTTGGTTGGGGCAATTCATAGCAGAGCTTTGGGATGACTCCTGGCTCTGCACTCAGGCATCACTCCTGGTGGTATTTAGGGGACCCTATGGCACGCCAAGGATAGAACCCAGATCAGCCACATTCAAGGTGAGCGACCTCCCTGCTGTACTATGGCTCCAGCCCCAAGAATAAACCCCCTTTTTTTTTTTTAAATACTTTTTTAATAACATTTGTCTCTTTACACCTGAAATGTTTTTGTTTCCACTAGTTTTCACTCCTGGCTAAAAATCTTAACAGCAAACATCCTTGATTTTGTGTCTCCTGCTCCATGCTCAGAACTCAGGCCATGGTTCCTGAGAGCCCATCAGTGTGGTGATAGGTGACAGGATAGTTCAGCCCTGTGCAAGTCATCTTCACCAGCATTTCCCATTCCCACCCTCTCTGTCTCTTCTTTCTTCCTCTTTCATTCTGAACACATTCTCCCCTGCAGACTTTTGGACAGCGCATATTGGGGTGCAGAGAAACGACCCTTCGCCCACCTGGGCCCTTCTCAGACTAAACAAGCAGAGACATTAATTCCGTACAGATGCTTAAAGAGCAAAGATAAATCACATATACGTGGATAGTTTTCAGGTTCATGATTCCACAGTTAAGTCCACAAAATCAGGGGTAGGAGTGTAATGGCGTGAGGAGAGATATAGAGTTCATGAGAGGAAGGATGGTTTCATCAGCTGAAATTGTCTCTGCTGGCTCCCCTCACCCCTCAGGAGATCTCTGATGAGAACATTATTTGAGTAGAGAACTGTTCTGGGCAGTCTATTCTAGAAGGTTCTGCTAAATCTCCTGAGATGCATGCCCCTCCCCTCACTGTGGCTGCATATGCCAAGGTGACACATTGGCATTTGTCAGCTCTGGACATCATGGGGAAAGTTTCCGGTCATTTTTGGGGAGTTGGAACCCTCATGAATTCTGTGTGCCTGAGGCCAGCTACTGCACAAAAAGCAGCAGACACTGCGTTCCCTCTTCTGAGCACTGCCTTGTGAGAGGGTAGCTGTTGTTTACACCCAGGGTTTGCAAGTTATAGGTCCTCAGGCTGGAGTTTGTGCTTCTGTGATGTCTGTGTGCCTCAGCCTGCTCCTGAGTGTCTGGAGACAAGCCAGCTCTCCAGCTGTTATCTTGCTGTACCTTTAGGCTTCCTCACTGCATCTGTGCTTGTGCTCAGTGCTGTGTGGCCAAGCTGGGACCAATATCCATCGGTCTGTCCTGGATCTTCTCCCTCACTCCACTGACAGAGTCCAGAGATTGACAAGTGAGCTTGCCATGCCTGCTGACTGCACTCTTAGACACAGACTGACCAGATGCTGGAACCCCAAAAGTCAAAGAACTTTGCATTATGAAATGCATAATATTTAATTAGCTTTGTAGAGTAAATATGGTAAAAAAAAATATTCCCATAAACTCACTCCACTTTGTTAGCTCCAATAGTTACAAGGGCCTGAAAATCAATAGAGAAGTAGTTTTATTCCATTCTAGCAACTTGATTAACCAAATTTGGGGGGGGCACACCTGACAATACTCAGTGTTTACTCCTGACTGCACTCAGGAGTTACTCTGATGTGGCTAGGGACCATATGGAATGCCAGGGATCATACCCAGGTTTGTCACATGCAAGGCAAGCGCCTACCATGCTATACTGTCATTCCAACCCCCTTTTTTTAGTGGGATGTGTTTTTTGGGGTCACACCCAGTGGTGCTCAGGGCTTACTTCTGGATCTGCATTCAGCATGTGTCAGCTGCATGCAAGGCAAGCCTCTACCTACTGTTTTCTCTCCCCGGCTCCTTCAATGATCTTGACTCTGGCCAAGTGTACTGTGATGAATTTGTTGGCTTTTGTATATTTTGAAGACCGATTTTGTCCAACAGGGTCATTGTTGTATTTTATTTTCCTGAGGTGGGGAAGGGGGACGAGAGTTTCATATCCAGCTGTGCTTAGAGGCACTCCTGGTGCCCCTTAGAGGGCCCATATGGGGTGCCGGGGATCAAATCCAGGTTGGCTGCGTGCAAGGCTGGTGCCCTCCTCACTGCACTATCTCTCTGGCTTCTTGGGTTGTTGGTAGCAAGAATCGTGCTAGTTCCAAATTATCGAGTGGTGGCCAGTCCCACAGGAAGAAGAAAGACTAGCTTCCCCATGCATCTTTCTTTTTTTTTTTTTTTTTTTTTTTTTTGGTTTTTGGGTCACACCTGGCGGTGCTCAGGGGTTACTCCTGGCTGTCTGCTCAGAAATAGCTCCTGGCAGGCACGGGGGACCATATGGGACACCGGGATTCGAACCAACCACCTTTGGTCCTGGATCGGCTGCTTGCAAGGCAAACGGCGCTGTGCTATCTCTCCGGGCCCTCCCATGCATCTTTCTTTCTCTTGCACAGGAACTTCTCCTTGCAGAAAAGTGGGCTAAAATGAACAAGCTTCCCTTTCCAAAGATCGACCCTAATGTGTTTGATCGGGAAGGGCTGAAGGAGTGCTATGTCTTCAAACCTAAGAACTGCGACATGGACACAGACTGCCCCACCATCATCCACTTTGTTCTAGCCAACATCAACTTCAGGAAGTACAAAGCTCCAGGTAGGTGCAGCGTGGGGTGCTGGGATATAAAAGGTGAGGGAGTGTGCGTCATTGGGGTGGCCCTGGCAGCCCATGCACCAGCAAGGCCCCCCTCCCTGGATACCCCCTCCTCCCCTTAGTCCCTTGGCCTCTCCCTCTTTCTCACCCTGCAGCCCCTTACTCTCCTACAACACAGAAAAATGCCTGGAGTTTCCTGTGTTGAGATGAGTGTCATGAGGGCTGTTGGAATTTTGTGTACTGATCGTGGGAGAGAGGCCTCATTTCCACACAAACATTTAAAAAAATATGTGGGGGGCTGAGACGTGGCTCAGCAGAAGAGCACAAGCTTCATTTGTGGGCCTAGGATGCATACCTCCACCCACAAACATACATTTTCAATATGTTTAGTGTTTGAGATTCTGGCAGCTTCAGCTGATGGTCAGATTAATGCAGTCTGGCAACACCACATGGCTCATGATTTTAGGTTGCCGTGTTCAAGCTTAAGGCACAGCATGATGATCTCCTTTGGCCTGGTAGAAGCTGAGCATCAAGTAGGCACCCCACGGAGTCTGGTATACTCTCTTTTCCTCAGGGAAAATACTCAGCATGCCCTCAGAGATCTATCTTTTAGTGAACAAATAGGAAGCAATGGCCCTCCCCATTGCAGCTGCCCACTTGGGGGACCTGAGTTCAAAAAGTGCTGACAGTTCTTAACCTCTGTTATGGTGCAAAGAAGATGTAGTTGATATAAGACAGACAAGAAAAATGCACCAATGAATTTGAGAGGGAAATTCCCTGAAAAGGAAGCATGGTTCTAGAAAGCAGAGAGAGGCAGGAAAAGGGCTTGCCAGTGTGGTGCTTTGAGTTGACCCTAACCCAAGAGGAGGAAGGGCAGGCTCATCCCATGCATTCTGTCCAGTGAGTGCAGCTGATGGAACCCAGAGAATGTTCTGTCACTTTCTGTCCAGGAGGGCCTGTTTACTGATAACCTTAGACACCTGGGCCAGTGAGGCAAGGAGGTAGAATATTGGTGTGGGTTGCCTGGATACAATCTGGGAAGAGGGCTCAAGTATAGCAGAGAGGAATGGGGTGGGGGGAGCAGTAGGGCGCTTGCCTTGCATGCAGACTACCCAGAACGGATCCGGGTTCAACCCCCAACATCCCAATATGGTTCCCCAAGCCTGCCAGGAGCAATTTTTGAGTGCAGAGCTAGGAGTAACCCCTGAGTGCCACCAGGTGTGGCCCATAAACAAAAAAAAAAAGAAAAATTAAAAACAAAGAGCTGGCCCAGGTCACCCTGCACCCCACCATGAGGCAGAGTGCCAGGAGAGCCTGACATCATCTCTCTAAGAGTTTGGAGTGGCACATGGAACCAGCCCTGCTTTTGGGGAGCAAAGCAGCCTCTACCTTTAAAAGGTACTTGAGGGAACCACTAGGAAATGGGGAGTGACCATGTCCTCATGCACCAAGCACAGGGTTCATGAGGGATTCATGATGAGGGGCCATGGAACATGCAAACACACAGCTCTGACGAGGCCCACCAATTTGTGTGGTTAGCTGTGTGCCGAGTGTAGTAGAGAGACTTTGCTCTTTGTAGAAAGACTTTGTCCTTTTCCAAATTACCCCATCTCAGCCTTCTGATATTATAGGTGTTCCCAGAGAAACCCAGGAAGAGAAAGAAATAGCAGATTTTGATATTTTCGATGACCTGGAATCTCCATTTTCAACTTTCAACTTCCAGTATCCAAATCAGGCTTTCAAAAGACTACATGATCTGATGCACTTCAATACCCTCAACAACATTGATGTGAGTATCTCCTGCAGTCCTTGGCACTGTTGCACTGTCATGGAGTTGGACACAAAACAACCATGTAAAATTCACAAATAAGATCCACGTCTTCATTGGGGCCAGAGAGAGAGCACTGGGGGCTGGGGGGGGGGGTGGGGATTGCTTAGCACATGGCTGACTTGGGTTCATTCCCCAGCCTCCTATATGATCCTTTGAGCACCACCAGGAGTGATCTCTGAGTGTAGAGCCGGAGTGACCAGTGAGCATTGGTAGGTGTGACCCCAATATAAACAAAAGAAATCCACGTTTCCATATTGACAGAGCACATTTCACTTTGGAAAGAAAAGTGATTAAAAGGATTTATACAGGGGGCCGGAGAGATAGCATGGAGGTAAGGCATTTGCCTTGCATGCAGTAGGACAGTGGTTTGAATCCCAGCATCCCATATGGTCCCCCAAGCCTGCCAGGAGCGATTTCTGAGTATAGAGCCAGGAGGAACCCCTGAGCACTGCTGGGCGTGGCCCAAAAACAAACCAAAAAAAAAGAAAAGAAAAGAAAAAAAGAAACTCGATTATCAACAAGTCATCTCGGTGTTGATCATTCCTTTTATTCTTGGCACTGCCAACTCTGCTGCTGAGGTTCTGGAAATTCTCCCCTCTTGAACCAGAAACTCCGCTGTGTGCTGGGGATCTTGCTGGCTTGCCACTGCACATCAATGTTTGTCAAAAAGTTTTGTCACTTGGAAAGCCTAAGTTCAGTGCTACTGGTTTTTTATATTCAGAGAAAAAAAGGTTCAGAAGGAAAGGAAAAAATGGAGAGTGCTCAGCCTGTCTCTCTAGGACAAGGAGGAGGGTTTAGTGTGTCAAGATCACAAAGCCTCATTGTCTGTTTTGTCTGGATTGGCTTGAAATTGGTAGGGATTAGTGTGTGCCTGTAATGGTTACATCATAAGTTTTCTTGTTTTGTTTGTTTGGTTTTTGTTTTTGTTTTGGGGCCACACCTGGCTCTGTGCTCAGAAATTGCTCCTGGTAGGCTCGTGGGACCACATATAGGGATGCTGGGAATCGAATCCAGGTACTCCTAGGATGGCCCTGAACAAGGCAAATGCCGTACCACTGTGCTATCTCTCTAGCCCCTATAAGAAGTTTATTAATTTGTACCCAAATGCATTTTTCCCCAATAAGCTCTATTCCTGCAGCTCTCAAATACTTTCTTGTCAGTCTTTGTTGGGATTTAATTCTGAGTGGCAGTTTACATTAACGAGGAATTTTTAAACTTTTTCACTCATAAGCCCTTTTTATATGTAAAATGTTATACATCAGGGGTACATAATTTGTAGAGGTGCATAAAACTGGTATAGAGAGCAGTTACTGATAGTAAGCCCCATAAATAGGTGTATTTTAAAGCAACTGGAAAGCAGTCTGTTACCCACAGACCTGCAGGCAGCCACCACCAAAGTGTCACTGAAGATTTGGGGCAGGGAAGAGGCTTGGTCTGGAAGGGTTTGGCCTGGGCTGTGGTCTTTGGGGGTGAGTGAGGAGTGTCTGAATGTGAGTATGTGTGGAAGGGAGTGTTTTGTGAGTGTGCCATTGAGCTCTGCATGTGTAAGTCAGTTATGTGTGAGTGGTTATGTGAGTGTCTGTAAGTGTACGGGGAGTTGTGAATGTGGCTGTCGGAATGGGTGTGTGTTTCTGTGTGTCTCTGCTTCTCTTTATGTTCTGTAATTGAGTGTATGTCTATTGTCTGCATGTGTCTGTGTGCTTTTTATCTGTGTGTGTGTGTACACGTCTGGGTGTGTTGTCCGTGTCTGGGTGTCAATCTGTGAGTTTGGGTCGGTGTTTGTTCTCCCTGGGTGCAACTGTAGACCCCCACCCTCCAGCTCCCTCCCCTTTCCTGTGCTAGGAAGGGTAATGGATCTTGCTAAGGGACAGCAAAGGAGAGTCCCACAGTGATGGCATTCCTTGGCTTGTCACTGGAGAGTCACTTGCCCAGGGCAGACACTAATCGCTTTTGAAGTCCCCAAGGACAACATGGCTGGTAGGTGGGACCAGTTATGGGCTTGGTGCTGACAATGGGGAGGTTAGTGCTGACAGCCATGAGCACTAACTCTACCCTCTTAGACTATGGGCTGGCCTGCAGCCTCCTGCAGGGTCATTTTGAGCTTGTGCTCTCAGTGGTGGCCCAGCAAAGCCCCTTCTTCAGCTCACAGGGCTGGAGTCTGACCCACCTCTGCCCTTTCCCTTTGCAGCTTTTGTTCCCTAGAGCAGCTGCCTGGCTCTACTCCCCTGGCATTAGGGTTTGCAGTGGCCATGCTCCAAGGTCTTTAGAGGTCTTTGCTCTACCATGGTCTGTGTGGCTCTGAGAAATATTATAAAAAGAGAGTTTCCGGACACTGCTGACCTTGGGCTTCTGATCTCTTTTCACACGCTACTTCGTCACTGGCAGTGGGGAGCCCTCATGAGCTCACAGCATCCAGCAGAGGGGGATAAGTCAGATCCTGAGCTGCCACTCTCTGAGCAAAGAGAACGTGAGAGGCAGATGTGGTGAAAACAGTCTCTCTTCAGTGCCTTCTGCTTGGAGAGACAAATTTAGATGTTTTTCAAGCACTACTACTCCAGGCCTGCGCACACACGCCTGAGCCCTGTGCTTCCTCTCTGGCCCTCACTGACACGATTCTTTGAAGTCAGAGACTGACAGATAGGTCAGTGCACAGACACCCCAGACCTACTCAACTTTTCTCCTTGTGGATTCCAAGGAGGGCACCAAGCAATCCTCCTTCTTCTTATTCATCCATGAGGTGCATCCTGAGAACCAGCTAGTGTCAGGATGTGGGTTTGCCCAGCAGATGCCAGTGATGTCTCCTAATGAGTTTTCTCAGCCCTTTAGCCACACCTGACAGTGCTGGGGGCTGACTCCTGGCTCTGTGCGCCTTGATCATTCTCCTGGAGGGCTTGGGGGACCATCTGAGTTGCCTGGGATTAACCTAGGTCAGTTGTGTACAAAGCCAGTGTCCTCCCTTACTGTCTCTCCATCTGCTTGCTTTCTGCTTTCCCACAAGCACACCTTC
Source organism: Suncus etruscus (assembly GCF_024139225.1). Taxonomy (NCBI): domain Eukaryota; kingdom Metazoa; phylum Chordata; class Mammalia; order Eulipotyphla; family Soricidae; genus Suncus; species Suncus etruscus. The sequence continues at coordinate 51,442,720 of NC_064854.1, read as the reverse complement.
ACTTCCCACAATCCAAGAGTTTCCCCACTGCCTCTTTGTAAGACTGTCCTTGTGTGTGGGGTCTCCCGCCCCATCCTGCCTCTCCCCTCATCCTTTGTCCCAGAACTGGCCTTTTTCCTGTTCAGTCAGGCTCCAGGAAGTACTCTGTGTTCTTTCATTTTATCAAGTTGTTTGTTGTGCTTTTGGGCCACACATACAGGTACTCACTATGTTTACACTGTGTAACCCTCACAGGTTACTTCTGGTTCTGTGCTCAGGAATCACTCCTAGCCCTAGTTGTGTTCAGGGGATCATATGGGACACTAGGGATCGAATCCAGTTCAACTGTGTGCAGGGCAAGCGCCCTCCTCACTGTACTGTCATTCCAGCCCCATCATTTTATCAGTTTTTATTAGTACTCTTCCCTGTTCTAAGTGGGAATGAAAAATCTACAACACTAGGAAGGCCCCTACTTTGTAACCCATTGTTCTGCTGGGACAGAAACACTAACCAAAGTTGTGATCTCTGTAGATTGGGGCTTCATCTTTTTCTCTATAAATGTCATTTTTGGTTCTCTCATTTTCGCATGTGGAAACTCAGCACTAGCCAGCAGGTTGCTTATCATCTCCATCTCAAAACCAACTTCCCCTTGGATGTGTCTTCCAGTGTTGTTTCTCTAGTCATAGGGTGGCAGGGTCACACTGTTGAAGGATCTGGAAGCTCTAGGAATTCTGGGGGATGAAGCATAAAATCAGACAGGAACAGGTATCATGCATCATTTTTTAATTTAAGAAGAAATTTTTTTGTTTGTTTTGGGGCCACACCTGGTTATGCTCAGGGCTTATTCCTGATAGCTCAGGACTATCACTTTGGCCCCTTGAGAAGAAAATTTTAATTTGATCTTTTGCTTTTAGTTTTACCCTGTATCAGGCCAGAAAAGTTGGACTTGGCAACAGATGTAGACCTGGGTTTAGCATCTTCTATTTATATCATCACAGTTGAGTATTTTCTGTAGTAACCTGAAAAAAAATAGTAGTTTCCCTAGTATTCCACTGCCACCTGCTGGTTAGAATGCAGTCATTGTATTTGCATTTCCTAGTATATATAGGTTTGGGGGGTCACACTTAGCAGTGCTCAAGGGTAACTCCTGGCTCTGCATTCAGGAGTCATTTCTGGTGGTGCTTCAAGGACTAAATGCAATGCAGGGGTGAAACCCGGGTTGGCCACGCGCAATGCAAACATCCTACCCACTATGCTATCACTCTGACCTTCGTTCTCTAGTTATAAACCTAAATAAGTATTCATCTTATCTTGTAGTAATGGCCTGTTGACTAGCCACACCTATCAAGGTCCAGTTAGATAAGTCCACAGGCCACAATATTTCTGTGGCTGACTTTTGGATGTTCATGAATTATAAATAAATCAATGTCAAAAAAAATCTGGGGCCAAGTGATAGCACAGAAGGTAGGGTGCTTGACTTGCTGAACTAGGTTTGGTCCCCAGAATTCCCTATGGTCCCCTGTGCTTGCCAGAAGTGATTTTCAAAGCCCAGCCAGGAGTAACCCAAACACCACTGAGCATTGGCAAAGTGCTCCTCAGAGTAAGACTGGTGCTTGATTTGAGTGTTTGCTGGACATGACTTAAATCTAATCCTTTCTGGGCCACATCCCATCTTGTTTCCTCCCTGCCCTGTCCGTGGACATGGGCAGACTATGGGGTGTGGGAAATCCAATGTGCCCTTTTCCAGGTGCAGCTGTCCATGCTTCTGACAGTTAAGCTGGGAGGGGGGAAGTTCTTTAGCACTGCTCCCCACCTCTTTAGGCTAAGGGGGTGTCAGAGTCTCTGAGGATCCTATTTCTACACTTTACTGACCATACACAAAGTTCTGGAGTAAGTAATGGCATGTGTCAGCTGTGCTGAAACATTGTGTGAGAATAGTGACCCCCTTACCAGGTGCCATATTGTATTTTTTGTGGTGGCAGCACTTTCTGTAATGTTCTCCAAACACTTCTGGATGAGACTCTACTAAGTGGAACCTTTCACTTGCACACATGTGACACAGAGAGACCTGGGATATTGGGGAAATACTTGGTTTTTTTCACAGTGCTCCTGCAGCCCTCAATCTTGTACTCACTCTCTGCAGGTGATCCGGAGTGCTATCGCTGAAAGCATCGCGTACAGAAGGCAGAACCCCTCTCGGTACTCTGTCTCCCTCAGCAGTGTGGAGGCTGGAAGGTTCTTCAACAAGGAGCCTCTGAGCAAACCCTCCGCATAGTCGACACTGGGCCCCGCGGGATGGCATGGACATGGGGCAGCTCGAAATGCCTTGACAACTGGATTTGAAAGGACAGCACTGACACCAGTACTCACTCCAGCATCCATTCCAGTACTTACCTATACCCACCCAAAACCCACCTTCATACCCATCCCAGTATTCACCTCATACTCACCTTATGTTCATCCTACTACCCACCCACATATCCACTGACATACTTACCCCAATACCTATACTAATACCCACCCCAGTACCCACATCAGTATTACCCCAGTACCCTATATCAGTACTTACCCCAGTACTGACCAGACTGACTGAAGCTCAGAGTTGCAGGTTCCTTTGAGAGCATTTCTCTTCCATGGTGAGGCAGACCAGTGGTGTTGGTTGTATCAAAATACACTTGACTGCATCTTTCATCAGTACATATTTCCTGTGGCAGGAGTTTGAGACATATACTTTTCTCTCCCAGATATTCCTTACTAAGTATTTTATATGATCTCTTTTTTAAAATGTGGTTTCTTTTTAGACCGGTTAACAGTTCCTATAACGATCATTAAGACTGTATCATGTGTAAATGTTACTTATGGGCCAGACTTTTTCATGCTTGAGACAACACTATTTTTTTATTTATATGTGCACATAGAAATATATAAAGTAAAGACAGCTCTATGCGGTTCACATGAGCAAACTGAATTCGTGGTACTTCTTTTACGAGACTTTGCACCATTGGCATAAGAGGCATCAGGGCATGGGCAACCCATACAACAACCCAACCCATACAACACACACACACACACACCACAATTCATTCAGCCCCACCATCTGAGTTCTCCCAAGCTGTAATAGTCAGAATAACACCAGATCAGATGGGTTAGCAAAGGCAAAACCCACTCACTGAGGAGTATATGGTGTGCTGCCATGACTAAAAGGGGCTCAGGTTTGATCCAAGAGAAAGGGGAAGAAACCTCAAATGGAATGAGCCCAACACCTCAATGAGAGTCTAACTCAGAGTGAGAACCCTGGGGTTTAGCTTGGGACATTTGTGGTACCTTCCCTCAAGCCCAATGTAGTGAGACGTGAGCTGACAACTGCCCCTTGATTACAGGTGCACACTTAAGGATGAGAGGACCAAGCCGTTCCTCAACATGGTGGCTTCTCACCTTGGTCCACAGGTTCCATGCTGAGTCCTGAGGGATTCCCTCAGAGCCTCAAGTCTGATGCTGGTGCCTTCAAAGGACAATGGAAGACTCACTCACTCAGCCCCCATGGAGGGAATATAACAATAAGGAAGCATATCTTTGTTTTCTGGGGCACCTGCAAGTTAGCCCCAAAGGGAAGGGTTCACATGCTTTGTATTCAAAAGGCCTGGATTCTATCCTGGCACCATATGATCCCCTGACCCTTGACACAGCTGGATGTGACCTCTAAATCAAAAAGCTTTTAAAGTTGGTTGAGAGTGTGGCCTCGCAGACATGAGGCCCAGATCACAAAATGCCCTCTCAGAGTGAGCATGTCTGCTAAATGCCCTCTCCTCTCAATGTGGGCCCTTGAACATTTTCTCCAAGTACAGTGTATGGACCTTATTTTTGAAAAGACATTAAAAAGAAAAAAAAAGCTGGAGCCATAGTATAGAAGGAAGGGTATTCACCTGCCCTATATGAAGCAGACCCAGAGTTGATCGCTGGCACTCAGGATGGTCTTTTGAACAGTTTCAGAAGTGATCCCTGAGCAGCCCTGGCTATGCTCTCAAAGCAGCATAAAACCAGTCATTGCTAAATAGTGGGAATCATTCTCCAAGCCAACGTGCTCCAAAACCTGTGAGTTATCCAAGGGAAAAGCCCAGAGCCAGCCAAGGCCCCAGGAACATGGTAGTGGGAATGGGGAATGGTACCCAGCAACATAACCTTAACGGGTCCCTTTGCTTCTAGAAACTCTCACTATCAATTTGGGGTTCCTGTTACTGCAGGGAGATGTGCCAGCTTACTGCTGGGTGCTGTGAGGCTGGACCTGATATTGGCACCTTTGCTCATTCATTAGAACAGGAGCTGCCATCGGGGGTCCTGGACACCCAGCAAGTGTACTTGGGTATTCCCTCTGCCTGACTGGTGTTCCTCCTATTCTGGTCAACCATGCCTACAACAAAGACAGGACTTACTCTGAGCCCATTTTTCAATCCTAGGGCTTCCATGAGGTCTAAATAGTGTTCAGGCAGAAGCTGGACTGTGTGAGATGATAGAGCCAGGAATGGGGTATGCAGGCAGAGGCTGGACTGTAGAAGATAATAGAGCAGTGACTGGGGTATGCAGGAAAAAGTTGGACTGTAGCAGGGACAAACATGGCTTGGGTTTGATTATAGTATGTGATGAAGGTATCAGTATGTAGAGAGGTTAGAGGTATCAGATGAAAGAACCACAAGGAAGAGTGGGTAGAATGATAGGACTGCAGAAGGTGACAAAGTCAACTGGGTTGTGTAGGTAGAGATTTGACTTGGTAGGTTACAGTCATTGCAAGGTTGTGCAGGAAGATGTCAAACCATAGCAGGTTATAGAGCCAAAAGTGGTGTGTGCAGACAAAGGTTGAACTGTAGTGGTTAATGGAGCTATGGTTGTGATGTTCCAGCAGAAGCTGAACTGTAGGCAGTGGTAATGCCATGGTAGGGAGTATATATAAGACTAGACTGTTGCAGATAATAGAGAAGGGCTGATGTGTCAAAGGTCAGGCAGTAGCAGGTAATAGAACCATGTGAAGGCAGAGGTTGGACTGTAGTGAGAGTCATGACAAGGTGTGAGGAAAAAAATCAGGCTGTATCAAGTGATAGAGTCAGGGATGTGGTGTACAGGCAGAGGTCAAGTAGTAGTGGGATGAGAGTCATGACGGGTATTGAGGAAGAGGTCAGGTTCTAGTAGGTCATAGAGTCAGCAAGAAGAGGTTGACTATAGCAGGTGATTGAGACATGAGTGTGATGTAAGGCAGAGTTTTGACAGTGGGTAAGAGAACCATGAATTGTGTGTGGTCATTAGTTTTACTGTAGCTTATGAGAGTCATGGCAGGATGTGCTGACAAAGGTCAGATTGTAGCTGGTGATAAGTGAGGTGTACAGGCAGAAGTTAGACTGGAGAAAGTTATAGAGTCATGAACAGTGTGCAGGCAGATGTTGGGCAGTATGAATGATTGAATGATGGGGTGTGCAGAAAGACAACAGACTATAGCAGATGATACAACCATGGCTGGGGTGCACAGGAAAGGGGTGACTATTCCAGGTGATTGAGTCATGTGTAGTGTATAATCAAGTCAGAGTGGTGATGATCAGGGTGTGGCTTCATGTGCAAGCAGAAGGCGAGTAATGGGTGAAAGACATGGCTGGGTGTGAAGAAAGAGATAAGACTTAGTGGATGACAGATCCATGGGTGGGTGTGCAGACAACCTGGACCATCACAAGTAGCACAGACATGTCTGGGATGGGAATGTAGAGGTTTAACTGTAGTGGGTGAGAGAGCCATGGCTATAGTATGCTTACAGAGGTTGGACTGTAACAGATTATAAAGCCATGGATGGGTACTTAGGCAGACATTTGACTATATCATGTGACAGAAATGGGTAGGATGTGCAGTCAGTGCTTTTATGTAGTAGGTGGCAGAAGAATGGTTGTTCTGACTAGGCAGATGTTCAACTGAAATTGTTAAGTCATGAACAGTGTGCACAGGTAGGGTTCAAATTGTAGGGGATGAGAGAGACATGGCTGGAGAGTGTAGGTTGATTTGACAGTAGTCAAAGATCTGTGAGTGGAATGTACAGACAGTGGTTTGTCTGCAGCGGGTCATAGAATCGTGGTAGGATGTAAAGGCAGAAGTTAAATTATAGCAAGGTATTGAGCCATGAATGATGTGTGTAGGCAGATATCAGGTTGTAGTGGTCAATGTGCTCTGGCTGGGGGGTAGCTGAGGTTGGGCTAGCAAGTGATAAAAACATGAGTGGGGAGAGAGCAGTGATAGAGCCATGTCCGGGAAGTTCAGGCAGACATTGGACTGTTGCAGGCTATAGAGCCATGAATGGTATGACCAGCCATTGTTGGAATTTAGCAGATGGTAGCCAGGGCTGGGGTGTACATGCAAAGATCTGTCTGTTGTGCCAACAAGTTGACTATAGCTAGGACAGAACAAAAAAATGGTGTGTACACACAGATTTATGACTATAGTGGATAATATAGTCATGATGGGTTTTGGATGCTGGTGTTTGTAGTCATGACTGGGGTGTGCAGGCAGATATTGGGTTTTAGCAATTATTAAAACCATTGGTGAGTTGTGAATGCTGTACTTTGATTGTAGTAGGTAGTAGAGCCATAGATGGATTTTTCAGGCAGTTAGGACTATAGTAGATGATAGAACAACTGCTAAGGTATGTATGCAGCAGTAGGACCACAATAGTATAGAGCAGGGGTCTCAAACTTGCGGCCCGCGGGCCATTTGCAGCCCTCCGTACAACATTTTGTGGCCCGCGGCCGGCCTTCAAATATCGCAATATTCGCGAGTATTCGCTTACCGAATAATCGGAATAAAAATCACATTAGTAAGAAAAAAATTGCATTAAACATTCGCATACCCCAAGCAGTTCCATTTGGGGTATGCAAATATTTAATGAGATTTTTTGCGATTTTTTTCTTACTAATGCGATTTTTTATTGCGAATATTCGGTAAGTGAAATCCCTTATGTGTCCCTGCCTTACCCCAACTTTGCCTCCTGCGGCCCCCAGGTAAATTGAGTTTGAGACCCCTGGTGTAGAGCCAAGTGGTGTGTGCAGACTGAAGTCAGAGCCATGTGCAAGCAAAGAAGATTGAACTGAATATGGTGCAATTTTTTTGCTGGTTTGTATAGAATTCAGACTTTAGGTCCTGGAGAGATAGCACAGCGGCATTTGCCTTACAAGCAGCCAATCCAGGACCAAAGGTGGTTGGTTCGAATCCCGGTGTCCCATATGGTTCCCCGTGCCTGCCAGGAGCTATTTCTGAGCAGACAGCCAGGAGTAACCCCTGAGCACCACTGGGTGTGGCCCAAAAGAAAAAAACCAAAAGAAGAAAAAAAGAATTCAGACTTTAGAATGTGGTAGTCTTGGCTGTAGTGTGAAGACAAAAATTCACTATTATAGATTTTAGAGCCATTACTATGAGGTGCCAGCAGATTACAAGATGTAGCAGGATATGTGATCATAGAAGTGGTGTTCAGTCAGTGCTTTGACTGCAGATAATAGAGCTGTGGCTGAGCTGTGTCAACAAGTTGGACTGTAGCTAGGACAGAATCAAGAAAGGTGTGTACACACAGATTTATGACTGTAGTGGGTAATAGAGTCATGGATGGGTTTTGGATGCTGGTGTTTGTAGTGACTGAGGTATGTAGGCAAATGTTGGGCTGTAATGGGTGACAAAACTATAAATGGTGTGCAGGGATGATTTGACTGTCACGGATAATTATTGTCATGACTAGGGTGTGTAGGCAGAGATTAGACTGTAGAGGTGATAGAACAATGAGTGGGGAGTGCAGGCAGAAGTTGGTCTTAGTAGTTGTTAGAGCCATGGCTATTATTTTCAGGAAGGCTTCACACCATAGCAGGCGATATAGTGTGAACACCTGCAATGTTTGGAGTTTTGACTTTATTTGGTGATCAAGTCATGACTATATTGAGTTTGAACTGTAGCAGCTATTAAACAGTGCTGGTTTATTCAGGGAGTTGTCATATCGTAGTGGTTGACAGAGCCATGGCTGTGGCATACAGTCAGAGGTTATACTGTAGCATGTCACAGAACCATGGGATGGCATATGCAGAAAATGGTTTAACTGTAGTAGGTTGTAGAGCTTTGAATGGTGTGAACAAAGGTCAGACAGTACCAGGTGAATGATGTGCAGGTAAAAGTCACCCAGTAGGTGATAGAGTCATGGCTGTGATGTACAGGTAGAGGTTTGACTGTAGTGGATGGTAATTCATATCTGAGATTGAAGGCACTAGGTTGACTATAGCAAAATTTAGAGGCAAGAATGGTGTGTGCAGAGATCGAGAGGGAGTTAGTGAAGAGTCATCACTGGGTTGTGCAGGCAGATGTTTGAATCATTGCTGAAGTGTGTCAACAGAAGTCAGACTGTAGTAATGATAGAGCCATGAGTGGAGTGTGCAGGCAGAGGTAAAAAAAAAAGTAGGGGTTGCTGTATACAAGCAGAGGTAACAGGTAATAGAGTCATGGTTGTGTGCACCAGAGGTTTAACCCTAGTTGGTGCTAAAATCATGAATGGATGTACAAGAGGTTGGATCACAGCAAGTGCTCTAATAAAGGCTGACATATGCTGAAGAGGTCAGATTGTAGAGTGATAGAACCATGGCTGCAATGTTTAGTCAGAGGTCATGCTGTACAAGATGATAGAACCATAGGTGATGGAGTCATGGCTGGAATGTGCAGTTAGGTTGCACAGTAGCAAGTAACAGCCATGATAAGTGTTTGCAATTGGAGGAAGGACTGTAGCAGATGGCTGGCACATGGCTTTGTGTGTAAGAAGTTTGACTGCACTGGATAGTAGAGTTATGATTTAGATGTACACAAGAAGTTGAACTTTAGCAAGTTACAGAGGCATGAGTCAATGTTGTAGACTAGCTTTGGTCCTCCAGATCTTGTGAACGGGTTCTTGGGGCCTGGATGCATTACAGGGCTTCTTTTATGTCCCCTTTGAGGAGAGTGGATACATGGGTGGTGAAATATGAACTATGATGAAAAAATGATGAGAGCATACACACATGCGTGTATGGAGAATAGTGTTCTGAGCTTAATATCTAAACTAGGGTTTTTTTATAAAGGGGGACGTCCCTGAAGCAAAGCAGTCCTTTCTGTTACAAACTACTCTGTGTTTAAAGACAAGGAGAGAAGAAATTGGTTTTTTGATGCTGAGTATTCCAGGTAAAGATAAATTTAATGGGGGCTATATTGCCTGTAAAAATCCTTATGTTAAGATGAGAAAGGTTTTACTATATACACAGCAGAAGAAAGTATATATAGATATAGATATGTATCAATTAAATGTTTGTAGTAAAGAAGACAGAAAGTTTCATTAACAGCACATCACATTTAATTATCCACACTGAGAGGGAAGACTCAGTAGGCCTATTGATGAGAGATTTTTCAGGAATCTTCTAGCCATCCACACTTGAGGGAAAAGACTTCTCAGTGACCTTGCTGGTAATATTTCCTCAGGAATTTTTGATCAGCTGTTCATGCTAAGATTATGAACCTCCTAGTGGGTCTTCTGACTAACTTCCTCTGAAAATATTAAGATTCCTATTATCTTAATTCTGTGACAAGTCAGGTTTTCAGGAAGAGGTAAGTAGGTGATAGGATTATGACTGAGGTGTACAGGAAGAGATCAGACTATAGCAGTTGATAGAACCATGGCTATGGTTGAAGTCAAAATTCATGCTGTTGCAGATGATAGACTCAAGGGTGGTGTGTATAGATATTGGTTTGACTGTAGTAAGTAATAGTGCCATAGTTGAGGTGTGCAGTCACAGTTTGAACTGTATCAGGTTACAGATCCATGAAATGTGTGCAGACAGAGGCAGGATGATAGGTTATATATTCATGATTGTCATGTACATGCAGAGATTTGGCTATAGTGGGTTGTGTTATGTTGTATGTAGGGGGTTCAGCAAGATATGAAACATGAACTGCGTTTGCAGGCAGTGGTCATGGAGAGTGTTGTGGCTGGGTTGTGTGCTGTGTTTTGGGAGTTTGGACCCTAGCAGTTGATAGGACCATTGCTGGGGTGTTCAGTTAAATTATGGTCAGATTATAGCTGTGATAGAATATGCTTGGGTATGCAGCAGAGGTTTAACTGAGGGAGATGGTAGAGCCATGAATAGTATGTGCAGGCAGAGTTCAGACTGTCGTGGGTAAGAGTTGTGGCTGGGGTTTTCAAAAAGTGATCTGACTGTTGCAAGTAAGAGAATAATGGCTGAGATGGTCAGGCAAAATTTAGACAGTAGCAATTTGCAGAGCCATAAGTGATGTGTGCGGGCAGTGATTTGACTATAGTGAATGATCTTGTCATGGTGGCATGTGCAGAAAAGTTGGACTATAGTTGGTGTTAGAATCATGGCTGGAGTGTGCAGGCAATGGTTGGACAGTAGCAAGATATAGATCTGAATGTTGTGTGCTAACTAGCAGGGGTTGGACTGTAATGGGTGATAGAGCGATGGTAGGGACTTGCAGGCCCATGTCAGTTTGTAGTGATTGCTAGATCCATAACTGGGGTGTGCAGACAATGGTGAACATAGCATGTGATAGAACCATGAATGGCATGTGTAGGCAGCAGTTTGATTTTATTAGGTGACAGAGCCATGGGTGAGCTATTCAGGAAGAGTGTAGCAGGTTATAGCCATGAATGGTATGTGCAAAGATTGGACTGTAAGGGGTAGAACTATGTGTTAGTAGAATCTCATAAATTCTATGTGTAGAATCAAGATAAACTGATATTCAATCAATTCAAACATATTAGAATCTCCAGACCAAGAATTTAAGTGCCAAAAACCATGGGACTAAGAAATCCCAAAAGCCTGGAGAGCATGGGGGATTGCGAGTGTTAAGAGAGGGCCAAGATGAGGGGCTGAGAGAGCCATGGAAGTTTGAAGCTTCAGTGAGGCTGGGTTTTACACCCACAGCAGCAAGTGCTGCCTCTGACAGGGGAACCCCTTGCAGGGCCATGTCAGGGATCAAGCCCTTGCAAGGAGTGACCAAAAAAAATATCTCACCCAAACAATCTCTACACATAGAGACCATAGAATCTCATAGATAGAACTATATGTGTAGTAGAAGTTTAACTGTAGCAAATAATAGTCATAGCTGGGTTGTGTAGATAGAAGGTTTAACTGTGGCAGGTGAGAGACATGGTGTTCATGCAAAGATTTTTCCGGAGCAGGTTATGGAACCATAAGGTTATAGACCTTTATTTGGGGGGGGGGGTTCTTGGGCCACACCCAACGGTGCTCAGGGGTTACTCCTGGCTATCTGCTCAGAAATAGCTCCTGGCAGGCACAGGGGACCATATGGGATGCTGGGATTGGAACCAACCACCTTAGGTCCTGGATTGGCTGCTTGCAAGGCAAATGCCGCTGTGCTATCTCTCCAGCCCCAGGTTATAGACTTTTGAGGGTGGTAGAACCATGTGGGATGTGCTTGTAGTAATTAGAGTATACTGTGTGACAGAGCCATGTGTGGGGTGTAGTGTCAGGTTCTAGCAGGTTAAAGAGCCATGGAAGGGGGGGGGGGGCAGGTGAAGAAGGTGTAGAAGATGGTAGAGTGCTGCCTGGAATGTGCAGTCTGATGTCTGACTACAGCACCTGATAGAGCCATGAGTAAGGTGTGTAGGCAGAGGTCAGACTATAGTGGTGATAGAGCCATGGCCTAATGGTACAGGCACAGATAAATCTCTACTTGTTGATAGATCTATGGGCAGGGATTGGGGGGCGTGCAGGCAGCTTTAAGGTGTAGCAAGAGTCATGATGGGGTGTCTGATAGAAATTGGACTGGGCGCATGCTAGAACATGAATGGTGTGTGCAGCAGAACTCAGACTGTTGCATGTGACAGAGCCATGAGTGGAGAGGTCAGACTGTTGCAGGTGACAGAGCCCTGGCTGTGGACTGAGGGGTCACCATCTCCCCAGGGCAGACTCTAAGCTGATTGAGGGTCATTTGCAATTAGAGTGGTGACTGTGGCTTCCTGACTTGAGGCTGAATGTGTCCTGGCTTGAGAATGCAGTCCCAGGTCAGCTGTTCCCTGTGCCATTCATAGTCCCTGTGCAACAAATACTCTCCTCAGGAGCTACTCAGGCTCCTGGGCACAACACCAGAGCTGAATCAGTTCTTAGAAACCCAGTTCCTCAGAAAGCTCTCAGACCCCCAACCAATGTCCAGTAGTGTCCTGCAAGACCATGGGCACACTGCCCTTATTCCCCCAAAGTACTGTGTTCTCTCTTCTGACTCTTCTCTTGGAGATAGTCATGGAGAATAATCCTCCAAACACACACATACAATTCCTGTCCTGAAAACACTCCTCTGACCAGGAATTCCTGAGGCTTGTCCTGGGTCACAGTATTCCCTTTACCTGCCCCAAATATTGTTGCCTGGCAACCTTTTCCTCTGCATGGCACCTGCATGGCCCTGCAGATCTCCCCTCTCCAGCTGAGGGCTGAAGTCCAGAAGGAGCTGACTTCCTGGGAAGCATGAGGTCAGGAGTGAGAACTGAACTGCCCTGAAGAAATGCAAACACTGAAAATGCTTAATAAGTGAGGCTACTCTCAGGCTCTCTCAGAGTCTCTCCATGATGCCTTTTAAAGGGGTCAGGCCTTTAACTTGATTTTCATTCAAACTGATATTAGAATCTCCAGACCAAGAATTTATGTACCAAAAACCATGGGACTAAGAAGTCCCAAAACCCCTGGGGAGGATGGGGTTTGGGGGGTGTTAAGACAGGGCTAGAATGAGGGCCTGAGGGAGCCATAGGAGTGTGGAGCCCTAGTGAGGCTGGAGGGACACCCACAGCAGCAAGTGCTGCCTCTAGTAGGGGACCCCTTGCAGGGCCATGTCAGGGCTCAAGCCCTTGCAAGGAGTGACCAAAAAAAATCTCACCCTAACAATCTTTTTGTCATGAGGAAAGTTTTTCATTTTTATAAAACTTTATCAGGGGGGCCGGGCGGTGGCGCTGGAGGTAAGGTGCCTGCCTTGCCTGCGCTAGCCTAGGACGGACCTGGGTTCAATCCCCCGGCGTCCCATATGGTCCCCCAAGCCAGGAGCGACTTCTGAGCGCATAGCCAGGAGTAACCCCTGAGCGTCACCGGGTGTGGCCCAAAAACCAAAAAAAAAAAAAAAAAACTTTATCAGGACTCTCACTAGTACTAGGGGTCATGTAGTGCTGGGGATTAAACAAGGTCTCCGATATGCCAGGCATGAGCATAGGTCCTGTAAATTTTCTACCTCCCTGCTGGCTGTTTTCTTTCATTTTGGGGGCATCGCAAATAATGCTCAGAAGAACCAGGGGCTCTTCCAGGCAATTCTTGTCCAATTGGGCCAGTAGTTTAACCTGAGGGCCAGAAAAAGGGAGGCCACTCAATGTTGGTGATTACCCAGCAATACTCAGGAGCCTCAAAGACCACAGCCATTGGTACTTTGGGGACCTTCAAGGCAACAGCCAAAAATACATGTGTTGGGGGTTAAACTGGGGTCATGCATATGAAAGACATGGCCCTCGATTATGTATTATCTCTTGGCCTCTTTATTTTATATTATATTATTTGTCTCCCAATCTTGGTAGTCTGGGTCCACTCCTAGAGATCCTTGACCCAGTTCTGAGGGTCTGATGTTAGCTGTTTGCACCTGACTTTGCCAGGAGATGACCAGGGCTAAAGTCATAACCAGACCAATATTGCTCAAGGGCTATGCAGTTCTGATTGAATTCAGGATCAAGCAGGAAAGACATGAGCTTTGTCCCATTTGAACTATCAGTAGGCTCCTTATTATTGTTATTTTTGAGGGCTCATTATTTTTCAAAAACAACAAGCAAAGAGAAACACACTCTTCTTTATATTCCCACTATGTTACAGCTGGTAGTGACCTGGTCTAGGTTCTTGTGTGGAAAATGATCTCTTAGGTATTATTGATCTTTTATGAATTTATTTGGTTTTGCAATAGCTGGCCATACTCAGGCATTACTCCTGTCTCTGTCTCTGCACTCAGAATCTCTCCTGGAGGTGTTAGGAGATGCCAGTGATCAAACCTGCATAGGTCATATGCAAGGCAAGCATTATCCACTCTGTTGCTCCAGAAGGCTCTTCTATTTAAGAGCTCTTTCTTTATTTCTTGTTTGTTTTGTTGTTGTTTTGGTTTGGTTTTTTGTTTTGTTTTTGGGTCACACCTGGCAGCACTCAGAAATTACTCCTCCCTCTACGCTCAGAAATTTTTCCTGGCAGACTTGAGGGACCATATGGGATTCTGGGATTTGAACCACTGTCCTTCTGCATGCAAGGCAAATGCCCTACCTCCATGCTATCTCTCAGGCCCCCTCTTTCCTTATTTTTTTAAATATATTTTTTATTTAAGTAACATGATCATAGTTGGGTTACAGTCATAACCAGAACACCCCCTTCACCAGTGTAACATTACCCCCCCTTCTCATCCCCTGCCTGTATTCGAAACAGGCATTCTACTACAGTTATTTGTTTTTAAGTTCAATAAGTTGTATTTTTTTCCTTAAAGGATGAGTAAAAAAATATAATAAAGGTGTGATAGTGGCAATCGCGGTTGTTTGCATAGGTCCAGAAAAATGGAGAAAATGGAAAAAAATCCTTGACCTGATTACAAAAAGGCCTCATCACAGAAGTTTATTGGCAGAAGACCGACTCTACGTTCCAGGCATACCAGCCCATCCAACTCCAGTCATTCTCAAGTTCCCGGTGAAACTTTTTCACACTTTAGCTATTGTTGGTATCAGATTCTTATATGTAAAGACTCTGAATTCTGTGCATTTCTTTCATCGATGTCAGGCTGATGTGGAGCATCCTCTAGTTTCAGCATACCATTCAATGCAGAGCTATCTGCCCTGCATGCAGACTGTTGCTGAGTCGTCTGGGTGTTGGGAGCACTCTTTGGAGTAAGTAAATGCCAAAGCAGTGGTAGGTCTTCCCTGGTAGAGACTTGGATCCTAGTAATGTTATAGACAATTGTGGTTGTTTCCATAGATGGTATCCATTGTTCAGGTGTGTGTGGGCGACGCCCATTCTTCTGAGGCCTGAGCCAAATCATTATGCCAATGTTCAGGATAAAAGGCCTAATTACATTACCAAATGTGTGTTCCCATCTCTATTAGATAAGAACTTGTTTGCATATGTATTATTTTCCCATTTTAATGTGTCTATGCAAAAGAGAAGCAATGCCACAAGATATTGATGGTGCATCTGGGGGCCGACGAATAAAGTCCAACATTCCCCGTAACTTGGTACATACATAAAATTTATACAGCTATACTCTTCTACCAGTATTGCTTATAAAACAGATCCCAAAGGGGGAAAATCAAACCATCAAATAACAAATCCAGTAGGCAAAATTGTCACTATATGAGGATATTTGAAAAGAGTTATAGATGTAAAGGGAATACATCTGAGATATACAAAGGAGATACATGTGACCCTTTTATGTTTTAAAAATAGTCAAGAGGGAGGGGGATGTTTCCGAGACAACACTTTGGTCTGTGGTTTGGACAAGCAAAGAGAGCATGGAGCCATGCCCTCCCCTTGTTGCCTGCTGAAGCTTCTGACTCCCCGAGAGGCCTTTGCATCCTAATGCTGGAAGTTGAAAGTTCAGCAGTCCCTTCCCAGCCCCTTGCAGGAACAAGGAAGCCTGGGATCTCTTTTAAATTGCACCTCACCGGAACTCACTTGCTGGGACCCTGATCAGTTGTCCATGAATAACCCTGGAAATGGAGAGGAAGGAGAGAAAAGGCTGTGAGGGGGGCAGCAGAGGCTGCATCTTCACCTTATCTTGGCCAAAAAGCCTACAGCATAGAACCTTGCAGTGACGCGTTGCCTGCTGAAGCTTCAAACCCCACCAAAAAAAATTACTGTGAAAGATATGTAATCCACCTTGGCCAAAACAAAAATCCTTAGTACAGAAAAATGGTTAAATGTGGGGTAACAAGAGCTGGGAGTGAGGGAGTAAAGGAATAAAGCCAGCGCCTGAACAGTGCTCAGATAATGACAAGCAGAGGAAAAACAATAATATCCATATATTTCTCATAAAGTTCCGCGCAGGGGCACAAGCCCCCGCACGGTTTCACAATGAACAGGTTTAATAAAAAAAATACCCTGGTAAGTCCTAATGCCAGAACCTATTGTGCTGCTATTCCCACCTAGGAACTCCTCCAAGGGACCCACCTCTCTGCCTTGCCCAGCCATGTGGCCAGGCAAAGCCCTGGAGTATTGGAGGAAGGAGGTAGAGAGGTTCTGGGGTGACCCATGGCCCGCACCCCTTCCTAGGCCTGGGTACAGAGGCCTTTGGCATGGCGGAGGGCTGCCAAACGCCATGCTGGCAGGACCTCCTGGTTCAGCTCCCAGGAAGGAAAGAGATCCTTCCGGAGCCAGAAGGCCAGAAGGTCAGAGCCCCCAACCCAGACCCTCCCTTTGGAGCCGGGAGGGAAATGGGAAAAGCCTAGGAAAACCAATAAACTCCTCCAAGGGACCCACCTCGCTGCCTTGCCCAGCATGTGGTCAGGCAAAGCCCTGGAGTACCGGAGGAAGGAGGTAGAGAGGTGCTGGGGTGACCCATGTCCAGCACCCCTTCCTAGGCCTGGTTACAGAGGCCTTTGGCATGGCGGAGGGCTGCCAAACACCATGCTGGCAGGACCTCCTGGCTTGGCTCCCAGGAAGGAAAGAGCCTTTCCTTATTTCTTAATTTATTAGTTCAAGTTTATTTCTTATTTATTGGTTTAAGTTGATATTATCTCTGTTGGCTGAACCAACCAGAGAAACAGGAACTTCTGTATTCTAGAAAGCACCTTTTCTTATATAGCCCAACCTTCCACCCCTGTATTACCTATCCTTGCCCTTTCTGCTACCTTACTGGTATATTCTATAAAGTCAATTGATTGGAACAACCAATCTAGACACCAATCAGATCATACATGCTTTTATATGGATTTTTTAAGATGATGTCATATTTCCTTAAGCAAATAAGGTCCAGAGGTCAACCAGTCAGATTATACATGTCCTTTTATGGGTTTGTAAGATGATCTCATAGGCTCTTATGCAAATGAGATATGTGAGATAACTGAGCAAACCATGTATGCAAATTATGTAAGATCATTCCTCAGTGGTCTCCTCTTTCTCCTTCCCTAATTCTTGCTCTTATTTTTGTTTTGGGGATACATCTGGTGGTCCTCAGGACTTACCTCTGGCTCTTTGCTTAAGGATAACTCCTGGTGGTCTTAAGGAAAGATATGAGGTGCTGGGGATTGAACCTAGTTCAGCTATATGTAAGGCAACCACCCTACCCATTGTATACTCTCTCTCCATCCCTCCCTACTTCCTTCTTTTATAATCAAACCTCTCAGAATAATCACACATTTAAACGTTCTATTTTAAAGAGTGGTCAGAACTTGTCAGGGTCAGAACTTGAAGGGAATTCACTGGCCTTTCTGAAGATGTGATCATAGATTGAAAAAAAAAAGAACAAAAATGTTCATGCAGCAAAAGGTTGTGTATTCAACAGACTTTTTTTTCTTTAAGTATGAGTATAATGGGGTAGAGGGTGAGATCCTTTATATCATACATGATGTTGCTGTGTGGATGTTTGTTAAACTGGTCAATAGGAGGCATACCTCATCCTAGGGTGGGTGGGATTATTTATGGAGGTTAGGAAGGGAGTTAGACTGACTTGCGCACAGGATTCAGGTTCAAACAGACAGGAGTATTGAACACATTGGGAGGCAGTTAGTAGTTTGTCTTTTTTTTTTTTTTTTTTTTTTTGGGCCACACCCTGTGCCGCTCAGGGGTTACTCCTTGATCAGCAGAAAGCTGGGGAAACAAGTTTGAGAGTAGCATTTATCATCTCCAGGGTTCTTTACTGGTTTCTTTACAATAAACTTGACTTGCACCCCAAGCCTGAATAGAACTTTCAGCAACAAAAAATAAAAAATTCGTTAGACACAACCTTTTCCAGGTGCAACTGGCCAGCCTTCTAACCTCATCTTTACTCTCTAAAGTGAGACACAGGCTGGTCCCTATGTGGGTGGCTGAGTGTTTATTCTTTGGTGCCAAACAAATTCTTCTGACCCCGATACCATATGTGAACCCTCCCCCACCTTAAAAGAGCCTGAGTAAGTCTTGAGCACAACCAAGTGTGGCACCAAAATACACAAGGATAAAGAAAATTCAAGATGAAGGGACCAAGATGACTACACCCATACATGTCATGTCAGTTTACATGACAACCACAGGACATAAGCAAATCGGGTTCGACTCCATATAAGGTCCTGTGACACTGTGATGAAGGAAATGAGGAGGAGCCAGAAAATCAAGCTCTCTGATGGATTGTATTAAAAACATAAGGACTGGGCCCGGAGAGATAGCACAGCGGCATTTGCCTTGCAAGCAGCAGATCCAGGACCAAAGGTGGTTGGTTCGAATCCCGGTGTCCCATATGGTCCCCCGTGCCTGCCAGGAGCTATTTCTGAGCAGACAGCCAGGAGTAACCCCTGAGCACTGCTGGGTGTGACCCAAAAACCAAAAAAAAAAAAAAAAAAAAGTGTTTAAATAGAAAATTATTTTAAAAAACTCAATGTGTCCTGGGGCCAGAACAGTGTTTGCCTTATGCTCATCGAACCTGGGACAGAACTGGGTTCGATTCCCAGCATCCCAAATGGACCCCCCTCGGCTGCCAGGAGCTATTTCTGAGTGCAGAGCCAGGAGTAACCCCCAGTGCCACTGGGTGTGGCCCAAAAATAAAACAAAACAAAATTTTATTGTGTCCTTTCTTTGCTTGTGTTTCTCCTCTGGTCCTGCTGCTGGTTCATGCATGCGCCTTGGGCTCACAAGCTGGGCTCAGTGCACAGACACATTGTTCTAGCTCACCATCCTAGTCTTGGCAAAAGCTGTCTCAAAAGTTAGGAGTGATGGGGCTGGAGAGATAGCATGGAGGTAAGGCGTTTGCCTTTCATGCAGTAGGTCATCGGTTCAAATCCCAGCGTCCCATATGGTCCCCCGTGCCTGCCAGGAGCAATTTCTGAGCCTGGAGCCAGGAATAACCCCTGAGCACTGCCGGGTGTGACCCAAAAACCACACACAAAACAAAAAAAGTTGGGAGTGAGGGGCCAAAGAGATAGCATGGAGGCAGGGTGTTTGCCTTGCAAGCAGAAGGGTGGTTCGAATCCCGGCATCCCATATGGTCCCCCGAGCCTGCCAGGAGCGATTTCTGAGTGCAGAGCCAGGAGTAAACCTTGAGCACTGCTGAGTGTAACCCAAAAACCTAAAAAAAAAAAAAAAAAAAAAAGTTAGTTCTCAGGAATGCATTTGCAGACTCCGAAGTGTGGAGGTTTTCTAAAATCACTGACTTTGTCCTCACAGATGACTCTTCTGCTTGGGTTCACCATCTCATTGCAGGCTGGGGCACCCAAGTAAATCAGACTAGCATGAGATAGTTGGAGTCCAGAAACTTTCATAACGAGCTGCTGCGTTTTGGGGTTTTTAGCTAGTACAGGCTTTTAGATAGAACTTCCCTTCCCAGTCTATTGTGTTTTGAAAGATTCTGCAGTAAATTCAGAAGAAATGTGAAGGTTGAAAGCCAGGTGAATAGAAGGAATTCAAGCTATAACTCAGCCAGTGTACTTCAACTCCTGAATATGAAGAATGCTATCTCTTAGTTATGTTTCAAAAAAACTGTCCCCATAATTTTCTTACATGGACCAATTATCTGTTGGATTTGTATTTCATAAACTTCTTGATAAAGTACTCATAGTCATAAGATAAATAAATATTTAAAAAATATCTGGGGCTGGAGAGATAGCATGGAGGTAAGGCATTTGCCTTTCATGCAGGAGGTCATCGGTTCGAATCCCGGCATCCCATATGGTCCCCTGTGCCTGCCAGGAGCAATTTCTGAGCCTGGAGCCAGGAATGACCCCTGAGCACTGCCGGGTGTGACCCAAAAACCACAAAAAAAAAAAAAAAAAAAAAAAAAAAAAAAAAATATTTAGCATTTATTTAACATTCATATGGGAATAATACATGCATACTAAATGTAAAACACTGTTAGGGGCCAGAGAGATAAAACAACAGGTCGGGCATATATGCCTTGCATGTGGTTGAGCCAGGTTTGATCTCCACATCTCATATGGTCCCAGGAGTGATACTTGAGTTCAGAGCCAGGAATAAGCCCTGAGCACTGTCGGATGTAACCTCATAACCAAAAA
This sequence comes from Suncus etruscus, assembly GCF_024139225.1. NCBI lineage: Eukaryota > Metazoa > Chordata > Mammalia > Eulipotyphla > Soricidae > Suncus > Suncus etruscus. The sequence goes on along the minus strand of NC_064854.1, from coordinate 51,422,481 downwards.
ATATTAAATTAAATTTTTAAAGAAAAATTAAGGTGCTATTATGTTTTCTTTATAAATTGAATGTTTAATTAAGCTTGTTTAATTTTATCATTACCATCTAGATGCATCTGTAACAGTAGTAGTGTTAGAATAAGACATGGACTGCCAATATATTTTAAGTTATATTCAATTTTTTTTTTTTATAATTTGCCTAGATAGTTTAAGTGCAGGCTCCTTCATCTCTAACTTTAAGCTTCCTCATAAATTTGTTTCATTCATCAAGTGGCATAAGAATCCACAAGGGGCTTTTCTTGACCTGTGCAGATACCAGGATCTCTAGATACAGAGGTCTGATTTTATCACCCATGATAAAATCCATACACCACAAAAGGTTCTACAGGAGAGTAAATGAACATGCAAGGAGTCTGTAGTTATTCCCATGACAGTATACTTCAAGGGTGGAGAAACCCTGTATCTCTTAGGCCAAGGGAATTCCCTTTCTAATTTCTCCAATATTTACTGTGCCTATGCAGGGGGGAAAAAAAGCAGCACAAAATAATTTCTTTACTTTATTTTTTGGTTTTGTTATTGTTTTCATTTTTTTTTTTTTTGCGATCTGTTTTGTTTTTATTTCAGGTCTAAGTTGCGTCATTAAGTTACTATGTAGCTCCTTCTTCCCTCCTGATGTTTTCTTGCAAAGCTATAAATTTTCCTCAGTACCACTTTTTCTATGTCCCACAAATTCTGATCATTTGTGTCTTTATTCACATTTGTTTCGAGGTATCTTTTGATTTACTCTTTAATTTAATCTCAGACACACTGATTTTTCCAGTAGTGAGCTGTTCAATTTTCAGGTGTTAAGGTTTTTCCTCTGTATCTGTTTGTAGTTCATTTGTAATTTCAATGCATTGTGATCTGAAAAGGTAGTCTGTACAATTTATATCCTCTTGATTTTATGGAGGTATGTTTTATGGGCCAGCGTGTGGTCTATCCTGGAGAATGACCAATGTGCACTGGAGAAGAGTGTATATCCTATTTTCTGGGGGTGAAGAGACCTACATATATCTACTAGTCAACTTTCTTTCATTTTTTCTTTTAGAGCTAGAATATTCTTGTTAGGTTTCTACCTCGTTGACCTATCAAGGTGTGACAGGGCAGTGTTGAGATATCCCACTATTATGTCTTCTTTCAAATTTATAGTTGCTGGTCCTTTGTTGAGTGAATATATGATTAGAAGTGTGATTCCTTCTGTTGTACATATCCCTTGATTATTATGAAATGTTATTTTTGTCCCTTATAACTTTTTAAGTCTAAAGTTTGTGTCATTTGATATTAATATGGCTTTTCCAGCTTTTTTATGGAGTTATTTGTTTGGATGATTGTCCACCAACCTTTGATTTTGAGTCTATGTTTGTTCTGACTATTCAGATGTATTTCTTGTAGACAGAATGTTGGATTCAGCTTTTTTATCCATTTTTACCACTCTGTGTCTCAACTGTTAGTGAATTTAGTCCATTGACATTGAGAGATATTATCATGGGATTTAGTGTCATCTTTGTGTACGAGTTTGGTGTGACTTTCGGTATGTCTTGTCTTAAAGTAGACCTTTCAGTTCATCTTTTAAGGCTGGTTTTGAGTCTGTAAAGTTTCTGAACTGTTGTTAATCCGTGAATCTATGTATACTTCTCTCAACCTGAAAGTGAGTCTGGCTGGGTGCAATATTCTATGCAAAGCATTCATTTCATTGAGTTTTGTCACTATGTCCCACCAATGCCTTCTGGCCTTGAGGGTTTTTTGTGACAGGTCTGCTATAAATCTTAAGGATGTTACTTTGAATGTAATTTCTTGTTTTGATCTTGCTGATTTCAGTATTTTATTCCTATCTGTGGGACACATCATTGTGACTAGGAAGTGTCTTGGGGTGCATTTCTTCAGATCTCTTTTAGCTGGTACTCTTTGGGCATGCAGGATTTGGTTGCATGCACTCTTTAGCTCTGGCAGTTTCTCTGCAATGATTTCCTTGACTATTAATTCTTCCTGGGAATTTTCTTCCTGGATCTCTGGGACTCCAATGATTATATTGTTTCTGTTGAGTTTATCAAAGACTTCTATTTTTATCTGTTCACGTTCTTTGAGGATTTTTTCCATTGTCTGATAATTTGTTTTAAGGCTCTTCTTCATTCTCTTTTGCTGTATGAAGTTATTTGCATGTCATCTTTCAGGTCACTGATTCGGTCCTCAGCAGAGGAAGAAGTCAGTGATCCAGTTCCTTCAGGCCATAATATATTTCTTGCAAATCCCAATTATGGGCCCAGTGTTGCAAGGAAATGATTGAAACATCAACATCTGTGTCAAACATACCATTAAATGTCTACCCATGAATCTCAAGGGTTATAAATGGAAGCTTGGCCTTTAAAAGCTTAGAGATAAAGGCCACAAAGTGATTAGTGGAGACAGTTAAAGTGTTAGTGCCACTGAAGCCTCCAATCAGTCAGAGTGGCCAGGCATTACAAAGAGGAATAATAGAAGCTGAGTAATAATAGAGCAATATACTCTCCTCAAAAGTCCAGTCAGCACAGAAATGAGAATTATTATTTCTCCCACATGATCAGAATTTATTATGCCAGCATGAACAGTACCTTTGTTGGATTGGCTCCTTTCTGCCAGATTTTGATTTGTAGGAGCACTGGACCAGTGTTAAGGTCACTGTCTCAGGGAAGGGGATATCCAAGCACAACTTCCTGCAATATCAGGTTGCAGTGAATCTATTGATTGCAGCTCCATTGGCCTAGGCTGGGGAGGGAGGGTCACAGACAAGAATGTCCTCTGATTCTGAGGGCCTGGGGCTGGCCCCTTGCCCAGTTTCCTGAAACAGGATACTTAGGTTTTGGTCTAAAGGAGGCAGTAACAGGAGGAATTGTGCAGTTTCCGTGAAAATGCCCCAGTTTACCACAGTGAAAGCTTCTCCCTGAACTTGTGAAGCCCAGAGTATACCTGTTCTCCAGTTTCTCAAGATAGGATTAGATGAGCAGCAGTCTCTTGCTCAATGGTTTCATTTGCCAAATTTTGGACAAGGCCCAGATGGTCTTCTTAAAGGGGGGTAACTGGAGGAAACTCTATTTTATCTTGAAGAATAGCCTGATCCATCTCAAGTCTTCCGAGCATGTCCCTGTACAGAATAAGCCTCTGTGACATTGACACTAGCTTTATGTTGAATGGAACTGTAGTGTTAAATAATTAATGATGGTGCTGGATGGAGATGGATGGACGGAGAGACCTTTTTTTTGCCATCCCAGGCCACGTGGCTTTGCAACCCCCTTTAGCCGGTGGGTTTGGAGGTTTATGTGAACGGCGGGTAGAAATTTTACTTACAGTTAGGCTTTAGGAAGTATTAGCTTTATTTATACCCTATTTACCACATGTGTGGTTAATTTTAACCATTTACGCATGCTATTTTTAGCTTGCCCTATGTCTTAACTCCTTTCATCCCATCTTCCTTCTGACCTTCATGCTGGCAAAAACCCAAAGCCCTAATTCCCTGGGTTAAAGGCCTTATTTTACTTTTTTTTAAACCCCTCCCAAAAAATAAAAGGGTTCTAGCAGGTAAAAATAACATAATATCCGCTTCCCAAAACCCCTCCCAAAAATGGGCAGGTGTCAGGTAAATACACCTAAATTCAGGGTAAAGTTACATGGAACCAATATTTCGACAAGCTATTAAGAACCCCATGACATCTTCCCTTTCTCTAATAGGGTGCAAGATCGCCAGGCAGTCATTGGCATTCTTGAAAGCTAATTGACTTATCAGGTGGAGCCATTTCCTTACCTCTAACTTGTCTCTGGATAGCATCCATCAGTTTCCCCAGAAATTGTGCATGTCTCCGAAACACCCTGGAAAATTCTGTATAACTTCCTTTAAATTCAGAATCAGCATCCACCTTTTCCCAAGCCCACAGCATCACTTCATGGACCTACTCTAAGATAGAGTGAGGTAGGGTCACCTGAGTCTGAATACTTGCATAAGGCCCTCTAGGATGAACAGGAGAGAAATCAAGGGGAAAACATGTGAGGGAGAGGAATTCAAGATGCTTGCCTCGTGCCGGCTGCCCTGGCAGCACTCTGTCCTTGCAGCCTTTATTTCAGCCACTCTTTTTGTAGCTCAGAAAATGATCCCCCACCCCTTTCAATTGTTCATCTGGATGGGTACTTGGAGTAAGAAGAGTGTGCTCAGTTGTAAACAGGCCTACCCGCTTTGCAAGAAAAATGAGAACGAAGTGAAGGGCTGGGTCAGAGCAAGGAAGGGTGGAGCCAGCCAGGTCTGGTCTCAACCCTCTTCTCCTGCAGATGCAGGTCATCTTCCTCTTCTTGGAAGTGTGGCAAAATCTTCAGCCATGCTCCCCAAGAAGAGATGGACGCAGCCTTAAAGAATCATGGGGGGCCGGAGAGATAGCATGGAGGTAAAGCGTTTGCCTTTCATGCAGGAGGTCATCGGTTCGAATCCCGGCGTCCCATATGGTCCCCCGTGCCTGCCAGGAGCAATTTCTGAGCCTGGAGCCAGGAATAACCCCTGAGCACTGCCTGGTGTGACCCAAAAACCAAAAAAAAAAAAAAAAGAATCATGGCAACTGCTCCTTGGCCCCCGGCTTCTGGGGTCGCCTGGAAGGAGTCCCTTCATCTAATAAAAGACTGTCTAGCGGTTCTCCTCTTCCTTCGCAAGATCTTCCACTGATGGCCAACATTTCTGTCCTGATCAATTCACTCCCCACCGCTTTCGGCCTTAGGGTCAGGAAGGTACTGCGTCACAGCGCCCCCTGCTGGGAGACGCCACGCCCAGCCTTATCCGGGAACTTCCCTCCCTGTCGCGCTGCCCCGCCCCTCACCACTGTGACGTCTTGAGGAAACTGACAAGAGACTGTTGACACACTTGTAGCTTCATCTTGGGCCTAGCAGGGGTCTCAAACTCAATTTACCTGGGGACCGCAGGAGGCAAAGTCGGGGTGATCCTTGAATGTAAAGTCAGTAGTAAGCCTTTTTTTTTGTTTTGTTTTTTTGTTTTGTTTTGTTTTTTTGGGTCACACCCGGCGGTGCTCAGGGGTTACTCCTGGCTGTCTCCTCAGAAATAGCTCCTGGCAGGCACGGGGGACCATATGGGGCACCGGGATTCGAACCAACCACCTTTGGTCCTGCATCGGCTGCTTGCAAGGCAAATGCCGCTGTGCTATCTCTCCGGGCCCAAGTAGTAAGCCTTGAACATTGGGGGGAGTGACCCAAACAACTAAAACAAAACAAAACAAAAAAAAAGATTCCTCTAGGGCAGGGCCACAAAATATTGTACGGAAGGCCGCAAAGCCGAGAGTTTGAGACCCCTGGAGGGAGGGCGCTTGCCATGCACATAGCCCATTGGGTTCCCTTTCAGCATCCTATATGGTTCCCTGAACACCGCCAAGAGTGACCCCTGAGCATTTTGTGTGGCCCCAAACAAAATGAACAAAAAGAATCATCCCTGTTGGGAGGGTGTCACAGGCCAGCTGATTCAGGCAACACTTATTATTCGATAGGAGGAAAAGAGTGACGAGTCGGGGAAGAGTGTGGGTACTCAAGAGTAGTTGGAACTGAGTTCGATTTATTGGGAATTCTGTCTTATATTTAAATAAAATATTGTCAATAGTAGGAAGTTGGGTAGGTCTAGCATGACATGTTTTTTAGCCATAAGATTAAACATCATGTGTCAGCATAATCATTAGACATCCATCTAAACATTGTATGTCTATTGCAAATTCTTTATCATCAGTTTCATTTACCATCAACAGACACCATTATTTATTTCCTATATGATTATGATTCTTGCTAATCAACGGAAATCAGAAAAAAATACTTATTCCTTCATCTTGGATACGATTCTTGATAGTCAATTATGAATCAACAAAATACAATCCCATTAATATTTAATATTATACCAAAGAGCTATTGTAAAAAGAGGGCAGATGTAATTAAAAGACCAAATACCTTGATAGCCTACACAATACTAAATAATTGACTAAAAAACATTATTATTGATTATACCAGCTTGGAAAAAAATTATTGTAGATTCTACCAGTTAGAGAAAAATATTATTGTAGTTTTTCCATCAGCTTAGAGTAAGTAAGGTGTGTTCCAACAATTCTTGTTTTAATGCAAGGGGCAAAAGCACAGCTTATTTTTTATGTACTCAGCAGTTAATTCTCATCATAATTAATGTTTAATAAGTTCGTTGTTGCCATGCCATCAAGTGCTAATCTAAAGCACAACTGGCCTCTTCTCAGCAGTGTTTGCCAGGACATCACCCCCGTTTTCAGGGGGGAGGCTAGGCCTGCACACAGCAATCCTGCCAATATTCAGTCATCATGCCTATAGGCCTGGGGCTATGGCAGGAGGGTTGTTTCTTTTGTTTTGTGATTTTGTTTTGTTTTGGCTTCCACATAAAACCCAGCTGGTCGTTGACCCTGCACCAGGCAGCCTCATTCTTCAAGTGGGTTCTGTGCTCCTGTGTTCTGTGTGCTCCTGCAGAAGTAGGCTCATTTCTGTGATCAGGTGGTAGCTCTGAAGGGACTTTGGAGTACAGGAACCACAAGTCCATTCTCAGCTCCCCATACTAGGAAAATTTAGTCATTTGAGAGGAAAAATGGGGGAGGCACTTGGCTTGCACGTGGTTGACCCAAATTTGATGCCTAACATCCTAACATATGGTCTCTGAGCCCACAAGGAGTGATTCCTTTGTAAAGCCAGGAGTAACTCTTGAGTATCAAAGGGTGTGGCCTTTAAACCCCCAAAATGTGGCTGCTCTCATCCCTTTTGTGAGAAGAGGTAATCCATTTTGCCACCTCCTTGGTGCCCAGGATTCCCCAACAAGCAGTTACCACACACCATCATGTATGAATATGACCATGAATCAAATAACTGACCAGTCCCAAGGAATCTTCAAGTTCCAATAGCACCACATCTCAGAAGCTGAATCTAGAAGATGCCCTTGACAGGGCACATATGAGTTTTCTTCAAGGTACAGGAACCATTTACTCTCCTCTTGTTAAGCCTCTTTCATCTAACTATTAACAGCAAACTCCTTACCGCAGCACCAAATCTCTCACACACACAACAGAAAAATACATTTTTCCCATTGCAGTATGGGAAATCACCCGTTAGTTTCAAGAAAGTAGACTTCAAATAGAGGCAAAAATTAATTATGTCAGGTCTAAAACCTTAACAGTATAAGTTAAAGTGGATTAACTTGGACCTTGACATAAAAACCTGTTTTTGAAAAATGTACAGGATCTTGACCTCAGTGCAGTTTTCAAGTGAGACAATGTCAGTGGTAAAGAAAACAGCCAGAAGAAACAATTGGGACTGAATCAAACCAAAAAGCTTCCGGATGTTGAAAGAAAATAGGTCAAAAAAAAAAAAAAAAAAAGAAGGCCCGGAGAGATAGCACAGCAGTGTTTGCCTTGCAAGCAGCTGATCCAGGACCTAAGGTGGTTGGTTCAAATCCCGCTGTCCCATATGGTCCCCCATGTCTGCCAGGAGCTATTTCTGAGCAGACATCCAGGAGTAACCCCTGAGCACCGCCAGGTGTGGCCCAAAAACCAAAAAGAAAGAAAAAAAAAAGAAAAGAAAATAGGTCAAAAATAAAGAGAACAAAATATTCAGACATCACACAATAACAGGCTAGTAATCAAGGAATGTAAAAGCTCTCTCAAAGTTCAACAAAAAGAAAACAGAAAATTGGGTAGAAGGTTTGAGAGATAACACAGAGGTTAATGTACTTGTTTTGCATATAGTCGACCTGTTTGATTTATATGATTCATATCATATGTGGCACCACATCTGATCCCCTTTGCACCACCAGGTGTAGCCCCAAAAATGTGGGTTGGAGATTAAAGTAAAAATGACATAAAGATAAAGACATATGAAAATGTATTTACTGAAGACCTGGGAAATGTATATCAAAATGACAATGAGAATGGTCTATACCAAAAAATCTAGAAACAGTGTCAGAGAGATAGCCTGGAGGTAGGGCGTTTGCCTTTCATGCAGAAGGACAGTGGTTCGAATTCCAACATCCCTTATGGTCCCATGCCTGCCAGGAGCGATTTCTGAGCGTAGGGCCAGGAGTAACCTCTGAGCACTGCCGGATGTGACCCAAAAACCAAAAAAAAAAAAAAAAAAAAAGTCTAGAAACAGTGATGGAGGTGTGCAAAAAAGGAATTCTCATTTGATCTTGGGGGAGGGTTACTATTCAACCTCTAAAAAAGAATCTGAAAACTTCACATAAAAAGTAACAATAATGGGGCCACAGAGATAGCATGGAGGTAAGGTGTTTGCCTTGCATGCAGAAGGATGGTGGTTCGAATCCCGGCATCCCATATGGTCCCCAGAGCCTGCCAGGAGCGATTTCTGAGCATAGAACCAGGAGAAACCCCTGAGCACTGTCAGGTGTGATCCCCCACCCCCAAAAAAAAGCAACAATAAAACTTCTATATGGGGACCAGAGAGACAGCATGAAGGTTAGGTATTTGCCTTGCATGCAGAAGGACAGTGGTTTGAATCCCAGCATCCCATAAGGTCTCCCAAGCCTGCCAGGAGCAATTTCTGAGCATAGAGCCAGGAGTAACCCCTGAACACTGCTGGTGTGACCCAAAAGCAAAACAAACAAACAAAAATCTTCCATATGACCCTTTGTTGTATTAAATATTAATTATAAAATCCTTGGTGGTGCATGATGCAGTTGGATGGAAGTTCCACTCCTGAGCATCTACTACAAGAACTTAAAACAAATCTATGCACACATCCATGTTCATCATTACAATAGTCAATACTACAATAGCCAAGATAACAGAAATAACAAAAGTGTCCAACAGTCACTGATCTGCTACAAATACACAATGGAATACAGTATTCAACTATGAGAAAATTTAAACTTTGCTGCAACTTGAATGAAATTGGAGGAAGTAATGTAAAATATTATAAGGATAGTATTGATATTTTTTAATTTTTTATTTTTAATTATGAGAACAATGATGCAAAGAGGACAAGGTAAAGTTACAGTGAAAGAACAATCGCCCAAAGGTGGTTGGTTTGAATCCCGGTGTCCCATATGGTCCCCCATGCCTGCCTGGAGCTATTTCTGAGCAGACAGCCAGGAGTAACCCCTGAGGACCGCCGGGGGTGGCCCAAAAACAAACAAAAAAAAGAACAATCGCCCATAAACAGAGTTCTCAGAAGAAATCCCCTTGCTGACGCCTAAATATTGAACTTACAGTAAAAAAATCATTAAGAAAAATAAGGCAGAACCCATGTACAGTTACTTTGTCCACAAGTCCCCAGATTGTAGGACATTATAACATTTCTTAGCAGTACACAAAGCAACCTAAAGCCATGAGATTTATGTGACTCCTTAACTTTGAAGTCATAGTATTGCTATATATTCATGCACATACATATTAGTTTAAGTTAACATCAAAAGTTTAATAGGTGGGGCCGGAGAGATAGCATGGAGGTAAGGCGTTTGCCTCTCATGCAGGAGGTCATCGGTTCGAATCCCGGCGTCCCATATATGGTCCTCCCGTGCCTGCCAGGAGCAATTTCTGAGCCTGGAGCCAGGAATAACCCCTGAGCACTGCCGGGTGTGACCCAAAAACCACAAAAAAAAAAAAAAAAAAAGTTTAATAGGTTATTTTTTTAAGAGTTAGTCAAAAGAGCACAGTAAAAATGGTGTTAGAGTGGCAAATATTGTTTGCATAGGCCCACCAAAATATGAGGGTCATAGAAAGGAATAGCCTTGATCTAAATACAAGGAGACCACTACCCCTGAAGTTTCCTGGCATAAGACCAACTCTAGGCTCCAGGCAAACTAGTATATTCAATTCAAGTCATTGTCTGTAGTGCCAATACAGTTTTATTTTTTAAGACAGTCCTATTGTTGGTATCAGGTTTCTGTATTAAAGATCCTGGAATCTGCACATCGTACATTGAAGTCAGGCTGGTGTGGAGTATCCTCTAGTTTCACCTCACAATTAAGGAGCAATACAGCAAGCCCTGTCCAGTAAGCAGGTCATTGTTCTTGTTAAGTCTTCTCAGTGTTAAGGGAAGTCTCTTTTGAGTAGATCGATGTCAGAGCAGCTGTAGGGTCTTTCCTGGTAGAGGAATGCCTCCAGGTGATGTTATAGACAACCTTAGATATTTTGTAGATGTCTTCTCTAGATCAGGGGTGAATGGAGAATGCCCATTCTTCTGAGGCCTGTGCCAGGTCTTTATGTCAATGTTCAGGGTGTAAGGTCCCATTGCACTACAAGATTTGTGTGTTCCCATCTCTATTAGATAAGAACTTATTGTTTTGTATAGTATTTTCCCGTTTTAGTGTGCCTAAGCAAACAAGAAATAAAGCCACGTGGTGTTATCAGAGTATATGGGGGCGTAAGAACAAGGCAAAACAATACCCATGACTTGGTTCAAACATAAGCATTAAACTGAGGGATTCTTTCACATCAAATTCCATATTGAGCAGTTCACAAAGAGAAGATAAAAAAAGGGGGGGGATTGTCACTGTATAAGAAAATATTCAGCAAAAGTTATAGCCGTCAAAGGAAACACCCATAAAATGTTGAAAAGACATACATGTCCTTTTTATGCCTTTTGGAATAGTTGGGTATGTGTTAACTCCAGGGCACCACTTTGGTCTGTGATTTAGGATTCTACAGTACTTAAGTTAGAAAGGGTAAATGAGGAGTAATGATGATAGGGGTTAAGGAATTTAAAGAGAAAAATGATCTTTTGTGGGGGTATGCAAAAGGGCAGAGTACAAAATGGACATTCTTCATACATAAAAACATAATTCAATGATAGTGAGTACTTTTAATGTATCTTGTGCTATTGCCCCCGCGCGATTTTGAAAATATAGACTGGAAAAAGATTAACAGTGACTTCAAGAAGCTGGGAGGCCAGAAGTTCAGAGCCCCACCCAGACCCTCCCTAAGGAACTGAATGGATAATGGGGGGAAGCCTAGGGTACCTTCAAGCTCCACCAAGGGGCCCAACTCACCGGCTTGTGGTATTGATATTATTTTTATTTTTTTTTCCTTTATCTTTATTTAAACACCGTGATTACAAACATGATTATAGTTGTATGATTACAGTCATGTAAAGAGCACCCCCCTTCACCGGTGCAACATTCCCACCACCAATTTCCCAGATCTCCCTCCTCCCCACCCCTTACACCTGTACTCGAGACAGGCTTTCTAACTTCCCTCATACATCCTCACATTGTTATGATAGTTTCTCAGTGTAGTCATCTCTCCAACTGCACTTCATCACTCTATGTGATTGAGCTGCATGTCCCTGAGCTGCACCTACCAGCCCTCATCTCTCTTGTCTCTGAGATACTGTTAAAAATGTCCTTCATTTTTCTTAAAGCCCATAGATGAGTGAAACCATTCTGCATCTTTCTCTCTCCCTCTGACTTACTTCACTCAGCATAATAGATTCCATGTACATCCATGTATAGGAAAATTTCATGACTTCATCTCTCCTGATGGCTGCATAGTATTCCATTGTGTATATGTACCACAGTTTCTTCAGCCACTCATCTGTTGAAGGGCATCTTGGTTGTTTCCAGAGTCTGGCTATTGTAAATAGCGCTGCAATGAATATAGGAGTAAGGAATGGATTTTTGTATTGTATTTTTGTGTTTCTTGGGTATATTCCTAGGAGTGGTATAGCTGGATCGTATGGAAGCTCAATTTCCAGTTTGTGAAGGAATCTCCATATCGCTTTCCATAAAGGTTGTACTAGACGGCATTCCCACCAGCAGTGAAAAAGAGTTCCTTTCTCTCCACATCCCCGCAGCACTGCATGTTTTCCTTTTTTTGTGATGTGGTGCCAATCTCAGTGGCGTGAGGTGGTACCGTCATAGTAGTTTTTGATTTGCATCTCCCTGGATGATTAGTGATGTTGAACATCTTTTCATGTGCCTTTTGGGTCCATTTGCCTTATTCTTCTTTTTAAAGTGTCTGTTCATTTGCTTCTCGCTCCATTTTTTGATGGGGTTAGGTTGGTTTTTTCTTGTATAGTTCTGTCAGTACCTTGTAAATTTGGATATTAGACCTTTATCTGATGTGTATTGTGGTGAATAATTTCCTCCCACTCAGTGGGTGGCCTTTGTATTCTGGGCACTATTTCCTTTTGAGATGCAGAAGCTTTCAGCTTAATATAGTCCCATCTGTTTATTCTCTGCTTCCACTTGCTTGGTAGTGCTGTCTCCTCCTTAAAGATGGCAATTTAGTCTCAATGTCCTGGAGTGTTTCACCTACATGTTGTTCTATATACCTTATAGTTTCAGTTCTGATATCAAGGTCTTTAATCCATTTGGATTTTACCTTTGTACATGGTGTTAGATGTGGGTCTGAGTTCGCTTTTTTGCAAGTGGCTAACCAGTTGTGCTAACACCACTTGTTGAATAGGCTTTCCCTGCTCCATTTAGGATTTCTTGCTCCTTTATCAAAAACAAGGTGGTTATATGTCTGAGGAACCTTCTCTGAGTACTCAAGCCTATTCCACTGATCTGAGGGTCTGTCTTTATTCCAATACCATGCTGTTTTTATAACTGTTGCTTTGTAGGTATTGATATTTTTTAACTAAATTGTTTATATAGCAGGCATGTTATTATCTCTAACACTTTTTTTTATTCATTGGAGAGAATGATGACATGTCTCATAAAATGGTTGTGTTTCTTAATATTCCATACTGACTTCTGTGCTGGCTTTTTCTACGCTGGCTTTTATGCTTCACAATCAGCAAAGCAGAGCTTTTCTGCATTACAGTCAATGTAGAAACCTGGCAGGACAACAGGGACCTCTCTTTCTGAGCTTAGGCCACCTTCTGAGAATCCTCTGCATCAAGCTGAACCACTGAGCCAAAATACAAGACCTGCTGAAACTACCTTATCACAATACTGGACTTCATTCTCTCTCAGAAGAAGGTGCCAGAGGGGATTATGTATCTCCTAAAAGGGTGTGCAAACCTCTGAGACACTATCTTCCAAGAACCTGAATCCCTTTAATAACCTTTCAAATTATTAAGCTAGCTTTGTCTATGTTCAAAAGGAAAAGATGAGAAAACAACTAACTTCACTATGGCAGCTACAAAGAGAATGTTGTGCATTAACAAGCTCTATGTAGTTTGGTCTTCGCATATCTTTAGTAAAACAGAGTACAACATTAGCAAGAAAAGTCTTTCATATGCATCATCCTACAGATGATGGCTTTTATGCTTCACAATGAAAGAGATCCCTTTCACCCAGGGATCCCTGTATTACCCAACTCACCTGGGGTTTTCTTATTTTTCGCAACATTTTGATCCAAACAAAAGAAAAAAATCTGGCATTTTCCCCATCTCCAAGAAAGGACAAACACAAATATAATAGTAAAAATATACCCTAGTTTTATTAATGCACAGACACGAGGACCTGGCTAGCTAGACATTTGAAATAAACATTACCAAAGGAGAAGCAATAAAAATTTTCCTCTGCCAAAGCTCTTTTCACATTTCCCAGGCTGGCTGACTTTAAGCCAAAATCCTCAACTGGTTATTGAGACATCAGTAGCATGTATCATGGGTTAGCAACAAAATCAAAATCACCACCATCCCTTTCCACCACCACCCTGCAGTTTGAAGGCCTCATGACATGTGCAGGATACAAGGTGCAGGGTCCCTGTGAACTGCAGAGATGATTAATATGTCAACTTGGGTTGACCCCAGAGTATGACCAAGAAGTGAAGGCAACACTTCTGCCCTGACCAGCCCACTAGGCAGCCTGAGGACCTCTTGAAGGGCCCATACCAGAAGTCTAGGGTCAGCAATGCAGCACAGAGCTGCCTGCCCTGTATGTGACCCCACCTGAAGGTCTAACATTGGAGTCCCCCACCTCACCATAAATAAATGGATGCTTATGAGGGGAGTCCAAGGTTCCCCTCTTATCATGAGGAACCTCTGATCCTCTCTGTTTCCAGCTTTTTAAAAGCATGTGGACCTGGGACATTGAGGAACTGAAAAGGAGAATGTGGGGTGAAGAGTCTATGGAATACTGTGAACAAGCAAAAGAGGTCATAGAATAGAGAAAGGGGGTTTCCAGTGACAGACTCTGGGGGACTCTGCTTCTATTAACCTTTGCTGCCATAGGAAGCCACATGCTTCTCTTCCCAGGATTCCCAGTAGGCTCCCACTGACCAGCACTCTCTGTGTCTTCCTTTCTGGGGGCCTCCTGATAGTCCAAGCTGGAATTCCGACCCATGTGCACTCAGTGCTGGCCTTGCACTAACGTTGAGATTGAACCAAATCCCAAGGCCTGCCCACTGCACTTTTCCAGCTACTCCCTTTGGCCCTCACTCTTGGAATAGACATTAGTGTGTGAAAGTAAACAATACTGTGTGACCTGCACAAATCTCCTGCCTAATGTGCTCTCATAGGCCCTGATTCCTCTCCCTGCAGGGTTCTGAGGATCGTTCTCCATTCTCAGGATGAAGGTGAGTACATAGTGTGAGCTTGCACCTGGGTCTCTGCCCTGTTGATTTGGGGGAATCTAGTAAGAAAAACCAGTGTCAGTTCACAACTCACTTTCTCCCACAGAATAATGGGCTCCTTGGGCTATGCATCCTTTTTTTAGGCCCCAAGCCAACCACACAGACTCACCCTCTTCATTGTTCTATTTCCTATTTCTGTGAGTATCCATCTCCCAAATGCTTTTTGTGTGTCATTAAGTCCCAAGAGATGGCACACCTTGATTAAAACTATTTTAGAGACTCAAAAGTGAATACACACTTCTGGGTGGAGGGGGTTGGGGCCACACTAGTGCTTACTCTTGGCTCTGCACTCAGTCAGGAACACTCCTAACTGGACTTGGGGGACTTGGAGAGTCATATGGGGCGCTGGGGATCAAACCTTGGTCATACGTATCCAAGGTAAATGCCCTACCCGTTGTACTATCTCTCTGTCCCCTCCCTACCCTCACCCTATACCTTTAAAAGCCTTCTTTATGAAGGCTACATCAATGTTTTTTTTTGGGGGGGGCCACACCCAGTGACGCTCAGAAGTCGCTCCTGGCTTGGGGGACCATATGGGACGCCGGGGGATCAAACCGCGGTCCGTCCAAGGCTAGCTCAGGTTTTGATAGAGGTCAGCAGTCTTGTGATGTGGGAATTGAACTCAGGGCTTTGCACATTACCAATGAGCTTCTATTACTTGATCTCTCTGGCTGTGTGTGTACACCTGACCCCTACCTAGTCCTACAGTCCAGCACCAACTAGCCATAAAAGGGGTCCACCCCTTTAAGTAAGACCCTAATTGTGATTGGCTGGTTGAGTCCATACTCCGCCCCCTACGGAACAAACAGAACAGAAGATTGGGGGTGGAGAAGTGTTGGCAGTTAGATGAGACAGTTGACAGAGCAAGTGGATTGAACTGTTTCTACCGCTGGCTATGGCTTTTCTCCATGATTTGACAGACCTTTGGCTAACTTGGCTTTATCCTTTTACCATCATATACCTGTTCCTTTACTTGGCCCTCAATCTGACTTTACCCTGGTCCCAAAACCATCTCTCTCTCCCTTTCTGTCTTTTGGCCTAAGGGTTTGTCATAGGCCCCTGGGCTTCTCTGATAAACAATGTTGAGACATTTTTTAGAATCTTGCCTGCAAGGCCCCTGCGGTGTGGGTGCATCTCTGACAGCTCTGCTCTGACTCTTGACTGAGCCCCACATTGACCTAATACAATGATAATCCCAGGGAAGCAGATGCTCGTGTTATAGCAAACGACCAACTTTGCAAACAACCATCTAGTAAAGAACCATCAATAGGTTGGTCAAATCTCATCAAGAGGAAGTAGAATTTCCAGCCAGACCTCTGCCTGGGAGAAAATGATTGAGGGTTTGCATTCCTAATAGCAGGAAGCATATAGCAAGCTGCATCAGTGTAAGCGGAGAGTTTGTATCCTGACCTCCATGGCAGAGGAAGAGAACAAACAGAACTCTCAGAACTGGAATCAGAAAGGAAAGGTGATCTCCAAAGACAGCTGAGGCCATTTCATTTCTACACTTCAGCAAATGTCATTAATGTAAATACTGAAAATGAGGGAATGGAAAATAAGGGACAAAAATAAGGGAACAGCAAAATAAAGGAATGGAAGCTGATGAAGAAACCAGAGGGATAATACAAAAGGTATTTGCCTTGCTTGGGGCCAATCCTAGTTTGATCCTGACATCACATTACTCCTGCCAGGAGTAAATACAAAGCTAGGAGTGATCCCTAAGTAGAGTGAGGAGTGATTCCTGAGCATAGGGTCAGACGAATCCTGATTATTCTGAGTGTGTGTTATACACACACAACCAAAAAGTCCTACAAAGCAAACAAAAATCAGGTGAAATATGAATACAGACTAGCATGAGATGATTAGAATCAAGAAAATCTCCCTACCAACCTGCTGGCTTTTGTGGAATATTAGTATGGTCATTAGATAGAACATGTGGAAAGTCCAAATTTCTATTCAGATAAATAGAAATTTAAACTGCGACTCATTTTATGTATTTCATCTCCTGAATGAAGAATCTCCTACTTATATCTCTAAAAATTGTTCCCATCATTTTCTTACATGGAATAATTATTACCTGATTTGACATTTCTGGAACTCTTCTTACTAAAATACCTATAATCAAGAGACTGTAATTCCCTTGAGCACCATTGGGTGTAGCCCCCCCCCCAAAAAAAAAACCCAGAAAATCAAGTAAATCTTGTATTGCAGTTAAAATGGGTGTATTTTTTTAAACAAATATTATATCTTTTTTTAAGCACCATGATTACGAACATGTTTATAGTTGGGTTTCATTTTATTTAAAAAGAGCACCCTTCCTTCACCAGTGCAACCTTCCCACCACGAATGCCTCCATCTCCCTCCTCCCCCATCTCCAAAATGAGTGTTTTGGAGAAGAGTACACCAGTGGTGCTCAGAGCTTACTCCTGCTCTGCTCTCAGGGATTACTCCTGGCAATCTCAGGGGACCAGACAGAATGCCGAGGATCAAATCAGGATGACCATGTGCAAGGCATATGCCTTCTCTGCTGTACTAACGTTATGGCCCTGGAAAAATGGATATTTCTTTGAAACCTAAATTCTTCTAAGTCACAAAAGCAAAGCTGCCTTCTTCTCCTATAATGTTACTATTTCGTGGAATTTTGTTGTTCTAAGCAGCATGAAAATTCATTTTGTTCTTTATTCCTGAGAATAAAGTTATACTCCTCTAATGCTTGAAATATTGCTGTTATATTGCAATA
Source organism: Suncus etruscus (assembly GCF_024139225.1). NCBI lineage: Eukaryota > Metazoa > Chordata > Mammalia > Eulipotyphla > Soricidae > Suncus > Suncus etruscus. The sequence goes on along the minus strand of NC_064854.1, from coordinate 51,405,156 downwards.
TATTCTAATACACTGTATCTGCCTGCAAGATATACTGGTGTTGAAAATGTCTCTTCAATGGCTGAGGATGTTGTTCATGGAAAATCACTTGTTTTGCATGTGTTCAATCCCCAGCACTGAAAAAAAAAAAAACAAAAAACTGGAAACAAGCCTTTTTCTTTTTCTTTCTTTCTTTCTTTCTTTCTTTCTTTCTTTCTTTCTTTCTTTCTTTCTTTCCAAGCCTTTTTCTTTCTTTCTTTCTTTCTTTCTTTCTTCTTTCTTTCTTTCTTTCTTTCTTTCTTTCTTTCTTTTTTCTTTCTTTCTTCTTTCTTTCTTTCTTTCTTTCTTTCTTTCTTTCTTTCTTTCTTTCTTTCTTTCTCTTTCTTTCTTTCTTTCTTTCTTTAGCCTTTTTTCTTTTTCTTTCTTCTTCTTTCTTCTTTCTTTCTTTTTTCTTTCTTTCTTTCTTTCTTTCTTTTCTTTCTTTCTTTCTTCTTCTTCCTTCTTCTTCCTTCTTCTTCTTCTCCTTCCTTCTTCTTCTTCTTCTTCTTCTTCTTCTTCCTTTCTTCTTCTTTCTTCCTTCTTCCTTCCTTCCTTCTTTCTTTCTTTTTCTTTCTTTCTTTCTTTCTTTCTTGGTCACACCCGGCAGCGCTCAGGGGTTACTCCTGGCTCCACACTCAGAAATCGCTCCTGGCAGGCTTAGAGGACCATATGGGATGCTGGCATTCGAACTAATGACCTTCTGCATGAAAGGCAAATGCCTTACCTCCATGCTATCTCTCTGACCCCAGGAACAAGCCTTTAAGTAAAATATTTTCCACAGTTCTATTGTTAGCAAAATTTTTGTATTTTACTAGCAATGCAAGTCTCTTAAAATTAGATGTGTTAGGTATTATAATAACATAAAACTTTAATATGTCATGTAATCCCATAATACACACTTCAAGCCAACAACTGACTTTTTTATATCAGTATCTTTTGTGGTGCAGTGGGGTAACAAATTATCATGGAGGTCTGCAGCACTTTCTGCTATTTTATAGGTTCAATCCAATTCAATGAGAGTTTCTGATGATGTGCTATTTTTGTGTCAACTATTAAACATAATAAACCTACTCATTTAAAACAATAGTTTTTCTTCATTTTCTGTGACATTTCATTCTACCTTCTTACCAAACTCAAGGCAAAATTTTACTTTTCTAGAATTAATGTGTGAGCCAGAAGACTCTAAGCCATATTTTGCCAGGCAGGGAATGAATTGTGTTTGAAACAAGAATGGCTGATTGAGAAGCTTCTTTAAAGAAGGAACAGAGAGAGCATGTACCCATGACTGAGGGAGATCATTTGAAAACATGGGACATCTTCCTTAGAAAGTCAGAAATTCTGGGCCACAGTGATAGCATAGCACTAGGGTGTTTGCCTTGCACATGGCCAACCCAGATTTGATCCCCAGCATCCCATATGGTTCCACAAGTCTGCCAGGAGTAATTTCTGAGTGCAGAGCCAAAAGTAATACCTGAGTTCTGCCGGGTGTGGTCCCAAAGCCAACCCCCCCCACCCAAAAAAAGTCAGAAATTATTGCAAATGTCCTAAAACAGCCAGAATGCCCAACCCTTTGTGAGCACATGTCTTAGCACTGCAGCACCTTGGAAGCTCCACAACCACTACTTGTGTGTCCCCACGAAGAGTATGACTACAGCCAGTACATGTGCAAGCACCACAAGTAAAAGAATGTTAGGCTTAGGGCCGGGCGGTGGCGCTGGAGGTAAGGTGCCTGCCTTGCCAGCGCTAGCCTAGGACGGACCGCGGTTCGATCCCCCGGCGTCCTATATGGTCCCCCAAGAAGCCAGGAGCAACTTCTGAGCGCATAGCCAGGAGTAACCCCTGAGCGTCACAGGGTGTGGCCCAAAAACCCAAAAAAAAAAAAAATAAGAATGTTAGGCTTAATGTGAATCACAGCTAAGTGTTCCACAATTAAAACCTGAATTAGCTCTCCAATGAAGACCACAGCCAGGAAATGTGCAGCAATAAAAAAAAAAAAACTATATTTAAGATGTTAATTTAAGTTTTTGTAGAATTTCAGTTGAGAATAAAAATTCATCAAATGTATTTTAAGTGCCTCAGTGAACTATTTCACAAACTATTTCTTACTGGGGGCAAAATGATATAATTAAAAATATTTATTTTAGGGTCGGAGAGATAGCATGGAGGTAGGACGTTTCCCTTGCATGCAGAAGGACTGTGGTTTGAATCCCGGCATCCCATATGCCCCCCACCCCCAGCCTGCCAGGAGCAATTTCTGAGCGTAGAGCCAGGAGGGACCCCTGAGCATCACCAGGTGTGACCCAAAAAACAAAACAAAACAAAATATTTATTTTACATTCTTTGAAATCAAATTACTTTATTTTCACATATACTGAACATATAATTTTGTTTTGTTTTTGTTTTTTGTTTTTTTTTGGGCCACACCTGGCGGCGCTCAGGGGTCACTCCTGGCTGTCTGCTCAGAAATAGCTCCTGGCAGGCACGGGGGACCATATGGGACACCGGGATTCGAACCAACCACCTTAGGTCCTGGATCGGCTGCTTGCAAGGCAAACGCCGCTGTGCTATCTCTCCGGGCCCCACATAATTTAAAGCAAAAGTTTCTGTATATATTCATTAACTCAAGCTTGTTCATTATATTATGAGGCATATTCAAAATTCTTCATTTTATTTTCTTTAAACATCTTATCTGTCTTACCAATAATTTCACCTGTTGAAATAAACCCCCCCCCCCAATAATCAAGTAAGTTTAACAGCGTAATGATATTAACTGACTGATTACTTGATCTTGGGGGATATTTCAACAGAGGAGATTATTAGTAAAATAAAACAACTGACTGATTAAAATAACTGACTGATTACTTGGTCATAGGGTTTTTTCAACAGATGAGATTACTGACAAAACAAATAAGATGTTAAAAGAAAAGAAAATATTTAAAGAGTTTAAAAAATTGGGAGAAGAAATGAACATTTTCTCAAAGAAGAAACTAAGATGGCCAAAAGACATGTGAACAAATGTTCCACATCTTTAAACATCAGAGAGATGCAAATCAAAACAACAACGAGATATCATCTTACACCACAGAGACTGGTATACATCACAAAGTGCTTGAACAATGAATGCTGTCATGGATGTGGGGAGAAAGGGAATCTCATTCACTGCTGGTGGGAATGTCAACTGCTTTGGCCTTTTTGGAAAACAATATGGAGATTCCTCAAAAATCTTGAAACTTATTTTCTGTATGATCCAGCAATTCTACTCCTAGGAATATACCGTAGGAGCCCCAAAACACAATGTAAAAAAGGCCTTCTGCATCCATTATGTTCATTGTACCACTATTCACAATAACCAGAACCTGGAAACAACCCAGTTGCCTGAGAACAAATAAATAGATAAAGAAGCTCTGATACATCTACAGAGTGGAATACTACATGGCTTGTAGAAAAAAAATGAAGCCATGAAATTCACTTATACATGGATTTATATGGAGAGTATTATGTTGAGCAAAATGAATCAGAGGAAAAGAGATAGACAGAATGATCTCATTCATTTGTGGGATATAAGGAAAAAAGAGAATGTTAATAATATCAAAGACAATAGAGATAAGGGCCAGAAAAACCAGTCCATGGTATGAGCTTCCCACAAATAGCAGGAGAGTGCAATTAAGGCAGAAACAAACAGGACCACTACGACAAAGAGAGTTGGAAATGATCATTCTGAACAAGAATTGGGTGCTGAAAGTGATATACATGATACCCCCACTAACAATATTGCAAAACCACAGTTTAAAAGTGGAGGAAGAAAGGAAAAGGGGAAGGAAGAAAGGAAATGAGAGTGAGAAAGATAAGAAAACTGCCCCATGGGCAGGCAGGGGGGAGGGGGGAGGGAAACTGGCAAGTTGGTGGTGAGAAATATGCACTGGTGAAGGGATGTTGTTCATTGCTTGACTGAAACTCAATCATAAATAATGTTGTATCTGTAGGGAAAAAACTCCAACTATATTATAAACAAAATATAATAGAAGGGGCCGGGCGGTGGCGCTAAAGGTAAGGTGCCTGCCTTGCCTGCGCTAGCCTTGGATGGACCGCGGTTCGATCCCCCCGTGTCCCATATGGTCCCCCAAGCCAGGAGCAACTTCTGAGCACATAGCCAGGAGTAACCCAAGCGTTACCGGGTGTGGCCCAAAAACCAAAAAAAAAAAAAAAAAAAAAAAAAAAAATAGAATTGGTAACTTGAAAAAAAAAAGGTGCCACAATCTTTAGTTCCTCCATTAACAGTAAACAATTTCACTCTAGATTCATTGTCTAAAGCTCTGAATATGATGGCTGCTTCTGCCCAATAGATCATCTGGATCTTGATGTAAATGTAGATGATGTTATTTTTTTTTATAAATAGTTTATCAACATTTATGCACTGGTAATAGTCTAAAATTAATATTGGAGAATCAAATGTTTCCATGAAGTGTCCTCAAACAGGAAAAACAATGCAGTCATATACAAGATGAAAATTCTACTGAAGTAATTAATAAAGTCATATTCAACTGTTCTAGAAAATCCAGCAGTCTTTCCTGTAGCTAAGAGCATATAACATTATCAGAACATTTCATAGATTGATCATTATAATAAATGAGACATATGAATAGAAACAAAAACATATAAAATATTAAGACACATTGCATCACTATAGTAAAATTTTTTTTTTGGTTTTTGGGTCACACCTGACGGTGTTCAGGGGTCTCTCCTGGCTCTACGCTCAGAAATCACTCAGATTTCTACGCTCAGAAATCCTGGTTCTACACTCAGAAATCGCTTCTGGCAGGCTCGTGGGACCATATGAAATGCCGGGATTCGAACAACTGTCTGCATGCAAGGCAAATGCCCTACCTACCTCCATGCCATCTCTCTGGCCCCCACATAGCAAAATATTATGCAGTGATTAGTATACTTTACATCAGGAAAAATAGCTGATTTTACATTTGATTACTTACTAATACATTTAATAATTTTAATAGAGGTAATGAAATTAATATACATTCATGTTCACAGATATAAAACGTACTTTTAAAATAATTCTACAGTCAAAAAGGAATTAGTTAAAATATCTGAAAATATTATTTTGGGGGGAGTTGATTTTGAGAATATACTTGGTGGTGCCCTGGACTTAATCCTGGTTCTATCTATGTGCAAGGATCACTCTAGGCAGGGTTCATGTAGTTCTAGAGCGTAAACCTACATGAAAGGCAAGTACCTTAGCTCCTGTATTATATGAAAAATAAGATTAAAACATTTTAAGTTAGTGGTTATATATTATAAATAAAAGTTTTGTCAAAATGTATAATAACAAAGGTCGAGAGAGAGAGAGAGAGAGAGAGAGAGAGAGAGAGAGAGAGAGAGAGAGAGAGAGAGAGAGAGAGAGAGAGGAGAGTACAAGAGTAGAGGGAGGATCTTGCCTTACATGTGGGGATCAGTTCTCAGGACCTATGTAATAGCCCCTACTCCTTAAAATCTTTGGAGCTTACTTGCTCTTTGTGCCAGTGTTCTTTGCTTTGCTTTAGTTTTTTGTGCCACATCCAGCAGTGCTCATAGGTTACTACTGGCTCTGTGTGCAGGGGTTATTTCTGGCAGTGCTCAGGAGACCATATGGGATGCCAGGGATAGAACCTGTGTCAGCATATGCAAGGCAAATGCCCTCTCCATTGTGCTAGCATGCCAGCCCCATTCCAGTGTTCGTTCTTGAACATGTATTTCTCTTCTGCTTTTATATACTCTGAAGAAACCCAGGTTTTCTTTTGAATACAAATGTTCTCTCTTTCTTTCCCCTCACAACTTTTTAATTAAATTTCATTCAATAAAAAAATATCTGGCCTCACTATGTCAACTCCTGAAATTTTTCACTAAGAAGGAAGACATTGGACCCGAAACACCTGTGCCAAGGATAGGACTGACTTCTGTAAAGAGCAATTCCTCATTCATTCTGAATTCATAGTTCCATGAAAAATCAGATGACATCGATCATCTCCCACACTATGCAGAACATGGGCTTTAGGAACAGTTTAATAGCTGCTCATGGGGCTGGCAGGATGTGAATGTCTGTGCTACATAAGTGCTCGCAGCAAACTTTACCAGCCCTGATCCATGTCAGGCATTTTCCCAACTGGGGTGGCTGAGGTACCTGGCTCAGCAGAGAGGTGCAAGCGCTTTTTTCTTGAGACTGTCCCTCATTCCCCACTAGACCAAATCACAGGCAACAGAACCATGTGGCCCAGTGAGCCTAAAAGCTGGGAGTGGCTTTTGAACCTTTTGAGCATGTCATGGGACCCCACTGACTCATTGATAGCAGTCAGAGGGAGTCCTACAGGATGTATTTTAGGGTCATGTAACATTTATTTCAGAATTTTTGGGTCTATTATAATACTTAGGACAACAATTACATGTAACTTGAAGAGACGTGTACTGTTAGTTAAATATAGAAATTCTGGAGCTGGAGTACAGCTTGAGGCAGATGTGAATTCAATCTCCAGTACCTCATATGGTCCCTAAGTGTTGCAAATTAGCCCCTGAAGAGGTTGACTGATGGAGGGATGGAGAATGAGGTCTTTCGCCTCCAGCTTGGAGCACGCATCTGCCACCCCATCCAGCTGACAGTTCTGACGTGAAACGGCGGGTAAACAGCTCGCAGACAGTCAGGCTTGTGAAAATATTAGCTTTATTCAGTGGACAAGACTGAAGTCCAAAGTCTCAGCCTTAGTTCCAGCAAAAAGCCCCCTGTCTTCCACAGACCCTTGTTTTTATCCCCCAGAATCAGGTTCCACCCAGTGGTGGGATCAGATACCACCCAATGGTGGAAGCAGAATCAGGTACCACCCTAGGGTGGGGGCAGAATGCCAGGTCACACCCTAGGGTAGGGCACAATCACCAATCAGGGTAGGGTCAGTAACATAATAATCCCATAAAATATTTACATACACAACACCTAAGCACCACTAAGAGTAATTCCTAAATGCAGAGCCAGGAGTAACACCTGAGCCTTACCAAGTGGAACCCACAAATGAAAGAATGAAGGAAGGAAAGGGGAGGGAGACAGGGAGAAAATGAGGGTGAGAGAAAAGGAGGAAAGGAGGGAGGTGGGGAGAGAGGAGAGAAGAAGGAAGGAAGAATTGAAAATGTTTTTCTTGAAAATTTGTTTTCTAGTTTTATTTTTTCAGTGCTCATGTTCGAATAAAGCCTCAAATCAACACCAACTGTGGGCATAAAAGCAAAACTGAAACACTGCTAACAGCACTGAACTTATATATCATTTTCCTATACTTCTAAACCAATTATATTATTTTGTAATAGATCATCATTATCAGCAATACATATACTTTCACATGTTTCAGAATTTCAATACCCCAGTTTTGCTTTCCCCTTGAAAAACTGGTGGAACACTTTCTTATTGATTGAACATTGGATAACAATACAAGGAATAGCTTTACCCTTAAGCTTCTGTGGTATAAAACTCACTACACTGACCATCTCACAACCCAAAACTACTTCAGATCATTCATTCAGTCTTGTCCCTGTTCCTTCATTGTAAGCACCATAGTTGAGAAATCCTTTGGTATGTTTGGGATGGGGTGGAGTATAGCCAGCAGTGCAAGGTACCATGTGTTGTGTTACTGACCCTACCCTAATCAATTATTGTACCCCACTGTAGGGTGTGACCTGGGGATAGTTTATTGGATTATTCCTTACTTGGTATTCTGCTCCCACTTTAGGGTGGTACCTAATTCTTTTCAATAAAAGCAAGGGTCTGAGGAAGACTGGGGCTCATTCTTTGGTCTTCGCCCACTGAGCTGCACTCCATCTTAGGAGCAGAAAGCTTTTGTGGTTTGAATTCCTTGCTTGAGCACTGGATTTCCTGAACCCATTCTTGTACCTTTTCATTGTGTGAATTATTTTCTGCGGATCTTTACAACTGGAACTGTTCCCCCTGACCTAATCGGACAGAGGAATGGGAACTGCCCATTTGGAACTACCCACTTTTTCTGCCTTCTAGTGATAATTTTGCTTCATGAGCGAACCCAGGCAAAGCCCTTTGCTTCTCTTTTCTACTGCACATGGATGGCCTGGTTTTGCCAGTTCTGGTGATCTGCATTAGCTAAGAAGGGAAGACTTGGAGGCAGCACCCTGCGATGCTGTGTCTACTATATCACTTACCAGAAATCCCAGGCTGAGTACCCACACCCCTGTCTGATTCCATGACTTAACTGTTCCCATCTACATAACCATTTCGTATTCAAATGTTTCCAGGTCTACCCGCACCTGCACATAGACCCAGATGCTCTCCTTCCCGCACCTGCCAGGCCAGGACCTCTGCATCTACTCCTCTCTTCCTCTCTTCCCCTCAGGATGTCTCGCGCTCAGCAGCAGTCAAACTATGCCAGTTTTCAGCAGTTGCCTTATTGGCTGTTAAAGACTTTGGCCAATGCCTTCCAGCATCTCACCGGCCACACCTCAGGGTGCCACTCCTTTGACGCCACCACCTAATCTAATGTCTGGCGCTGACATCTAATGCCACAGATGGCTGCCCCCCTTTGGATTTTTTCCATTGAAGGCGCAATGGCTCTGCGTTTGATAAAGTCTAAATTTCACTTAAAAAATGTAGGATTTCAGATGATTGTCACGGAATAGAGACAATTCCCAGGCAGCAAGACGAACAGCCTGTTATCAATTAAACCTAAAACTAAGGCACCTACTGGAAGGCCAAGCCACACCTTTTCCTTCTCCTTCGGTGGGTCTCAGAGGCTTATGGGAAATGTAGTCTTTCTTGACATTCGCCTTTGTCTACTTAGGGCAGAGCAGAGTCTTATGGGAAATGTAGTCTCCCTCGACATTAGCGCTGGTGTGGCGGTGCAGTGGATTGTGGGAAATGTAGTCTCGACTTTGGCAGGCTGAGGCGGGGCAGGCGCGGAGGCTTGTGGGAAATGTAGTCTCTCTTTATTACGCACGACGCGGCCGCCGAGGCTCAAGGGAAAAGTCTCCAGCGTGAGCCTCGCGGCTGGTTCTGCGCCTGTGTGGTCCCGCCTGCGCCGCCATTTCCCCTCCCCGGGGCTCACGTGGAAGGTGCTGGAGGGCGTTGTAAGGGCGGAGTAACGAAAAGCGTAAGTGCGCGAGGGGAGTGAGTTTCGCCGTGTCTGTGACTGTGACCGGCCACGGCGTCCTCTGCGCCGGGCGGGCCCGACTGTCGGGCCTGGTCGCCATTACAGTGGGAGGGCGGGAGATCGGAGGGCGCCGTCCGCTGCGTGGGTGCCTGCAGGGCCTCTCCGGGCTTCTTGCAGCGATCGAGGCCGGCAGGGACACGGGGCTCGGTGGGGGATCGGGGACCCTCGATGCTTGCACTGCAGGGAGGGCTCCTGCCTGTCTCCGGACCCCGCAGCACTTGCACACACGTGTGCACCTGGGGCACAATGCGGGACAGAGTGATGGCTAAGGATTGGTGGAGGTGATTGGGGGAGCCCGGGCTCTGTTGGCACGAGGCAGGAGGGTGCAGGGAAGTGAGGGGAGTCTAGCCCCAGGAACCCAGACTGGCGGGAGAGGCAGATTGCAAGGGCCTGGAGAGGCTGTCTGGGCCCTGGCTTGTCCTGGACCTGGGGAAGAACCTCCAGGCTCATCCTCTGTAGGTGGCTCGGGGGGTGATGGCGCCTGAGCTTCATCCAGTGCATTTTCCCTGGTGCTGGGGTGGAGAACAGACCTGGCATCCCTGGTGTCTTTTTCTTCTTCTTTTTTTTTTTTACAGTGGTTCTCAAATAATGGGGCGCGCCCCCCCCCCCCCAGGCAAAGGGGCGGCGCGTTTGACCTCGGCAAACACTCATAACAAGCTAGACCCCGTGTTTTTGTCTCTGTAAGTCTCTGGAGCTGAGAGTTGCTGTGTCCTGCTTCAAACCCCGCTTCGAAAAGCTATGCATTGCAAAACGTGCTCATTGGAGCCATTCATCCAGACATCACCTCTGATTAAGAAATCAGCTCAAATTATTTTATATATTTTTGTTTTGCAGGTTAAAGTATTTTTTAAATAAAGATACTATTTACAGTCGTGCAGGGGGCGCGAAAAATGTTTTCTTCTTTCTAGGGGGGCATGACAGAAAATAATTGAGAAGCACTGCTTTAGAAGAAGGTTCTCTAGAGAGCTGGGTGCTGGGGCCAGAGGGCTCGTGGGACAGGTCTGCGAGAACTTCAGAGCAGGAGTAGTGGGGTCTGATGCTCCAGGTGAAGGCCAGCAACCTGGGACACCGAATTTGTGCATTTACACAGCAACTCATCGGCCACTGGCTAGTTGCTTCTGGAAATCCTGGGGTAGTGCTTGGAGTCTGAGGAGTATTTGTTTTGTTTCCCAGAGTCAGGGCCCCACCTACCCTGTGTGGCCTGCCAAGACTGGTTTACCTATACTGGAATGTATCCAGCATCAACTTTCAAGGAACTTCTTCCATTGCAGAAGGGATATTTGAATTAGGTGAAATTTGGTGAATCAGATCCTGGGAGCAGCAGGGGCCTCCTGAAGGAATCGTTCTGTGACCCACTCTGCTATCCAAGTGCGAGAGTCACAGGCTGAAACACACTTTGCATGTTCAAACAGCTCTTTATTTTTATTTTATTTTATTTATTGTGTGTGTGTGTGTGTGTGTGTGTGTGTTTTGGGTCACACCCGGCAGTGCTCAGGGGTTATTCCTGGCTCAAGGCTCAGAAATTGCTCCTGGCAGGCACGGGGGACCATATGGGACGCTGGGATTCGAACCGATGACCTCCTGCATGAAAGGCAAATGCCTTACCTCCATGCTATCTCTCTGGCCCCAGCTCTTTATTTTTAATAAGATTTTGATTTTTTAAAAAATGGCTATGGAAGGGGTTGAGGCAATAGTACAGTGATTAAGTGCTTGCCATGCATGCAGTTGACCTGGGTTTGATTCCTGTCATCCTATTTGGTTCCCTGAGCACCTCCAGGAGTGATTCTTTAGTGCAGAGCCAGGAGTAATCCCTGAGCACAGCCAGCTGTGACCCCCCCCCCAAATCAAAAGACATCTGAATAAAGCATTTGGTATAAATGAAGTGTGAATTAATTTGTTATTAAGGAAAAGGATAAAACCCATAGCAAGCTAGGAACAAGCAGATCTTGGCCACTTTGCTAGTGGCCAAGCAACTGGTCAGAATGGAGAAGACTGTTCCACCATAGAAGAAGTTTGAAGAAATGCTAATCCTGGGAACTGAGCAATAGCACAGCGGATAGATAGGGCGTTTCGCCTTGCTTGCAGTCGACATGGATTCTATCCCCAGCATCCCATATGTTCCCCTGAACCTGTCAGGAGAGATTTCTGAACACAGAGCCAGGAGTAACCCCTAAGTGCCACTGAGTGTGCCCCCTTATTCCCCACAAAAAAACAACTAAAAAGAAATGCTGATCCTTTTAGCTCAGGGACTCCTCCAGCCTCTGTGCTTGAGAGACCTTGTAATGCCAAGATCAAGCCTGTTCTTGATCTGGTCAGTTCTTTGTGATTTAAGCCACATCCAAACCCTGATGCTGGACATGAGGCTAATGACCAGGAGGCATGAGTTGGACTAGATTAGAAGGTCAGGTAAAGGCTCAAGAAGTAGTGTTCATGGCAGGATTGGACCATAGGCAAAACCTGTGTGTCACTGCTGCTAACTCATTGTTCCCAGTCTCTGGGCTGCCTCAGAACAGTGGACACAGTCTATGACAGTGGTGGAGGGAAAATGTACCTGCCATTGACTGAGGAGCTATAGGGAAATAGGACCTTGGTGGAGGGTAGCAATGTGGGTGAAGAGATTATTGTTGGAACAGAATTCCTGAAAATTCTAACTATTAAGTAAAGAAGAAAGTGTGGAGGAAATAATGCTATGAGTGTAGTTCTGCCTCTTAACAGTCAAAAGTTTGGTTTGAAGGGGCCTGAGGGTTAGTAGTGGGCTGGCTGCTTGTCTTTGCATACTGTGAACCTGGGTTCACTCCCTTGCACTGAATGTGGTCCCCTGAACACTGCTAGGAGTAAGCCCTAGCACTCCTTGTTTTGAAGGTATGATTTGTATGCATCAGACATTCAAACTTGAGCCATATCATCCACTCTACCAGTTTAGTCACGTTCATTCATGGAACCATTTTTTGCCAGACTGGAGCTTCCTTAGCATGTTTTAGAACATTGTGCTAGAAATATCGGTCCTGTTTGCTCTGCTTTCAAGGAGTTGGTGATAGAAACATATTTCCCACTGGAGCATTAAGTTAGTATTAACTGTAGAAATCTGTTGCACTGGGGCTGGGAAGGTGGCGCTAGAGGTAAGGTGTCTGCCTTGCAAGCGCTAGCTTAGGACAGACACAGCAGTTCGATCCCCCGGTGTCCCATATGGTCCCCCCAAGCCAGGGGCGATTTCTGAGCGCATAGCCAGGAGTAACCCCTGAGCGTCAAACGGGTGTGGCCCAAAAACCAAAAAAAAAAAAAAAAAAGCTGTTGCACTAATTGATTTTTTTCAAATGCAAATAAAACACAGTACCCTGCTTCTGAACAGCTCTTATCTGTGGTGTAAACAGTCGTGTCCATCTACATGATCTTCTGTGTAAGAACCACCTTAGCGCAGTTCCTCTGTTGGCCTTTGCTGTGCATTTTAGCTATTCCACATATGTGTTTATTACATTTAGTGTATAATTCAGGCCTTTCTTCCCCATTGAATTTGCTTAAGATTTATTAAGTTTGGCAGTTTAGATATATTACTGAGCATTGTTATGGGAGTCATTAGCCATGATTCCCTGCTTTAAAGAATAAACCAGTATGTTTGCCTGAAGTGCCGTGGTCTTGCATTTTCTTTTGCTGTGAGTTTTCATCCTGTTACCTCGGTGGCAGGTGGCCGTCACCTGTGCTGTGAACAAGCAGTTTGGGCCTGCGTGAATTCATTTATCCATGAGGGTCAGTGTGGCTGTTCACCAATGCAAGTGGCTCTGGGGAGAACTGACTTGCAAGACCTGTTTTTTAGGACTAGGGGTGACAGTTATAAGATACCACTTTCCCAAGCTTTCTCATTCCCAGGCACAAACCAGGATGCTAGGAGCTGGGAGTGGCCCTGGAGATTTAAAACCTTAAATCTGGAAGAAGAGCTGCAGTGCTTGCCCCTCTCAATGTCTTGGCAGCTCCTCTTCCCTAGGGCTATGAATAAGCAACTCAGCGCAGGACCAGCCTACAGGATGCAAGCAGCACCTGGCCATAAGGGTCTGTCCCAGTCCAGACTCCAGACCTTAGTCATGTCAAGGGCCTATATGTGGGGTCCCATCTAAGGAAAGGCATGGAGACCCAGGAGAAGTACTACGTGGGCTTTTTCACTGAAGAAAAAGCTCATTTGTCAGTCTTGCGAGTTTTCTAGTTTCCTCATGAACTTTTCTCCTGCTTTCAGTTCAGTGAATTATTTCACTAATATGTGTAACTATGGACTCCTTTCTCTCATTCATTTCTGACCAGAAGAGATTCTGTTAAGGGCTGGAGAGATAGCATGGAGGTAAGGCATTTGCCTTGCATGCAGAAGGTCAGTGGTATCCCAGCATCCCATACGGTCCCCTGAGCCTGCCAGGAGCGATTTCTGAACATAGAGCCAGGAGTAACCCCTGAGCGCTGCCGGGTGTGACCCAAAAACGAGAGAGAGGAGAGAGAGAAGATTGATTCTGTTAGATGCATATGGTGGCTGGATTGGCTCAAAGCTGGTGTTGGAGATCTTTACCCCATCACTCCCATTTCCTGAATAGCAGGAATGTGAGTTCTGGAGTTCAATAGGATACCTGTACTGCTTCCTAGGTGAGGTGGGACACCTGTGATATCACACTTTAAGCACAGTTGTTATCAAATTTCTTGGCCCTTGTCTTACGGGAGGGGATACCTTCTGCTACTGCAACCTAGTCATGTCATAGATAGGGTGCAGCTCCTCCCAGCACCGTGCCTGGGGCTCTGTCTTCATGACACGGGGGATCTCGTGATGCTGGGCATGGAACCCAAGACTCCTGTATGCAGAGTCAGTGGAGCTAGCTCTCTTTTATAAAAGACACTTTTATAAACATCAAGCTTTTGGAAGCTTTCAGTTGAAGGAGGAAGGGAAAGAGGGAAGAGAGAGAGAGGAGAGAGGGAGAAAGAGAGAGAAAAGATTTTTTTTTTTTGGTTTTTCGGGCCACACCTGTTTGATGTTCAAGGGTTACTCGTGGCTCAGCGCTCAGAAATTGCCCCTGGCTTAGGGGGACCATATGGGATGCCGGGGGATCGAACCGTGGTCCTTCCTTGGCTAGCGCTTGCAAGGCAGACACCTTACCTCTAGCGCCACCTCGCTGGCCCTGAGAGAAGAGATTTTATTATAAAATAATTGGCTGGGAATTTGCTCAGCTCTGTGATATATACTTTTAAAATCTTAAACCTTTTAGGAATTTTTTTTTGGGGGGGCTACACCCGGCAGTGCTCAGGGGTTACTCCTGGCTGTCTGCTCAGAAATAGCTCCTGGCAGGCTCGAGGGACCATATGGGACACCAGGATTCGAACCAACCACCTTAGGACCTGGATTGGCTGCTTGCAAGGCAAACACTGCTGTGCTATCTCTCTGGGCCCACCTTTTAGGAATTTTAAACTAAATTTTATCTCACCTTATATATATAATATATATATATATATATATATATATATATATATATATATATATATATATATTTTTGCACTTAGGAAACCATTTGATACCTAAGTTCAGAAGATCTAATTGCAAGATTGTGCTGTAAATGGGATAATGGCACTGTCTTTCAGGGCCAGATCTCCTGTTAAGTTAGAGGCCAGGCCATGTGATGGGCAAAACAACTATTTGTTTCCTTATGGAAGAAAGATTAATTTTGCCCAGGTAAGATTAGGTGGCTCAAGAATGCCTTTGAGGGGATTGAGGGAAAGGCTCTTGTAGTTTAGGAGAAGGAAGAAAGAAACAGGGGTTGGAATATCTAAATCTCAGATTTAAGTGATGTAGGTATCCAGCCTCAGGCTGGTGGCCAGAGTCCAGAAAAAGCATATAAACTGGTAATAAAAACAGTGTTGTTCATAGAAAAGGCCTGCTTTGCCTTCCTTTCAAATTCCCCATTTCTCTAAAAACTATTCCTCCTGTCTAATTTACTTTGTGAATTCTCTCAAACCCCCAGTCTCCTTCCTTCCACCAGAAATCCCCAAATTTCGTCATGTTCCAATGGAGCGATTGAGCAGCAGGAGGCCATTAGCCTGTACAAGGCTGACCTTATTCGATCCCTGGTGTCCCATATGGTCCCCCAAGCCAGGAGCGATTTCCTGAGCTCATAGCCAGGAGTAATCCCTGAGCATCACCTGGTGTGGCCCCCCCCCAAAAAAAAAAAAAAAACAGTAAGACAAACGTCAGGGGGAAAGTAGTTTTCATCCTCTGCATTCTCTGTAGTGATTTCCCTTTGTTGAAACAACTCTAAAGAGCAAAACCCAGTGGATCTTTCAGTTGGCACAATTCTTGTTTCAATCTATGGATAATGCTCACTTGGAATAACTGATTCTGATTTGGGGAAGTTGTATCTTGATTGGATTCAGAATTTTTTGAGGAACATCATTTGTATACATTTAAAAAGTTAAATGTATTAAAGTTAAAGAGTTAGATTTTCTCACTTAATGAGAAAATCAAGGTAGAGAATCATTATTGAGACCATCAGAAATGTAATGTATATTATGTACATCTTATAATTAATGGGCAAAACAATATTTTGTGATATATGTCTGTCTGAAGTTTAGATCATTAAAAAACATGGTTATCATAAAGGAGAAACTGATATGGGGTGCCCCGAATAGGGATGTTGCTGACCCTTTTTGCTCCTTTTGTTTTGTGGCTACTCCTGACTTTGTGCTTTGGACCAGGCAGAGCCAGGGATTGTATGCAATCAGTCTGTTAAGTAATCTTTCCACCCTTGAGTAAGCATTTTTGGGAAAAAAAATTCAGTTTATTTTTGTTGTTGTTATTGTTTGTTTGTTGTTGGTTCAGTGGTATTGGTTTTGGTTTTGGGACTACATCTAACAATGTGCATGGGTTACTCCTCACTCTGCATTCAGGGATCACTCTTGGTAGTGCTCAGGGGACCCTATGAGATGTCAGGGATTGAACCTGGGATGACCACATGGAAGACAAGTACCTGGCTCCCAAATTTTCAATCCATTCTTATCCCTATTAAATTGGTAGGAAACGGTGTGTTTTCTTTTACTCAAGTATGAGCCATCAGGAGGTTCTACTGATGAACTGTTTGTGTTTAAATTTGAGGTCTTTCCTGTTATGGCTAGTGATGCTGGAAATGTAGCCCAGCACTTGTGCCTGGAAAGCATTGCTTTGCCACTGTGCTACAATACCAGACCTGCTCCTTGGCCTTGTAAAATGCTCTTGTCCCACACACTTTTCGTTTTTTTCCAGCTGATGTGTAGCGTGTAGGGTGTCCTGGACACATCTCTGAACACAGCACATCAGTCCTTTTGTGACTGCTTCATTCAACTTTCTCCCAGTTTCGCATCTAGAATCTTCTGGGTCTCCAACAGCAAAGACAATGAATACGTCTGTGGTGAGTAGCTTTATGAGGATTCATGATTGAAAATGGAAAAGTTAAGTGAAGTACCGGGGAAATAGATCAAATGAGCTTGTGCTAGCCTGTGAGATGTCTCACTTCGGTTCCCAGCATCTCTTGTGAGTAGCTCTGGTGGCCATCGGGCTCTGCTTGGTTTAAGCACCAAACCCTCAGGCCTGCTCTGCTGGGCTGAGTATTACTGGGTATGATTGCAGCCCCTTTAACATTACTGAGGATGGGACCTGTAGAATTAGCAGAAAGTAGTAGTTTTCCACTGGAGGGAAAGGTGCACAGAGTAATTGAGTCTACAATTTTTCACAATGACTTGGCCATTGTGGGCTTTCTGACGCAGTGGCCATTGGTGGACATGTGCTACCTGACACATCAAGGGCCAGAGTTCCTTTGGAATAGAGCCGTGCTTCATTCTCCTGGGACATAAAATCTCAGTAATTTAAAAACATGAAAGATTTTTTTTTTAGGTTCCCAACACATTGGAGCTTAAGTAGTAGTCATTTTTTCTACAGCTTTAATTTAGTAATGCTTGATGTGTGGGATGGGGAACACATCCAGAAGTGGTCAAGGGGCTGCTCTTGGTCAGGATTTATTCTTTTTTTTTTTTGTTTTGTTTTTTTTGTTTTTGGGTCACATCCAGCAGCGCTGAAGGCTCTGGCTCTATGCTCAGAAATCGCGCCTGGCAGGCTCGGGGGACCATATGGGATGCTGGGATTCGAACCACCGACCTTCTGCATGCAAGGCAAACGCCTTACCTTCATGCTATCTCTCCGGCCCCAGGATTTATTCTTTTTTTTCCCCCCAGGATTTATTCTTACAGTGCTTAAGGGACCATGTGTTTTAGTATCCACAATTTTGTCTTTTATGAAATATCACAGTCGTAAATATTATATTAGCATTTACACATTGACCACTTACTAATATGCACTTAGGTTTTCTTTCTTTATAGCTCATGTGTTTTCAGCACCCATTCTCTGGGTGCACCCATTTATTTATTTATTCATTCCCTAAAGGAAATTTTGTTTGCTTTCAAGTCTTGAATATGTTAACGATTCCATAAATATCCATCTGTTAATGTCCTATTGAAAGGTCCGGAAGTCCTAATTTAGTTACCCGGCGCAGAGAAATGAAGAGGCTTATGAGTTCCAGCAGATGCTTTGAAAAGTGCTTTAATACTGACCAGTCAAATGGCCAGGGTCAAAGTTCCCCCAGAATAGAAAGGGGACCAAAGACCTCGTGGGTTCCGCGTCACCCCCTTATATAGGATGGGAAGTGGGAGGGGAAGAAGAGTCCTTGAGGGCTGGACTTCCGCTACGATAACACCAATGATTCGTGAGGTAGGGGTAGAGGTGGGGCCGAGGCAGTGACGACTTCCTTAAGGGTGGAGCCAAGGTAGTGACAGCTTCCTTAAGGGGCAGGACACCCGCCAAGGTTGGTGGGGGGGGGGCTGATTTCCCTTTTCAATCCCCACTTCTTGTACTTGAGGCTTCTAATCCTAGAAGCCAATGTGATTTTCACTCTATAAAGACCATAAGGGACCATTCAGTAGCCCCTTATTTTGGCCAGCTACTCTTGATGGTGCTTGATTTTGTCCCACACATTTGAAATTAACTTTTGTGAGAGTTTGTTATTTTTGTTTAGCCCCGCTAGTTTTGCTAGCCCTGCTTTCCCAGTTACCAATTTACCTGCAACTTCTGAGCCCTACCAGTAGAGTGCTCAAACCTAGGAGTGCCTAAGAAATGTATGCTAGGCAGAGGGATGGGCTCTGTTTCTGGGATGATGTCAATGTTGGGGAGCACTAATGCTGGGATGTATAAGCCAAATTTTTACCACACATTTATACCCGTTCCGGAGGTAAATACCCTGGGCTAGAGGGAGCAGGCAGGACTTCTGAGCACTGAGTACCTCCTACCTGACCCAGGTTTACAGATTTGGTGCTGTTATGAATAGCAAACAGAAGATTCAAAGCTAAACGGGACTACCTTTTGACATAAGTACAGCTAGAAGAAGCAAAGGTTAGATTACCTAGTCAGACAGGGACAGCCAGAGGCCAATTTCCCCCCCACCCCCAAGAGGGAGGCAAAGGCTGAGGTTTTGCTTTACACACCCATTCTGGCCCCCCAAACACACACATGGGAAGTAGAGGACCGGAAGTAAGCAGTTCGAGCCCTTCCTTAGCAAGTGCCAGGGAGAGCATTTTCAGAGTCAGTGAGTGCATTAGGGCTGAAGTGTGCCCGCCGGACCCGTATCTTGAGAGGATCCTTAGTGTGCTCCACTTTTCAGGTTTTAGATGGAAGGCGTGAACCCAGGAAGCATGCAGTTCACCTTGACAGCAGTTCTTTCCACATAGGCTCTAGTGTTTGCGAGCGGTACCGTTTTACTAGGACCTGGTCTCTCGGCTTCTGGGGCTCATATGCCTGTTTGGGTCCCTTTCAGACTTAGCTTTGTAGGGGGCATCGATGGTGGCCGGCCGAGCTGCTAGGAGAGTGGAAGGGGGGAGAGAAAAACATTATAAGACTCAGAAAACATTTGCACTGGGCGGGGCACCATATGATTGCTGCTGAAGGAAGACTAGGACTTTTATTCTGGTCCTATGAGCCGACTGAGCTGGGCCTTCAGGGTTTTCTTCTTATAGGCTGTGAATTCCACAACGAAAATAAGGAGGTTTCTGCTTTCTTTTCTTCATTTCTGCAACTTAAACAGCTGTTGGGGTAGAGAGCCCTAAACTCCAGTTGCCTTTCCTGCACTGGGTCAGACAGAGATGAAGAAATTTTATTTTTATTAATGACTGTTTTACTTTTAACATTACCAAGAGAAGCATAATTTTTGCTACCTGCTCTAACCTCTGGGATAGATAGGCATAATGTTATTCTTAGTAGTTAACTTGGCTTATTAATTCCTGCGGCCTTTATTTTCTCCTTATTTTCCTTATAGCTTTTTCTGATGACCATTTTGCTTTAGAGATTTCATTACCCTAGAAGTTATTAGAGGGAACGTGGTCGAAGATCAATCTTCTGTAACTACTTCAGGCTGACAGGGGACTGCAGTTTCAATCTCTAGATAGGGTGAAATCTCATATTTCCCTAAAGGAGCAGTTAACTGGTTCACTTTTGCAGTTTTAACACCTGAAAAGGATTAGATTAATTATACAGGGGAATATTACTTAACCCACTCAGGCCTTGGAGCAGTAAATAGCACAACTTGAATGGCACAGCTGTTCTTATTGTCTGTAATGATAGCACAAATTAATCAACAGAAAACAAAGCATTATAGCATCATGAATAAACACAGTTTTGAGTTACTTCAGTTAGACTAACATTTGCATTTACAATTTATGATCTGGTTTAATACAACTAGTAAGAGCATTTTTACATAAGTTACTTCAAAGAAGTGGGTTTAAGTTAGGCCCACTAGAATTTTAATTAGCTACCAAAAATGGTTTTTCTCTCCACCTTTTCCTTGTACCTTACCAGGTATTTGAATAACTTGGCTTTTTCCTTTGCACATATACAGCACTGTTGGAGAAATCTCCATCTGGGGCACCCCCATTACTTACAGAACTTTTCTGAGGATAGGTTGTAGACACAGCAGGGTTTTTCATGTCAGTCACTCAGGTTTGGCTGATGAGATGGTCGGTTCAGCATGAGGATCTTCTGGCTGGGCATCTCACCCTCTGCAGGAATTTTTAGAGGTGATTTGTCTGTTCCACTCCTCTCCAGGTTTGGAAGAAACTGACCTCGAATTCTCTTTTGAGCTTGAGGGTGAGAGCAGGGCCCACAGGCTGTGATGATCTTCTAGGAAAATTTTCAATTTCCTCACTCAGGCCATTTATTCCAGTCTCTCGCCGGTCTTTTCAGCCAAATGCTTGAGGATGCCTGCTTGCCACACCACCTTAACTCCAATTATTCCTCTAAAAGAGGTTTTTGGGGTCCCCTCACTAATTTTTTTTATTTTCTGTTTGCATGGGGACTACTCCTCATGCAGAGAGAAAAGCCATCTGCTTGTATCTTGTGCAAAGCAACATGATGCCATGACATAAATGGTACTAAAAGGTTCTGGGAGAAGAGAAAAAGCAAGAATCTTTTTTTACAACAAAATATTTTATACATTTTTTAAAACCATGATCAATTTTATAAAACCTTCTGTGATACAAATATTAATGTTCTTGGTAACATATAATGAAAAATTGCAAAATAATATTTTAATTATGCTTAATTCTAAATATAGAAATTCACTTAGTTTTCTAAACAGAAAACACCAGCAATTTACGTTACACAAATTAATGTTGAAAACCAGAAAGAATGAATACTTACTACTTTTGGTAGAACATGCTTAAAAACACTTACACTTTTTTTTTTAACCTAGAGACATATTAATAATTATTTAGATTGATTATACAGATTTTTTTTATTACACATTATTAATTTTTACACCACTTTCCTTTTTACATGCAAGGCAAACGCCCTACCATTTGGCTCCTTCTCTTTTCCTTCCCTTTTTTTTTTTTTTTTTTTTTTTTAAGCTTCGCCACACATTCTTTTGCAGTGGTTCTGTTGCTAAAAAAAAACTCCACGTGCACCGAAAAACAAACAAACAAAAATAACAACAGTAATTTGCAACATCCTCTTATTATTTTTCTGCCTTCCAAACCATTAGCTAGATTTTTTTTTTGATATGTAAATGATCTACATTCCCCAGCCAGGTGAGGGTGAGGCTGGGAGGACAATGGTTTGCCCTGGGGCTTAGTGAATTCCTTCAGGCTGGAGTTTAAAAGCACTTATTTTTTTTTTTTTTCTTCAGCTAGAAAAAAAAGCGGCCAGTTGCTCTTTTTTGGCCTGAACACATGGCAGGATAATTGGGGATTGCAAAGTTCAGAAATTCTCCAGGGAAAATTTGTCCCTGATGGCCATTTGAGAAATCTGGGATTTGCAATCTCCAACACCCTCCGCCATGTTCCTAGCGTGGCCCTTGCACGCGCCCACTTCCTGGTTGGGTGGGGAGCGGGTTAGGCGGGTTTCGGGCGCCCTTTCGCAGCGCCACGGGCGGCGGGGGTCGCGCGTCCCGCTGGGCCTCCCGATCCTGGGCTGGGACGACTGACGGGCGAGGGAGACGCGGGCTCGGCCCCTTTCCCCAGGGGTCGGCCCGCGAGAGGGGGCGCGTCCCGTGGTTAGACCAAAGAAAAAAACATAGAACACACAGACAAAAACAAACAGACAAACAGTGGCGCCACACGGAAAACAACCCAAACGAATGCGTTCAAGTAATCTTTTCCCAAAGTTCTAGTGTCAGAGTAAGTGGGGTGGATTGAATTTGTCTCATCAAACTTGTAGAATCGCCAGGAAGGCGGACAGGCAAAGGAGGCAGTCAGAGGGGAGTCAAATGAACATCCAGAGACACAACTGTAAAATTCACAGATTCCTAGACAGACGGCTATGCTAATAACAACCAAGTTTTTGAGCTCCACAAATCACAGGCAGACAACCTCCTAGCAGCAGCGGGAACGTCTTCCCGCCGCTCTTACTGAACCCCTGGGGTACCACCAGGGTCGTGACCTAAGCAGCCAAAGTTCGTCAACCTCTTGCCCACCTGGTATACGCATCAGATGGGGAACCACACACACCTGGAAACGCATCAGGTGGAAGATTCCTTAGTCACCCGGGGGGACTCTGACCCCCCTCCGGGGGGACTCTAACCCCCCTATGAAACAAAGTCTGCTTCTACTCGGTTTCCACATCGAGCAAAGAGCTCATAACATTAGCCAAGCCACCACAAAGTCAGCTTTCCGCTGGTCACAGAATACAACATAATCTCAGACTAAGACAGACACGAAGCAAAGCGCGCGCTCTCACACACACACATACACATCAGAACTCACCAGACACCTGTTCATAACTCCATGCCGGGCGGAATGAGGACTCCTGGCTGGCTCGCCAAACTGAAAGGTCCGGAAGTCCTAATTTAGTTACCCGGCGCAGAGAAATGAAGAGGCTTATGAGTTCCAGCAGATGCTTTGAAAAGTGCTTTAATACTGACCAGTCAAATGGCCAGGGTCAAAGTTCCCCCAGAATAGAAAGGGGACCAAAGACCTCGTGGGTTCCGCGTCACCCCCTTATATAGGATGGGAAGTGGGAGGGGAAGAAGAGTCCTTGAGGGCTGGACTTCCGCTACGATAACACCAATGATTCGTGAGGTAGGGGTAGAGGTGGGGCCGAGGCAGTGACGACTTCCTTAAGGGTGGAGCCAAGGTAGTGACGACTTCCTTAAGGGGCAGGACACCCGCCAAGGTTGGTGGGGGGGGGGGGCTGATTTCCCTTTTCACTATGAGTGAAACATTTTGTCCTTTTTATAGATTTATTTTACTTATTAAGCCTTTACTTTCTCAGGTTAATCTTAGATTGTCACAAATGACAGGATAGCTTTCTTAACAGATTGATTACATTTCATTATGTATATGTGTATGCTTAATATTTCGGCATAAATTTTTGTGTGTGTTTGGACCACACTCCATTGTGTCCAGGGCTTGATGGAACCATATGGAGCTCCTGGAATTGACCTACCCACTGCACTATCTCTCCTGCCTCCATCATAATTGTATTGCTTAAGGTCAGAAGAAAAATGATAACAGATAGAAATCAGAGTATGTAATCAGTGAAAGGGGGACACTATTAGATGTATGAGTGAATATAAGGAGGGTAAAAATGTCAAAGTAAAAGTTATTAAAACGACTACATGGAAGCTAAGAGGAGAGAAACAAGTGTGCTGTTACAAGGATTTTCTTTTTTGTTTTTGGTTTTGGTTTTGGTTTTTGGGCCACACCCATGACGCTCAGGGGTTACTCCTGGCTATGCGCTCAGAAGTCGCTCCTGGCTTGGGGGACCATATGGGACACCGGGGGATCGAACCGCGGTCTATCCAAGGCTAGCGCAGGCAAGGCAGGTACCTTACCTCTAGCGCCACCGCCCAGCCTCTGTTACAAGGATTTTTGTTTTGTTTTGTTTTGTTTTTGGGTCACACCTAGCAGCACTCAGGGGTTACTCCTGAGTCTATGCTCAGAAATCACTCCTGGCAGGCTCGGGACCATATGGGATGCCGGAATTTGAACCACTGTCCTTCTGCATGCAAGGCAAATGCCTTACCTCCATGCCATCTCTCTGGTCCCTGTTACAAGGATTTTTATCTTGTACGAGCAGTGGCATGCTGTTTTCAGGTAAACTCATTTTAAACAATGACTGGGCACCCTTTTAAAAGCACTCAGTGGTCCTTCCACTATGGAACCCCTGAGCCACCAATCAAAGGCAAAGTGAAGACATTGTTTTTGGGTGAAGCAGCAGCGTGTTGTGTTTAGCTCCAATCGATGCTATCATGGGGGATTGAAAATTTAGTACTGGGGTTCAGACACTTGAATGTGGTGGTTGCAGGATCCCACAGTTAGTACTACAAACATTTACTGCAGGTACACCCATTTCAGTCATGCTAGCACAAGTGCTGGCTGTTGTGCACCTCTCATTTTGCTCATGTGCATTTGGGGTATATAAAAATCGCTATGGTGCCCAAATGGCAGTGTCCTTGGGAACATATTAGTGCACATGGGGCACTACAGGGCTCAGACCCATGGCCTCATGCCCTCAAAGCAGGTGCTTTACCACTGAGCCATGCCTGTTTCCTAGAAAGATGCTTCTTCTTAAGAAATTCCCTGTATGCTTGAGAAGAGTACAGTCATTTTCTAGAACATGGACATTTCTGCAGAGATCTCTGAAGGCCATTTATTGTGTGTCCTTGTCTGATAGTTAATTTTTGACTTTATGACATCTGCCTAGGGGCAAGGGAGATAGTACAGCAGGAAGGGTGTTTGTCTTGCCCACAGCTGACCTAGGTTCAATCTCCAGCATCCCGTATGATCCCCCCAGGCACCTCCAGGAGTGATCCAGCAAAAAGTCAGCTCTGAGCATTGCCAGGTGTGACCCATGAATAAATAAACAAAATATAAAGTGATCCTGCCCAAAGAATTAGCCTAGGGTGACATAAAACACCATAGTCTGCATGGATTAAGGAAAAAAGTTTTACAATTCAGAGATAAATCAGGCTGTAGCCTACTTAAATTATTTCCATCTCCAGTTGGATCAGAAACCATATACCTCCCCAATGATTTAAAATTACCCCCTGAAACCTGTTTCTTAGGTCATTTATAAGTTTGGTCAGAGCCTTATAGTTGGTACACATATATAATAGAGATAAAGGTATAATGTCCAAGACATGTGTCACTCAGTCATCCCCCCAATTTCAGTTCATAGTACCAGTGTCAGGCTGTCATGTAGATAGCTTTACTATATATATTCGCGTATAAGCCAAGTTTTTTCTGCACAAAATTTGTGTGCGCCAAATCAAATGCACGTAGTTTCCAGTCGTCTTCTGCCATCTACTGGAGGGGGCGATGCTTCAATTTAGTGCACAAGTCGTGGCTAAGCTGAAGAGGTAGGCAGCTGAACTGAACTGGATGCCACTGAACTATTTAACCCACAATATTCTGTGCTTTGTATGTGATTGACAGCAGTGATGATAACATCTGCAAACTCAGTGATGATGACAATGTCTATGCTGATACCCTCACGTCAGATACAGCTGAAGCTCTGTTTGGACATACAGATGATGATGAGGAGGAATCCAGTTTTGAAGGATTTTAACCTTTGGATTTAGCTGGATTACCTGTTAAACCATGGTTTTCTGTACTTTATTTAAAGTTTTAAAATTATTATTGCTAGTTTACAGTTTTTCTTCAGCAATATTGAAAAACATTTAACCTACTGATTCCTCAATTATTGTAATTGTTTTGGGTATATATTTTTATTTTTGAAATTTACCAGTAGCTGCTGCATTTTCCACCTTGGCTTATACTTGAGTCACTAAGTTTTCCCAGTTCTTAGAATAAAATTAGGGGGGTCAGCTTATACTCGGATTGACTTATACTAAAGTATATATGGTACCCATTCTAACAAAAAAGCATGCCAAATTCTTTTTTTCCTTTTTCTTTTCCTGTTTTATGATTATTTTATTATTCTTTGCTCCTATTGCTTTATTACCTCAATGTTGTTGCCATCCACCCCTTTGCATTATGTCTCTTCTTAAGTCAGTTCTCCCTGGCTGCTAAACGTATAGATCCAGTTGAACAGAGTGCCATTGGGAGTATTTACACTCTGTGGTTTAGGAAGTCAGTTGTGTCACTCTATTGTGAACAGAAGCAATCTTTTAGGTAACCAGAGGGAAATATGTTTGTGGAATAGTTACAAGCTATACATTACTAAAAATAAGTAGTTCTCATCAAAGATTTTAAATGCTAGTATTAAGTCTTACAGATATGTTGACACATATCTTTGTCTTCACTCTTTGTCACCAGAGAACTCACTTGCTAGTGTCTGCCTGCAGCTTTATTAACAAAGTGTCAGCTGTTACTTACACTCTTGTGTGTTGGTTTCTGTTTTGCCTTAGTTCATGAGACTGCATTATTGTCCTGAGTCAAACATTTTTAAGTCTTTGGGGAAGCACACCTTGTAGATCAGTTGTTCGATGCCTCCCACAGCCAGTGTGTGTAGCAGCTCACCTAGCACTGTTTTTCTATTCAGATCTCAGCACTATTTTGTGCTTTATGAAAAAGCATGTGAAAAAGGCATACTGTTTTCCTCTTTGGGTCATACCTGGCTGTACTCAAGGCTTCTAGCTCTGTACTGAGGGATCACTCATGGTGGGCTGCCAGGGACTAAGCCCAAGTTAAGTATATGCAAGGCAAGTGCCTTACCTGCAATACCACCTTTTGGCCCCACGTGAAGCAGAATTTTACTCATCCTTTTATTCGTAACAACAAAGGCAAATTCTGATTTAAAGGAGAAGTGTTTTATTCCTTGTACTTTTTAGGAACTGTTAAAAACAGATAGAATATTTCTGTTGCAGTGTCTTTTATGTATAGTATGGAATATGAATTTTGGTCTGTCCTATAAAAGAAAAAAGCTACCAGCTTTCCTATTCTTTAAACTTAAATAGGCACTTTACACTAAAGATATGTGTCATTTCAGGCAATGGTGCATTTTGAAGATGTGGCTGTAAACTTCAGCTTGGAAGAGTGGAAGAATCTAAATAATACCCAGAGGACTCTTTACCGGCATGTGATGTTGGAAACTTACAGTCACCTAGAGTCAGTGTGTGAGTGAAACACTGGGCTACTTCCTTGGACAAAGGATGTTTTTCTCACTAATAAATATCGTCTAACCAGGGAGATAGCTCAGAATGTGGTACAGACCTGGAGTGCATAGAACCCAAATTTCCTCTCTAGCACTGCCTGGCCCTGCCTAGCACCACTGGATGGTCCTTGGTGGACCCCATGTACAGTGATGATGGCCCTAGTACTACTGTGCCAGATCATCCCTGAATCATCAGTCCTAAGCCTTGAATTATCTACCCTGTACAACTAGGCAAACATTGCCAGGAGTGACCCCTGCTGTCCCCTCAGTTACTTCTTAAGAGCCCCTTACACCAGCCCCCCAAAATAAGTAAATACACAGCTTAAGATATTAAATACTCTGGGGCCGGGCGGTGGCGCTAAAGGTAAGGTGCCTGCCTTGCCTGTGCTAGCCTTGGATGGACTGCAGTTCAATCCCCCAGTGTCCCATATGGTCCCCCAAGCCAGGAGCAACTTCTGAGCACATAGCCAGGAGTAACCCCTGAGCGTTACAGGGTGTGGCCCAAAAACCAAAAAAAAAAAAAAAAAGATATTAAATACTCTTCAGTTGCAGCATATTTTGTTTTTATATTTCCTTTTTTGTGAATTCTTTTAAAGAAATTTGCTTTTGAAACAAGGTTTTAAGATTTGGGGGCAGAAAAAAGGAGCAATGCTGGTGTCATTTGAGCAGCTGACAGAATGCCTGTGTTCTCAATGTTCACAGGGTGTGCAGTGAGCAAACCAAACCTGATCATCAGTCTGGAACAAGGAGCAGAGCCTTGCACTGTAAAGGAATCCACAGACCATATCTCCCCAGGTCAGTGAGTGCAGCTGGGCCGGGGTGCAAATGGGCAGGACTTGGTTGTGCTGAGCTATTTCTCACCTGTCATTTTCCCAGATCCAGATCTATGGCAAATAGTCTGCAGTCATGTGTCATTTAGTTTCTATATGCTTCTATATGACTTTTTTTTTTTTTTTTTTTTTTTTTTTTGGTTTTTGGGCCACACCCAGCAGTGCTCAGGGGTTACTCCTGGCTAGCTGCTCAGAAATAGCTCCTGGCAGGCACGGGGGACCATATGGGACACCGGGATTCGAACCAACCACCTTTGGTCCTGGATCGGCTGCTTGCAAGGCGAACACCGCTGTGCTATCTTCTCTGGGCCCTCTATATGACTTCTTAATGACTAGATTTTATTAGACTGACCCCAAATACAAGCCCTATTTGCCTCCACTTAGAAATTTGTCTTGATGCATATATTATCAGTTGCTCTCCTTTCCTTCACTCTCATGAAGTTTTATTTTAGGCAGTTTTAATGAATTTTCTTATTGACTTTATTTTTAAAAAAATAATTACATTTTTTGGGAAAATTTGAAAGGTAATTTTATAATTTAGGCAACATGGTTATAGTTGTTAATGTTGTGGTATTGATACACAGTTACTACGCCCATCACCCCACAGTGCCCGTATCTTCTGGGCTAATCTATCACTTGATAATTTTGGAAAATGTTAACTTTTACTGAAGTATCTCTGTAACATTGTCCACAAAGTTTGAATCAGAGAACTTTAATGTATCTGCCAATGTGGTAAACAAGGGGTACGAGAGGTTGGTTGGGTATAGAGTATGACAGTATGGGAGCATTGGTGATGGGAGTTGACACTGCTAGTGGGATTGGTGTTGAAATATTATATGCCTAAAACTCAGCTATCAATAACTTTGTAAGCCTCAGTTCTTTAATTAAAACATTAAAATTAAATAAAAATTAAGAAAAATAATTTTTTGTCATTAGTAAAAAAAGAAAAATGATATTGGCTCAAAATGCTCTTTTAATGTTACTCATATTGTTTAGAGAAAATATTTTAACAATATACATGTTAAGTAATTTAATAATAAGAGCCACAAAGAATATTTATGCAAGAGAGAAAAGAGGCAGCATTGGTAGAGCCTAAGTTTAAGAGGGAGTATTTCTCACATTGACATATAATTTATATATTTACATGCAATGTGAATTGGAGGTGATGCAATGTGAATTGCATCACTTTAGATGCAAATAGGTTCAGGAACAAGCAGACCATCACAGTGGAAATCATGGACCTGAGGAGAACACAGTATATTATTTTGCTTATAAAGAGAAGTGTCATATGGAACATTT
The DNA here is from genome assembly GCF_024139225.1 of Suncus etruscus. Classification (NCBI taxonomy): domain Eukaryota; kingdom Metazoa; phylum Chordata; class Mammalia; order Eulipotyphla; family Soricidae; genus Suncus; species Suncus etruscus. Next base: position 51,376,159 of record NC_064854.1, on the reverse strand, counting down.
TAAGTGAAATGTAAAAATGTCTCAAAATCAAGGAACCAGAGGGACTCAGGTTTTGAGAGTAGAGTTTTACATCTTCAGCCTCGTACCAATAATCTAATGGTGAAAGTGTTGTTAAAGAGTGAACATTTCCTTTTATTGAAATACATAATTTTCATTTTGTAATAAGTTAAAGTCATTGTATTGTTAATCATTCATTTCTTCATTAGCAGTCTTCAAAATATTTCTTACTTTCAGAGTGACTTGTAGATGTAACACTTTTAAAACCACTATATAGATCAGCAAGGAAAGTATGCAGAAAATGATGAACCAGGTTTTCTCCTATCTTTATTGTTCTGAAAAGCAAATGATATAAATTCAGTTATAAATATAGAGGAAGCTAGCATTTAACTATAGCTTCTAGGAAGAAGTAGAAAGCAGACATTGATAGATCTAAAATCCTAGTCACTTTACATTATTTCAGCCTCCATATTTTGTTCTAGAAATCGCATGATGGTCGAATAATAGTAACTGGGCTAAACAAAATGCTCCTAGTTATTACAAGAAAAGTGTATCAGGGAAAAAAATATATGAAAACAGTAAGTAAAAACCTCTGTTCTGAAATTTGCAACCAGAAAATAGGTGACTTTGAGCAAATGCTTTCTCATAAAACAAAAAAGAAAAAACAAAGGAAAGGCATGATTTGACTATCCCTAAAGTAAGTTGTTTTTATTCATTGGGGAGAAAGATAACATGTCTTATAATACCAGTAACCATCATTGAATTTTTTTAATATCCCATGCTGTTCGTATTCAAGATTTTTTACATTCTATAATGAAACTTCAAAAGACATGCTTAGATATGTCTCATAAACATAGCTGTTTGTATCTCACTTTAGATATCCAGGCTGTTCATGGATTAATTGAGAACAATGAGAAGATGTGCAGCAAAGGTTTTTTGCAACATAAATTCATTAATGGAAAAATATCAATTAAGGAGAGTAATGACTTAGCAGAAACATTTGGATTGTGCTCAGTTCCTATTTCCAAAGCAACTGGAAACACTGGAAACTACTCAGGAACAATGAAACCTGAAACATATGATGCTTCTGAGAACATTTGTCTGCCCATCAAATGTGATGAGATTCATGCTTTAGAGAAACCTGAGAGATTTAATAATATTGATACATCCCTCAAATCTGATGAACAACATTCTAAAAGTGATCAAAATGATAATAATGATAGCAAGAAAGTAAGTCTCACTCACCTTCAGAAAAATTGGTTCAGAGAAAAAATGTCTGAATCTAGTGTATGTGGTAAAACTTTGGATAAAATATTTAGTATTGTATATGAAAATGAAAAATGTAGATTTGAAAAAATACACCTGAGAGAGCAATACTATAAATACCAGGAAACCTACCTGCATTCAGTCCTCAAAAAACAGGAGAAAACACAGATAGAAGAGAAACTGTATGAATGTAAAGAATGTGAGAAAGCTTTCTACAGGGAGTCAGCCCTGACCTTACATCAGAGAATTCACAAAGCAGAGAAAATTTATGAATGTAAAGAATGTTCAGAATCATTCTCCTGGAAGTCAGCCCTCACTATACATCAAAGAATTCACACCGAAGAGAAACCTTCTAACTGTAGAGGATGCTTCTCTTCAGACTCAGTCCTTACCATACGTCAAGGAATTCACGCTGAAGAGAAACTTTATGAATGTAAAGAATGTGGGACTTCTTTTTGCAAGAAATCAGTCCTCGCTGTCCATCAAAGAGTTCACAATGAAGAGAAAAACTATGAATGCCAAGAGTGTTCAAAAACATTCTCCTGGAAGTCAGCCCTCACCGTACATCAGAGAATTCACACACTGGAAAAACCGTATGAATGTCAAGAATGTTCACGTACTTTCTCTGTAAAGTCAGCCCTTCTACATAAGCCGGTCCAGACAAGAGAGAAACTTTATGAATGTAAGGAATGTAGAAAAACTTTATATAGGAAGCTCTACCTCAATCTACATCAAAGAATTCACACAGGAGAGAAACCTTATGGATGTAGTGAATGTTCAAAAACTTTCTCCTGGAAGTCAGCCCTCACAGTACATCAGAGAAGTCACACAGCAGAGAAAACGTACGAATGTAAAGAATGTTCAGAATCATTCTCCTGGAAAGCAGCTCTCACTGTACATCAAAGAATTCACACTGGAGAGGAACCTTATAAATGCAAAGGATGTTTCTCCTCGGACTCGATCCTCACTGAACATCAAAGAATTCACAAAAGAGAAAAACTTTATGAATGTAAAGAATGTGGAACTACTTTCTGTAAGAAATCACTACTCACTGTACATCAAAGAATTCATGCAGGAGAGAAAAATTATGGATGTCAAGAATGTTCAAAAACATTCTCCTGGAAGTCAGCCCTCACTGTACATCAAAGAAATCACATAACAGAGAAACCTTATGAATATAAAAAATGTAGAAAAACTTTTCCACAAAAATTAGATCTTACTGTTCATCACAGCTCACACAGGAGAGAATCCCTATATATATGAAGTGTGCAGGAAAACTTTCCACAAGTACATTAGAAATTTCACACAAGAGAAAAAACACAGAAATCAGGGGAGTCATATCATACTTCTCAGAATTCAGAGTAGAGTCTGATTTATATCATAAATCTTTCAGAAGATTTATGCCAGAGAGCTCAGACAAGAAAAAATTTTAAGAATATAGGAAAATCTTGTACAGTAATCTTATATAGTTAGTTCACTTATCATATAGTCCTCTTATATAGTTCACAAAAAATAGAAATTATTAGTGTAAAAAAATAAGGGGAAAATCTTTTACCAAAATTTTTTATAGAAAGAAACCTTATGAATGTAAATAACATAGGATTGGTTCTTATTTTTGCTTTTTGGGGGGTAGGTAGGGTGGGAGGTTACCAAACCTGATTGCTCAAATACAGTGGTTACTATTCAGGGGCTGTATCTGTTGGGGTCTGGTGATCAACAGTAGTGGTAGGGATTGAACCTGACCTGCTACATGCAGAGCAAGTGCTTTTACCTGCTGTACTACAAGTATTCAATGTGTACCTGTTCATATGAGAACAGATCCATGGCACAAACCTACGGAGATGAAAAATCATTGTGAATGAGCCTTGGATGAGAAGCTTATTCTGACCTGACACTTATTCTTCAGTGCCATTACTATACTTCTTTTGGTACTGTTTTTCTGCAGTAAATTATAACTGCCTAAGCATTTTTGTTTTGAGTCCTCTGTATAAATTGATCTCTTTTTTTTTTTTTTTGATTTTTCGGGCCACACCCGTTTGATGCTCAGGGGTTGCTCCTGGCTAAGCACTCTGAAATTGCCCCTAGTTTGGGACGGGGGATCGCACCGCGGTCCTTCCTTGGCTAGTGCTTGCAAGGCAGACACCTTACCTCTAGCGCCACCTTCCCGGCCCCAAATTGATCTCTTAATACTGACTTTGAAAAGCAAATCTATTGATTTAGCAGACAAAACTTATCTGTTGATTTCCTTATAAATTATGTATCTCCTATTTTATAGACTAGCAGTTTAGTATCTTTTTTGGTAGAACAAGATAGTTATTTTGGTTTTGGTTTTATTTAGTGGGTTTGTTTTACTTTAGTGGCTACATCTGACAGGATTCAGGAGTTACTCTGGTTCTGCACTCAGGAATTGCTCCTGGCAGTAATTTGGGGGAATATGGTATGCATGGGGTTGAACCCAGGTCGGCCCTGTGCAGGTCAACTACAAAGTAAGGTAGTTTAAATGAAAGAAATTTGGTTATGAAGATGTGAGAGGAGAGAAAGAAGGAAATATTTACAAGGGAGAACCATTTTCTCCAGGATGGAAATGAGCAAGCAAAGAGACAAGCAAACAAGATAGGTGTTCAAGAGAGAACACCAGTTTGAAGAGCAAGCTTAATAACAAGTATGCCTGTTGCTGGAACTATAGCACAGCCATAGGATGTTGGCCTTGCATAAGGCTGACGATGTTACTATCTAAGGTTAATTTTGGTCAAAGACCTGTGCTTGTTCATTTACACTCATTGTCCCTTCATAAGTGCCCCTGGCACCTGAAAACTGTTGTCTCAGAAATTATGAAGTTTCTGTTTGTCTTTGTCATGGCTCCTTCACTTTCTTTTTTTTTTTTTTTTTGGTCACACCCAGCAGCGCTCAGAAGTTACTCCTGGCTCTACACTCAGAAATCGCTCCTGGCAGGCTTGAGGGACCTGGGATGCCGGGATTCGAACAACCATCCTGCAAATACCCTACCTCCATGCTATCTCTCCGGCCCCCTGCTCCTTCACATTCTTACCTCTACTCCTTGCCATCTCATTCCAGGACTTGGCTTCCCTTAGACAAGCCTCTGCTTGCTATGGGCTTGGGTCAGAACAGTATTTCCAGATTCTTTCCTTCAGAGTACACAAAAATGAAGGTAGAAGTGGGAAGGGGACAAAAGAAACTAAAGATATGAAGAGCAAGAATGGGCTGCCCAGAAAAGATACCTGTCAGGGACCCAGCTAAGGGGCATGTTCAATTCAGCCTCTTCTGCGGGAACAGCTCACTGGGGGTGGGGGAGGGGGCAGGGCCCTCAAATCCTGGTCTTTTTAGACTTTCCTGTTTTCAAATGCCTGAGAATGGGGGCACTAGTGTGGACAATTCCCTGGGCCCAGTGCCAATCTACTGCTCTGTGTCTCCATCGGTTGCTGCTTCTTGACTGGAGGAAGTTACTCTGTGGGAAGGTAGGAACCAGGTACCAGATAGTGCTTTAATTCAGCTTTACTTCCACTGACTCCCACAGCAGAAAGGGACAGATGGACAGGTGAAGCAGCAAAGGGTCAGTGTCTAGGACTCTAGGCTAAGCTTCAGGTGCCCATCTGCTATTCTGGTCCCAGCAGTTGAAAAAATTCCCATCCAGGTTGCCTTGCTTCCTTTGCGTGTGCCTGAGACAACTTCCTGTTTCAGGCCAGTCTCAGGTCACCCAACCACACTCCAGCACCAAAGCTTCCAGGAACTTCCCATCCCAGATACCTGGTATTTGTGCTGGAGCATCAAATGCACTTTGATATCTATCGTTATCAGAAAATTGTAATTCTTTTGGGAGAGTATTTTCTGCAGGAACCTTGCAAACAAACCATGACTAATTCTCTGGAGAATCGATGGTCAGCTCAGCACTATTATCTCTTGCCTCAATGAACACTTCCATTCATTCAATCTGCTGTTTGCTTGTCTGAGGCCTTGGATTCTTGGTAGCAGACATTGGATTGCTTGGCTCTTTATTCATCCTGAAGACAACTTCATAGGTTTCCAGAAATAATATCTCGTCCTAAGCTTATCAAGGCTTCTCTGCCCTGCACCCCTGGTAATACACCCACTTAGAGTTTTTCTATTTCCTACTCAGCAATTGGCTTTCCCTGCCTGTTCCCTTTCTCTGTCTTGGAGTTCAGGATAGAAGCTTGCTTACAGCTAAAGGCATCTTCAAGGATGAAACACCACTTATCCAGTAAGTGAAAGCAAAGATTACATCAAATTAGGCTTCTGCACTTCAAAGGAAATGGTGATTAGGATACAAAGACTACCATTGAATAGAAGAAATTTTTCACCCGAAACTTACCTGCCAAGGAATTAATATCTAAGATATACAAGGCTCTTGTAGAGTATACCAAGAAAAAATCCTAACCCCATCCTGAAATGGAGAGAAGAAGTGAACAGAAATGTCCTCAAAGAAGAAATACAGATGACCAAAAGAAAAAAATGGTGCACATTCTGAATCATCAGGAAGATGCCAAAAAACAAGATGTTTGCACCAGGCCAGCTCCATAGGTACACTATTTTTCTCAAATGTAAACCAAGCTGTGAGAAATCATGGGTACATCAACCATATGTCAGAAAGCTGGGCACCTCTGAAGGATAGGACAAACCCAGCCTCTTTCTGCCAAAACCACACCTGCTGTGGCCATCACCCAGAATCACCACTTTGCCTGTGGCCCTGCCTCACTGCTCCTCTAAAGTTCTCTTTTGGGACACCAATCTGACCAAACTTAAGGTAAACTGGTATTTGGGCTGATAACCAGGGCTTTTATGGAGCAAATGTGGACACTCTTTAACCCACCCCCTGTCGTCTAGTACGCTAGGCAGCTGAGAACATGCCCTTCAAAAGCCATAGTATCAGTAATAGTTTTTTGAATTCCAGGGCAACTTCATTTTTGTTTGATGTTGTCATCCCTATAAAAACACAACAATTTAACAGAATGGACAGCTAACAAGAGCTTATTGAACTTTTTCCATTATATTAATGACTTCATTGGAGAAACTTGTTTTTTTCTTCACAAATTAGCTTGCCCCTGCATTTTATTCTTTTTAAATTCTCTCTCTCTCTCTCTCTCTCTCTCTCTCTCTCTCTCTCTCTCTCTCTCTCTCTCTCTCTCTCTCTCTCTCTCTCCTCTCTCTCCTCTCTCTCCTCTCTCTCCTCTCTCTCAGTATCAAGTTGCCAACCCATGGTTGGGAATTAAACCAACTATGATTGCAGGCTGATAAACATTGAAATATGTAGCCTACTCTCCGTGACCTGGCTTGCCAAAACTAACCATCAGTGTTTGAAATTGTCTTGATATGTTCTGACCCACATTTTCATATGCCATTCCATCTTTAGTTTGGACTGGTGAGGTGAGGTATGATCTCTGGCACCCCAGCTGCTGGGAGAGCTTCCCACAGTCCTGGTATCAAATAGCATGTGAATATCAGGCTTGCTGTTGTGGAATGGAATTTAGATCAATGTTCATTATTGAGCATTGACAGTGTTTCAATGTTCTCTCATCTTCAGATTCCAGGGTGGGGGTCAGTGGTGTCACCAGCACCAGGGTACCGCCTGAAGTCTCCACTTAATCTGAGCTCAGATGGTATGTTCAGCCGGCAGTTCTGAGGTGATAGTGACAGGTATAAAACTCACTGGCAGTCAGGCTTCAGGAGATATCAGCTTTATTCAGTGGATAAGACTGAAGCCAAAAGCCCCAGAATCAGCCCCAGAAAAACCCCTACCCTTCCACAGACCCTTGCTTTTATACACAAGAATCTGGTACCACCCTAGGGTGGGAGTAGAATACCAAGTAAGAAATAATCCAATATACAAGAATTAAGTGTTGAAAAGATAAAGTGATATTCATGATACCCTTTCAGTAACAGTATTACAAACTACAGTGTCTAAATGGCGAAAAAGAAAGAGAGAAAAGAAGTGTCTGCTCTAGAGGCAGGCAACAGGGTTGGTGGGAGGGAAACTGGGGGCATTGGTGAGGGGAAATATTTACTGGGGAAGGGCGTTGAACATTTTATGACAAACTCAGTCATGAAAACTTTGTAACTAAGAAAAAAAATCAACTGTATTATGAACAATCTTGTAATCATGGTGTTTAAATAAAGTAATTAAATCTTAAATAAAAGAAACTTTTTGTAATGGTGTTTAAATAAAGTAATTAAATTTTAAATAAAAGAAGCTTTTTAAGCCTGCTGAGTTTCCTGCTCCCAGAAAATGCAAACCCTCAAGTCATGTTCTTCCTGGAAGGGGCCTGGCTGGATATTCCCTTCTTTTTAATGAGACTTGTTCTAACCTTTTCTAGAAGTTTCTATAACATGAGCACCTCCCCTGGGATTATCATTCTATTTGGTCATGGTGGGCATAGTCAAATGCATACACAGAGCCAGATCAAGTAGAAGTCCATGGGTAATGTGCAAAATCAAGTTCAGTTCCCATACCACATGACTGCCAGCCCCCACTAAAGCCATTGATTTTTGTAAAGTGCACATGTATTCATGACTTAGTTTCCAAGGGTTTTAATCTGTTTCACATCTTGGGACCTAATGATACAAAAAAACATTCAGGAGATAGAGGTGGAAGAATGAAGTGGGTGAGTAGTATATGGTTGGCTTGACACTTAAATAAAGCAATATATAGCCCAATGAGTTAAGGGACCACTGTTCTGTGGGGGGAAGTGAATTGTGGACCAACACCAATTTCTTTCATTGGACTCCATGAAATCAAAGCATGGGGCAGAAACCCAAGGGGAAGCTTTCATTGTGCATCTCACCTTCCTCCAGAGAGCGAAAGATCATCCTCAGGATCCTTCGGAACAAATGAGAGCACATTAGGCAGGACGTTTGTGCAGGTCACAGTACTGTTTACTGTCACACACTGTCACCACGGCGTTTGTGTCAGAGAGTAGCTGGAAACGTGCAGTGGGCAGGCTTTGGGATTTGGTTCAATCTCAACATTAGTGCAAGGCCAGCACTGAGTTCAGATGGGTGGGCACCCCACTTGAACTATCAGGAGGACCCCAGAAAGGAAGACAGAGGGCTGTGGGAGCCTGCTGGGAATCCTGGGAGAAGCACGTGGCTTCCTCTAACAGTGCAGGTTGATAGAAGCCAGGGTCCCCCAGAGTCTGTCACTCTGGAAACCCCTTTCTATTCTATGACCTCATTTGCTTGTTCACAGGATTCCATAGACTTCACCCCACATCTTTTAATTTCCTCAATGTCCCAGGTCCACATGCATTTAGGAAGCCTGAAGCAGAAGATGAGAGGTTCCCCATGATAAAAAGAGAACCTAGGACTCCCCTAATAAGCATCCATTTTCTTTTTTTGGTTTTTGGGCCACACTCGGTGACACTCAGGAGTTACCCCTAGTTACATGCTCAGAAATCGCCCCTGGCTTGGGGGACCATATGGGACGCCAGGAATAGAGCCGTGGTCCGTCCTGGATCAGCTCTACCATTACGCTATTGCTCCGGTCCAAGCATTTATTTTCTTATGTTGAGGTGGGAAACTCCAATGTTAGGCCTTCAGGTGGGGCCACATGCAGGCAGGGCAGGCAGCTTTGTACTGCATTGCTGACCCTGGACTTCTGGAATGGGCCGTTCAAGAGGCGGTCAAGCTGCTTGGTGGGCTGGGCAGGAGTGTTGCCCTTAGTTCTTGGCCATACTCTAGGGTCTACCCAAGTTGATACATTAATCATCTCTGCAGCTCCCTGCATACTGTACTTTGTGTCCTGCTCATGGGTTATGTACATGCCCATTTCTGCCCGTCTTCAAACTGCAGGGGAGTGGAAAGGGCTAAACCATTCTTAAGTTTAAAATATTGGATGTAGGGGCCGGAGAGATAGCATGGAGGTAAGGCATTTGCCTTTCATGCAGAAGGTCACCGGTTTGAATCCCGGCGTCCCATATGATCCCCCGTGCCTGCCAGGAGCAATTTCTGAGCATGGAGCCAGGAATAACCCCTGAGCACTGCCGAGTGTGACCCAAAAACCACACACACAAAAAAAATATTGGATGTAGAGCCATATTATCCACTGCTATAGTAAAGCAGATAAGGGTACTTAATCTTGTACACTGGTGCTCAGGTTTGATTCCTGGCACCCATATGGCCCCTGAGTAAAGCCAGGGATGATCCCTGAGCATAGAGCCAGGAAGAAGCCCTGAGCACAGACAGGTATGTTCCCTATATCCCCCCAAATTAATACAAAGTTAAAAAATAAAACATTTGTTGCAAAGTATTTCATTTCTAAATGAATAAGTAGGTCTTACAGCACCAATAAAGCACGATGACAATGGAGACTTAATGAAGCACATGCAGGCTCTAAGGACAGTGACCACACATAACGAATACCAGCTTTGAAGGGTGGGGCAATGGCAGCCGCTGGTCTAATCAGGTTTCCTAAGAAGAGTTTATTTGCTTATTTTGTCTTTAGGATCCACACCCACTAGTGTTCAGTGATATTCCTGTCCCTACTTCTTTTTCTTTCTTTTTTTTTTTTTATTTTTTTTCTGGGGGGGGATCACACCTGGCAGTGCTCAGGGGTTACTCCTGGCTCTCTGCTGAGAAATCATTCCTGGCAGGCTCAGGGGACCATATGGGATGCCGGGATTTGAACCACCGACCTTCTGCATGCAAGGCAAATGCCTTATCTCCATGCTATCTCTTCCACCCTCTGGCCCTAATTCTAAAACTATTATGAATGGCTATTTAATTTAGAGGGTTTGTTTTTGTTTTGGGGCACACCTGACAATACTCAGGTTACTCCAGCCTCTGTGCTCAGAAAGCACTCCTGGCAGGCTCAGGGGACCACATGGGATGCCAGGGATTGAACCCGAGTCCACTCCGGTTTGGCCACATGCAAAGAAAACATCCTACCTTCTGTGCTATCACTCTGGTCCCCTGACTTAAGAGTTTTAGGGTCTTGAATTTCTTACATAAAATGTACATAAAGTGTGATATTGTTTTGTTTCTCAGTATGAAATAAGAATTAGGGAAACAATGAAAACCACTTCAGTTTATCACATGGAGCATTTAATAGTGTGGATTCAGACCTATTTTTTATTTTATTCATTTATTTATTTTTTTGCTTTTTGGGCCACACCCGGTGACATTCAGGGGTAACTCCTGGCTATGCACTCAGAAATCTCTCCTGGCTTGGGGGACCATATGGGACATCGGGGGACTGAACCATGGTCCGTCCTAGGTTAGCATGTGCAAGCAAGTGCTTTACTGCTTGTGCCACCACTCCAGTCTCAATTTTTGTTTTTGGATCACACCTGGCAGAGCTCAGGGGTTATTCCTGATTCTATGCTAAGAAATCGCTCCTGGCAGGCTCGGAGGACTAACATGGGATGCCGGGATTCAAACCACCGTTGCCCTCCATGCTATTTCTTCTGCCCCAATTTTTAAAAATAGTTCTTTACTAATAAAATACCTTTTAGCATTCTTCATACAATTCTTGAACATATCTCCTAATAATTTTTTTCTTGTGAAATGTAATTCGTTGTGACAGAAGGAAAAGTTGAACCCAGCATTGTATCGATTTAGGGTTTAGAATGCCACAAATGATACCCAAATATTCTTTAGAAAATGTGGCAAATGTTGGGGCTGGAGCAGTAGCATAGTGAGTAGGATTCTTGCCTGTCCTCAGCCACTGTCATCCCCAATATCCCCTAACACCCTGGCCACTGGAAGTAGTGATCCATAAGTGGAGAGCCAGGAGTGAGCCCTAAACATGACCAGGTGTGGTCCCAAACCTAAAGAAAATAGAATCGTGGGGAATGTGGAATGATTATTTTTTTAATATGGAGAGATTGCAGTGATGACAACTTCCAGATTTTATTCTGTACAAAAATACAAACTGGAAGATGCACATAGGACTAGATTATTGCTTTCTTGCTTTGCCAGTAAAATGTAAACATAGGGCTCAGGGGGACTTGGTGGAAGGCATCAGCCCTGTATCAAACAACCTTCTGCCATTAAAGTTTTGGGACACCAACAGTGCTGGCCCTTGGTCCTGGATCAAATGTTCACAAGTACCCAATTTTCAGAAATGGGATGTTGTCTGACATTAGTCTCTGGGTAATGAATTATCAGCGAGGAGAATTTTTTTTTTTTTTTTTTTTTTGGTTTTTGGGCCACACCCAGCAGCGCTCAGGGGTTACTCCTGGCTGTCTGCTCAGAAATAGCTCCTGGCAGGCACGGAGGACCATATGGGACACCGGGATTCGAACCAACCACCTTTGGTCCTGGATCGGCTGCTTGCAAGGCAAACGCCGCTGTGCTATCAGAGAGGAGAATTTTCATTTAATCACAGACACCAAAGTTTTGGGCCACTCTTAGTTGATAGCTTAGTACCTGGTTTTGTGGTGCTGGGGCCCATGGGTGCCAGGAATAAAACTTGGGCCTCTGAATGATTTCACATTATTCCTGCTTTTAGGAAATAAATGTGACCATCTGCATGGATCTTACAAAAAGGAAGAAGGAAGAGCAGTGAGTACAGACCTAGAATTGTTCTCCTGTGCAATTTTCTCCATAATTAAAGATATTCTGCAGAAAGAAAACCTCTCTAGTGTGTCTTCTTCAGGTATAGGAAAACCTCATCCCAGCCAAAGTACATGGACACACCCTAGTTACAATATACTAAAATAAGTCAGGGTTTCTTTTGTTTTGCCACATCCTGTTCACTTGATTGGATTTGTAAAGTAACCCAAGTAACATCTTATAAATATCTCATAAAGTGAAGTGGGGCTTCCCCCAATTCCATGGTACTACTGACAGCTTACTCCTGGCTCCACAAACAAGCATCACTCCTAATGTTGCTCAAGGGACTAGGGATTGAACCTGGGTTTTCTGGTTACAAGTCAAGAGCTCTACTCACTGTATTGTGACTCTGGCTTTTGTCTTTCTATTTTTACCCTTTGCTTTCTATAGTCTCAATTACCTTGTCCCAACATCTAGAGCAATTTAGGAACTTTTAGAAAACCTGCACATGTGTTTTCATTTGGCAACCCTGTCTCTGTATACTCAGTGACAAATGAGAAAAACTACAGATGTGTTGGTTCCTTCAAATCACACAGGAGTCTCGGTTTATTCTAGAATTTTATTGAGGGATGGGGAAGGTGACATTAGCAATGTTCAGCATCTGTTCCCATCTCTATACTCAGGAGTGACCCATGACAATGCTCAGGAGACCGTATTTGGCACAGAGAGTAGATTCAGGGTTGCGGCCACTGCTGCTGCCTGAAAGGCCCCGCAACCTCAACCCCCTGTACTAGCTCTCTTGCCCAAGTTTCCTCTGGAAATCACACCAGATGCCTGCAGTAGGGACACGTGAGGGATGTTATCAACCATTTTCCTATACAGTCCAGATGATAAAAGTGCTTGCATGGCAGAATTCGAATTTCGTCACCATGAACAAAATCCAACAAACAGATACTGCACTCCTGGGTCTTTTCTTCTTCTGCTTGATCTCTAAGCACATATGTTCCAATAGGCAGCTTCAGTAGGTGGCTGATTCTTTGCATAAATATATCAAATTCTTCTCGTGTATAAAGTCTTTCTGGCAGATTCTGGTGGGCTGTTAACTGATCTAGAAAGGTCTCCTGGTCCAAGTTTAGGTTTGGTCCAGAGAAAAATTGACGGGAATAATCACTGACCACAGATTCTCTGGGGATACAGGATGTGAGGCAGTTTCCCATCTTTTAGGCCCACAGTGGAGACCAGTTCACTCTTCTTAAAATCTTAGCAAGATCCAAATATTCCTCCTTCCAGGAAAAAGATACAGTTAATGAAATAATATTTTATGCCTGCAGGTTTACACTTACATATTTGATTAACCCTCATAATATGAAGACCTTCATACTACTAAAGACAATTTGCATGTGTTTAAAATGACCTGTCAGGGTCAGAACTCTAGAAAACAACTGCATGGCCTGAAATGAGCCAACTAGTGTGCCCGTGTTGGTCTGTTCTGGCCACAAATTTTAAAATGGAATTGGCCTGAGGAAGGACACATCACATTCATATTCTGGCCTTGAGGAAGTACCTCAGGGTTCCCCAATTTGAGCCTTTGGTGGAGACTCTGCCAAAAAACATCAACTGCCACTGGTGAATTTCCTGCCCTGGGCTCCAGAGCTGAGGTCTCAAGTCTATCTCATAGAGCCTTGCACTAAACGAAAATGCTCATAGAATCATTTTTAGGCACAATCCCAACTAAATTACCAAGATTCCTCATTGTTACTTGAGGTCTTCACATGGCAGCCAACACCCAGTCCTTTCAGACCTGCCCCCAAGAGTGCACCATTAACCTGTTCCTGTCTCCACACAGCCATGACCAACCCATCCCCTTGGAACTGTAGTGGGAAATTGAGGAGCAGAAGAGGGGAACTAGAGGCCATCCCCTGACTGACTGATTCTGGGAAGTAGGCAAAGATTAGAGAGTCATAAACCACAAATTTATAACCAGAGCAGATTATGAGAACATCAGGATGTTTGGGCAGAATGGAATGGGGTCATAGAAACAATGAGTAAAACTGTATTAATAATTGATTGCACCAACTATGTTCATGTCAGCAATGCTTTGCATACCTGTGTTCAATTTCCAACACACTATAAAGTCTCCTAATCCCCGTCAGGAGTGAATCCTGAGTGCAGTCAGGAGTTAGGCTTGAGCACATTAGGGTGTGGCTCAATAAGCTATCAAAGAAAACAGACCTCAGTTTGAATCTCGAGGTCCCCTATTGTCCCCTGAGCCGACCAGGAGCGACTTCTGAGTGTAGAATCAGGAGGAACCCCTGAGAGCTGCCCGGTGTGACCCCTAAACAAACAAAGCACACACACATACAAAAAAAAAAAAAAAAAAAGACAAAAACCCACTCCCTTTGGTAGGGCATTTCCTTGCATGTAGAAGGATGGTGGTTCGAATCCCGGCATCCCATATGGTCCCCCGAGGCTGTCAGGAGCGATTTCTGAGCATAGAGCCAGGAGTAACCCCTGAGTGCTGCCGGGTGTGACCCAAAAACCAACCCCCCCCCAAAAAAAAGGATATCACTCCTGGCTTGAGGGACCATATGGGACGCTGGGGGATCGAACCACGGACCGTCGTAGACTACAGTAAGGCAGACGCCTTACCATTCTGCCCGACCGCTTTGGCCCCGAGAGTTAATTTTCAAAGAAACCACATGTCCATAGCATCTTTTTTTTCTTTCTTTTTTTTTTTGGGGGGGGGCCCACACCCGGCGGTGCTCAGGGGTTACTCCTGGCTGTCTGCTCAGAAATAGCTCCTGGCAGGCACGGGGGACCATATGGGACACTGGGATTCGAACCAACCACCTTTGGTCCGGATCGGCTGCTTGCAAGGCAAAATGCTGCTGTGCTATCTCTCCGGGCCCCCATAGCATTTTAATGGATAATTTCCCCTGGATATTTTTGAATGACCCGGTTCCTAAAGATAAATGGTTCCCATCCTTACCAGAATCCTTGTAGAGATCTGATGAGCAGCTTCTGGATATGGCTGTTCCCGCACATACAGTGGAGAAGTTTCTCATCTCTGCAGAGATGTGAGGGTTTTTATAGGCGCAACTGCGGACCCACCTGAATAATCTCTTTGCTCCACCCTAGAAATTGGACCCATGTCATGAAAAATCTACTTAACTCTTTAACAAAAGATTTCTTTTTTTGTTTGTTTTGTTTTGGGTTTTTGGGACACACCCAGTGGTGCTCCTGGCTCTGTGCTCAGAAACTGCTCCTGGCAGGCTTGGGGGACCACAGGGAATATCGGGGATTGAACCCAAGTCCATTCTGGGTTGGCTATGAGCAAGGCAAATGCCTTACTACTGTGCTATCACTCCAGTCCAACAAAATATTTCTTAAACTCAAGCAAATATTGGAGCTGAAGCTATCACTCCCATGAATAGGGAGCTTGTCTTACACAGAGTCAAGCTGGGTTTGATCCCCAGCATCCCATATAGTCCCTAAATGCAGAACTGGGAATAAATTCTAAGCACCACAAGGTGTGGACTAAGAAATAAAATAAAAACATCTGATAAAACTTGTTAATGCAATAAAAGAAAATAAGTATTTCTTTTAACTCTGTACTTCTTAAGTCATAAGCACAAAGTTGCCATCTTCCCCTAAAATTGTTCTAAGCAGCAAATACCGTACTCTTCATTCTTTTTATTTATTTTGGTTTGGGGCCACACCCAGTGGTGCTTAGGAGTTACTCCTGGCTCTGCACTCAGGATCCCTTCCTGGCAGGATCACGAAATCATATGGGATGTCGGCTCTGAGCCCGGTTCTGTGCTCAGGAATCACTCCTGACAGGATCAGGAGAACTATCCCACTCTGGCTCCCACCAATTTTTCTTGATAAAATTTTATTTGAAAAATATGACCAGTCATAAAATCAATAATTTAAACTTTAGAAGTAATAATTTTTAGAGCCAGAGAGTAGGATAGGAGCTAAGATGTTTGCCTTGCATGTAGTGTTCAATCTCTAACATTTCTGTGGCCCCCAGAGCCTGGCCAGGAATGATCCCTGAGCAGAGAGTCTGGTGTCAACCTTGAGTACTGCTGGGTGTGGCCCCAAAACAATTGATCCATTTCTTCTAGGTTCTCTTGTTTGTGGCATATAGATTATCAGAGTAATTTTGACCATCTTTTGAAGTTTTGCACTATCTGTTGTGATGTGCTCCCTTTCTTTTTTACATTGTCTCCATCTTTCTTTCTTCTTCTTTTTTTTTTTTTTTTTGGTTTTTGGGCCACACCCGGCAGTGCTCAGGGGTTACTCCTGGCTGTCTGCTCAGAAATAGCTCCTGGCAGGCACGGGGGACCATATGGGACACCGGGATTCGAACCAACCACCTTTGGTCCTGAATCAGCTGCTTGCAAGGCAAACGCCGCTGTGCTATCTCTCCGGGCCCTTCTTTCTTCTTTCTTTTTTTCTTCCTTCTTCCTTCCTTCCTTCCTTTCCTCTTTTTTCTTCCTTCCCTCCCTCCTTCCTTCCTTCCTTCCCTCCCTCCCTCCCTCCTTCCTTCCTTCCTTCCTTCCTTCCCTCCCTCCTTCCTTCCTTCCTTCCTTCCTTCCTTCCTTCCTTCCTTCCTTCCTTTCCTTCCTTCCTTCCTTCCTTCCTTCCCTCCCTCCTTCCTTCCTTCCTTCCTTCCTTCCCTTCCTTCCTTCCTTCCTTCCTTCCTTCCTTCCTTCCTTCCCTTCCTTCCTTCCTTCCTTCCTTCCCTTCCTTCCTTCCTTCCGTCCATCCCTCCTTCCTTCCTTCCTTCCTTCCTTCCTTCCTTCCTTCCTTCCTTCCTTCCTTCCGTCTTTTCTTCCCTTTCCTCTTTCAAGTTTTTTTATTAATTGATTGATAGATTTTTGGGCAACATCCACCGGCACTCAGGGGTTACTCCTGGCTCTGCAGTCAGAAATTTCCCCTGGCAGGCTGGGGGACCATATGGGATGCCAAGAATGGAACTGGATCTCTCCTGGATTGATCACATGCAAGGCAAATGTCCTACTGCTATGCTATCTCTCCAGCCTTCCTTCCTTCCTTCCCTCCCTCCCTTCCTTCCTTCCTTCCTTCCTTCCTTCCTTCCTTCCTTCCTTCCTTCCTTCCTTCCTTCCTTCCTTCCTTCCTTCCTTCCTTCCTTCCTTCCTTCCTTACCTTCCTTCCTTCCTTCCTTCCTTCCTTCCCTTCCTTCCTTCCTTCCCTCCCTCCCTCCCTCCTTCCTTCCTTCCTTCCTTCCTTCCTTCCTTCCCTTCCTTCCTTCCTTCCTCCCTCCCTCCCTCCTTCCTTCCTTCCTTCCTTCCTTCCCTTCCTTCCTTCCTTCCTTCCTTCCTTCCTTCCTTCCTTCCTTCCTTCCTTCCTTCCTTCCTTCCTTCCTTCCTTCCTTCCCTCCCTCCCTCCCTCCTTCCTTCCTTCCTTCCTTCCTTCCTTCCCTTCCTTCCTTCCTTCCTTCCTTCCTTCCTTCCTTCCTTCCTTCCTTCCTTCCTTCCTTCCTTCCTTCCTTCCTTCCTTCCCTTCCTTCCTTCCTTCCCTCCCTCCCTCCCTCCTTCCTTCCTTCCCTCCCTCCCTCCCTCCTTCCTTCCTTCCTTCCTTCCTTCCTTCCTTCCTTCCTTCCTTCCTTCCTTCCTTCCTTCCTTCCTTCCTTCCTTCCTTCCTTCCTTCCTTCCTTCCTTCCTTCCTTCCTTCCTCCTTCCGTCTTTTCTTCCCTTTCCTCTTTCAAGTTTTTTTATTAATTGATTGATAGATTTTTGGGCAACATCCACCGGCACTCAGGGGTTACTCCTGGCTCTGCAGTCAGAAATTTCCCCTGGCAGGCTGGGGGACCATATGGGATGCCAAGAATGGAACTGGATCTCTCCTGGATTGATCACATGCAAGGCAAATGTCCTACTGCTATGCTATCTCTCCAGCCCCTCCCTCTTTATTTCTGACTTGGTTTATTAGGACTTTCTTCCCCTCTTTATTTCTCTCTCTGTCATTTGCTTTTTTTTTTTGTGTGTGAGTATTGTATCTATCTTTGTTTTTTTCAAAGAATAGCTCTTGGTTTTATTAATCTTTTGGATTTTTTATTACACAAATTTTTAAGGAGTTCCAATGCTACATCATATAATAAAATGTGACCCTGGGGAAGTAAAAGGGGTCTGGATAGTCCTGGGACATCCAGGTCAGGAAGGTTCTGCAGCTGGGTTCTGCAGGTTTCTGAGTTAGAAAAAAGGTCTAGAAGAAAGCACAAAGCCCTCCCTACTCCCTGAGCCCAGACTGAAAAATTTTCCATCACTTGAGAGTGGCCTATGTGGCCTCAAAGTCCCGATGGTGCTACCATGGCCCAGCTCACAGGAGTAGCACCTGGCCCTGCAGCAACTCAGGCAGTAAGAGGGTTGGGGGAGCATCAGAGAGGGCTACTCTCAGCTAGTCTGTCTATGAGATTAAACTCTCTGTTGAGAACCAGTGTCTTTTTGTTTGTTTATTTGCTTGTTTTGGGGCCATACCCAGTGACGTTCACAGGTTACTCCTGGCTATACACTCAGAAATCACTCCTGGCTTGGGGGACCATATGGGATGCCAGGGGATGGAACCATGGTCCATCCTAGGTTAGCTCTTACAAGGCTAACCTTATCGCCTGTGCCACCACTCTGGACCCCAATGTCTTTTATTAATAGATTTAATGGGCCGTTGAAGTAAATGCCAAGTAGTGGAATTGCTGGGTCATATTATAGCTTGATTTCTACTTTTTGAGAAATGTCCATATTGTTTTCCCAAAAAAACTAAACTAGTCGACATTCCCACTGTAGTGTGACGGTCCCTTTCCCTCTTGTCCCCACCAACACTGGCTGTTTCTGTTCTTTCTGATGTACACCAGACTCCCTGGTGTGAGACAGTATCACAATGTTGTCTTGATTTGCATTTCCCTGATAATTAGTGACATAAAGCATTTTTATATACTTTTTTTTTTTTTTTGCTATTTGTATGTCTTCTTTGAGGAAGCTTCTGTTCATCTCTTCCCCATTTTTTGATTTTTTTTCTTGTGAAGTTCCACCAGTGCCTTATTTATCTTGTATATTAACCCGTTACCCAACGAGTGGTAGGAGAATGTCCAGTCTGTGGTATGGTAGCATGGTTCACAATAACCAAAATCTGGAAAAAAAAGTGTTCAAGGATAAATGAGTGGATCAAGAAACTACAGTATAAATAAAATGAAATATCACTTGGTTATAAGAAAGAATGAGATCATGTAATTTGCTGCTACATGATGGATGTAGAGATGGATGTGGAGAGTCTCATACCTAGTGAAGTTAGTCAAATGGAGAGGGATGGGGCTGGAGAGATAGCATAGAGGTGAGGTGTTTGCCTTTCATGCAGAAGGTCATCAGCTCAAATCCGGCTTCCCATATGGTCCCCCATGCCTGCCAGGAGCAATTTATGAGCATGGAGCCAGGAGTTTCCCCTGAGCACTGCTGGGTGCGACCCAAAAACCACACACACACACACACACACACACACACACACACAAGCAAATGGAGAGGGACTGACAGAATGATCTCTCATATATTGGGGTATCAAGAAAAATAGGGGATAACAAATGCCCTGAAACAACAAAACTCAGAATTGGTCTACTAGGCATCTTACTACAAGGGAAGGATGGGGGATTAAAATAAAAGGGTGAGGGACTGGAGAGGTGGTGCAGCAGTAGAGCGTTTGCCTTGCACACAGTTGACCTAGGACGAACAGTGGTTCAATTCCTCGGCGTCCCATATGGTTCCCCAAGCTAGAAGTGATTTCTGAGCGCAGAACCAGGAGTAACCCCTAAGCATCACTGGGTGTGGCCCAAAAACCAAAAAAATAAAAAGGGGTGACAGGGCTGGAGAGATTCTACAATGGGGGTATTGCCTTGCACACAGCTGACACTGGTTTGATCCCCAGAATCCCATAGGAATCCCATACAATCCCCCCAGCCTGCCAAGAGTAACTCTTGAGTAAAGAACTAAGAGTAATCTCTGAGCACCACTGGGTATGTCCCCTCAAAAGAAAGAAAACAACATCCATTTTCTTTAATTGCACTAATAAGATTTGTCTGGGGGCTAGAGAGATAGCACAGTGGTAGGGCGTTTACCTTGCATGTGACTGACCCAGGATGGACCCAGGTTCGATTTCTGGCATCCCATATGGTCTCCCAAGCCTGCCAGGAGTGATTTCTGAGCGCAGAGCCAGGAGTAACCCCTGAGCACAACCAGGGGAGACCCATAAACCACACACACACAAAAGAGAAACTATTCACCCAATACCCATCGGATAGGGGATTAATATCTAAGATATACAAGGCACTGATTGAACTTTACAAGAAAAAGCATCTAACTCCATGAGGAGAAAAAATGAACAGACATTTCCTCATGTGCCAAAAAGCACATGAAAAAAAATGCTCCACATCACTAATCATTAGAATAGGCCACTTGGGTTTGGCCTCTAGTTTCCCTCTTCTGCCTCTCAATTTCTCACTACAGTTTCACAAGAATGGAATGCTCATGGTTGTTAGAGACAGGAACAGTTTAATAGTGTACTCTAAGGGCAGGTAAGAGAGGACTGGGGGCTGGCTGCCATGTAGAGATCTTAGAAACAGTGGAGAATACTGGGAATTTTGTTGGAATTCAATGAATTGTAATAATTCAATGAACATTTCTATTTAGTGCAAGGCCTTATGGAGTAACTTAAATCTAGAGTCTAGGGCTGGGGATAGACATGCTTTGTAGGTGGAGCTCCCACTCCAATTTCTAACACCAGTGCTCCCACCCAAGATCCAAAAGGGGAAACTGAGGTAATGCCTTGTGGCCAAACTACCCTCGCACACAATGAGGAAAGAGCCCAGTAGTTAAGGCACAAGAAGCACAAAGAGGTTAAAATCCCACCTAAAATGACCCACATCTCTTTTGGCCCTTGAACCAATTTGGCTGAGAAATTGTTGGTGGGGCCCCAGGCTTCTTGAGCTCTGCTTGGGATTCCCACGGTGGGGAATAAGCAATTAAAACCCCATTTTATCTATAGAGTAATTTATTATCAATTAAGGGAGCCATAATGACAATGAGGTGATTGATCCGTGTGCCAGAGCACCATGATGGTAATGCAGAGGGAACATGGTCTAAGATCAACCTTTGAGGTGGTATTTGAGTTGTTTCTCTTTTTCTCAGGAATATGGGAACATAGAGACTATGCATTCAGTTGAAAATAACCAGATGATGAGATGCCAGAGGAGAAAACATGCACACAGACACACACACACACACACACACACACACACACAAACACACACACAATTTCCCAAAGAAGTTTATACTCCAGTTCTTCTGTAATTCAATAATAAGATAAAACACTCCAGTTAGTGTCTGGGAGAATATGGTGTTATCACAATATCTTCAGGAAGAAGATGGTGGATTGGATTGGTCATTTCAAGAATGAGGGTAATTGCCCTTTCAATTTTCTTTATGATTGTGAAGGAAATGGGTAGAATAAAACTGGAGAGAAAAAAAAGGTTGTATGAATCTTCTCTTTCAATGACATACTCAGCTAATGCCAAATATAAATTGAATACATGACAGTGGCTGGCAAAGTAGATTTAATCTATCATTGATATTATCAGGCTCCCAATAAAACTAAACAAGAGGAGAGGGATCCTTGAAAGAACGGTGGACAGAGAAATCTCTATTTAATAGAGGAGATAAGAACAATACAAAGGTACTGCCTGGCAGAAAATCCAGGCCATCTCTCAAATGGCCTAACTCAGTAAGTTTCAACCATGCCAGTGTGCAAAGAAGTCTTGGTAGTCAGTACTGAACACAGTCCAGTGGCTTTCATGTTCTTTCAGAAACCAGACAAGGCCAGCTGGAAATATCTCTGGATTCAGTGTTGGCACAGGAAGTATCTGTGGAGCAATTAGGTTGAAGGTCTCTGGATTATGTTATAATAGGGAATCATGGGCCCGGAGAGATAGCACAGCAGCGTTTGCCTTGCAAGCAGCCAATCCAGGACCAAAGGTGGTTGGTTCGAATCCCGGTGTCCCATATGGTCCCCCGTGCCTGCCAGGAGCTATTTCTGAGCAGACAGCCAGGAGTAACCCCTGAGCAATGCCGGGTGTGACCCAAAAACAAAAACAAAAAAATAATAGGGAATCATATAAATGATTCAAATTAGTGATGAACACATGTGCAAGAAAGCAAAAGGCTAGAAAGGGTAGAGTAAGTGGGTAGAGCAATTTGCATTGTATATGTGCAATTCCTGTTTTATTCCCAGCTTCCCATATGGTCCCTGAGCACAACCATGAGTGAACTCTGTTTTGTTTTGTTTTTGTTTTTTTGGGCCACACCCGGCAGTGCTCAGGGGTTACTCCTGGCTGTCTGCTCAGAAATAGCTCCTGGCAGGCACGGGGGACCATATGGGACACCGGGATTTGAACCAACCACCTTTGGTCCTGGATCAGCTGCTTGCAAGGCAAACGCCGCTGTGCTATCTCTCCGAGCCCATGAGTGAACTCTGAGTGCAGAAGCATGAGTAATCCCTTAACAATGCCGGTTTTGCACCCAAAACCAAACCAAACCAAACAACAACAACAACAACAAGAACAAAAAGCAATGGGTATATAGAGAATTGGCAGTATTGGGGTGAGGATTGAGAAGATTAAGGAAGATACTGGCTATATCTGAATGTGACATAAGGTGTGAGCATGTTAAACTGGAATCAATATTTCAATTTTGTGTTTGTTCCCATTGCCTCACTGAGGTTGTTTCTTTTATTAGAAGATGTGTATTAATGTGATTTAATCTTGTTCATATTTGCTGAAGTGGGTACATTTTGAGATGGTGAAAAATAATGCATAGTTTATGATACTTGTCTTGCACATGACATGGCCAAGCAAGATTCAACTCCCAGCACTGCATTTGGTCCCACAAGTACTGTTGAAGCAATCACTGCGTATAAAGCCAGAAGCAATCCTAAAAAACAAACAAACAAAAAACAATGAGTACACTTCAATTAAATAGGCAGTAAAAATGGAGGTGGTGGGGTCTGATTGAAAGTTGCTGGGTCAGTAGGTTCCTTGGTGGTAGAAGAACCAGGCCTGAAGAGAGATTCTGTAATAAACTGACTTGACAGATTCTGCAATAACTGGCTGTGAGATCTGATTAAAGATTCCAGAAGTAATTTCTGGGGAAACGTGGGGTGACCTTCTTTAATCCTGTTCTGAAATTTGTGGCTGGAAACATATCAACATATGGACACACTAGCTGACTCATTTCAGACCTAAAATTAGCTTCCTACTCCTAGAGCTCTGATCCTGTCAGGGCTTTTCAAACACAAAGTTGTCTTCAGTCAGCAGTGATAGTGTGAGGGTTAATCACATGTACAGGTGTAAATTTGCAAGTATAGAATCCCATTTTATTAACTGTCTTTTTTTCCTGGAAGGAGGAATATTTGGGTCTTGCCAGGATCTTTAGAAGAGTGAACGGGTCTCTGCTCTGGGCCTAAAAGATGAGAAACTGCCCTAAGTCCTGCAGCTCTGATGAATATTTGGTCATTGACTTTTAGTCCAGTCAATTTCCCTCTGAAAGGAATCCAAGCCTGATGAGGGACTCTTTCTAGATCACCCAGAAGCTTGCCAGTGTCTACCAGAAATGCTTTATACACAAGAAGAAATCAATGTGTCAGCGCAAAGAATCAGTTATCTACTGCATATGCCTATTAGGACATGTGTGCCTGGAGATCAAGCAGCAGCAGAAAAGATCCAGGAGTGTTGGATTTCATTTATGGCGACCACATTCTAACTCTGCCATGTAAGCAGTTCTTTCATCTGAACTGTATAGGGAAATGGTTGATGATATCTCTCATGAGTCCCTACTGCAGGCTTCCGGTGTGCTGTTCTAGAGGAAACTCGGGCAAGAGCGCTAATACAGGGATTGAGACTGCAGTCACCACAAATCCGATTCCAACCCTAACACCAAGTATGGTTTCTTGAGCACCACCAAAGGTTATTCCTGAATCCAGATACAAGAAGAGCCCCTGAGCACTACTGATGGGGCCTCTTCCACCATAATCACAATAAAATTCTAGAATAAACTTAGCCCTCTGAGACTCCTGTCTGATTTGAAGGGAGCCAACATGGCCATGGGGCTTTTGTTTGTGTATTTTAATTTTGGAGGCCATACTGGGCTTTTTCCTGGCTCTGCACTCAGGGGTCACTCCTGGATGGACTTGGGGGATAATATAGAGTGTGGAAATTGAATACAGGTCAGCCATGTACAAGGCAAGAGCCCTGCCTGCTCCACAATTTTCTCCAGCCCCACTTTTGTGCTTTTTATTTGCTTTTTTATCACTGAGCCCAAATAGATAAGGTTTCAGAATGAAGTCATTTTGTATAGGTTTTCTAAAAATTCCTGAATTGTTGTAAATGTTGAGAGTAGGTACTATAGAAACTGAGGAGTAAAAAGATAAATATATATTTATGTGAAGACTTGTCCCGGTGTTGCACTGTATAATTGTATCTTATTCCATGAATAATTATATCTTATTCCATGAATTGTGTAAAGGGCTGCAACTGCTGTACCTGTTGTGTTTTAAACTTGGATTACTAAAACAATTGCATTTTATATAGCTGAGCTAAAATAGAAGCAGTGTTATGAATAAACAAAGACATTTTTTTTTGTATGGCAATCTCTTGGGTCACACAGACACTTATGGGCCTCTGGAAAGCCATTAAAAAGGATCTGTCCCTTTAAGGGCAGATAAATCAGTTAGAAGGAATCCATTATTAACTATCATTTAGAGGCCATTGCCCAGGATATAAAAACCCCCAGCTTGAGTGAAAATAAAAACTGTTGGCTGGACTTGCTGTTTCTGCTATGCTGTAGCTTCTCCTGCCTTTCCCTCTACTCTGTCCTCTCTTTGATTTGGCTTAGTCACAACCTTAGCTTTTTTTCTCTCCTTCTCTCTGCCCAGGAGTTGAATGTAAGACCCCTGGCTTCCCTACCCTGCCTGTTCATCCATTAAACCCAGTCTCCACAAAACCCTTTCTTGTCAGAGTCATGTCTACTCAGACTCTGACCGATGGGCTGTGGCAGTTGGCACTTGGAACAGGTGAATGAGTTACTGATCCTGTGGATCGAGGCTAATTCCTTCTGGATTAAGGCTTGGTCCCACTATGAATTAAATTAGTAATCATTTCCTGGCTGCTTAATGACAATGCAATGTATAATATAAATAAAATATTAATTTATACACGGATTGGGAGTGTTTTGTTGAAATACTTATTTGCAAATAATGCTAAGAAAGAAAAACAAAATAATAATTGAATTAAAAACATTATCCCGGGGCCGGGTAGGTGGCGCTGGAGGTAAGGTGTCTGCCTTGTAAGCGCTAGCCAAGGAAGGACCGAGGTTCGATCCCCCGGCGTCCCATATGGTCCCCCCAAGCCAGGGGCGATTTCTGAGCACATAGCCAGGAGTAACCCTTGAGTGTCAAACGGGTGTGGCCCAAAAACAAAAAAAAAGAAAACAAAAAAATAACAAAACAAAAAACAAAAACATTATCCCTTGAGCCCCTCTCGGGCCCACCCCACTGGTAAAAGAGACCAGACAAAACTTCAGAGCAGGACCCGGAGAGATAGCACAGCGGCGTTTGCCTTGCAAGCAGCCGATCCAGGACCAAAGGTGGTTGGTTCGAGTCCCGGTGTCCCATATAGTCCCCTGTGCCTGCCAGGAGCTATTTCTGAGCAGACAGCCAGGAGTAACCCCTGAGCACAGCCGGGTGTGACCCAAAAACCAAACCCCCCCCAAAAAAAAACAAAACAAACAAACAAAAAAAAAAACTTCAGAGCAAATGCCATTCTCTCAGCCCACCCTGTGCCAATGTCTAGAACAAAATGTCCTGTACCAACTAAATCAAATTTACTGGAGGACATTACACAGGAGAATTTCAAAGAGCAGTGAATTTTTCAGAATCTGAAAATATAGTTCCAACTATTTAGACATTTAAAAAAAGACTTGGGGGCCAGAGAGATAGCATGGAGGTAGGGCGTTTGCCTTGCAAGCAGAAGGACGGTGGTTCGAATCCCATATGGTCCCCGGAGCCTGCTAGGAGCAATTTCTGAGTGTAGAGCAAGGAGTAACCCCTGAGCGTTGCTGGGTATGACCCAAAATCAAAAAGAAAGAAGATAAGTACATTGCACAACTCTCGCTTCTCTTATTTGTCAGATATTGTGAAGGGGGCTAAGGCATACTTTGGCCATGGTCTGGAAATCTTGTGGGATCCAAAGTACATTCTTACTCCAACTTGATATTCAGTACAATATAGAGAAGTGGGTCCATAGATAGTACAAGCTTTCTTAACATTGCCCAATGAATTAATCTCAGGCCTTGATATGAAAGGCAGTTCATGAGACCTAGATCTAGTAGGCTCTGATTTTTCTCTATTTAAAGAGTATTTTCAGATTCTGAATATACACTGATTGACTCATCATCCAAAGTGTTAGAATTGTGTCATGTCTGGGAGATGCAGGTCTTTCTGGGCTGCCACTAATTGTGTTATTTATATTGTCTGGCCTTGGTTTGATTTGAGACAAAGCCCTGGTTTCAACTAATAAACTGATAAAATTGACCATTATAGGCAAGTAACCTCTTGGTTACAATCACTAAAAACTAAACTAAACTACAATCACTAAACAACTTCCCTTTCCCTTTCTGTTCCCTTGACAATGGAGTAAAAAGCCTCCCTGGAGTCCTGGAGTTAAAAACAAACAAGCAAACCAAAACTGCAACTTAAGTATGAACTGCCTAAATTAGTCTGAAGTAACTTCGACAGGGATCCTGCTATCTGCTAGTTCCTGATTATCCTGTTAGAACTGATGCTGTCATCAGCTGAAGCCTTTCAGCTACAGAAAGCCAGCAGTCCCCAGTTGGCTGGCTCTACTCCCGGCAGGATTTTTCCAAAAACGTTCCTGCCAATAAATAACACCCTTCACCAGTACCACTGAGTGTGATTCCCCCCAAAAAGTGAAACATCCCCAAAACTGTATACATGAAATCCATCGATTTCCTCTCATACCCAGGATTTTGTTATTGTTTTGTTTGTTTTAGGAGTGGGGATGTTTGGGGGCCACCTGGGTGGTGGTCCACGCTTACTCCTGGGTGGGTGGCCTTGTGCAAGGCAAGTTCCCTGCTCACTGGATTATTTCTGGGTCACTAATACCCAGTTTGCATTTCAATGACTTGTGTTTTTTTTGTTGTTGTTGTTTGTTTTTTAAAGGCATTTAAGGGCCGGGAGACATAGATTAGCTGGTTTGGGCTCAGATTTAGCCTATGGAAACTCTGAGTTCTATTCCCAGCATAAATGTCCCCAGAGACACCCAGCAGACATGGAAAGTCCCTAGGGCCCACAAGGTGTGGCCCAGAAACAACATTTAGGCCTTTTTCAAACAGTTTTTTCAAAGCCATTTCTACAGGCTCTTCCTTCTGCTTTCCCTGTGCTGTCCCCCGCTGTTAAGGAGCATCTGTCTTTAGAAAAAGACTAGAGTGGACAAGTCCTGGGCAGCGCTGCTCTGGTCACTATTCTGGCTCTCCCCCCCCCCCCCCCAAAGATCAGTTTTCCCGTTTATACCCGGCATGAAAGGGCCGTTTCCAGGTTCAACTGTCATGGGGGGGTGGGGGGAGAATCCAAGGAGCATGCCCAAGTCCAACTGCCATACATCAACAGAGACCTGCTTGCATGTTCTGAGCTCTTGTCATGTGAGTAAGGGCAAGACTTCGCACAACCAAGTTCCTGGGCGCATTAGGTCAGTCCATTTGCTCTCTTGCCCCGCGTGTATTGCCACCAGTTTCAATTGTGTGATCTTGTTCTTTGACTCTGCACCCAAGCCACCACCCATGGCCTTCTGGGTTGGTAACCTGAAGCTTCGTCAGTCGAAGCGTCCGTCAAGGAGCTGTGCTGCCCTCCGCTGGCCGCAGAGGGACAGACAAATCGGCCACAGGCAGGACCTTACCCAAAAGACACCCAACTGGTTGGGGGGCTCAAGGTGCCTTCAGGTTCCAGAAAAATCTGAGTCTGGCTTCAGACCTCCGGACGTATAGGGAAGGGCTATTTGCTTACGCTGGGCAGCTTTCTCCCGGCCCCTCCTGTTCTCTCGGTTCCCTCCTTTTCTCCTTCCCTCTCCCAGGACTATCAGAAACCAAAATGCTGTGGGGACCTCCTAACGTGCTCCTGGCCCTGTCTTTACCCTGACTCAGTCAGAAACTAACAGAGGATTTCTGAAGGTTTCAGAGGATACTCAAGGATGGAGAGAGTACAGCAGGGAGGGTGCTCGCCTTGTACACAACTGACCCGAGTTTGATTGCCAGATGTTTGATGGCCTGAATCCAAGCCAGGAGTAAGCCCTGAGAACTGCCAGATGTGGTCCACAAACAAACAAAACACACACACACACACACACACACACACACACACACACACACACACACAATGAAAATGGCTTTCTGACACAATGTGAGCTGCCCATGGTTCTACCCCTCACCCTCTCCACCCCCCAAATGCTGGGAGTTTATTAGTATTTTTATTAATATTTCTGAAAGTGGTTTGTGCAACTCCCAGCAGTTTTGTGTGTTTGGATGTGTTTTCTGTTATCTGTTTGTTTTGGTCATGCCTGGGGTTTGGGAAACCAGCGGTTATTAAACAAGGCTCTCATGGACCAGGTTTGTGTTTGGCCATGTGGCACCTCTCTGGCTAAGAAGGGAGGCTAACAGCTTGTCCTTATTTGATTTTTTTTCCCCCTGGGCCACACCTGGTGGCACTCAAGGGATACTCTCCACTCTGCGCTCAGGCGGTGCTCAGGGGAACCATCTGGGATATTGGGGGATCAAACTCTAGTTGACCACACGTAAAACAAATGTCCTCCCCACTGTGCTATGTCTCCGGCCTATCTTTACTCAAATTGATCCTGCAGATTTGATCTTTATTTTCATGATCCAAATTCGATGTGGGGGCAGAAACAGTGCTACAGCAGGCTGGATAAGTCCCTCAGACACAGCTGTCCTGGGTTCAATCCCAAGCACTGCTAGGAGGGATCCCTAAGTCCTGAGCACTGGCTTTCTCTGCATGGACCGCTAGAACTGATCTCCAACATCACAAGTTTTCTCCAAACCCCCAAGCAGACACAAAAGGTTGTATGGGGCCCTGGGAAGCTGCTTCCATCATGGACAAGCTTGTTCCCATAAATGTGCTTCTGACCACATCTTGTCTTTCCAGCCCTGGTGAAAACAGCTTGCCACACCTTGGATCCTTGTGTGTGTGTGTGTGTGTGTGTGTGTGTGTGTGTGTGTGTGTGTGTGTGTGTGTGTGTGTGTAATCCCCAAACAGATTCCATTTAATCAATAGGTGCCAGCAGAAGCCAGCCAACCAGGCACCATGGCAGGTCTTATGGTTCCCTCCAATCCAGGGAAGGTGGGCTCTGTCTCTTTCCAGAGTTGATACCTGCTCAGATATAATGGGTAAAGTGAATAAGCCCAAAGCTCCCATTTGGAAAAAAATCCCACCCTTAGGGGGGTGGGGGTGAGGGGACCACAGCAGCAGATTGGTAGTGTAGGATGGCACAAATCGGCTCAGGCAGGGAGTCTGTCTTTCTTCCTGCACAAGTGCCCAATTAGAAAGGGTTGTCGGGCCCAGTCAGTGGAAGAAGTTGTCCAGGACCCTGCCTTAGAAGATTTGTTCAGTCTACTGACATGGAAGATGTGGTCCAGTCAATGAAAGATGTGGTCCTGGACACGGACATAGAAAGGGTTGTTTAGGATGTTGACTCTGAACAGGAACTTGTTCTTCTGCACATTTTGGAAGTTCACTTTGCCTGCTGTGATTTTCAGGATGGGAGGTTCAGGACGATCTGATCTGTGGCTGCCTTGGAGCTGGCGCACCACCAGCTCTGTGGAGCAGTGTGTGATGTAACTCAGGGTGTGGGGAGGAGTGGGGAGGGGCTGAGACAAAGGAATGTCTGCAGACCTGGAGACCCAGAAACTCTGTGTGTGTGTGTGTGTGTGTGTGTGTGTGTGTGTGTGTGTGTGTGTGAGAGAGAGAGAGAGAGAGAGAGAGAGAGGAGGAAGAGAGAGAAGAGAGAGAGGAGAGAGAGAAGAGAGAGGAGAGAGAGGAGAGAGAGAGAGAGGAGAGAGATACCCATTTGGCAGTGGAAAGGGTGCTTACCTTGCACATGGCTGACCCAGGTTCGATTCCTGGCATTTCATATGGTCGGTCCCCTGAGCCCTGCCAGGAGTAATTCCTGAGTGCAGAATAACCTTACCGCCCCTGCAAACTAAAGTCTCATCAGAAGACCCACTGAGAAGCCTCTCCTCAGTGGACACGATTTCTGATAAGTGAGGGTGATATTTCTCATGTTTAGTAACAAACATTTATTTGGCCTAAATATGAATCTCCCTTCTGCTATAGTAAGTGTGTACATAATTGAGCTTTTACTTCCAAACATAAGGATTTATACAGGCAAATATATAGCCTTGATTAAGTTTCTCTTTACCTGAAAAATTCAACACCAAAAGATAATTAAAAACAGCTTCTATTTCTCAATGTCTTTTAATTTGCTCCGCAGTTTTAAACAGAAAGGAATGATTTGCTTTGGAACATCTTTAAGGGACTTTGAGTACTTGCTAACTAATTCCTTTTTTTTTGGTGGGGAGAGTTAGGTCATACCCGACAGTGCTCAGGTGTTACTCCTGACTCTATGCTCAGAAATCGCTCCTGGTAGGCTCAGGGAACCATATGGGATGCCAGGAACCAAACCTTCTCCATGCATGCAAATGCCATACCTCCATACTATCTCTCTGACTCCATTAACTAATTCTTGCTTCAGAATTAACATACAAAGTTTGGCAAGGAAATAGCATTTGGCTGTTTAGAAAAACTTTACCGGTATAGATTTACATCTCTTTCATATTTGTCTCTTTTATGTCCCTTCCAAAAACCAGACCTTAAGAAGTTAGTTATTTGTAATAAACCCATAGGTCAAAAAACCCGTTTTCTCAGGGAAAAGGATTTTGATAGGAAAACTTGGCTTCTTGCTAAATCTCTTAATCTACATCAGTAGTGACACCTAGGGCCTGGTCAGAGAAAAACTACTTTGAGATGTTAAAATTTACCTTCTTTTTAACCTCTGGATTCTTAATTGAAATGTATCTATTTATTAGTCTGCAAAACATATAGAGCCATGTGAATTGTTTTGTTTTGTTTTGGTTTTGGGGCCACACCCGGCAGTGCTCAAGGGTTACTCCTGGCTTTCTGCTCAGAAATAGCTCCTGGCACCCACGGGGGACCATATGGGACACCGGGATTCGAACCAACCACTTTTGGTCCTGGTTCGGCTGCTTGCAAGGCAAACACCGCTGTGCTATCTCTCCGGGCCCATGTGAATTGTTTTGAAGAT
This sequence comes from Suncus etruscus, assembly GCF_024139225.1. Lineage (NCBI taxonomy): Eukaryota > Metazoa > Chordata > Mammalia > Eulipotyphla > Soricidae > Suncus > Suncus etruscus. The sequence goes on along the minus strand of NC_064854.1, from coordinate 51,344,910 downwards.
CAAACAATGTATACTGATAAAGCTTCTGTTAGCAAGAGAGATATGTTATACTTTGCAAAGAAACAAAATGTGAGCATTCTTTTTCTTTTTTTCTTTTCTTTTTTTTTTTTTTTTTTGGTTTTTGGGCCACACCCGGCGGTGCTCAGGGGTTACTCCTGGCTGTCTGCTCAGAAATAGCTCCTGGCAGGCACGGGGACCATATGGGACACCGGGATTCGAACCAACCACCTTTGGTCCTGGATCGGCTGCTTGCAAGGCAAACGCCGCTGTGCTATCTCTCCCGGCCCAGCATTCTTTTTCATACCAGAAAAAAACCAACTGTAACTGGCAAATATTCCTTACATATACTGCAGTTCTTCACATTAAAATCAGGACATTTTTGTTCTACCATATAACCTTGTGTAATCTTTCATATTTCACCGTTTGTGTACCCACTTTCCTAGAGAGAATTCAAAGAAGTTTTCTAACACAATCAAACCAAAGCTAGCCACAGCAACTGTTGCCCAATGACTGGGATCTTTGAGAAAAGTAAGCTATCTCTCTCTTCTTATTTTTATTTTTTTAGGTGCACGAATTGGACCTCATCAAAGAGTGCCTAGGATTCCCTGGTATGCAAGGCTGGGGGCTAAAGACGACGTTAAGGTACAAGGGTAACATGGGATAAATTTACTCTAATGAACAGATTTTCTCTGATATTTGTAAAGTACATGTTCAGAGCTAGGGGAATTAGGATAACACCAATTACAGGAATTTCTTCAGTTTGTACATAAGGTTAGTCCCTGGTTCCCTAAAGAAGGCAGCCTGTCTCTAAAAGACTGGAACAACAGGGTGGGCTAGGACATCCAAGAATTTTATGAACATAATGACACAAAAGATACCCATCTGGCAGTGTTTTCTATATGGATACAAATTGGGAATCTTATAGATGATAGATCTGAATTAGAATATATAGCTCAGGAGACTAAATTAGAAAATCATGAGCCTTTTGATGATAAAAATTCTGTAGAAAAATATAAAAATTGGCTGACTTATGAGGAAGAAGCAGAATTGAAGAAGGCTTTGAAAATAAAGATCTGTTGGTTTTGGCTACGGCCCCTCCTATGCCAAAGATTAGAAAATTTACAGGACTAACTAGACCTAATACTGCATTTTTTGGTGCTGCAGAGTTTTGTTTTGCTGTAATGTTGGAAGAATATGAGGAGGCCTTCTGGCAACCTTTGCCTTATAAACTGCTAAATCGAGATAGAAAGAAAAGACCTAGAAGATCAACAACAGTTCTGGGAAGGGAGATATTGGGACTCTTAGATATGGGAGCAGATATTTCTTGCATTGCTGGAGAGGACTGGCCTTATTCCTGGCCTATTAAATATGCTTTCTCTCCCTTGATGCCCTTAGATTGGCTAATAATCTAACAAAAAGTACAAACATTTTAACTTGGGATGATGATGGAGGCAAAGGTAATTTCCAGCCCTATGTTCTATTTATCTTATTATATACCTTGTGGGAAAGGGATATGCAAAAAGAAATGGATCTGCCTTTATAATAACTAGACATCTGAAAAACAAGTAAATGCAGAAAATAATAAGCTTGTTGGGTAAAGGAATGACTCTATCTACCTACAGAAAATTTCAGGCAGTAAAACATCTGGTGCAAGTAAATATATAGGAATTCAATAACTAGAAATTCAAACAAATAAATAAATGCTCTTAATTATTTTTCTATTCCTTTTATTTTTCAAAAAGCTACTGGGTAACACTAATTAGAGTTGGCTCTAGTTCTTTTAAAAGGCCTTTTTTTTTTTTTTCTGATATAGAGCCAGCAATAGAACTGGCTGGGAATTTGGAGATGTCAAGATTTCCCATATTTTTCTCATCTCCCTTCAACCTTTTTGTCTGTTAGTCATTTTTATCCTGTTTCTTAGTTTGTGTTCTTTGTTAATCTGGAATTTAGTTTGAATTGTGTGTAGGAATTGTATTTTGGACTTGTGTGTTGGAATAGTGTGTACTTTTTTGCTATATTTATGATTGAGTATCGTGTGTGTATGTAAACTCTGGCCAGCCACTTTTCTTTTTTTTTTTTTTTTTTTTTTTGTGGTTTTTGGGTCACACTCGGCAGTGCTCAGGGATTATTCCTGGCTCCAGGCTCAGAAATTGTTCCTGGCAGGCATGGGGGACCATATGGGATGCCGGGATTCGAACCGATGACCTCCTGCATGAAAGGCAAACGCCTTACCTCCATGCTATCTCTCCGGCCCTTGGCCAGCCACTTTTCTGAGGTGACAACTGGCTGGAGAGAAAAAAAAAAAAAAAAAAGGTGGTTGTTTTTAAATCCAAGGGGCTTTAGCACTTGCTCCTTATCGTGGGAAGAGAAATCTCCCTAGGGAGCCTATTGTCTGTATAGGTAAACTGATGAATAGGGAAAGAGAAAATTTGGGCTTTTTTTTAAAGTTCTACTGAAAATAAAGAAAAATGTTTCTCTGACCTTAGAGGTTTTCTAAGATAAAGAATTGAGTGGATAATGTTGCAAATGATTGTGGTTGACCATTTTAGATAATAACGTTAATTTTGTGAGTGCATGATAGTGTTAAGGTAACTGAATTTCATTGTTAGTTTTTAAATTTAATGTTGGTCATAAGATAACTTTATAAAGTGTGAAAATATCAATGGGTCAGGATAATATTAGAAATGTTATCTGAGGGCCGGGCGGTGGCGCTGGAGGTAAGGTGCCTGCCTTACCTGCGCTAGCCTAGGAGACGGACCGCGGTTCGATCCCCCGGCATCCCATATGGTCCCCCAAGCCAGGAGCGACTTCTGAGCGCATAGCCAGGAGTAACCCCTGAGCGTCACCGGGTGTGGCCCAAAAACCAAAAAAAAAAAAAAAAAAAAAAGAAATGTTATCTGAATATAACGGTACTTTATTGTCATCCAAAAAAAAATGGGAGGTCTGTAAAGCTGATGTAAGTGTCTTAAATTTAAGACAGTTGATTTAAACATGTCTAGCAATCTGTTTCCAAATTGAAAGAAAACAGTTTTCCTATTTTTCTCTTTGAGCTTTAATTCTGAATTCTTGGTTGGGAAGCTGGTGCACCCTGAGAACAGACTGAATAGTCTAGCAAACAAGCCTCCTCCAGAGCTCTGAGCTGGGGGTTTGGCAGCACTGACTTTGACTTGGCTACAAACAGTGATTACACTATTCCCAATGACTCAGACTTATCAGTGATCCATTACTGCCAGAAACTCTTTGGGTTAATTTTGGAGTGTAATTCCACTTCCAAAGGAAGACTTCAAATTTTACCAGAATTAAGTACTTTATTTAATAAAGGGGACCCATCTCCAAACTCTAAGAGGTCTATAATTCTTAGCTAAGAAGGCATTAAAGCTGGTTGGCCAGGCTATTAATAAATAGTCAATTAGTGCAAAATTATTTTCAACCATGGCTACTATTAAATTTAAAAAACTGCCTACACTCCCACAGGTTGCACTTGCTAAGAAGGACCAGTGGAGTGGGTTTACATTCTTTGCAAAAGATAGTTATCCATATATGTTAAACTTGATAATCAGTGAAGGATCAAAAATAAAAGATTAGAAATAGGATTTCTAATAAATCCGTGACTTATGCAAAAAGATGGTGGATTTATGATATTGCATAATCAAACTGAATTATTATTAATATGTTTCTAAATCAGAAATGATCTAATGTTTTGTATAGTAAATTCTTTGAAATAGGAACAGATTGCTTACCTCTACCACCAAGGACTGAAACAGAAGGGGGTGTCTGTTTGGCAGAGCCCCAGAAAGCATCGTGAGTTAAGTAACCCAGAACACCAAGGACGGAGGCAGAAGAGGGAGTCTGTTTGGCAGTGCCCTGGAAAAGGTAGCGAGATAAGCAATCCCCATCATTAAGGACTGGGGGAGAAAGGGGAGTTTGGTTGTGCCTCTCCTAATTTTTAAGTCCAGCACTTAGAATTAATACCACATTGCCACCAAAACTATGGGGAAACAACACAGGCTTCCACCATGCTTAGAGAATGAAGATAGTAACTCTGATGGTCCGCAAAGTACCAACCACCTATTTAGTCTCAGATAAGGACTTTAGAGATGAAATATGGAGGATGTTCATAGAACTCAAGGAAAGCATGAAAAGAACTGAACAAGTTACAAATAAGAAACAAAATGATATGAAATGGAAATGAGAAGACTTCAAACTAAAATAACAAGACTGAAAAGCATGGTAGGAGAAATGACAACCTCATTGGAGGGAGATGGAAGGCACTGATGATGATAATATTGCACTGGTGAAGAAATGATCTAATTTCATGTCTGTAAACATGGTGCTTAAATAAAGATACTAACTTAAAAAAAGAAATAGGAACCAAGATGCTCTAAACTCATAGTACAGTGCTCATAGAAAATTAGATCTATAGATATAAAAATTAAGGTTCTCCAGATGGAATTTAAAATGTATAGTCTAATGGTTTCTCTGTGTGTACTGTAATTTTGAGAAAAATTTGCCTTTTTCTTGGCACTTCCAGTATTTTTTTTAGACTTAATGACAATGCTAGTTAACAGTATATATATATATATGAAGAAAGTTTTCTCTGTAGTGTGGATTATTTCTCATGCAGACAAGGAATCTTAAAAGTCAGCTAAAGGATTCCAGAGCCCTCTTAAAGTAGGTGTCCCAAATGGAGATTTCTCCAATCTTACTGAATTTATGATAAAGAACATAAGTCAAGGTTATTCAGCTAGTTGGCAAGGTTCAAGGTGAAGGTGAAGAGAATAACTAATTTTCTGTAGTTGATTGAATTAAATGCATTTTATAGGACTTAAAACTCAATCTTCTTGGGTAACTGATATGAAAGTTACTTTACTGATTTAACAGATTGGCCTGGTTCTTGTCAATAAAGCAGGGGTCTGAAAAAGGCAGGTAGGTGCTCATTCTTTGGTCTTCCACTTAGCTGCATTCCTTCTTAGGAGCAGAAAGCTTGTGTGGTTTGATTCCTTGCTTGAGTGCTGGATTTCTTGGACCTGTTCTTGTACCTTTTCACTGTGTGAATTATTTCTTGCATCAACATTTGCTTTCAGATCTGCATCTCACTAGATCCTCATTTTGGAGCCCTAGGCTCCATTAGCACCAAGAAATTCAGAATTAAAAACAAAATGTCCGGGGCCGGCGAGGTGGCGCTAGAAGTAAGGTGTCTGCCTTGCAAGCGCTAGCCAAGGATCAGGACCGTGGTTCGATCCCCCGGCGTCCCATATGGTCCCTCCAAGCCAGGGGCAATTTCTGAGCCTTAGCCAGGAGTAACCCCTGAGCATTAAATGTGTGTGGCCCGAAAAACCAAAAAAAACAAAAAAACAAAATGTCCATCCAATAGAAAGAAGCATATCTGTTTGCATGTAATGTCATGTGGAATGTAGAAAATCCTAACACACTCATTGTAAACTGAATTGTATTCCAGTATGTTTTAAATGAGCAACAAACATGAATATATTGTAATATCATTACAAATAATAACACATTTAAGAATAAACTTAAAAGATAATGACTGCATAGTATTCCATTGTGTAGGTGTACCAGTTTTTTTAGCCACTCATCTGTTTTCAGGCTTCTGGGTTGTTTCCAAATTCTGGCTATTGAAATGGTGCTGTGCTGAACATAGGGGTGCAGAGGGTATTTTTGTACTGTGTTTTTTATGTTCCGGATATATCCCTAAGAATGGTATTTCTGGGTCATATGCAATCACAATTTATAGCTTTTTAAGGAATGTTCATTTTGTTTTCCATAAAGGCTGAACCAGTACGCCTTCCCACCAGCAGTGAATAAAAGTTCCTTTCTCCTGCATCTACATCAGCACTGGTTGTTGTTATTTTGATAATGCATGCTAGTGTCTGTGGTGTGAGATGATATCTAATTTTTGGTATGGCCTTACCACTCTGAATACACCAGATTTTATCTAGCCCAAGAGCTTTGAAACAGTGAAATACAGAGAAAGGTATAGGTAGGGTAAAAAGCGACATTGTGATAGCTGTGGAATGAGGTGGAGTGTAAGTGACTTGCTGGCTCTGAGTTTAGTGATCATACCTGATAGCAATACAGCATATAGCAAAATGCCAGAAATCAAGTCTTGGTAGACTGTGATCAAAGCAAATGCTCTACTCTGTTTACTTGAACTCTGGTCCCAGTTTAGTAAGTTTTGCTCATATATATCCATATGAACTTATGTTCCTGATTGAATGCAGTATGGTAAACCAAAAGTGTTTTACTTTAAAACATAAAGGTTGAGAAAGTTACTAGAGCATGTTAAGGTAATTGCCTTGCCACATGGTTGATCTGGGTTCAATTCTGTATACTATATGTGATACTCTAAACATTTCCAGGAGTGATTCCTTAGCAGAGCCAGAAATAAGGTATAAGCACAGTTGAATGTGACCCAAAAAATAACAAATAAAACAGATAACAGAGCTGGAGCTAGCACAGGAGTTATGGTAAATTTCTATCATGGCGAGTAGTTGGGGATTTTATATAATTGACATATGAGCTGTCCAATATGCTTCTAGCATTTCACACTCTGATGCTCATTACACTGAGCCTCCTGGGGAATCTCTGTCTCCTAAATATGCTGAACTGTGTTCAAAAAATTACTGCAAGGGGTCAGAGAGATAGCATGAAGGTAGGGCATTTGCCTTGCATGCAGAAGGGTGGTGGATCAAATTCTGGCATCTCATATGGTCCCCTGAGCCTGCCAAGAGCGATTTCTGAGTGTAGAGCTAGGAGTAACCTCTGAGCGCTGCCAGGTCTGACCCAAAAACCAAAAAAAAAAAAAAAAAATTACTGCAAGATATTTTTGGTGATATTACTTCTTTCATACTCTGTCCCAGAGACATTATAAACTTTTTATCAATAGCAAGCACATTTGCTATTGAGTTCTTTAATACCTTGTAGTTTTATACTTATTTATAAGCTGCTTAACAGCCACTTGCTTGGCAAATATGCCACTGCAAGGGTATTGTTACTAATGTATGTATGACAGAGGCTACAAATGTTAATATTGTGATAAAAGCCAAAGTGTAACAATATAAAAGAAGAAAATGCCTGTTTCTGTCATTTAGGTTTACATTTCGTGTAGACAATGGTAGTTTCAAAACAAATATAGTGATATTTGCATTGCACAAATGTAACACAAGTTTAATTACTGTCACCCCATATTGTTCTCTGGGCTCTCATATGAGCATCTACGAGCACTAATAGTAGTGGCACACTATGGAACAAATGAAAAATGATGACGGGAGAAGACAAATCATAAAGTTCTTCCTCAATGGATATGGAATACCCATCAAATATCACCACAAAATGAAATATGATATTCTAATTCTGTGAATACAGCTACTTCAAATGCCTATAAAAATGTATAACTCATATATAATATCACCCACATGAGTCTATAATTCACCAATGTTTAGTAACTTGAAATATGTGAACATCAACAAAATATACTATTTTTTTTTTTGTTTTTGGGCCACACCCGGCGATGCTCAGGGGTTACTCCTGGCTGTCTGCTCAGAAATATCTCCTGGCAGGCACGGGGGACCATATGGGACACCGGGATTCGAACCAACCACCTTAGGTCCTGGATCGGCTGCTTACAAGGCAAACGCCGCTGTGCTATCTCTCCGGGCCCAAAATATACTATTTCAGTCCTCCTAAAAAGATGATTCATACCAATTTGAATCAACCCCCTACCCATTATTCCTCAGTTCTATGCATTCAACAATTCTTTGTGTCCAAAGTGTGTTTTCATGGACTTCTCAGAGACATGCCAGCAGATACTTAATACAGAAGATTTTGGTGTCTGGCCATTAACAAGATTTTGCTTGGGTTAGTCCAAGTTTGTAACATGTATTAGCAGATTCTATTAAACTATCATACAAATATACCACATTTTAGTTAGTGTGTGAATGTATGTGTTTCTTTCTCTTGGATATACACCTAGAAGTTCAGCATTTGGGCAACTAATAATATAAATTAATACTTATCAACTTTAAGTACTCTAATATGTTTGTAAGTTGTATGAAGATTTCAGTTCCTCTACATCCGCACCATACTCCTTTCTTTACTATTGTGTTCTTTTTAAGTAACTTAATGAGTATCACTCATAACCTTATTGTGGATCAATTTATTTTATCCTATTGATGAATATAGAATCAAGTTTACTTTTTCATTTAGTGATCATTCATTTGTCTTGTCTGGTAAAATCTCTATTCAAATTTTTTTCTTTGGTTTTTGGGCCACACCTGGTAATGCTCAGGGGTTATTCCTGGCTATGTTCTCAGAAATTGCTCCTCGCTTGGGGGACCATATGGGATCCAGGGAATCAAATCAGGTTCATCCTAGGTCAGCCACGGGCAAGGCAATAGTCCTACACTGTGCTATCACTCCCGCACCTCTACTGAAATACTTTAGTTTTAATTGTGTCATACAGATGGGAAGTTGAAGCTACTACTAACACCATACATGAGGAATACTTGTAATGCCCAGAAGAAAATAAAAGTTGGGGGACTGAATATGACTTAATGACATGCAAAACAAGTGCCATAATCCCAGTGTTTCCCCTGGTGAAACCATTTAAAAATTATTCTGAACTATAAATACTAGTTGTGGAATGCCCCCTATTCTTGGAGCCTTTAAAGACAGTGCATGGATGGCTACTGAACAAAATATTCAATATGGGGTCCAAACACAAAGCGTGGCCTCCCATCATTTTTGGAGTTATTTTCCTAGCCCAAGTATGTCTTTACGAATTCTATAATGTAAAAATTAAATCTTTACAAAACTAAGGTTATAAATTATTCTTCCCCAACAATAATAACTCTCACTTATATGCACCCCTAAAATATCAAGATCTTTCTACCTGTTTAAAGTTCAAGTGCTTCATTCTTTGACACTGTACATTAGCATGCAGGTTTTGGTGTGTTTATTTTTCACAGATGGTTTTCTTTTTAAATATCTGTACTGTTGGACATATTTTATTATTAGTTATTCCAAGTACATAAAAACCAAGAGTAGTGTATTGAACCTATGTTGACCTAAATATAGCATCAGATGCCTCCAGTCATGGAGCACAAAACAAAATAATAATAAAAGCAATGGAATTTGAAAAGTTAGATCATCTTGTAAGATTCAAAGGTTGCTAAAGATAACATCAGCTTTAGGTTGTTTGCCTTCAATTTATTAATGAACTGGGAATAATTAGGGAAAATATTATACAGAATTAAGTCTCCTCCTAGCTCTGCCTCTGCCTTGCAATAGATCTGAGTCAGAAATAACTGGCTACCACCTATGGTTTAGGTGCAGGGTTAGCTGAAAAGGGTATGTGTGGTCAAAACCTGTCCAAAATATATGAGATAGAATCAGGCTTGTTGGAGGATGGTAAAAGGAGGAGAGATAAAGAATGAGGGTGGTCCAGAGACTAGGGTGTTTGAAGAAAAATTGTGGTGAGAATGAGGGCAGGAAGGAAGCAAAAAAAGGGAAGAGTCCATGTGAAATGAGCAAAAGATGATGGTGGGAAGGAGAGGGTTGTGATTACATGTGGGTGATTTTTTATTTGTTGTTGCCTCTGAACCGATTTAAAGTGGTATATGAGAGAAATAAGACACCCAACCTGGCCTGCGTGTTCTTTATGGATGGGTGTCTTTCCTGGATGACATTCTGGTATTCAGGTCCATTCTGACGCCTCTTTCTCCCTGCAGAGCTGTGAGTCTGTCCTTTTTGGGTCCTCACAACCTTGTGCTCCATTCTTCTCGAAGCTCATGTAGGTCTGTCTCAACAAAGGCTAAAAGTTCTATCTGAAGAAAGAAGTGAATGGCGGTTGTTTTTGGTGTGACCTTAGGAAGGACAATGCCTCCAGGCATTAGGTACATGGGATTTTGCAGTAATGGCGGTGTAGGTGGGCCCATGTGTTCCAGAAGTAGCGGTTGAGAGAAAATGGACGAAGGAAAATTAAGAATTGAGTGTTTTATCCAGGAACACAGAGTGGGTATGTCAAGCCGACCTTGGTCTCTGTGCCATCCAGGTATCCAGACAGACTCGAATGGTTTCTGCCTTTTCTCTCTGCACACTGGTCTATGCCACATCCACTTTTTCAACACAGTGGCCACCTCCTCACCACACTTGGTATTTTCCACTGCATTTTCCACTTCATTTCCTGTGGAGGAGTCCAGGTGTCAGAAAACCAAGGGGTCAAAGCAAAATGGGGCTCGATGCATAGCCTCAGCTCCTCCCTCCCAAAGGTGGCTTCAAACTCCCAGGGAGCCTGTCACTCACTCTTTATATTTTTGAGTTGTGCTTGGAACTGTTGGTTTATCTCCTGGGTGGTTTGTAGATCATGAAGTGAAGGGAAGAAGGTCCTGAGGACTGAAGGAAGTCTCAGTACTGTGTGAAAGTGTGTGTGGTAAAATTCATGTTAGCGCATGGCCTATACCATCTCTCCCCCATCTCAAGGGAGGAAGCCTTTCTCTCACATGGGTCTTCCTGAGCTCCTTTTCCTGTAGGTAGATAGTGGCTTTGTCCATTACTTTCTGTAGCTGCTACTCATCTAGGAGGTGGTTCTGCAGGAGCACCTGTTGCTGCAGCTACTCATTCAGTGATCCAAGGTCATGAGAGCAGGCCAGGTGCTCCTGAAATTCAGCCATGCACTGATGCAGATGGTGAGATGGAGACTGTGTTCCTGGTGCTTGTGCACACTCAGAGCCTGTTGATCCTGCTCTTTCACCTGTGGGTATAATGCATGCTGTGAGGGCGAGCAGCAGTGATAGCATGATCCTGAGTTTTGACATGCAAGGCCACTCACAAGTTCAAGGCAGACGGGACATGGGACAATCAGTTCATGGTGCAAGTCCTGATGAAATTTCTCTCAAGACTTAAAATGTATGAGGGAAACGGAGAGCCTGTTTAGAGCACAGGCGGGGGTCGGGTGGGGAGGAGGGAGATTTGGGACATTGGTGATGGGAATGTTGCACTGGTGATGGTTGGTGTTCTTTACATGACTGAAACCCAAACACAACCATGTATGTAATTAAGTTGTTTAAATAATATAAAAAAAAAGACTTAAGAGATTGGGCTACTTTCTTTCTCAAGGTCACTGGCTCATCCATCATCCTCCCACCTCCTGGGAACCTCCACCCTGGTTTAAGGCTCCTGAGTCTCAGTGCTATTGGGTGAACTGTGTGATAGAGTTCATATTAGCACATGACTGATACCATCCCACCCCATCTCTTCCAGTAATCTCCTGCTGCCTCATTCTTGACCATTAACTCCAGGCCTTTATCTCCTAGAGCCACTGGCATCTCTACTTTTCATTCACTGATGGAACTGCCTTAGTTTTCTCTCTTGCATAGCTCCGAGGAGCATGTCCATCCAGCCCCTCAGTGGTACCTCCCTCCTGCCACACTGCTGGCACAGGAGTTGCCTTCTTTATATACACTAGTACTTCCTGCAGCAGTGACACTTTTGCTGCCATGAGTTCTTGCACATGCCCTTCACACTGAGACACAGTGGGCCAGTTAGCACCTCAACAGACACTCTATCATGTATATAGGGCTTTCTGTTCTCTCTTTTGTCACTTTACTCTCGGGATGGAGAAAAGAAGGTAAGAAACCAAAGCCCATCCCCAAATTCCTTAGTCAAGAAAGCAGTGCAGAAGGCAGTCAAAACAGGCCAAGGAGGATCAAGAGCCATGCCACAAAATTGAGAATGCAACCTGAAGAATAATCGAGCTGGAGAAGGATGGCGCTGGGGGCAGCACTGCCTCCCCAGCCACTGATCCAATGGGGAAAGCAATGCCCCCAATGAGCAGGTCAGGTGCATCAAAGAGATGAGGATGACAGGACAGACAAGGACAAGGAAGAATGAGGACAGTAAGAGACACCAGGTGTTCTGAGGTCATGCTGGAGGTCTGACAAAGGTCGACAGCTTCTTTACATTAGAGAACAAGAAGAAAATGAGGAGTGAGGAAGAAATGGCTGGATGTGGGGGTTTCCAGGCAGAGTGCTGATTGCTCTACCTGCAGAGTCTCCACCCAGCTGTGCTTCTTCTGAGGAAACTGAGTACCTGAAGGGAGCCCTGTCCTACTATTCTCTGTCTTTCCTGAACTCTGGAAGCTCACCTCAGAGCCCTGGGAAGCGAACCCCCAAAAAACTGAAGCTACCCAGCAAGTGAGTGAGTAAGAAATGGCTGGATGTGGGGGTTTCCAGGCAGAGTGCTGATTGCTCTACCTGCAGAGTCTCCACCCAGCTGTGCTTCTTCTGAGGAAACTGAGGACCTGAAGAGAGCCCTGTCCTATTCTTCTCTGTCTTTCCTGAACTCTGGAAGCTCTCCTCAGAGCCCTGGGAAGCGAACCCCAAAGAAACTACATTCGGAAGCTACCCAGTGAGCCAGTGAGTGAGTAAGAAATGGCTGGATGTGGGGGTTTCCAGGCAGAGTGCTGATTGCTCTACCTGCAGAGTCTCCACCCAGCTGTGCTTCTTCTGAGGAAACTGAGAACCTGAAGAGAGCCCTGTCCTACTCTTCTCTGTCTTTCCTGAACTCTGGAAGCTCTCCTCAGAGCCCTGGGAAGCGAACCCCCAAAACACTGAAGCTACCCAGCAAGTGAGTGAGTAAGAAATGGCTGGATGTGGGGGTTTCCAGGCAGAGTGCTGATTGCTCTACCTGCAGAGTCTTCACCCAGCTGTGCTTCTTCTGAGGAAACTGAGGACCTGAAGGGAGCCCTGTCCTACTCTTCTCTGTCTTTCCTGAACTCTGGAAGCTCTCCTCAGAGCCCTGGGAAGCGAACCCCAAAGAAGAAAATGAGTACATCCTGAAGAGAGCCATCAGCAGACCTAGGCATGTCCTTGCCCCCAGGGTTTTCTTACCATGTTGAGGCTTATTCACTATGCCCTCCAGTCCAAACCCTCAGGCCCAAAAGGATGGGAGGAATTCAGGGGGGCTCCATAAATTCTCCCCAAACTTGTTTATTTTAGAAACCCAAACCAGTATTTCAACAAAGGGATTTGTTTAAACAGAGGTGCCATTGCAGAATGGTCATTCTGACAGGACATAATATAATCCAAAATGGCTTATGACCAAAAGAAGAGATAAAAGAACCTGGTATCTTTAGATTTCCTACGAGGCAGGTGACCAAGGGTCACCTACCTTACCTACTCCTACCCATCTGGTCCTAATTCAGTACCAAAAGTCAAATTCACTTGAGAGACAGCAAACACACAGAGGCAGTTTTCTCTATATCAGACTGAAAGAACATTGGCATGTGGGGAAGCAGTGATCCCCCTGGGTTTAATTGCCTCCCCCCTTCCTGGAAAGACTCAGGAAAGGAATTACCCCCTTGGGCTTCTGGCGGTCCTGGACAGGAGGGTGTCCCGGCCACTGCCTCTGCTGTTCTTCTTGCGCTTCTTGCCAGGGTTGCAATCATTTTCTCTCTCATATTTCCTCAGCAACAGGAAGGAAAGGCAGTATGCCTTGTTTCCATTTTGTCCATTTCTTGTCTCCATATTGACATTCCAGTGACACAGTTCTTTTCTAATTGTCCCTAGAAAAGGACTCTGACATGACAAGGCATAGAATCCCCAATGACTATCAACTAAATTGGGCTCAGATTTGGAAGGGAAGTGGGGAAGCATGTGTGTCATTTAACTTGCCTTCTCTCACTCCAAATTCTGGGCCAAACCCATGGAGTATGCAGTAGAGAAGTGAACTTGTGAGTCATTGGAGATGGGTAGGTGGTGGGGGTCACCTCTTGCTCAGATCTTGGTCAGAGCCATTTTCACAGCTGGTTTCAATTTTACCTCTGGAACCTGAACTAAGCAGAAGCAAGTCATGCCAGTAAACCTCATCTCCAAAGTTTTGTTGGTATCACAGGCTTTCTCTCAGGAGAAGCCAGAGATATGGATATATCAAGAGCCCAGAATAGTCTGTGGCATTCACAATACCTGTGAGGGTCATGTTTATGGACAGAACTACTCTGTAGTTCACTTGAGGGTATCAGTCCTAAATTCACTCCAGAACGCCTACCTGATACTAAGGAATGATATGTTGCGGGGTCCTGCAAGCCCCCCGGAGGGACCCGGCCAGCAGGAATCAGTCGAGAGGCTCACGGACAACCGCACCTTTATTTAGCAGGGCTAGAAGCACAACCACACCTGTAAAAAATCTGAGAGAGGTTAGTAATAATGACCTTAGGCGATCAGACCGTTCTAAGGTGACTTTATTAGGGTCCTGCACCCCTTATATAGGGAAGGTGAAGGGGGCAGGCAAAAGGCATGTCAATCATACTTTTTGGCACGAAAGCCATGAAACAAAGGCAGTAAATCATTCTCCAGAAGGGAGGGAGAAGCAGTGACAATCTTACAAGCACTCCTAGGTCAGCAGCTTTCAAGGAATTGCCCTATGACCCTAAAGTAGGGTTTGCAGACCACTTTCCGGAACTTTCAGCAGGTTTTATGGTGGGGCAGGCTCTGTCCCTTAGGGCGATGAGGTTTAGCTATTAACTCAGGAATGTAAGTATTAGGGAGACTTGGCTCCATGGTATCAGGCAGTGTCTTCCTCCCCTAGGCTGAGAAGTTACTTATTACTTGATGGTTGCCTTTTTCCTGTTGGTATATGGGCTTATAGCAAACAGCACTTAGCACTGAAAAAATGGCATGGAGTTTTGCAAAAGTAACCACTGAGTCAGTCACGGTAGCCAACATCTCCCCCTTTCTTCTCTAATAGAAGAAGGGAAGTCGTGAGTGGGTGGAAGAGCCTGTTTTAGACTACAGGGTTTGACCAGGTTGGACATAGCAATAAGCCACGAATTAAAAATGGCTATAGGCAGAGTGGGAGTAGCACTAGGTTCGAATAGTTTGCCATAGCCGTTTGAAGCAATATCCTAGCTGGGACCCTGCTAATCCCGTCATGGGCGTCTCCACAGTCAAGAGCACAAGGACCGGAGCGATTTCCGTTTGTAGCAATGTGCTCAATCTCCTGGAAACTTAAAGGCTGGAAGGGCGGCTCAGTGTTGATAGCCAAGTTTGCACAGGAGTCACGTATAGAGAGCTGTTGGAAGTGAACCTGAACAGAGTTTTTTGCAACCTCGCTTGCCTGAATTTTAACAAAGGCAGTGAGTTTGCGAAAAGCCCATGGGCCAAAGGAAAGGAGCAGCATAAGGCTGAGAAAAGGACCCAAAATAGAGGGCAAAAATGTAGTGAGCCAAGGGGAGGAGGAAAACCAGGTCTGGTACCAATATGGTTCTTGGTTAAAACGTTTCTGAAATTCCTGTATTTCATTACCAATACGCTGAACACTATCTCTTACTAACCCAGTTTTGTCTTTGAATACACAACATTGTTCCTTGAGGGCTACACAGATTCCCCCTTCCTTAAAAAAAAGGAAACCAAATTAAACCACAGTGGTTTAGCTGCACTATTTTTGCTAGGGATACAACAGTGTGCTTTAAGTAGCGTAAACTTATTGTAAGTTTGAAACATTTGTAACAACAGTTATACTTAAGGCAGTAACAGATTTTAGAGTATGAACCAATGAATAAATTACTGTGCTTATACCAGTAGCACCCAGGCCTATGAATAAGGCTAGGGTGAGAGCAGTGACTGGTTTGACAGTTAATTCAGGCATTAAAACAATGAAAACACAGTAGTTTTTAGACTGAAGAAACAAATGTGAAACAATGTAGGGAGATAAACCAGTGGAACAGGCAAGGAACGTTAAATTGGGGGCAATCATGAGCTGAAAGGAGAAATTCATGACAAGAATTTGATTACAATTTGCAATAGGAGAAATTATATTGGGCACCAAAAGGCAAAGTTCAAGTTCCACCACTAGTTTTAAAGTTATGCCATGGTTGTTGAGGCTTCATACCGCATAGCAGAAGGTTGGTATCGTTGGTGAAGTGAGGCAGTTTGAATGGTGGGATGGGTGAGTAGCAGGTACTGGAGGAGGCTTTGACCATGACGACGATGAGCTGCGAAGAGGAAGAAGGTCCGGAGGACAGGTGGGCTGGAAGGGTGGGGAAGCAGGCAGAGTTTTGAAGAGCTTGGGGCATGGGAGAGGTTGAGCTGACATAGCCAGTGTGTCCTGGGGAACGGGTGAATGGGCCAGGTCGTGGCAAAAATAGAGTGGGGGTGGCTTACTGTTCCTCAGCACCCATGGCGAGGGCACAAAGGGTTACTTCCAGGATGGGTCAGGGGGTGGAGTGGAATGAGTGGGAGGGGAGTCGGCTATGTCACCAGCAAAGGGGAAAGGGAAGGAACCAGAGGTGTTGTCATCGTCTTGCAAGTGAGAGTCAGGTGGAGCAGACAAATTGCGACGGAGGTTGTCAGTGGCAGTGGTGGGCGTTCAGAGCAGCTAGGCAGAGTCAGTTTCAGCATTTTACTTAGGCAGAGTCAGCAACAGGTTCAGCAGGAATTGTGGGCTAGCAGGAGGGGTGACAGGCTGTTTTGAAGTGGATGAAGAGAGGACTGCAAGAGGCTAAGGAAACTGCTTGGCAGGAGGCAAAATGGTTATTTTTGAATGCTACGGGAAAGCCTCCTGACTATTGTTAGATTTCAGCACAAAAAAATTTTTTTTTAATTTTTAAAAAATTTTTTTTTATAAGTAACAATTGCCAATTTTTTAAAAACCTTAAAACTGAACTTAAATGATTTTTCTTAAACTTTTTAGTTATTATATTAAAGCTAGATGCTTCTTTTTCTAGCTACATTTGGCCTTATACTTTTGGCCTTAACTACACATAGCAGGAAAGCTGGGGATTGCAAAGTCCAGAAATTCTCCAGGGAAAAATTATCCCTGATGGCCATTTGAGAAATTTGGGGTTTACCATCCCCTACTCTTTCTGCCATGCTGATAGAACAAAGCTAGCTTAGCACAGGATTTTTGGCAGGATTTCACAGTTTATAGATGACTAGACTAAGCCAGGTTAAAAAAAATTAATTGAAATTTTAAAAATGGATAAGACTCTAAAAATTGCATTTATCATGAAATGCAAAAATAACAAATAGACAGAACAAAAACAACATGAAACACAACATTGTGGCCACTTTCATTCATAACACACACATGAACAAACAAAAGGATTGAATGAAAACTTGCATTAGAAAAATTGACAAGCGCTTTCAAAGTATTTAGCCAGCATGTTTGTGAGAGAAAGAGAGAAAAAAAATTATTTTTAATGTGGCTGGGGTGGAACTTTGCTGAAAATAAATTTTAAGGTTTAGTCTTTAACACAAAACATTTTTAAAACAATCCTAACATGAAGTTGAAAACATGAAGTAAAATGTTAGCAGTTAAAAAAAATTTTTGTTAAGTAAAATGGTTAGTGAGCACTGCAGAAGGAGTTTTTACTTTGAAGCATGATATTATTTGCTATAAATGAAGAGGTTTGTGATAAATAGCAAGACAGCTGTAATACAGTGTTAAAATTTTTATGATTGAACACAAGAGCATGAACTATGATTATTAAAGGTATAAAAAACTGACTTTAAAAAACAAACAACTGTTTTTACTATGAAGACTTTAAGTGAATAATTTGTAAAAAATATTAGGTACCAAATTAACAAGATGTTTAGACATTATAAAATATAGTTAAAGGCATTTGATGCATTTCCACACCTAGAGCTGAAGACCAAAATTATATTTAATACTTGTTAATTTGCTTATAAAATTTTGGTACCTTTATAATACTAATTAACAATATTATTTTAAAAAAGGCTAACCACAACATGAACAGAGACAATTTAAGATTAAACTTGGAAAATGCAAAATTATTTTTACTTACCTTTGAGTTTAAAATTAGGCTTGAAATTAAGAAAAAGGACAAAGCTACTTAAGGTTTAAATTTATGAACATTAATTTATGAACAAATTTATTTAATTAGTTATTATATTGTTTTTGTTCTTGAAATGGCTTTTATGCCACTGTTTGAACTGCCTAACTGCTTATAAGGTTTAGATTATATGGTTCAAGTTTTTCAAATGGAAATGCTATTCTTCTATATTTATTATGCATTTAAAAGAGCTTAGGCTTAGCTTAGAGTTTTGGAATGTTTACACATTATTGTGAAGGAAAGCTGACTAACTTCTTTTGCTGACTTGTATTATTTTAGTTCTTAAAAAAATTAACTTTCTAAACATGTGCAGTGATTTTAACAAAGGAGTTTTGCTCTTTTTCCCAATGCAGAGGTAAGGAAGACACCTGTGTTATATTTACAAACTATTCCTCAAAAACAAAGTTAAAAATGTTACAAAATGTTATTTGACCATTAGATTTGAATAGCAAACATGGAGAGGAAAGAGCAACTGAAAAGACAAAATATAAGAAACATTTAAATGCAGATTAAGGAGCCTAAGCTACCAAAAAATGCCCATGGCATGAACCACTTCATAAACTTCATATACTTTTAAGATTAAAAATAATTTTTAATAGAAATGTAAAAAACTTAAATTTTAATACTTGTGTGTTTGTTTAAGTTTTAAAACACGAAAAGGTTTTTTGTTTACTGATAATTTGTTATTACAAGTAACAGAATTATGACCTTGCTTTAAAATTTCTGAGAGGCATGAACAAAGGGTGTTTATTGCTGTTATTTTCCTGTTGCTTTTTCTCCCTAGAGAATTTTTTAACCCTTACAGACCTGAATTTAACCTGTACAGACCTGAATTTAGAAAGTTTTCTAATTTTTAACATTTTAATAATTACGTCACAACACCCAATGCACAAAACTTAATTACACAAATGCTTTTTTGAAAAGGCACATGTATGCTGCAGAATCTAATTTATAAGCTTAACAATTATTTGAGGCATTATAAGACACAACAAAATTTTGAAAGCAATTGTAACTGCAAATTGCACATGAACAATTTTTGAATCTTTTTACTTGTACCCCTGCCACCTTTTGCCATATTTAGCAGAGCAATTAAACTTGCAATCATAAAGATACACACAGGTTAGCACTATTTTTTGAATTTAAACCAAATTTTTACCAACTTTAAGAAAGAAGTGATATTTTTTCTTTAAAATTTAAAATTTATGTTTGCACCTTAGCTATACAGAAACTTACAGTTTTAAAAACAGGTACAAAGTATGCCACATATACACCACCTTTGCATAGGGTAAAGAACTTATTATGACATTTTTGAACACATTTAAGGCTTTTTAATTTTACCAACTGTGGCCTTTATCTTTAGAAAAACATTTTAACTCAGGCTTTTTGACTTAGGAGAAAGGAACGCTTGTAACAACAGAGAGACAGCCATAAAAACCTAAGGGAAGGTAGGGCTGCATTTTTATTCCAAGGGATGGAGGGGGGGGAGGACCGTTCTGCTCGCTGAAATCTCTGAAGCAGCCTGAAGTCTGGGGGGTACCCCGCAGGCGTATGAGAAGGGAGTGGCGGTGGGGGGTTAGCAGAAGTTAGTTGCCGCGTGTGGAGGAGCTGTAACACAGACTTTGGAGAGTGACTTTTAGGCACGGAGCTGGTGACAAGCTGGGACCTGGAAAATGTGTGTTGTGCCTTTAAGAGCTTAGAGATTAGAATTTTCGCCCGCCCGCCGGCAAGAGTTTTACAGCGCAGGAAAAAAAAAAAGCGGCGGGCTTTATTAGGATTAGCACAGAGGTTGCATCGGCAGAAGTGAAGATGAAGGGTTAGAGGAGGGAGGAAACTGAGAGATTTAAAGCGATAGGGAGCCCCGGAACACTAGATTTCTGGCAATCATCATGAACAAAACATTAAGAAATTACAAATATCTTTTTTGGTAACCTCTATGTCTGCTTTTCAATTCAGACTGTATATCTTAAATGAATTTAGGTTCAGTACTCAACATGGCACCCATGGTAGTGGATCCTATGGGTGAAGCCCCAAAAGCCAATCAGGGGCGGTGGGGGGGACGACGAATGTACTGCAGTTTGTTAAAAGCTGACCTATTCTGCACCTCCCTGTTGGGGCACGCTGTGACTTACAAATAGGCTCCGGACTCGCTTGCCCTCTGGTCGTCCGAGTGTGGTGGTGGTCTTCGGGCCCAGCGTTGGGCGCCAAAATGCGGGGTCCTGCAGCCCCCCGGAGGGACCCGGCCAGCAGGAATCAGTCGAGAGGCTCACGGACAACTGCACCTTTATTTAGCAGGGCTAGAAGCACAACCACACCTGTAAAAAATCTGAGAGAGGTTAGTAATAATGACCTTAGGCGATCAGACCGTTCTAAGGTGACTTTATTAGGGTCCTGCACCCCTTATATAGGGAAGGTGAAGGGGGCAGGCAAAAGGCATGTCAATCATACTTTTTGGCACGAAAGCCATGAAACAAAGGCAGTAAATCATTCTCCAGAAGGGAGGGAGAAGCAGTGACAATCTTACAAGCACTCCTAGGTCAGCAGCTTTCAAGGAATTGCCCTATGACCCTAAAGTAGGGTTTGCAGACCACTTTCCGGAACTTTCAGCAGGTTTTATGGTGGGGCAGGCTCTGTCCCTTAGGGCGATGAGGTTTAGCTATTAACTCAGGAATGTAAGTATTAGGGAGACTTGGCTCCATGGTATCAGGCAGTGTCTTCCTCCCCTAGGCTGAGAAGTTACTTATTACTTGATGGTTGCCTTTTTCCTGTTGGTATATGGGCTTATAGCAAACAGCACTTAGCACTGAAAAAATGGCAGGGAGTTTTGCAAAAGTAACCACTGAGTCAGTCACGGTAGCCAACAATATGTGAGGGCAAGACTTGAGTGAAAATGCTCAAAATCTTCAAGAATAGAAATGACAGGAATAAACTCCACTACACTTTTATCCAGTGTATGGAGTGATAGTGTTAGGGAGGTTGTGAGGACCTGCCTCAAATCCTATGCACAACATAGTGTCCCAAACTCTCACTCAGTGAGATTTCTAAGAACAGTTCTGTGCAAGCACCAAACAAATTAGCTGTCAGTAAAGAGGTAATTTGGGGGCACTATGAAGTCCACTGATGGGGCATAGCAATATGTAAGGTAGTCATTTTCCCTAGCATCACATCCCAACTAGACATGGTAACACGTGAGAAAAAGAAAAGATGAGAATCTAGGGCCTGTGGTCTTGGGAAATTAGTCTAAGGTTAGGATCCAGTCTATAGGGGGACAGTCCTTATTTCTCACTCTGCATTCATGTCTGCACTTATGACAATCACCCAGGATTTTGAGCCTGAGCTCAACGAAAACTGTGTTAGGTGAGGGGAAGCTGGTATGCTCAAGTAAAGGAGATTCTTGTAGGTCACCAGGCAAGTTTCCCAGGGAGTACTAGGTGAAGGCAGAGTCAGTTGTGGGAAGGACAAGTGGAAGACTCAGGCAGGAGCCATAATGTGAATGGCCTTGCCATGTCGAAACTCAGGACCATGCTATCATGGCAAGCAATATGTAATATCTTCCCTAGCATCGTATCCCAACTAGACATGGTAACACACAAGAGAAAAGATGAGAATCTAGGACCTTGTGGTCTTGGGAAATTGGTCTAAATTTAGGCTCTAGTCTATAGAGGGGCAGACACCAAGGGGCCCAATCTGGGGGCACTGGCCACACACACTGACCACTTGGGGCTATGACATCTCCTCAGGCTTGTCCAGACACCATGCCTCAGCATTTATTTCTTACTGATATATATATATATATATATATATATATATATATATATATATATATATATATATTATATCACATATTTTTTGTTCTAACCAGTTGCATTTGCTGCTTTCCTTTTAGCAGTCCCTCGAGGATAGGGAATTAGGAGGGGGATTGGAGTTCATCTTTTCTGATCAGTGTATTCCCCCAGGATCCTCTGCAGTAAACCGCATTACAGAAACGACACAATGCAATCTGAATGTGTGCTTTTGGGCAGATCTCAGGGTCTCCAACTTCATTGCCAATGAGAAATCCAGATCCCTGTGTGAGCACTGAACCCCAACCCTCAGGTCAGTGGGATGATTACAAAATAAGTGGCAGAGCTAACCTGTTTGTCACGTGTCTGGGCCAGCACAAGAGATGCTCTTCAACCACGATGCTTTCCCCAACATGTGAATTTGGAACGCCAATGCTCAGCGTGGAAGAGAGGAGAGTGCCCAAGGTGTCAGAAAACCAAGGAGCCAGAGTCGAATAGGGCTCCTTGCATAGCCTCAGCTCCTCTTTTTCAAAGGTGGCTCACATTTCTGGGAGCCTGTCACTCACTCTTTATGTTATCGAGCTGGATTTGGAGCAGTTGGTTTATCTCCTGGGTGGTTTGTAGGAGACCTTGAAGGTGAGGGAAGAAGGTCCTGAGGGCTCAAAGAGGAAGCCAGCTCAGGAGGCCAGCCTGCCCAATGGCCCGGGGCCTCTCTCTCAATCGGATCTTTCTGAGTTCCTTTTCCACTTGGTAGATATTGACTTTTACTTTCTGTTGCCGCATCTCATCTAGGAGATGGCTGTGCCAGAGCCCGTGTTGCTGCAGCTACTCATTCTGTGTTTCCAGGTCATTAGAGTAGGCCGGGTGCTCCTGAAATTTAGCCATTCACTGCTACAGATGGTGGAGATTATGTTCCTGCTGCTGGCACACACTCAGAGACTGTTGATCCTGCTCTTTCACCGGCGGGCATAATGCCTGAAGTTAGGGTGAGCAGCCATGATAACATGGTTCTGAGTTTCGACATGTCATAATTCCAAGGCAGAGGACATGGGACAATCAGTTAGTACCCAGTGCAAGTCTTAATGAAATTTCTATCAAGACCTAAGAGATTGGGCTACATGCATTCTCAAGGCCACTGGCTCATTCATTGTATACCACCTTCTGTGAACCTCCACGCTAGTTCAAGGCTACTGACTCTCAGTGCTGCTGCGTGAACTGTGTGGGGTACAGTTCATATTAGTGCATGGCTGATACCAGCCCTCCCCCAACTCTTCCAGGATCTCTACTTCTGCCTCATCCTTGACCATTCACTCCAGGCCTTTATGTCCTAGAGACCCTGGCATCTCCACTCTGCATTTCCTGATGGAACTGCCTTAGTTTTCTCTCTTGCATGGCTCCAAGGAGCACTCCCTTCTAGCCCCTCAGTGTACCTCCCTCCTCCCACCATGCTGGCATAGGAGTTGCCTTCTCTATACACACCAGTACTTCCTTCAGCAGTGCCACTTTAGCTGCCATGAGTTCTTGCACATGCCCTTCACACTGAAAACACAGTGGGCCAGTCAGCAGCTCAACAGACTCTCCTTGATGGACTCATATTCTATCATGTATAGAGGGCCCTCTACTGTATTTTGTCTCTTTCCTCATGGGATAAAAAAAATAAGGTAAAAAAACCAAAGCCCATTCACAAATTCCTTAGTCAAGGAAGCAGTGCAGAATGTAGTCAAAACAGGCCAAGGAGGAACAAGAGCCATGCCACAAAATTGAGAATGCAACCTGAAGAATAATCAAGCTGGAGAAGGACGGTACTGGGGCAGCCCTGTCTTCCTCCATCACTGATCCAATGGGGAGAGTAATGCCTCCAATGAGCAGGTCAGGTGCATCAAAGAGTTCACAATGGCAGGACAGACAAGGACAAAGGAGAATGAGGACAGTAAGAGAGACCAGGTGTCCTGAGGTCAAACTAGAGGTAAGACAGAGAGACAGCTTCATTATATCAGAGAGCAATGAGAAAAGGAGGAGTACATCCTGAAGAGACCCATCAGTAGCACCTGGTGCATCCTTGCCCCAGGGTTTTCTTAGCATGTTGAAGCTCATTCACTATGTCTTCCAGTCCCTTTCCTCAGGCCCAGGAGAATGGGAAGAATTCAGAGGGGCTCCATACATTCTCCCCAAACTTGTCCATTTTAGGAACCAGAACCAGTATTCCATTGAAGGGGTTTGCTTAAATAGTGGTGTCACTGCAGAATGGTCATTCTGATGGGTCATAATATAATCCAAAATGGCTTATGACCAAAGAGAAGAGATACAAGAGCAGGTTTCTTTAGATTTTCCACTAAGCAGGTGGCAAAGGGCCACTCTTACCCATTTGTTCCTAACTCAGTGCCAAAGGCAAAGTCACCAGAGAGACAGCAAACACACTGAGGCAGTGTTCCCCATATCAGACTGAGGAGAAGACTTGCATTTGGGGAACCAATTATTCCTCTGGGCGTAATTGCCTCCCCTCTTCCTGGAAAGCCACTCAGGGAAGGACTTATCCCCCTTGGGCTTCTTGCAGTCCTGGACAGCAGAAATTTCCCAGCACGGCCTCTGCTGCTGTTCTTCTTGAGCTTCTTGCCAGGGTTGCAATCATTTTTTCTCTCACACTTCCTCAGCTACAGGAAAGCAAGGCCAGTATGATGTTTCTTGTCTCTGTTTTGAAATTCTAGTGACAAAGTTCTTTTCAAATTGTCCCTAAAAAAGAACTCTGACATGAAAAGGCATAGAGTCCCTAATGACTATCAACTAAATTGGCTTCAGACTTGGAAGGGAAGTGGGGAAGCATGTGTGTCATTTAACTTGCCTTCTCTCACTCCAAATTCTGGGCCAAATCCATGGTGTATGCAGTAGAGAAGTAAACTTGTGTGTCATTGGAGATGGGTAGGTGGTGGGGGTCACCTCTTGCTCAGATCTTGGTCAGAGCCATTTTCACAGCTGGTTTCAATTTTACCTCTGGAACCTGAACTAAGCAGAAGCAAGTCAGGCCAGTAAACCTCATCTCCAAAGTTTTGTTGGTATTACAGGCTTTCTCTCAGGAGAAGCCAGAGATCTGGCTATATCAAGAGCCCAGAGTAGTCTGTGGCATTCACAATACTTGTGAGGGTCATGTTTATGGAATAGAACCTACTCTGTAGTTCACTTGAGGGTATCAGTCCCAAATTCACTCCAGAAAGCCTACCTGATACTAAGAAATGAATATGTGAGGGCAAGACTTGAGTGAAAATGCCCAAAATCTTCAAGAATAGAAATGACAGGAATAAACTCCACTACACTTTTTTTTGTGTGTGTGGTTTTTGGGTCACACCCGGCAGTGCTCAGGGGTTATTCCTGGCTCCAGGCTCAGAAATTGCTCCTGGCAGGCACGGGGGACCATATGAGATGCCAGGATTCGAACCGATGACCTCCTGCATGAAAGGCAAACGTCTTACCTCCATGCTATCTCTCCAGCCCCTCCACTACACTTTTATCCAGTGTATGGAGTAATAATGTTAGGGAGGTTGTGAGGACCTGCCTCAAATCCTATGCACAACATATGTTTCAAATTCTCACTTAGTGGGATTTCTGAGCACAGTTCTGTGTGGGCACCAAACAAAATAGCTGTCAGTAAAGGGGTAACTTGGGGGCATAGCAATATGTAAGGTAGCCATCTTCCCTAGCATCGCATCCCAACTGGACATGGTAACACATGAGAAAAAGAAAAGATGAGAATCTAGGGTCTTGTGGTCTTGGGAAATTGGTTTAAGGTTAGGCTCTAGTTTATAGGGGACAGTCCTTATTTCTTGCTCTGTGCTTATTGAAGAGACCCTATGACAATCACCCAGAATTTTGAGCCCTGAGCCCAACGAGGACTGAGTTAGGCGAGGGGAAGCTGGTATGCTCAAGTAAAGGTGATCCTTGGAGGTCACCAGGCAAGTTTACCAGGGACTACTAGGTGAGGTCAGAGGCAGTTGTGGGAAGGACAAGTGGAAAACTCAAGCAGGATCATAGACACCAAAGGACCCAATCTGGGGTCCCTAGCCACACACACTGACCCCTCAGGGTCATGACAGCACTTCAGGCTTGTTCAGACACCCTGCTCCAGCATTTACTCTTACTGATATATATGTATATATATATGATATATATTTTTTTGCTCTAGCCAGTTGCATTTGCTGCTTTTCTTCTACTAGCTCCTCAAGGGAAGGGAATTGGGAGGGGGATTGGGGTTCATCTTGTCTGATCAGTGTATGTCCACCAGGAATATCCACAGTGAACCACATTACCACAGAAATGACACAATGCAATCTGTATGTGAGCTTGTGGGCAGAGTTCAGTGTCTCCAACTTCTTTGGCCAATGAGAAATCCAGAATCCTGAGTGAGCACTGAAACCCACCCTCAGGTCAGTGGGATGATTACAAAATGTATGGCAGAGCTAGCCTGTGTGACACATGTCTGGGCCAGCACAAGAGATGCTCTTCAACCATGATGCTCTCCCCAACATGCAAAGTTGGAACACCAATGCCCAGAATGGAGGAGAGTCCCCAAGGTGTCAGAAAACCAAGGACCCAGAGTCGAACAGGGCTCCTAGCATAGCCTTAGCTTCGCTTTTTCAAAGGTGGCTCATATTCCTGGGAGCCTGTCATTCACTTTTTATGTTATTGATCTGGATTTGGAGCTGTTGGTTTATCTCCTGTGTGGTTTGTAGGAGACCATGAAGGTGAGGGAAGAAGGTCCTGAGGGCTCAAGAAGGAAGCCAGCTCAGGAAGCCAGCTGGCACAACAGCCCAGGGCCTCTCTCTCACTTGGGTCTTTCTGAGTTCCTTTTCCATTTCGTAGATATTGGCTTTGTCTTTTACTTTCTGTTGCTGCATCTCATCTAGGAGATGGCTGTGCAGGAGCCCCTGTTTCTTCAGCTGCTCATTCTTGTGTCTCCAGGTCAATAGATTAGGCCTGAAATTCAGCCATGCCCTGACAGATGGCACACACTCAGAGCCTGTTGATTCTGCTCTTTCACCTGTGGGCATAATGACTGAAGTGAGGGTGAGCAGCCATGATAGCATGATCCTGAGTTTTGACATGCAAGGCCACTCACATGTCCAAGGCAGAAAGGACATGGGACAATCAGTTAGTACCCAGCTCAAGTCTTAAGGAAATTTCTATCAAGACCTAAGAGATTGGGCTACTTTCATTCTACTTTTCTTTTTTTTTTTTTTTTTTTTTTTTTTTTTTTTGGTTTTTGGGCCACACCCGGTAACGCTCAGGGGTTACTCCTGGCTATGCGCTCAGAAGTCGCTCCTGGCTTGGGGGACCATATGGGACGCCGGGGGATCGAACCGCGGTCCGTCTCCTAGGCTAGCGCAGATAAGGCAGGCACCTTACCTCCAGCGCCACCGCCCGGCCCCTCATTCTACTTTTCATTCTCACTGGCTCATTTGTCATAATCTCACCTTCTGGGAATCTCCACCCTGGTTTAAGGCTCCTGAGTCTCAGTGCTGCTGCGTGAACTGTGTGGGGTACAGTTCATGTTAGTGGATGGCTGTTACCATCCCTCCCCCATTTCTCCATGGATCTCAATTGTTGCCTCATCCTTGACCATTCACTCCAGGCCTTTATGTCCTAGAGTCCCTGGCATCTCCACTCTGCATTTCCTGATGGAACTACCTTAGTTTTCTCTCTTGCATGGCTCCAAGGAGCACTCCCTTCCAGCCCTTCAGTGGTAGCTCCCTCCTCCCACCATGCTGGCACAGGAGTTGCCTTCTTTATATACACCAGTACTTCCTTGAGTAATGCCACTTTAGTTGCCATGAGTTCTTGCACATGCCCTTCACACTGAAGACACAGTGGGCTAGTCAACAGCTCAACAGACCCTCCTTGGTGGACTCATTCTATCATGTATAGAGGGCCCTCTGCTCTCTTTTGTCTCTTTCCTCATGGAATCAGGAAAATAAGGCAAAAAAAAAAAAAAAAAAAAAAAAAAAGCCTGTCCCCAAATTCCTTAGTCAAGAAAGCAGTGCAGAAGGCAGCCAAACAGGCCAAGGAAGAACAAGAGCCACACCACAAAATTGTGAATGCAACCTGAAGAAGAGTCGAGCTGGAGGAGGATGGCACTGGGGCAGCCCTGTCTTCATCCGTCACTGATCAAATAGGGAGAACAATGCCCCCAATGAGAGCAGGTCAGGTGCATCAAAGAGATGAGACTGGCAGGACAGACAAGGACAAAGAAGAATGAGGACAGTAAGAGAGACCAGGTGTGCTGAGGTCATGCTGGAGGTAAGACAAAGAGCGACAGCTTCATTACATCAGAGAGCAATGAGAAAAGGAGGAGTACATCCTGAATAGACCCATCAGCAGCACCAGGGGCATCCTTGCCCCAGGGTTCTCTTACCATGTTGAGGCTCATTCACTGTGCCTTCCAGTCCCTCTCCTCAGGCCCAGGAAGATGAGAGGAATTCAGAGGGGCTCCATACATTCTCCCCAAACGTGTCCATTTTAGGAACCAGAACCAGTATTCCATTGAAGGGGTTTGTTTAAACAGTGGTGTCACTGCAGAATGATCATTCTGACAGGTCATAATATAGTCCAAAATGGCTTATGACCAAAGAGAAGAGATACAAGAGCCAAGGGCCACTCCTACCAATCTGGTTCTAAGTCAGTGCCAAATGCCCAATTCACCAGAGAAACAGCACACACACTGAAGCAGTGTTCCCCCTATCAGACTTAGCAGAACCCTGGCATGTGGGAAATCTGTGATTCCTCTGGGTTTAATTGCCTCCCCCTTCCTGGAAAGACACTCAGGGAAGGACTTATCCCCCTTGGGCTTCTGGCAGTCCTGGATAGCAGGGGTGTCCTGGCCCCTGTCTCTGCTGTTCTTCTTGTGCTTCTTGCCAGGGTTGCAATCATTTTCTCTCTCATACTTCCTCAGCGACATGAACCCAAGGTAGTATGATGTTTCTGTCTCCATTTTTGCATCTTATCGACAAGTTCTTTTTTAATTGTCTTAGAAAAGGACTCTTGACACGAAAAGGCAGAGTCCCTAATGACTCTATTGGGCTCAGACTTGGATGGGAAATGGGGAGGTGTTGCATTAAGCCCTTAGGATGGACTTGGATAGTGGATGGAGGGCCTTTCTCTGCCATCCCAGGCCACGTGGCTCTGCGACCCCCATTCAGCTGGTGGGTCCCAGGTTTAGGTGAATGGTGGAATCAGACTCATCCAGAGACAGGCATCAGGAAGTATCAGTTTTATTCATACCCTATCCACCATGCGTGTGGTCAATCTCAACCATTTATGCATGCTATCCTTAGCTTGCCCTGCGTCTTAACTTGTTCAGTCATGTCTTTTCCTCATACCTCTCCATGCTGGCAAAGAAGGACAAAAGACCCTAATCCTCTCCAGACAAAGCCTTATGTACTTCTTCCCAAGACCCCTCCCAGGCATGTGTGTCATTTTACTTGCCTTTTCTGACTCTAATTTCTAGGCCAAACCCATGGTGTATGCAGTAGAGAAGTGAACTTGTGAGTCATTGGAGAATGGTAGGTGATGGGAGTCACATCTTGCTTAGATCTTGGTTAGAGCTATTTTCATAACTTGCCTCAATCTTACCCCTGGTACCTAAACTAAGCAGAATCAAGTCAAGCCACTAAACCTCATCTTTGAGTTTTGTTGGTATCACAGGCCTTCTCTCTGGAGAAGCCAAAGATCTGGATGTACCAAGAGCCCAGAATAGTCTGTGGCATTCACAATACCCATGAGGGTCATCTTTATGGGACAAAACCTACTCTGCAATTCACTTCAGGGTATTAGTCCTAAATTCACTCCATGAAATCTACCTGATACTATGGAATGAGTATGTGAGGGCAAAAAGTTGAGTGAAAATGCCCAGATTTGGGCCCGGGCGGTGGCGCTAAAGGTAAGGTGCCTGCCTTGCTTGCTCTAGCCTTGGACGGACCGCGGTTCGATCCCCCGGTGTCCCATATGGTCCCCCAAGCCAGGAGCAACTTCTGAGCACATAGCCAGGAGTAACCCCTGAGCATTACCGGGTGTGGCCCAAAAACCAAAAAAAGAAAGAAAATGCCCAGATTCCTCAAGAGTAAAAATAATATATAGGAATAAACTCCAATAAACTTTTATCCAGTATGGAGTGATAGTGTTAGGGATGTTGTGAGGACTGGCCTCGAATCCTGTGTACAACATAGTGTCTCAAAGTTTCACCTAGTGAGATCTCTGAGAACAGTTTTTTTGTGGGCACCAAGCAGTGTAGCTGTCAGGTAAAGTGGTAAATTTTGGGGTACAATGACATCCAAAGATGTGCCATAGCAGTATATAGGGTTGACATCTTCCCTAACATCGCAACTGGATATAATTACACATGAGAAAAAGAAAAAAATGAGACTCTAGGACCTGTGGGCTTGGGAGATTGGTCCAAGGACAGAATCTAGTCTATAGGGGAACATTTCTGATTTCTCCCTCCCTGCGTTCATGGAGGAGACCTTATCACAATTACCCATGGTTTTGGAGCCTTGAGCCCAATGAGGTCTGGGTGAGGTGAGGAGAGGTTGGTATGGTACAGTAAAGAGGATCCTGGAAGTCACCAACCTAGTTTCCCAGGGAATACTAGGTGAGGGCAGAGGCAGTTGTGGGAAGGACAGATGGAAGACTCAGGCAGGTGCCATAAAGACACCAAGGTACTCAATCTGGGAGCACTGGTCACACACACTGACCCCCTGGTGCCATGACAACACCTTACACTTTGTCCAGACACCATGCCCCAGCATTTACTTCTTACTTTTTTGTTGGGGGGCTCCTGTCGGTTGCATTTGCAGCATTTCTTCTAGGAGCTCCTCAGAGTGCATCTTGTCTGATCAGTGTATGTAAGTCTACCAGATCCTTCGCAGTGAACCACGTTACCACAGAAACATAACAACGCAATTTGTATGTGAGCTCGCTGGTGGAGCTCAGTGTCTCCAACCTCATTGGCCAGTGAGAAATCCAGAACCCTGGGTGAGCTCTGAACCTCACCCCCACGTCAGTGGAATGATGACAACACAATGGGGATTCATCCCACGCCTGTGTGTCATGTGTCTGGACAGGCATGAGAGAAGCTCTCGCGACAGCCACCATGCTCTCCCCAACATGGGGATTTGGAATGCTAATGCCCAGCATGGCGGAGAGGAGAGTCCCCAAGGAAAAGCACGTCATTTCCTGCACAGACCAGACCATTCCTGCCTCTTCCAAGCTCAGTCAGTGACTTGTCCTTCCCAGGAATCAAGTCTGGGGATCCTCATTCTTAACACCTTCTTACCCTTCAGATGTTTTCATTTTTATTGTGAATATTTGATAAACTATTTTAAAGAGCACTTACTGTAGAAAGGAAAGTGGGAGGTTGGGTAGAAGGGAGGGAAGGTGGGCTAGAGGAAGGGAGGGAGGGAAGGAAAGGGAGGGAAGGAAAGGGAAGAAAGGAAGGAGGGAGAAAAGGAAGGAGGGAGAGAAGGAGGGAGGGAAGAAAGTAGGGAAGGAAGGACGTAAGGAGAGAAGGAGGGAGGGAAGTTGGAGGGAAGAAAGAAAGGGAAAGAGGGAGGGAAGTTGGAGGGAGGAAAGGAGGGAAGTAAGGAGGGAAGGGGAAAGGATGGAGGGAGGGAAGGAAGGAAGGAGGGAAGTTGGAGGGAAGGAAGTATGAAAGGAGGGAAGGAAGGGAGGGAGGGAAGGAAGGAAGGAGAAGGAAAGGGAAGGAAGGAAAAGGAAAGGGAAGGAAGGAAAAGGAAAGGGAGGGAAGGGAAAGGAAGGGAAGGGAAGGGAAGGGGAAGGGAAGGGACGGGGAAGGGGAAAAGGGAACAGGGGAAAGGGGATGGGGGAAAGGGGACGGGGGAAAGGGGACAGGGGAAAGGAGAAAAAGGGGGGAAAGGGGGGAAAGGGGGAAAAGGAAGGGGAAGAAGGGGAAGAAGGGGGAAAGGGGAAGAAGGGGGAAAGGAAGGGAAATTTGTGCATGTTGAGTGAGAAGCCAAAAAAGGCATGATCTGCCTAAGTAGTTACAACAGCTCTATAGTTGTGAAGATTGTGTTGTGACAAAGAAATATTTAATTTAGGGCCAAAGTGATATGATAGTATAATGGATAGGGTGTTTGCATTCCATGAAGCCAACCCGTGTTTGATGCCGAGCATCCCATATGTTCTCTTGAGCATTGGTGGAGTTATTCTAGCAGGGGGCCTCAAACTTTTTAAACAGGGAGCCAGTTCACTGTCCTTCAGACTGTTGGAGGGCCAGATTATAGTAAAAACAAAAATTATGAACAAATTTCTATGCACACTGCATATATCTTATTTAGAAGTGAAGAAACAAAATGAGAATAAATACAATATGTGGCCCGCGGGCCGTAGTTTGAGGACCATTGTCTAAAATGAGAGCGGAGTAATCCATGAGCATCAGCATCATTGGTGTTATCCAAGCCCTCCTCAAATCTTTTTTTTTTTTTTTTTTTTTTTTTGGTTTTTGGGTCACACCCGGCAGCGCTCAGGGGTTACTCCTGGATCCACACTCAGAAATTGCTCCTGGCAGGCACGGGGGACCATATGGGATGCCAGGATTCGAACCAATGACCTTTTGCATGAAAGGCAAACGCCTCACCTCCCTGCTATCTCTCCGGCCCCTCTCAACATTTTTTTTTAATATTTAAATTAATGTCCTTCCCTTTGTGCTATTTGGAGACTTGGCATCACATATGGTTGGCAGTAATTCATATTTTATGAATGCTCACTGGGGTCACACAATTTGGTTGTGGTACTTCTGCACAGTTCACCATGGGCGATTCTCCTTCATTAGTAGTGGTTGGACACACTGAATTGTATTATTGCAGAAACCACATACACTATTTTGGTGACACAGGTCCCTGACAGCAGACTGCAGTTCAATGTTAAGTGAATGTGGACAGTATTTGGTTTGGACTCAGAGCCTCAGGCTTGTAAGGCAGTCACCTTTAGCTACTGAAACATCTCCTGGACTCCCTGCAGTTCATTTGCAATTTTATTTTATTTTAAAATCCTATTTAAGCACCATGATTAAAAGCATGATTGTAGTTGGGGTTCAGTCATAAACAGAACACCCCTGTTCACCATTGCAACATTCCTACCATCAATGACACCCTCTATCCTCCCCCATCCCTGCAGGCATTCTATTTCTCTCATTCTTTAACACTGTCATGCTAGTTGTTAGTGTAATTATTTCCCTAACTGCACTCACCACTCTCTGTAGTGAGCTTCATATTGTGAGCTGGTCCTTCTGGCCCCTCCGGCCCTTAACTCTATTCTCTCTGGACCTTATTACAATAATGTCTTTAATTTTTCTTAAAACCCATAGATGAGTGAGACTATTCTGTGTGTGTCTCTCTCTCCTTCTGACTTATTTCACTCAGCATAATAAATTTCATGTACATCCACATCTCTCCTGACGGCTAGGCTACATAATAGTCCATTGTGTATATGTACCACAGTTTCTTTAGCCATTCATCTGATGAAGGACATCTTGGTTGTTTCCAGAGTCTGGCTATTGTAATTAGTGCCGCAATGAATATAGTTGTAAAGAAGGGATTTTTGAATTGTATTTTTGTGTTACTAGGGCATATCCCTAGGAGTGGTATAGCTGGTTCATATGAGAGTTCAATTTCTAGCTTTTTGAGGAATCTCTATATTATTTTCCATAAAGGCTGGACTAGAAGGCATTCCCACCAGCAGTGAATAAGAGTTCCTTCTCTCACATCTCTGCCAGCACTGATTGATCTTGTTCTTTGTGATGTGTGCCAGTCTCTGTGGTGTGAGATGGTACCTCATTGTTGTTTTGATGTGCATCTCCCTGAAGATACATGATGTGGAACATTTTTTCATGTGTCTTTTTTGTAGTTCTTCTTTGAGGAAGTGTCTATTCATTTCTTCTCCCCATTTTTTGATGGGGTTATATTTTTGTTAAGTTCTGTCAGCAACTTGTATATCTTAAATATTTGCCCCTTGTCTGAAGGGTATTGGATGAATAGTTTCTCCCAATCTGTGGAGTGGCTTTTGTATCCTAGCCACTATTTCTTTTTGAGGTGCAGAAGCTTCTTCGCTTAATATAGTCCCATCTGTTTAATCTCTGTTTCCACTTGCATGGAGAGTGCTGTTTCTGCCTTGAAGATGCCTTTAGTCTCAATGTCATGGAGTGTTTTACCTATGTGTTGTTCAATATGCCTTATGGTTTTGGGTCTGATATCATTGTCTTTAATCCATCTGGGTTTTTGTGCATGGTGTTAGATGGAGGTCTGAGTTTGCTTTTTTGCAAGTGGCTGACCAGTTGCTCCAACACCACTTTGTGGAAGAGGCTTTCCTTGCTCCATTTCGCATTTTTTGCCCCTATCAAAGATTAACTGATTGTATATTTGGGGTACATTCTCTGAATACTCAAGTCTTCCACTGATCTGAAAGTGTCTTTATTCCAGTACCAAGCTGTTTTAATGACTATAGCTTTGTAATACAATTTAAAGTTTCGGAAAATGATGCCTCCCTTTCTCCTATTCCCAAAGGTTGCTCTTGCTATTCGTGGGTATCTTAAGGAGTGTTTGATCCACTTCTTCGAAAAATATCATGGGTATCCTTAGAGGGATTACATTAAATCTGTATAATGCTTTGGGCAGTATTGCTAATGATGTTAATCCTGCCAATCCATGAGCAGAGTGTGTATCTTCATTTCCTTGTGTCCTCTTTTATTTCTTGAAACAGGGTTTTGTAGTTTTCTTTGTTTATTTTTAAATATGGAACACATCACAAATTTGCATGTCATCCTTGTGCAGGGGCCATGCTAATCATCTCTGTATCATTCAATTTTAGTATATATGCTGCTGAAGCAAGTTCGATAGTTTTCTTTGTATAGATTCTTCATGTTTTTAGTTATGTTGACTCCAAGATATTTGAGTTTGTGTGACACTAATGTGCATGGGGCTGTTTTTTTTTAAATGTCCATTTCTTCCCTATCATTATTGGTGTATAAGAAGGCCATTGATTTTTGTGTGTTAATTTTGTAGCTTGCCACTTTGCTATATGAATCTATTTTTTCTAGAAGCTTTTTGGTAGAGTCTTTAGGGTTTTCTAAATATAGTATCATGTCATCTGCAAACATTGAGAACTTGACTTCTTCCTTTCCTATCTGGATATCTTAATATCTTTTTCTTGCCTAATCGCTATGGCAAGAACTTCCAGCACTAGGTGAGAGAGGGCAGCCTTATCTTGTACCAGATTTTAGAGGAAATGCTTTTAGTTTATCTCCATTGAGAATAATATTTGAAAAAAAAAGAATAATATTTGCCATTGGCTTGTGGTAGATGGCCTTGAGTATATTGAGAAAAGTTCCTGGGGCCAGAGAGATAGCATGGAGGTAGGGCATTTGCCTTACATCCAGAAGGAAAGTGACTCGAATCTAGGCATCCCATATGGCAACCCCATGCCTGCTAGGGGTGATTTCTGAGTGTAGAACCAGTAGTAACCCCTGAGTGCTGCCAGGTGTGACTCAAAGACAAAACAAAACAATAAAAAGTTCCTTCCATCCCCATCCTGATGAGATTTTTTTTATTCAAGAAAGGGTGTTGGACCTTATCAAATGCTTTCTCTGCATCTATTGATATGATCATATGGTTTTTATTTTTTTGTTGATATGGTATATTATGTTGATTGATTTACATATGTTAAACCATTCTTGCATTCTTTGAATCTTACTTGACCATGGTGTATGACCTTCTTGATGAGGCATTGAATCCTATTTGCCAGAATTTTGTTGAGATTCTTTGCATCTGTGTTCATCAGCTTTTCGTGCTCGCTTCAGCAGCACATATACAAAAATTCTTTCTTTCTAGGTTTGTACCTGGAAAGAAGGTGTTTCATTTGATTTTTCCTGACTAAAGAGTTCCCCACAGCCACACTTACTCAACTATCAAGACCTTTAGAATGCGTTTATCTGCATAATAAGCAATGTCACACTGTATTGTCTTATTTAGAACTGATTTCTGCACTTATCATCAAAGCAAGGATCAGAACAGTTTCTCTGTTGGGTTATGACTCAGATACAATAGTACTACCAATGCCAAAAAAGGAAATTGAATCAGTCCTGCCTCTCAATAAATCTCTTCATAAAGCTCAGGAGAAATATCTTCCCATTACCCAGAGATTTGGGACCTTTTTAAAAACAAAAAACCTGTTGGTTTTTTCTTCGATTATTTAGTCATCTCCAATACCTGATGCACAGGTGTTTTATATAGATGGATCAACCAGTAGGAAAGTGGGTATTTCTGGAGATTCAATGAAAATAGTTTTACTAACTACAAGTCTGCCCAACAGGTGGAACTAGCCACCCTGACTTATTTGCTCTTCCACATAACGGGGAATCATGTAACATTGTAAGTGACTCTGCTTATGTGGTGGATCTGTTCCCTGTCATCACTACAGTGTCCCTCAATGCCAATAACCTGATAACACAGAATTTATTAAACAATTATAACATGTTCTCTAGAAACGATCTGAGCGCATCTTCATAACCCATATTAGAGCGCATTCAGGACTACCAGGACCAATGGCTTGGGGAAGAAGTGCTGAACAATTGGCAATGGCTGTATTTAAAATTCCTTCTGAAGAACATGAAACTCTTTTTTTTTTTTTTTTTTTTTTTGGTTTTTGGGCCACACCCGGTGACGCTCAGGGGTTACTCCTGGCTATGCGCTCAGAAGTCGCTCCTGGCTTGGGGGACCATATGGGACGCCGGGGGATCGAACCGCGGTCCGTCTCCTAGGCTAGCGCAGGTAAGGCAGGCACCTTACCTCGAGCGCCACCGCCCGGCCCAGAACATGAAACTCTTCATACAAATGCTCACCGTCTACATGTGAACTATCATATACCATGAAGGCAGGCCAGGCGAGTTGTGGAGGAATGTGACATATGTGCACCCCTAAATAAAAAAAAAAAAAAACTCACATAGCCAGAGCGAATCCTAGAGATATATACAGACTAATGAATTTTAGCAGATGGATGTTACTTACACAGACTTTTTTTTTTTTCAATTTTTTTTTGTTTTGTTTTTCAGGCCACACCCCTTTGATGCTCAGGGGTTACTCCTGACTAAGTGCTCAGAAATTGCCCCTGGCTTGGGGGGACCATATGGGGCGCCAGAAGATCGAACCGCGGTCCTTCCTTGGCTAGCGCTTGCAATGCAGACACCTTACCTCTAGCACCACCTCGCGGGCCCCTACACAGACTTTAAAAAAAAAAAAAAAAAAGGGCCCGGAGAGATAGCACAGCAGCGTTTGCCTTGCAAGCAGCCGATCCAGGACCAAAGGTGGTTGGTTCGAATCCCGGTGTCCCATATGGTCCCCCGTGCCTGCCAGGAGCTATTTCTGAGCACACAGCCAGGAGTAGCCCCTGAGCACCGCCGGGTGTGGCCCAAAAACAAAAAGAAAAACACAAACAAACAAAAAATACCTATCTTCATGTTGTGGTGGACACATATTCCTAATTTATATGGGCAATACCTATGTCATCACAAAGGGCTAAATCAGTCTGCACCTTTCTACTGCAGTGTTTTTCTGTGATGATAATACCCTATTTCATTAAGACTGATAATGGCCTCACATCAGTAAAACTTTTGAATTCTTTTGTAAAGAGTGGCAAATTAAGCATATAAGAACACCCTGGGGCCAAAGCAGTGGTGTAGCGGTAGGGCATTTTTGCCTTGCACGTGGCTAACCTAGACGGACCGCAGTTCGATTCCCTGGTGTCCCCTAAGCCAGGAACAATTTTTGAGCGCATAGCCAGGAGTAACCCCTGAGCATCACTGGGTGTGCCCCCCCCCAAAAAAAATACCCCATAACTGTGTGGACAAGCCACTGTGGAAAGGACTCACAGGACTTTAAAAAACTCTATTAATAAAATACATAAAAAGAGGTTTGCCACCAACTGACCTTTTGTTTTTTACTTTATTTACATTAAACTACCTGAATTTACCACAAGGAGAATCGTACACTGCAGCTGACAGGCATTTTAAAGAAGGCATTTAGAAAATGGAAACAATCTATACCACTGTTTGGATTAAGGTTGATGATAAATGGATTTCTGGTCGTCTCCTCATTAGGGGGGAAAGAATATGCTTATGTTTCCACAGATGACAACTCTGCCAAGAAGTTATCAGAAACCAAGCAATCACAGATGACAAGGCGCAGACACCTGTGACTGCAAACCCTCCTTCAGATCAAATACAAACCACTCAAGAAACTGACAACAGGGGCCAGAGAGATGGCATGGAGGTAGGGTGTTTGCCTTGCATGCAGAAGGATGGTAATTTGAATACCGGCATCTTATATCCCCGAGCCTGCCAGGAGCGATTTCTGAGCGTAGAGCCAGGAGTAACCCCTGAGTGCTATTGGGGTGTAACCCAAAAACCGAGAGGGAGGGAGAGAGATAGGGAGAGAGGGAAAGAGACAAGAGGGGGAGAGAGAAGGAGAGAAGGAGAGAGAGAGGGGGAGAGAGAGGAAGA
The DNA here is from genome assembly GCF_024139225.1 of Suncus etruscus. NCBI lineage: Eukaryota > Metazoa > Chordata > Mammalia > Eulipotyphla > Soricidae > Suncus > Suncus etruscus. The sequence continues at coordinate 51,306,716 of NC_064854.1, read as the reverse complement.
GAGAGGGAGAGAGAAAGAGAGAGGGAGAGAGAGGGGAGAGAAAGAGGAAGAGAGAGGAGAAGAGAGGAGAGGAGAGGAGAGAGAGAGAGGAGAGGAGAGGAGAGAGAGAGGAGAGGGGAGAGAGAGAGAGAGAGAGGAGAGAGAGAGAGAGAGAGAGAGTGACAACAACAGTATAATTGTGTAAACCTCCTCAACAGGTAACAAAGACTTAGCACTCACACCTCACAATTTAAGTGAGACTGTTAATGGTGATCAGCCCCGATACCCTGGGACACAAGAGGAGAGACAGAAACTTTTTCTAACTGGACTTCAAAATTCATGCTACATGAATTCAGTATTGCAATGTCTGTATAATATTCTAAATATGACAGTATTTTTTTATCAGGATTATTATAAAGAGGACATTAACAGAAATAATTCTTTGGGACATAGGGGAAAATTAGCAAAAGAATTTGGCCAGATCATCAAAACTATGGGAAATGGATATCACAGACATATTAACCCCAAAAGCTTCAAAATGGCTATTGGTAAACTTAATGACCAGTTTGCTGGACACATCAACAAGATCCACACGAATTATTGATGTAGGCCATAGATGGCCTATACCTGGATTTGATTAAAGTTAATAGACAAGAAAATTCTGTGACAGGAAGTGTTAATCACCATATGGACACTGAAATTTCTTTTTTTGTTTGTTTGTTTGTTTGTTTTTTGGTTTTTGGGCCACACCCATTTGACACTCAGGGGTTACTCCTGGCTATGCGCTCAGAAATCGCCCCTGGCTTGGGGGGACCATATGGGACGTCGGGGATCGAACCACGGTCCATCCTACGCTAGCACCACCTTCCCGGCCCCATGACACTGAAATTTCTAAGTAATCCAGGCAAGAACGCAGTCTCATGAGTCTGTTATTTATTATCTTTTTTCCTTTTTTTTTTGGTTTTTGGGCCATACCCGTTTGACGCTCAGGGGTTACTCCTGGCTATGCGCTCAGAAATCGCCCCTGGCTTGGGGGGGACCATATGGGATGCCAGGGGATCGAACTGCGGTCTGTCCTATGCTAACGCTTGCAAGGCAGACACCTTACCTCTAGCGCCACCTTCCCAGCCCCATCTTTTTCAAGGACAGTTAAAATCTATACTGCATTGCGTCATGTGCCACACAAAAAAAATCTGAGGTTTATGAGATGTTTGTTTATTTATCCCTGCAAGTAACATCTACAGATAAATGTACAAGACTTTCTTAATGACTTTTTCAAAAAAAGAAGAGTTGAGAGATGGCGACAAAGTCTACTGCAACTTCTGCAACACTAAAAGGGATTTTTTTAAGATAGCATATATATGGAAATTACCACCAGCATTGATAATACATTTGAAATGCTCTACTTTTGATAGCAATCAAATTAAAAAACTAAAAACATGTGGATTTTCCTTTGGAAGACTTCAGCTTATCAAAATTCACCTTTGAGTCAAAAGATGAGACTAAAATACAATTTATTATCAATGTCAAGCCAGTATGGTGCAATTTATTTCAGACATTGTACATCATATTGTAAATATGCTTCAAGACAACATTGAATTATATTTGATGACAGGAAGATCAAAAGAATATCCAATACTTCAGTAAAGTCTTCAGCTTTATTCTTCATGGAGACTTTAAATGACTGATTTGACTTTTTTCCAGCTAATTATTTCCCTCCTTTTACAGTTTATATTAAAGTTCTACAACTTTTTCCACAAATATGATTGCAGAAAAGGTTTGAAATCGCTGAACACACACTTCAGTGATTCTCCTGGTGAATTTCTGTCACGTTTTTCTTTCTTTTTTTTTTTTTTCGGGCCACACCCGTTTGATGCTCAGGGGTTATTCCTGGCTACGGGCTCAGAAATTGCCCCTGGCTTGGGGGGACCATATGGGACGCCGGGGGATTGAACCGTGGTCCTTTCCTTGGCTAGCGCTTGCAAGGCAGACACCTTACCTCTAGCGCCACCTCGCCGGCCCGCTCATATTTTTTTTGATTGCATTTACTTATGACTTCTATATAATATTTTTATTTAGAAAATTTTCATAATTTTTTTCTTCACAGGGATACCTGAAAAAGAACTTCTGCATTTGTTGATGTTGGTCCATATCTTAATATTATAATATATTCTTATAGTCAGTTTTAAGTTTTATAGTTTTCTGATATTTCTTCTTCCTTTTCCCTCAGTTTGGTTTGCAGGATAGAAACTGGATGCAGGGCCCGGAGAGTTAGCACAGCGGCGTTTGCCTTGCAAGCAGCCGATCCAGGACCAAAGGTGGTTGGTTCGAATCCCGGTGTCCCATATGGTCCCCCGTGCCTGCCAGGAGCTATTTCTGAGCAGACAGCCAGGAGTATCCCCTGAGCATCGCCGGGTGTGGCCCAAAAACCAAAAAAAAAAAAAAAAAACTGGATGCATAATTTTGATAAAAAAATACTTTTTGATGTGGACTCCTTTTTCAGTGCTCTTCAACAATTCTCAATTTATTATAGATTTATGATTCAGTATTCTGAGTAGTATTCTCCATGCCTATTTTATACAGGAAATTCTCTTTCAGGTCTGCTTTTCTTTTCTTTTTTTTTTTTTTTTGATTTTTGGTTTTTGGGCCACACCCGGCAGTGCTCAGGGGTTACTCCTTGCTGTCTGCTCAGAAATAGCTCCTGGCAGGCACGGGGGATCATATGGGACACCGGAATTCGAACCAACCACCTTAGGTCCTGGATGGGCTGCTTGCAAGGCAAACACCACTGTGCTATCTCTCCGGGCCCAGGTCTGCTTTTCTTAATTTTTGGAAGACATTTTTGTTATTTTGAATTAATTCTTCTACCTAGTTTGCTGGCTATTACATTTTGAAGCACTCTAAATTGTTCCAGCTGGCTTTTTCATTCGTTACCTTTGAATCCATTTCAATTGAAATTTTGGTTAAATGTGTGTACAGAGAGTGTATATTTATTTTTTGTTTGTTTTTGTTTTGGGATCACACCTGGCAGCGCTCAGGGGTTACTCCTGGCTTTATGCTCAGAAATTGCTCCTGGCAGGTTCAGGGAACCATATGGGATGCCGGGATGCGAACCACTGTCCTTCTGCATGCAAGGCAAATGCCCTATTTCCATGCTATCTCTCCAGCCCCGGGTGTGCGTTCTTGTAATGGCCACCTTTATTTCTGTTCATTGTTTGTATTGTCTTTTGTTCATCTATATTGTGTATATTGTATAATATGTATAGAAGCCTTTTCTTCCTCCCTTCTCTCATAACTGATAGATGCTTTCTGCCAGAACTAATTCTCTCTTCCCTCAGCCCTTAACTTTCTCCATACAGAAACTCCCTCATCTTCTCCAGTTATCTCCTCCATACACTGCTACAAGCTTCTGGGTTTGGCCTTTTGAAGAGATCCACAGCTTTCAGAGTTCTGCTTGCCACTGACAGTTAAGAACCATTTGCTCAGACTCCTCAAGACTCCATTGATGGCTGAAACAGCTTTCCAGATTCTTCTTTCCAGATCATTTTCAAATGGACTCAAAGATACTGGCCTCTTGTGTATATTTCATATGAGTGTATTTCTTTGATTTGTAAATGCCTCTACTTCCTATTTTCTTATATAATCATAGTTCTCTCGCTGTTTGTGTGTGTGTGTGTGTGTGTGTGTGTGTGTGTGTGTGTGTGTGTGGTTTTTGGGTCACACCCATCAGTGCTCAGGGGTTATTCCTGGCTCCAGGCTCAGAAATTGCTCCTGGCAGGCACCGGGACCATATGGGACACCGGGATTTGAACCAATGACCTCCTGCATGAAAGGCAAACGCCTTACCTCCATGCTATCTCTCCAGCCCCTCTCCCCCTGTTTTTAATTTTACTTGTAGGACTCTACTTTAGATATCATTTTTTAGCTTTATTTTTTCTAAAATCGAGTTATTGGTCTTGTTGATTTATCATCATTATCCTGATTACTTTCCTTTGTAATTTGTGGTAAGATTTTTGCATGGGCGCATTAAATCGGAAAAATTGTAGGTACAGAAAGGAGTTTCTATCCATTAGGATGGAATCTCTTTTTTTCCTTGAAACAGGGAGGTTCTCCACCTGAAACATCTTGTCTTGGTAATTTGACTTGAGCTCCCATCAATCAATAATTAGCCAAACTTTCCTATACCTTGTACCTCATTTTCGGATTTATCATGGATTTCTGCATGGATTCTGGGTAAGAATGAAGAGATACTGCAGTTTTATTCAGGGTGCATCTACCATCTTCCAGGAACAGGCTCAAAATCAGCCCTAACATGAACTTTCATGCCACCCGAATTATGACCTGAAAATAAACTTGATCTTGCCTGCAAAGCTGACTACCTTACATCTCCTCCTAAGATCTCTAACTGTGGATTACTGTGTGATTCTCCGATTGCTTCATAGGATCTTCATCATCTCCAGATCCATGATCGCTGAATTCCGCCTTTATCATCTGGTCTACAAAGGAAGACTTTTTGAGAACTTTGCAAAATGTGCTTTGGGAATTGTAAAATAGTCTGGAGCCTGTAGTTGGTTCCTTGACTCATGTTTATGGGTAAGAACACCCTGTTTTTAAGCCTAACATTTTTTCTTTACATTTTTCTTTTTGATGCACCTATGCAAATTATTACTATTCATTTAGTTTAGTTTTTCCTTTGTCATTTTGGGGCCTATTACTTATTTTCTATTTTGTTTTAATTTTTAGAGAATTAGAAAGGGGGAAATATGCGGTAAATGGAGGCCTTTGAAATAGTTCCCATTTGCATCAAATATTTCTCATTTGCAAGAGGCATTCTACCTCAATGCCTGGCGCAAATACAGGCAGGGGTGCGGGGGTGTGTGTGTGTGCATTGGTGGGAATGTTGCACTGATGAAAGAGGTTAATCTGTTTATGACTGAAACCCAACTTAAAACATGCTTGTAATCATGGTGCTTAAATAAAGATATATATATATAATATTTCTCATTTGTATCTTAATTATTTTCTTTGATCTTGTTTTCCCATTGTCTTTTATCTGGCTTTTTCTGCCCCCCCCAGGGGAGGGGCTTTGATTGGATCTCAATAAATAGAAGGCAGGAGAGCTTAGCTGGGAGCAGTCATCTAGGCTTGTAGTTCCATGTGGTGGAGAGACTGGTTTGTGGGTGAACAGCTTGCAGTGTGAATTTTCTTGCCTGTTAATAACACCCATATTTGTGTAGATTACTTATTGTGGGGGATTATTACCAAACCAGCTTCTCCTGTGCTTCCCAGATAGGGGATATGGGACATTCCTTTCCCTTCTGGGAACTGTGGGATAACTAAACCTCAACCGAACACCCAAAGAACATTAAACTTACCTACCTACCTATTGATCTCTCTCTCTCTCTCTCTCTCTCTCTCTCTCTCTCTCTCTCTCTCTCTCTCTCTTCCGATCTCTCCTCTCTCATATTCTCATATAGTAGGATCTCGCCTACAACTATAATAGGCTAGCTCAACAGGGTATAGTAGGCTACCAATAGATTTGTGTAAGTACAAACACCTCTTTCCAGTGAAGAAAATACATATTAAACACTTAGCACAATTTCTCAAATTTCTAAAACTTTTCTTAGCTTTTGCTTTCACTCTTCTCATCAGAACTAGGAAGAACCATTTTCCTGCAATGTTTTTTCTTTGTTTTGGAGCAACATGCTGCTGTTATCAGGGGATATGCCTGGTTCTGCACTCAGGAATCAATCCTGGTGAGTTTAGGGGACTATATGGGATTCCAAGTATTATACCTAGGTCAGCCGCATGAAAAACAAGGTCCCTACCCACTCTACTAAAGCTCCAGCCCATTGGCCATTTTTAAATAATAAATATTATAAATATGTATTATATTGTAAATATATAAATAAAATAGTTATAAAGTTGGTCATGATTGAATTCCCATCACACAATTTACAACACCCTTCACCACTGCACATTTCCTACCACAGAAGTCCCCAGTTTCCCTCTCATTCTCCCTCCTGCCCTTTCTCTGCCCTCCCCTAGCCTGTATCTGTGCAGTCCTTTTACTTTCCTTTACTTCCCTTCCCTACTTTCCTTTTTCCTTTAAGACAGTGTTGTTTCCTTGGCCAACCTTGTGGGTTGAGGTATTTTTTTTCCTATCAATCAGGCTTATAAAACATGCTGCTCAAAAAAAAAATAAGTGTATAGACAGTACAAAATATTGTTTCTCCTCCAACCTTGCTCCAGAATCTTCACAGTCCTGTAAAAATATTTAAAACTGTAAATGAATTTGTGGGAGTCCAGAAAATATTTCAATAGCTAAAGGTGCCTGCCTTACAAGCCTGAGGCTCTGAATCCAAACCAAATACTACCTGCATTCACTTAGCATTGAACTGCAGCTCAGCTGTCAGCGACCTGTGGCAACAAAATAGTGTGTTTTCTGAAACAATACAATTTAATGTGTCCACACACATTACAGATGAAGGAGAATAGTCCATGGTGAGCTGTGAATACATACCACACCAAATCATTATGCCCCTAGTGAGCACTACATAAAATATGAATTACATATGCCAAGTCGTCCTAACAGCAACAAAGGGAAGAATATTGATTTTATTAAAATAAAGATTTGAAGAGGGCTAGGATAACACCAATGATGCTGATGCTCATGGGTTACTCCTGGCTCTTCATTCAAGATTTACTCTAAGCAATGCTCAGGAGAATATATGGGACGCTCATGATCAAGCCTTGGTTAGCTTCATGGACTGCAAAGACCCTATGCATTATACTTATCATTCTGGCCCCTAAAATAAAGATTTGTCACTATACAACCTTCACTATTATAGAGCTCTTGGAACTACTCAGGCACACCATGTCTTTTTTTGACTTATCACTCAGCAGTGCGCAAGTACTCCTCCTATTCCTCCTCATTTTTCCTCCCTCCTCCCTCTCTCCCTCCCTCCCTCCCTCTCTCCCTCCCTCCCTCCCTCCCTCCTTCCTTCCTTCCTTCCTTCCTTTTTCTTTCTTTCTTTCTTTCCTTTTTCTTTCTTTTTCTTTCTTTCTTCTTTCTTTCTTTCCTTTCTTTCTTTCTTTCTTTCTTTCTTTCTCTCTCTCTTTCTCTTTCTTTCTTTTTCTTTCTTTCTTTCTTTCTTTATTTCTTTCTTCTTTCTTTCTTCTTTCTTTCTTTCTTTCTTTCTTTCTTTCTTTCTTTCTTTCTTTCTTTCTTTCTTTCTTTCTTTCTTTCTTTCTTTCTTTCTCTTTCCTTTCTTTTCTTTCTTTCCTTCCTTTTGTGTCCTTTATAACAGTTCATGGAATGTTAACAATAAAATGAGAAAAAGGTCCGGAGGAGAATGGCTAAAATGAAGGGGTTAAGGATGAGGATACCTGAGCTTGATTCCTGGGAAAGAGAAAGTCATGGACTGAGCTTGGAAGAGGCAGGAATGGTCTGGTCTGTTCAGTAAAAGACATGCTTTCTCTTGGGGACTCCCCTCTCCTCCACGCTGGACAATGGCATTCCAAATTCCCATGTTGGGGAGATCATGGTGGCTGGAGAGCATCTCTTCTGCCTGTCCAGACACGTGGCACAGGTGCGGGCTCAGTCCCCATTGTGTTGTCATCATCCAACTGACGTGGGGTGGGGTTCAGGGCTCACGCAGAGTTCTGGATTTCTTACTGGCCAATGAGGTTGGAGACACTGAGCTCCGCCCATGAGCTCACATAGAAAGTGCGTTATTTCGTTTCTGTGGTAGGTAACATGGTTCACTGTGGAGGATTCTGGTGGACACCCACTGGTCAGGCAAGGTACACCTCCAATCCCCATCCCAATTCCCCTCCCTCGAGGAGCTCCTAGAAGTAAAGCAGCAAATGGAAATGACTAGAGCCCCCAAAATAGTAAGAAATAAATGTTGAGGCAGGATGTCTGGACAAGCCTAAAGTACTGTCCTGGAACCACGGGTTCAGTGTGTGTGGCCAGTGCCCCCAGAATGAGCCCCTTGGCGTCTATGGCTCCTGCCTGAGTCTTCCACTGGTCCTTCCCCCAACTGCCTCTGCCCTCACCTACTATTCCCTGAGAAACTAGGCTGGTGACTCCCCAGGATCCCCTCTCTAGACCCATACCAGCCTCCCCTCACCTACCCCAGACCTCTTTGGACACAGGATTCCAAAATCCTGGGTAAATGTCATAAGGACTCCTCCATGGAGAAAGGAACTCTTTTTCACTGCTGGTGGGAATGCCGTCTAGTACAACCTTTATGGAAAGCGATATAGAGATTTCCTTCACAAACTGGAAATTGAGCTTCCATAAGATCCAGCTATACCACTCCTAGGAATATACCCGAGGAACACAAAAATACAATACAAAAATCCTTACTCCTATATTCATTGCAGCGCTATTTACAATAGCCAGACTCTGGAAACAACCAAGATGCCCTTCAACAGATGAGTGGCTAAAGAAACTGTGGTACATATACACAATGGAATACTATGCAGCCATCAGGAGAGATGAAGTCATGAAATTTTCCTATACATGAATGTACATGGAATCTATTATGCTGAGTGAAGTAAGTCAGAGGGAGAGAGAAAGATGCAGAATGGTTTCACTCATCTATGGGCTTTAAGAAAAATGAAAGACATTTTTAACAGTATCTCAGAGACAAGAGAGATGAGGGCTGGTAGGTGCAGCTCATGACATGAAGCTCATCACACAGAGTGATGAGTGCAGTTGGAGAGATGACTACACTGAAAACTATCATAACAATGTGAATGAATGAGGGAAGTAGAAAGCCTGTCTCGAGTACAGGTGTAGGGGGGTGGGGAGGAGGGAGATCTGGGAAATTGGTGGTTGGAATGTTGCACTGGTGAAGGGGGGTGTTCTTTACATGACTGTAATCATACAACTATAATCATGTTTGTAATCACGGTGTTTAAATAAAGATAATTATAAAAAAAAAGGACTCCTCCATGAACTCAGAGGAGGAGGAAACAGGACAATGCCCCTATAGACTAGAGCCTGTCCTTGAAGCAATTTCACAAGTCCACAAGGTCCTAGATTCTCTTATTTGCTTTTACTCATGTGTTACCCTGTCTAGTTGGGATACTAGGGAAGATGGCTACCCTACATACTGCTATGGTCCATCTTTGGACTTCATTGTATCCAAACAATTACCACTTCATCTGGCAGCTACTTTGTTTGGTGCCCACACCAAACTGCTCAGAGATCTCACAGGTGAGAGTTTGGGACACTTTGTCATGCAAAGGATTAAAGGCAGATCCTCACAACTTCCCTAACACTCTTATCACTCCATCCACTGGATAAAAATTTAGTGAAGTTTATTCCTGTCTTTTTTACTCTTGAGAAATTCGGAATTTTCACTCAATTTATTGCCCTTACATTCTGATTTCATAGTATCATGTAGGCTTTCTGGAATGAATTTAGGACCAGAATTCAAGATACCTTGAAGTGAACTACAGAGTAGGTTCTATCCAATAAACATGACCCGCACGGATATTGTGAATGCCATGGACTCTTGGGCTCTTGATGCATCTAGATTTTATGGCTTCTCCTGAGAGAAAGCCTGTGATACCAACAAAATTCTGGGATATGAGGTCTAGTGATCTGACTTGCTTCTGTTAGTTCAGGTTCCAGAGGTAAGAATGAAGCCAGCTGTGAAAATGACTCTAACCAAGATCTAAGCAAGAGATGAACCCCACCTCCTACCCATCTTCAATGACTCACAAGCTCACTTATCTACTGCATACACCATGGGTTTGGCCCAGAATTTGGAGTAAGAAAGGGCAAGTTAAACTACACAAAAGTTTCCCCATTTCCCATACAAGTTTGGGTCCAATTTAGTTGATAGTCATTGGGGACTCTATGCCTTTTCATGTCAGAGTCCTTTTCTAGGGACAATTAGAACTTTGTCAACAGGATGTCAAAAAGGAGACAAAAAACATCATACTGCCTTGTTTTTCTGCAATCGAGGTTGTATGAGAGAGAAAATGATTGTAACCCTGGCAAAAGGCACAAGAAGAAGAATAGCAGAGACAGTGGCCAGGACAGCCCTGCTGCCCTAGAGAGCCAGAAGCACAAGAAAGTAAGTCCTACAGTGGCTTTCCAGTAATGGGGGAGGCAATTACACCCAGAGGAATCTCTGGTCCCCACATGCCAGTCTGTTATGGGGAACACTGCCTCAGTGTGATTCGTGTCTGTAGTAGTAGAGGTCATTATCACTTGCCTTTTTCTCTGTGTCCATCCTCTCTTTCTCTGTTAACAGGACCTCTATGTTTAGAAGGAATGTCAGGAACTATCTCATATGTAAATCACCATTCCATCTGCATATGACCATATGAAAGGCTGATCCAATAGTATATTCCATCTCAGGTTGCAAGGACTAGTCTAAAGATGAGCACTGAATTCAATAGGGTTCAATGAAACACACTTCCAGGATTTCTGCTAAAATCATTAGAAATGGGTGGGAGTGCCATCTGGAAATTTCTGGGATGACCTCATTCTGGAGAGTCTCACACAGAAAGAGACCAGCCCAACCCAATATATCATTGAACACCAACCTAGTCCTAATGGGGTTCTCAGTTTCTAGAATCCAAACACACACACTATCTAGCTTCATCTAGCTATCTACCTACCTATCATCTATCAGTCAATCTAAACTATCCATCCAGTCATTCAGCCAGCCAGCCAGCCAGCCGCCCCACCCACCCATCCACACGCACTCCCACCTACCTCCCAACCTATTTCTTTCCCAAAGGTATATCAGGCTCTCCTATAAATACAGTAGGCTAGCCCATCCGGATATAAAAAGCTACACATCTCTTCAGTGAAGAAAATGTATTAAACATGTAGCACAATTTCTGACATTTCTAAAACTTTACTTAGCTTTTGCTGTCTCTCCTTTCATCAGAACTAGGAAGAGATATTTTTCTAGCTAATGTATTTCTTTGTTTTGGAGCTGTGATCAGGGGTTACTCCTGGTTTTGCACTCAGGAATCATTCTTGGTAAGCTTAAGTAAATACATGGATCCCAAATATTATACCTAGTTCATCCACATGGAAAACAAGGCCCCTACCCACTATATCACTCCTGACCCTCAGCCATTTTTTAAATAATAAATACATAATATATGATAAACATATATTATAATTATAAATATATAAATAAAATAGTTATAAAGTTGTTCATGATTGAGTTCATAATATAATGTACAACACTCTTCACTAGTGCACACATTTCCTGCCACCAATGTCCCCAGTTACCCTCTCATTCTTCCTTCTGCTCTTCCTCCGTCCTACTACTTGCCTGCTTCAATGGCAGGCCTTTTCTTCTCCCTCCCTCTCTCCATCCCTCCCTCCTTTTCTCTCTCTGTCTCTCTCTGTCTCTGTCTGTCTCTGTCTGTCTCTGTCTGTCTGTCTGTCTGTCTCTCTCTCTCTCTCTCTCTCTCTCTTCCCCCCCCTGCTCCCCTCCCCCCATTTTTCCTTGAAGACAGTGTGGTTTCCTTGGCCTACTTTTTATGGCTTGAATATTTTTGGGTTGAGGTATTTTCTTTCTACCCATCAGGCTTATAAAATAAGGCATGCTGTTAAAAAAAAAAAAAGGATAAGAGTATACACAGCACAATATATTGTTTCTCCTCCAACCTTGCTCCAAAAATCTTCACAGTCCTGTAAAAATATTTAAAACTGTAAATGAACTGTAGGGAGTCCAGAAGATGTTTCATTAGCTAAAGGTGCCTGCCTTATAAGCCTGGGCCCTGAGTCCATACCAAATACTGCCCACATTCACTTAGTATTGAACTACAGCTCTGCTGTCAGGGACTTGTGGTTTCTGAAACAATACAATTCAATGTCTCCACACACTACAAATGAAGGAGAATCGTCCATGGTGAGCAATGCACAAGTACCACAAGCAAAATTATGTAACCCCAGTGATCACTGAATAAATATGAATTACAGCCAAGCGCATGGGATGCCAAATCCTCCCAATAGCAATAAGGGAAGGACAGTAATTTAACTATTAAAATAAAGATTTGAGGAAGGCTTAGATAACACCAATGTTGCTGATGCTCATGGGTTACTCCTGGCTCTTCACTCAAGAATTACTCCAAGCAATGCTCAGGAAAGTATATAGGATGCTTGGGATCAAACCCTGCTTGTCTTCATGGAATGCAAACACCCTATCCATTATGCTATTACTCTGGCTCCTAAAATAAAGATTCCTTTGTCACTGCACAACTTTCATTACCATAGAGCTCTTGGAACTACTTAGGCACACCATGTCTTCTTTGGCTTCTCTCTCAACAGTCCCTTCTTCCTTCCTTCCTTCCTTCCTTCCTTCCTTCCTTCCTTCCTTCCTTCCTTCCGTCCTTCCTTCCTTCTTTCCTTCCTTCCTTCTTCCCTCCCTCCCTCCCTTCCTCCCTCCCTTCCTTCCTTCCTTCCTTTCTCCCACCCTCCCTCATTCCCTCTTTCCTTCCTTCCTTCCTTCCTTCCTTCCTTCCTTCCTTCCTTCCTTCCTTCCTTCCTTCCTTCTTTCCTTCCTTCCTTCCTTCTTTCCATCCTTCCTTCCTCCCTTTCCATAGTAAGTGTTCTTTGCCACAGCATGCACGAGCTTTTAGGGGAGCTCAGCCCACCAGATATATCCCCAGATTTTCCTGACGGGGAGAACTGAAATAACCCCCATGGGGTTCCTCAAAAGGCCCGATGTGGACACTTTTTCTCCTGTGTGGATAGTTGAGGAATTCCCAAAGAGAAAAATCTATTATTGGTATTACATTTTCTGTCATTATTTAGCTATCTCTCCTTTGTAAAATCTCAGGCAAAATTATGGCCTCTATCAAATAATTTGGCTCAGAAATTCCAGCACCAAAGATTACTAAGAGAACCCCCTTTCTGGATAAAATTTAGCACCTAAAAGCAAAAACGATATTTTTTCTCTTTTTCAAATATGCCCTTGCAGCTGCAGTTTCTGGTAAGCAAGGGAATAGCTAGAATGCAGATCCTGGGCTATTGACTCTTCTCAAAAAAAAAAAAAAAAAAAAGGAACCACATATTAGGGGATTTGGTTTCTTACTTTACTTGCCCTCTAAAACAATAGAGTCCAGCTCAGTAAAGACCATGTTCCTAGATATTTTTACTTGCTAATAATCCCTGCTTTCGCATTTGAAGTAAGCTTGCAAAAAGCTGCCTTGAGTTATAACCTTCTCTTTTGTAACTCAGAATCCTTATGGCTCACACCCATAGCTCAAGTATTGATTTCTGTTAAACTTTGTTATCTGATTGTAAACATTCTTCTCTATACCTATAACTGGTTTTTCCCCTTATAAAGCTCCCTGCCAGAAGATGTGTTGACCCCACATACTCTGTGTGTGGTTTCATTATTTTATATTTGGCCGCTCCGCTAGTGTTACCTGTTTTTCTCTCGTGAAGGATTTGCTCCCCACTAGAGATGCTGAGATGAAAGACGCCTGCAAGCAGTTCTTTATAATAGGTTATCGAATGTTTACAATAAAAATGAGAAAAACAAAGCCAGGCGGTGGCGCTAGAGGTAAGGTGCCTGCCTTGCCTGCGCTAGCCTTGGATGGACCGCGGTTCGATCCCCCGGTGTCCCATATGGTCCCCCAAGCCAGGAGCGACTTCTGAGCGCATAGCCAGGAGTAACCCCTGAGCGTCACCGGGTGTGGCCCAAAAACCAAAAAAAAAAAAAAAAAAAAAAAAAAAAAAAAAAAAAAGACAAAAACATCTGAAGGGCAATGATCTACAGTGAAGGGTTAAGAATGAGGATCTGGGGGCCCGGAGAGATAGCACAGTGGCGTTTGCCTTGCAAGCAGCCGATCCAGGACCAAAGGTGGTTGGTTCGAATCCCGGTGTCCCATATGGTCCCCCGTGCCTGCCAGGAGCTATTTCTGAGCAGACAGCCAGGAGTAACCCCTGAGCACTGCCGGGTGTGACCCAAACACCAAAAAAAAAAAAAAAAAAAAAAAAAAAAAAAAAGAATGAGGATCTGGGGCTGGAAAGATAGCATGGAGGAAGGGCCTTGCATGCAGAAGGATGGTGGTTCAAATCCCGGCATCCCATATGGTCCCCAGAGCCTGCCAGGAGTAATTTCTGGAGCATAGAGCCAGGAGGAACCCCTGAGCACTGACAGCTGTGTCCCCCCCCCCCCCAAGAGAAAAAAAAAGAATGAGGATCCCTGGACTTAATTCCTGGGAAGGAGCTTGGACTGAGGTTGGAAGAGGCAGGAATGGTGTGGTCTGTTCAAGAAAAGATGAGCTTTCCCTTGGGAACTCTGCTCTCCTCCACGCTGAGCATTGACGTTCCAAATCCCCATGTTGGGGAGAGAGCATGGTGGCTGCAGAGCATCTCTTGTGCCTGTCCAGACACGTGACACAGGTGCGGGCTCAGTCCCCATTGTGTTGTCATCATCCCACTGACGTGGGGTGGGGTTCAGGGCTCACGCAGCGTTCTGGATTTCTCACTGGCCAATGAAGTTGGAGACACTGAGCTCCGCCCATGAGCTCACAAACAAATTGCTATTATTTCGTTTCTGTGGTAACGTGGTTCACGGTGGAGCATTCTGGTGGACATCGACTGATGCGGCAAGATGTATCTCCCCATCCAATTCACCTCCCTCGAGAAGCTCCTAGAAGAAAAGCAGCAAATGCATGTGGCTAAAGAAAAAAGTCGTAAGAGATAAATACTGAGGCAGGATATCTGGACAAGTCTAATACGCTGTCGTGGTCTCACGGGGTCAATATGTGTAGCCAGAGCCCCCAGAGAGCCCCTTGGCGTCATATGGCTCCTGCCTGAGTCTTCCACCTGTCCTTTCCCCCAACTGCCTCTGCACTCACCCAATACTCCCTGGGAAACTAGGCTGGTAACCTCCTAGGATCCCTTCTACTGGACCCATACCAGCCTCCCTCACCTAACCCAGACTTAGTTGGGCTCACGGCTCCAAAATCCTAGGTAATAAGGTTTCCTCCATGAACTCAGACGGAGTAATCAGGACAATACCCCTGTAGACTAAAGCCTGTCCTTGGACCAATTTCCCAAGTCCAAAAATTCCTAGAGTGTCGTCATGTGTTACCATGTCCAGTTGGGATGCTAAGGAAGTTGGCTACCTTACATACGGCTATGGCCCATCTTTGGACTTCATTGTGCCCAGAGCATTACTACTTCACCTGACAGCTATTTTGTGTGGTGCCCACACCTAACTGTGGTCAATGATCTCACTAGGTGAGACTTTGGCACACTATGTTGTGGATAGGATTTGAGGCAGGTCCTCGCCACCTCCCTAACACTATCACTCCATCCACTGGATAAAAGTTTACTGGCATTTATTCCTTGAGGAATTTGGGCATTTTTCACTCAATTTCTTGCCATTCACATTGTTCACATTCTCATTCCATAGATTCAGGTAGGCTTTCTGGAGTTGTAATGATCCATTTATCACCCACCTACTTCACGAAGCTCTCAGGAGCTGCGAGACAAGCAAGGGCAAAGGCCCCTGAAAACTTTATCTTTCTCGATCCCCACTCCTGACTCTCGTTTGCTCCAATTCCCCTCTAAGCCTCGAATGATCCCCGTGGGCAAGTGGGGACAGGCAGCCATACGCGACTCAGCAAACTTGAAAATGGGACTAGTGGCCCTGGGTTTGGGAAGTGGGGACAGGGCAGGCCAGGGAGAACCGCCACCTGGGCCGGGCGCTTGCTGGGGGAACCTGGCCCGGTGGCGGTGGGCGCTGCGTGTGGCAGAGCCAATCTGGCCGGCCAGGCTGCAAGTTGCTGGCTTCGTCGTCGTCCTATAGGCCACAGGCCCACCTCGGCTGCCCCGCCCAGGGACCTCCAAGGCCGACCCGAGCGTCCTGGCAGAGGGGACCTGCGCGGCGCTGAACAGAGTTCCGCACCCGCAGTTTCTCGAGCCTGGTCTGAGGCGGCCACACAGCTGCCCGCGGCGGGAGCCGCCCGCCCCGCCCCTCGGCCCCTAGCCCCGCCCCAACATCCCCTAACCACGCCCCCATGTTCCAGAGCCCCGCCCCGCAACTACCGCGAGCCGCGTCCCCTCGGCCCCAAGCCCCGCCCCGATTTGGCCCTGAGCCCCGCCCCCTGGCCCCGACACCCAATTCGGCACTACCGAAAGCCTCCCTAAGCCCCGCCCCTATTTGGCCTGAGCCCCGCCCCCTGACTCCGACACCAATCCGGCAATACTGCGAGCCGAGCCCTCCTCTAGGCCCTCTTGCCCCGCCCCACCCTGACTCCGCCCTGAGCCCCGCCCCAACTCAACCCCGGCCCTTCCCCCCGGGAGACGCTCCCTCTGCTCCAAGCCCCGCCCTAACTCGGCCTGTAGCCCCGCCCACTAGACTCAGTCCCCGCCCCCTTGGCCAGCCTCTCAGTGTCTTGGAACCTGCAGCGCCAGGCCTGTGTCCTATAAAGCGGGGCCAGCCCCGACTGGGCAGGAAGGGTCTGGGTGCTAGGTTGGGGACCCCAATGCATGTGTCTTGGGCGAATGGGACGCTCTAAGACCCGGACATCTGCCTTGCCCGGCCCCCTGTCCATCCCAGACCGCATCCCTGAGGGGGAGAAAACCTACGGGGAGAAGCTGCCCAAATCGGGGCCTGGGGTGATTTGAGTGCTAAGCGGTGGCCCCAATACACGTGCTTTCTCGGAGCTTTTCCCATCTTCGTTCTCCATCTCCTCTCCCCCATGTCCTTGGAAGGACGGAGCGTGACCCAAGACACGGGGTTTCCACGTTGTGGCGGGTGCGGGAGATCCCCAGGCGTGGGTCGCTGCAGCCGGGTCGATGCAGCGACTCAAGCTCCGAGTGACACTCCAAGCAGAGGCCTCAAGGTGCATCTGGGGAGAGCCTGTGCAGCAGGGGATCCAGGCATCTGGCTGATTGATGGGGAGGGAAGGCTGCAGCACCAAGGGGTGCTAGAGCGGATCCGATAGGGGCGCCCAGACCCTAGCTTGCGGTCAGCTCCCTAGTGGCAAGTTGTAAAGTAAGTCCCACGAATTGTGAGATCACCCCAAGGAACGTACTTCTGCCACCACGCAGACGGATTGAAGAAGCAGGCAGTGGTGAAAGATTAATAAGTGGCTTCTTGTCATATCTCTGCCTGAGCTCTTTCTTTATGGTTAATATCCTCAATTTAAACCAGAAGGCAGAAGGTCAAGAGAGACAAAGGTACTTTCCAATGGGCTTTTTCCTATCAAAGGAGAGATTTAACTGAAAGAGGAAGATGGGGGAGGCCTTTGTTTTGGGTTAATAGCGAGGTGTCATCTTACAGCAAATTATGTTTCAGGAGCTGATGCTGCATGCTTCACTTGGCAGAGCTGGCCAATGATGCGGATGATTCACTAGATGGCACTCTTCCCTTGGAGTCAGGATGACAGAGAGAGGATTAGTGACAAACACACTACTCTGACACTAGGATGGGAAGGTGTGTGTGTGTGTGTGTGTGTGTGTGTGTGTGTGTGTGTGTATGTGTGTGTATGTGTGTGTGTGTAGAGAGAGAAAGAGAGAGAAGGGAGAAAAAATTCAAAGTTATCGCTACTGGCTTTAAATGATTTACATTTATTAAATTTATTCAAATTTAAATTTTAAAATGGGGATAAGAAATGAATAGACAATTCCTCAAAGAAGAAATACAAATTGCCAAAAGACACATGAATAACTGCTCTACATCACAAATCATTAGGGAGATGCAAATCAAAACAACAATGAGACACCATCTCATGCCACAAAGACTGGCACACATCACAAAGAACAAGAACAATCAGTGCTGGCTTGGGATGTGGGGAGAAAGGAACTCTCATACACTGCTGGTGGGAATGCCCTCTAGTCCAGCCTTTCTGGAAAACAATGTGGAGATTCCTCAAAAACTAAAAATTGAGCTCCCATATGATCCAGCAATACCACTCCTAGGGATATACCCTAGGAACACAAAAATGGCTTCTGCACATCTACATTTATTGCAGCACTATTTCTAATAGTCAGAATCTGGAAACAACCCAGATGACACAGACAACAGATGAGTGGCTAAAGAAACTGGCACATGGGGCCGGGCGGTGGCGCTGGAGGTAAGGTGCCTGCCTTGCCTGCGCTAGCCTAGGACGGACCGCGGTTCGATCCCCCGGCGTCCCATATGGTCCCCCAAGAAGCCAGGAGCAACTTCTGAGCGCATAGCCAGGAGTAACCCCTGAGCGTCACAGGGTGTGGCCCAAAAACAAAAAAAAAAAAGAAAAAGAAACTGGCACATATACACAACACAGACGTCAGAAGAGATGAGGTCATGAAATTTTCCTATACATGGATGAACATGGAATCTATTATGCTGAGTGAAATAAGTCAGAAGGAGAGAGATAGACACAGAATAGTCTCATCTATGGGTTTTAAGAAAAGCAAAAGCATTACTGTAGAGGTTGGAGAGATAGCATGGAGGTAGGGCATTTGCTTTGCATGCAGAAGGATGGTGGTTTGAATCCCGGCATCCCATATCATCCCCTGAGCCTGCCAGGAGCGATTTCTGAGCATAGAGCCGGGAGTAACCCCTGAGCACTGCCGGGTGTGACCCAAAAAAATAAAACAAACAAAAAACATTACTGCAATAATACACAGAGACAATAGAGATGAGGGCTGGAAGATCTAGCCCATAGTATGAAGCTTGCCACGAAGAATGGTGGGTTCAGCTGGAGTAATAATTAAATTAACAACTACCATGACAATGGTAGTGAGAGAAATAGAAAGCTTGTCTTGAATGCAGGCAAGGATTGTGGGAGGAGGAAAATGGAGGGCATTGGTGGTGGGAATGTTGCACTGGTGAAGGGTGTGTTTATATATATATGTGTGTGTGTGTATATATATATATATATATACACACATATATACATATATATAAAAACCCAACTACAATCATGTTTATAATCATGGTTCTTAAATATATGTATTAAAAATTAAATTTAATTCTAAATTGAATTATGCTGGCCTGCTATTAGAATAGCCTGTCCCGGCTCCAATCAGGCAATGAGATTCAAACACATATACACTCTACTACCACCCTCAAACCTCAGGGAACATATCTGGTTCATCTTTAAAATTTCAGTAATCTGGGGCCGGGCGGTGGCGCTGGAGGTAAGGTGCCTGCCTTACCTGCGCTAGCCTAGGACGGACCGCGGTTCGATCCCCCGGCGTCCCATATGGTCCCCCCAAGCCAGGAGCAACTTCTGAGCGCATAGCCAGGAGTAACCCCTGAGCGTTACCGGGTGTGGCCCAAAAACCAAAAAAAAAAAAAAAAAAAAAAAAAAAAAAAAAAAAAAAAAAAAAAAAATTTCAGTAATCTGGGGACGAAGAAATAGCATGGAGGTAAAGCGTTTGCCTTGCATGCAGAAGGTCAGTGGTTCAAATCCCGGCATCCCATATGATCCCCCCAAGCCTGCCAGGAGCAATTTCTGAGCATAGAGCCAGGAGTAATCCCTGAGCGCTGCCAGGTGTGACCCAAACCCCCCCCAAAATTTTTTTTCAGTAATCTCTAAGATTTCAAGTAATTTACTTACTCTGAAGGTAACCCAGAGAGCAAACATCTGTGGTTTGGTTGTTGTTCATTGTTATATTCCAAATGCCCAGAACAATGTTTGTTGGTTAGATGAATGAAACACAAAATGTGTCAGGCAACTTACAGGGCCAAACAAGCTGATTCTTCACAGGTTCCAGGTGTTTCTTTGAAGATCAGTATTGTCCACCCCATCTATGTATAATATTGATACCCCAGGTTCATAAGCTTTCCTTATTTAAATTGTCTGAAGAGCTTTCACTGTTCCTGATGTCTTTCGAATATTTCAGATAACATGGTTGTGGGTCAGACAACAACCATGTCAATCACAATAGTGTAATCTCTGAGGATGGATCCCAGGCAGCATTATTTTTTATGTTTGTTCAAGTGATGCCAGCCTGAATTCCACTTCAAAAAAGTCATTGCTTTAGACAACATCCTTGGATAATTCACATTCATGGGTTTTCGTGGTTTAATTTGTACCGCCTTTATTTCAAAATTCCTTGGTTATAATTTGCACAGAAATCCATCCTGTGCTTTGCCTACAAGTTTGAGGCAGCAAGTCTCATTTCCTTAAAAATTTGAGTTGGCCTGGCTAAATATTATCACCAGGGTTATATGTTCTCAGAATAATAGCTGGTCAGATTACTCACCTGCCTTTACCTTCTTTGGCTCCTTATACCAGCATTTCAAAATACATTTCATAGGATATCAGAAGCCATATGAGGCAATCTGGCCCCCCCATTTCCTCAATTTTTTGTCTTCCAGACTTTATCCCCTTTCAACTCTGACTCTACTCTCTGTCCTGTGGAACTATTTACAGGTCCTCGAGTTTGCACTTAGTTCTCACATGATTTTGAACCTGCTTATCTCACTGCCTAGGATGTTTTTAATCTCCTTCTGTATTTTTTTTAACTCCAATTGCTTTACACTTGCCTAGTACAGTGCACCTAATAAATAGCCAATAAATATGGAGAGAGTAAATCTCAAAGAGGTGTTATCAATAATAATCTTGGGGAAAATCTTCCCTTTTATTTACTTTGCTGCCTTCTACATACCAAACACACACACACACACACACACAGATTTTAATGCACCTTCTTTCATAGTAACAGTAATGAATACCACTTACTAAGTGTTTGCTTAATGCTAAAGTTCTGAGCATGTTCTATATATTTAGTTAAATCCTAATAGTTTTACAAAGTTGAATCCCTAACACTCTTTGCAAAAGTTGGGAAAATTAAGCTTCCAAGATGGGAAATAAGTTGCTTCAACAAACAGCCAATAAATAAGGAAGCAAGTTTGGGTCCTGGGAAGTTGTTGGCTCTAGAATCAGTGCTCTTAAACACTTGGCTCAAGGTCTCTCCTAAGTGAGTTTCCTTTCCTTTGAAGCATATATTCATTATACTTTTATTTAACTTGTCTATAAAGCACCATGCAGTTTAAGAAAGATGCTCTGGAGCTAGAGCGGTGGCTCTAGAGGTAAGGCGTCTGTCTGCCTTGCAAGCGCTAGCCTAGGACAGACTGCGGTTCGACACCCCCTCTCCCCCCCCCCCCCCGCGTCCCATATAGTCCCCTCCAAGCCAGGAGCAACTTCTGAGCGCATAGCCAGGAGTAACCCCTGAGCGTCAACGGGTGTGGCCCAAAAACAAAAACAAAACAAAACAAAAGGTGCTCTGAGAGAAAAGCAACAGTCCAAGACTAGTCCATTTAGGATTGAGTGAAACCATCTTCTCCTGAGCTGGGAATGGGTTGTTGTTGAAAGAGGTGATGCCAGAAAACAAACAGTGATAACAAGGCCATTGAATGAGTGTGATGACCATGTCAGGCACAGGCAGGATGCACCAAGAATATTTGAGGGGGTGGTGTCACACCCGGCAGCTCTCGGTGGTTAATCCTGGCTCTACGCTCAGAAATCGCTCCTGGCAGGCTTCGAGGACCATATGGGATGTCGGAATTCGAACTAATGACCTTCTGCATGAAAGGCAAACGCCTTACCTCCATGCTCTCTCTCCGGCCCCCACCAAGAATATTTTAAAAGGATTATAAAGCAGAGACTCAGAATGCAAGATTTTTGATGTTGCTGGCAAACACTAATAGCAGACCTTTAACTGGAACTAACCTGAGAATGAAATCAACTTGCCAAGCATTAGACTGAATACCAGTGAACACATTTACCCATAGAAGTTGTCTCTACTGCAAACAACTTCGGTTTGTTGTGTGCTTGGTATGCACTAGTGACTGGGTAGGTACGGAACTTGACCAATGGGTCAGTCTTTGTAAGCCCCAGAAACACACAAGAGGGTGACTCAAATAATCTAGGTTAAAAATTAACAGTCCACAATGAATGTGTGCACTTTTCTGTGCACACATACTCATACTTAAAACTAACCAAAAGGGAGCGGAGAGATAGCATGAAGGTAAGGCATTTGCCTTGCATGCAAAAGGTCAGTGGTTCGAATCCCAGCATCCCATATGCTTCCCTGAGCCTGCCAGGAGCGATTTCTGAGCGTGGAGCCAGGAGTAACCCGTGAGCGCTGCTGGGTGTGACCCAAAAACCAAAAACCAAAAAAACAAAAACAACTAACCAAAAAACACTTGTTCCCAACCTTTAAAATCAGGATATTTCAAATAAAGATAGGGATAGGATACTCTTTAAAAAAATCAGAAAATACTGGCAACACTGAATTTAATTTCTCCAACACAATAAGCTAAAAGCAAGCCAAGTTTTTACATTCCCAACAATTGCTCCTGGTGCTATGGAAGCCCATACCCTGTTGATGTACAAAATGAAAAACTGAAAAGAAATAAAAGAAGCTATAGGAAGAATGTGAACCACCAAGTATGGGGTGGAAAAGCCAAAGCAAAGAAGTTTTTCCTGGAAGGAAATTGCAACATATTGGCTTCTGGGGCAAGAGATTAAGCCCTTTCCAAAATGACTGTGAGCCTTTTTTCAAGAGTGTGTTTGTCTTGACCCAATAATCAAGATCAGATAGAGCATTTGCTTGTTTTTTCTTTGTTCGTATCTTCCTCAAAGAATATAATCCTAGTTCTACAAGTGGAAGTTTCTGAAAGGAAGGGAGGATGAAAAAGAAGGAGAATGGTTGGAGCTGATTCTGCAAAACATGCTAGGGGGTCATATTATGACGGATTTTGAATGACATGGTCATAAGAATGAACATGAATCTTTATGAAAAGCAGTAAGAAGAAAACTGGGATCAGGGGCCGGAGAGATAGCATGGAGGTAAGGTGTTTGGCTTTCATGCAGAAGGTCATTGGTTCGAATTCCGGCATCCCATATGGTCCCCCAAGCCTGTCAGGAGTGATTTCTGAGCATGGAGCCAGGAGTAGCCCCTGAGAGCTGCCGGGTGTGACCCAAAAAGAAACAAACAAACAAACAAAAAATGCCCCAAAACAAATAAAAAACAAAAACTGGGATCAGCTAAGTGAGTTAAGTATTTGCAATATATTAGGCATCATATCTTTCATAGAGTAGCTTCATAGCCAAAGAGGTGGGTAATGAGTCTCAAGAAACAACTTTATAAAGGAGAGGGAGAGAGAATGAGAGAGAGAGAGAGAGAGAGAGAGAGAGAGAGAGAGAGAGAGAGAGAGAGAGAGAGAGAGGGAGAGAGGGAGAGAGAGGAGAGAAGCTGGGGTTGGTTGGGGGTTATAGCTGGGAAGGGGGCAAAGATGGGAAGTTATCTAGGAAATCAACACTGGTGAAGGGATGGATGTTGGAACTGAAACTCAACTGTTAACAATTGTTTTTTCAGCTTAATAAAATTTATTTTTACAATGCTAAGTCCTCCCAAATTTAGTTTCTCATGTTTCTTTCAAGTTTTTTTAAAGTCTTAGTAATATGTAATAACTTTATAATCATTTAAGCTGTTTTTAAAAATACAATTTAAAATCATGACTGTGATAGAATGTCAACTATTCAAGGCTCCCAAGTTCTCATAACATTCAAAACAAGAAAAACTATCACCAGAATCCTGTTATATGTTGACAGTGGTAAAGGCTGGTCAACTGCTGGCAGTAGCTAGTGTCAGCATCAGTCGTGCATTTCTATTTTGAAAGCACATCTTCTGCACATTGAGGTATGAAAGGCAAAAGTATGGGGTTAGACAAATTAGTGTGCCTGGAGCCTGTAGATGGTCTTAAGGCAAAATGCTTCATGGGCAGAGATAACCTGTTTTTAGGCCAAAATGTTTTCTTATATTTTCCCAACTTTTGCTGTGCCTATGCACAACCTATGCCAACCTTTATCTTTATCTTTAGAGGCAACCATTCTTTTCTTAAACCATGGCGTGTGAACTATTTTTTTTTCTATAAAGTTAATTAGGGGGAGATGTTGAATTACTGGTCCCACCCCAATCAATATTAATACTCCATACTAGGGTGTGATCTGGTGATGGGCTTATTGGATTATTCCCTACTTGGTTTTCCTCTCCCTACCTGGAATGTGGTCTGGTTCTTATGAATAAAAGCAGGACTCCGAGGAGCTCAGGTACTCATTTTTCAAACTCCCTCCACTAAGCTGCTTTTCTTCTTAGGAGCAGAAGGTATGTGTGGTGGGATTCCTTGATTGATTGTTGGATTTCCAGAACCTGTTCTTGTATCTTTTTACTGTGTGGATTATTTCCTGCCTTCAATGTTTGCTTCCACACCTGTGTCTCACCAGATCCTTGTTTTGGAGGCTAGGGCTCTGGTTATAGAAGAGGAAAAATACAAAAACCTTTATTCTCTTTTATATGTCAAAGAAACCTGCAGCAACAGATACAGCTGTTTAGGTTGAGCAGATGTTTAATCATCTGTTCTTAATAAAGGTCTATAATAATGTCCTAATGTTTTATCCACAGAAAGAGGTAGAGGATAAATTTGAAAGCCAGGGACTCCCACTACAATGCTCACTATAAGAATGTTTCAGTGGGCCCGGAGAGATAGCACAGCAGTGTTTGCCTTGCAAGCAGCCGATCCAGGACCAAAGGTGGTTGGTTCAAATCCCGGTGTCCCATATGGTCCCTGTGCTTGCCAGGAGCTATTTCTGAGCAGACAGCCAGGAGTAACCCTTGAGCACCGTCACCATCAAAAAAAAAAAAAAAAAAAGAAGAAGAATGTTTCAGTGTCTTAATTTTATAATAAATCTTATTTTGACTTTTTAAAATTTTTAATTAATACCTTATTTAAGCATCATGATTACAAGCATGTTTGTTTCAGTTATAGAAATTAGCAATTCAATCTTCTCACCACCAATGCCCCCATCTCCCTTCTTCCCCTCCCCTACCTGTCTTCAAGACAGGCATTTTATTTCTCTTACTCACTAGCATTGTCATGATAGTTGTTAGTGTAGTTACTTTTCTAACTGCACTCACCTCTGTTTGTGACAAGCTTCATTCATATCATGGGCCAGTCGTTCCAGCCCTCATCTCTATTGTCTCTGTGTATTATTACAATAATGTATTTTTATTAATCCCACAGATGAGTGAGACTATTCTTTGTCTGCCTCTCTCCTTCTGACTCATTTCACTGAGCATAATAGTTTCCATGACCATCCACAGATAGGAAAATTTCATAACTTCATTTTTTTCGATAGCTGCATAGTACTCCATTATGTATATGTATCTCAGTTTCTTTAGCCACCCATCTGTTGTTGGGCATCTGGGTTGTTTCCAGATTCTTTTGTTTTGTTTTGATTTGGGTTGGGGTCACACCTGGCAGCACTCAGGAGTTACTCTGGCTCTGTTCTCAGAAATCTCCCCTGGCAGGCATGGGGGACCATATGGGATGCTGGAATTTGAACCATCGTCCTTCTGCATGCAAGGCAAATGCCCATGCTACCTCCATGCTATCTCTCTTGCCCCTGTTTCCAGATTCTGGCTATTGTAAATAGCCATGCAATGAGTATAGGTGTGCAGAAGGCATTTTTATTTTTATTATTATTGTGTTTTGTGTTCTTAGGGTATATCCCTAAGCTCAGTTTCCAGTTTTTTGAGGAATCTCCAAATTGTTTATAATAAATGCTGAACTGGAAGGCATTTCCACCAGCAGTGAATGAAAGTTCCTTTCTCCCCACAATCCCCTCCAGCACTGACTGTCCTTGTATTTTGGGATGTGTGCCAGTCTCTGTAGTGTGAGATGGTACCTCATTGTTGTTTTGACTTGCATCTGCCTAAAGATTAGTAATGTGGAGCATCTTTTCATGTGTCTTTTGGCCATTTGTATTTCTTCTTTGAGAAATTGTTCATTCTTCTCCCCATTTTTGATGGGGTTAGATTTTTTTTTGTTAAGTTCCATCAGTCCCCCTTTTTTTTTTTTTTTTTTTTTGGTTTTTGGGCCACACCCGGCATTGCTCAGGGGTTATTCCTGGCTGTCTGCTCAGAAATAGCTCCTGGCAGGCACGGGGGACCATATGGGACACCAGGATTCGAACCAATCACCTTAGGTTCTGGATCGGCTGCTTGCAAGGCAAACACCACTGTGCTATCTCTCCGGGCCCCCATCAGTCCCTTTTATATCTTAGATATTAGCCCATTCCTGATGGGTATTGGGTAGTTTCTTCCATTCTGTGAGTGGTCTTTGTATCCTAGTCACATTTCCTTTGAATTGCAGAAACTTTTCAGCTTAATATAGTCCCATCTATTTATCTTTGCTTCTACTTGTTTGGACAGTAGTGTTTCCTCCTTGAAGATGCCTTTGGTCTTAATGACATGGAGTGTTTTACCTATATTTTCTTCTATATACTTTATGATTTTGGTCTGATATCAAGGTCTTTAATCCATTTTGATTTGACCTTTGTGCTGTTGTTATATGGAGATCCGAGTTTACTTTTTGGCATGTGGCTGACCAGTTGTCCCAACAAAACTTGTTGAAGAGTCTTCCTTGGTCCATTTTGTGCTTCTTGCCCCTTTTCTAAAGATTAATTGATTGTATGTATGGGGAATATTCTCTGAATACTCAAGTCTATTCTACTGATCTGAGGGTCTGTCTTTATTCCAATGCCATGCTGTTTTAATGACTATTACTTTGTAATACAATTTAAAGTTGGGTAAAGTGATGACTCCCATATTCTTTTTCTCTAGGATTGCTTTAGCTATCTGTGGGTGTTTATTGTCTAAATGAATTTCAGAAGTGCTTGACCAACTTCTTTGAAGAATGAGGAATTGTATTAAATCTGTACAATGTTTTGGAAAGTATTGTCATTTAAATTATATTAATTCTCCCAATCCATGAACAGCATATGTGTCTCCATTTCCTCGTGTCCTCTTTTATTTCTTGAAGCAGTGTTTTGTAGTTTTCTTTGAGTAGGTCCTTCACCTCTTAAGTTGACTCCAAGGTATTTGAGTTTTCTGAGGTACTAATGTGAATGGGATTTTTTATGTCCACTTCCTATCTATTATTATTTGTGTATAAGGATATCGATTTTTGATGCCACTTTGCTAATTGAATCTATTGTTTCTAGAAGGTAGAGTCTTTAGGGTTTTCTAAATATAATATTATGTCATCTGAAAACAGTGAGAGCTTGACTTCTTCCTTTGCTATTTGGATGCCCCTGATATCTTTTTCTTGCCTAATTGCTATGGTAAGTACTTCCAGTACTATGCTAAACAGGAGTGGAGAGAATGGGCAGTCTTGTCTTGTATCAGACAAGAGGAAAGGGATTTAGTTTATCTCCATTGAGAATAATATTTGTCATTGGCTTGTGGTAAATGGCCTTGACTATATTGAGAAAAGTTCCTTCTATTCCCATCTTGTTGAGAGTTTTTATCATGAATGGGTGTTAGACTTTATCAAATACTTTCTCTGCATCTATTAATATGATCATAAGGTTTTTATTTTTTCTTTTGTACATATGGTGTATTATGTTGATTCATTTAAGTATAAAAATATCCTTGTGGGGCCAGAGCAGTGGCAAAAGTGGTAGGGTGCTTGCTTTGCACGTGCTAACCTAGGACAGAATGCGATTCAATCCCTCACTGTCCCATATGGTCCCCAAGCCAGGAACAATTTCTGAGTGCAAAGCCAGGAGTAATCCCTGAGCATCATCGTGTTTGGCCCCAAAACAAAAACAAACAAACAAACAAAAAATCCTTGCATTCCTGGAATGAAACCTACTTGGTCATGGTGTTTGACCTTCTTAATGAGACATTGGATCCTATTCGCTAGGATTTTGTTGAGGATCTTTGAATCTGTGTTCATCGAGTATATTGGTCTGTAGTTTTCTTTTCTTTTTTTTTTTTTTTTTTTTGCACCACTGTATGTTGTGGAGCAGCTGAGTGAGACTGGGAGATGAATCGACAAAATCTATGTCAATTGGGAACATATCTGCTAACTTTCACTGGCTTTCTGCCATGTCTGGATATATTAGTAGCTTTTGTCCCCTCTCTCCTTTCACAACACCAAATTCCACAGTCTCCCCATCTCCAACACTACACAGAAACTTCCTGGGATTGTTTCTATTAATAGCTTTCCAGTGAACAAAAAGATCTTTCTTTGGTGTCATTTCTATTGATACGTCCATAAACATTCCAGACAATGAACCATTTGACAGTGCCCAGGGCTTGGATTGCCAGCACTGGCTTTTCTACCTGGCTCAGTGCTTGGGGCATGGTGGTATCTCTGGTTGAGGCATGTTCAGCCTCTGCATCTGCAGAGACAGTAGCTGGCTCATCATTCTTGATGAGATGGGGGTCTCTCTGGTTTAGTGCCAGTAGTAAATGATAAATTATCAACCCTGGGAAGGCCTTTATATTGAGAGCTCATCACCACTGGGAAGGTACCCTTCCTCTCTTGTGGCATGTGTAGAGGAGAATCTCTATGGAGCCTAGCATGTACAGTCCAGAGTGAGAAATGCAGGTAGCTGGACCAGAGCAATAGGAAGCCATTTAGAACAGGGACCATGTACACTGATGTTCCAGTGAAAGGCATGGCACATTAATTCCAACTCAAGGGGGCTGTCATGGTGATAATTCACCAGAGGGTCAAGTCATTCACCTAGGTCCCTGGGTCCTAGGTTGCTGTTCGGGTGCCAGTTATAATATCACCCCACGCCATATCTCCAACCCAAGAAAAATGAGTCTGAATCAGGGTCACGCAAGAAATAATCCAAACCAAGCTGAGGGTGAAACACATATAGTCTGGCAGTCTTTTACCTCATATCTCCATTAGCTGCCTGCCTGCCAGAAATGCCGTTTTTATTGAATACAGAGACCACCCCCAGGTGGGGGCCAGATAGCTCAGGTTATCCTTAGCCTGTTCTGCCAAGGTTTATATATGACAAATTTTTGTTTTGGGTGAAACCAAGTTGTAAACAAACAGATACAAAGATACCAGGGATGATCTTTGTTTTAGGTAAAATAAGGTGTAACCTAAAACTTTAGCATTAGGTACTCTGTCACAGTGACTGTGACTAGTGTCTGCTGCTAAATGGTTGATTTCTATTTTCCTGATGTCACTGCTCCCTGAAAGTCAGGACCATGCTGAATCCTGAACTTCTCCTTCAGGGGACTGGGTCACTGTTCTAGGAATTCAGAGACACCACTCCTTTTGTCACCATCAACTTCCTTCATTCCAGAGGTATTGTTGTGCTGCCTCCCCCCAAGGTGGTTCTCTGTCTGTCTAGGGAATAGGAGTTCCCTAGAGATGGTAGTCCCTTGAGCCACTATATTGTTCATTAAATATGAAATATTGCCAGGGGACAAGAAAGTATCAGCTACTGCAGGAACTGCTGACTTTAGAGGGATCTACGCTGGGGAAATAAATCCCTTTTCATTTCCCCCCAATATGTCTAGACTTTAAAAATACATTATTACTCTGCCAAAAAAAACCTGTCCCTGAACAACAACAAAAAAGACAATTTTTGCAATAAATGTCCCTTCTACACAATCAATTAGAATTAATGTAATTGTTTCTAATATTTGAGGAAAAACCATTTTACACGATTCCAAATTATGGAGATACAAACTCTTTATTCTCTCCATCCTCATACCTTACCATTCTACCTTTTTTAGTATCCCAACGTCTGGGATTTGCAACTTGGTTGAAGTGCTCACTGATGATAAAGAAACATATTCTTGTTGTGGTGCAATCCCAGCAGGATTGAACTCAGTGATATGAGGCCATGTGATTTCTTTTACATTATTTTCTAAGGAAGTTTGATTCCTTGATCCTCTGCTTTTTAAAATTAATTTACTTATTTTTGATTGATTGGTTTTTGGGCCACACCCAGTGACACTCAGGTATTACTCCTGGCTCTGCACTCAGAAATTGCCCCTGGCAGGCTGGAGGATCATATGGGATGCCAGAAATCAAACCATGTCCCTCCCAGGGTTGGCTGCATGCAAGGCAACACCCTACCGCTATCTCTCTGGCCCTTGATCTTTCGCTTTCAAGAGTTTTCTTTTCCAGTTATATTTGTCTTTACAAACTAGCCTTTTCATTGTTAGTTTTACCAAAAGTCTTTCCACAGAGTACACAATTTTAATTACCGTATTTTCCGGCATATAAGACGACCAGGCGTATAAGACGACCCCCTAATTTTGCAGTTAAAACATAGGTTTAGGCCTATATTTGTTGTATCAGACAGAATGTTCCTGTGCTGCATGTGCTGCATGTGTTCCTGTGCTCATGTACCATAGTGAGCCTATCACAACAAGCAAAGGTTCAAAGGTTATACTGTAATAGACTTCCTCTCTGACTCTGGCCAATCTGAACAGGCTTTTTACAGTGTAGATTTGGGTTCAGAACACTGTCTAATTTGCATGCATAAAAAGCCTGCTTGGATAGGGTGAGTTAGAGTCGGTCTGAGCAGCCTTGCAGTGATTGGTGCAGGATCAAGTTGGAAAATTCGTTTTGTGGCAATATTCAGACAATTTTCGTTTAGCAGCATATTGAAAAATTTTTCGGTATATACTCGGCGTATAAGACGACCCCTGATTTTCGGTTGACTTTTTTTGTTTCAAAAGTCGTCTTATACGCCGGAAAATATGGTAAGTGTGAAGTGGCAACTTAAATTTTCTATGAATCTTTCTAGGTTTCAGGGATATCAAAGCCAAGTTTCAGTTGATAATCCAAACTATCAGGGGCCAGAACGGTGGCACAAGCAGTAAGTCTTCTGCCTTGCCTGTGCTAGCCTATGATGGACCATGGTTCAATCCCTTGGCGTCCCACAAGGTCTCCCAAGCAAGGAGCGATTTCTGAGCGCATAGCCAGGACTAACCCGAGTGTCACCGGGTGTGCCCCCCCCAAAAAATATCCAAACTATCTTTGTAACCCAGTGTTCCGTTCTTAACCAAATAAGTTTATGACAGGAAGATTTCGAAAAAAGGAAAAGGATCACTTTCCTGAGTGTGAAGCCAAGAACATGGACAATGGCTGGCCAGGTGAGGCCAAAAACAAAAAAGGGATTGCTGACTTTTAAAAAAGTTTTCATTAATCTCAGGAGTATAAATCAAACCTAATACAGAGAAAGCTAAAAGAAGAAAGGAAGGAAGGAAGGAAGGAAGGAAGGAAGGAAGGAAGGAAGGAAGGAAGGAAGGAAGGAAGGAAGGAAGGAAGAAAGGAAGGAAAAGCAAGCATCGGAGAATGTGAGCCACTGAAGAATACATGTGAAATAATTCTAAGAAATTGGTGCCTTCCTTGTGATTAAGAGAAGCTGTGATTTAGCAAGCACATTTTCTTGCTATTAGAGGGAAGAGTATACAGAGAAAACTCTTTAGAAAAGAAAGTCTCAGGAAGAATCTAATGTCAATATGTGGAGGATAAAGTCCAAAGGAGTGTAAAAATACTTCCCTACGGTTAAGTCATTTGGGAACATTCCTCAAATTTTGGGAAACATTTCTCAATATTTCCTGGTGCCTTTTGAACAAGGCTGAGTTTTATTAGACAGAGTAGAGTCCTGATCATACACAGCAAATCCCTTCCCAAAATCTCTCCTCCTCAGTGTTTAATTCTACATTTCCCACATATATTCCGTTTTGCTCCTGCAATCAAAATGTCCGACCGTGACCAGGCAAGGTCTAGCCTGCATTGCTTCCAGACGATGCTTCCTGCTTCAGGAACACTGATGCGGTGAACACAAAGATGCTGAGAGGAAAAAATAGTCCTCGGGGCCTCCAGCCCCCATCTCAACCTCCAGCTCCACGCGGCAGGTGGCAGCCTCTGAAAGAACTGTGAAGACGGCGGTGGCCGGCCCTGCAGGGAACGCCCAGGAGAGCTGCAATGGGCAGATTCTTCGAGCTTTTAACCACCGCAATTCTGGATTCAGGAGCTTCCATAGGCCCAACGCGTCTGGATGCAAAAAGCGCGGGAATTCTTCCTCCTCTGCTCAATACCTGACTGGCCCCCAGTCCTTTGTCACACTCCCCAAAAGCTGCCAAAAGTCGGTCCTCCTCGTGGTCTTGGCCAATTTCGGCCTCTTCTCACTTCTCAGGTGCCACGCGGCTCGCGCAGGGCACCTGGAGCAAGTCCTCAGCGCGACTCAATGTCTTCCCTTCCAGGCTCCGCTTTGGTCTCGCGGTCCCTGCCCAGCCCTGAGTGGGCGCGCGCCCTCAGCGGACGGTGTGCGCATGCGCGTCCACGTGCAGGGCGGGGCCTCGCCAGCCTCCTTCCGGTCTCCAGCTCCTCCAAGTCCCGCCCTGGCCCGGGAAGAGAAGCCGTGCGCATGCGCGGAGCCGGTAGTCGGCGGGGCAGCCCCGGGGGGTTGGCTGCGCCGGGTCCTGGTCCCACCGGCCTCCTTCTCTGGTCTCCGCCCCAAGCCGCTCCCACACAGACGCCAAGATTTCCCCGGGCCTCGGCTCGCGCCTGCCTGCAGAGCGGGAGCGCCGCCGCCGGTGATCTGAGCGAAAGCGGTGCCGTTTCCAAGATGTCGCAGACGGCCATGTCTGAAACCTACGGTACGCGGCCGCTTCTGGGGCGCGGGGCGGGGTGCAAGGAGCGAGGAGCCCGAGTCCGGGCCCTGGGGTCTATCGGAGCGATGCAGTTAGTTCGCATGGTTTGCATTTTAAAGAAGTATTTTTGTTCGTTGTTGTATCCCCGTCATTGACACCCACTACTTATGTTTGCATTCCCGCAGGGACATTTTTTTTGTTTGT
The DNA here is from genome assembly GCF_024139225.1 of Suncus etruscus. Classification (NCBI taxonomy): domain Eukaryota; kingdom Metazoa; phylum Chordata; class Mammalia; order Eulipotyphla; family Soricidae; genus Suncus; species Suncus etruscus. Next base: position 51,274,090 of record NC_064854.1, on the reverse strand, counting down.
TTGTTTGATTTGGGGCCACACCCAAAGGTGTCCCATGCTTACTTCTGGTTCCGCACTGTGCAAGTAATTCCTCTGGTGGCTTCGGGGGCGGGGGGGGGGGGATCCATATGGGATGATGCCACGGTCGAACCCGGGTCGGCCGCGTGCCAGGCGAGTGTCTTTTTGCAGCCCGAGGAAATCATTTTTTTCAGTCTCATTTGAGTTATCGACGGATTTTGGGGTACCAGTTTGAGATTCAGTTTCTTGGATATTAATTATCGCCAGCGGGAGATGTAAGGACACCGACCTGTAAATTTATGTCGTCCTCCGTTATTCCAGTTTTGTCCTTTCCTGGTTTTGTAATTCCCATTCTTGGCACTGGTACAATGAGGAGTCAGCTGTAGGTAATCTATATATTCTTCAGAGACCGCGTACCTCATGTCTCTCGGGAGTTCTAGCATTTTTCTAGGTTGCCTGATGGCTATAAATGTCAAGTCGAGTTACTCGTGGCTCTGGAATGACTCCTGGTGGACTCTGGGACCATATGCGATACCTGGATCTAACCTAGCTAGGCTGCAAAGCAAATGAACGCCCTACCTGCTTGTACTTAGGACTCCTCGGTCTTTTAAAGATCATAAACATTTTGGAAGCAGAATCCCATCTCAGTCATCATTGCTTTCCTTCTGGCATGCATACCTGGCGGAACTCAGCGAATAATTTTTGGTCTTAGATTTGGCCTGGGGGAGGGGTGGCACACCCGACTGTGCTCAAGTCTTACTCCTGGCTCTGTGCTCAGGGATCACCGCAGGTGGACTGTATGTGGTGGCTGGCATAGAAGCCTGGCAAGCTGCGTGCAGAGCAAACACCCTGTCCTTTGTATATATGTCCTGCTCCTGAATAAACACTTTGTTTATTGTCATTTTGAGGCCATAGCCATTGTGGTTTTAGGCCAGTTATGCTTTGTGTTCGGGGATCACTCTTGGTAGGAGGAGATAGGGATCGAACCCCGTCAGCCACACGCCAGGCAAGCTCCCTACCTACTCTGGCCCCATCAACAAACATTTGATTAAATGATAGTGTTTTTAGTCCGTAGACTATTTAGTTTTGTTACTGTCTTCTTACTGTGTGGTGAAATTAAACAATAAAATAAACTTCCATTTTGTTAGCAGGAGGAAGAGATCGTTCCTAATCTCTTAATAGTTTTTATGCATTTTTTTTTAATTAAGAGCTTGGTTTGGAAGTTTACAGTTGCAGAGAAACTCGGGTTCAAAAGTTTATGTCTCATGTCAAACCAGGATTGTCTCTTCTTTTTAGCAGGCTGCACCTGGCTTTATGTAACTAGCATGTGTTAGGAGGTACTGTGAATATCCCCAGAGTAAGCCAGGTCTACTTTTATGGACTATTTTACTTATAGTGTAGTGGAGATTAAGGTGTTAATTTAGTTACACCATATAAATAGTTTAAAAAAAAACTCAGGAAGTTAAAAGGGAAATGGGGCAGAGGAGAGGAGAAAGAGACAGAGACATTGAGGAGAAATATCTGCCATAGAGGCAAGCTAGAGGGAGACTGGAGATATTGGTGGCAGGAAATGTGTACTGGTACAGGGATGGATATTGGACAATGTAGGACTGAAACTCAATTATGAGGAACTTTATAACTGTATCTCTTACAGTGTTTCAATTTTTTTAATTATTGAAAAGAAAACAAAACAAAAACACCTAGGCAGTGGGCTGGGACACATCTCTTTGCATGTGGAAGGCCTGGATTGGATCCTTCCTACCTCTAGGTGTGGCCACAAAACAAGACAATAACACAGACAGAAGGCCCTCTCGGTACAGTGGAAAAAGCACTTGCCTTGCATGCACTGACCAGGGTTCTTTTCCTGGGACCTCTCATGGGTCCCTAGAACCATCATTAGTAAAGAATAGAGAGGAGGAGTGATCCCTGAACACAGATGGGTGTAATCCAAGCCCGTTTTCTACCCCAAACCGAGGCAGAAATTCTGTTGTAGTCTATGAAAGAGTGTTAGAAACCTAATCCAAATTTTGGGAACTAGGAACATACCAGACCCTGGGGAGTGGGGGAAAGGAGTTCCAATGAGAGGAGTGTAGTCTGTGTACTATAACCCCTGGTTTGAGGATAGGGCAAAGTCTTTCTCCAGAGAGGGGTGAGCCATAGCACATTTGCTACACCTGTGTGGCTGTGCATGTTCTTAGTTCTGTGTAGAGCCTGATGTCTATTCAGAAAAGTTTAGCAAATCCTCTTAAATTCTGGACTAGGGTTTTCAGAGGTCCATATGCTTTCTCTTCCTTACAAGCACTACAGCCAGATTTTATAAAGAAAATACACTTTCCTAGTAATTTTTTGTTTGTTTGTTTTTTGGGGTTTTTTTTTTTGGGCAACACCCGGCGGTGCTCAGGAGTTACTCCTGGCTGTCTACTCAGAAATGGCTCCTGGCAGGCACGGGAGGGGGGGGGGAGGGGGGGGAGGGGGGACCCATATGGGACAACGGGATTTGAGCCAACCACCTTTGGTCCTGGATTGGCTGCTTGCAAGGCAAACGCTGCTGTGCTATCTCTCCCGGCCCTTTCCTAGTAATTTTTTTGGTTGTGCTTTTGCTTTATTTTCAGGTGTTACTTACCTCATACTTTTTCTCTTTAATCTGGATAAGGGCCAGTAGGGAGGGTGGAAAGTCCAAAGAAGAAAAACAAGTGGGATTATGAGGTAGTGAGAAAGGCCTGCAAAAGTTTGACCTTATGAAGGATTGTATAGCTTTGACTTTGCACTTCAGACACAGACTTAAACTCTAACACATCATAGATTAGCATGTTACATTCTGATCATAAGTCTCTGCCCATTAGTGTTCTTATGTCAAAGGAACCTTTCAAATATGTTTTTACTTCTAAAGTAAAATGGTCTGTAGTTCTAATAGAGAAAACAGAAAAAATTAGATTTAGAAAGGGCAAATATGGGATTGGAGAGATAGTACAATGGGTAGGGACTTGCCTCTTACAAAGCCAAACTGAGTTCCATCCCTGACACCATAAATAACCCCCCACTCCCAAACTCACAAGGAGTGATCCCTGATCACTGGTAGGTAGGTCTCCAAAGCAAAAACAAAACAAACAAAAAGAGCAAATGTGGGAGTTGAAATTGCCAACCTAAAATAGAAGTTCCCCAGAACCAAATCTTCACTGTCCCTCCTCTCCTGGTTGACCATATTTGCTTTCTGGTAGTCATCCAAAGTAAAACAATTAGGTTCTCTCTTTCTGAACATTTGTCTCACAGAGGAATGTTTACTTAGCCTTTAAACTTCATGGTACCCTACTTATTTTTTCTCTTGCAACGGAGGCTGTATTGACCTGACTGGGATGTGATGAAAAATAAAGAGCTGTTAATGTACTGCACTGTTAACAATGCTATTGTTACTGAACTCTGTCAGCTTATTAAAACATTTTACTTTTCACAAAATATTCCAACATTTTGGTACTCTGAAACCACCAAGCACTTGAGTACTATATATGATATTATAATACAAAATGAAAATCTTTTTTTTTGGGGGGGGTCACACTCAGCAGCACTCAGGGGTTACTCCTGTTTCTGTGCTCAGAAATCACCCCTGGCGTGCTCGGGGAACCATATGGGATGCTGGGAGCCGAACCATCATCCGTCATGGGTTGGCCATGTGCAAGGCAAACGCCCTACCACTGTGCTATTCATCCAGCCTCTACAAAATTAAAATCTTAAATAGATTTCATATTAGAACCCTCCATCTTAATATCCCCCAAATGAAATACTATTTCCCAAATGTTGCAGGTGATTTGTGTGAATCGGAGAGGTGATAGTAGCCTGCAAAGGGGAGTCAGCATCCTTTCTCTTTATCTACCATGACTACCTAGGGAAGTGCTTGAGAACATTAAGACTTATAGAGTATGCCATAAATATGTAGAGGATGCACGTGTCTCAACAGTTCCACCCAGCTGTCATCAGACTGTGACTGAGTCCCACTGGAATTACACAGCAAAGGAAATAATCTCCACCATTTGATTTCTTGGGGAATCATGAAACTCAGACTGGAGCTAGGAATTGCTCTTTGCAGGAAAATGAATCATTCCTAACCTTTGCCCAGGTTCTTTTCAGGGCTGTCAACTTCCCTCACCTAAAAGAATTTTAGAAGATAATAGTAAAGTAAAATGGTTTTATTTAGTGGTTATAAAGAGGGAACAAAAGAGTAGCATATTTTATTGAGAGACATGGGTGCTTCTTGAGGGGATGCTCCATAAATCAAAAGGAATTATAGGTAAACACCAGAATGGGGAAGCCTGCCATTTGCCATTACAGTTTTTGGGTGTTTTTTTGTTTTTTTTTTTGTATGTTTTGGGTAACACCCAGTGTACTCAGTTGGTACTTCTGTCTCTCCACTCAGGAATCACTCCTGATATTGTTAAGGGGACCATGCAGGATGCCAGGGATTGAACCTGGGTTGACCATGTGCAAATCAAGTGCTCTACCCACTGTACTCTCTCTCCAGTCCCTAAGCCATTGAAAAATTCAACTTAATAGACTTTTCTCCCATGTGGAGCTTTCTATGTAGTGATGAGCCTATTGCTAGGGTTTTGCTAAGGAGAAGTGATTTGAAGTTTTGTTGATTCACCTTAATGCTCTTGTCTTTTGTTTCTACTGGGACTTCTCCTTAGGGGAAAGGGAGGTTCATCTTTCTATATATCTGTCTTTCAGTGCTAACACTGGCCTTATAATCTTATCAACCTCAGGTCCTGTTTTCATAAAGTGGGTTCAGTAATTCATTCAATAACATCTTGATTTATTTATCTCCCAAGAACTCTGCCAACTCTCTTCCTGTCTCCCCCATCTACCTTTGACAATAAATATCAGATTCAAAATATTCTTTGTTGTTGTTGTTGTTGTTGTTTACTTTTGGGCCATACCCAGCAGTGTTCAAGGGTAACTCCTGGCTCTGTACACTGGAATCACTTCTGGCTAACTCAGGGAGCCATATGGGATGCCAGAGATTGAATCCAGGTTGGCTGTGTAAAAAGGCCAGCACTTTATCAGCTGTACTATCTCTTCCTTCTCCAGGATATAAAATATTCTTAAGTCTTTGACTAGTTATTATAGCTTGGTATATATCAAGAAACTTCAACTCTCTTTGGGAGGATATGAGTTGACACTATGATTTGTAAGACAAAACAAATAATTAGATAATATTGACCAATAACATTAAGAAGGTGCTATAAAGTATGGAATGGAAAATGCTAGAAATTGAAGGCAGTTTGGGGATGGAGAGGTAGCATGAGGTAGGGCGTTTGCCTTACATGCAGAAGGACGGTGGTTCGAATCCCGGCACCCCATATGGTCCCCCGAGTCTGCCAAGAGCGATTTCTGAGCGTAGAGCCAGGAGAAACCCCTGAGCGCTGCTGGGTGTGACCCAAAAACCAAACAAACAAACATTTTGAGGAAAATATAAGATGAATCTTTGTATAGAGAGAGGTGTATATCATCTTCTGTCAAAACAGTCTATAAAACTAGAATACATATTATTACCCTATACTTATATTTATATTGCAATGTACTCTTATTTACTTTTTTGGTTTTGGGGGCCACAGCCAGTGATATACGGGGGTTACTCCTGCTTCTGCACTCAGGAATTACTCTTGGCAGTGCTTGGGGTTCCATCCATGCAGGATGCTGGCCATGTGCAGGGCAAACTGTTTTCTATACTATTCTCTCCAGCCCCAGATACTCTTTAATATTTCTGCTTTGTGGTTTCTTTAGAAAATCGTGCAATATATGCACCTAATTTTTAGAATTATCAAATTTTTACATTGGCTTCTGAGGGTTAAACCTCCCTCAACTATATTTTATGTCTCCGTAGAACTTAACACTGTTCTCTAGTTTAGCAAAAATTTATAATATTTATGGTTATTTGAGTAGTATGAAGCATTGTTATCCTTGCCTATGACTTATTTGGCTCTAAAACAGAGATTTCCAGATTTCTTTTTATTTTATTTTGTTTCTCATTTGTTTTGCATTTGGGACCATACCCAGTTATGTCCAGGGCTCTGTGCTCAGGGATCACTCACAGCAGTGTTCAGAGGACCTGATGTAGTTATAAAGATTGAACCCAGGTTTTCTGGATGCAAGGCAAGTGTCATCTCTCTACTACCCCATTTTTAGAAGAAAACTCACACAACAATCTACTGGAAATTATTTCTTTTTTTTTTTATCTTTATTTAAACACCGTGATTACAAACATGATTATAGTTGTATGATTACAGTCATGTAAAGAACACCCCCCTTCACCAGTGCAACATTCCCACCACCAATTTCCCAGATCTCCCTCCTCCCCACCCCCCGGAAATCTATTTCTTTAAGCAAAGTGTATACCCACCATCATTTGCACCTACTCATTATAACAATACCAATGAAAGACTGAGAGAGATAAATGTATTGTCCCTACATTCATCCTTGTGTCAGTTTGTCCATCCTGTCTCAGTAGTGTGAATGACTTTATCCATTGCTGTTCAGTTTTCTCTGCAGCATTCACGCACCCCTGCTCAGCAGTAAAGCCACTATTCAGAAGTTCCTCCTAGAAGTATACTAGAGGCTAGAAAGGATGACGTTATTTCTGGGAGGGATATGGTAAAATTTATTTTGGGACCCAGACTACTATGACTTAGACCACATTTTTTTTTTTTTTTTTTGGTTTTTGGGCCACACCCGGCGGTGCTCAGGGGTTACTCCTGGCTGTCTGCTCAGAAATAGCTCCTGGTAGGCACGGGGGACCATATGGGACACCGGGATTCGAACCAACCACCTTTGGTCCTGGATCAGCTGCTTGCAAGGCAAACACTGCTGTGCTATCTCTCCGGGCCCTAGACCACAGTTTCATAGAAAAAAAATCATTGTAAGTTAATGATATTTTTTTCTTTTTTTTTTTTTTTTTTTGGTTTTTGGGTTTTTGGGTCACACCCGGCGGTGCTCAGGGGTTACTCCTGGCTGTCTGCTCAGAAATGGCTCCTGGCAGGCACGGGGGACCATATGGGACACCGGGATTCGAACCAACCACCTTTGGTCCTGGATCGGCTGCTTGCAAGGCAAACACCTCTGTGCTATCTCTCCGGGCCCAGTTAATGATATTTCAAAAACATTTTTTTTTTTTTTTTTTTTTTTTTTGGTTTTTGGGCCACACCCGTTTGACACTCAGGGGTTACTCCTGGCTATGTGCTCAGAAATCGCCCCTGGCTTGGGGGGACCATATGGGACGCCGGGGGATCGAACCGCGGTCCTTCCTTGGCTAGCGCTTGCAAGGCAGACACCTTACCTCCAGCGCCACCTACCCGGCCCTCAAAAACATTTTTATCTCTCATTAAAAAAAAAAAAAAACCAAAAACTTCACAGGTCTGAAGAGAAAGTACAGCAAGTGAGGTGCTTGCCTACCACAGCGCAGATGTGGTTTCTATTCTTGCCACTGCCTATGGTCCCCCAACTACCACCAGGAGTGATCCCTGAGCACAGAACCAGAAGTAAGCATTGAGCACAGTTGAGTGTGGCCCCCAAACAAAGCAAAGTAAAACCAACCATATCATGTTGTCGTTGCTGTTTTTAATTTGGGGGCCCACACCTGGTGAGCGTCTTTATGGCTCTTTGTTCATGTATCATTCCTGGTAGGACTCCGAGGACCATATGTGTGTGCCAGGGATCAAACATGGGTCAACCAGATGCAAGGCAAATACCTTACTGAGGTACTATCTGACCCATCAATGTTCTTTTATAATTTAGAACATCTGGTAAAACCCCCTTTTATATATAGTTAACCATAAAGAATTCCTTAGCTATAAAGAATAAATACCCTTAGGGTCCCAGGAGCACTGAGTCTAATGAAAGCTTAATATCTAGTTTTTATCCATATTTTTTTCCCAAAAAGCTGCAACAGTCAGCATTCCCACCAGTAGTGAGTGAGGGCCCCTTTTTAGCACATTAACGCCAACACTGGTTATTTTTATTCTGTATGGTGAACTGGCTGTTGAAAGGAGGTAAAGTGATATGCACGATACCCTTTCCATAATAATATTCTAAACCCCAATGCCTAAAAGGAAAAGAGAAAAAAGAAAAGTGCCTGCCATGGAGTCAGGGTTGGGGACAGTAGGAAAACTGGAAAACAGGTAGCATTGGTGGAGAAAAGTGAATACTGGTAAAGGGATAAGTGCTTGAACATTGCACAATGGGAACTGTACAATTTTCAATTGTTCAATTTGAACAAATTTCAATATTGAACAATTGTGTAACTTTGTATCTCAGGATGATTCAATAAATTAAAAAATTCTTTTGCATCATTCATTGTAGTAATCAGTCACAGTATAAGAAGGCAAATGTATTGATGGTCTTTAAAATGACATGAAGCAGTGTTGTTTCTTGAATTTCTTCTCTTAAACCTTCCACAGTGCAATGTTTCAACTCTCCCCCCCCCCCCCCCCATCCTAGCCTCTTTTCTACTTCGTTTCTTTTCTGTGTAAACCACCTACCCCTCTGCTGGTTGATCCCCTCATTATGCAATTGGAATATCCTGGCTGAGAAATGCTGCTCTAGAGATTGGTTACAGTGATCTAATAGAATTTACCCCTTACTCTCATTTTTTTTTTGGGGGGGGGGGTCACACCCGGCGGTGCTCAGGGGTTACTCCTGGTTGTCTGCTCAGAAATAGCTCCTGGCAGGCACAGGGGACCATGTGGGACACCGGGATTCGAACCAACCACCTTAGGTTCTGGATTGGCTGGATCGGCTGCTTGCAAGGCAAGCACCGCTGTGCTATCTCTCCAGGCCCCCCTTACTCTCATTTTCTAATAACTCTCTTAGAATGTTTTCCAGTGAAATAATTTGAGGGATGCCTTTAATTTCTTATAACATTTAACTTTGAATATCACTGCTTAGCTATTCTCTAGAGTACCCGACTTTGGCATTTAAACATATGACTAGAGATAAAAACAAATAATTTGCAAGGTATTGTTGGTTAGGATAAATAAGGAAGCATAACTTGTAAGCCAGATATACACTGTATCTACAAATATTCTTTTCTAATTCCCCTCTAAATTTCACCAATACGAATAAATCCTTGTTGATACTGGCTAGAATAATGCTTTGTAACTCTGCAAAAACCTTGTTCTCCTACACTTCTCAGAATGGTAAGTTTTTTTGTTGACATAGTGATCCTAGCCTTATAATTCTGTTTTCTCTGTGCTGTGTTTTTTTTGTAGCAGCTACCATTTAGATGGGGAAGAACTTCTTAAAGTGCTGATTAATTATGAATGAGAGACTTTTTAAATGAGGTTTATCATTTTTCTAATATAAATTTTTCATCTTGCAGAAAAATTAAGAGCTTAAGACATGTCTCTCCTTCATTACAGTTAAAAATATCTGTAGTGTACTTACTGCAATACCATTTTTTCTTTTTTATTTGCTTGCTACAGTTTGTAATTTTAGGAGTCATCATCAAATAGCATCACTTTGTTTATGTACACTGCCTTTAGGGGCTCTACAGATCTGTTTTACAAAATACCTTCAACTCCATTTTGCAGAGGTATTTTGCAGTTTAGTTATCTTTCCATTTATACAAATCTTTGAAAATAGATCAGAACCTCTTTGAAAGCAGGAAACTGTTTAAGTGACTTTTCCTCCTGATAATGTAAACAGTTCTTGAACATAGTCGTCAAAGAATACATCAAGAGACTTTGATTTGATTCCATTTAAGAAGCTATGTTTTTCCCTCAGTTATAGAATATGAAATATAGGGATTGGTTGAGTAAAAAAATAGGCCATATTTTATGATAAAAACCTAACTTTTTTTTTTTTTTTTTGGTCTTTGGGTCATACCCAGCGGTGCTCAGGGGTTACTCCTGGCTCTCTGCTCAGAAATCGCTCCTGGCGGGCTTGGGGGACCACATGGGATGCCGGGATTTGAACCACCTTCCTTCTGCATGCAAGGCAAATGCCCTACTGCTGTGCTATCTCTCTGGCCCCAGACCTAACCATTTTTAGTTGTTCATAATATAGAAGCATCTCCAATAAACCCTCTCACACAGGCTGCATTATCTAAAATTAAAGAGATTTCACCTACTGTCTCTTAAGAAAAAATAGATTTTTCTCTTGGTTCTTCTCCTTCTCCTTCTCCTTTTCCTTCCCTCCCTCTCTCCCTCTCTCCCTCTCTCCCTCTCTCCCTCTCTCCCTTCCTTCCTTCCTTCCTTCCTTCCTTCCTTCCTTCCTTCCTTCCTTCCTTCCTTCCTTCCTTCCTTCCTTCCTTCCTTCCTTCCTTCCTTCCTCTCTCCCTCCCTCCCTCCTTCTCTCCCTCCCTCCCTCTTTCCCTCCCTTTCTCCCTTCCTTCACTCCCTCTCTCCTTCCTTCCTTCAAGAAAAAGAAAGAAGAAAAAATAGATTTTTCTCTCTGAGAATTCAAATCTAAAATCAGTTCACAATGTGTGGGAACTAAAAGTTGCAGTAGCTTTGCTTTACTTTTTTAGCTCCTGAGATTGTTTACTGCCTGTTTCGATACAGCTTTGTCCCAAGTGAGAATATGTTGATGAAATGGAGGTTGACCAGGCATGAAGGTAGAAGAGCCCAGTAGGCAGGTTGAGCTATACCCATCAAGTACTTTTAGGGTATCCTATCCAGATCTACTTCAAGAGAACCCAGTGACAGATGTATGAGTGACCTGAATCTGTGGCATTTGTATTTAGGTAGATAGTTGGTAAATATTTATCTAATATTCATTAAGTAAATAGTTGAAATTCCCCTTATTCTTAATCTATATTACTAAAATTTCTCATTATAAATCAACTTTCTACTATAAATAAAATGGTTTTAATTAGTCTTAGAAAAGTTCTGTTAAGGGGCTGGAGAGGTGGTACTAGAGGTAAGGCCTTGCAAGCTCTAATCTAGGATAAACTGCGATTCGATCCCCTGGTGTCCCATATAGTCCCCCCAAAGCCAGGAGCGATTTCTGAGGGCATAGCCAGGAGCAACCCCTGAGTGTCAAACGTATATTTGGGCTCAAAAAAACCAAACAAACAAACAAAAAAAGAAATGTTCTATTAAGTTAATAGATTAGGAGCCGGAGCAGTGACGCAAGTGGTAGGGCATTTGCATTGCACACGCTGACCTAGGACAGACAGTGGTTCTATCCCTTGGCATTCCATATGGTCCCCCAAACCAGGACTGATTTCTGAGCACATAGCCAGGAGTAACCTCTGAGTATCTCCAGATGTGACCCAAAAACAAAACGACGACAACAAAAGATAATAGATTATTAGGGTTTGGTCATTTTATCAGGTGGAGTGTACCAGTTGGAGGTAGAAAACCTAACTCAGAGCCATAGTACAGCAAGTAAAATGTTTGCCTTGTACACAGTCGATTTGAGTTTGATCCCTGGCACCCCTTATGATTCTTTGAGACCAGCAGGAGTGATCCCTGAGTACCTTTGGTGTAACCCCCAAACAAAAGCAAAATGTGCCATAGATAGAAATATTAATTTTCAAACTGCTTCACATTCAGTTCTCAAGAATGATCAACCACTAATTGGGGGCTAGAATTATCTATAGAAACCAATAGTAGACTTAACTATTATTTTGGGTTGCTTTCTATGTATATTACTTGAAGATGATAGTTTTCCAGGGGCTTGCTACATGATTTTTTTCTTCTGTAAAGGGGGCAGGTAATTATAGGGCCAAATACATTTGGAAACCTCTGCTGTATATTCCCTTTTGTCATAATTACTATTCTTTATAATGTGAGTTTGCTTCCTTATAGAAAAAAAAGGGAGTCCTTTCCTGCATTTATGAAATAAGAGTTCTTTCTCTTCATAAAATCATATCTAGTTCTGGTCCCTGGATATGATCAGGATATCTATGCTCTTGTACAGAGTAAATCAAGTCTGTTTTTCTTATTTGCTTGTTATCAGGTAGGGATCATGAAAAAGATACCAACATGTTGGTGGTGCAGAGCAGTAAGGCATCTGCCTTGCTGGCGCTAGCCTGGGACTGACAGTGGTTTGAACCCCCAGCATCCCATATGGTCCCCCAAGTCAGGAGTAACCCCTGAGCGTCATTGGGTGTGGCCCAAAAAAAGAAACAAAAAAAGGCATACCAGTTATGGTTGGCTTCAAATAAATTAACCTGATCATTATCTGCCATCTCCAGTTTGCTGATTTACAATTATGGCATTTATCTTGCTTTACCACGAACCTCCAATAATCAAAAATAAAACTTAGAGGCCGGAGAGATATAGCACAGCGGTAGGGCACTTGCCTTGCATGCAGCCGACTCAGGATGGATCTGGATTCGATTCCCAGGATCCTATATGGTACCCTGAGTCTGACAGGAGCGATTTCTGAACACAGAGCCAGGAGTAACCCCTGAATGCCGCCTGTGTGGCCCTACCCCCCTCACCCCCCCAAAAAAAAACTTAAAAAAAAAATACCTCCAACAATCAAAATTAAATACCTCCAACAATCTTACAAATGCCTTAAATACCTCCAACAAGCAAAACTTAAAAAATTTAAATACCTCCAACAAATAAAAGTAAAGCTTAAAAAATTAATAATAGGGGCTGGAAAGATGGCATGGAGGTAAGGCATTTGCCTTGCATGCAGAAGGACGGGTGATTTGAATCCTGGCATCCCATATGGTATCCTGAACCTCCACCAGGAGCAATTTCTGAGCATAGAACCAGGAGTAACCCCTGAGCGCTGCTGGGTGAGACCCAAAAACCAAAAAAAAAAAAAAAAAGAAAAAAGAAAAAAAAAAGAAAGAAATTAGTTCTTTACAGGTGTTTGAGTTATTTCTTCATTTCTGTTTTTAGTGCACCATGGTCTAAAACAGTAGTATGATTTGTATCTAGTCTAGACTTTGTGGAGTGTAGGAGTGTATTTTTTATCCAAAACAAGTAAATTTTGTTTACTTGGGTTTTTTGTTTTTGTTTTTTTTGGGCCACACTGGTGACACTCGGGTTACTCAGAAATCGCTCAGAAATTTCTCCTGGCTTGGGGAACCAACCATAGAGGATGCTGGGAATCGAGCTGTGGTCTGTCCTAGGTCAGCCACGTGCAAGGCAAACACCCTACTGTTGCGCCACCACTCCGGTCCCTCAGTTATTTTTAAATGGAATGGATTTCTCAAAGCTTGAGTCCTATCAGGTATTTCTTTATTATGAGAGTAGTTTTCAGACTTCCATTATTAAATAACAGTTTTAAAAAGCTCTGAAGCTCCCAGCTCGAGAATATTTCATGATATGTGATTGCTAGGAGCCATTTTTCAGACTCCATAAGACCATGTCACAGGCTAAAGCTGTGCTCCAGATTCTTTCCCCCCCCCCCCCCCAATACTATTTCAGATGACTTAAAGCAGGAGTCTCAAACTCAATTTAACTGCGGGCCGCAGGAGGCAAAGTCGGGGTGATCCTTGAGTGCAAAGTCAGTAGTAAGCCTTGAACATTGGGGGGTGTGACCCAAACAACTAAAACAAAACAAAACAAAAAAAGATTCCTCTAGGGCAGGGGCACAAAATGTTGTACGGAGGACCATTTGCAGCCCGTGGGCCGCAAGTTTGAGACCCCTGACTTAAAGGGAATATGTATACCTCCTTCAAATATTTCTTTAGTTATATTTCCTTAATAGATGTAATTCTTATTGTCTATCTTATGTAGTGGCAGTTTTCCCCATTCCTTTTCTGGGATCTATGTAGTGGAAATTCTAGTCAATAAGTTTGTCTTGAATTCTGAGTTCATGTTAGAACCAGGTTATCAGGTTATTGTTATTTTTACCCCCATATGCACCAGTAGTACCATGTATCATTGTTTCTTTTTACATAGACACATTAAAATAGGGAAATCGTACATGTGCAAACAAGTTCTTATCTAATAGGGAGGGATAGGAACATATAAATTTTATGTTGCAATGGGGCCTTACACCCTGAACACTTGCCATAGTGACTTTGCTTAGGCTTCAGAAGATCGGACATTGGCCATTTACCCCTGCACCTTGGATCCCATCTATGGAACCTGCACTGTTTTCTACACCAGTACCAGGAATTGGACTTCTACCAGGGAAGGCCCTAATGCTGCCCTGGCAACAAATTGCTCCAGAGTGGGTTCATATGACCATTTGGTAACAGCAACAATATGCTTTCAAGGCAGGGTTCTTTTGCATTGCCACCTAATGGTGAGATGAAACCAGAAGACGCTCCAGGTCATCCTGATTTTGACATAGAATCTATACAAAAACCAGGATCTCTAACTACAGAAACCTGACCACAACAACTGTGATAGTGAAGAACTTTTACTGGGACCACAGAGATAGACTTTAGGGTTAGACAACTTAGTATGGCCAGAGCCTGTAGTTAGTCTTATGGCAGGATGTTTCATAGGTAAGGTCTCCCTGTTTTTAGGCAAAGGTTTTCCTTTCTATTTTCCCCATATTTTGCTGTGCCAATTACAAAACAAACCAACAAAAAACCAACTGCCACAGACCCACCTTTTTTATTGTATTTTTTTTCAATCTCTTATCTTTTAAATTGGGAGTCTTGCCTTTCTCATAAAACCTTGGGACACTGATTACTTCATTTTATCACATATTCCCACATTTTTCTATAAAACAAAGAAATAAAGAAAGAAATATTGAAGACCAGGCACCAGGTGGTCTTGGATGCATTGGAGGGGAAATAAGGACAAAACTAAATATCCAAGCCAAAGTCAATGATAATAAAATCAAGGGACCTAAACTTTAATCTAAACTTAAAGAGCTCTGTTGTACTGCAGGCCAGGGGGCCAAGGGTGGTGGTATAGGATATACTCTGGAGCCATTGATAGAGTGAGGTAGATATTGGTGGTCGGAAAGCCCCTGACTCATTGTATATCTGAAATTCAACTATGAAGGACTCTGTAGATCACAATTGTTTCAATAAAATAAATTTTATTTTATTTTTTTGGTTTTTGGGTCACACCCGGCAGTGCTCAGGGGTTACTCCTGGCTCTACGCTCAGGGGACCATA
Source organism: Suncus etruscus (assembly GCF_024139225.1). Taxonomy (NCBI): domain Eukaryota; kingdom Metazoa; phylum Chordata; class Mammalia; order Eulipotyphla; family Soricidae; genus Suncus; species Suncus etruscus. The sequence goes on along the minus strand of NC_064854.1, from coordinate 51,259,059 downwards.
TGGGATGCCGGGATTCGAATCATCGTCCTTCTGCATGCAAAGCAAACACCTTACCTCCATGCATTTCTCCAGCCCCCAAATTTTTTAAAAAGCTCAAAATGAATGATGTAAGCCAAATATTGGAGTTAATTTTTTTCTGATATAAAGGACAATAATATAGATGATAATAAGTCTTTATAATCTTTGAAACTTTTACTACTGAACCATTTAGGACATCGAATGGTTCTTTCTAATACAAAGCAGATATTGGGGACAGAATGGATAGGGTGTTTGTCTTGCATGCAGCCCCGAGCCTACCAGTAGTAATCTCTGAGCACAGAACCAGGAGTAAGCTTTGACTACTACAGGATGTGGTCCCAAAAGAGAAAATGTTATGTGATTTGTAAGAGTCTATTTACAGTAAATTACCATCTTCCCAACTAAAAAGAAAAGGTTAGTTAATACGTTTATTGTCAATGTTACAAACATTTCGTTTTCTCTTTGCAATTTTATTTACAACTAAGTTTTTATTAGACTTGTAAAAATTCATAAAACTTGTTTTAAAGTTATTGTTTCCTATTTTTGTTTTTCAGACTTTTTGTTTAAGTTCTTGGTTATTGGAAATGCAGGAACTGGAAAGTCTTGTTTACTTCATCAGTTTATTGAAAAGAAATGTAAGTAAAACAAATGGTTGGCAATTCATAATGTCTTCTAACAGTTCTTTGGTTTAGTTTTATTTATAGCAAAATTTCTGAATATCTTTTCAAGGAAAAAGTGATATAAATATTTAAAATAGTATTGAACATAGTTAAACTTCTAGTAGTATGACTGTATGACTTATTGTTAGTACTTTGGTTTTATGGTGCTTTTCTTTTCATTATATAGTTAACCTTACTTTATATTATCTGTGTACTTAAATAAATTATGACTATACAGATGACAGCAGAGGGTTTCCATCTGATGACAGGAAGCAACCTCTCTCCCCATTCAAAAGTACCAGTCGTACCTTGTAAAATGTGTGTTTCTTAGTGTTCTTGTTTGAAATTAAGGCAGATGCTGTCATCAGTTTTATTTTACAGATAAAGAAACAGGAGTTGCTGTGTGTTTGGGGGATGATCATGTAAGTTAGTCTCGAAACCAGGCCTTTTAGTCATATAAACCATGTTTTGACATTGGCATTTTTAGTGATTTGTAAAGAGGGTGTGGGCTTGTGTTTTTTTGTTTTTTAATTTAGGAACCATGATTTACAAAGCTATTGATAGCAGTTCAGGCTTTCACTATTCCAGCTCAAAATGTACCACTAGTTTCAGCATCCCTCCCCCAGTGACCAAGAAAGACTTTGTGCTTCTCCTCACCCTTTTTCCTTAACAAATTGCCTTTTTTTAATAATTTACTTAGCCATAGTTTGTCACATGCTTACACCAGAATCATATCTTATAAGTTTGATTTATATAAATATAGCTCACTTAAAGGAAATGTCCAAGACATTTTATTGCAGATCAGCCAGGTAGGTTGATGACTAGGTTTGACAGGCACTTTAAATAAACAATGTCTTTATAATATTACAAAGAATGGTGGAGAATTACATATGTTTTATTTTGTTAATAGTAGGAAAACAAAACCCATTAATTTAATATATTCATCTTTTTTTTTTGGTTTTTGGCTTTTGGGTCACACCCGGCAGTGCTCAGGAGTCACTCCTGCCTCCATGCTCAGAAATTGCTCCTGGCAGGCAAGGGGGACCATATGGGATGCCAGGATTTGAACCACCGTCCTTCTGCATAAAAAGCAAATGCCTTACCTCCATGCTATCTCTCCGGCCCCTAATATATTCATCTTAAGTTTGGTAGGGGGCCGGAGAGATAGCATGGAGGTGAGGCATTTGCCTTTCATGCAGAAGGTCATTGGTTCGAATCCCGGCGTTCCATATGGTCTCCTGAGCCTGCCAGGAGTGATTTCTGAGCTTGGAGCCAGGAATAACCCCTGAGCTGCCGGGTGTGACCCAAAACCAAAAAAAAAAAAAAAAAAAAAAAAAAAAAAAAAAAGTTTGGTTGGTAGGAACCAGGGTGAAAGAAACATCATAAAATGTCTTGGTAAAGAACTCTGAAGAAGAAAAAAAAAGTAAAATACTATAATATCCAAGAACAAAACTCAATATTTGTGAACAAATATTTTCAACAAAAGAAATGAAGTAAAGAATGTCTCTTCAGCAAATGGTGCTGGGAAAACTGGATAACCACATGTAAAATCTTAAAGCTGGCCCCCAACAAGAATATCTCAAGAGCCTGAGAGGTGGCTCGAGAGATAAGGTGTCTGCCTTGTAAGCGCTAGCTTAGGACGGACCTTGGTTATATCCCCCGGTATCCCATATGGTCCCCCCAAGCTAGGAGTGATTTCTGAGCGCATAGCCAGGAGTAACCCCTGAGCGTCGAAACAGGTGTGGCCCAAAAACCAAAAAAAAAAAAAAAAAAAAAAAAAAACCCAGGTGGGTTCCTGGGAGGAGCTGATGGGGCACCCGGGGTTTTCCCCACTCCCAGGCCGGGCCTGGCCGGGTCCCTGGCCTAGGGTGGGGAGCAAATCCCTGAACTCTGGGCTTGGGAGGGTCTCCCTCCCTTCCCGGAGCAGGATTTTTAGCCGGCATGGACAGGCAGCTGGCAGGCCCCCCCATATGCCAGCGGCCGCATGGTCCAGCCTAGGGTAGGGGGCTTGGATGGGGTCAACCGAGCCCCCTCCCCCATTCCTCCGGATCTCCAGGTGGGTTCCTGGGAGGAGCTGATGGGGCACCCGGGGTTTTCCCCACTCCCAGGCCAGGCCGGGCCGGGTCCCTGGCCTAGGGTGGGGAGCAAATCCCTGAACTCCGGGCTTGGGAGGGTCTCCCTCCCTTCCCGGAGCAGGATTTTGAGCCGGCATGGACAGGCCTAGGGTGGGGCTTAGGGGGTGGAGTTTGATTTGGTGGGTGGCAGATAGCTGCTTAGTTATACTCAGTCTGTCACTGGTAATTTCATACCAGTCTACATTTTGCAAACCGCGCGAACACTTGCTCCTTCCAACCATCAGTACCCCAGATTTACCCTTCTTAACTTCAGTAACACATAGTTCTAATCTCTGACCTAAGACATACAGTATATGTAACAAATCCCAGAACTATTTAGAAGGACATAAATTGAACACATATATCTTTTGAATATTTTAATGGTATTTTCTTTAGCTGATGTAACACTCTATATAGTCTTCTACCATGATGTTTCTATTCACTTTTCATCTTGTCTTTTCTTTGTAAGCTGTTCAGTAAGGATTGTTGGTGGAACTGTCCCCCAGTTTGATGCCTATGATTGAACTATGTCATGGAAATTGCTGGTCTTGTTCCTAGTGCCTCTAGATGCACCAATAACGCCCCATGGCATTGATTCTTGTTTGCATAGACACATTAAAATGGGAAAACATCATACATACAGATAAGTTCTTATCTAATAAATCTCAGTACAAGGTACCTTACACCCTGAACATTGATATAATGACCTGGCACAGGCCTCAGAAGAATGGGCATCCTCCATTCACGCCGGAACCAGGCAAGCTAACTATGAAACATCCAAGGTCTTTTACAGCAACAGCTGGAAGCAGTCCTCTACCAGGAAAGACACTACCAAGGGTCTGACATCGACCTCTTAAAAAGAGACTTCCGTTTACACTGAGAAGACTTGACAGCAACAATGACCTGCTCTACAGGACATGGTTCTCTCTAGTCCCCCTTAAGTGTGAGGTGAAACGAGAGGATGCTCTGCACCTCCCCGACTGCAATATGGGAGATGCAGACTCCAGGATCTTTAATACAGAAGCATGATACCAACAACAGAGACTATGTGAGGAATGGAGGTGTATTGCCACTACAGACGATGACTTGAATTGAACAAACTAATTTGCCTGGAGCCTAGAGTCAGTCCTGTGCCAGGAAACTTCAGGGGTAAGGTCTCCTTGTATTTAGACCATAATTTGTCTTTCCATGTCCCTTATGTTTTGGTGGGCCTATGCAAACAAATGCCACTTTAATTCCATTTTTTACTATGTTCCCTTGACTCCAATTCTTTTTTTTTTTTTTGGTTTTTGGGCCACACCCTGTGATGCTCAGGGGTTACTCCTGGCTATGCGCTCAGAAGTTGCTCCTGGCTTCTTGGGGGACCATATGGGACGCGGGGGATCGAACCACGGTCCGTCCTAGGCTAGCGCAGGCAAGGCAGGCACCTTACCTCCAGCGCCACCGCCCGGCCCCTTGACTCCAATTCTTAAGAAAAACAAGCCACTAAAACTTTTGATGTTAACTTAAACTAGTTAGCATGTGCATGGAACTAGAGAAATGTACGTTGCCCTCAATGTTTAAGGAGTTACATAAGTCTAATGTCTTTAGATTATATTGTGTGCTGCTAAGAAATAGTATGTACTACAACTGGGGATTTGAGGGACAAAGTAATTGTATTGTACAGGGGTTCAGTTTTGTTTTTCTTAATGTTCTTTGGCTGAAAGTTCAAGGCTGGGATATCATCGATGGGACTACCGAGAATTCTGTTTATGGGTGATTGGGCTTCCACTGTAACTTTACCCGGTCCTCTTTCTTTGCATCTTTGTTGTCATAATTAAAATAATAAAAAATAATTAAAAAAAAAACAAAAAAAAAAGAATATCTCAAAAGACTTAATGGGGATGCCTATATTTCCTTTGTATGTTTGATACCTCTATAATAATACCTCTTAGTGAGTTTATTTCCAAATATAAAGGCAGCCTCCTTCATTACTTATTTTTTATTTACATTTTTTCAAATTTATTTTTATTTCTTATATATTTTATTTCTTATACATATGTATATATATATATGTATGTATGTATGTATGTGTGTGTGTGTGTATATATATACATATATATATATATAAAACTTCACCTGTTCTGGTTCTGGTTCTGCTTGATACAAAAACCTGGAAGAAAAAGTCTTGCCTGGGATAAAAGCTCAGGTCAAAACCAGGGCACAGAGATTGTGTAGCCTGATATTCTTACCCCCAAATACACCAGCAATATAATATGGCATCATTCCCTTTTGCATAGGCACTCTAAAAAAGGGGAAATCTTATGCACAGAAACAAGCTCTTATCTACTATAGATAAGAACTCATACATATTATAATACAGGGGCACCTCCCACCCTCAACATGTGTCATGTGGACCCAACTTAGTCTCCATATGCTCAGACCATTCCAATCCCAAACTCCAGATCCCAGGCATAGAACTGACACAGTTCCTAGAAACAGCACCAGGAACCAAACTTTTCCCTTGAGAAATTCCTAATACCACTCTGGAACCAACTTGCACCAGTTTTGATATGACATCCTGACAGTGAGGAAATGGCAACAACTTGATCTAAGAATGGGTTGTCCTATCTCATCACCTCTAATGGTAAGATGAAATCAGAAGACATGTCATCCTTTGCTCTGTGCAAAAACCAAGATCGCTAACTACAGAAGACTGACTTTGACAAACATGACTGGGAAGAACCTATCGTGGGACCAATAAGAAAGATTCTAGCCTAGGCTTCAGCCTAGGATTTGTACAAAAATTAAGATCTCTAATTTCCAGTGGTCTGACTCTGACAACTGAGACAGAGCAGAACTTCTTCAACCATAATGAAAGATTCTATCCTAGGCTTTCTCCTAGGATCTCAGCAAAAACAAGACCACTAATTACAGAAGACTGATTATAAAAACAGTGATGAAACAGAACTTCTAGAACCGTAAAGAAAGACTATATCCTAGCCTTCATCCTGTGACCTACGCAAATACCAAGATCTCTAGCCACAGAGACATGATGCTATTATCCTCAACTGAGCGGAAAGTTTCCTGTCACCATAAAAAGACCTTGCGGTGTGAAAATGAGCATATATGAAACCTGTAGTTGTTTCCATGGCAGTATGCTTCAAGGGTGGAGAAACACTGTATCTCTTGGGCCAAGGGAATTACCTTTCTAATTTCCCCAATACTTACTGTGCCTCTGCAAAAACAAAACAAAATGGGGCCAGAGAGATAGCACAGCGATAAGGCGTTTGCTTTAGATGCAGAAGGACGGTGGTTCGAATCCCGGCATCCCATATGGTCCCCAAGCCTGCTAGGAGCGATTTCTAAGCATAGAGCCAGGAGTAACCCCTGAGCACTGCCGGGTGTGACCCCCCCCCCAAAAAAAAACCCCAAACCAAAACAAAACAAAACAAAAATTCACAAAATCTTGCCACTCCATCTCTCCTTCCTTTGTTTTTTGTTTTTTTTTTTCTTATTTTTTCTTTTTCTTCTCTTTTCTATTTCTTTCTTTCTTTTGTTTTTTAAATTTTTTTATTTTCTTCATTCTTGTGATTATTATATAATGGTGATTGTTTTTAGTAGCTGGGTGCTTTTTTTTGTAGTTGCTTTTTGTTTTTTGTTTTGTTTTTCTTCTTTCCCTTTCTTCTTTTAAATTGATATTTATAACCTCTAGACGGAATCCTCCCAGTTTTTTTTTTCTTTTTCTTTTTTCCAACAGAACCACATAACTTGAATCACCTTGTTCTGCCTCATGAATTGAGGGGGGGAGGAATGGAGGGTACCAGGACCAAACGGTCATATGAACATTAAGTGGAAATAAAAAATGATCAGACTCAACACCAAACCCACAGTCAAGGACAACAGAATTCATACCCAATCTACAACAAGCTATACACGGAGGGGAGCAATTATGCTAGCAGTCTGGGGAGCAAATGAGGGAGATAATGGATGCATGCTGGGAACAGGGGTAGAGAGAGGACAACTTGGAGGTGGGAATGGATCTGATTTATTGTCATTTGTACCTTAAATACTACTGTGAAATATTTTTAATTCACTTTGGTCACAATAAAATTTTTTTTTCGGGCCACACCCGTTTGATGCTCAGGGGTTACTCCTGGCTAAGTGCTCAGAAATTGCCCCTGGCTTGGGGGGACCATATGGGATGCCGGGGGATCGAACCACAGTCCATTCCTTGGCTAGTGCTTGCAAGGCAGATACCTTACCTGTAGCGCCACCTCGCCGGCCCCACAATAAAAATCATTCAAAAATTTTTTGCATAAGGCTACTGAAATCAAAGGGTCAATAGCCATGCATTTTTACCTCTGCTTCCATTCCCTGGAAATTTGTATATATCAATGGTTACTAAATTATACTGTATAACATCATCTTTATAATTGTCTATTAGAAAATAATCTATGAATATTTATATTTTAAAATGTCAGGTTAATTTATATTATTAAAATCCATGACATACAGAAAGACTTAAAGCTGGATCTATATCTTAACTTTACATATTACACAAAAAACAATTCAAAGTGAATCAAAGACCTTGAGACCAAAACCTGTAAAGTTTATATTTTATATAAAGTATATCTTAAGTTTATTTAAGTAAATATATTTATTTCCTTATATTAATGAAAATATAAGAAGAATGCTCTAAGATTTGGACCTCAGAGACATCTTCAGTAACACCATGACATTAGCAAAGGTACTACAGTAAGAAATAAATGAATGGAATTACATCAAGTTAAAAAGTTTCTATATGGCAAACGGAAATAAAACAGGCTAAAGCTAAGACAACTGGATGGGAAAAAAATTGTGTTCAGTACATCAGATAAAGGGTTGATATCTAGGACATAAAAAATACAAAGATCAACAAAGAAAATTTAAAGATCCTATTTTTTTAAAATGAGTAACGGAAATGGATACTTCTTGGAGGAAGATAGACCAATAGATACATGAAGAAATGTCATCATCATTTATAACGTGGGAAATCCAAATCAAGACAACTATGAGTGGCCAAAATAATGGCACAGTGGGTCGGTAGAGCATTTGCCTGTACGCAGCTGACTAGATTTGACCTCCAGCATACCATACCATATGATCCCCTTAATCTGCCAGGAGATATTTCTGAGTGCAGAGCCAGGAGTAACCCCTGAGCACCACCATGTGTTGCCTAAAACCTAAAAGTAAATAAAAATAAGGAGATATCATCTTACATCAGTGAGAGTGGTACCTAAAGAAAATATTGGGAACAATCTGTGTTGGCGATGTGGTGTAAAAGGAACTCTCCTACACTGCTGGTGTCTGATTCAGCCCCTGTGGAAAACTATATGGAGAGTTCTCAGCAAACTTAGAATTGAACTGACAGATGACCCAGCAATTCCACTATTGGGTATCTATCACCATGATACAAAGCCATTCATTTAAAAGGATACATGCATACTATTATTGTATCACTTAGTACATTAGCTAAGGTATGGAACAACCTAGGTGTCCAGTGATAGATGAATAGATTGTGCAGATATGATATATAACAAGGGTATGCTATGCACCTGCAAGAAACAATAAAATTATGCAGTTTTCTGCAACCTGGATATAACTGGAAGATATGTTGTATAATGTAAGCCAGAAGAAAAGCAAACACAGGATTATCTCTCAACTGATTTGTAGAATAACTGGACAAGAGAATGCAATGTTTTGAAGGGGGACTGCCAATAGCCGTGTATTTAAAGCACTGACTCAACACTACTGAAAACACAATAATCAAACTACAGCCACCATACTTTATAGTGTACTGTCAAGGTGGTAGTCTGGGGTAGGGAGTCCAGGCTGTGGGGTGGGGCAGGAGGAAACATGAGAACACTGTTAGAAGGAAGTTGACACTGGTGGTGGAATTGGTGCAAGAACATTGTGTGTCTAAAATTCAGTTATATAACTTTGTTAATCATAGTTCTTTAAATTTAAGAAGTTGGGGCAGAGTGATAAACTGTTTATGGTTTGGACCATATGTAAAAGACTAAGCATGGTTTAGTTGTAAATCAGTCTCTGTTTAACCATTCATTCATTCATTGGACTGCTAAATTTATTTACAGTTTCCAAGAACTTGCATTGTACCATCTCAGATAATACCCAGGGGATTTGAGGTTGAGTGTCAGGTTGCTTGATTTTTTTCTCCTTTTGGTAGTTTTCCCCATATCGTCACTTGGGTAATTCGCATACTTGTTGGATTAGTCTACTACAGTGGTCAGCAAGATGCGGCTTGCGAGCCATATGCGGCTTTTTACATTTTTTAATGCGGCTCTTCCGTGTGTTAGGCGGCCGCTCCAAGAGTCAGGACTCTGCTCCTAGCCTCTGTCAATGCACGCCCTGTGTGGCTCTCAAAATAAATTTCAATCGTGGTTTTGGCGAGATTTGGCTCAGTTGAAAAAAAAAAAGGTTGCCCACCATTGTAAAATAATAATGGGGAAAACTGCTTTATTTCTCTTATGTCACATCATGATCATGAAACCTTGGTTGTCATCTTTTTTTTTTTTTTTTTGGTTTTTGAGTCACACCCAGCAGTGCTCAGGGGTTACTCCTGGCTCTATGCTCAGAAATTGCCCCTGGCACGCACGGGGGACCATGTGGGATGCTGGGATTCGAACCACCGTCTTTCTGCATGAAAGGCAAACGCCTTACCTCCATGCTGTCTCTCTGGTCCTTGGTTGTCACCTTTAAAGGTGTTTTCTCCAATGTTGACTTGGTGCTTAATTCTAGAACAGTGTGTTGACTGGGACTCATAACAGAGGCATAAGGGCTGTGCAAAGGTCTTCCCCATTCCAGGAAGTAGCACAATTTTTAAATGTCACAATTCTGATATGACTGATTTTTATCCTATGATTATCAAATATGAGCTAGTCAATGGACCATATGAAATTTGACTTTAGCATATTTCTTCTTCATCATCATTATCACAGAAATGTTTTTTTCCAACTCTTTCTAATAGTTGATTTGTTTTTTTCTACCTCCATGCTCTTTGAGACAGTTTTTTATCACTTTCTCTAGCACATATATTACAAGTCACTGCCACAGAATACTTTAAATTCATGAAACTTAATGACTATAATATAGATTATAGATTTTGTGCTTGATATAATAATAGTTTTTTCTTTTATCTTAATGGTTGACACTTACATGGAGGCTAAAGTACATTTCTTTCTCTTTCCCTTAATGTCTCTAGAATAATTACCAAAGAGTTGAAATGATCACCCCCTCATTATTAACAGAGACACATATATGTAATTTATGGGCCATAAGTTCTTGAAGATGGTGCCTAGAGTATTTTATGTATTCGTGATAACCCTAAAGTAGATAGCTGATGTGGAGTGGCCACACCTAAGCAATCAGCTTTAAAATGTGTGGTTTGTTCGGAAAATTTTGGAAATTTGTCTTTGAGAATAGAAATCATATGTATTCTGTTTGAAACAGAGTGTTCTGGGTTAGGAAGATGACTCAGAGGGATGGAATACATGTTTTACATATAGACCCCCAGCTTTGATCCCTGCTACTGCATTGTCCCCTGAACACTACAAAGATCACCCCTTAAATACTATGCTGAAGTAACGCAGAAAATTACCAGATGTGACCAAAAATATAAAAAATAAATAAAATAGTGAGTGCTTCTTATTAACTGACCAAGTGGAGAAATAAATGACACCAGAGTTGATTACATTTGAATTTAACTTGACCCTTGATTTTAGTATTATTTGTTTTGATATGTAAGCCTGTTTACTTAAAAATTAAATATATTCTTTTCTTTTTCAGTTAAAGATGACTCAAATCATACAATAGGAGTGGAATTTGGCTCAAAGATAATAAATGTTGGTGGTAAATATGTAAAGTTACAAATATGGGATACAGCAGGCCAAGAACGATTCAGGTAGATCTTTTTCTAACTTAATAAAAATGTTTGAAAACTGGATTTGAAAAAATTATACCTCTTCATACTTAGATACCATCACTTAACCATTTACTCTGGAAGCTTTAGAATAGGTGAGGTATACTTTTTTTCTCTGGTAATAATGATTCACAAAATTACATTAGGATATCTTTCAAGGGGGCTGGAGATGGTTCAGTTGGGCGGAGTAAGTGCTTTATATGACTGAGCTTTGCATTAGTTGTCCAGCACTTGTTTGCTGAGTATCATGCTGGGAATAGCTCCTACGTTTTGTGTGCAGTGCCAAAACACACACATATACATGCATTTGCAAGCTTGCACGTACATACACACATACACACACAAAACCAGGGATAAAAAGTCTTAAGTGTGGGGCCAGAGAGATATAGCTTGGAGGTAAAGCGTTTGCCTGGCATGCAGAAGGACGGTGGTTCTAATCCCACCGTCCCATATGGTCCCTTGAACCTGCCAGGAGCAATTTCTGACCGTAGAGCTAGGAGTAATCCCTGAGCGCTGCAGGATGTGACCCAAAAACCAAAAAAAAAAACAAAAACAAAAACATTAAAAATGGAATCTGACCTGAATAATAGGCCAAATATGGAGAAAAAGTGGAGGTTAAATAGATTTCAGAAAAATGGTCTTTCACCTCCACCCCTAGCCAGGATAGACCTAGAAGGTGGAAATTAAAGACTGTAAAATATTTATTTTGACATATTCACTAAAGAGTAAATTATTGAAAGGAGGTGACCTACTATAGCTATTTTTAAATTTGAATGCAGAGAAGCATGTGAATATTTTCTGGCATATTCTTCTGTTTTTAATACAGAAGCTGCAGAGTAATTTTTTGTTTGTTTGTTTTTGGGCCACACCCGGCGGTGCTTAGGGATTACTCCTGGCTATCTGCTCAGAAATAGCCCCTGGCAGGCACGGGGGACCATGTGGGACACCGAGATTTGAACCAATGACCTGCATGAAAGGCAAACGCCTTACCTCCATGCTATCTCTTCGGCCCCTGCCAGAGCAAATTTTATTGTACTAATTAAAAAGAAATCTAGGCACCTGAACGATAGCACATGATAGGCGGCTGACCCAGGCCAGACCCGGGTTCAGTTCCCAGCATCCCAAATGGTCCCCGAGTCTGCCAGGAGCGACTTCTGAGCCCAGATCCAGTAGTAACCCCTGAGCGCCCAAAAACATTAAAAAAAAATCTAACCAAAAAAGAGACTAATACTGTAGGGGAGAAAGAGATTACTGAAGGGGAAAATGTCACAAGAATGAAAAGAGGTAAAGTGCAGGTTGATGTGTGTGCTTGAAAACTGATAACATGGTTTTTGATTTAATAACTGGGGTTGGGGCCGGTGGCACATCAGAGCTAGGATGAAGCAATGTTGGTTTTGGTTTGTGATTGGAAATGGCAGATGTTCTCATCTAGGACTTCCCTTTTCCCCCGTAAGAAGTGAAAGGCAGTTATGCAGAAGTGAAGAAAGCATGGACCCCTCTAGGGAGTAGAATAGAGTTGCCAAGCACCTAGTGCCCACCAAAAGATTATGATGACTCCTTTCCCCATAGACACCTGCCCCTCCTTGTAATTACCTAAGCAAAGACAAAAGTAAGTGCTTTTGTCTAGGGACATGGTACCTCTCAGGGTTGAAAAGTAAATGCAATCTTAATTTTTTCAGGTCTGTAACGAGAAGTTACTACAGAGGTGCAGCAGGAGCTCTCCTGGTCTATGACATCACTAGGTAATCCACACTCCTCTGTGAAGCATACACTGGGGTATCTCCTTGAGGCCTTCAGGTTATCTGAGTTACCTTATTAAAGGTCGTTAGCCTTTAACCCCAACATGGTTTAAAGCAGTGTGAGGACTATAGACAGTTCCCAAACCACCACTACCACAACTATTGAAGGAAGAAAAGAATATAAAAGCAGTGAGTAATGTGAATGACTGGAAAGAGTTGCTAGTTTTATAAAATACATGTATTATTTTCACAATCTTATATTACACAGCCGAGAAACCTACAATGCGCTTACTAATTGGTTAACAGATGCCAGAATGCTAGCGAGTCAGAATATCGTCATCATCCTCTGTGGAAACAAGAAGGACCTGGATGCTGATCGAGAAGTCACTTTCCTTGAGGCCTCCAGATTTGCTCAAGAAAACGGCAAGTTACCTTATTCCTGTTGCTGCTTTTTTTTTTTTTTTTTTTTTTTTTTTAAGTAACAGATTTAGGAATAAAAACATTGCTTGGAATTTTTACCAGTCTTATCTAAATGAGATTAAACCTTATTTAGAAAATGTGGAAGTTCCACTTGTATTACATAATAAAATTATTTCCTTATAAAATATACTTATCTAATATGTTTTACTTTGTTTAAAGTGAAGTTTGTTCATTGGTGGTGGGAATGCCCTGATTCAGTGTCACTATGTACCTGAAATACTACTCTGAATGATTTGGTGGGAATGCCCTGATTCAGTGTCACTATGTACCTGAAATACTACTCTGAATGATTTGCAATCCACTTTGGTCAAAATAGAAATTATTAATATACATTTTTAAAAAAAAATAAATAAATAAAGTGAAGTTTGTTAAGTGTTTCTAAAGGTACTTGTGATGAGATACCATTATTTTAACATATATAGTTTGAAACTAAGTTGATTTTTTTAATGTTTGACATTAATTTTAATGTCAAATATTGGGTCTAAATAAAAAGGGAAATGGTATCGAACTTTAATTTTTTAGAACCAGTCAAGAACTGAAGTACTCTAATTTTTTTAATTGGATCAAATTATATTATAACTTGACTGATTTTCTACTTTAAAGATTGTTGTTTTCTTTGGAGGTCAAGAATAAGCACGTTAGTGATAACAGATATTAAGTCATAAAGGACATCTTCAGGGACAGAATGACAAATTACATTATTATTCTTCCCCAAAGGAAACATTTATAGGTTGTTACTGTAGTGGCACAAATGCAAGGAAATGCTACTTAATTTTATATTGATAATTGATTTATTCTGGCCAGTCTGCTTCTATACAGAGCATTTGTGTTTTTTCAGTTGCTTCAATGGATATACCTCCTAGCATAAAACAGTTGCAGTTCCTTTTTCAGAAAAGATAACTTTACTTAAGCACCATGATTACAAACATGTTTGTAGTTGGGTTTCAGTTATAAAAAAGAACACCCTCTTCACCAGTGCAGCCTTCCCACCACAAATGCCCCCAACTCCTTCCTCCCCAATTCCCTGCCTGTATTCAAGACAGATATTTTATTTCTCTCATTATAATGGTAGTTGTTAGTGTGGTCTAACTGCACTCACCACTCTGTGGTAAGCTTCATATTGTGGGCTGGTCTTTCCACCCCTCATCTCTATTGTCTCTGGATATTATTACCATACTGTCCTTTATTTTTGTTAAATCTATCATTCTTAAATAGATTAGTCTGTGTCTATCTCCCTCCCTTATTTCACTCAGCATAGTAGTTTCCATGTCCATTCATGTATAAGCAAATTTCATGACTTCATTTTTCCTGATGGCCTCTTAGTAACATTTTTTTAAATTAGGGGATACAGCTCAGAAGCATATCTTCACTATTTGAGTCACTGGACTCAGTACTTGCCACCCTAGACCAAAAGCAGAAAGTTTCCTACTACTGGAATGAATCTGGGACCTTGATTCATACTGATTTTGTTTATAGATACATAGATTTAAATAATAAATTCCATTTTGCCTGCATTTCTAAGAGAATACTAAACAGGCTGTTAGTAGCTGAATAATAATGATCATCTTCTAAATATGACTTTGTATTTTTTCAATGTCAATTTTAGAGCTGATGTTTTTGGAAACAAGTGCACTAACAGGGGAGAATGTAGAAGAGGCTTTTGTACAGTGTGCAAGAAAAATACTTAACAAAATTGAATCAGGTAAAAGGCTTTCTATTAACTTTTCTGCAGCTTATTTTAGTAACTGTTTCAATATTGTCATTTTTTCATATTTCAGAGTGATTTGATCAAAGTATATTCTCTACACATCTGCCAGTGTAGGACAAAAAAAAAGTTTTTTTTTTTGGTGTTTGGTTTTTGAGTCACACACGGCAGCACTCAGAGATTACTCCTGGTTCTATGCTCAGAAATTGCTCCTGGCAGGTACGGGGGACCATATGGGATGCCAGGATTCGAACCACCGTCCTTCTGCGTGCAAGGCAAATGCCCTACCTCCATGCTATCTCTCCGGCCCCGGAAAATTTATTTTTATTGATTTTTTTATTATGGATTTGTAGATCATGTTCATCTCACTGATTGAGGTGGAGGAAGCACACCTCTTTCAAAGTGGGCATTCTATCCTATGAGGGATGGAGATTGGCAGTCAAGGTTTTAGGTTTCATTTCCTTTTAGAGTCACCACTTTATTTAGATCTTTGTACATTCTCTGGAACAGCTAGTTAGCTTTGCTGGGCCAGTGTTTATATGGCCAAGGATCAAGTTGGTGAGATATATATATAATATGACTTGCAGGTAGATATCATGGAGAATTTATTTCTGAAGCTAACTGAGCTTAAGCAGTACTCTTTCTCATTGTTGTATTTGTTGCATCAAGTATTATTTCAAAATACATTTAGAATTATTCTAATTTTGGTAACTGACAAAATGCTATATAATTGTCATTTATTAAAGTTAAATGTTAGGCTCAAAGATGTAAATCAGTAGGGTACTTAAAGAATGTCTTTAGGGTCCAGAGAGATAGCGCAATCGTAAGGAGTTTGCCTTGCATGCAGAAGGACAGTGGTTCGAATCCCAGTATCCCATATGGTCCCTGGAGCCTGCTGGGGACAATTTCTGAGCATAGAGCCAGGAGTAGCCCCTGAGCACTGCCGGGTGTGACCCAAACCCCCCCCCCAAAAAAAATAGAATGTCTTTAGGAATCTTGTTTTATGGGGCAGAGTACAGTGGTTAGGGTGCTTGCTTTACATTTATTTGACCTAAGTTTGATCCCTAGCATCCCATATGGTCCCCCAAGCTGGCCAGGAGTTATCCCTGAGCACAGTCAGGTGTGGTTCAAAGGATAATAATAATAATAATATGGAGAGATAGTACAGTAGGTAGGGTACTTGTCTTACACTCTGCTGACCTGGATTTGTTACCTGGTATCCCATATGGTGCCCCAAGCACTGTCAGCAGTGATTCCTGAGTGTATAGCCAGTAGTAACACTGAGGGTAGCCACAAAACACAAAGAGTACCTTTTGATACTGGAAACATAGTACAGGAGGTAAAGCATTGGCCTTGTATCTGGCTGCATAGGCTGCCTGGTTAGAATCCCTGGCACCACATATCCACTAAGCACTACTGAGGGTCACTCCTGAGTACTGATTGGTATGACCTCAACCCCCCACATCTCAGAAAATGCATGTGTTTTGCATCAAGGAGGTAGCTCAAATGGTAGAGCATGTGCTTTGCATGCAGTAGACCTGAACTTTGCACCATGTGATTCCCCAAGCAATATCGGGAATAACACCAGCTCCAGACTGGGAATAGGCCTTGAGCACCTCCAGATGTGGCTTGGAAATAAAAAAGCTTTTGTGGAAGATTATCAAAGGAAAATTAAAATACAGCATGTCCATACAATGATAAGTTAAAAGTATGCAGGGTCTTGTAGTCTACACACACAAAAAAATAGTGAACATGGAAGTGATGTTAAGGAGAACTTCTGAGAGGACATGACAGCTAACTAATCTTTCACAATTTGAGGAAGAGTGAACCATCCTAGGGAATAGAGAGGAGGATAGTCCAGGGAGGGAAAACATAAGCCAAGACTTGGAGAATATGATAGAAAGTTGAAGTTATTATGGGGCTGGAGCAGTGGCACAAGCCATAAGGTGTCTGTCTTACGAGTGCTAGCCAAGGACAGACTGCAGTTTGATCCCCAGCGTCCCATATGGTCCCCCAAGCCAGGAGCAATTTCTGAGTGCATAGCCAGGAGTAACTCCTGAGCGTCACTGGGTGTGGCCCCAAAATAAAAAAAGAAAAGAAAGTTGAAGTTATTAGGTAATGGCCATAATCAATGGAAGGTCTGACCATAATCAGTGGAACTAAGACTTAATCCTAAGAGTTCATTAGTTATTGGGACATAAAAATCTGAGTCCTAGCTTCCACCTCTGGAATGCTGAACTGACTTTACAGAATTATGGCCAAAGTACTAGCAGTCAGGACTGAGAACTGCTGCTATAGTTGGTCAGGACATCATTCAGGTATATTAAGCATTGAGTAATATAGTCCAGTTGTGACTTATGATAAATGATAAGTGTGTAGGTTTGTAGATTGCAGTGTTAAGGCAGATTGAAGTGACATAGGGCCAGGGTACCAGTAAGAGAGGATTTTAGTAGTCTGAGAAAAGAGCAATTAAAGCTTCCTTAACAGTGGTGTGGAAGTAGAAATGAAGAGATAAAGATGAATCTGAGAAATACTTTGGTGGCAATATTATATGACCTACATGCTAAATAGTAGGGATGTGCAATTGATTTGGGGTGGTGGGGTCAAGAAGGGGAGTCAAGGGGAGACTGAAACCCAACTACAATCATGTTCGTAATCATGGTGTTTAAATAAAGAAATTATTTTTTAAAAAAATAGAAGAAGAAGAGAGGGGAGCCATGGCTATCTAGATGTCATACTTGGATACTCAAGAAAGATGGATTTTTAACAGAGGATCAGCAGGCTCAAGAAAAAAGATGATTCTGAGTTGGCTGTGTTCTTTTTTACCATACCATTGGAGCTAACACATGGAATAATTTAAAGTAAACTTTGAAAATATTGAGCTAACTACAAACATATATGTATAAATATATGCATATATATTCAGATATATATTTTGAAGCTATCAATATTATAAAAGTAACTGAAATTTAGAAACTGGAAGTAATGTACTCATTCAAAGAGCAGTTGAAAGGGAAAATTCTAAGGGGAAAAGTTATCAAATGCAATGTCTTGAAGATTCATAGATTTGTAGAAGAGAAAGAAATGGTCAGAGATGCATGAAGAGAATGAGTAGAGGTGGGTATTCATGTCAGCCATAATTATGAATCAGTAGTTTATTAGCAAATACAAACGATAAATAAGTATATGGAAAGGAAGAAGTAGCACATAAGAATACTAAGAGGTGGAAAGTGAAAGAAGGAGGGATAGAAGAGAACAGAAAATAAGTTTATTGGTATAAAATAGGAAAGGAGATTAAAAAGACTGGTTTTCTATAGGAACACAAATGGCCTGAAAGAACTCAGCAGGCTAAGTATATGTTTTGCATGCAGAAGACCTGGGTTCAGTTCCCAGTACTACCAGAGGATATAATGGATATCTGTTATCAAACCTGAGTAGTAATTGTGCAAGGCAAGAACCTTTACCACTGTACTTTCTCTCCTGACCCAAAATGTGTTTTATTTAAATTAAATAAGTGCATAATAATACTGCATTCTTAAATACTATAGAGAAATAGGTTGACTCAAAATTCAAGATGTATTTCCTCTAAGTCATAAAATATGCAAAGATAAATTAGAATTTTTCAGCAGTAATTTCACTAAATAGGCAATATGCAATATACAGCTCAAAGACAGTATATTGTATATATTTCATATGTATATACATAAGGAAACGTATATATTTCCTTAACCTTTTACACAAAGGTTTGCATACTAGAAATTATTGAACTTTTTTTTGGGGGGGGGGCTCACCCGTTTGACGCTCAGGGGTTATTTCTGGCTATGCGCTCAGAAATCACCCCTGGCTGGGAGGGTGGGGGGACCATATGGTACACCGGGGGATCGAACCGTGGTCCATCCTGGGCTAGCGCTTGCAAGGCAGATACCTTACCTCTAGCGCCACCTCTCCGACCCCTGGACTTTATTTTAACTACACCTATGTATCATTATAAATTGTAAGAACTTATGTGTGTATATATAAGTATATGTGTAAAGATGTCCATATACATTTATGCACAAAATGTGTATGCATGTTTGTGTGGGAGTGGAAGGTTGCCATAATTTATCTAGACAGTCTACTTAGGTGATTTGTTATTGCCAGCATTTTATTGCCATCAAAAAAAATGTAGTAAATGGGGCTGAGAGCTAACATGAAGGTAGGGCGTTTGCCTTGCATACAGAAGGATGGTGGTCCGAATCCTGGCATCCCATATGATCCCCGGAGCCTGCCAGGAGCGATTTCTGAGTGTAGAACCCTGAGCGCTGCCCCCCAAAAAATGTAGTAAATAACCTTTTATATAATATGTCATGAGTTTTCTGTGTAAAATAAATTTTACTGTGCCAAAGAGGAAAAGCATTTGGAATTAGAAGCTATCAAATTCCTCCTATCCAGGTAATAATAAGTTAAAAGCATGTTGGTGACAAATTAAAGTACTTTTACCAAAGATATGGACATATAGCATATTGTAACAAATTATATCTGTGTAATTTAATATTAATTTGTTTTGCATATGTTCTCATAATTTCAAATTTAAAATGTACTAAAGAGAATACAGTGAAAGTAACTTGTATTACTTTCTTATGTCCCCTAGCCATTCTTGTCACCCTGATGTCAGTTATTATTCAGTTATTTTACAGAAGTATTTTTATACCTGTGTAAGAAAACAATATACCATGTATATTTTATCCTCTTTATATATGTGTTATATACTTTTTTTACTTAATATTCATTAGTTAATGATCAGAGAAACATAAGTACTTTTTTAAAAAAGATTTGCTTAATCCGCAGGTGAATTGGACCCGGAAAGAATGGGCTCAGGTATTCAGTATGGAGATGCTGCCTTGAGACAGCTGAGGTCCCCGCGTCGCTCACAGACCCCAAATGCTCAGGAGTGTGGTTGTTAGAAATAGCACAAGAATATATATATATATAGAGAGAGAGAGGTAGGTGCTCTTATTTCAACATCTCTGTTGTCCCTATATCCTTTTACTTTGTTTACTTCTCTTTAGGTTTGCACCTGTTTAACTCTAGTGATTGATTTGATTACATTATTAAAAGTTAGGGCCGGGCGGTGGTGCTGGAGGTAAGGTGCCTGCCTTGCCTGCGCTAGCCTAGGACGGACCGCGGTTCGATCCCCCGGTGTCCCATATGGTCCCCCAAGAAGCCAGGAGCAACTTCTGAGCGTATAGCCAGGAGTAACCCCTGAGCGGCACAGGGTGTGGCCCAAAAACCAAAAAAAAAAAATAAAAGTTAGACATTTTTCAAGAGGTTGACACAGTAGTAAGAGTTATATTTTGGCTATTTCCTTGGATCTTCGAATTAAAGAATTTAATAATACCTACCTGTATTTAGGGGGAAAAATCATATCCTAAGCTCTATAAATTATTGAAGGCCTGTAAAATATTTTCTAATGAGTTACGACTATTTGACATTATTTATATTAAAACTATGAAATTTAGGAACTGGAAAGTTGTTTCAGTGGCCAGAGTTCTGCATATAGGAAACCTAGATCTGCTATGGTCCCATGAGTACAAAGCAGGATGTGAAATAAAGTTTTTAAGAAAAAGTTAGACATTTTTAACAACAGCAGAGTATTATGCCAAAAAGGAAAATTCACCAAAATAAGTAAGCCACAGTTTATAGATTGTTAAGCATTAATACATTTAATAGGATAGAAATATATTATTTCTACTCCCATACCACAGTAGTTTTACTTTAAAAAATAGTAGTTGGATCAGTGATGTTATCCATTGCACACATTTGATTAGAAGCATAAGAGCGGGGGCCGGGCGGTGGCGCTAAAGGTAAGGTGCCTGCCTTGCTTGCGCTAACCTTGGACGGACCGCGGTTCGATCCCCCGGTGTCCCATATGGTCCCCCAAGCCAGGAGCAACTTCTGAGCACATAGCCAGGAGTAACACCTGAGCATTACCGGGTGTGGCCCAAAAATCAAAAAAAAAAAAAAAAAAGAAGCATAAGAGCATGAATTTGGTCAGTGGCACTGCTATCCCAGTATTAAGTGTGCACCACAATCAAGCTTGTGGGCACCCAATTGGGCCTGCTGCTCTTAGACATTACAGCAGCAGTACCAAAAAGGAAGAGGACAATCAAATCACTACCTGTATAAATTAAATAGCTGGAAAAATTAAAATCTGTGAAAATTAAACATACTTCTAAATAACATGAATCAAAGAAGCCTTAAGAAATATTACTTATTTTTGTTTGTTTTGGATATTGGGCCACACCCTACTGTACTCAAGGCTTACTCTTGGCCCTATCACTCCTGGCAGGCCTACAAGGGACCATATGTGGTGCCAGACATCAAACCAGATTGGCAATATACAGGTAGTTTGAACGAAAAAAAATAGCAACTTACCAAATTTGAGGGAATTTATTGAGTATTGTCTAGAGGGAATTGATGGTATTGAATACCTATATTAGAAAAGAAGAGAGATCTAAATTCAGTAGTCTTTATTGTAAGAAAAGAGAAAAATAAATCCAAAGTAAGCAAAAGAAAAGGAATGGTAAGAGATAGGGCAAAAAATGATGAAACAAACAAAAGAAAATTCAAGAAAAGACAAAAAATACCATTATTTGAAAAGATCAATAAAATCAGAAAAATTCTAACCAGGGTAACTTAGAAAAAAAGAAGATACAAAGTACAAGCTTAGTAATAAAAGAGGAAAAATTCACTATGAAATAATAATAATGAACACTATGAATAACTGTGTCCACAGATTTGATAATCTAGATCAGTGATGGCTAACCTTTTTGAGCCTGAGTGCCCAAATTGCTACACAAAACAAAAGAATTTCCTCAAAGTGCCAGCACATCAATTAAACCTTAATAACAAGATTTTAGTATCTAAAAACTCTTTATACATTTTATAAATTTATTAATTGCGGACCTTCCCATGTGCCAGCTGCAAGGCCTTTGCATGCCACAGCTGGCACGTGTGCCATAGGTTCACCACCGCTGATCTAGATGAAGGACCAATTCCTTGACCGACACAGACAGTCTGCCAAAACTCACACAAGAGGATGGATAAGGTCCAGAGAGAATACAAGGGGCTAAGGCACTTGCCTTACATACAGTTCAATTTCTGGTGCCACCTATGGTCCACCAAGCATTGCCAAATATGGCAAAACTCTCCCTACCGAAAAATAAGAAATAGGCAAAGTAGAAAATCTGAATAAACTTATATTTAATAAGGAAATTGATCTAACAATCATTTTTAGAAAAGAAGCACAAAAAAAGAAAATAAAAGAAGCACCAGTCCCAGATGCTTTCTCTGATGAAATGTATCAAACATTGAAGGAGGAATATATTTGGATATATTTGGGATGCGGGAGGAGTGGGAAATTGACCATAACCGACATGGCTTAGCGATTACTCTTGGCTCTTTACTCGGAGTCATTCGTGGCAATGCCCAAAGAACCTTAGGGGATGCCAGGGATCAAACCCGGATATGCTACGAGCAAGACAAGTGCCCTACTTGCCCCACAAGTGCCCCACAAAACAACCTTTTTTGCCTCCCCATCAGGGAATAGAACCCTGGTCTCCCACATAACAGGTAGAGATACCAATTTATTAACAAGGAAGACTCCAGTTTCTATAGTCTATTTCACAGAACAAGAACAGATGGAATATTTCACAATATATTTTACGAAGCCAACATTACCCAAATTCCAAAGCCAGAAGAAGACATAACATTAAAAGAAACCAAAGGAAGAATTTTGCAGATACTCAAGGGCTGGAACACAAGTTCTCATGTTCAGTCCCTACCATCCTTAAAATCCCTAAAACTCTGAAAATTACACTATTTGGCAGTGTTCATAGTACCATATGGGGTGCCAGGGACCAAATTTGTATCAGTTGCTTGCAGGCCAAGCACCATACCTGCTATACTGTTGCTTTGACCCCTGTATATAACTATCTTGTGTATTACTGACCCCAGTTTAAATTCCCATCATCACATATGAGCTCCTGAGCACTGCACTCTTGCAGTGAGAGAGCATTCACTCTTGCAGAAAGAGCTAGGATGAGCCCCTTAGCATCTTTGGGTGTGGCCCAATCCCTTGTCCCAAACTCTGTCCATTCAAAGAAAAAGAAGATTACAAACATCTGTGGAAGATAGTGTCAAAAAAATGAGAAAATAAGCCACAGGCAAGGATAAAATATTTCCAAAGGACTGTTTAGCAGAATATACAGGGTTTTTATCTGGTTAATTTGAGCCATACCTGTCTGTGTTCAGGTTTTTACTCCTGGGTCTGTGCTCAGAGATCACTCCTGGTGGGGTTTAGTAGACCATATGGGGTGCCAGAGTCAGCAGCTTGCCAGACAAACATTCTCCCCACTGTACTATTGCTCTGACCCAGATATACAATTTTTGCTATTATTTTTTTGGGTCAAACTCTGTAGGGTTCAGGGACTGCTCCAGATTCCTTGCCTAGGGGATCACTCTTGGCTGTGCTTAGGATACCACCCAGATGAAACTTAAGACTACCTATGTGCAGAACATGCCCTCTAGCTCATTGAATTATCTCCCATGCCCCTGAAATATACAAATAAGTCTTAAAACAAAGAAAATAACCCCTTTTAAAAATGGGCCAAATATCTGTACACCTCATCAGAGAATACAAACAAATGCAATATACCAAATATGTTGCTTTGTCATTATCATCAAGAAAATACAAATGAGGGGCCGGGCGGTGGCGCTAAAAGGTAAGGTGCCTGCCTTGCTGCGCTAGCCTTGGACAGACCGCGGTTCGATCCCCCTGTGTCCCATATGGTCCCCCAAGCCAGGAGCAACTTCTGAGCACATAGCCAGGAGTAACCCCTGAGCATCACCGGGTGTGGCCCAAAAACCAAAAAAAAAAAAAAAAAAAAAGAAAATACAAATGAACAAAGAAGAGAAAAAAGAAAACAAAAAAAAATACAAGTGAAAATATCAGTAAGTATCTACTACAGAACTAAAAGGATATTCTTATATGATCAAACTATATTTCACAACTTGGTGTTTATCTAGAGTTGAAGATACTGGCCCATACACACATGGATTTTTATAGCTGCTTTATTCATAAATAACAAAACTTCAATGTTCCTGAAATACCTTTAGATAGGTAGATAGATAAACAGTAGTACATGTAGACAGTGGGATATAATCATTCAGTGCTAGAAATAAATGAGCTATCTAATCACAAAAATTCATTAAAGAACTTCCCATGCATGTTACTAAGTGAGTGAAAGCAATTTGAAAAGGCCACATACTTACTTTATGATTTTAACTATATGCCATTCTGGGAAAGGTAAATGATGGCAACAGTAAGTGATCAACAATTAGATATTGGAAATGGGAGGGATAGGACATAATATTTTTAGGACATTGAAAATACTTTGATATCATAAAATACATATTATACATTTGTTTAAACTCGCTGAAAGGAGACTACAAAGAGTGAGCCCTAATGTGAACGTGGATTTTGAGTAGATATGATGTGATGATGTCATTGTAACACCCATTGTAACAATTGTACAATTCTAATAAAAGATATTGATTGCAGGGAAGGTTCTGCAGGTTTAAGGAAAAGCCTCTGTTTTCCTCTGCAAACCAGAAACAACTTTTTTTTTAAGATTTAAAAAAAAATCGATCTGGATTGGAAGGTGTGGAAGTGGGGGGGGGGCAAAAAAATAAAGATTTAAAAACTCTTATTTAATCAGAAATAAACTCTAACATAGTCACTGAAATAACACATTCATTTTGACTAATAGGCCAATAAAGTAATTAAAGTAGAATCCACATACTTAGTCCAAATGAAGGCAGAAGAATGAAACAAAGAATAGATTACACAGATAGTAAAATGATAAATTAAGGCTAACCTTATCAATACAAAAAAAAAAAAGAGGTGTTTTGCTTGAAAGAATTTAAACTTCATAGGAAATTTTTTTTCTCCATAGGTAATGTTTGTATTCATTTGTCACAAGTATTTCATTGTGGACTTTTTAATCTATAGTCCGCAATATGTAATAGATTAGGTCTATTTAAAGAAAATTGCAAGTACTTGCTAATTCCTTGTAGGACTTTCACATGTATAATTATGCATATTTTTAATTGTTCTTATTTTTTTAGGCATTCATACAGTGGTATTTGAGACACGGAAACTGAAGAATCAAGTTTTTTTACCACCATCCTTTTCTACTTTATACATAAGTAGATCTTTGTGCAAAAAATAAATATATATATATTCAAATATATATATATATAATAACCTGGGTTGTTATGCAAACTAGTAGGTGTGTGACAGCAAACCCTATCATTAAGTTGTCATTGGACAATGCCATTAGATGGATATAAATATGTAAAAATTTTCTGTTCCATATCTTCCTTTTTAACTTTCACTTTTGAATGAAACCCTGGCTACGTTTTGTATATACTGTAGTCCCCTGAGCATGGTATCTGATGTATGATTTGATAGAATGTTGCACTAAAAGCAGTCTTACTATTTTGAATCATATGAAGTAAAATCTGTTAATTGTGAGGTGTGCTTTGATCATCATGTCAGTTATTATTATACAGTTATATTTATGTCTTTGGCCAGTACTTCCTGATTTGACTCTATTTAACCACAATGTACAAGGTGTTTACATAATCCACGCTTGAAATATACCAGATCAGTAGTTACTTATATACCAAAATAAAATGGAAAATGCCGTTTTTTCCACCACTTTACATTGTCCTGCACTCTTGATTTTAAAGCATCTTCATCCAGATCAGTTTAGAATGAGCACTCGCTCTTTAGCCACTATGCCCATCACTAAGGATTACAGTAACTTTAACCAGTCTAGGCATCTGAGTCTCCTCTCACTATTGGTTTATACTGTATTTATACTGTATATCTCTCACTGTATTGGTTTATACTGTTGACCCATAAAGTGAAGTTGCTCATATATTCCTGACATGCTTATTTATCAGGTTAAAAAACACATTGTTGGGCCATATCAGTAATAGATTAGGTAATAATGTACTTGCCTAGCATGCAGCTGACACAGATCCAGTTCCTGGTACCACGTATGATCTTCCTAGAATTGTCAGGAATAATTTCTAACCTAGAAGCCAGAAGTATGTCCTGAGCACCACTGGGTGTGACCCAAAAACAAGGAAGAAAGGAGGGAAGGTGGGAGGGAAAGGAAAGGAAGAAAGCACTTTTTTTCTGGATTTCAGCCATACAGGTTAACTCAGTCTTTTATTGTTTTGTGTTCGTTTTATGGAAATCCATCGAATCAAGTTAACATTAAGGAGACATTATTAATTTCTGTATAACTTGTGCTGAATACTTAAGTGCCTTACAGATATCAAGTTGACTTTTTAATTCACATAAGGTATATTGAAGTATAATATATGTTGTATTAGAAGGACTTGTTCTAATATTTTAAAATGTCAATGTAGAAAACAACTTGTGTTTAAAGTTGAAATATTTAAGGCTGACAAGTTTGAAACACTCAACTTATGTATTCTTTTGCTGTGATTACTTAGCGACAGTCTAAGTGATAGATGTCATTACCTTTTCCTTATTCTTTTTTCTTTTTTGACGTTACCTACCACTTTTGTTGTTAAAGAACACAACAGCACTAACAAACTTTGAGAACTTATACTTTAAAAAATACATATGTATCTGTTGTAGATCTTTTAATTTGCTTTTTTAATGCCTTGATAGTTTGCAAAAACACAATGTGAAGCTAATTTTCAGATGGAACTACATCTTGGACTATAGAACCAAACCCCATGTTGGTTTCTAAATAAAGGCTGTTAGGAAAAATGAAGAGGGGAAACAATTTGGTATTGGTCAATAGAGTGTTCTCCAAATATCAGATTGCTTTTATCCTGTCTCTCACTTGTAATTTTAGAAGATATATAAAATCTTGTCTTCATTTTTTTATTTTTCACAGTTTTCAGAGAACTAGGAGAAACACAAAGAATGTTAAAGGACACAGAAGAATGCAGATTTTTAAAAAAATCCTTCACAAGAAGTCTCAAAGAGCTAACATGAGAACATAAGATGTAATGGCTTCCCAGAAAAAGGACAAATTATTGTTCACTTACCAAAACTTTGGTTCAGTTTTAGAGCTCATTCTCCATTAGTTCCCCCTACCCCAACCTGGAGTTTGGTGGATTGGGCTGAAAATTCTAACACATTTACTTTTTGTTATGTTTTGGGGACCACACCTAGTGATGCTAGAGGTCAGGACCTATTTCTGAGTCAGTGCTCAGGAGTCATTCCCCATCGGTGCCAGGTTTCAAATCAAGGCTTTCACTTGCAAAGCACATACCATCCAGCCCTTTTCCAGTATCTTCCCAACTACTACCTTGTGTTAATTTTATCTTTCTAGCTAGCCTGGGATCCCCCACCCTAACCTAACTCATTATAAACTGCTCAAATTGGGTATTTTATTAATACAAATAAAGCTCTCATCCTAAAATTTCTAAGATTTTTAGGAGCCCTGTGCCAGGAGCCCGGGATAAAGACCAAATACGTCTTCATCTGTCTCTCATCATATACAATAACAAATATTATATATGCATTTCACATGTCTTATTTGCTGGGTGCTCTTAATTTACATTTCTCAAATAAGGGTACTTTTTCAGTCTTCTTAGAAAAAATTTCCAAGTTCCATTTAGACTTGATTGTAATTTATTTTTGTACAGTGCAGCATTTAAGTAAAAATGAAAACATCAAAATTTAGAAATCTGCAATGATTTTATTTAATCTGTAGTGTTTTTTATTCTTTGACCTATGAGCTTTGAAATCTTTAAGAACATCAATTCCATGTAAATCAATACTATGCTAAATTGGGAACTTGAATGATTTGTAATTCCTGCTATGACCTTATATATTGTTTATTGTTAAATGTGCCTTTTTTCCCTTTTAAGAAAAGAAATATATACCGTAAAACACCTATGAGTTAATAATTTTTGAGCCAATGTATTGTTTTTTCTTGATCTTTCTCCTGCCAGTGTTCATGTAATTTGTCCCATATTTTTGCTTTATTGTTTCCAGTTGTATTATAAAGTTTTTCATGAAAGATCTGAGTACATTTTCAACTGAGTATGTTCTTTAAAAAGAGCTTTCCTATTTTTTTTTTTTTATTGTAGAGGATTTCTACAAGCTTAGGTATGAGGTATCAGAGTTGTAAGACAAATTGTTGACCAGTTTCAGCAACTGTTTGTTATCATCACTATACCTTTGGGAACTTCTTAAAAGAGTCTTACAGGGGCCCAGAGAGATAGCACAGCGGTGTTTGCCTTGCAAGCAGCCGATCCAGGACCAAAGGTGATTGATTTGAATCCCGGTGTCCCATATGGTCCCCCTTGCCTGCCAGGAGCTATTTCTGAGCAGACAGCCAGGAGTAACCCCTGAGTACTGCCGGGTGTGCCCCCCCCCCCAAAAAAAAAAGATTCTTACAAAGCCAAAAATGGTTGTTTTTTTCTCATTTTGTACTTAGGTAAAGCTGTTTTTTTTCTGGCATGTTGAGGAAAGCAGACATTTTTCTCATAGTGTGACTGGAGGTTACTTCCTAGCACACACACTGTCACTGGGCAGATGTACCTTCAGCTAGCACTCGCCAGGGCAGCCATCTTGTTACCCATAAGCCAACACAATTGTATAATGAGCCTTGTTCTGGTGCACTTACTGTTAAATGTTTTCAGTGTGGCTGTGACCAGTGTGGTCTCTTTGATTCTTGGTTTAAATCCTTCCATGGTGTCTGTGTCTCTATCCCAGTAGGAATAATTATTTAATTTTGAGGCATGTATCTCTGGAACTTAATACTAATAAATAAGTGAAGTGGGCTCTACCACATCTTAAATTCACAATAATCTCTGTATGTTCCTTTGTGCCTTAAACTTTTGTGGAGAATTAAGTGGAAAACAGATAAAATCATGCTTAAACAATTCTTTGCTGATTTTCTATTGTATCATGCAGACTTCATTTTATGTATATAGTCACCATGAAATTACAAAGTTATTTGTGATTGAGTTTCAGGCATACAATATTTCAGCACCAATCCCTTCACCAGTGTCCACTTCCTACAACCACTGACCTCCATCCCCATTTGCCTCCAGTATGTTTCTATGGGAAATGCTATATGTGTGTGCATAGATAGATAGATAGATAGATAGATAGATAGATAGATAGATAGATAGATAGATAGATAGATAGATAGACAATGCTATATGTGTGTGCATATATATATAGATAGATAGATATAGATATATTTACATATAGGTAGAGAGAAGTGTACAAACTTCATTTTAACAAACACGAGTTAAAACAAGTAAATTACTGGATATTTCACATTCCAACATGGCACAGAAAATATTTTGTTTGCTAAATATTTACAGGCTAGCTATGAATGAGCATCATTGAAATTGTTAATCTCTATAAACTGTTGAGTGGGAAATGCTTAAATCATTCTACATTGAACACAACATTGTGAAATATAATAACAATGAGACAACGATGTTACTTCCTTTTTCAGAAAAACCACATTGGTGTCTGTAGTTATCCATGTCCTGATTTGAATCATTGTATAGTGCTTTCTTTAATACTCCTGGCTTTCTCATTATCTCTGTGCCTTTCAGTCTACCTTTCCTTCACAGTAATGCACCTCACTAGCTCTCCAAGTCTGGTTGTCCTGGGGCTGGAGTGTTAGTAAAGCAGGTAGAGCACCTGCCAGGCACACAGTGAGCCTGAATTCTATTCCCAGCACCATATATATGGTCTGAGAAAGCACTGAGCAGAGTCATGTGCTATGCTATGGCACAAAAACAAGTCTGCTGTTAACAGTATAAAACAACTTCTTTGGGGAGCTTTCTCTAATACCCTCTCCCCCTGGAATATGCACACACTTTACTCATCTTCTGTCCTAGTCTTTGTTGTTGAGGACATGATCTGTTCATCACCCCAATTTATCCTTTATCTTGGGCCGAAACTTCCCCAGAAGTTTCTTGAAGAGGAAATTTTTTTCTTCTTTTTAAATTTTATTTTTAGGCAACATTATATGTAATATTGATAGTTGGAGGATATCCTCTCATTAATAAAAAATTCCAATGCCATATTCTTGTCCCTCCACCATTGTCCTACTGCCCCGGTTCTACTATTCTTTTTTTTTTTTTTGGTTTTTGGGCCACACCCTGTGACGCTCAGGGGTTACTCCTGGCTATGCGCTCAGAAGTTGCTCCTGGCTTCTTGGGGGACCATATGGGACGCCGGGGGATCGAACCGCGGTCCGTCCTAGGCTAGCGCAGGCAAGGCAGGCACCTTACCTCCAGCGCCACCGCCCGGCCCCCGGTTCTACTATTCTTGAACCTCCACTGGTAATGATATGGTTATGCATTTCTTTATTACCCTCCAAATAAAATTTATTTAACTCTTGAAAATCATATGACACGTGGCATTTAAAATATTTTATATTAAATCATGAGATACAGTTAAAAAGTTGATAGGTGAGTTTCATTATACACTGTTCCAATACCCATCCATTCACCAATGTTCATTTTTTTAATATATTTATTTTAATCATAGTGGCTTACATATCATTGACGATAATATTTTAGGTACATATTAACATAAAAACAGGGGAGTTCCCATCACTGAATTGTCCTCCCTCCACTTCTGCTCCCGTCCTACCTCCCATTCCTCCTCCCTCACCCCCGGGGCTGCTAGAATAAGTGTTTCCTTTTGTGCCTAGCTTACTACTTAGAGGTCCTACACCTGTTTGGTCTTGGTACCTCCCTTATTACCCGAACTAATTGGGAGGCGGAACTAGATAGTTCAAATTATGTGGTTTTGTTTGAAGAAGAGAAAGGTATTAAACTGGGGTAAAAAAATCAAATACGCCGAAGATGGGCGGAGTCCTTCTGGAGACTCTCATCCTAGGTTTGAGAGACGAAGGGGAAAAGGAGGGTGAAACACCACAACAGTACGAAAAGAAGTGTCAAGTAAAATATCTAGTGAGTACTCCAACAATAAAGATAAGCACCACATAAAGGCCATGGTCTTGAGATAAAAAAAACATGGCAGAGCACATAAAAGAAGAAAAGAAAAGAAGAAAAAAAATAACATATAAATGGAGACAACAACTTCAATAGCCACACCAAAATAAAGAAATCGACAAAAACTAGATAAATAACTAAAAAAGAAAACTGTTTTGTGCTTTTTGCCTTTTCTTTTTTCTTCCCTCCTGCACAGGCACAATAAATAATGGGGTCATTCGAAAAGGAATTCCCTTGGCCTAAGAGATACAGGGTTTCCCGCCCTTGAAGTATATTGTCATGGGATTAACTATAGACTCCTGTCAGGTTCATTTACTCTCCTCTTGGTGCTTTTGTGGTGTATGGAAGACTTCTGCTCCGTCCTGGGTGATAAAATCAGACCTCTGTATCTAGAGATCTCGGTGTCTGTGCAGGTCAGGGATTGGAACTTATGATGAAGTCTTTCTTTGTGGTTCTAGAAGTTCTGTTCCCTCAGTGTCATTTTAATCCTTCTTCTGTGGTTGGTGGTCTTGGTCTTTGCGCTGATCCTAGGATGGGGCCTGGGATAGCATCTTTCGTTATGTTTCCAGGAGACCCATTCCGTTGCAAATTGTCTCAGACCTCTGGAGCTAGAAGTCATGGTTGTTGTGTAGGTCATAGCTCAATCCCTAGAGTAGGCCTTTTTATTGGTCCCAGGATTCCTACAGTCAGGTCATGGTTCTATCAGCCTGTCATCTGTAAATCGCGATCTTGGCATTTGGACAGATCAAAGGGTGACAAGTCTTCTGATTTTGTCTTATCGTTAGTTGGTGAGGTAGGATAACCTGCTCTTAGGTCAAGTTGTTCCCAGTTTCCTCGTTGTCAGGATATCATATTAGAACTTGTTGGTGTCCGAGCAGTATTAAGGATGTCCCGAATGGGATTTGTTTCTTGTGGATGTTGTGAAGAATTGTGTCATTTCTATGTCTGTGATCCAGGGTTCAAGGCTGGACGGTTGGTGTCTAATCACCTGGGGTCTAAGTTGTATCCACGTGACATATTTTCAAGATGGGAGATGCCCCTGTATTGTAAACAAGTATGAGTTCTTATCCCTAGTAGATAAGAGCTCGTTTTTATACTTAAGATTTCCCCTTTTTTAGTGTGCCTTTGCAGGGAGAAATGGTGCTACATTATATTGCCAGTGCATTTGAGGGTGTAAAGAGAAGACAAAAATAGGTCACACACCCAAAAAATATTTTGGGTTTTTGGTTTTTGGGTCACACCCACCAGTGCTCAGGGGTTACTCCTGGCTCTATGCTCAAAAATCACTCCTGGCAGACTCGGGACCATATGGGATGCCGGGATTTGAACCACTGACCTTCTGCATGAAAGGCAAATGCCTTACCTCCATGCTATCTCTCCAGCCCCTGAAGAGGAAATTTCTTAACCCCTAGGGTCCTTTTTCGGGTGGTGTCACCAAGATATAAAAACTAGGAGAGGGGATCCACAAGGATCCATCAAGACCAACAGTCACATCTAAATAAAATATAAAATAGGTGTGGAAGAGGTCGGTAGTCTGCTTAAAATTCTAGAAGCATAGTGAAAAATTCAGACTAATCACAGCAGAATGAAGCTTCTTTTTTTCATTCTCAGCATGCTCAGCACTAGAGGGGACTATCCAACAAGAAAGAGTTCCTCTCCCTATTAAAAGGAAAAGGTAAGCAGCTGGCTTCTTCAACTGTGAACACAAAGGGCTTTCTTGTAGTGGTCATCAAACTTTTTAAACAGGGCCAGTTCACTGTCCCTCAGACCGTTGGAGGGCCAGACTATAGTAAAAACAAAACACTATGAACAAATTCCTATGCACACTGCATATATCTTATTTTGAAGTGAAGAAACAAAATGGGAACAAATACAATATGTGGCCCGCGGACCACTACTGAGTGAGTCTTGAGTATCACCTTACCTGCAAAACTAAGATGAGGCTAGGAAGAGGAATGAGAGCAAGGGCCTACCAGGATCAGGCAAGCTGCAAAAGTGACTGCAGGTTCCTTGACCCGCTCCTGCAGATTTAATGTTTTGTTTTTTTTTACCCCACCGATGCTCCCATTAGCATGCTTCATCTGAATTTTACTCCAACTCTCCTTGCTACAGTCAGAGCCCTAGATCTGTATTGGCAACCCACCTAGGCCAGGACAACTTCATGAGTGCAAGAAGCCTATTTCAACTTGAAGCTATCTCTTGGGCCATATGTACACATTGGCTCTCTCTTTTAATTGTTTTTATTGCAACCTCCAGCCTGAATTTTTTCACTAGCTGATACTATGGTTTCATGACAGCCAAGGACCTCAAGGCTGGTTGTGAGCTCAGATTTAATGCTGTATTACACTCACTAGTCTGGACCACTGGGTTGACTTGCATGGTAGTCTCCCCTATCTCCTTACCCCAAGCAGTACACCTGCATGCCCTGACCTAATCATGTTCACCAGTTTGCTCTGCTAAACATGCATACATAAGAACACAATGCAGTTACAGTAAAACATGTTCAAGATCTCCACACCTGCTTGTGGGTCCACATGGGCTCAGTCCTTGCTACTAGCTCCACCTCCTATATAGTATGTATGTAAAACCAGACCCTACCAATATGAAAGTAGCTGCAGCTGGCCTCCAAATCCAAGTATGTGCATAACACCTTTTACCACATTGTTGGGTTCTACTTCTTACTAGCTTATTGAGGATTTTTTTCATATATGTTCATCAAGGATATTGGCCTGTAATCCTCTTTTTGTGTGTTGTTTGTCTGTGTTTAGTATTAGGGTGGTGTTTCATAAAAACTGGTAGTGTTTCTGTTTCTTTTTTTTGGGGGGGGGGTTTGGGTTTTTGGGCCACACCCGGTAACGCTCAGGGGTTACTCCTAGCTATGTGCTCAGAAGTTGCTCCTGGCTTGGGGGACCATATGGGACACCGGGGGATCGAACCGCGGTCCGTCCAAGGCTAGCGCAGGCAAGGCAGGCACCTTACCTTTAGCGCCACCGCCCGGCCCCGTGTTTCTGTTTCTTAAGTTTACTGGAGAACATGAAAAGGATTGGTAGTAGGTTCTCTTTAAAGGTTTGAAAGAGGAGCTGGAGAGATAGCACAGTGGTAGGTCATTTGCCTTGCATGCAGCCGATTCAAGACAGATGGTGGTTCAAATTCTGGCATCCCATATGGTCCCCAGTGCCTGTCAGAGGCGATTTCTGAGCATAGAGCCAGGAGTGACCCCTGAGTGCTGCTTGGTGTGACCCAAAAACAAAACAAAACAAAACAAAAGGTTTAAAAGAACTCACTAATAAATTTATCTGGACTCAGGCTTCTGTTTTGGGGGAAGCCCTTTGATTACCATTTGAGTTTCCTCAGTAGTGATAGTGGCACAAAAACAAGTCTACTTTGCTGTTAATGGTATAAAATTTATCATTTTCTTCTAGTTTCTCTAGTTTGGTGGCATAGATTCTCAAAGTAATCTCTGATTGTTTATTAGGACTCTTTTTATTTTTATTTTTGCTGAGTCTTACTAGTGGTTTATCAATCTTGTTTATTTTTCAAAGAACCAACTTTTCTTTTTTCCTTTAGTTGATCTTTTGGATAGTTTGGGATTCCAGTTAATTGATTTCTCTAAGTTTTATTACTTTATCTGTTTTCAGCTCATTTTCTTGTTCATTTTCCAATTTCTGAAGTTGTGCCATTAAGTTATTTATGTAGGCACTTTCTTCTTTCCTGATTAATACTTGGAAAGTTATACATTTTCCTTTTAATACACTTTTGTTGGTAGTACATGTCCTCATCCTCATTTTTTTCCAGTAATCATTTGATTCCTATAGCCTACTCGTTGTTTAGTCGTGAGCTGTTTTACTTCCAGGTATTAAAGTTATTTCTCTTTTTCTGTTTGTAATTCACTCTATTTTCATTGCTTCTTGGTATGAGAAGTTAATTCAAGTAAATTCTATCCTCTTGATTTTATAGAGGTGTATTTTTATGTGGTGTATCTTGGAAAATGTCCCAAGATGTATTAGAGAAAATAATCATTCTACCATTTTTTTAAATACGTTGCTGAGTTCTTTTTTTTTTTTTCTTTGTTTGGTTTTGTTTTGATTTGTTTTTGGGTCACACCCGGCGGTGCTCAGGGGTTACTCCTGGCTGTCTGCTCAGAAATAGCTCCTAGCAGGCACAGGGTGGGGGGGACCATATGGGACACCGGGATTCGAACCAACCACCTTTGGTCCTGGATCGGCTGCTTGCAAGGCAAACACCTCTGTGCCATCTCTCCGGGCTCACGTTGCTGAGTTCTGAGTTGGGAATTCCAAGGGAGGAACGAATCCAATTTGTATCACCTATAATTTTGGGGGATTTTGTAGTTGTATTTTTTATTATATTATATTTTTTTAGTATTTAAACACCATGATTGTTTGTAGTTGGGTTTCAGTCATAAAAAAAAAAAGAAAAAGAAAAGTACAACCACCTTCACCAGTGCAACCTTCCCCCCAATGCCCCCATCTCCCTCCACCCCACACCCTGCGTCTCTTTGAGACAGGCATTCTATTTCTTTCACTAACATTATCATGATAGTTGTTGGTGTAGTTATTTCTCTATGCTCAACAGACTTTGTAGTAAGCTTCATATAATGGGCTAGTCCTTTCAAACCTCAGCTCCATTGTCTCTTGAGTATTATTACCATACTATCTTTTATTTTTCTTAAATCCCACAGATGAGTGAGACTATTCTGTGTCTATCTCCCTCTGACTCATTTCACTCAGCATAATAGTTTCCATGTCCATCCATGTATAGGAAAATTTCATGACTTCATTTTTCCTAACAGCTGCATAGTATTTCATTGTGTGTACATACCACAGTTTCTTTAGCCACTCATCTGTTGGGCATCTGAGTTGTTTCCAGATTCTGACTATTGTAAATAGAGCTGCAGTGAACAGAGACATGCAGAGGGCATATTTGTTTTGTGTTTTTGTGTTCCTAGAGTATATCCCTAGGAGTAGTATAGCTCATATGGGAGCTCAATTTCCAGTTTTTTGAGGAATCTCTGTATTATTTTTGATAAAGGCTAGACAGTGAATGAGAGTTCCTTTCTCTCCACATCCTCTCCAGCACTGATTGCTCTTGTTCTTTGTGATGTGTGCCAGTCTGTGGCATGAGATGGTACCTCATTATTGTTTTGATTGGCCTCTCCCTGATGATTAGTGATGTGGGGCAGTTTTTCATGTGTCTTTTGACCATCTGTATTTCTTCTTTGAGGAAGTGTCCGTTTCTTCTCCCCATTTTTTGATGGGGATAGATGGTTTTTCTTGTTAAGTTCTGTCAGTACATTATATATCTTAGATGTTAGCCCCTTATCTGATGGGTATTGGGTGAATAGTTTCTTCCATTAATTGGTTGCCTTTGTATCCTAGTCACTGTTTCCTTCAAAGTACAGAAGTGTCTCAGTTTAATGTGGTCCCATTTGTTTATCTCTGCTTCCACTTGTTTGGTCAGTGGTGTTTCCTTCTTGAAAATGCCTTTAGTCATAATATCATGGAGTGTTTTACCTTTGTGTTCTTGTACATATCGTATGGTTTTGGGTCTGATATCAAGATCTTTAATCCATTTGGATTTGACCTTTGTGCATGGTGTTAGATGGAGGTCCAAGTTTGCTTTTTTGCATGTGGCAACCAGTTGTCCCAACACCACTTGTTGAAGAGGCTTTCCTTGCTCCATCTTGCATTTCTTGCTCCTTTACCAAAGGTTAATTGATTGTCTGGGAAACATTCTCTGAATACTCAAGTCTTTTCCATTGAGCTGAGGGTCTGTCTTTATATTCCAATACCTCCTGTTTTAATGACTGTGGCTTTGTAATATAATTTAAAATTGAGTAAAGTGATGCTTCCCACCTTCTTTTTCCTAAGGGTTGCTTTGGCTATTCATGGGTGTTTATTGTTTCAAATGAATTTCAGGAGTATTTAATCCACTTCTTTGAAGAATATCATAAGTAGGGGCCGGCGAGGTGGTACTAGAGGTAAGGTGTCTGCCTTGCAAGCGCTAGCCAAGGAAAGATCGCTACCATTTGATCCCCTGGCGTCTCATATGGTCCCCCCAAGCCTGGGGCAGTTTCTGAGCGCTTAGCCTTAGAGGAATTGCATTAAGTATGTACAATGCTTTGGGAAGTATTGCCATTTTAATTATGCTAATCCTCCCAATTAATGAACAAATGTGTGTCTCCATTTCCTTGTGCCCTCTTTTATTTAGTTTTTTTTACCCCCAGTCCACTTTTATTTCTTAAGAGCTTGTTTGGAGAGTCTAGCAGGGGAGCGCAGCTACTTGAATACCCTTTACTGAAAAATGGTCTGTCTCTATTCAGGGACGACCGTCCTCTTTGACCAAGTGCACAGCCTCAGGAGGGATGCACATGGAGCAGTGAGGGAGGAAGGGGACACCCACCTTGCCAGCCAGATCAACCGAATCAACCCTGGCGATAAATGGGGTGACAGATGTCACAGCCAGATTGCTCTCACATTCCACTCTTTTGTTTCTTGAAGCAATGTTTTGTAGTTTTCTTTGACTTCAAGATATTTGAGTTTCTATGGCACTATTGTGAATGGGGTTGGAGAAAATAATCATTCTACTTTTTTTTTTTTTTTTTTTTGGTAACCCTGGCAGCGCTCAGGGGTTACTCCTGGCTCTACGCTCAGAAATCACCCCCAGCAGGCTCAGGGGATCATGTGGGATGCTGGGATTCCAACCACCGTCCTTCTGCATGCAAGGCAAATGCCTTACCTCCATGCTATCTCTTCGGCTCCTCCTCCACTTCTATGCTCCTCCTTTTTTTGTTTTGTTTTTTTGGGGCCACACCCGGTGGTGCTCAAGGGTTACTTCTGGCTGTCTGCTCAGAAATAGCTACTGGCAGGCCCCGGGGGACCATATGGGACACCAGGATTCAAACCAACCACCTTAGGTCCTGAATCGGCTGCTTGCAAGGCAAACACCGCTGTGGCTATCTCTCCGGGCCCGCTATGCTCCTCCTTACCATCTCCCTTAGATAGGGGAATATGTTTACATAATTATATGTCCCACCCCTTAGTTTCTGCTATCTTATTGGTTATGCCTTTATGAAGTCACCTGATTGGAAAGACCAATTGGATAGAGTATGTAAATGAGGCTATGGGGGTGATTGTGGGATGACCAATCAGAACTCAAGTGTCTTTAAGGTTTTGTTTTGTTTTGTTTTGGGGCTGAACTCAGTGACACTAAAGGGTTACTCCTGGCTATGCCCTCAGAAATCTCTCATGGCTAGGGGGACCTTATGAGACAACAGGATCGAACCAGGTCCGTCCTGGATCTGCCTGCCCTACAAAGCATTACCTCTGTGCTATCCCTCGGTCCTTATGGTTTTTTTTTGTTTGTTTGTTTGTATTGTTTTGTTTTGTTTTGTTTTTTGGGTCACACCTGGCAGTGCTCAGGGGTTACTCCTGGTGTTACACTCAGGAATCGCTCCTGGCAGGCTCGGGGACCATATGGGATGCCATATGAGTTCATATGGGATTCGAACCACCATCCTTCTGCATGCAAGGCAAATACCCTACCTCTATGTTATCTCTCCAGCCCCTATTCTTCTACTTTTGATGGATGCAAAGACCTATATATATCTACGAACCTCTCTCTCTTTTTTATTTTTTCAAAGTCATTATTTCCTTGTTAAGTTTGAGCCTGAATGACTTAAGAGGTTATAGAGCAGTGTTGAAGTCTCCAACTGTCACTGTGTTACTATTGATGTCTTCCTCAAAGTCTATTAACAGTTATTTTAAGTATTTTGCTGGCCTCTCATTGTGTGCGTGTATGTTTAGGAGTATGTATCCCTTGATTATTAAGAAATGACCCTCTCTATTATAATAATGCCCAGAGACAATAGAGATGAGGGCTTGAAGGACTGGTTCATGATATGAATCGCACCACAAAGAGTGGTGAGTATGGTGAGTACAGTTAGAGAAATAACTACACTGACAACTATGGTGACAATATTAATGAGTGAGAGAAGTAGAATGCCTGTCTCAAATTAGGTGGGGGCAGCAGGGAGGGAGATTGGGGGCATTGATGATGGGAATATTGCACTGGTGAAGGGGGGTGTTCTTTATATGACTGTCATCTGATATTATGTCATCTGATAGTATGGCATCCCAGCCCTCTTAAGACAATTTATTGCTTGAGGGATTGTCTTCCTATCTTTGATTTTGAGTCTTTGTTCTGAGAATTCAAATGTGTTTTTTGCAGGCAACATAATGTTAGATATGATTTTTGATCCATTTTGACACATATCTTTTAATTGATATTGAAAGATTATTGTCATGAGATTCTGTGCAATTTTTTCTACAGTTTTGTTATGTACATGGAGTTTATCTTCTGTTAAAATATCCATTTTCAGTTTATCTCTTAAAATTGTTTTTGAGTTTAAAAAAATCCTGATTTGCTTATTCATGGAGCAGTGTGTTGTTACTTCAAACATGAATAAGAGACTCGCTGTATGAAACTGAAGCTTTCATTTCATAATGTTTTCATTATATTTGACCACTGCCTTCAGGCCTTTGGTTAATTGGCTATAAATCATGACGATGCTTCTTTTATCTTTCTGCTTTTAACTGTTTCTCTTGAGACCTCCAGAGTGAGGGTATATGCATTCTCCACTTCTAAGAACTTCTCAAAAATGATATCTTTAACTATTACTTCTTCATAGGTGTTGTCTTTCTGACCCTCTGGGATACTAATAATTCTTTTTTTTTAATAATTATTATGCTGTTTTTCTTGAATTCCTTTCAAGATATCTTGTCAACTATTCTTTTTATTTTAAGACTCTTCCATCTTCTACTGTCTGGCGATATAATGCAACTCCATCATCCAGCTCACTGATTCTGTCCTCAGCATCTGTTCCTCAACTGGTGAGGCCTTCCAGTGAGTTTTTTCTTTTGCCTTCCAAGTTTTTCATTTCTGTCACTTCTCTTTAAAGTTTTCTCATTAATCCTTTTTTTTGTCCTCTTGAGTGTTATTGGCTGTCCATTACATGATTTCTTTGAGTTCCTGAAACATTCTCAGCATTTCCTTTCTAGAGTCCTTAGTCTGATATTGGCTCATTAGGGTCCACTCTAAGAGCTATTATATTTGCTCACTAAGTGTGGTAGGGTTCTGTGTTGCTTTCCCATGGTTATCTTTGCAGTTGTTAATTATGTGTTGTGGTGTGGCTTACAAACTGAATAATATGTGCAGCTACGGAGCAAAAAGACTGACCTGGGTTTGAGAATGGTGCTTCATAGTCACAAAGAGGACCCTACTGCCATGGCATTTTGTCTCTCTGCCTCACTGCCTTGGGAGAGTGTAGCTGGTTAGAACTCAACGAGGGAGGCAGGAAGACCCCCTACCCTATCCTGGTGCTTCTCTTTCCCTGGGATGCATTGACCTGAGTTGCAGAAGTTGAAACAAAGAAGACCCCAATGCCATTATATCTGTCTGCCTCAGTTTCTTGAAACTGTCTCCTATTCCAATTTCTTAAGCTGAACTGACAATTTATTTTTGTTGACTTCCTTCTTCTATATGAATTTTGCAAAGCTAAAACAAGCTAAAAAGAACTTTATTCTTAAAATTTCTTTTTCTGTATCCGACAAGTTCAGATGGGTTATGTCCTCATTCTCATTTGCTTCTGAGAATCTTTTTTAAAAAATTATTTATTTAAAGAAAACACATCACATACTGTATTTTCCGGCGTATAAGACGACATTTGAAACAAACAAACAGAAAAGTCAACCGAAAATCAGGAGTCGTCTTATACACCAAGTATATCCCGAAAAATGTTTCAATATGCCACTAAACAAAACAAAACAAAACAAACAAAAAAAAATACAGGCCGCCGAGTTTCCAAATCTCTTTCTTGGGGGCTCCGAAACAGTACTCAGGAGATCTGGGGGCCACTTCTGGCAAAATCCAGCTATCCGTGTTGGTGGTTCACTGCTAGGGTCCAAGGATGGGGTGTTGTTTGGTTCATGTAGTGGGGGAGATTAACTGACGCCACCAGGGAATTGCCAGAAAAGGTGCCTATGATAAGGAACCAATCACTGCAAGGCTGCTCGGACCACCTCTCTAACTCAGCCAATCCAAGCAGGCTTTTGATGCATGCAAATTATACAGTGTTCTGTATCCACATCTACATTGTAAAAAGCCAGATTGGCCAGAGTCAGAGAGGAAGTCTATTACAGTATAACCTTTGAACCTTTGCTTGTTGTGATTGGCTCATTGTGGTACATACAGTTGCAGCACAGGAAAGTTCTGTCTGATATAGCGAATATAGGCCTAAACCTATGTTTTAACTGCAAAATTAGGGGGTCGTCTTATACACCCAGTCATCTTATACGCCAAAAAATACGGTAGTTGACATAAATGTTCATGTTACACTTGTTTCCAGATAAGTAAAAGCAAAGTTACTGGGAAAAAATAGAATGAAATAAAATGGAAAAGAAAAATACAGTAATAAGCAGATTTGTAAAAATCATTTTATTTCCAGTTATGTCATTTTTTTTTTTTTTTTTGGTTTTTGGGCCACACCCGGTAACGCTCAGGTGTTACTCCTGGCTATGTACTCAGAAGTTGCTCCTGGCTTGGGGGACCATATGGGACACCGGGGGATCGAACCGCGGTCCGTCCAAGGCTAGCGCAGGCAAGGCAGGCACCTTACCTTTAGCGCCACCGCCCGGCCC
The DNA here is from genome assembly GCF_024139225.1 of Suncus etruscus. Lineage (NCBI taxonomy): Eukaryota > Metazoa > Chordata > Mammalia > Eulipotyphla > Soricidae > Suncus > Suncus etruscus. Next base: position 51,217,580 of record NC_064854.1, on the reverse strand, counting down.
CTCAGTTATGTCATTAATACAATGGCAGAAAGTTTAGTAAGCTCTTGTTGTTAGCTGTTGATTCTGATAATTTAGGGTGTTCCTTTAGGGATTACAGCATCAAACAAATGAAGTTGTTCAGAAATTCAAAGCACTATTACTGATATGAGTTTTAGGGACATGTACTCAACTGCCAGGCCTCCAGGAAGAAGGAATATCCAGAGGGGATGGTGTCTGTGCTTGCTTCAAAAAGCCCTGGTTATGTCAGCCCCCAAACTGGCATACCTGAGATGTGGTCAGAATGATTTCTCCACCAGCAATAGCAGAGGGTCAGTGATGAGACAGGGCCATTGGGGAAATAGAGATTCTGGGTGTTTTTCAGGAATCTTTGACTTCCTCTCAACCTTCTGGTTATTTAGCAGCAAGCTGGTTTTTTTGTTTGTTTGTTTGTTTTGGTTTTGGTTTGGTTTGGTTTGGTTTTGGTTTTGGGGCCTTGGCAGTGGCACTCGGTTTACTCCTGACTCTGCACTCAGAAATCGCTTCTGGCAGGCTCAGGAGACCATATGGGATGCCGGGGATCAAACTCAGGTTTGTCCTGGGTGGCTCCATGAAAGGCAAATGCCCAACTGCTATATCAGCAAGCTGCTTGATTTAAATGTTTCTGTTTGTGATTAACATACTTTTACTGCATTTTGGACTGAGAAGATACTTGGTAATATTTCTGTCCTATATTTTGTGGAACTATGATTTTGGCTTAGAATGTATTATCTCTTGGAGAACATTCCAGGTACATATGCTTTATATATATATGTGTGTGTGTGTGTGTAAATATATATATATATATATGTGTGTGTATTAATTATTAGTATTAAATATACTAAATATACTATAAAAGCAGTATTTCTTTGCTGAGCTTAAAGTTCAGTTAATCTATCAAAGTGACATAGTGATGTTGAAGTCTTCAGTCTATTGTGTTGCTATCAGTGTCTTCTTTCAGTCTATTAGTAGCTTTAAGTATTTTGTTTGTCCTTCAGTAGTTGCATGTGTTTAGTGTGAGTTCTCCCTGATGTACATATCCCTTGATTATTAAGAAGTGACACAGGGAGCCGGAGATATAGAATGGAGGTAAGGTATTTGCTTTTCATGCAGAAGGTCATTGGTTCAAATCCCGGCATACCATTTGGTCCCCTGAGCCTGCCAGGAGTGATTTCTGAGTTTGGAGCCAGGAGTAACTCATGAGCACTGCCGGGTGTGACCCAAAAACAAAAAAAAAAGAAGTGACACAGGCCGGCGAGGTGGCGCTAGAGGTAAGGTGTCTGCATTGCAAGCGCTAGCCAAGAAAGGACCGCGGTTCAATCCCCTGGCGTCCCATATGGTCTCCCCAAGCCAGGGGCAATTTCTGAGCACTTAGCCAGGAGTAACCCCTGAGCATCAAACGGGTGTGGCCCGAAAAACCAAAAAAAAAAAAAAAAAAGAGGTGACTGACTGAGCGTGGGATTCCCTGTTCCCTCCCCAGTGCAGGCCTACCTGGCACTGAAGCCCTAGGAAAGGCTGGGGAAGTACTGGAAGGGAAGCCCTCATTCAAGCTTGGTGGAAGGGGTTGGGACTGACCCAGGCCTGACTTTTTGGGGGAAGCCAAATTTGACTGTACTTAATGCCTACTCTTGGTTATATTCAGAGGTTACTTCTAGCAGTGTTCAGGGACGAAATATGGGTTGACCACATGCAAGAGGCTGAAGAATCAATGTCAAAAAGACTGAGGAACTCAAAAGGCTATTTTTTTTTATTTTGAGGATGAAAAGTGTTAAACCAAGAAACATTTGGCATGATTAAGAACCTGGAAAAGGGGGCCAGCGAGGTGGCGCTATAGGTAAGGTGTCTGCCTTGCAAGCGCTAGCCAAGGAAAGGACCGTGGTTCGATCCCCCGGTGTCCCATATGGTCCCCCCAAGCCAGGGGCAATTTCTGAGCGCGTAGCCAGGAGTAACCCCTGAGCATCTAACGGGTGTGGCCCAAAAAAACAAAAAAACAAAAAAAAAAAACAAAAAAACAAAACAAAAAAAAAGAACCTGGAAAAGGAGAAGTCTTCCTCTAGATGTATCTTTGGTGTGAAAAGATTTTTTTAGGGCCTGGAGAGATAGCATGGCAGCATTTGCCTTGCAAGCAGCTGATCCAGGACCAAAGGTGGTTGGTTCAAATCCTGGTGTCCCATATGGTACCCTGTGCCTGCCAGGAGCTATTTCTGAGCAGACAGCCAGGAGTAACCCCTGAGCACCGCTGGGTGTGGCCCAAAAACAAAAACAAAACAAAAAAAGATTCTTTTATACCAAACCTTCTTCTCACATTCCTTTCCATCTGTTAATTCCCTTTGAAAAGCCCAGAAATTGTACCAGAAGCAAAGGAATATAAAAGAAGAGAAGCAATTAGTGGTTCTACATATTAAAGATACATTTTCCTTTAAAAAAGGGGGGGGGCCAGAGTGATAGTGCAGCAGTATATGGCATTTGCCTTGCACACGGATGAACCTCAATTCGATCTTGGTGCTCCTGGTGCCCCTATGGTCCCCCAAGCCAGGAGAAATTTCTGAGCACATAGCCAGGAGTAACCACTGAACATCACTGGGTGTGGCCCAAAAACCAAAAACAAAAAATGACCATCTCTGTCTCATAACATTTTAATCCTAAGTCATTGTTGTTAGATACTAGTATGGCTGGCTACCCTGAACTTTTAGGGGGAGAAGGGGAGACACACCAGCCTATGCTCAGATGTTGCTCCTGGCTCTGCCCTTAGGAATCACATCTAGCAATGCTTGGGGATCATATGGGATGCTGAAGACTAAACCTGGGTGAGTCACAGGCAGGGGAAACATTGTACTATCACTCTGGCCTCCCACCCTGGACTTTTTGTGGAAGTTGTTTGCTTGAAAATTTGTCTTTTATCCTTTGACTTTTTGATTTGTTTGCTTTGACTATTGTTTGCTTTAACTCTGTTTGCTTTGACTATTCAAATGTGACTATTGTTTGCTTTAACTCTGTTTGCTTTGACTATTCAAATGTGCTTCTTGCAGACAGCAGAATGTTGGGTCCAGTTTTCTAATTTAGCCTGACACTTGGTGTCTCTTACTTGGTGCATTTTGCCTATTGACATTGAAAGAGATTACTACCATCTTTCTGTAGATGTTTAATTTGTTTATGAGATTTGTCCTGCATTAAAGTATCCCCTTCAGGGCCTTAGAGATAGCATAGAGGTAAGGCGTTTGCCTTGCGTGCAGAAGGTCGGTGGTTCAATTCCCGGCATCCCATATGGTCCCCCGAGCCTGCCAGGAGCGATTTCTGAGCATAGAGCCAGGAGTAACCCCTGAGCGCTGTCGAGTGTGACCCAAAAACCAATATATATATATATATATGTGTGTGTATATATATATATATATATATATATATACATATATATCCTTCAGTTCTTGAAACAAAGGGTTTTGGGCCAGAGCGATAGCACAGTGGGTAGGCATTTGCCTTGTATGCAGCAGATCAGTTTAGATCCCAGGCATTCCATATGGTCCCCTGAGCCTGCCAGGAGTGATTTCTGAGTGCAGAGCCAGAAGTAACTCTAACTGCCACAGGGTGTACCCCCAAAACAAAAAAATTTAAAAAGAATAGTTTTGAGACTATGAAGATCCTGAGCTATTGTTTATTTGTGAAGTTCTGTATTCTTCCTTCAAATCTGAATAAGAGTCTGGCTATTCAAGTAGTCTTGGTGAAGTATTCATTGAGGGTTTTTAAAAATATATCCCATCATTTTCTTTGGGTTAGTGGGTCTCATTTGGTAAATATGTTGTAAATCTTCATGGCCCTCCTTTGTATATAATTTGCATCTTTGATAATGCTTCTTTTAGTATTCATCTGTTTTTGTCATTCTGATTAGACTGTGTCTTGGAGTAGTTTTGTCTGGATCTTTTTTAGCGTGTACATTGTAAGCCTCTTGGATCTGGGTGCATGTCTCTCCTGCTCTGGGAACTTCTTAGCAAAGACATTGCTTTTTCATTGCAGTTGTCTTTCTAGCAATATGTAACCACTGTGATTCTTATATTATTTTTAATTCCTCCCAAAGTTCTCTGATTGTTGTCCATTTATGTTGAGGTTTCCCCACCCCACCCCCATATACTAATGTTGTCTGGAGATTTTCTACACATCACCTGGAAGCTCAATGACTATTTCCTCAACTCTGTTATCTGGTTACTGTTATTGAAGCCTTCCAGTGAGCTTTTCATTTTGCCTACCAGATTTTTCAGTTGTCACTTCTGTTAATAGTTTTTTAATTTCTGCTCTCTTATCCTCTTGTGTTTTATTGCCCATGCCATTGTTTCTTTGAATTTGTTAAGCATTCTTAACATTTCTACTCTGAAATATTTTTCAGATAGATTATATAGATGGATATACTACCTTTGCCCACTCCCTGTGATGGGGTTTGCCCCTGATTTTCCAAGTCCGTTTTGTAGTTCATATGTGCTTTTCATTTTGCTTTCAGAATTCCCCCATGCATCCCACCTCCCATGCCATGGCTACCTCTTGGGAAAATCTATGGTAGGAAGGTGATTATGCAGTTGCCTGCTTCAGGCAAATGCAGCTTTGATCTGGGTAGAGCCCAGTTCTACATAGTCAGCTCCAGTCTGGGTGCTCTCCCTTTATGCACCGGGGATTCAGGCAAAAATGCAGCTACCTCTATGTTTGAGCAGGCTTCATGTGAGGGCAAGCAACTAGAGTCATAGGCATGCTGGTAAGGTGTGCACTTTATCATTGAACCACCACTCCAGCCCCTAGGTGTCACTCTTGTTTTGATGCTCAGAGACATTCTGGTTATGATGCTCACCTAGGATCACGGCATTGTTCACACAGGTGCTTATCAGGGAGCACATTCTTGACTGTGGCGTTCACATATTTTAGTGGTACTTACCAAGAGGTGTGTTCCTTGCACACACCTACCTGCAGTAGGGCCAGTAATTCCTTGTTGAACTCTAGAACTTACACTTGCATAGTTGGTGTTCTAGACTACTGACCTATCTCCCTGGGCACTGGATAATATTTTTAGCTTTCAGACATTTCCTTTATAATTTTAATTCTGATATTTTGATTTTGTTCTTCTATTATCAATATTTAGGAGTAACCCCTGAGCACCGCCGGGTGTGGCCCAAAAACCAATAAATAAATAATTTCCAATTTAATACTTATTTTAAGTATAATTGATACTTAGATATTTATTTTAAGTATTTTAAATATAATTGTCTACTTAAATATTATGTACCAAATACATTTGGGTCATACTCAGCAATACTACTCCTAACTCCATATTGGGGTCTTTCTGGCACATATTAGAAGCTGTATAATGCCAGGATCAAACTAAGGTCAGCTGTATACAAGGCAAATAACTTAACCCTCTATTGTCTCTCTGGACCCCTTTAAACTTTTTTTTTTTTTTTTTTTTGTTTTTTGGGCCACACCCGTTTGACGCTCAGGGGTTACTCCTGGCTATGTGCTCAGAAATCGCCCCTGGCTTGGGGGGACCATATGGGACGCCGGGGGATCGAACCGCGGTCCGTTCCTTGGTAGCACTTACAAGGCAGACACCTTATCTCCAGCGCCACCTTCCCGGCCCCCCTTTAAACTTTTAAATAATGGTTTCCTTAAAGTCTGATGGTACTTATCTTTATAATCTTTTTTTCTTAGAGTTTTTTTTTTTTTGGGAGGGGTACCACCCGGCAGCACTCAGGGGTTACTCCTGGCTCTATGCTCAGAAATCACTACTGGCAGGCTTGGGGGACTATATGGGATGCCGGGATTTGAACCAATGACCTTCTGCATGCAAGGTAAGCGCCTTACCTCCATGCTATCTCTTCGGCCCCTTCTCTTGGAGTTTTTACATGATTCTTTGCATATTAAGTAATTAGAAGTAGAATATTAAGAGACAAACAAATCCTACAATTTTATTTAGTGAGTAATTGGTCTGACTAGGCTTGGGGTACAAATTCTGTGGGGTGCTATTTCCAATGCTAGTTTATTTAGCCACACCCAGAAGTGTTCAGGAGTTATTTCTGGTTCAGCTCTCAGGAATCAATCCTGGTGGGCTCTGGGGACCATGTGGGATGCCAGAAATCGAACCTGGGTCAGCTGCTGCAAGACCAATGGTACTTTCTCTTCACCTCTCTCCCCAACCTGCAATGTTATAGCTTTTGCAATATTATTTGTGTGTATATATGTGTGTGTGTGTGTGTGTGTGTGTGTGTGTGTATACACTATCGTGGCAATCTGAGGCCTGGGAAAGGCTCAGTCAATTGGAATTGGTATGCTATTTAGTCAGTTGGTATGCTATTTAGGACAGCACCACAGGTAACAATGTGAATGAGGTGATCAAGTGAGAGCTAAGTTTGTGATATTGCTTTCCTAAATTCTGTTTGTTTGGGGTGTGTGTGTGTGTGTGTGTGTGTGTGTGTGTGTGTGTGTGTGTGTGTGTGTGTGTGTCACATCCGGTGGTGCTCAGCGGTTACTCCTGGCTCTGTGTACAGAAATCATTCCTGGCATGCTCAGGGGACCATATGGTATGCTGGGGATGGAACGCAGGCTGACCACGTGCAAGGCAAAAGCACCCTACCCACTGTGCTATTGCTCAGGCTCCAACTTTCCTGAATTCTTTTTTTTTTTTTTTTTTTTTTTGGTTTTTGGGTCACACCCGGCAGTGCTCAGGGGTTACTCCTGGTTGTCTGTTCAGAAATAGCTCCTGGCAGGCACGGGGGACCATGTGGGACACCAGAATTCGAACCAACCACCTTTGGTCCTGGATCGGCTCCTTGCAAGGCACACACTGCTGTGCTATCTCTCCAGGCCCCTGAATTCTTAACTCTGTTACCTTTCTTTCTAGTGGTTCCTTTCTAGTAGATCACTGGGGATCTCCTTTTTGGCCCTCTAGTTGGAATTGACCACTTCATCATTGAATATTGTCAAAGAAGAAAAGAAACAAGGAAAAGTGCCAGGGCCAAACACTTTCCTTCAGCAATCATTCAGGTTCTTGGTGATTACTCACAACTCTGAGTTTCAGCATTCTCTTTTCTGCTTCTGAACTCAAGTTTCTCCAGGTTCTTTAGTGCTGTCTTCATATCTGCATTTGGGGTTGCATATGTCCAGGAAGGAGAAAGACACTGGAGAAATAAAATAAAACAAGATAGTACTTACATTATACTGAGAATTCTGTACCTGTGCATTTTAAGGGCTACTTCACCTAGTGTCCTAAATATCTATGCTGTAATTCAGTACAAGTTTTATAGCTGTATTTGGCTAGAACTGATGGTGGTTGCAAGTTACATCTCATATGTTCAGTGTTGTTGAGTATGTGTTTTGGATGTATAGCTGCACCAACCACTTTCCCACATTATCAATATAACCAATCCTAACCCTTGTTCCCCCATTATTTTCCTTTCTCATCATCCTTCTCACCTTGCTTTCTTTTCTTCTCTATTCTTCTCCATAACTCTTGGGTCAAGAGTGATCTAGGCATCTCCCCTTTACTACATAACTTTTCTTCATCTGGTTATTCTATATAGCAATGAAAAGTAAGATAATCCTGTATTTGTCTTTCTTCTTTTAACTTACTTCACATATCTTCCAGGTCCAACTAGTTTAAAGTAAATGTGTGATTTCATCATTCCTTGCAGCCATATAGTATTCCATTATGTATATATGCCACATCTTCATGATCACTTGTGGTTGGGCACCTACCGTATTTTCTGGCATATAAGATGACTTTTGAAACAAAAAAAAGTTATCCGAAAATCGGGGGTCGTCTTATACGCCGAGTATATCCCGAAAAATGTTTCAATATGCCACTAAATGAAACAAAAAAAAAAAAAAGAAAGAAAATTAAGCCGCAGAGTTTCCAAATCTCTTTCTTGGGGGCTCCCAAACAGTACTCAAAAGATCTGGGGGCCACTTCTGGCAAAACCCAGCTAACCGTGTTGGTGGTTCAGTGCTAGGGTCCGAGGATAGGGTGTTGTTTGGCTCATGTAGTGGGAGAGATTAACTGACGCCACCAGGGAATTGCCAGAAAAGGTGCCTATGATAAGGGACCAATCACTGCAAGGCTGCTCGAATCGCCTCTCGAACTCAGCCAATCCAAGCAGGCTTTTTATGCATGCAAATTAGACAATGTTCTGGACCCGAATCTACACAGTAAAAAGCCTGCTCAGATTGGCCAGAGTCAGAGAAGAAGTTTATTACAGTATAACCTTTGAACCTTTGCTTGTTGTGATTGGCTCACTGTGATACATACAGTTGCAGCACAGGAACGTTCTGTCTGATACAGCGAATATAGGCCTAAATCTATGTTTTAACTGCAAAATTAGGGGGTCATCTTATACGCCGGAAAATACTGTAGTTTGAGTCCATTTCTTAGCTATGAATAATGGTGTACATACATTTTTTTTTTTTTTTTTTGGTTTTTGGTTTTTGGGTCATATCAGCAATGCTCAGGGTTACTCCTGGCTCTGTGCTCAGAAATTGCCTCTGGCAGGCACAGGGGACCATATGGGATGCCGGGATTCGAACCACCTTCCTTCTGCATGCAAGGCAAATGCCCTACCTCCATGCTATCTCTCCGGCCCCACATACATTCTTTTGAATAAATCTTTTAAGCCTGGGATAAATATCCAAAAGTGGAATTGCTGGATCAAAGGCAGCTAGATTCTAAGTTTACCATTTTCTACCAGTGTTGAACCAGACAACTATTTGTTGCTAGTTGATCTTTCTGTTACTTTGTTTCTTTTGTTTTTGTTTTTGTTTTTGTTTTTGGGCCACACCCGTTTGATGCTCAGGGGTTACTCCTGGCTATGCGCTCAGAAGTCGCTCCTGGCTTGGGAGGACCATATGGGACGCCGGGGGATCGAACCGCGGTCCATCCTATGCTAGCGCTTGCAAGGCAGACACCTTACCTGTAGCGCCACCTTCCCGGCCCCTACTTTGTTTCTTAACATTAGGTAGCTTCTATTCCACTTTGACATCTAATTTGTTATATTCCAACTAAGGTAACAGTTTGGAAAAATTCAGAGGTGTCACAGTAATGCATATGCACCTGCCATGTCCAGGAATTCCAAGCTCTGTGGTTATATGATGGTAGCTTTGACTTGTGGTTGCCAGGTGGGGGCTGGTACCTGCACTCACTTCAACGAAGTTCTGGTGATATCAGCCCAATTAATGTTTCCTGGGGTTTTCGTCAGTTAGGAATCCTTGACGAGATCAGTGGTAAAGGGAGTTGAGCCATTAGTAAAGCGGTGGTTGTGGGGGTATGGGTGCAGCTGGCAAAGGTTGTGCCCCAGATTGCCCCAGTTTTCAGCTGCAAAGTCAGTTGCCCACCTGGTGACGCTCAGGGGTCACTCCTGGCTATGTGCTCAGAAATTGCTCCTGGGTTGGGGGGACCATATGGGATGCTGGGGATCGAACCGTGGTAGAGAATCTGGAATAATCCCTGAGCGACACTGGGTTTGGTCCCAAAACAAATGGAAAAAAAATAGAATTACTTATTTTTTAAAAAATACTTTTTATTACTTTTTTATTCCCCCTTGCTCCTGCTTCTTTTCATTGTTGTTACTATGATGACCGAGGATTGTTCACGTCTAGTTGTAGCACTTACACATTTTAACTGAGGTTCTTGCTGTGGGTCCCACGTCAAGTCACATGGTCAAGTGCTCACCAAGGTTTGCACATGTGCTCACTGGGGCTACACTGTTAGTCACACAAATTATGGTGGTTGCAATGCTCAGTGGGTGTCACTTCAGTGCTTACACACGCCTACCAGAGGTCACACTTCCTGAGTGCATGCTTCTGTTCAGTTATTCATCACTGACCCTCCCCTGTATGAGGTGCTTCCATATAGTTGGAAGTTGCTTGTGGCACAGATCGCAGACAACAGAGCTGCCACAAATGAGTCAGCATATGCGGGACAACAGGGAGTTTCACTTCTGACTGCATGCTTGTTTGGCAGGCACTCTATGATCCTATGCTATTCTTCTAGACAAGATGAAACTTTCAACAGCAAGATTATAAAATAAAATTCAGTTCTCCCAGAAAACACAACCAAAAATTCTAATCAAAAGTTTTTAGTGGGGGCCGGGCAGTGGCTCTAGAGGTAAGGTGCCTACCTTGCCTGTGCTAGCCTTGGACGGACTGCAGTTCGATCCCCCGGCATCCCATATGGTCCCCCAAGCCAGGAGCGACTTCTGAGCGCATAGCCAGGAGTAACCCCTGAGCATCACTGGGTGTGGCCCAAAAAACAAAAAAAAGTTTTTAGTGGAAAAAGTTTTCTACGGAACAGAAATAGTAGAGGGGTGAGGTGCTTGCCTCACATGCAGCTAACCCTGAATTAATCCTTTATGTAGCCATATGGTTCCTCACCACCAAGAATGATCCCTGTATCCCTGATCATAAAAGCCAGAACTAAGCCTTGAGTACCAAATAAAATAACCAAATAAACCAAATAAAACCCCACCACCACACCACACATACACATCTAATTCCTATTTACTTCCCATTAATTTCAGTCCAACAGAACAAGATATCATTTAATATTATATAACTTCTTTAATAAAAATAACAGAAAATAGAAGCATATTGTGGCAAATTGTTTGAATTAAGAACTTTAAACCAAATTTTAAAAAAAGTTAAATATCAATTATTTTATTATATAATTTAACTACCAGATTCTCAGAGTTTCAAACTTTTCAACATGAAAGATAATTTAAACTGTCTTGCTATCTTGCAAATTATTTCAGGAATAAGGAACAGGATTATAACTACATTAGTTCTTAAAATAGAGAAGAATCCTTAGGACCATCAGATGATTACAACTTTAAAAGTAGTTTCAAAAGGTAATTATTACTCCCAAAAGTTTAGGGGAAAAAAAAGAAACCCTCACCAACCAATGACTTGGACACAGGAATGGCTCTGCATATTTATTTATATTGACTCAATCATTGTTTTTACATATGAAAAGTAATTTAAAAATCATTTTCATTTGTCCTCTACTAAAAAGAGGAGGGGAGAACTGATATATTGCCTTCTAAGTTTTATCTCCATGTGAAGTTCTTAGAAATAAGCATATTAAGGAGGTCTGACTCAATCAGAACAAAGAGGAAGTTGAGTTTCTGCTTTAATCAGGCAGCTGACCATCAGGGCCAGAACCACTCTTCAAAGACCATCATCCCTAAGATTGTCAAATGCAACATGAAGGCTCAAGCTGCTTGCTAAAACCCCACATGCTAAAGGAGATTTTTAGCAATAGTTTTCACAATCAGCTACGTCATCACAATTTCACATTAATTTGATCTTTAGATAACTACACTGCTTAAGGATTTCAATAACAATAATATTCACCAAACTACTAGCAAAATTGTTTAAGACAATATACATAACTTCTTATTAAATATACATCTCATAGACTAGAAGAGCTCTCTATGTAAACAAAGTCAAAACAATAGAAATTTTAAACATTCTTTTAAAAAGCTTACGATTCTTCTGCATAAATTTTCAAAATTCATTTGTAAGACAATACTGTGTGAAGTTTTATGTAGAATAAAATATATTCATGTTCTTTTAAAAATAACCAAAATACTCCAAAGGACTAGAGTAAAAACTCGAGGAAGTGCTCAATCTCATATCTAACACCAAATTTTCATTCACACATTTCCAGGTGCTAAATGGCAAAATACCTTTCTTCTCTCTTTAGCATTCATCCTTCTTTTTTTTTTTATTTTTTTATTTGTTTTTGTTTTTGTTTTTTGGGCCACACCCGGCAGTGCTCAGGGGTTACTCCTGGCTGTCTGCTCAGAAATAGCTCCTGGCAGGCACGGGGGACCATATGGGACACCGGGATTCGAACCAACCACCTTTGGTCCTGGATCGGCTGCTTGCAAGGCAAACGCCGCTGTGCTATCTCTCCGGGCCCCATCCTTCTTATAAATATTACTGTCTATGCTGGGTAAAACCAGATTCCTTAGTGCCTGTTATTCTATCCTCAAAGCAAATATTTTATAGTGAGGAGCACTTCTAGACACACCACCACTTTTTCACATTAAGTATAATAAAAAAATCTACAGACAAGAAATCTAGAAATGATGCATTTCACCCAAAATCTGAATAATGTACATCACTCAAGGCTTTTTTTGTTAGTGAAGAGAGGGACGGAATAGGAAGAGTGAGGTGGGCTAAATTTCTAATGGGCATCTTAGTATTTTACCCTGCTCTCACTATAAGACATTCTGTCTAAAAGTTTAAATATCACTGTCAACTGTTATAGAAGAGGCAAAAATCCACAGTAGGTATGTGTCCACAGGCCATAATGAAGCCAAGTGATTATTGTGTTCTAAAATAAAACAAAAACACTTGTAATAAAAAAAAAAAGTGACAGTAACACAAAAGAAACTTCACTACAACTCAAAATACAGTGCACTGGCACTTCAAATGCAAATGAAACACATTTCAACTATGAAATAAGCCTGGAGGATAAAAAAAAAAACTATCACCCATTCTAGACAGTTCCCGTATACCATGGCTCATAGTTTACATTAGGCATTAAACTGAACTACAAATTTAATTTTTCAGAAATTTAAAGTTTTACCACACATAGAATGATTAATGTTAAAACTAACTTTTAACTTAATATTCCTTCACATGTAAGAAAATCACGTATAAGGAAATAGGTCTTATGCTGCAAGAAGTAGTAATGAAATCTGATGTTATTCACAACAGGATGAAAACAAATTCCACCTAAAAGTGAGAAAAGAATACTGGGTATTAAGCATCTATAGCCATTTAAAGGCATTGGGTGTTAGGATCTAAAAATACTGAGATGCTTTAAAACACAATCCTTGTTAGATTATCAAAGATTTAGGAAATTGTCTTCATAAATAACCAAACGTCTATGGCTTCAACCTTCACCCTACTGCTGAGGTAGGAGAACAGGAGCATCAAAATAGAATAATCTTTTAGAAAGTCCCTACGAAAACCTTGCATAATCAGTTGGTTTCTTAGACCTGTGTCCGGTTTCTTTTGGAGTTTTTCTTTATGTTATTTATACTTTTAAAAAGAAGCCACCCATGCCTCAGTTTCATTGTTTATGCTCTTGCTGAATAACATCTCATATATTCTGTCATCCATGGATTCTCTGAGGAAGACTTTATCTTTCTGTTTATCTCCACATCTACAGAGTGGGCACGCTGCCTCTGAGCAACCAGTCTTTTTTTTTCCACCTGTCTTCTGTTCTTGGCTCGTAATGCCGATTCATGAATCTAAAGGAAAATCAAAAACAAAAATAACGATAAATGGTGGCTTTAATCATTTTCAAGAATATCTGGAATAAAGCCTCCCTTGGGCCTCTGCACAGAGCAAAGGCAAACTTAGCCTCACCATACACAATCATGCTGCTTCCCTAAGTTTCTCCTCTTGGAGACTTTAGATTACTGACTGCCAGTGACAAACAGCAACAGAAAATGTCCACTATGCTAAATTTCAGATATAAATGGTAAACAGTTTGTTTACAGGAACCTCTAAAAATAATTACCTCTAGGAAATACAATTATTCAACATTAAGCATAAATAAGCATTTCATTCAATGGTATAAAATTTTTATGGAAAATGCTAAAAGAAAAAAACCCTGGGGTATTTACCACCTAAAATGTGACACATAAATTTGATCTTATGGGGATTATCGAAGGTCTTTGTTAAGTCAGTTTTTTTTTTTTTTTTTGGTCTCAAATATCGCTCTAAACCATACCATCTGGTAGGGTTCAGAAGCCTACATTTATTATTATAGCATTTAATCAAAATTTAAACAGTTTGACATTCTCTTCCTGCTTCTTTATATTCATCCTTTAAGTTGCAGTGATGTATTAATTCATTGAATGATAGTGCATTAACACTATCATTTACCATAGCTAATGCTCTATACATGAGTAATTCTTTCATCATAACCTGTTATGAGGACTCCACATAGGAACAAATCTGGGCTAAGTTAGAAGAGAATGAAAAGTCCCAAGAGTAAAAGGCATTGGGGATTTGGAATAGCACAAGAAAACATAATCATCTGAACTTAATCCAAGAGCATAAGGGCATTTTGGTAGATGGCAAGAATTATAGGAGAAGCAATCTGACAGAGAAGCAAGTAACAGGGGCCCAGCAATAGTTCACTTGCCTTGCATGGGGCAGACCTGGGTTCAATCGCAGCATCCTATATGATCCCCCCAAGTCCTGCTGCGAGTGATCCCTGAATGCAAAGCCAGGAAAACCACAGTGTGTGGCCCCCAAACAAAAGACAAAAACCAGAAGCCAATCACAAAGCAGTAGAAGAAATACCAGTATTCAAAGCAGTCTAGGGCCAAAGCAATAGTACTTTCCTTGATTGCAGCCAACCTGGGTCTGATCCCCAGCACCCAACATGATCCTGAGCACTGCTAGGAATAATCTGGACTCATGAGTACAGAGCCTGGAGTAAGTCCTAAGCACACTGGGTATAGCAAATAAATAAAAATAAATAAATAAATAAATAAATAAATAAATAAATAAATAAATGAATGAATAAATAAATCTTCTAAAAAGAGAACCCAATTTATATGGGTTAGCTAGCCAACCCTAGCTGTACTCTTCATCAGTAGTCACCCCTCTCCACCCCCAAGGAATTGAGAAGCTTGGCCTGGCCATACTTCACCTGGTTCTGTATCCACAAAACTTACTCAACTGCTAACAAAGCCCGTTGATATCCATATCATCAACACACAAAATTCTTTTGACAACTGATGCTCAACTCTGGGTTTTCTTGGGCCACCTTCCAACTCCTAATGTCTACCATGAACCTAAAGCATGCCAAGAACCATGAGTTTTATAAAGTCCATGAGTGGAACATAAACCTTCCCCAATACCCAGAGGGAAGCAGAGCACAGGGCTTACAACCCACCTCATGCACTGGGGCCGAAGCACAGACGTTGTGCGTTTTCTGGCTTCCTGTATTCATCTGTCTCTCTCCCCACCCATAAAGTACAAATGGAGACTTTTCTTTTACTTTACTTGAGGCTCTTTGAGGACTTTTGACTGCTTTCCTATTTCCTTTAGCAAGTAAGGCACTTTGTTGTTGAGGTTCAATACTGTTAGGTGATTTGTCAGTTTCTTTTGTTCTGATCTGCTGCTCGGATTTTTCTTTTACATCTGTCACTGGCAGTGCTTTAAATAAAGAGATAAAATAGAAGAAATGCTATAAAAATCAGCTTTACATATAATACTAAATTTAAAAATTCATGGTGCTTGAGTCAGCAATATTTTCCCTAACAGTTCAATTCACAAATTTCACATAAAGCAAAAATACAGAAAGAAGTTAACATGAAAAAAGTTTACAGTCTGTCCCATTAAAGCTCAACACATATATGGAGATTGAGTTAACATTCAAATATAACAACTAAATTCTGATGAAATGTCTCAAAGACATATGAAAACCTAGAAAGCATCACACCTGCGGTCATTTCCACAATTCTCAAGGTACACCCACTAATCTTAATGCCTTGGTTCAAAGGAAGGTCTGAATTTGTGGTACTTACTCAACAACTGCAAAAGTTTAGTGTTAAGTTACTCAAGTTCCATAACTCCCTTTCCTTTTGACACTGCCTGATCATGGTTGATGTTCCATATGGAATTTCCCTGCTCTAGCTGACAACATATTTGAAAGGGTCTCTCTTTCACAATGGGTTGGTTATCATAGTTAACTTAGTAGACTTAGTAGATGTGTTACCAGTAGGAAAAACTAAAGATGAGGTCACCTATTTGAAGCAAGCACAGAAGTGATAATGAGGGGATTCCCAATGCACAGTCCTGCCAGCAGTGAATAGGGCTGATTTAAAGTGAACATCAGATATAAGAACAGATGTCCAAAAAAAAAAAAAAAAAAAAAAAAAAGGGCCCGGAGAGATAGCACAGCGGCGTTTGCCTTGCAAGTAGCCTATCCAGGACCAAAGATGGTTGGTTCAAATCCCGGTGTCCCATATGGTCCCCCATGCCTGCCAGGAGCTATTTCTGAGCAGAAAGCCAGGAGTAACCCCTGAGCACTGGCGGGTGTGGCCCAAAACCAAAAAAAAAAAAAAGAACAGATGTATGCTAAAACATTACTATTTCACTTATTTTCTATTATTACTATTTTATATTTTTCTTATCATTATTTTCTCTTATGATGCTACCTTTTTTTTTAATAAAACCCTTTTTTGTAAAACCTTTATCATTCTTTCCATAAGCTCATGTTTATAAAATTGCATTTCAGCCCAAGCTTACATATGAGTAAAGGCTTCATGTGCAATTAGGGCTTCACACCATTTACCCTAGCTATATAAATTTGAGAGCTAACCTTGTTTTTGATGTCAAGAATTTTATTCTAAAAAAAAAAAAAAAGAATTTTATTCTAAGCAATGAGATATTATAAACTGCTATTAAAACCACATCATTTCATTAGGATAAACTGTTTCTTGCTACTTTTAATTGTGATTCTTTCTTATGTCCAAATTCCTTCTAAAGCAAAGTGAGCCCTTGTATGGGTATTTGGGGTATTTTTTGTTTGTTGGTTGGTTTTTGGGGTTTTTTTGTTTTGGTTTTGTTTTTGGTTTTTGGTTTTTTGTTTTGTTTTGTTTTGGTTTGGTTTTTGGGTCACACCCGGCAGCATTCAGGAGTCACTCCTGGCTCCATGCTCAGAAATTGCTCCTGGCAGGCTCGGGGGACCATGTGGGAAGCTGGGATTTGAACCATCGTCCTTCTGCATGAAAGGCTAATGCCTTACCTCCATGTGAAAAACCTGGGTACACATGATCTATCGTTTCTGTTTTCATCAGTGATTCTGACCCTACCAAATTGTCTTTACTACTCTACATTAAGCAATAGATAGCCCATGTTTATTAGGAAGGTGGGAAAGAAATGACAAAACAATTCCAAAGGTAGCATCTACAGTTACTCAATACATGACAATAAAATCTCTGGAGACCTGGGTCCTCAATTTATTCCTAATGATAAATTTCAAACACAATTTTAAGTATTTTTGGGAGGACAGGTTGGAATCATAGCAAGCTGTGCTTAATTCTGGCTTTGTGCTCAGGAATCACTCTTGACTGTGCTCAACTATCTATATATGTGGTATTAAGGATATTTTTATATCCGGGTCACAGCTGTAAATTTTCAGAGCTTACTCCTAGATCTCAGGAATCAGTAACATATGCAGTGCTTGAATAGAATCAGGACATGCAAGGCAAGTAAGTGCCTTAACCCTGGTACTATCTCTCTAGCCCCACAATTTTGAGTATTAACTTAAAAAAGATGATCCAGTTTAGGGCTGGACAGATAGTACAATGGGTAGGACATTTGCCTTGCTCACAGCAGAACCAGGCTCAATCCCTGGTATCCCATGTGGTCCACTGAACCTTCCAGGAGTATTCCTGAAAACCAGGAACAACTTCTGAGCATCCCCGAAACAATGGCAGGTGTGGGGGGAAAAACAACAACAACAAAGATGACCAGGTTCACAAGAAAGAAAGTAATACAGAAGGACCAGGAAAAATAGACTGCTGCCTCCATTATCCAGAATTACCATTTCACCAATGGCCCTACCTAATCACTGACCCTCTACAATTCCCTTCAGTGACACCAATCTAACCAAATTTCAGGAATGCTGGGTTTTTTTTTGACTGATATCACCAGGGCTTTTTGGAGCGAGTACAGACACTTTACTTCCTACCCCTCACCCAATATCTTTCTTCTTTTTTTTTAATTTAATTTTATTTTATATATTTGCTTTTTGGGCCACACCGGTGAAGCTCAGGGGTTACTGTTGGCTATGCACTCAGAAATCACTCCTGGCTTGGGGGACCATATGGGACACCAGGGGATCAAACTGCGGTCTGTCCTAGGTTAACCACGTGCAAGACAAATGCCTTACCACTTGTGCCACTGCTCCGGCCCCAGTATCTTTCTTCTTTTGTGAAGCCTGGCAGCTGTAACCATACCCACAAATGCAGTTGCCTTGTTAGAACTGGGCCAACTCCATAGACTTACTCTTTTCTCAAATAAGATGTAAACCAAGCCATGAACACCAGTCCACACAGCAGAAAGTACACATTCCTAAAAGCTGTAGTATCAGAAATAGTGCTTTGAATTTCTGAACAACTTTATTTGTTTTTATGATGTCATTTCTTCTACTTTTTTTTTATGATGTCATTTCTAAAGGAACACCCCCAATCTAATATAATGAACAGCTAACAAGTGCTTGCTAAACCTTTTGCCAGTATATTAATGACTTCATTGGAGATAAAATGATTTTTCACAAATGTGCCTGCTACAGTACTTTTTCTCTCTTTTTTTTTTAATTTCTTTTAGCTTTCTTTTCTTCCTTTTTATTTTTTAATTCTTTTCCTTTTGGTTCAGTAATTTTGCTTTCACCTATCTGGAAACAAATATATTATGATCAACTATGTGATGCATTTCCTTTAAATAAACTTAAAAAATTATTTTTAATCTAGAATTCTAAGCCCTATCACAAACTCACCAATATTATGAGAATAAGAATGCTCTGTTTTGGTATGTCTGGATTCAGAAATTAACCTCTCATACAGTCTTCCTTAGGAAATTTCTAGAGCTAAGTTTCAGCTGGAAGACATTAACAAAACATATGAACCTTACAATATATGAACCTCAATATATAGACCTAGAGAAACCATGGAGTCCCGAGGGTGGTGGCCCAGGGCCCTCCTAGGATACAATGGGTATTAGGCCACACAGGTAAAAACCCAGTCAGGGGAAGTAGGTCAGAGGCCCTGGGAGGGGTGTCTTAAGATGTCAAGAGTGATAGTGAACCTGATATATTAGTTGTATTGTGCAAAAAAGAAAAGGGGATCATGGTAAACATTACAGGGCATTTTAAATCAACCTCATCCACAGAAACACAATGTAGATATTGAGAATTTAACAAATTTATGAGGTCTGCATTAAAAAAGGATAGTAACAGACCATGTATGTGGTTAAGAGAGCAATAAAAAAACTCAAACCATGGGGCTGGAGTGAGACTCTATCTCAGGCACCCAATTTGGTCCCCAGATACCTATCAGAATGATCCTAGAGCTCAGAGCCAGGAATAAGCCCTGATCACTGTTTGGTGTGACCCAAATACAAACAAACAAAAACCCAAAACGAACTATAAGAGAAGGCCAAAACTGAGAAAGAAAACATTGCAGAAATGTCCATATAAACCATGTTAGAGTTTAAAAATTGTTCTCCCTTGCACATGTTTCTTGCTTCTCAATGTTTCTTTACTTATTTATTCCCACTCTAGAGAAACCTGTGTTCTCTCTAAAACATGTACTTCCTCTCTTTTTCTGAGAATCTTTCTAAACAATTTGCATTTAATAAAAATTACCAGGGGCCAGAGCAATAATATAGTGGGTAAGGGCACTTTCCTTGCACGAGGCCAACTTGGATTCAATCCTTGGCATCCCATATGGTCACCAGTGCCTGCCAGGAATGATTCCTGAGTGAAGAGCCAGGAGTGAGCCCTGAGCACTACTGGGTGTGTCCATAAATACAAACAAAACCAAATTAAAAAAAAACCTTCTAAAAAATAAATAAGTAAATACAACAGGCAGGGTGCTTGCCTCGCACATAGCCAACCCCAGGTTTGATCTCTGCCACCTTTATAGTCCTATGAATCCCCCAGAAATGATCTCTTTTATTTTTTTGGTTTTTGGTTTTTGGGCCACAACCGGCGGTGCTCAGGGGTTACTCCTGACTGTCTGCTCAGAAATAGCTCCTGGCAGGCATGGGGGGAAGGCAGGGAGCGACCATATGGGACACCGGGATTCGAACCAACCACCTTTGATCCTGGATCGGCTGCTTGCAAGGCAAACGCCACTGTGCTATCTTTTCGGGCCCCAGAAATGATCTCTTTAGTCTGCCAGGAGTGATCCATAAATGGAGAGCTAGGAGTAAGTAAGCCCTGAGCACAATGGGGAGTAGTTCAAAAACCAAATAAATAAGACCAAAGCAGACACATATAATCCTTCAAAAACATGGGGCCAGAGGGATAGCACAGCGGTATGGCATTTGCCTTGCACGCGGATGGACCTCAGTTCAATCCCATATGGTCCCCCATGCTAGGAGAGATTTCTGAGCTCATAGCCAGGAGTAACCCCTGAGCGTCAAGGGTGTGGCCCCCCCCCAAAAAAAATGGCAGTCTGTGTGTATGTGTGCCAAGAAGGCTGCTATATCTCTATAATAAACCAAATACATAAGATGACCTGATTCTAGGTTTCTCCTTTCTCTCTCTCCTTTGTATCTTCAGCAAAGTAAGAACTAAATGTCTGTCTTATCAAAAGCAAAGTGTTTATACTATTCTAGTATTTAAAATAAAATACACTGAGTTTCAATCCTGCCAACCATAGGTAACAAAATCTGTGAGATGTAAAAGCAAAGCAATGATCATAACAAACAAACAAACAAGCAAAAAATAAATAAATAAAATCCTGCAAAGCAGAAATCCCTTCTCCCTGAGTGGAAAACAAAAAACAAACAAAAAAAAATTGTAGAGAAAATATCAGTGACCTTAGCCAATGGAAAAGCTGTCCGTCTCTTAGGAAATCAAAACAATCATAAACGTGGTCAAAGAGCCACCACCCGGGTGGGAAGATTGCACTGTGGAAGGGGGTGTTCTTTTTTGTATAACTGAAACCCAACTACAAACATGTTTGCAATCATGGTGCTTAAATAGATATATTATTAAAAAATTAAGAATCTAAAATTTTTTTTAAAAAGCCACCATCATACCTCAATGCTATCTAAAATAGTATTTGTCCATCTGTAGAAAGCACTGGCAACTCTTTGATAAGGAAGGTCTCAAATCGTGGGACCTCCAGAGTTAAAACCACCTAGATTAGCCAAGGACTAGCAAGTTGTAGAAAGGCACCATGGCTACCCCCTTGTCTACTTATTGCATTCAGCGTAGCCCTAAACACCAGCCACTGTTTAACCAGCGTCCCCGACCTGCAACCTCTGAGACATAAAAAGTGCAAGGCCTGAGAGTGGATGCAGAATCCAAGGCTCCTTCTGTGCGCTTTGGATAGATAGGGTTCAAGGGGGGGGGGGGGGGAACAGAAAAGCGAAACTAACACTTGCATGTTCCCTCCCAGGCGGTAGCTAGCTCATCAAATGCAAATAAGCATTAGGAGGTCAGGGGAGAAGACGAAAGTACAGTGGTTCTGGGGGTCACCCTCGAGAATCTAACGGAAGCTGTCTGTCGGTCGGTTTCTCTCTCTTACACACACACACACACACACACACACACACACACACACACACACACACACACGGTGACTAAGGAATCAATTGATGGGAGTCCAATGGGGATCACAAGCACGGCTGAGACCCGTATTATTCAGCCTCCCCGGCAAACTGTGCACTGAGCACTGGATCATCTGACTGGGTCACAAAGGACGCGAGAGCTGTCATCGTCCTCCTTCCGACCGGGGCGGGCTCCGGTCTTCCGCAAACGAAGGGCTCATCCGGAGCAGCAGCGCCAGGGTCGGGGCCCGGCCGTGCCAGACGCCGAGAACCACCCGGGTGGTGGGTCGCCCAGGCTCCCGGAGGCCCCCAGCCATACCTGTCTGCGTCGCGTCCTTCGCGGGCGCCGCCGCGCTCGGATCCTCCCGCGTCCCGGGCGCCGCGGGTTCCGCGGGCAGCGGCCTGGGGGAGGCCGGGGAGGCGCCGAGGCTGCCGGCGCCCGAAGAGGCGGACGAGGCCGCGTCGGAGCTGCCGGCCGGGGCCCAGGCGTCCCAGAGCCAGGGCGCGTGGGCCTGCTCCAGCAGCCGGCGGCCCAGGCGGTAGTGCAGCAGCTCGCGGTAGCAGGGCGCCAGCTCGTCCCAGCGCGGCTGCTGGTAGCGCTTCATGTACTCGCTCTTCACCCCGCTCCCCGGGGCCATGGCGCCGCCCGACAGCCCCCCGTCACGGTGCCCGCCGCTGCTTGTGCCACCTGCGGGGCCAGGACACGACACAGAAGCCGGCCCCGCCCGGCCGG
This sequence comes from Suncus etruscus, assembly GCF_024139225.1. Classification (NCBI taxonomy): domain Eukaryota; kingdom Metazoa; phylum Chordata; class Mammalia; order Eulipotyphla; family Soricidae; genus Suncus; species Suncus etruscus. The sequence goes on along the minus strand of NC_064854.1, from coordinate 51,195,493 downwards.
CCCGCGCGAGTTTAAACGCCGGCCACGCCCGCAGGGGGCGGAGGCCGGGCGGGGGCGGACCTCCCCGGGGCGTCTCACCCCGGGGTCCCTTCCCCCCGGCGATCGGGGGGCTCTGGAGCTACGGGGTTAGGGGTGGGGATGGGGTGCGCTTCGGCCGCCCTGAATTCAGCCCAGGAAATGCGGGGCGAGGGAATTAGGTGGCCTCGGGGTGGGGGGATTCTGGGGGCGCCTGCCTGTAAAAGACAAGTGGGTGGGCACCCCACTTCTTACCTCCTCCTCCTCCTGCCTCGCCAGGCCCAGCCCTGCACCTGCAGTACCACCCCCCCAATCCCCGCCGGGTTCCTAGGCGCTATGGCGCAGTTTGCGCAGAGAGCGCTCAGCTCGCCTCGCCTCTCCGCGCACTTTCCTTCCTTTCCTCCGGAGCAAGATGTCGTTCCGGCTGTGCAGCTTCAGTCCCCACGAGCGACGCCTCCCCTGCGCGCTCCCCGCCGCTGGCTCTGCGCCCCGATGGGCGGAGGCGCCAGCGCTTGGGTGCGAGGCGCGAGGGTGCCGGGCCATTCATTCTCTCCCGGCCGGTGCACCCCATCCCTTGCGAGACTCCGGGACCCCCTCCCGTGTCCCAGTAGGGTGGGCCTTGTCCTGGGAACCTTGTCGTGCAGGACTGTCGGAGTCTGGAATGCCTGCAGGACTAGCGAACGATTCAGATCTCTATAGCAACGACGTTTCTTCCTTCCAAGAGCTCCTGACACTTCTGCACACCCCAACCTACACATTGTCTTCCTTTCTCTTGCTGCTCGCAGTACCTGTTGCTCTGGTTTTAACTCCCACTTGCACATTGCAGTTGCCTCCTTTCTTGCAAATGCATCTTCTCACACCAAAAAACATCTTTGAACACTGTTGATCAAGATCCACGCACTCTGAGATGCGTTGACTGCAGAAAGCTTTGGCCCATTTAATTTATTGCTTGGAATTGTACAATGTTGGCCTAGTTGTAAGTGACAGTTTCCAGTGTGGTCTGGCTCCAGGATTTCTACTCACTCACCTACAACTTCTTGCTGTAGTCTCTGGGTGATGGCCCTGGGCCTCAGGAGAGCTAAAAGAAACAGAGGCGGACACTACCCAGATGAAGTTGCTCAGACTGCCCTGAGACTTTGTTACTAGTTCATTTTATTTTGTTTTTGTTTTTTGTGGACCACACCCGAAGATGCTTTGGGCTTACTCCTGGATCTTCACTCAAGGATCGGGCATAGAGGGGTGTAGAGGATAGAACTGGTTGGTCATGTGCCCTACCCGCTGGCCCTAGGACTTCGTTAATAGTAGTGTTTTGAAGAGGCGTCCATGACTCACTGCTTTGATGTCCCCACAATTTCTTTTCTTTTCTTTTTTGTTTGTTTGGTTGGTTTTTTTCTTTGGTTTTTGGGTCACACCCGGCAGTACTCAAGGGTTACTTCTGGCTCTGCACACAGAAATTGCTCCTGGCAGGCTGGGAGACCATCTGGGACGCCAGGAATAGAACCAGGTCCGTCCTGTGTTGGCCGCGTGCAAGGCAATTGCCCTACCACTGTGCTATCACTCTGGACCCGTCCCCACAATTTCTGGCTTCCCTCAACATAACATTCTGTTCTTTGAGATAACTCAGGATCCTCTATTACTTTATTTAACAAAAACGCATGGCATGGTTGACCATAATGCATTTTTTTTTTTCAGATAAATGAGAGCAAATTTGGGGCCGGGTAGGTGGCGCTGGAGGTAAGGTGTCTGCCTTGCAAGCGCTAGCCAAGGAAGGACCGCGGTTCGATCCCCCGGCGTCCCATATGGTCCCCCCAAGCCAGGGGCGATTTCTGAGCACATAGCCAGGAGTAACCCCTGAGCGTCAAACGGGTGTGGCCCAAAAACCACAAAAAAAAAAAAAAAAAAAAAAAAATGAGAGCAAATTTATTATAAAAAGAATAGAAAGACCAAGGAAAAGAAAAAATTTTTAAAATGAAAGAAAAAAAATACAGTAGCAAGCACAATACTGAAAATTATTGTATCTGCAATGAAGTCATTAATATAATGGCAGAAGGCTTAGTAAGCTCTTATTGTTATCTGTTCAATCTGTTAAATTGTTAAGTAGGGATGCCAGAGTGGTGCGCAAGTGGTAGGGTGTTTGCCTTGAATACTGCTAACCTAGGATGGACCGCGGTTCGATCCCCCAGAGTTTCATATTGTCTGCAAAGCCAGGAGCAACTTCTGAGCACATAGGTTCCTGAGCATCAGCTAAAACAAAACAAAAATAAAAAATTTGTAGGGCCGGAGAGATACGTGGAGGTAGGGCATTTGCCTTGCATGCAGAACGGTGGTTCGAATTCCGGCATCCCATATGGTCCCCCCGAGCCTGCCAGGAGCGATTTTTGAGTGTAGAGCCAGGAGTAGCCCCTGAGCACTGCTGGGTGAGACTCAAAAACCAAAATAAAAAATTGTTTTTAGGGGCCGGAGAGATAGCATGGAGGTAAGGTGTTTGCCCTTCATGCAGGAGGTCATTGGTTCGAATCCTGGCGCCCCATATGGTCCCCCGTGCCTGCCAGGAGCAATTTCTGAGCCTGGAGCCAGGACTAACCCCTGCGCACTGCCGGGTGTGACCCAAAGACCACAAAAAAAAAATTGTTTTTAATTGTTAAATAGGGATGACAGAATCAAACAAATGAAGTTGTCCAGAAATTCAAAGCACTATTACTGATACTGTGGCTTTTAGGGGCATGTTCTCAGCTTCTAGGCCTCCTGGAAGATGGAGGGTGGGATGAGAGTGCCCACTCCCAAAAGCTCTGGTGATGTCAGCCCAAATACAGATGTACCTAAAGTTTGATCAGATTGATGTCCCCAAAAAGTATTGTGGAGAGGTGATGAGGCAGGGCCCTGGGCAAAACAGTGATTCTCTGTGATGGATGCAGCAGGCATAGCTTTGGCGATTGGGGTGGGGGTGGGGGCTTGGCCTGCCCTCTCCTCCTAAGATGGCCAGCTTTCTGCTGCATGGCTGAGGTACCCATGATTTTTCATGACTTTGTTTATGTATTGCTCCAGAAGAGTGAGTCTATGGAGCTGGTCCAGTGCAAACATGGAGATTCCATTTGTGGGCATGGTTACAGCTGCCAAGCTTCCTGGAGGAAGCAAGATATGGGGGAAGGTGCCCACGCTTGCTCCAGAAAGCCCAACCCAAGAACTTAAAAACAAACAAACAAACAAAAAAACAACAACAACAAAAAAAAACTGCTAGCACTTTGGGCCATCTTTTCAGTCCTACCTCAAGTACTTTCTACTTTTATTTTCCCAGGGTTGTTTCTGATGGTTGAAAGCAAAAAGTTTTCATAAATAAATGTATTACAAGCTTATGTGGATGACAACGTACAATTACATTGAAAATGCAGAACACAATCTGATTCAATTAACTTTTGCTGCCTGATTAATCACCACTACAACTAATGGGAAGAGAACTGGGTGCTAAAAGGAGGTATAGTGATATGCATGGTACCTATAATCAGAGCCCCAGTCTCCAAAACAAGGATCTGGTGAGATGTAGGTCTAGAAGCAAATGTTGATGCAGGAAATAATCCACACAGTGAAAAGATACAAGAACAGATTAAAGAAATCAAACACTTAAATCAGTAATCCCACCACACAAGCCTTCTGCTCCTAAGAAGGAAAGCAATTTAGTGGAGGAAGACTGAAGAATGAGTGCCTGCCTTCCTCAGATTCCCTGCTTTTTTTTTTTTTTTTTGTGGTTTTTGGGTCACACCCGGCAGTGCTCAGGGGTTATTCCTGGCTCCAGGCTCAGAAATTGCTCCTGGCAGGCACGGGAGACCATATGGGACACCGGGATTTGAACTGATGACCTTCTGCATGAAAGGCAAACGCCTTACCTCCATGCTATCTCTCCGGCCCCAGATTCCCTGCTTTTATTAACAAGAACCAGGCCAAACCCTAGGGTGGGAGAGGAATACCAAGTAGGGAATAATGCAAAAATCCCATCACCAGATCACACCCTACGGTGGTGAATGAGTATTGATTAGGGTGGGATCAGTAATCCAACATCTCCCCTTCATTGACTTTATAGAAAAACAAAGTAATTCACATACCATGGTTCTAAGATTAGGGTGGATGCCTCTAAAAATAAAGGTTGGTGATATTTTGCATAGGCACAGCAAAAGTTGGGAAAACATAAAGAAAAACTTTTGGCCTAAAAATACATCATTCCGGGGCCGGGTGGTGGCGCTAAAGGTAAGGTGCCTGCCTTGCCTGTGCTAGCCTTGGACGGACCACGGTTCGATCCCCCGGCGTCCCATATGGTCCCCCAAGCCAGGAGCGACTTCTGAGCGCATAGCCAGGAGTAACCCCTGAGCGTCACCGGGTGTGGCCCAAAAACCAAAAAAAAAAAAAAAAAAAAAAAACATCATTCCTACCTATGAAGCATCCTTCCTTAAGATCATCTGCAGGCTCCAGGCACACAACTTTGTCTAACCCCATAGTCTTCCTTCAAGGACTCAGAAAAGTTTCTCAAACACAGTTTTCACTGTCCGCTCATCCTGGGTCAAGTAAGTACCTAGACAGTTCCATTCATTCCTAGATGGTCTCCAATTTTCCTAGACCAACCTGCCTTTATGGTCTCCCTGTAACCTCAGGGTTACATAGGCTTGGCCAATGTAAAGATGCAAAAGTCAAATTAAAATGATGAACTGGAAGGTGGCTGTGGGCTTCTCATCCTCTGTCGAAGTATCCTGTTAGCAAGGGGTCTGTCCTATCTCTCTTCAGGGTTGGGAGAGATTCTAGATATTGAGAGGAGAGACCAAGCTGTGGCAAGTCAGTGCAGATCCAGGGTCTGTACTGGTAGATGGTCAATTCCTGTTGTAGGTGTAGAGAACTATGCTGAACTCAAGGTTCGGGTAGAATGGGTCAAAGTGCTTCAAAATATAAAGCCAGCATGTCAGGTAAAAAAAGTTTTCTGGTTCCTTGGAGTAATTGACATTGATGGAGAGGAATTTTGCTGGGAAAAGGCTTCATGGTTTAGAACATGCAGAGGACATTCTTTTTTATCTTTATTTACAAATATGATTGTGGTTGGGTTTCAGTAATGTAAAGAACATGCCCCTTCACTGATGCAACATTCTCACCACCAATCCCACCACCCAAATCTCCCTCCTACCCACCCCACCCCCACAGGCTTTCCACTTCCCTCATTTATTCACATTGTTATGATAGTTCTCAATGTAGTTAATTCTCTAAATGCACTCACAACTCTTTGTGGTGAGCTTCATGTTTTGAGCTGGATCTTCCAGCCCTCCTTTTTTTTTTTTATCTTTGAGGATTATTACAAATATGTCTTTTATTTTTATTTAAACCCATAGATGAGTGAGACTATTCTATGTCTATCTCTCTCCCTTTGACTTATTTCACTCAGCATAATAGATTCCATGTATCATGTATAGGAAAATTTCATGACTTCATCTCTCCTGACAGCTGCATAATACTCCATTGTGTATATGAACCACAGTTTCTTTTTTTTTTTTTTGGGGGGGGGGGGCCCACACCCGGTGACGCTCAGGGGTTACTCCTGGCTATGCGCTCAGAAGTCGCTCCTGGCTTCGGGGACCATATGGGACGCCGGGGGATCGAACCGCGGTCCATCCAAGGCTAGCGCAGGCAAGGCAGGCACCTTACCTCTAGCGCCACCGCCCGGCCCCTGAACCACAGTTTCTATACCATTCATCTGTTGAAGGGCATCTTGGTTGTTTCCAGAGTCTGGTTATTGTAAATAGCACAGCAATGAATATTGGTGTGAGGAAGGAATTTTTGTATTTTTGTGCACCTAAGGAATATCCCTAAGAGTGGTATAGCTGGATCTTATGGGAGCTCAATCTCCAAGTTTTGGAGGAATCTTCATATCACTTTCCATAAATGTTGGACTAGACGGCATTCCCACCAGCAGTGAATAAGAGTTCATTTCTCTCTACAGCAGAGGACATTCTTAAAACAATCATAATATTTAAGGCTAGACTACTAAGTGATGAACACTGTAAAAAGGGTCTGTGACATTCAGATGCCTTATCCAAGAATCTCTGTGGAGAGACAGTAGAAAGTAAAATTAAATGGAAAATGAATGATTTGAAATATTTGTTAAGATACATAATGAGTACTATATGAGGAATCCAATGGGAAAATATCACTGTAATTAGAAACGAGAATCTCCAAACTATATCTCCATGACTCACTGTTAACAGAAGCATTACAGATTACTATAAGCATAAATGAATATAAATTAAGACACCAAAACATTCTAATAATGAGCATTATAGTGGGAGTCTGCATCCTACAGCTGTTTTTCTATTGGTTAGAACATTGGGGCTGGAGAGATAGCACAGCGGTAAGGTGTTTGCCTTAGACACAGAAGGACAGTGATTCAAATCCCAGCATCCCATATGGTCCTCTGAGCCTACTGGAACAATTTCTGAGCATAGAGCCAGGAGCTCTGAACACTGCCAGGTGTGACCCAAAAACCAAAAAAAAATAAAATAAAATAAAAAATAGAACATTATTATAGACATCTCTAAGGAGCATTTGGTTAAATAGCTGCTAATTTAAACAGCTATATTCATAGCAGCAAGTTTCTTTGAAGTATAAAAAAGAATATAAGATGCTGAAGATTTTACAGACAAGTTAGCTATTTCTGAAATTGCTTGGCCATCAAATTTAAACTAACATTTTCTTGCCATATTTTTACAATAGGCTGTGCAACAACCCTTTTTCATTTCACCATAATGATTCAAAACAGAGAATAATTCGTATTCTTCAGGGTTGTTCTTAGAATACATAGTGCACTGTGTTATATTAATGTTCTCTAAAGGAAAGCTTATGTATGTCTGTAGTTTTATTTTTATCTTCTTGCCATCATAGAAGAAGCTTTTCAAATGTATTAAGAGCACAGGTGGTAGTTTCCAAATTTCCATATTTCTGTCAATTTCCCCCCACATATTTTGCATATGGTGTTATAGATCCCAGAATAATTTTTGTATAACTACCTTAAACCTCAGTATCTGAGTCAATCTTTTCCCAAGCCATCAATGCAAGTTTCCTGACGAGCTTTAAAACAGTACATGGTAGTATTTATTTATGTGTATGTCCTTCTCCTACCCGCATTTCATAAGATAATGTGACTCCTGCAACCCTTCTTTCAGAATAATCTAAGTTATTAATTTTACTCTTTGAGTTCTCAACAAACCATATCTTCCATTGTAAATATTGAGAAGCACTCAAACAGGTCTTTGCTACAGTGTTAAAGTCCTGTTGGGTCCAACGCCCACCATCACTCCAGTTACCAAGGTATTCAACACAAAAATGGAGAAAGAGGACCATACTCTGATTTACTGCCAAGGTAATCCATATTTAAACCCTCATAGATGATTATTTTCCTGATGGGGAAAATTAGTTCCTGATACTGCATTATTACTAATTTCTCTAAGAACTATCCCTTTTGGGGGGTAGATTTGTTCCACACTCTCTAAAAGGCTGAGGTGAAGGGTGGATGGGTGAAAATCCTACAGATCCACCTTCTGATTGGCCCATTCAATATCATTTGATTTGCTTTGTAAGCCAATATCCCAAAGGAAAATGCTAGAGGTTCTAGTGGCCTAGTGCCAGTAGGGGCCAGCAGAACACCAACCTCAGGGCATTGGCTTTGACTACAGGTTATTACTGGAAATGCCTTTCTAATATTTAGCTTTATAGGTCTTTCAGAACTATTAGAAAGTGCTTCAAAACTTTCAAAGCAAGGCTGAAATAATCAGCCTGTGCCTCAGCAAATTTTAATGTGAGGTTAGAGAATTCAGCCCAAATCTTTTGATTTTCATGATACTGTATACAAAATGAAAAAACAAGGAAAGCCACCACTAATGCAATTAGTATGAGTAGAAGCCAGGGTCTTTCAATCAAAACCAAAGCAAATGGCATCACCTTGAAACACAGAGTCTTAAGCTTGGGGCCAGAAAGATAGCATGGAGGTAAGAAGTTTGCCTTGCATGCGGAGTGTAGAGCCAGGAATAACCTCTATGCATACTGGGTGTGACCCAAAAACAAACAAAAAAAAGAGTTTTAAGCTTAAAAACCCAAATGGTGAAAACCACCTGAAAAGCAACAAAATGAACAACTCACCAGTCAGCAGCAGAGTCCATTTAATTCCCTGTTACAGTTGCAGGTTCCTGTTTGGGCATCATTTATAATCAGAATCCCAGGCTCCAAAACAAGGATATGATGAGACACAGGCCTGGAAGCAAACTTTGACCCAGGAAATGATCCACACAGAGAAAGGACAAGAACGAGTTCAGGAAATCCAGCACTCAAGCAAGGAATCCAACCACAGAAGTTTTCTATTTCTTTTTTTTTCTCTTTTTTTCTTTTTATTATTAAGTTTTCTATTTCTAAGAAGAAATTCACCTTAGTGGAGGAAGACCAAAGAATGAGTGCCTGTCTTCCTCAGACCCCTGTTTTTATTGACAAGAATCAAGACAAATCCTAGGGTGAGAGAGGAATATAAAGTAGGGAATAATCCAATAATCTCATCGCCAGATCACACCCTAGGGTAGAGTATGAATATTGACTAGAGTGGGACCAGTAATCCAACAGTATAGCAAGCTACAGTGCCTAAAAGGAAAAAAAGGCAAAAAGAAAGAGAGAGAGAGAAGGGAGGGAGGGAGGGAAGGGGGGGAGGAAGAGAAGGAAGGAGGGAGGGAGGGAGGGAGGAAAAGTGCCATAGAAGCAGCTTGAGTTAAGCAGGAAAGAAAATGAGGACATTGGAGGTGGGAAGTAGACTCTGGTTAAAGGGATAGATGTTGGAACTGAAGCTCAACCATCAACAGCCATGTAACTGCATATAACACATTGATTCAATTTAAAAATATGTAACTGGGGCCGGAGAGATAGCATGGAGGTAAGGCATTTGCCTTGCATGCAGGAGAGTAGTTCGAATCCCAGCATCCCATATGGTCCCCCGAGCCTGCCAGGAGCTATTTCTGAGCATAGAGCCAGGAGTAACCCCTGAGTGCTGTCAGGTGTGACCCAAAAATAAAAAATAAATAAATAAATAAATAAATAAAAATATATAACTAATGTGTAAGACAAGTAAAGATTATTGTTTCTCACAATTCTGGGATCAGCTATGCAGATCCTCTAGCTGGTGTAGGCGTACTTTCATGCTGGCATTCAGCTAAAGGCAAAGTAGGCTTGGAAGGCTGAAGATTTCCTTGATCATTTATGCTGCAGGTCATGGAGTTGACACTGGGAAATTTTCTTGATTTTCTTCCTGTGGTATCATCATCTTCTAGGAGGCTGTCAGACATCTTGTTACAGCCTTTTCTACCCAGAAGGACATAATAAAAGATGGAAGGCCTCAAAAAATTATATCTGTCTCTTTTCTTCTAATGGTCAAAGAATTCCCTAGACTAAGCTAGAGTTAGAGAGAAAGAAATAACACCCCTGCACAATAGGTGCAGTATCACATTTATATCACAAAGAGCATGCATACTAAGGCCAGAGCTATAGCACAGGATGTAGGACATTTGCTTTGCATGCAGCCAACCCAGGCAATCCTCAGTGTCCCATGTGGTCCTCCAAGCACCCCTAGGAATAACCCCTGATGTAGAGCCAGGAGTAACCCCTGCGCACTACTGAGTGTGGGCTAAAAGCAAAACAAATCAAACAAAACAAAAGATCATGCATAATGAATGGGAGGGTTTATCATATGTATAACCATATAAACACAGAATATAAGTTATGATTTCATCTACTGTCTATAAATTGGTTTGAGAATAAGATGTTCTGTTTTTCTTAGTGCAGTGGACTTCTTCCACACAGATGGAGAAAGTGCCATTTGTAGCTTTAAGTCTTAGCTGAAAAAAACAAGCTAGCAATAGGGAAAGACTCCTAGTCACAAGCTTAGCTGTTACCAAGGTGATATGATTAGCAAAGCTAGAGTCACATTCCTGTAAATGGGATTGGGTAGGAAGTGGAGACTGACAGCTTCAAGAGAGACACTCAAATGGGAAGGAATTTTGCCTCAAAAGAGGAGCAACAGGAAGACAAAACAACATGAATGAAAAAATTGTTCATCTGTATTTATGTTTAAATTTGTCTTTATGTATAAGAACAGAATGAGAAAGACCTAACTTGATATTCATTGTGGAGGGTACAACACACACACACACACACACACACACACACACACACACACACACACACACACACACACCCTACTCCTCTGGGTTGGCAAGCTACAACAGGTAGAGCAGTTAAGAAATACAATACAAGTGCAAGCAGTATCCATAGAATTGTATTTCTGTCTCTGAGGAGGAGATAAACCTTCTTCTAAAAATAAAATGAAGGGCTGCCTGTGCGGATGTTGGCGTCAATTTGTTCTGCCGTGAAATCAGAACCAATGAGTGAAGATAAAATTGGCAAATGTAACAGACCTAAAACTAGTTTCTTAAGAGGGAGGGCAATTTTAGGAATGGCGAGAGGCCCCCCTGGGAGTGCCTCTCCAGAAGAGACTGAAATGTAACAGCAAGGAAGGTCTGCTGCTTGAGTCCTGAAAGAGCACAGGTAGAAAAAAGTTGCTATTTGCTAAAACGCCTGTTAGTGTTGCCCTTATCAGCAAGGAAACGAGGCAGCCAGAGAGATGGCTACTTCAAGCAGCTCTGGGTCTTAAGCTATTGCCCCTTCAGGAACCATTCCAAATGTCAATAGCCTGATCCTTCTCAGCTGAGGGAGGTCGTCTTCAAAAAACTTACTTGAGCTCATTTTTTCCTTCTGAGATGTTCTTCCCATGTCTAATGCTCTGCTTCCACCTTTCCTGGTTTTTTTTCACAAGAGTAAACTGCCTCTTTACATAGGTCCAGGCATGTTCTTTGTCATTCTTTATCAGCACAGGTTAATCCCAACGTCTATGGACATGGGGAAGGGGGACCTCTGTGGTTGCTTTTTATTAAAGGACACTAACTCCATTCATAAGAGCTTCATTCCCACAACCAACGCAACTGCCAAATACCCACCTCCTAACATCTTTTTTTGTTTGTTTGTTTTTGTTTTGGGGCCACGCCCGGTGATGCTCAGGGGTTACTCCTGGCTATGCGCTCAGAAATCGCTCCTGGCTGGGGAACCATATGGGATGCCTGGGATCGAACCCAGGTCTGTCCTGGGTTCAGCTGCATGCAAAGCAAACGCCGTACCGTTGTGCTATGGCTCCGGCCCCAACTTCCTAACATCTTTTTTTGTTTGTTTTTCTGTTTTTTTTTGGGGGGCCACACCCAGTGACGCTCAGGGGTTACTCCTGGCTATGGGCTCAGAAATCGCCCCTGGCTTGGGGGACCATATGGGATGCCAGGGGATCTAACCGAGGTCCGTCCTAGGCTAGCGCGCACAAGACAGACGCCTAACATCTTTTCTTTTTGTTGTTGTTGTTTTGTTTTGTTTTGGGGCCACCCCCGTTTGACGCTCAGGGGTTACTCCTGGCTATGTGCTCAGAAATCGCCCCTGGCTTGGTGCGGCTTTCTGGGGACCCTGGCCAGCAGGGTGAAGGGGATGAATGCCGCAACTTATTCGTGGGTTCACTGAAGCCGACCCGATCCGAAATATCTGTGGGAAAAATCTGTAAAGGTTAGAAAGAAGGCCTAAGTCTTTATCTGATCAAAGGCAATTTATTAAGCAGGCAAGCACTTATATATATTTTTTACACAAGGGGAAGTATGTCTCAAAAACTATTGGTCATTTCAAACCATCTCTTATCCAATTATATTCCAAGCATAGGCACATAACCAAAAATGAGTAAAGGTACTAAACATTAAACTTATGGGGCATACAAGCATTGGTCAATTCAAACAAGCTTCTCACCAATTATATGCTTACTACAGGTATTTTGGCCAAAAAGGGAAAAAGGATAGAGTGTGCCTTGTTAAGCACAGCCCAAAGGAGGTGGGAAAAGAAAAAGGGGGAGGCATGACTCAATGACTGAATGACTGATCCTAGTAACCTTTAGCTTGACCGGAATCAGAGACATATAAGGAAATATTATCTTGTCTCTGGTCTCATGGCCCTGTGGTTAGTACAAGGGGCTATGTTATAGCAAGATTTCCTATTTGCTCATGGGCTAGGAACCTGCCGGCAGTCACATATGCAGCTCAGTGGAACTATCCACAGAGATAGAGGCTAAGGTTGATAGCATCCATATTTGTGCAGGCTAGAGCAGTCTCCCACAGCTTGGGGGGACCATATGAGATGCTGGGGGATTGAAACGGTAGCGCTTGCAAGGCAGACACCTTACCTCTAGCGTCACCTTCCCGGCCCCTAATGGGAGCTCATTTCTTTTTCTTTCTTTCTTTCTTTTTTTTTTTTTTTTTTTTTTTTTTTTTTTTGGGCCACACCCGGCGGTGCTCATGGGTTACTCCTGGCTGTCTGTCTACTCAGAAATAGCTCCTGGCAGGCACGAGGGACCGACCATATGGGACACCGGGATTCGAACCAACCATCTTTGGTCCTGGATCTGCTGCTTGCAAGGCAAACGCCACTGTGCTATCTCTCCGGGCCCGCCTAATATCTTTTCATTTAAAATTTTATTGTCGGAGTTGGAGTTATAGCACAGCAGCAGGGTGTTTGCCTTGCACGCTGCCAACCCTGGACAAATCTAGATTCAATCCACGGCACCCTGTAAGGTCCCCTGAGCCTGCCGGAAGCGATTTCTGACGCAGAGCCAAGAGTAACTCCTGAGCACCTCTGGGTGTGGCCCAAAAATCAAAAATAAAATAAAATAAAACTTTATTGTCATGAGATTTTGTGCCATCTTTCTGTAGAAGTATTTGTAGGGTTTGCCTTGCCTTCAAGGCAAACCTTTCTTCTTTCTCCTCTTTAAAAAAAAAAAAAAACTTTTTATTTAAACATCATGGTTACAATATTGTTCCTACTACATTTTCCCACAGATAAAGTTGTTCATGATTGAGTTACAGTCATACAATGTACAACCTTCACTAGTGCTCATTTCTGTCACCTATGTCAACAATTTTCCTCTCACCCTCCCTGATGCTCTCTTCCCTCCCACCCACCCTCTACTGCCTGCTTCTAGGGGAGGCATTTTATTTCCTCTATCTTTTCTCCCTCTCTCTCTTCTTTTTTGACATTATGGTTTGTACTAATGTATAAAATCACCCACATGCCATATCTCCAACCCCAGGTGAACGAGTCTGAACTAGGGTCACACATGACATAAACCAAACTAGGCTGAGGGTGAAACACATATAGTCTGGCAGTCTACTACCTCGTATCTACCCCAAACTGTCTGCCAGAACACTTTTTATTGAGTACAGAGACCACCCCTAGGTGGGGCAGTAAGGACATAGTAAAGGCAGATTAGCTCAAGCTATCCTGAGCCTGTCCAACCCAGGTTTACAGATAAGACAATCTTTGTATATAATTTTTCATTTTGATCTTCCTGTTTTCAGTGTTCGATACCTATCTTTGGTTTTAGTCATTGTAACATGGGGAGATTTTCTTTGAATCTCTTTTAGCAGGTACTCTGTAGGCATCCAAGATGCATGAGCTTTTTATTTCTGGGAATTTCTCAGCAGCGATTTTCTTTTTCTATTTTTGGTTTTTGGGCCACACCCGGTGGCACTCAGGGGTTACTCCTGGCTATGCGCTCAGAAGTTGCTCCTGGCTTGGGGGACCATATGGGATGCCGGGGGATCGAACCACAGTCCGTCCTCGGCTAGCGCTGGCAAGGCAGACACCTTACATCTAGCACCACCACTCCGGCCCCAGCAATAATTTTCTTTTCTTTTCTTTTCTTTCTTTCTTTCTTTTTTTTTTTTTTTTTTGGTTTTTCGGGCTACACCCATTTGATGCTCAGGGGTTACTGCTGGCTAAGCGCTCAGAAATTGCCCCTGGCTTGGGGGGACCATATGGGACGCCTGGGGATCAAACCGTGGTCCTTCCTTGGCTAGCGCTTGCAAGGCAGACACCTTACCTCTAGCACCACCTCGCTGGCCCCAGCAATGATTTGTTTGTTTGTTTGTTTTTTTGTTTTGTTTTTGGGCCACACCGGGCGTTGCTCAGGGCTTACTCCTGGCTGTCTGCTCAGAAATAGCTCCTGGCAGGCACGAGGGACCATATGGGACACCAGGATTCGAACCAACCACCTTTGGTCCTGGATCGGCTGCTTGCAAGGCAAATGCCGCTGTACTATCTCTCCGGGCCCAGCAATGATTTTCTTAACCGTTGATTCTTCATCAGTGCTTTCTTCCTTAGTCTCTGGGACACCCCATGGTTCTTGTGTTGTTTTTATTGAGTTTATTGCAGAGTTCTCTTGTCATCTGTTCACTTTCTTTTAGCTTTTTTTTTTCCCAGAATCTTCTATTGTGTGAAGGTGTTATACAGTTCATCTTCTACACCTCTGATTCTGTCCTCAGCAGCTGTTACTCTGCTAATAAGGCTTTTCCAATTAGGTTTTTATTTCACCTACCATGTTTTTCAGTCCTGATAGTTTTGTTTGAAGTTTTCTCAATTCTACTCTCATATCCTCTTGAGTTTTATGGGCTGTTCTGTCTACTGTTTCTTTAAATTCTTTGAATATCCTTAACATCTCCTCTTTAAAGTCCTGATCAGAGATGTTATCTAGGTGACTGGTGTTGATTGGGTCTCCGAACTAGCATCTTTAGTCACAAAGTGTGGTGTGGTTCTGTGTAGTTTTCCCATTGTGAACTTTTTTGTATGGTACTGCTGTTATGTGTTATGGTACATCTCCTTGACTGGAAAAATTGCGCAGATGCGGAGATAAGGGGAGCAACTGCATTCTTGCTGGTCTCACACACTTCATCTGGATCAAAATGAAGCTCTCCACCCCAAAATTTGCCCAAAACTGACAGGCAGATGCATCTAGGTTCACATATCTCAGTTTGATTGAAACTGGAGCTTTTTATATTCAAACTCTGGCCACCACCTACAGCTGCTCCTGCTGGGCTCAGATACCTCAGCTGAATTCACTCCCTCCTAACCTCTTTTAACAGGGAGCAAAAGATTTCAGCATGTGAATTCAGGGGGATACAAACATTCAAATCATAATCTGAATTGTGTTCTGTGTTCTGCACTTCCTTTATTCCTGCTGCCTTTTATCTATAAGGTCCAAACCAAATAACAGCACAGCATAGCTCTGCCTACCCACCCTCCCCCTTGTCCCACTCCTCTCTTTCCTTGACTTCTAGAATAGTGCCTGCCATCTTAGAAAACAATTTTCTCCCTTTGCCTGATGTTCCCACTTTTGATCTCCTCTTGCAAAGAACCAAAAATATCCCAAATTGCCCTGACTACTAGATAATAAGCTATCAAATGCAGAAAACCAGTGTGATTACCATGGCAATTTGTCAGAACACAAATTCTTTGTTCAGTCTCATCTGGCTGCATGGGTAACAACTGCTTTAAAAAGTGTCCAGATTGTAGTTCTTTCTATTTTCCTCAGTGATATAAAATTCTGAACCTGACTTGTCTATTTATGCACATTTCTGAAGAAATTCTAGCCCCTGTTTGCATAGATTCTATCAGCCCATAACATGGAGCTCAGGATTCCATTCTTTTTCTGAGTCTTCACAATTTTCAACAGACGATGTATAGTTATTAGTCAGTATAAATTATAGGAAGTATAGCATATCTACAATCCAATTTTTTAATTTTTAAATCAGAAAATAGGAACTTTATAAGCAATTTATTTCATGGGGGATTGCCATGTGTTTTAGTGAAATTAGCATTCCAAATTCTGTTTTTCCCTTGTATTTTAACCAATGCATTAGAAATAAAATGTATTTTCCTTGGCCTAAGAGATACAGGGTTTCTCCCCCCTTAAAGTATATTGTCATGGACTTAACTATAGACTTAACTATAGATTCCTTTCAGGTTCATTTACTTGGTGCTTTTGTGGTGTATGATGACTTCTGCTCCATCCTGGGTGATAAAGTCAGACCTTTGTATCTAGAGATCTCTGTATCTGCACAGATCAAAGAGTGGAATTCCTTTTCGAATGACCCCAATATTTACTGTGCCTGTGCAGGAGGGAAAAAAAGGCAAAAAGTACAAAACATTTTTATTTTATTATTATTTTATATATATTTATTTATCTAGTATTTGTCGATTTCTCTGTTTAGGTGTGGTTATTGAAGTTGTTGTCTCCATTTTTATTTATTTATTTTATTTTATTTTTCTTCTTTTCTTTTCTTCCTTTCTGCTCTAAGACATGTTTTTCATCTCAAGACCATGGCATTTATGTGGTGCTTATCTTTATTGTTGGAGTGCTCACTGGATATTTTATTTGACACTTATGTTTCGTACTGTTGTGGTGTTTTACATTCTTTTCCCCCTTCATCTCTCAAACCAAGGATGATAGCCTCTAGAAGGACTCCGCCCATTTTCGGCATATTTGACTTTTACCCCAGTTTATTACTTTTCTTTTCTTCAAACAAAACCACATAACTTGAACTATCTAGTCCTGCCTCCCAATTAGAGGGGGAAATAGATACCAAGACCAAAGAGGTGTAAGATCACTAAATAGTAAGTTAGGCACAGAGGGGACCACTCATTCTAGCAGCCCCTGAGATGAGGAGGGAGGATATGGGAGGCAGGACGGGAACGGAGATGGAAGGAGGACAATTCGGTGATGGGAATTCCCCTGATTTTATGTTAATATGTACCTGAAATATTATTGTCAACAATATGTAAGCTACAATGATTAAAATAAAAATTATATTAAAAGAAGAAATAAAATGTATTTTAAGATTATTTTGTGGCATCTCAGAGATTCTTTTCCTGGATTATGCTTGATATGAGAGCATAGGTTTCACTTAAAAAATTCTACAAGAACCAAAAAAAATTCTCATTAAATTTTGTGGGGTTGGAAGTTAGGACATACCAGCTGATGCTCAAAGGTTATTCATGGCTCTATGTTCAGGACTTACCCCTGATAATACTTGGGAGATCATATGGGATGCAGGAGATGGAACCAGGGTCGCTGCATTGCCAGAAAAGCACCTTCCCAACTGTACTATCTCTCTGGTGCCCAAATACATTATCTTTTGGGCCAAAGAGAGATAGCATGGAGGTAGGGCATTTGCCTTCCATGCAGAAGGACGGTGGTTCGAATCCTGGCATCCCATATGGTCCCCTAAGCCTGCCAGGAGCGATTTCTGAGCATAGAGCCAGAAGGAATCCCTGAGCGCTGCCGGGTGTGACTCAAAAACCAAAAAAAAAAAAAAATCTACAAGAGTGGGGCCGGAGAGATAGCATTAAGATAAGGTGTTTGCCTTGCATGCAGAAGGACAGTGGTTTGAATTCCGCCATCCCATATGGTCCCCCGAGGCTGCCAGAGCAATTTCTGAGTATAGAGCCAGGAGTAACCCCTGACCACTGCAGAGTGTGACCCAAAAATCAAAAACAAAACTAAACAAAACAAAAAAACAAAAAATTCTGCAAGAGGGGCCAGAAGCCAGAGAGATAGCATGGAGGTAGAGCGCTTGCCTTGCATGTAGACGGATGGTTCTTTGAATCCCGTCATCCCCCATGGTCCCCGAGCCTGTCAGGAGCAATTTCTGAGAGTAGACACAGGAGTAACCCCTGAGCGCTGCCAGGTGTGACACAAAAACAAAAACAAAAAATTCTATGAGAAACATTCAGAATTGGTTCTACTAAATCTCTGCAGGGAAAAGTATTGTTCTGCTCATTGATATTCTCTTAGTATTGCTTTTGTTGTGTCCTACAAATTCCGATATTTTATGGCTTCATTCTTGTTGTTTCTAGGAATTGTTTGATTTCCTCTTTGATTTTGTCTCTGACCCACTGGTTGTTCAGTAGTGAGCTTTTTAATTTCCAGATCTTAAAGTTTTTCCTCTGTGTCTGTTTGTAATTCACTTCTAATTTCAGTGCATTATGATATGAGAAGATAGTTTGTACATGTCTATCCTTTTGATATTATGGAGGTATGTTTTATGGGCCAGCATGTGGTCTATCCTGTAGAATGATGCATGTGCATTGGAGAAGAATGTGTGTACCCAGTTTTCTGGAGATGGAGAGCCCACTCTCTTAGCCTGGTTGACTATCAAGGAGTGAAAGAACAGTGTTGAAGTCTTCCACAATTATTGTGTTGCTATTGATGTCTTCCTTCAAATTTGTCAACATTAGTTTTAAATATTTTGCTGGTCCCTCATTGGGTGCATATATGTTTAGAAGTGTGATTTCTTCCTGATTTACATATCCCTTGATTATTAAGAAATGTCCATTTCTGTCCCTTATAACTTTTTACATCTAAAATTTGTGTCATATGATATTAGTATGGACACTCTAGCCTTTTTAGGGGAGTTGTTTACTTGGATGATTGTCCTCCAACCTTTAACTTTGAGAATACGTTTGTTCTGATTATTCAGATGTGTTTCTTGTAGGCAGCAGAATGTTGGAATCAGCCTTTTGGTCCATTTTGCCACTCTGTGTCTCTTACCTGGCACATTTAATCCATTGACTTTAAGATTTAGTGTCATCTTTTTGTAGGAATTTGGTGTGTTTGTTGGTCTGCCTTGTCTTAAAGTAGACCCTTCAGCTCTTCTTTTAAAGTTGATTTTGAGTCTGTAAAGTTTCTAAGCTGTTGTTTATTTGTGAAGATATGTATCCTTTCTTTAAACCTGAATGTAAATCTGGCTGGGTGAAGTACCCTTGGCAAAGCATTAATTTAATTGATTTTTGTCATTATATCCCACAACTGCCTTCAGGCTTTGAGGATTTCTTATGGCAAATCTACTGTAAGTCTTAAATATGCTTCTTTGAAAGTAATTTCCTTTTTTGATATTGCTACTTTTAATATTCTTTTTTATTTATTAATTTTTACTTTTAATATTCTATAGCTATCTATAGGATTCATCATTGTGACTAGGATGTTTCTTAGGCTGCTTTTCTTTTAGTTGGTACTCTTTGGGGATGCAGGACTTGATTGTATACACTCTTTAGCTCTGGGAGTTTCTCTGCAATGATATCCTTGACTGTTGATTCTTCATGGGGATTTTCTTCCTGGTCTCTTGGACTCCAATGACTCTTATGTTGTTTCTGTTGAGTTCATCAAAGGCTTCTATTTTTTTTTCGGGCCACACCCATTTGATGCTCAGGGGTTACTCCTAGCTAAGCGCTCAGAAATTGCCCCTGGCTTGGGGGGACCATATGGGACGCCAGAGGATCGAACCGTGGTCCTTCCTTGGCTAGCGCTTGCAAGGCAGACACCTTACCTCTAGCACCACCTTGCCGGCCCCTAAAGGCTTCTATTTTCATCTGTTCAAATTCTTTGAGGATTTTTTTCCTTTGCCTTATAGTTTGTTTTAAGGCTCTTTTCCAATTGCTTCTGTTATATGGAGTGTTATGCATCTCATCTTCCAGCTCACTGATTCTCTCCTTAGCTGCTGTTACTCTGTTGGAGAGGGGGCCAGCGCGATGGTGCTAGAGGTAAGGCATTTGTTTGCCTTGCAAGCGCTAGCCTAGGACAGACCGCAGTTCTATCCCCAGCATCCCATATGGTCCCCCAAGCCAGGAACTATTTCTGAGCGTATAGCCAGGAGTAACCCCTGAGCATCAACGGGTGTGCCCCCCAAACCCCCAAACCCCTCCCCTCCAAATAAACCTCTGTTGGAGTGGCTTTCCAGTGAGATTTTCATTTCACCTACTAAGTTTTTCAGCTGTTATTTCAGTGTAAAGTTTTCTCATTTCTACTTTTTTTTTTAACTTTATTGATTGATTGATTGATTGGTTTTTGGGCCAGACTTGGCAGTGCTCAGGAGATACTCCTGGCTCTGCACTCAGAAACTGCCCCTAGAAGGCTGGAGGACCATTTGGAATGCTGGGGATCGAACTGGAACCTTCATGGGTCAGCCACATGCAAGGCAAATGCCCTACCGCTGTGCTATCTCTCTGGCCCTCACTTCTACTTTTATTTCTTGGTGAAGTGTTGGTTTCATTGAGTTTTTTCACTATATCCTACTTTAGACCCAGACAGGTTTTTTTTTGTTTTTATTTTTGTCTTTGTTTTGTTTTGTTTTGTAAATCTGCTGTAATACTTAAGATTGCTCCTTTGTTGGGCCCGAGAGATAGCATGGAGGTAGCGTGTTTGCCTTGCATGCAGAAGGACAGTGGTTCGAATCCCAGCATCCAATAAGGTTCCCCGAGCCTGACAGGGGCGATTTCTGAACATAGAGCCATGAGTAACCCCTGAGCACTGCCAGGTGTGATCCCTCCCCCCAAAAAAAGATGCTCCTTTGTAATTTCATTTTTTTTGGCTTTGTTGCTTTCAGTATATTATCTTACCTGTTTTTCATCATTGTTATTATAATGTGCCTTATGATATTTTTATTTGGGTTTCTTTTAGTTGATACTCTTTTTGCATCCAGATGTGGGTAAATGTATTATCCAGCTCTCAAAATCTCTCAGTAATGTTTTTGTTGCTACTTCATAGAAGTTTTCTTGATTTTCCTGGGATCCCGATTACTTATATGTTGTTTCTGTTAAATTTATCCAATGTTCTCTTGTTATTTATTTGTTTATTTTGAGAGGTTTTTTCTTCATCTTTTGTTGTCTGGGGGTTTTCTGCACTTTGTCTTCTAGCTCGCTAACTCGGTTCTCAGCAGCTATTACTCTGAGCATTATTACTCTGATGTCCATTTGAAAGAGATTTTATAGGAAATATTTTTTAAACAGGAGGCCAGTTCACTGTCCCTCAGACTGTGAGAGGACAGGAATATAGTTTTAAAAAAACATGAGGGCCCGTAGAGATAGCACAGCAGCGTTTGCCTTGCAAGCAGCCGATCCAGGACCAAAGGTGGTTGGTTCGAATCCCGGTGTCCCATATGGTCCCCCATGCCTGCCAGGAGCTATTTCTGAGCAGATAGCCAGGAGTAACCCCTGAGCACCGCCAGGTGTGACCCAAAAACCAAAAATAAATAAATAAATAAAAACATGAACGAATTCTTATTTTTTAAATTTTATTTAAACACCTTGATTACATATATGATTGTGTTTGGGTTTCAGTCATGTGAAGAACACCACCCATCACCAGTTCAACATTCCCATCACCAATGTCCCAAATCTCCCTCCTCCCCACCTGACCCTCGCCTGTACTCTAGACAGGCTTTCCATTTCCCTCATACATTCTCATTATTAGGACAGTTCAAAATGTAGTTATTTCTCTAACTAAACTCATCACTCTTTGCGGTGAGCTTCCTGAGGTGAGCTGTAACTTCCAGCTCTTTTCTCTTTTTTTTTTTTTTTTTTTTTTTTGGTTTTTGGGCCACACCCGGTGACGCTCAGGGGTTACTCCTGGCTATGCGCTCAGAAGTCGCTCCTGGCTTGGGGGACCATATGGGACGCCGGGGGATCGAACCGCGGTCCGTCTCCTAGGCTAGCGCAGGTAAGGCAGGCACCTTACCTCGAGCGCCACCGCCCGGCCCCTCTTTTCTCTTTTGTGTCTGAAAATTATTATTGCAAGAATGTCTTTCATTTTTCTTAAAACCCATAGATGAGTGAGACCATTCTGCATTTCTCTCTCTCTCTCTCTCTCTCTCTCTCTCTCTCTCTCTCTGACTTATTTCACTCAGCATAATAGATTCCGTGTACATCCATGTATAGGAAAATTTCATGACTTCATCTCTCCTGACAGCTGCATAATATTCCATTGTGTATATGTACCACAGTTTCTTTAGCCATTCCTCTGTTGAAGGGCATCTTGGTTGTTTTCAGAGTCTTGCTATGGTAAATAGAGCTGCAATGAATATAGGTGTAAGGAAGGGGTTTTTGTATTGTATTTTTGTGTTTCTAGGGTATATTCCTAGGAGTGGTATAGCTGGATCGTATGGGAGCTCGGTTTCCAGTTTCTGGAGAAATCTCCCTATCGCTTTCCATAAAGGTTGAACTAGATAGCATTCCCACCAGCAGTGGATAAGTGTTCCTTTCTCTCCACATCCCCGCCAACACTGTTTATTCTCATTCTTTGTGATGTGTGCCATTCTCTGTGGTGTGAGGTGGTGCCTCATAGTTGTTTTGATTTGCATCTCCCTGATGATTAGTGATGTGGAGCATTTTTTTTTTTTTTTTTGGTTTTTGGGCCACACCCTGTGACGCTCAGGGGTTACTCCTGGCTATGCGCTCAGAAGTTGCTCCTGGCTTCTTGGGGGACCATATGGGACGCCGGGGGATCGAACCGCGGTCCGTCCTAGGCTAGCGCAGGCAAGGCAGGCACCTTACCTCCAGCGCCACTGCCCGGCCCCGTGGAGCATTTTTTCATGTGCCTTTTGGCCATTTGTATTTCTTCTTTGTCAAAGTGTCTGTCCATTTCTTCTCCCCATTTTTTGATGGGATTAGATGTTTTTTTCTTTTTTCTTTTTCTTTTTTTTTTTTTTTTTGGTTTTTGGGCCACACCCAGTAACGCTCAGGAGTTACTCCTGGCTATGCGCTCAGAAGTTGCTCCTGGCTTGGGGGACCATATGGGACACCGGGCGATCGAACCGCAGTCCGTCCAAGGCTAGCGCAGGCAAGGCAGGCACCTTACCTTTTAGCGCCACCGCCCGGCCCCTAGATGTTTTTTTCTTGTAAAGTTCTGTCAGTGCCTTATATATTTTGGAGATTAGCCCCTTATCTGATTGGTACTGGGTGAATAGTTTCTCCCATTCAGTGGAGGGCTCTTGTATCCTGGGCGCTATTTCCTTTGAGGTGCAGAAGCTTCTCAGCTTAATATATTCCCATCTGTTAATCTCTGCTTTCACTTGCTTGGAGAGTGCAGTTTCCTCCTTGAATATGCCTGTAATCTCAATGTCCTGGAGTGTTTTTCCTATGTGTTATTCTATATATCTTATGGTTTCGGGTCTGATATCGAGGTCTTTAATCCATTTGAATTTTACCTTCATACATGATGTTAACTGGGGGTCTAAGTTCAATTTTTTGCAAGTGGCTAGCCAGTTGTGCCAACACCACTTGTTGAAGAGGCTTTATTTGTTCCATTTAGGGTTTCTTGCTCCTTTATCAAAAATTAGATGATTGTATGTCTGGGGAACATTTTCTGAGTATTCAAGCCTATTTTACTGATCTGAGGACCTGTCCTTATTCCAATACCATGCTGTTTTGATAACTATTGCTTTGTAGTAAAGTTTAAAGTTGGGGAAAGTAATTAATCCCATATTCTTTTTCCCGATGATTGCTTTAGCTATTCTAGGGTGTTTATTGTTCCAAACGAATTTCAAAAGTGCCTGATCCACTTCTTTGAAGAATGTCATGGGTATCTTTAGAGGGATCACATTAAATCTGTATAATGCCTTGGGGAGTATTGCCATTTTGATGATGTTAATCCTGCCAATCCATGAGCAGGGTATGTGTTTCCATTTCTGCATGTCCTCTCTTATTTCTTGGAGCAGAGTTTTATAGTTTTCTTTGTATAGGTCCTTCATATTTTTAGTCAAATTGATTCCAAGATATTTGAGTTTGTGTGGCACTATTGTTTTCTTAATGTCCATTTCTTCCTTATTACTATTGGTGTATAGAAAGGCCATTAATTTTTGTGTATTAATTTTGTAGCCTGCCACCTTGCTATCTGAGTCTATTGTTTCTAGAAGCTTTTTGGTAGAGTCTTTAGGGTTTTCTAAGTAGAGTATCATGTCATCTGCAAACAGTGAGAGCTTGACTTCTTCCTTTCCTATCTGGATTCCCTTGATATCTTTTTCTTGCCTAGTCGCTATAGCGAGTACTTCCAGTGCTATGTTGAATAGGAGTGGTGAGAGAGGACAGCCTTGCCTTGTGCCAGAATTTAGAGGGAAGGCTTTTAGTTTTTCTCTATTGAGGATAATATTTGCCACTGGCTTGTGGTAGATGGCCTTAACTATATTGAGAAAGGTTCTTTCTATTCCCATCTTGCTGAGAGTTTTGATCAAGAATGGGTGTTGGACCTTATCAAATGCTTTCTCTGCATCTATTGATATGATCATGTGGTTTTTATTTTTCTTGTTGTTGATGTTGTGTATTATGTTGATAGATTTACGGATGTTAAACCATCCTTGCATTCCTGGGATGAAACCTACTTGATCATAGTGGATAATCTTCTTAATAAGGCATTGAATCCTATTTGCCAAGATTTTGTTGAGGATCTTTGCATCTGCATTCATCAGCGATATTGGTCTGTAATTTTCTTTTTTCGTAGCATCTCTGTCTGGTTTAGGTATCAAGGTGATGTTGGCTTCATAAAAGCTATTTGGAAGTGTTTCCGTTTGTTCAATTTCATGAAAGAGTCTTGCCAGGATTGGTAGTAGTTCCTCTTGGAAAGTTTAAAAGAATTCATTAGTAAATCCATCTGGGCATAGCCTTTTGTTTTTGGGCAGACATTTGATTACCATTTTAATTTCATCAATAGTGATGGGGGTGTTTAAATATGCTACATTCTCTTCCTTCAACTGTGGAAGATTATAAGAGTCCAAGAATTTATCCATTTCTTCCAGGTTCTCATTTTTAGTGGCATAGAGTTTCTCAAAGTAGTTTCTGATTACCCTTTGAATCTCTGCCATATCAGTAGTGATCTCTCCTTTTTCATTCCTAATATGAGTTATCAAGTTTCTCTCTCTCTCTTTCTTTGTTAGTTTTGCCAGTGGTCTGTCAATCTTGTTTATTTTTAAAGAACCAACTTCTGCTTTCGTTGATCTTTCAGACTGTTTTTTGGGTTTCCACTTCATTGATTTCTGCTCTCAGCTTTGTTGTTTCCTTCTATCTCCCTATTTTTGGGTCCTTTTGTTGAGCACTTTCTAGTTCTATGAGCTGCGTCATTAAGCTACTCAGGTAAGCCCCTTCTTCTTTCCTGATGTGTGCTTGCAAAGCTATAAATTTTTCTCTCAGTACTGCTTTTGCTGTGTCCCATAAGTTCTGATAGCTTGTGTCTTTATTATCATTTGTTTCCAGGAATCTTTTGATTTCCTCCTTGATTTCATCTCGGACCCACTGGTTATTGAGTATGAGGCTGTTTAACTTCCAGGTGTTAAAGTTTTTTTTTCTGTGTCCCTTTGGAATTCACAAATAATTTCAGAGCCTTGTGGTCAGTGAAGGTAGCTTGCAAAATTTCTATCCTCTTGATATTATGGAGGTATGTTTTATGTGCCAGCATGTAGTCTATCCTGGAGAATGTCCCATGTACATTGGAGAAGAATGTGTATCCCGTTTTCTGGGGATGGAGTGTCCTATATATATCCACTAGGCCTCTTTCTTCCATTTCTCTTCTCAGGTCTAGTATGTTCTTGTTGGGTTTCAGTCTGGTTGACCTATCCAGTGTTGACAAAGCCATGTTGAGGTCCCCCACAATTATTGTGTTGTTAT
The DNA here is from genome assembly GCF_024139225.1 of Suncus etruscus. Lineage (NCBI taxonomy): Eukaryota > Metazoa > Chordata > Mammalia > Eulipotyphla > Soricidae > Suncus > Suncus etruscus. Next base: position 51,170,077 of record NC_064854.1, on the reverse strand, counting down.
TGATATTATTTTTCAGATTTGTCAACAATTGTATTAAATATTTTACTGGACCCTCATTTGGTGCATATATGTTTAGGAGAGTGATTTCTTCCTGCTCTACATTTTTTCATTGTCTGTTCATTTGCTTTAAGTTTTTTTTTTCCAGTCTCTCCTGCTGTATGGAATTGTTATGTATCTCATCTTCCACAGCACCAAGTCTATTCTCAGCTTCTGATACCCTGTTCCAGAGCTTATCCATTTTGTCATTCACTTCATTTACTGAGTTTTTCAAGCCTGTTAGTTGACATGTTATTTCAGTTTGGAGTTTTATGATTTCTGTCTTCATATTTTCTTGGTTCTTATTAGTGTTCTGTTCAACTCGATCCATGGTTTCTTTGAGTTCTTTGAGCATCTTCCATATTGCTTGTCTAAAGTCCTTATCTGAGAGGTTGAGTAGTTGGTTGGTCATTATCTGGTCATCAGAATTGTCATCTTCATTCTCTATGTCTGATGCTGGCCTGCATTGTTTCCCCATTGTCACACTTGTATTGTGGGTTTTTCTACGTGTTGTGGTGGTATTCATTGGCCATATGATGCAGGCAGCACACTCCTCTGGCTCCGCCCTTTCTGGGTGGGTCGGCTTGTCTTCAAGGGAGGGGAGTCCTCCGTGGATGAAGCCTCACACAGGATCAAATCTTAGGCCCAAGCACGCAGCAGAGAAAACAGTCTGGAGAGAAATGCTGGGCTTCAGTGATCCAAAACAGTTCTTAATGTGATGTTTTCTTCTTGTTGCGATGGTGTTCTTTCCTTAGAAAGAGCGCACGGCCGCGTAGCGAAGCTGAGCAGCCATGCTCTTCTGGAGCCTCTTTTCGGTCCACTCCCAAGAGTTTCACGCGACAGGACAGGAGACAGACACACACAGGCAGCACTCACAATTTTTCAGTCGGGCCCCACTGGCATGAACAAATTCTTATGCACACTGCATATACCTTATTTTGAAGTAAAAAAAATGGAACAAATAAAATTTGTGCCTGATCTTAGAGGAAATGCTTTCAGTTCCCTCCCATAAAGCATGAATTTAAATGACCTATTCTGTTTCTCTGTCTCTCTGTCTCTCTGTCTCTTTCTGTCTCTCTGTCTCTCTGTCTCTCTCTGTCTCTCTGTCTCTCTGTCTTTCTCTCTGTCTCTCTGTCTCTCTGTCTTTCACTCTGTCTCTCTGTCTCTCTGTCTTTCTCTCTGTCTCTCTGTCTCTCTGTCTTTCTCTCTGTCTCTCTGTCTCTCTCTCTCTTTCTGTCTCTCTGTCTCTCTCTCTCTCTGTCTCTCTCTCTCCTCCCCCACATTCTGCAGAGTTAAAGGTTCCTTCCTGTTTGTGCACTCAGGGATACTCCTGATAGGTCTTGAGAGTCCAAATGGGCTGCTAAAGATTGAATGTAGGTCAGCTACAGGCAAAGCAAGCACTTTATTCTTTGTACTATCATGCCAGCCACTGCTATGTTATTTTATTCGGAATATTCATATCACAAGTGCATAATAAATCTTGTTAAATGTTTTCTCTGCATCTATGGACATGATCACATAGATTTTGTCATTCTCTTTGTTAATGTTGTGTGTATGTTTAATTGGTTTGGATATGTTGAACCACTCTTGCATCTCTAGAATAAATTACACTTGCTTATGCATGGTATATGATGTATTTACTGTGCTATATCTGATTCTCTAGATTTTATTGAGAATCTTTACATCTGTGTTCATCAGAAATGTTGATCTCAGGGCCAAAGAGATAGCATGGAGGTAAGGCATTTGCCTTGCATGCAGAAGGTTGGCATCCATATGGTCCCCCAAGCCTGCTAGGAGCGATTTCTGAGCATAGAGACAGGAGTAACCCCTGAGCGCTGCCGGTTGTGACCCCCCAATTTTTTTTCTTTTCCATTTTTGGGTGGCATTGGGGGCTTACTTCTGGCTCTATGCTCAGGGCCTACTCCTGATGATGTTCAGGAGATCATATGGAGTCCCAAGGATGAATCCCTAGTCATCCATATGTAAGGCAAGTGCCTTACCTACTCAACAGCTCTTAGGGTTCTCAAGTTTTCTTTTTTTAATTAATGTTTCTATCAGTTTTGGGCATCAAAGTAGTCATGGCTTCATGATTTGCTTTGGAACTACTCCTATGGCCTTCATTTTCTAGAGGAGCTTGAGAAGGAAGGGTAGTAGGTCCTCTTTGTAAAGGATCCATTCGTGTGAGTTTGGAAAACTCACTAGGGAACTCATCTAAACCTGCACATCTGTTTATGAGGAGATTTTTTAATTATTATTTTATTATAGTTTAGATAACATGGTTAATCAACATGTTTTTAATATGTGAAGTATTTGCATAACCATCAAAGTGACCATGATCACCTACCACTATCTTTTTTTTTTTTTTTTATAAAAACTGAATGTAGTTTAGGCCATATATTCACTATAGTGCTGACATTTATTGTTTTGATGTATCAGTTACCTCACCTCACCATCACCAATGTTCCCAAGACAACCCCCACCCCATTCCCCTGTGTTACTTCTAGTCCTCTGGGGATATATATTTGAGGGTGAAAGAAGATACTTTTATTGGAACTTACTTAAAAAGACATGAAGGGAGAAGAAGACAGAAAGTAAATGTTTACAAGAGGAGCTAGGTTTCTCCAGAGTGGACAAAGCAAGCAAAGAGACATGGGGACAAAGAAGAGAGCCACGTGTTCAAGGGAGAACACAAACTTGAAGAGCAAGTTCCTTGGGGATACTTTTAATTACTACTTCAACTTCCTTGACAGCAATAGATAGGTTCCGGTTTTTTTTTTTTTTTTTTTTTTTTTTAGTTTTTGGGTCACACCCGGCGGTGCTCAGGGGTTATTCCTGGCTCCATGCTCAGAAATTGCTCCTGGCAGGCACGGGGGACCATATGGGACGCCGAGATTTGAACTGATGACTTTCTGCATGAAAGGCAAACGCCTTACCTCCATGCTATCTCTCCGGCCCCATGGTTCAGGTTTTTTACTTCCTTTTGACTCCGTTTTGGGTGGTTGAAAGCGTATGAATTTATTCTTGGTTCTCCAATTTCATGACATGAAATTGTTCACAGTAATCTTGTATGATCTTTGGTATTTCTGATGAGTCTGTTGTAATTTTCTCCTTTTCATTTCTGATTCAAGTTATTGGATTCTCTCTTCTTTTTTTCCTTGTGAGTCTAGCCAGGGAGATGTATAACTTCCTAATATTTCAAAATAAAATAAAGTAAACAGCTCTTGGCTTCATTGATCTTTTATATTGTTTTTGATATTGATGTTGCTGATTTTTGCTGAGGTTTGTACTTTTTCCCCTCCTACTAACTTTCAACTCCATTTTGTTTTATTTTTTTTGTTTCTTAAGATGTAATGTTTTGGGGTTTTTTTTTTGGTTTAGTTTGGTTTTTAGGCCACACCCAGAGACGCTCATAGGCTACTCCCAGCTATGCGCTCAGAAATCACTCTTGGCTTGGGGGACCATATGGGACTCTGGGGGATCAAACTGAGATCGTTCCTAGATCAGCCGCAAACACCCTACCACTGTATCATTGCTCCGGCCCCAGGAAGTCTTATTTTTTTTATTAAGAAGAAAAGAGAGAGAGAAAAAATGGAACAATATAATATTTAAAAACAAGAACAAGTAAAATTAAAACAACAAAATTAGCAGTATTTCAATGGAACTATGAGCCTGATTTTGGTGGACTGCAGTTTGAGGACCCCTGTCCGATACTGAGAGGAGGAGTTGAGATATAGGAGGGGAGGCAGAGATTGCAGTGCACATCCTACACATGTGCACTGTGGACCTGGGATGAGTCGGCTGATAAGGAGGACAGACAGTGGCAGCAAAAACACTCAGGGGACTAGATAAATATCCTTCGTGGTCCACATGTGGCCTGAATACTGTAGTTTGAGGGCACCTGTACTTATTGATTGGGCTGATTACTAGTTAATTGGTTCTGCAGGATTGCAATCTTCATTCACAAGGCATGATAGAGTGGGGTTTTGTGCTACTTTACCATGATTGCATTTGTAGTTTCAAGGTGCTTCTTTCCTATGTCACTGTCAGTCTTATCCCACTGCCAAGGAGATATAAGGGAAGCTTATGTGGGTAGGGGATTATCTTGAGGTCAGTTAAGCAGTCTATGCTAAAGTTCATTCAATCATGCAGATTGGCCTGTGTGCTGTTTCTTTGGGTCTCCCACTCTCTTGCTTGCTCTACTGCATGAGAATGAGCACCCCTGGGCATAACCTCTACCTGTACTGAAGTCCCAATCCAGTTTTTTTGGTAAAGATATATAACATTTTAATTATTCTTTATTTTATTTGATTGAAACCATTGTGATCTGCAAGGTTCTTCAGAATTTAATTTTAGATATACAGTGAATCAGAGCCATTTCCACCACTAGTGTTGACCTCCCTCCACAAATGATTCCAGATTGCATCCTGTATTGTCACCCTTTGCCCCCTGGCCTGCCAGTATAACAGGACCACTTATGTTTAGATTATTAATGTTTAGGTCTCTTGACTCTATTGTCAATGACTTTGGCTTGGATATTTAGTTCTGTCCTTATTTTTTCTCTATCAATGCATCTGAGACCTCTTGGCCCCTGGCCTCCAGCCTTTCTTTTTTTTTCCCCCTTTCTTCTTAGTTTTATGAAAAAATGCAGAAATATGTGGGTAAAACAAAGTACTCTGCATTCCAAGATTCTATGAAAAAAGGTGGGAGGAAAATAAAAAAGGAGTGTGTGTAGCAGGGTTTTGTTTTTTTGTTTGGGGGTTTGTTTTTGTTTAGTTTTGTTTTGTTTTGCATAGGTGCAGCAAGATTTGGGGAAAATAAAAAGGAAAAATCTTTGGCCTAAAACAGGGATTCCCTATCCATGAAGCATTCTGCCATAAGACCAACTACAGACTCCAGGTATACTAAGTTGTCTAACCTCAAAGTCTTTCTTTGTGGTCCCAGTAAAAGTCCTCAATCACCATTGTCACAGTCAGGTTACTGTAATTAGAGGTCCTGCGTTTTGCATAGATCCTATGTCAAAGTCAGGGTGTCAGAGAGTGTCTTCTGGTTTCATATCACCATTAGGTGGCAATGCAGGGAACATTGTCTTGAAAGCAAGTTGTTGCTGTATCCAAGTTGTCATATAAACCCACTCTGAAGCAAGTCGGTGCCAGAGCAGTTTTAGGGCCTTCCCTGGTGGAAGTCTGATTTCTGGTGCTGATGCAGGAAAACCATGCCAATTCCATAGATGGGGAAGGTTCAGGGGTGAATGGCCATTGTCCAATCTTCTGAAGCCTAAGCTAAGCCACTATGACAAATGTTCAGGGTGAAAGACCCACTCCAATATAAAATTTATGAGTTCCTATTCCTATTAAATAAGAACTTGTTTCCATACATAAGATTTTCCTCAACTTAATATGCCTATGCAAAAGGGAACAATGCCACATGATACTCCTGGTGCATATGGAAGTAAAAATAACAAGCTAAACAATTCCTAAAACCTGGTTCTAACATGAACTCAGAACCCAAGAGAAACTTATCTACTAGAATTTCCTATTAAAAAATCCAAATAAAGGAATGGGAAAAACTGCTTCTACATATGGAAATAGACAATAAGAATTATACGTATTAAGAAAATTCATCTGGGCCTGAAGAGATAACACAGCGGCGTTTGCCTTGCAAGCAGCCGATCCAGGACCAAAGGTGGTTGGTTCGAATAAAATAAAATAAAATTCATCTTTGGGGGCCAGAGAGATAGCATGGAGGTAAGGCATTTGCCTTTCATGCAGAAGGTTGGTGGTTCGAATCCCGGTGTCCCATATGCCTGTCCCGTGCCTGCCAGGAGCTTTTCTGAGCATAGAGCCAGGAGTAACCCCTGAGCACTGCCAGGTGTGACCCAAAAACAAAAAGAGAAAAAAAAAAAAGAAAAGAAAAAAGAAAATTCATCTAAAGAAATATATGAAGGGTATGTACATATCCCCTTAAGTCTTTTGAAATATTTTGGGGGAGTGATACAATCTGGAGCACCGCTTCAGCCTGTGGCCTGGTCTTGTGGAATCTGTAAAACAGCTCCCAGCAGTCACAATCAGGAAATGTCCTTGAGCAGGGGGTTTCTCAAAAACTGAATCTGGTAGTAAGCAACAGTCCACAGTACAGGGAGGTAGGAGAAAAGAGGTCACTGAGAGCAAATCAGCAGCTGCCGCTGTGGCAACTTCTCAAGCTGAGGCAAGATGGAATGGAATCAATCTTTTTGCTTAGGGAGCTGGTTGGCAGCTTATTGAAGTGAGAAGGGGCGACACGTTCTGGCTTCTGAGGAGTTAAGAACTGAAGGTAAAAAGGGTTAACTGGGGGAAAATAACAGATCAGTGTGACAGAGTGAAGGAAAGAAAAGGATTTGTAAATTGGTAAGCGGGGGATGGGGGAGGGTTTTATATAACAGGAGGAAGAATTATATACAACACAGACAGACATGTATATTACAGACAGACATTAGATAGACATTGAGGTGACCAACAGATATACTTACACACACATAGACAGACACTGAGGATGATCCATGGGTTGCAGTTGAAAAACTGACCCAGGTGGAATGGGTCAGAACACTTAAAAAATATAAAGTAGTCAAGTTAGATGAAAAGGTTTTCCATTTTCTAGGCCAGAGGTCTTCAAACTACGGCCCGCGGGCCACATGTGGCCCGCAGAGGAGTCTGATCCGACCAGCCAGCAGCTAGCGCTGTTTGGTTGCCAAGATACCTGCCAGCATATACACTCAGTGTATATCCAAATATCAGGAACCATGCACTCAAAACGGTAACCATCTTTGGTAGCACTTATGCCTGTGAACAGACTTTTTCAAGAATGAAACATCTGAAATCTCTAACCAGATCAAGATTAACTGATGCCCACTTGCATCACTTGTTACGGCTGGCAGTGACAAATATGGAACCGGACATTGACCATCTCTTTAGCCAAAAGCAGGCCCACAGTTCCCATTGAAATACTGGCGCGTGATCTGTTTATTTATAAATGGTTTTCATTTTATTTACATAAGATATGTGCAGTTTGAGTAGGAATTAGTAGCTCATATAGTCCGGCCCTCCAGCTCTCTAAGGGACCATAATCCGGCCCCCACTTTAAAAAGTTTGAAGACCCCTGTTCTAGGCAAATCATCATTGCTGAGGGTAAATTTTACTAAAGGAATGCTTTCAGGGTTATATTTTTCATAGAACATTCTTTTTTAGGGGGGACACACCTGGTGATGTTCAGGGGTTTCTCCTGACTATGCACTCAGAGATCGCTTCTGGCTTGGGGGACCATATGGAACACTGGGGGATTAATCTGCGGTCTTTCCTAGATTAGCTACGTGCAAGGCAAACGCCCTACTACGCCACCGCTCTGGCCCCTGTATAGAGCTTTTTTTTTTTTTTGTGGTTTCTGTGTCACACCCAGCAGTACTCAGGGGTTATTCCTGGCTCAAGGCTCAGAAATTGCTCCTGGCAGGCACGGGGGACCATATGGGATGCCAGGATTCGAACCGATTACTTCCTGCATGAAAGGCAAACGCCTTACCTCCATGCTATCTCTCCGGCCCCTGTATAGAGCATTCTTAAAGCAATCATAAGATGGGGCCGGAGAGATAGCACAGCGGTGTTTGCCTTGCAAGCAACCGACCCAGAACCTAAGGTGGTTGGTTCGAATCCTGGTGTCCCATATGATCCCCCATGCCTGCCAGGAGCTATTTCTGAGCAGACAGCCAGGAGTAACCCCTGAGCACTGCCGGGTGTGACCCCCCCCAAAAAAAATCATAAGATACACACCAGAATTTATTCTAACAATGAAAATCCTTGCTGGTGGCATTCTACAGAGACCTGGGAAGCTCTTGGGCACTAGGGGATATAATTTATAATAGGCTCGTGTTGTCTACAATTCTTCCAAGTCACTGAAAATGTTCGTTGGGAGCTGTTTTCAGTATTGTGTTATTTTTAAATATATAAATTACATCATTTAATTTAACCATGTATCATAGAGTTGACATAATTGATTATAATTCATTTGTTTCCAGGTGATTGGGAGTGAAAATATTTTATAAAGAAAGAAAAATAATGGGACACAGAAGTCAAAGAGACTTAGGCACATTGATGGCTTTAAGGAAGGACAGAGCTAAATATCCAAACCAAGGAGTCAACAACAATAAAATCATGAGACCCAAACTTTAATAACCAAATTTAAAAAGGTGCAAGCTGGGGCGGGGGTGGGGAAGAGATATGGGATGGATTATGGGAACATTGGTAAGGTAGGTTGACATTGGTAGTGGGATTGGTGTGAAACTTTTCGTATCTGAAACATAACTATGAATAACTTTGTAAATCAAAATACTTAAAAATTTTTTTAACTTAAAAAGATGTCATTTGGGCCCGGAGAGATAGCATAGTGGCGTTTGCCTTGTAAGCAGCCAAAGGTCCCCCGTGCCTGCCAGGAGCTATTTCTGAGCAGACAGCCAGGAGTAACCCCTGAGCACTGCCGGGTGTGGACCAAAACCAAACAAACAAACAAAAAAAGATGTCATTTTTGTGCCTAAACAAGTGCCCAGAGCAGAAGAGAAGCACCAGGACAAGGGGAGGGGTCTTCCAGCCAACCCAGCCATATGGTTCCAAATACTGAGTCAGACACACTGGCAGTGGGGTCCTCTTTGTAATTAAGAAGCCCCATTTATGAAACCAGTTCAGTGCCATGATAAGATCAAGGCTACTCCACTTTACTCCATGATATTTCTTCAGACATGTATGTCTCCATACATACATAAATACATAAATGTACTCCATACATACATAAATGTACTCCATACATTTTTCCAATCACTAAGCCACACCACAACACCTCTATACTGGTCACAATGGTAAAGCAACACAAACTCCACCACACTTAATGAGTAAATATTGGAGCTTTGAAAATCCAACAAGTAATTACTAGCAACATAACCTCTCTGATAAAGTGTTTAGAGGGAAAATATTGAGGATGTTCAAGGAACTCAAAGAAATCATAGAAATGACAGCCAAGTAGTCTCAAGAGATTATGAGAGCAAAAATGAGAAAATTTCAAACAGAAATGACAAACTGAAAAATTTGGAAGGCAAAATGAAAAACTCACTGGAAGGTTTCACCAGCAGAGGAACAGTTGCTACGGACAGAATCTATGAGCTAAATGATGAGCTGTATACACCTTCAGAAGATGGAAAAGAATCTTAAAATAAATTAACAGCTGACAAGAAAAGTTTGGGATAAATTTAAGAGAAATACATATGAAACATTGATGTTGCAGAGGACTAGAAAGATAACTCTTGCTGAGAAGTTCCTAGAGCTGAGAGCTCATGTATCTACATCCTGAACACATGAAGGTTACTAGCTAAAAATATATATAAATAAAAATTCACCAAGACACATCTTTTTTTTTTTTTTTTTTTTGGTTTTTGATTTTTGGGTCACACCCGGCATTGCTCAGGGGTTACTCCTGGCTGTCTGCTCAAAAATAGCTCCTGGCAGGCACAGGGGACCATATGGGACACCGGGATTCGAACCAACCACCTTTGGTTCTGGATCAGCTGCTTGCAAGGCAAACACCGCTGTGCTATCTCTCCGGGCCCACCAAGACACATCTTAAGCAGTAGGATGAAAACCATATAGACTGATAACAGCAAGCTGATTTATAGCAACAAGATCAAAAAAGAAAATCACATACAAAGAATTATTCTTTCTTTTTTTGTTTTGTTTTTGTTTTTGGACATTCAGGGGTTACTCCTAGCTCTCTGCCCAGAAATCACTCCTGGCAGGCACGGGGGACCATATGGGATGCTGAGATTCAAACCAATGCCGGTCCTGGATTGGCCGCATGCAAGACAAACTCCCTATGGCTGTGCTATCTCTCTGGCATTCAAAGAAGCATTCTTTAATTTACAGCATATGGACTGGAGTGATAGCACAGCAGGTAGGGCATTTTTGTCTTGCACTCTACCAACCCGAGTTTGATCCCCAACATTCTATATGGTCTCTTGAGCACTGCCAAGAATGATCCCTGAGACTAGATTTCTTAGCCAGGTGCCAAAAAATAACAAAACAAACAAATAAAAAAGTAAAATGAAAACCATCTGCAAAGCCTCACACAAAGCAGACAATCCTCATTAAATATCATCTTTAATAGTGAAATTTTTCACTTATAAAGAAGAATGAATATGTGAGGTAGAGGGGGGGCCAGTATTTTCTAATTATATCATCTTTCTAGGGTATTGACAGCTACCACATCAAGGGAGTGTCAGGAGACCACTCAATCTACTCGTGTGATTAGACCTATATATAATCTTTTACTTTATTTAAAGAAAATGTATCACAGAGTTGACATAGTTGACCATAATACATTTGTTTACAGATAAGTGAGAGAAAAGTTATTTTTAAAAGAATAGAAAGAAAAATAGAAAAGCAAAAGAAAAAAAGAAATAAAAATTTTAAAATACAGTGACAGCAATTTGTGAAAATTATTTTATCTACAATGAAGTCATTAGAAAATTTGTTTCCATATAATTGAGAGCAAAGTTATTTTCATGAATAAAAAAAAAAGAAAAAGGACCAGAAGAAAGAAAAGATTTAAAAAAGGAAAAGAAAAATAAGTACAATGGTAAGCAAATTTGTGAAAATCACTAAAACAATGGCAGAAGTTTTCATAAGATCTTGCTGTTAGCTATCTATTCTGTTATTTTATTTGTTTCTGAACACTAAGTGACCTCAGCTACACATTGGTATCTTAATTGGTGTGTTCCTTTAGAGATGACAACATCAAACAAATGAAGTTGTTCAGGAATTCAAAGCACTATAACTTATACTGAGACTTTTGTGGGATGTGTTCTCAGCTGACAGGCTTCCTAGAAGGAGGGTGTATGGAGAGGGGTTGTGGGGATTGTCCTCACTCACTCCAAAAAGCCCTGATAATATCAGCCCATATACCAGTATACCTAAAGTCTGATCAGATTGGTGTCTCTGAAGAGAATCGTAGAGGAGTTGTGAGGAGGGGCCATAGGCAAGTGGTGATTGTGGGTGATGGACATAGTAGGTGTAGCTTCAACAAGGTAGGGGTTTGGCCTGAGTTCTCCTCCCAAAATTGTCAACTTTCTGCTGTGTGACTGATATACCTATATTTTTTTCACTGCTTGGTTTGCATCTTTTTTAAGAAAAGAGTGAGTCTATGAAGCTGGCCTGGTGCAAGCATGACCCTGTATATGATTTTTTACTTATATTTTTCAGACATGGGATTCACCATGAATCTTTCTGGGGACTCCAGAGGAGCATCTTCTGAACCATCAGCCTGCCTTGCATGATGACTGATATACTGCTGAGCTCTTTCTTACTGCTCACCAACCTCCTGTTGCTCCCTCCAGTAAGGGCTTTGTACTCAGTGCTAAAGTACCATTCTGTCCTCCCACCAATGTGTCCCTGAATTACAATTCCCTTTAAGGCTTTTTTATGCTAAGATCTAAAATCATCGAGATTATTGTAGCCATCTCACAAAATAGATCTGTCTCTGAGAATCAGGGGGCCTAATTTCAGAGGCCATCCATAGCTTCCCAAGTTCATGGGCATGGGCTTTGCCATGGCAGAAAGTGTTTGGTCCTTGGTGCAGTTGCTCATACATATCTGTCTGTAGGATAGTCACCTGGGACTTTATTAAACTGCAGGTGTCAGGAGTCCTCTTCTTGATCCCTCAGGGGACTAGAGTACAGATGGCTCAATGGCCACACAAGAAGCAGACACTCTCCTCACTGAATGTAATAAATTAAATTGAAATCCAGAAAGTCATTGGTTAGACTGAGGCCCACAGAGCAGCATTCAACTGAGCTTGTGATTAACTAAAGTGAAAGGCTACCCTAAATCTGTTGAATTAGCCTGTATTTTATTAGGATCCCAGCTGATACCATGCACCAGGGTATGAGACAGATAAAGACTGATACAACTGGGGTGAAGAGAGAAATGAGCAAAAGGCAAAACACAGTTGTACAAGAATCACAAGGAAATAGATCACATTGGAAATCTGGGGAGGTAATGTGTCTTATTTCCAGGGTGTGAAACCTGGAGGGAGACTGTCCTTTGTCTGCCATGGGCAAGAATGCCTGTAACCCTTTACTTATGTGAGTGAAGAAGGAACCAGTATGGTGCTGGAATATTGAAGAATATTTTTTAAGCATAAGCCTTTTCAAAGTCCAAGTCCAAGGTTAAAATGGGTGAATCTCAAGGGAAAAAAGAGAAAATGGACTGATTTTACTCCTCATTTCAAACTTTTTTATGTGTGAAAAACACAGATACCTGAATACACCATAAAGTCTGTTGGTTTGTTTGACTGATCTGTTGGTTGTTTGACCAATCCACAACCACCATCAATGACAGAGGCCATGAGAGTATAATTTCTCCCCATAATGTGTGTGAGTCTCTGACTCCCACATTCATCTTACCCCAGGCAGAGTGGAGGCTCTTCAGAGCTTCTCTCACACTGGGCATTTGGCTTATTGTTTAGAGCAGATTAATGGATGGTTAGGGAGAGTTCATCCTTTCACTGGTACTTTCTTTCTCCCCCTAGAAATCCCTCTTATCTTGTATTTTTACTGGCAATTGGAGATGTCTTTGGAATTTTACTCTGTAGACCAAGCACCTCATAAGCATATGTTTTCAAATAAATGCCTATATTTTGTATAAGAGAACTCTATGTGTACAAGAGAACTCTTAATAAGTAGCATCTCTTTCCTTTGCTCAGTAGAACAGCCAGTTTTGATTTAGAATAGATGAAGCATTGGATAAACTGAAATAAAGCCTCATTTATTTCTCAAGTTAAAATAACAAGTTGAATCAAGTCTAGTTCCATTCACCACCTGTCCCTACTTTCAATACAGAATTTTCTACCATGGAATGGGGACAGGTTCTAATGGGACCCCAGCTATATCTGTGCCCAAATAGGTCTCTGGCTCTAGGACCTTTCTAGACTCAGTCTGGGACCCTTTGTAGACAAAACATTGTGTGGTCTCAGGTAAAATGTACTCAATTCTGACCTTTGTGTTAGGGAGGGAAGTTTAGAATACCCTTTATTCCCTTACATCTGTGCCCTAAGAGAGAGCTGTAAAAGAAGACTAGGACCTTGGAAAGGACCCCACCACTGCTTCACCCCACTGCTCTGTTCTTGCAGTGGTGCACAGGAGCAGCTATGCTCAGAATGAGGCCAAGGTAGGGGAAGAAAGTGGAAGAAGAGAACTCAGGGGACCAGAATCTTTGTTTGTTCTATAAAATAACATGGTGTCATCTTTCTCTCTTAGAAAAAAATGGAGGAGTGGGGGGGCTGGGGTGTGTGGGGATGTGTTTTAAGGGGAATTAGGGGGTTAAAAAAACAGCTGACATGGATTTCTGAGCATCAAATAGAGAAAAACAAGGTGGCAAAGATTTACATTCACAAGAAGAGACGAAAACAGGAAAAGAAAATATATGGGTATGGAGGCACCTGAATCATTAGAGCATAGCCACTGTAAACAATGAGATAGATCAATACAAAATACTTTGTTCTTCAAGGCCACATCAGTTTTAACTGCAATTTATCTGTGTAAGTATGTTTGCTTCCATAATTTATTTTTTTCGATTTTGGGTCACACCCGGCGGCGGCTTTCAGGGGTTACTCCTGGCTCTTTGCTCAGAAATTGCTCCTGGCAGATTCAGGGGACCATATGGGATGCCGAGGATCAAACCTGGGTCTGTCCCACACTGGCTGTGTGCAAGGCAAACATCCTACCGCTGTGTTATTTTTCTGGCCCCAGCTTGCATGATTTTTATTTTCATAGTAAAATGTATAAAAACCGTGTGGACCTTCTATTTGGGGCCAAGAGTTTCCAGGGCTAACTGAGCTCTGTGTGAATCAATTCCTTTCTCTTCCATCCACTTTGGCTGCAATCTTGATTTTTTGACTTGCCCTAATACTTAGTGTGTGAAAATACATTCAAGGAAAATAGCTCGAAAGTCACCCACTTAGGATGACTTGCCAGGAAAAACTCTGTATGGAAGGTGAAAAATAACCCTGTGTTTTCTTGATAAAGACAGTGCCCCTCAGAAGCAATGCTATCATCACTTCTGGAAAGCAATGTCTTTTTCAGGATTGATCTTTGGCTTTTTCTTTCTCTGTTGAATTCTCTGTGAAATTTCTGAAATGTACAGACACAAACAGAACAGAAAGGCTTGTGAAGAAAGGAGATCTTTCATCACAAGATAACACTTGAAGTACTTCACTAAGATTCAGTGCGGACACAAATCTTCCCCATTATCTATAGAATTTATGCTCCACCACCACCACCACCACCACCACCACCACCACCACCACCACCACCACCACCACCACCACCACCACCACCACCACTACCACAATGTATGAGTTCAAACCAGAACTCTAATAACCCAGATTATCCCTGCTAAGTGACAAGCTTTTGCTTGAGTCCCAGGAATCCCACATCAAGGAGACATAGGCTGACCAGTTCCTGGAATGTGATGATGGGGGCAGGGCTTTTGTTTTTGTTTTTGTTTTTAGTTTTTGGGTCACACCCGGCAGCACTCAAGGGTTACTCTTGGTTCTATGCTGAGAAATCACTCATGGCAGGCTCAGGGGACCTTATGGGATGCCGGGATTCGAACCACCATCCTTCTGCATGCATGGCAAATGCCTTACCTTCATGCTATCTCTCCGGCCCCAATTTTACTTCTTTATATACTCATTCAGGCATATGTCACATCTGATGGTTTATTACTAGGACACTGACTCTCAGGACACATTCACCTGCTGAGTGCATGGAAACTCTGCTCTCCATGCTATCCAGGAATGGGGAAGAAGACAGAGGGGTAACAGTGGTGGTCAGGTAGAGGAAGAAAGAAAAGCTGTGGTAGCAAGAAGACACAATCCACACCCAAGTTTGGCCTCAGCAGCCCTTAGAAGTGAGCATCTAGGGCCGGGAGAGATAGCACAGCGGCATTTGCCTTGCAAGCAACGGATCCAGGACCAAAGGTGGTTGGTTCGAATCCCAGTGTCCCATATGGTCCCCCGTGCCTGCCAGGAGCTATTTCTGAGCAGACAGCCAGGAGTAACCCCTGAGCACCGCCGGGTGTGGCCCCTCCCCCCCCCCAAAAAAAAAAAAAAAGAAGTGAGCATCTGGGGCCCGGAGAGATAGCACAGTGGTGTTTGCCTTGCAAGCAGCCGATCCAGGACCAAAGGTGGTTGGTTTGAATCCCGGTGTCCCATATGGTCCCCCGTGCCTGCCAGGAGCTATTTCTGAGCAGACAGCCAGGAGTAACCCCTGAGCACCGCCGGGTGTGGCCCCCCCCCCAAAAAAAAAAAAAAAAAAAAAAAGAAGTGAGCATCTGGGGCCCGGAGAGATAGCACAGTGGTGTTTGCCTTGCAAGCAGCCGATCCAGGACCAAAGGTGGTTGGTTTGAATCCCGGTGTCCCATATGGTCCCCCGTGCCTGCCAGGAGCTATTTCTGAGCAGACAGCCAGGAGTAACCCCTGAGCACCGTCGGGTGTGGCCCCAAAACAAAACAAAACAAAAAAAAAAGAAGTGAGCATCTGAATAAGTGGAGCAGTCAGTCACCTGGGGTGACAGAACAGGATTATAGCCTCCCTGGGTACTGCTTGATGATGCAGCTTGTCTGTTTGCCTCTGCCAGGGATGCTGGCATGCTCTGGTGGAAGGAGGCAGAGGCGTCACCTCACCCCCAGGGTTAGATGTCCTAGTTTACAAGGGCTGGGCTCAGTGTTCTCTGAAACATTTCCAGATTTAATATTGTGATCATGTGTCCTGGAGATTAAATATTGAAGATGATTCAACTGAAAATCTAGAGCTGAATCTAGTAATGGCAGGCTAAGTGGGTCTTTATAAAGAATCGAAGCATGGGGTCTTGAGGAATAGCTGGATCCTGTTGTGTAGGATCCTTGTTTTGCAAGTGTCAAATTTAATCACTGGTGCTGCCACTCAAGACTACTGGCTCTGCCAGTGTTTCCAGCTGCAACATCAGTCAGGAGTGTGAAAGTATTGAATCTTTATATTTGCGGGGGGTACACCCAGCAGCGCTCAGGAGTTACTCCTGCACTCAAAAATCACTCCTGGCAGGCTCGGGGAACCATATGGGATGCTGGGGATTGAACCCAGGTCCATCCCAGGTCTGCCACTTGTGAGGCAAATGCCCTACCACTGTGCTCTCTCTCCCATCCCAAGTATTGAATCTTTTAAAGGGTCTGACTTCCTCCGTTCCCACCCCTCCCCTATGAGCACACCTACAAGGAATGAAATCATCTCTGATACTGTGGCGAAGTGTGTGAGCACCACAACATGATGTTCAAACACCACAGTCAGGCATGTGCATGAGCCCCATCCCCCAACAACATAGAAAACAGCAAAAGGGCAGAAGGGAGAGAATTAAGCACCAAAAAGCAAAGTGTCAGACTTTACTCAGCAGGGTAATGCCATGATCATGAGGCAGTTTCCCAAGAACTTACCTATTGCATGTTGATGCACTGACCTCCTGTGGGAAATCCAACTATGTGATTTGGGTTGTGTTGGTATTCTTTGGAAGGGGAAAGGACTGAGGGAGTGTCAGCGGCTTGAACAGATTTGTTCAAGGAATTTAGCATTAGGCAGCATTTTTGCTAATGGAAAAAAATTTTTCAGCAATTGATCTCCACAATCAGATCAACCCCACAAATCAGATAAGGAGAACAGCATAATGGGGAAAAGAATCCCAAGAAAGATACCTCCAGCACTACCAGTACCAGCATACAGTAAATGCTTATTAAACTGATCATAACAAAAAAATTCTAAAGTATTCCCCTAACTGATATCTTTTTTTTTGGGGGGGGGCCACACCCTGTGACGCTCAGGGGTTACTCCTGGCTATGCGCTCAGAAGTTGCTCCTGGCTTCTTGGGGGACCATATGGGACACCGGGGGATCGAACCGCGGTCCGTTCTAGGCTAGCGCAAGCAAGGCAGGCACCTTACCTCCAGCGCCACCGCCCGGCCCCATAACTGATATCTTTATAAAATTTCACTTTTAGTTGGTCATATGGCCAGGGCCACCCAATAAAAAGGACTTTTGTGGGGCCGGAGCAGTGGTGCAAGCTGTAGGGCATATGCCTTGCATGTGCTAACCTAGGACGGACTGTGGTTTGATCCCCTGGCGTCCCATATGGTCCCCCAAGCCAGGGGCAATTTCTGAGTGCATAGCCAGGAGTAACCCCTGAGTGTCACCGGGTGTGGCCCAAAAACCAAAAAAAAAGGAGGGGACTTTTGTATGTGACCTTGAAGCAATTTTGGATTTAGAATTTTTTTTTTTTTTTTTGGCAGTTTCAGGGTTTACTCCTGGCTGTTTTCTCAGGAACTGCACTGAGTGGGGAGTGGACAATTGTGTTTCTGGGGATCAAACTGGGTTGGCCTCATACAAGATAAATGCCCTATCCATTGTACTGTCTCTCTGGTCCTAAAACGATATACTTTTCCTTTTGTTTATGTTTTTGGGTTACACGGCATCACTCAGGGGTTTCTCCTGGCTCTAAGCTCAGAAATCACTCCTGGCAGGCACAGGGAACCATATGGGATGCCAGGATTCAAACCACTGTTCTTCTGCATGCAAAGCAAATGCCTTACCTCCATGCTATCTCTCTGGCCCCCATGTTTGTTTGTTTGTTTATTATTATTATTGGTTTTCATGCTACACTTGGCAGTGCTCAAGTATTACAATGGTTCTAAGCTTAGGAATTACTCCTGACATGTTCAGGAGACAATATGGGATGCCAGGGATCAAACAGGGTCGATAGTGTGTAAGGCAAAAAACACTACTTACTAACTTCTATTTTTCAATTATTACCTTATTGAGTTATATTATTTATAAAAGTGTAAATGTTGGAAGTCAGAGGGATAACATAGCAGGTAAGTATGCGTTCAGATATATTTTCCAGATAGATTTTTTTGAGCCTTTAGAATAGATGTCAAGGAATGTAATTGCTGGATCTAATGGAAGCCTGATTCTTTTTTTTTTTTTTCCTGAGACATGTCTGTGCTGTTTTTCCAAAAGGTTAGGTCAGTAAACATCCCCAAGAGTGTCTTATTCTCCCCACATCTACACTAACATTGGTTTTGTTCTTTGTAGCATGCCTCAGTTTTACAGATGTGAGATGATACCTCATTTGTTTTGATTGGCTTTCCCTGATGATAAGGAATACAAAGATTTTTTTTCATATATCTTTTAGTCATATGTATGTCTTCCTTAAAGAAATTTCCATTCATCTCTCATAAAAAAATCTTTTTTTTTTGTGGTTTTTTTTTTGGGGGGGTGGTCACACCCAGCAGTGCTCAGGGGTTACTCCTGGCTCCAGGCTCAGAAATTGCTCCTGGCAGGCACGGGCTACCATATGGGACGCCAGGATTTGAACCGATGACCTCTGCATGAAAGGCAAACACCTTACCTCCATGCTATCTCTCCGGCCCTTCATAAAAATATTTTTATGGGATTGTATTTTCTCTCAAGTTCTACTAGTGCTTTTCATATATACATATATATCTTTGATATCTATTTGTCTCAATGCTATATATATATATATATGACAGATTGAAAAATATTCTCTCCCTTCCTTTGGGTTTGTTTCTTTTTTTTTTATTCTGGTCATCATTTCTTTTGCAGTGCAAAAGCTTCTTGATTTAATACAGTTCCATTTGTTTGCCTTTGTTCCTGTTTGCTTGACTAATGACACTGAATAATGGAAGATGACTTTAGTTTCAATGTCATGGAGTATTCTTATGTTTTTCTCAATATAATTTATGTATTTAGGTCTAATGGAAGATCTATAATCTACTTTTATTTGATCTCTGTGCATAGTATTAGAAATGGGTCTGCATTTTTTATGCCATTGACCTAGCACAGTTTGTTGAAGAGACTTTTGCTGCTCTACTTATTACTTGGGGAGTGGGAAGGCCTTCCTACATTCAGCTGTACTCAGATTACTTCTGGCTCTGCTCTCAGGAATCACTTCTGGAGGTATGAACGTGGATGTACACATGATGAGGGGGGTCAAACCTTAGGTGGGCTGTGTGCAAGGCAAACATCCTATGCACTGTCTTATTGCTCTGACTCTCCACTTAATACTTTCTGCTCCTGAGGGTCTGTCACTGTTATCTCAATTATATTTCATTGTTCTGAGAGTTTATCCTTATTCTAGTACCACACTGTTTTGATTACTACCACTGGACTGTTTGAAATTGGGGGAAGCACCCACCCCCTTATATTCCAGTCCTTGCCATGGGTATTTGTATAGGACTACATTGAATCTGCATGTTTTGAGTAGTATTGTCATTTTGACCTTATTTTGGGGAGAGGCCACAGCCGGTGACTCTCAGGGGTTACCCCTGGCTATGTGCTCAGAAATTGCTCCTGGCTTGGGGGACTATATGGGACACCGGGGATTGAACCCAGGTCCTTTGTGAGTCAGCCACGTGCAAGGCAAGTGCCCTACTTGCACAATAGCAAGTGCTATTGATCCACTTGGACATTTTTAATCCTTCCAATCCATGAACAAAGGATGTCTTTCCATTTCCTTATCTTCTTTTAGAATGATTTGTCTTTTTCTTTGTGTAAATCTTCATCCTCTTTTGTTAATTCCCAGCTACTTGATTATCTGAGGTACAATTGTATATGGGATTTTTTTTTTGGGGGGGTGCCCACACCTGGCGGCATTCAGGAGTTACCCCTGGATCTCTGCTCTGAAATCGCTCCTGGCAGGCATGGGGGAACATATGGAATGCCGATATTCGAACCACCGGCTGTCCTGGGTTAGCCTCTTGCAAGGCAAATGTCCTAACGCTGTGCTATCTCTCTGGCCCCTGTTTATGGGATTTTTAAAAAAAATTCTCTCTTTCTAAGGTTGGCGTGATAGTACAGCAGGTAGGGAGTTTTCTGTGCAAGGGTCCAATCTGTGTTCATTGTCCCATATGGTCCCTCAAAGCCCTTGAGGATTAAGTCCTAAGTGCAGAATCATGAGATTTCTCTGAGCACCACCAGATGTGGCCCCAAAACAAACAAAAAAATTTCTCTTTCATTTTATTATCTGCATGTAGAAAAGCCATGAAGTTGGCAGCTATACCACATCCCATAGTTTCTGCCATATAAACAGCTTCAACAGCTTCAACACTAGTCTCAGGAGAGACGCTAAACTGATAAAAATTCTCAGGTACACTGGCCTTGGGCTGATTAATTCAGCTAATACAGTAAGTAGGGTGTTTGCCTTGCATGTGGCTGACCCAGACAGATACCTGGTATCTCATATGGTCCTAAGTCTTCCAGGAATAATTCTTGACCACAGGTAGCCAGGAGTAATGCCTAAGCACCACTGGTGCTCTTCACTGAGTTGAATGACAATAACCATTAGTACTGCAACATTCTAAACAAGCCACACAAGTCAACTATTGGATGTAAACTGACAATACAAATGCACTAGATGGCTTGTAGTGTGTGAGAAAATAAATTCAGATCCATATATTACTGATTAATACATTGCTGCTATTTAAGTGGCATGAGGAACATACCCTGTGTCAATGATCCTAGGAAAGGCCCCAAAACAGTTTGGGGACTGGAAATAAACAGGGTGAAAATAGGGCAAGACTTAACCTCATATTACTTAACCTCATATTACTATATTATATATTATATATATTATATATATATTATTATATATTATATATTATAATATATTATATTACTATATTATATCATAGTATAGTATAGTATAGTATTATTATAAGACTTAACCTTGTATTATTTCCTTGGTCCAGGGAGGCTTGTTGAGTCACATCCAGCAGTGCTCAAGGCTTGCTCCTTGTTTACATTCAAGAATCAGTCCTAACTCTGCTTTGGGGACCATATGAAATGCCAGGGATTGAACACAGGCAGTCACATATAAAGCAAAGGCCCTATCCACTGGAAGATTATTTAGCCCCAGGAAGATTTTGTTTTTGTTTTGGGTATGGGGTTTTTTTTTTTTTTTTTTTTTTGATGCGAGGTTGTCTTTTATTTTGGTGTCATTCCAGGCAGCACTCGGGGATTACTCCTGGCTTTGCACTCAGAAGTTCCTCATGGAAGGTTCGGGGGACCATATAGAGATGTCAGGGACCAAACTGAGTCAACCATGTGCAAGACAAATACCCTATTCACTATGCTTTTACTATGGTTTCTACCCAAAAGAAAAGATGAGACAGGGTAAGTAAGTTTAGGATTAGCTCCTATTCCAGTGAACTCCGGAGCATTTGCAAAGGAAAGGGGTGCATGAAGGCAAAGATTTTGTTGTCTCTCAGAATTAGTCCTGTGGGGGGCAGTCTTTACAAGGTCATCAAGGCCCAAGATGTCAAAACACCAGAAAGAAGTGCATGATAAATATAGGAAGGCAGAGATGTTACTCAGTGATAGAACACTTGCCTTGGGTGTATGAGGCTTTGTAACTTGATCTCCAGTGCTGTGGAGTGTAGGCAGGAGGAAGACAGAGAGACACAAATAGCAACAATTAGAAATTATTTGGACAGGGTTGATCCCCAGCACTATGTGGTCCCCTGACTACCTCAGGAGAAACCACTGAGTACCAAGCCAGAAGTAGCCCCCAACATTGCCTGCTGTGGTGCCCAAATCAAAGAAAACCATGATACAGTAATACTTGCTTATTTTTCTCTATGTATAAGCTGTTAGTAAGCTCAGAATTAAACCTCAGAATTTAAATCTCATGCTAGATTTCCAATGTCTGACTATTAGGGAAAGTCAAAAAGTCAAGATTGCAACAAAAGTGGGTGGAAGAAAAAGGAGTTTATTCACATCAACCATGAGTTCGGGTGGCCCTGGAAACTCTGTCTTGAACAAAGGGTCCACTCCATTTTACGTCTTCAAAGCAGAAGCAAGCAAGTAAGCAGATTCACACAAGCAAAATTGCAGTTAAGGCTAATGTAGCTTTGAAGAGGAAAGGGTTTTGCACTGTTTTGCTTCAGTTTCTAGGCTCTTGTGATTTGGGTTTCTCTATACCAAAAATCTTCTCTACCTTGTCTTCACCTCTTCTTGTGACCATAAATCTTCACCATCTTGTTTTTCTCTCCTTGATGCTCATAAGACCTTGTCAGCATAGACACCTGGTTCAGGTTGGAGGCTGGAGAGCAGTGCACAGCATGATGTGAGAGCCTCTCTAAGCTAAGAAATGTCTTATAATTTCCTGGAGTAAAAGTAGCTCAAGAGTGACTACACACTTATAAGGACTACAGTACTGGATAGTCAGTGCAAAGAGGGTTTCTTTTATTCTGCCAGTCTAAGTATCAGATAATGAACCCCCAAATAGTCTCTAAATACACAGGTGGCCTAAGTTCTAG
Organism: Suncus etruscus; assembly: GCF_024139225.1. NCBI lineage: Eukaryota > Metazoa > Chordata > Mammalia > Eulipotyphla > Soricidae > Suncus > Suncus etruscus. The sequence goes on along the minus strand of NC_064854.1, from coordinate 51,147,618 downwards.
GCAATGAAGACTTGTTTTAAAGATCCTTAACACCTTTGAGGACTCACAGCATTTCCTTGTCACCTGAAATTCTAGGGTTTGACATTCCTTTAAGGACAATAAGCCAAGCATGGGGCACACAAAGGCCAAGTGATACAACTCACAGAGACACCATGCTTCTAACAAGGCATTTTGAAGTGTCCTTTAGTCCTGATCAGAGAAGTGCTCTGATGCTAATTTTGTTGTTGTTGTTGTTATTGTTTGGTTTTTGGGTCACACCCGGCAGCACCCAGAGGTTACTCCTGGCTCTACGCTCAGGTCGCTCTGGCAGGCTCGGGGGACCATATGGGATGCTGGAATTCGAACCACCATCCTTCTGCATGCAAGGCAAAATGCCTTATCTCCATGCTATCTCTCCGGCCCTGTAATGCTAGTTTTATGGTGAAGGTTGGGAGTTTCTGATAGGAGCTATGGCAAAGCAGACCCTGGGGTTCTGTCACCCTAGGTACTCCATGAAAAAGCAATATATATCATTTTTCAAAACTATAAAAACATTTGGCATAACTGGAAAATGAAATGCACTGATTTAAAAAGGATGTCTAGATAACACGTTGCCCCAGAGTATATATAGGGAAGAGAGAAAAAAAAAAAAAAAAGAGAGGGGGCCGGAGAGATAGCATGGAGGTAAGGCATTTGCCTTTCATGCAGAAGGTCATTGGTTCAAATTCCATTATCCCATATCCCCTGAGCCTGCCAGGAGCGATTTCTGAGCATAGGGCCAGGAGTAATCCCTGAGCACTGCTGGATGTGACCCAAAAACTAGAGAGAGAGAGAGAGAGAGAGAGAGAGAGAGAGAGAGAGAGAGAGAGAGAGAGAGAGAGAGTATGGGACACCGGGATTCGAACCAACCACCTTTGGTCCTGGATTGCCTGCTTGCAAGGCAAACACCGCTGTGCTATCTCTCCGGGCCCGAAACCCAAACTCTTAACAATCGATCTTAAAAGGGTGCCTGTCAATATGGCATGTCGATTGAGGTCAGAGAAGGGGTATGGAAGAGAGCCTGGGAACATTGGTGGAGGGGAGTTGACACGGTGGTGGGACTGATGCCGAAACATTGTATCTGAAACTCAACTATGAATAACTCTGTAAACCATGATGCTTTTTTTTTTGTTGTTGTTGTTGTTGTTGTTGTTGTTGTTGTTGTTGTTGTTTTTGGGCCACACCCGGCAGTGCTCAGGGGTGACTCCTGGCTGTCTGCTCAGAAATAGCTCCTGGCAGGCACGGGGGACCATATGGGACACCGGGATTCGAACCAACCACCTTTGGTCCTGGATCGGCTGCTTGCAAGGCAAACGCCGCTGTGCTATCTCTCCAGGCCCAACCATGATGCTTTAATAAAAGGTTTTAACATTGTGCAAGCAAATGGTTGTAATTGTTAGAGACCAAAAGATATTTCATACGAAAGGGAAAAAGCTTATTTGTAATAAAAAATATATAAGAAAAACAAAGTTCAGTAAATGTAATGCAGCCAATAAAAACTTCTATAGCAAGGCGGAAGCGATAGCACAGCAGGTAGGATGTTTGCCTTGCAATCAGTTGACTCAAGTTCGATTCCCGGCATCCAATATGGTCGCCTGAGCACAGCCAGAAATGACCCTGACACTGCCAGATATGGCTCAAAAAAATATTCATAACAGCCAGAAAGAAGCTAGCTTGAATACATTTGCCTTTCATGTGAACTACCTGAATTCAATCCAATACCAAACATGGCGGCCCTAAGCCCTGCCAGGAGTGATCCCTAAATGCAGAGCCAGGAGTAACACTGAGCACTTCTGATTGTGGTCCAAATATAAAAAAAAGAAAAAATTTTACTAGTATCTAATGTTAAAAACCCCTACAAGACTATATACCATGTTACATTATCTCTTTATAGGGGAGCAATATCAGCTTGTAACATGATTATCTTTTACTTACATGTTGCATTAAGTCCTCACATATCAGCCGCAAAGAGACCAAGTATAAGCTATTTTCTGCCTGAGAATCCAGGTTTACTGGAAATGCTAAAGATTTTGTTATTTGGAGATCAGAACTAAAAAAAAAACTACTAATTTTTATTTTTATATGTATATACAAAGTGTGTTAGGGCCAGTCCTACTTGATAAATCATTTATCTTTTATTATGTTCATGTCATTACAGTAACAATTTCACTTCAGGCCCTTCAAAAACATAGTTAAAATCTGATATCTGCACCCAGCCAGCTCCATAGACTCACTGTTCTCAAAAGAGATGTAAGCCAAGTCATAACAAATTATGAGTACGCCAGCCATGCAACTGAAATCTAGAAATCTTGGGAAGAGGATGCAAGCCAAACCCAAACCTGCCAAAGCCATACCTGCTGCACCACCACCCACAATCGCTGCTTTGCCCTCACTACTCCTCTATGGCTCTTTTTTGCAGAGACAACAATCTGACCAAAACTCCAGCTATGCTAATATTTGTGCTAGCACCATCCATCATGCCTTCTTGTATTTCCAGAAGACCTGGCAGCCGAAAACAAGCCCCACAAAAGCCACCCCAAGTGCCAGCAGCCTGCCAGGAGCAGTTTCTGGGCACAGAGCCAGGAGTAACCCCTGAGCCCTGCCGGGTGTGACCCAAAAACAAAACAAAACAAAACAAAATTAGAGCGGGGCCAGAGAAATAGCATAGCGTTAAGGCATTTGCCTTGCACGCGGCTGATCCAGGACAGACCTCGATTCAATCCGTAGCATCCCATATAGTCCCCAAGCCAGGAGCCAGTTCTTTTTTTTGTTTGTTTTTTTGGTTTTTGGTTTTTGGGTCCTTCTTCATGCAAGGCAAACGCCTTACCTCCGTGCTATCTCTCCGAAGCGCATAGCCAGGAGTAACCCCTGAGCATCACTGGGTGTGCCCCCCCAAATTTAAAGCATAATTAAAATCCATAATATCAATCATGAAAGAATTCTTTTTTCTTCTACGTAGAATAAGGGGTTTGAGGCCAGAGAATAGAGCATTTGCCTTGTATGAAGAAGGACGGTGGTTCAAATCCCAGCATCCCATATGATCCCCCGGTCTACCAGGAGCGATTTCTGATCGTAGAGCCAGAAGTAACCCCTGAGCGCTGCTGGGTTTGACCCCCCCCCAAAAAAAAAAAGAATAAGGGGTTAACAGTGGCCTAAACACAAATGGCATATCATTTAATATTAACTAAGGCTTCACAACGCAGTTACCACAATTTCATTTAGCATAAGAATATCTAAAACATCTTATTTCTGGTACTTCCTTTCCTTAAGAAAAGTAACCCCAACCCCAAGGTTACTCTTTTTTTTTTTTTTTTTTTTTGGTTTTGGGCCACACCCGGCGATGCTCAGGGGTTACTCCTGGCTGTCTGCTCAGAAATAGCTCCTGGCAGGCATGGGGGACCATATGGGACACCGGGATTCGAACCAACCACCTTTGGTCCTGGATCAGCTGCTTGCAAGGCAAACACCGCTGTGCTATCTCTCCGGGTCCCCAAGGTTACTCTTGGCTCTGTTTCCAAGAATCACTCCTGGAAGTGCTTGAGAGACCACATGTAGCATTTAATCTCGGCTAACCACATGCAAGCAAGCACCTTACCACTGTACTATTTCTCTGGCCCTGGTGCTTTCTCTCTACTTTATGTTTCCATCATTGAAGCTATAGGGAGATTTGTTGCTTTAGGAAAGACTGAGCTTAGTAACCTTGGCTTTGACATCTAAACTAGAAACCCACAGCTTTTTTTTTTAATTTTTTATTTAAGCACCTTGATTGTGGTTGGGTTTCTGTCATATTAGATGACACCCCCCCCATCACCAGTGCAACATTCCCATCACCAATGACCCAAATATCCCTCCTCCCCTCCCCGCCCCTACCTGTACTACAGACAGGCTTTCCACTTCCCTCATTTATTCTCATTGTTAGAATAGTTCGCAATGTGGTTATTTCTCTAACTAAACTCATCACTCTTTGTGGTGAGATTCATGAGGTCGGCTGTAATGTTCAGCCCTCCTCTCTTATGTCTCTGAAAATTGTTGAGAAATGTCTTTCATTTTTCTTAAAACCCATAGATGAGTGAGACCATTCTCCATCTTTCTCCTTCTCTCTGACTTATTTCACTCAGCATAATAGATTCCATGTACATTCATGTATAGGAAAATTTCATGACTTCATCTCTCCTGATGGTGCATAATATTCCATTGTGTATATGTACCACAGTTTCTTTAGCCATTCATCTGTTGAAGGGCATCTTGGTTGTTTCCAGAGTCTTACTATGATAAATAGTGCTGCAATAAATATAGGTGTAAGGAAGAGGTTTTTGTATTGTATTTTTGTGTTCCTAGGGTATATTCCTAGGAGTGGTATAGCTAGATCATATGGGAGCTCAATTTCCAGTTTTTGGAGGAATCTCCATATCCCTCTCCAGAAAGGTTGAACTAGTCGACATTCCCACCGGCAGTGGATAAGAGTTCCTGTCTTACCACATCCCCGCCAACACCGCTTGTTCTCATTCTTTGTGATGTGTGCCAGTCTCTGTGGTGTGAAGTGGTACCTCATAGTTGTTTTGATTTGCATCTCCCTGATGATTAGTGAAGTGGAGCATTTTTTCATGTGCCTTTTGGCCATTTGTATTTCTTCTTTATCAAAGTGTCTGTCCATTTCTTCTCCCCATTTTTTGATGGGATTAGATTTTTTTTTTCTTGTAGAGTTCTGTCAGAGCCCTGTATATTTTGGAGATTAGCCCCTTATCTGATGGGTATTGGGTGAATAGTTTCTCCCAATCAGTGGGTGGCTCTTGTATCCTGGACACTATTTCCTTCGAGGTGCAGAAACTTCTCAGCTTAGTATAGTCCCATCTGTTAATCTCTACTTTCACTTGCTTGAAGAGTGCAATTTCCTCCTTGAAGATGCCTTTAGTCTCAATGTCATGGAGTGTTATACCTACGGGTTGTTCTATATACCTTATGGTTTCGGGTCTGATATCAAGGTCTTTAATCCATTTGGATTTTACCTTCATACATGATGTTAACTGGGGGTCTAAGTTCACTTTTTTGCAAGTGGCTATCCAGTTGTGCCAACACCACTTGTTGAAGAGGCTTTCTTTGCTCCATTTAGGACTTCTTGCTCCTTTATCAAAGATTAGATGATTGTATGTCTGGGGAGCATTCTCTGAGTACTCAAGTCTATTCCACTGATCTGAGGGTCTGTCTTTATTCCAATACCAAGCTGTTTTGATAACTATTGCTTTGTAATACAGTTTAAAGCTGGGGAATGTAATGCCTCCCATATTCTTTTTCCCAATAATTGCTTTGGCTATTAGAGGGTGTTTATTGTTCCAAGTGAATTTCAAAAGTGCCTGATCCACTTCTTTGAAGAATGTCATGGGTATCTTCAGAGGGATCACATTAAATCTGTACAATGCTTTGGAGAGTATTGTCATTTTAATGATGTTAATCCTGCCAATCCATGAGCAGGGTATGTGTTTCCATTTGTGTTTCCATTTCCGTGTGTCCTCTCTTATTTCTTGGAGCAGAGTTTTATAGTTTTCTTTGTAAAGGTCCTTCACATCTTTAGTCAAGTTGACTCCAAGATATTTGAGTTTGTGTGGCACTAATGTGAATGGGGTTGTTTTCTTAATGTCCATTTCTTCCCTATTATTATTGGTGTATAAAAGGCCATTGATTTTTGTGTGTTAATTTTGTAGCCTGCCACCTTGCTATATGTCTATTGTTTCTAGAAGCTTTTTGGTAGAGTCTTTAGAGAAACCCAGAGCTTTAAGAAACCCATTTTACCAGAACACAATGTCAAAAGTCAAGCTTTTATTTACAAGAACCTAATTTTCTGAATAAGAATAATAAATGAGGGGCCAGAGAGATAGCATGGAGGTAAGGCGTTTACCTTTCATGCAGAAGGTCGGTGGTTCAAATCCCGGCATCCCATATGGTCCCCTGAGCCTGCCAGGAGTGATTTCTGAGCATAGAGCCAGGAGTAACCCCTGAGTGCTGCCAGAAGTGACCCAAAAACCAAAAGCCCCCCCCCCCAAAATGTACTGGAGTCTGATATAAGAACCCCACGTGTGCCTGAACTATACACATGTATTTTGGGTTAAAGTTTATTCTGAGTATATCTGTGTGGGTGTTTCTGGATAAAACTAACATTTAAATTGGCAGATTGAGTAAAGCAGGTTTCCCCCAATCTGTGAAGAGCTGAGCAAGAGAAAATTTGCTTTAACCTGAGCTGAGACATTGGTCTCTCCTGTCTTCAGATCCAAACTAGAGCTTAAATCTTTGGTTCTCCTTGGTTTCCAGATAACAGGACTTGGAAATTCTCAGTCTTGTATGAGCCAATTCTCACAGACAAACAAATGCTCATACGTGGGCACGTACATGTTTAAAAAAATTTATGCTTAGACTGTTTTCCTATTATTTCAAAGGGAGAGAAAAAACTTTGTTTGGGGGACAGGGCTTGTTTGGCCAAGAAAATCCAACTTTGGTTCCAGATTCTGCCTTTCATAACCTGCTGCCTCTGAAAAACACCATTGTTTTTTTCTTTTTCACTGAATTTATCCATTTGTTCCTTCAAAAAAATGGGTTGGCTTTGTCTTACTTCATGAAACATGAAAGAATAGATCATAAGGGGCTCCAGCTAACCCTGAGGATGCTACTGCTGAGAGTTGTGGATTTCCACCATGCCAACCAAGAAGTAGAGTGAAATAAGCTGTTCTCAAATTCACGTGCTAAAGTCCTGACCTGCAATGAATTAAATATGACTAAGTTCTATATCTCCAAATATAGGCCAGGTTAAAATGATGCAGCAATAGGATAGTACAGCTGGTGGGGTGTTTATCTTGCATATGGCCTATGCAGGTTCAATCTTCAGCATCCTACATGGTCCCCTGGAGTGATTTCTGAGCATACAGCCAGGAGTACGCCTTGACCACACTGGGTGTGGTCAAAACAAACAAACAAACAAACAACCATCAAAACAATGATGAGACTTTTTGCTTGTATATTTAGTTTGGTTGATTGGTTTTAGGCCACAACTGGTACGTTGCAAGGGAAGTCATTCCTAGAGATACTTGTGGTACTAGGAAATGAATTTAGGCCTTCTACATGTGAAGCATGTACTCAGCATTTTAGGCTAGCTTCCTGGCCCTAAAGTAAGGGTTTCGCTTAATTTCCTGATCCATGCAGATGTCCCTGGAGTTCACTGAAAGCAATCCTTAATCTAATGTCTGTGCAGCCCTTAAAACAAAAATTTCCAAACTTACGTAGTATGCTATCTCTTTTCAAAAAACTAATCACTCAGTGCCCCCTTGGAAAATTTACCTTAAGAAAAAACAAACAGGGGCAGGAGAGATAGTATGGAGGTAAGGCATTTGCCTTGCTTGTAGAAAGACGTGATTCAAATCCCGGCATCCCATATGGTCCCCCAAGGCTGCCAGGAGCGATTTCTGAGAGTAGAGCCAGGAGAAACCCCTGAACGCTGCAGATATGACCCAAAAACCAAAACAAAAAACAAACAAATAAACAGAAAATGTTTACCAATATAATCCAGGGTAGCCTGCAGCTACCACCACTCCCTAGATCATTTCATCATTTTAGAGTGTGAGGACATAATTTATCTCTCTTGAGAAAGATCACTATTCCATCCTAGCATCCCAATAGATAAAGAAGTCTCTAGTAGTTGATGAAGCAGGTAGGATGTAAAAATAGGATGATGCCTTTGGGACTATCTCTCCTTCAACCATTCATCTTTTTTGTTTGTTCGTTTGTTTTTTGGGTCACACCCGGCAGCACTCAGGGGTTACTCCTGGCTATCTACTCAGAAATAACTCCTGGCAGGCACGGGGGACCATATGGGATAACGAGATTCGAACCAACCACCTTGGGTCCTGGGTCGGCTGCTTGTAAGGCAAACATCGCTGTGCTATCTCTCCGGCCCCAACCATTCATCTTTTTTGAGAGGGGGTCATCCCCGGCAGCGCTCAGGGGTTACTCCTGGTTCTGTGCTCAGAAATCCCTCCTGGCAGGTTTGAGGGATCCTTATGGGATGCTGGGATTCGAACCACCATCCTCTGCATGCAAGGTAAGTGCCCTACCTCCATGCTATCTCTCTGGCATTCATATCAACCATTCATCTTTTTATTTTATTGTAACCATTCATCTTTTAAATAAAAATTATTCTTTAGTTAGGGAATCTAAATAATTTTGTTACATTTTGAAAGAGTGTAAAGAGATATAAGCTTAGTTTCTTTTTTCTTTTTTTTCTCTTCTCTTTCTCTCTTTGTTCTTGGTTTTGATTTTGAGGTCACACTGTAGGATGTTCAGGGTTTACTCCTAGTAGATTTATACTCAGGAATTACTCCTGGTGGTGCTCCGAGGAACATATGGGATGCTGGGGACTGTACCTGGGTTGGCCATGTGCAAGGCAAATGCCCTACCTGCTATACTATAACTTCAGGTCTTTCCTCTTTTTCTTCCTTCCTTCCTTCCTTCCTTCTTTCCTTCCTTCCTTCCTTCCTTCCTCCCTCCCTTCCTTTCTTCCTTCCTTCCTACCTTCCTTCCTTCCTTCCTTTTTTCCTTCCTTCCTTCCTTCCTTCCTTCCTTCTTTCCTTCCTTCCTTCCTTCCTTTCATTCATTCTTTTCTTCCTTCCCTCCTTCCCTTCTTCCTTCCTTTCTTTCTTTCTTCCTTTGTTAATAATTTCTTGGTAGAAGGAACATTCACTACTTGGGGACTACAAGGTGCCAGAGTCCCACAAAGCATATACTTCCCCTTTGATCCATCTCCCCAGCCTAAGGTCATTTCATTTAAATATTTATCTTTATAAATAGTATCTTGACTTTGAAGCACACTAAAATATCAGATTACTGACGGGTAAGTAGAGGGAGAGTAGAGATGAATGGGGAAACAGCATAGTGAAATATCAGTACACTAGTTGGCAGGAGTATGGGTGCCATGTACAATTCTTGCAATTCTGCATGTTTGATGCTTTTCTGATGAAATTCACGACCACATAAATTTCAAATTTTCAAGTTGTATAAAAATAAAGTAAAAAAAAAGTGAAATTTCCCCCTTTATATCTTCCCCTACTACCACTTTCCTCCACAAAGGTACATCATCCCTTTTTCTTTTACCTGAGAGCAGCAAATAAATTCTAGTTCCATCCAAGATTTCACTAAGTCCCCATCATTATTCTTCCTGTCATCTGGTGTGTCAACTGAGTTTTCACCTCCTGTGAGTTCTGTCTTCTCACTGAAGTAGAAAATCTGCCATAGAATTGGTAAAGCCCACAAAATACTGCCAGGCCTATTCAGTGAAAGACATTTGAAGGAAGGGATTTGTCATCTCCAGTGTTAAGGCTTCTCCTGTCAGCATGAAATTTAAAACTAGACTTCAACCATAACCCATCCACCCACCTAACAGAAAATGCATAAATGAAGATTTTGGGGGGCGGAGAGATAGCAGGGAGGTAAGGCATTTGCCTTTCATGCAGAAGGTTACCAGTTCGAATCCCCGCGTCCCATATGGTCCCCCATGCATGCCAGGAGCAATTTCTGAGCATGAAGCCAGGAGTAACCCCTGAGCACTGCCGGGTGTGACCCAAAAACCACAAAAAAAAAAAAAAAAAAGATTTTGGATGTGTTGCACTGTCATGCATGTAAATTCCTCAAAATTGATGCTTTATTAAGAGCACACTACATTAGCTGGGAAAATAGCATAAAGCCAACTAAGCTTGATAACAAACACAATGACAGAATCCTCAACTAGCAGAAAACAGCTTAATAAATCCTCAGACAATGAGATAATGATTCAGTTGTGAGATATTGTTAGGTTACGCCTTATTTTTCCCAAAACAAAGATCATCCCTGGTTCCTTTCAATCTATTTGTTTACAACTTGGTTTTACCCAAAACTAAGATTGTCTTACATGTAAACCAGGGTTGAACTGGCTCAGGTTAGCCTCAGTATATGTACTTAACTCTGTCCTTACTTACTCTGACCACCTGGGGGTGGTCTCTGTACCCAACAAAAATGGCAGCTCTGGCAGGAAGCTGGGGGTAGATACAAGGTAGAAGATTGCCGATTACGGCCCGGAGAAATAGCACAGCGGCGTTTGCCTTGCAAGCAGCCGATCCAGAACCTAAGGTGGTTGGTTCGAATCCCGGTGTCCCATATGATCCCCCGTGCCTGCCAGGAGCTATTTCTGAGCAGACAGCCAGGAGTAACCCCTGAGCACCACCCGATGTGGCCCAAAAAATAAACAAACAAAAAAAAAAAAGATTGCCAGATTACATGTCTTTCATCCTCAACCTGGTTTGGATTATTTCATGTGCGACCCTGCTTTAGACTCATTCACCTTGGCTTGGAGATAGTGTTTGGTGATTTTACAAGATATAACAATTTTCACAAGTCTTCCTTTAACTGAAGTATTTTTTGATAATTCTATTATCATTTAGTTGAACAAGCAATATAAACTAAATTACTTTGTGCCTGCCAAAGGGGACAACTTGGGGATGGATGGCACTAGTGGAGGGAATGTTTCACTGTTGGTGGAATTGTTGTTGTAACATTGAAATAACTGTACTATGAACAACTTTGTAAACCAGTGTTTAATAAAGTAATAAAGAGAACAGAAAATGGGCTGGAACGTTAGTACAGTGGTAGGGCATTTGCCTTGACCCAGTATAGACCAGGGTTTGATCCCTGGCATCCCATTTGGTCCCCCGAGTCTGCCAGGAGCAATTTCTGAGCTTAGAGCCAGGAGTAACCCCTGAGTGCCACCAGATATGGCCACCCCAAAAGGGAACAGAATAAACTTTCACTTTGCCATCAAATAGCACTATTCTAGAATGAGGAGCCTTACAATTGATTAGAATATATAAACCATACCAGACATTAGAAGAGAGAAACTAACCATTTAAAAAACTGGATGTACGGCCTTGCAAGCAGCTGATCCAGGACCAAAGGTGGTTGGTTCGAATCCCGGTGTCCCATATGGTCCCCCGTGCCTGCCAAGAGCTATTTCTGAGCAGACAGCCAGGAGTAACCCCTGAGCACCGCCGGGTGTGACCCCCCCCAAAACAAAACAAAACAAAACAAAACAAACAAAAAAAAACTGGATGTGCTGTTTTAAAACAAGTAAACAGGAGTCAGAGATATATAACAGTGGGTAGGACATATGTCTTGCACTCAGTCTACACTGGTTAGATCCCTGGTACCCTATAGCCTATATAGGAACCCCTGAGTAAACCGTTAATGCAGAGTCAGGACTAAGCACTGAACACTATTGAATGTGGGCCAAACACCGCACACACACACACACACACACACAAGTGGTCAAAGGGTTTAGCAGGCAAGTCACAGGAGAGATCCCTAATAAACCATTAGTTTAACCATTAATATAAGTGGGATTTATTTATTTATTTATTTTTATTCTTGTTAGTTTGTGGGCCAAGCCCAGCAATGCTCAGGGCTTACTCAATGCTCAATGCTCCTGGCTCTGTGCTCAGAGATCATTCTTGGTGATGACCAGAGGACCCTATGGAATGCCAGGGTTCAAAACCGAGTTAGACACATTCACGGCAATGTGGTTATCTGCTAGCTCCAATGTATATTAATGATTTTATCTGCCTGTCAATAGAGAGTAAAAATGATGCTCCAATATCAATGAGTCAGATCTTATTATCTAAATAAAAGGTATGAGAACTTCTGGAAGAAATCGTTAATTCTATTTTTATTTTAAAATCAATGAAATATGCTTTATAAAGAATGCTTTCCCAATGGTGCCTGGAGGCACAGGGGTCATTCCTGGCAATGTTCAGCCCAGCAATGCTGAGCATCAGTTTGGTGTTGGGATTTGAGCATGCAAAGAATGTGCGCTGTGCTTTGAACACTCTCCCCAATACTTTTATTTATTGCTCGTTTCCCCCCCTCCCCTTCCCTTCCTGTTGTGATGGCATGTGTTTGTGGGATACCAAAGATTGCATATTTAATTGTGGCTCTGGGAAGCCCAGCAGTGCTGCTGTTTCACACTCAGCTCCAACACTGACCTATTCCCAGGTCTCCACAAATGGTTGATTGTTGAGTGAAGGAAATACAGTATGAGAAGGGAAGGAAGGATTTTATAAACAAAGTATTAGGACAGGTCAAAGAATGCAGAAGTCAACCAAATAGCTTTATTTGGTCAAAGTTAAGACAATTTCAACAATGGGGCCGGTGAGGTGGCGCTAGAGGTAAGGCATCTGCCTTGCAATCGCTAGCCAAGGAAGGACCACGGTTCGATCCCCCCGCGTCCCATATAGTCCCCCCAAGCCAGGGGCAATTTCTGAGCGCTTAGCCAGGAGTAACCTCTGAGCATCAAACGGGTGTGGCCGAAAACAAAACAAAAAAGAACACACACAAAAAAAAACAATTTCAACAACAAAGTAACATATTGGCATAATAAATAATATAATAATATATGTTATACATGCAATAAAAATATTGGTATAATAAATAATATAAATATAGTAATATAGATAAACATACACATGTTTGTAAATAAAGTAAATAATAAAATTTAATAATGAATATAAAGCATAAATAATAAAAATGAATAACATAAATAACAAGAAGCATAACACTATCGTGGATGGTTGTGGCTGAAAAACTAAACACAAAAAGAAAGAAAAGTCCAAACCCATAGTGACTGTAACTCTTTTTTTTTTGGGGGGGGGGCCATACCCAGAGGTTCTCAAGGGTTACTCCTGGCTCTGCACTCAGAAATCGCTCCTGGCATGCTGGGGGTGCTGGGAATCGAACCTGGGTCCATTCTGGGTTGGCTGTATGCAAGGCAAATACCCTCCTACTGTGCTATCAGTCTGGCCTCCTGTAAGTCATTTTTAGTGTTTGTTTACACACAGTTCAATCTTTGCAGTTCATTAAGAAGCAGCTTGGGAACAAAGTTGGAAATAGAGGTTCTTGATCTCATTTAAATAACAAATACTAATAAAATTAAGTTCTTGGTCTCATTTAAATAACAAATACTAATAAGATGAAACTAGTCCCTCGCTAGCCCTGGCTCTGGCTCTGAGTCTATGCTAGAGGCAGGCCACTCTCTGATTGAAACCTGCCTGCAGCTTCCTCTAACAATTACTCAAAGATATTTGTTATCTTGGTGGCAAAACTACATCTCCATCCACTGAAGAGAAAGAAAGTGTGCTGTTCTTTCTCTCCCAGCTCTGCTGAGCAGACCCTGCCCTGGAGTAGGCATGCTCCAGGCCCTGATGGAGACTCCACTCTTGTTTCCTGGAGGTGGCATCCCAGCTTCCAAAGGAGAGATAGTACAGTGAGTAGGGTGCTTGCCTTGCATGCGGCCAACCCAGGTTCAATTCCCAGCACCCTATACGGTCCCTTGGGCCCTTCAGGAGTGATTCCTGAATACAAAGCCAGGAATAATCCCTGAGCACCACCAAGTATGCCCTCCCCCCTAAAAAAGTTTAACTTCCTTTGTTATTAACCATCCTAATAATAATGCCTCCAACTTGCCAGGAATCGCAACAAGTAAGCCCTTGGCAGTCATGAATTAATTCAATTTTTTTGTTTTTGTTTATTTGTTTCGGGGCCACACCCAGTGGCACTCAGGGGTTACTCCTGACTCTGAGTTCAGAATCGCTCCTGGCAGGCATGGGGGACCATATGAAATGCTGGGATTTGAACCACCATCCATCCTGGATTGGCTGCATGCAAGGCAAATGCCCTACTGCTATGCTATCTCTCCAGCCCCAAATTAGTACAATTATTAACAGAAATTAGTCCTGGGGTGCAGGAAAAGAACAGAGAACAAGATAGGCTTGAGAGTAGTTGGATGAGAGCAAGGGCACTGAAAGTACCTTTGAAGAAAATACAAAACCACTATCTTCATCTTCCATGCAGAAGACAGCTTTTTCCTCCACTCTGGAGACTCCCAATAAAACTCAGATTCAGAGATAAATTTCCCCACACAGATTGGAATTGGTCCCAACCTCCAAGACTCATCCATGGCTACAGTTCTTTGGACCTAAGAATACACACGAATCAGAAAGCAGGCTTCTGAGCCCTGGCCTTGCAAGGAGAGACGAAAGCTGACACCTGTCCTGGCCTTCCCCTGAAACAGCAAGCTGTAGCCCCAGAGCCCAAGGCCCTCAAATGGTATGCCAGCAGCACCCTATATTGAGAAGATGAGCATGCTGGGGAGAATGGCCAGCATGTGATCTAGTGTCTCTCCCCATTCTCTCCTTCCAAGCCCCAAGCTCTGGAGCCAGTAGCCGAACTTAGGCCTACCTATCTCTGGGTGATTTCTTTCATCTTTTAAAAATTTTTTTAATTCACTATTCTATGAAATGACAAAATTATTCATAAGTGGGTTTTAGGCACATAATATTTTAACACTGTTCCTTTCATCAGTGTCCATTTCCCTTTGCCAACCCTCCCCCACCCCAACTTGCCTCCTAACCCCACCAGCCTGCCTCTAGGTGGAGCATTTTTTTTTCTTTTTTTTTGGCCTCTTGGCCCGGCCTAGGTGGGGCATTTTATATATAACTACACTTTACACACACACACACACACACACACACACACACACACACACACACACACAGTGTTTTTTGCACAGTGGTTTACAGTACTATTGCTGATAGGGTTCCTCTATAACACTTTATCACCTTTCAGCACACCTCCTCCTCACAGTTAAATGCTTCAGTGGCATCTTTTACTCAATAAAAAGCCTTCCACCTCCTGTTCCAAGCACCTTACTCCCCTGGTGCTCCGCAACTCAGAAGAAGTCAACAGGCTGCAGACACAGGCTTCTAGAGGCAGCTGCTGCTCCTCTGGGGCTGCATAGTCTGCTTACTATCACCATGTTGCTCAAACCTCAAAGTAGGAGCCTGGACACTTTCCTAGAGGCCAGCTTGCTCCTTGCTCAGCAGGAAGAGACCCCTTGATGGGCCCACGGTCCTCACCCACTCTTCCTGTGAACTAGAATGGGGGTGGGGGATATTCTGAGAGCTGGGGAAGAGTGGCCTAGATTTTCTTTTTGTTTGTTTGTTTGTTTGGCCTAGATTTTCAAGGCTAGGCTGCCTTTTCCATAGAGAGGCAGAATGCTAACCTTTGGAGCCATGCACATGCACAAAAACACACATACACACATAATCATATTCAGGCTACACAGCCATGTGCTCAGAAGGCCAAAACATTCTAGGTTCCTGACAGGTAGGGTAGAAGTGCACAGATGAGGTGAGTTCTAGGAGTTCTGTAGAAGAATTGGGGAATCTGGGACCCAGATTCCTGCTTCAGTGTTCATAGAAGTGGTGGGGAAGGGCTGTGCACTGATCCCAGCTGATCAAATTCTCTGTAAGTTCTAGATGTACCCATCTCCTCAGTACTCTCTCTTTTTTTTGTTTTGTTTTTGTTTGTTTTGTTTTTGTTTTTGGGTCACACCCAGTGGCACTCAGGGGTTACTCCTGGCTCTACACTCAGAAAATTGCTCCTGGCAGCCTTGGAGGACCATATGGGGTGACTGGATTCGAACCACCACTTGTCTTGGGTCGGCTGCGTGCATGACAAACGCCCTACCACTGTGCTATCTTTCCGGTTCTTTCCCAGTACTCTTGGCTTTAAGGTTGGAATGAAAAGGGAGACTGGAAAAACAGAAACAGGTGGATATATACGTGGAGCTGCATTAGGAAGGTGTCAAGAAACCTCGAAAAAGAGGAAGAACAGTCCCCAGAAAGAAGAGGCCGGTGCAAGTGGCCCAGCAATGTTCTTGTGAATATGCCCTCAGAATACTAAAAGTTGGGCAGTATTGGAACTCGGCCTGTGAGCAGCCTAGGAGCCTGGAGAGAGGAACTAGCAAGTCCCATACCCCACAGCCAGCTCAGAGCAGAGATGCTGCTCTTGCCTGTTTCCCCACCAGGTCCAGGAGTTGAAAGGTGAAAGCAGGACCATCATCCACTTCAAGGACACAGAGATATACATTGAATTGAGCCAACCACACTTCTGTAAAGTCCAGGGAAAGGGTTCAGGGCTCACTTCTCCTCCAAGTTGTGCCAGCAAAATAAACCCACATCATTCTCTTCAGTTACCTCAGGCACCCAGGTTGATATCAACATTCACCAACTGAACTCCAGCTGTCAGAATACAGACAGCAGGCTTTGATGTGGAGGCAATGAGGGCTGTAGTTGCCCATGGCAGAGCACCTCTTGCCTCTGGCTGCTGCCTGTGACTGCAGAGAGCATGGACAGCCATCACATTCCAAAGAAAGGGCAAAGCGAACTCTCGAGAATGTCTGGAGATCAATGCTTACCTGATGACACACCAGGGAAGAAAAGAGACACAAAAGTCTGTTTTTCAGCAGAACAAACCCTCACCAGTGTGTTAGCTACACTCCTCCTCCAATGCTACAAAACTGGGAACTCCAGCATCCATTGCCAGATGAAGAAACAGAAGCTAAGGATGTCAAATGGTTTGCAGGAGGCAACAGAGCATGTAGATGGCAGCCTCAGACATCTGGCTTATTCTCATTCCCTTCTATTTGTTCCTGATCATTGATTGCTTCTTGTTCGAGCTTTTCGTTAGCCCTGCTGGACTGGGTGTCACTCTAATGCTTTCAGCACCACCTTATACTGCTGCCACCATCATGTATCACTGGGTGTCACTCTAATGCTTTCAGCACCACCTTATACTGCTGCCACCATCATGTATCAGAGCTCAGGCTGTGTTGTGGTCTTTGCTCTGAATCGCACAATCATTGCAGCCCCAGGAGTTTATGTACCTTTTTCACCCCTCCTTCCCATGAGGCAGCACAGCGGTTTGAAGAGTCCATTTATTAAAAAGATAAAAGGAAGAGAGATTGCTGAATCTTCCTATTTAGGTTTCTAAATTATGCCCTCGGTTCTCATCTTCTGCCATCAGATCCCCCCACCAGTTGGAAAGCTTGTTTAATGAGTCAGATACGAGCAGGCGCGAATATAAAAATAGAGGCAGGCAGTGGGAGCTGGCACTGTGACTCACTGGGCAGAGCTGGGCGACAGCTGCTGAGCCCTCAATACCCCTCCTTCTCCCTTCATCTTCTCCCCTTTCTCCTCTCCCCTCTCCCCTCTTTCCTCCTCCCAGAATGGAGCTGATTTGGGTAAGGCTAAGGCCGTGCTATTTAGTCATATTTTAACCAAACCCCACCCCCCAGTGTCAACTCCCACTTCCCAGTTCGGAAACCCTAACATCCCCCTCTCCTGAATACCACTAACACCTCCCCTCATCTGCCACCTTGCCAGGCACATAACAAAATTGAGTGGTTGCAGCCCCCTCAGCGCAGCCCCCCCCTCCCCCAGAGTCGATAGCACAACAGTAAGGCGTTCACTTTGCACTTAGCCAACCCAGGACAGACCCAGGTTCGATTCTTGGCATCCCATATGGTCCCCGGAGCCTGCCAGGAACAATTTTTGAGAGCAGAGACAGGAGTAATCTCTGAGCGCCACTAGGTGTGCCCCCCCAAACAAAACAAAACAAAAAATTTAGAGATTGCATCTTAGATCTCATGTTTTTAGTGTTGTTGAATCTGTGCTTTGCATATAGAGCTATACCACCTTCCACGTAACTAATAGAACAGAAGCACTGACCCCTTTTCTTGCATTATTACCATTTCTCATCTTCTTTCCTGCCTTGATTTTTTTTTTTCCCTTCTCTGTTCTTTTCCTCTCTAAGGTCTGGGGACAAAGGTGATCTAGACATGCTTCCTTTACAGAATTACATTTGGGGAGTGGGGTTGGGTCACACCCAGCAGTGCTCAGGGGTTTCTCCTGGCAGGCTCAGGGGATCGTATGGGATGCCAGGATTTTCTAACCACCGTCCTTCTGCATGCAAGGCAAATGCCTTACCTCCATGCTATCTCTCCGGCCCCAATAGAATTACATTTTTGAGGCCACTTTCTTTGAGGCTCATTTACCATTTTAGATTTCCTATCAGAGACAGGAGAAAAAAAATGCCATAGTAACAAACCCTCATTCTCTTGTGGTCATTTTGAATTTTCTGCAGAGAATATTGCTGCTTTCATAATCTTTTACCAGATCCAAGATAAGAATGAACTGAGAGGAAGGAAAAATTGCAGTGCAGCCCCACTTCCTCTGAGACCCAGCCCTCTGAGTTTGCAGACAAAAGCTTCAAGACCCATCTGCCTGGCCGCAAACAGCCATTATCAGTGAGCACATCAATGTAAGTCAGGACTTTTCTTCTGCCCGGCAACGAGATGTTCTGGTTCTGTCTCTACTTCAAGCACTTCATGACTTTTCTTTCCTCTGAGAATAAAAGGAAAATATTTACTTAATAGTGGAAGGTCTGTTGAGAATGGGTAAGCCTCATCCATTCCTACACCATCACACCATACCCTATGACCTCCCAACTATACCCACCCTGCAGTTCCTGCAGAACTATTCCTTTTTTTTTTTTTTGTGGTTTTTGGGTCACACCCGGCAGTGCTCAGGGGTTACTCCTGGCTCCATGCTCAGAAATTGCTCCTGGCAGGCACGGAGGACCATATGGGACACTGGGATTCGAACCGATGACCTCTTGCATGAAAGGCAAACGCCTTACCTCCATGCTATCTCTCCAGCCCCAGCAGAACTATTCCTATCTCTCTTCGCCTTCTGTCTCCTACTAACCCTTCAAAGGCAATTAATTCTATGCTTACTCACGTGCCCTCTCATACCTGTGGCCTCTTTCTTAAGTTGCAACCTCAGCAGCAGGTACCTAAAAGACAGACCAAATACACACTTCCCGTGCTGTTAACTCATTCCCATAGGAGATCTCCCACACTTTATGATCCACTTTCTTTTTTGTTTGTTTGTTTGTTTGTTTGGTTTGGGTTGAAGAAAATCCCAGCAGTGCTCAGGAGTTACTCCTGGATCTGCACTCAGAAATTATTCCTGGCAGGCTCAGGGGACAATATGGGATGTGGGGGATCAAACCCTGAATTGGCCACATGCAAGGCAAATGCCTTAGTGTGCTATCACTCCAAACCACTATTTTCTACTTCCTGAGCGCCAAGGCTGGGCACTCTCTCCCAGCACAGTGGCTGGCACAGCAAGTACTAAGGAAATGCTTGTTGCATAATTCAGTAACTTGATAGATAGAGGAGGATGTACCAATTAACAGGCAATGGAGGAGTGACTGAACTCAGGATCATTTTGAGAAGTAAAGTATATCCAAGACTAAATTTTATATATCAGGACTTCTTATTTGGAGCAAGGCAGCTCCCAAACTTGTGTCCTTGGATTGCCAGAAAGTTGGGAGGAGGAAAAGGATACTGTCCTGGCTTTGAATCATACCCCTGTGTTCTTTTGTGGCCTGGAACAAACCCTGTGGCTCGAGTGCCTGAAATGCCCTTTGGAAAAATCAAGCCACCCAGGCAGGGCTTGGAGGGGGAGGGAGCTGCCAGTGAGGTCTCAGGGTATAGAGTTAAGAGATCATCTCTGTTAAGATAAGCCATAGCAGGGTGGGCCTCATTCGCTTTAACTCATCCTGGGTCAGACCAGTGTTTCTTTCTGGTTGAGTAAAGGACTCCTGAAATTCAGAGGTGCCAAAGGCATTCACTTTCAAATTTCTGAGCTTTGGGTAGGTTTTAGAGGCATATTAGTCTGAGCATATTCTCCCTGGACCTGGATCTATACACACCCACCCCCAAATACATGTGATATGCACTAGGTCTTTTTATGTTTTTGTTTTGGACAATACCTGGCAGTGTTCAAGGGTTACTCCTGGTTGTCTTCAAGAATCACCCTAGCGATTTTGGGGGGACCATATGGGATGCTGGGGATCAAACCCCTGTAGACTGTGCAAGCAAGTGCCCTACCCTCCATACTATCACTCTTGTCCCAAAAGTCAAGTTTTTCAACAAGGCCTCTTCATGGCTGGCAGGAGATATAAATAAATGCATGCTGAGGAAAGGACAGGAGGGCACAAGAAAGGGATTAAGTAAAGGAGTTTTAGTATTCTGACTTATGAAGAACAAATTATAAAATAAAATCTTTTCAGAACTTTGTGATGGAGAGACTGTAGCAGCATTTTGAGTTTCCCTTTTCTCCTACTGCATATTGATCCTTTTATCTGGGCTCCTTAAAAATATTTCCTCCAGCCCTTCTTGTATCCTAAAGGAATGAGGTGAGTGAAATCACAGTTGGTCAGAGAAACAATGCAGCCAGGCATGACAAGTCTTCCCCTTCAATGAAAGACAAATAATCAATGCCAGCAGCAGAACAAGGAATAGATTTCAGTCCCAGAAACCTGAAAAGATTCTCTTTTCAAGATCACCTGAGATTCATCAGAATCTTTCCACCACCACCGCCATCCACCATCATCACCACCACCACCATCACTACCACCACCACCCAAAAGGAAAAATAAGAATCTTAGAACAGAGAAATGAAAGCATATGTATATTATCTCTATAGGTGACACCTTGGGATCCTATATGCACAGTCATTCTCTGATCTACTGTCTAGCCTGAAAATCTCCTCAGGAGCTTTTTTTTTTTAGTCTCAGGAACTAGCCCTTGGTTCCAGATAGGGTGTAAATTTATCAGCTCAAACCTCATTCCTTTTACTGCAAATAGCATTCAGGACTGCTGAGTTAGAGTTATTTTTATAACCACAATATTTTTTATATTAACATGGCACATAATTCTTGAAGGAGAATACAAAATTAGAGAAATGTTTAGTATAAGAAAAAGAAAAAAAAAAAGGTGGGGCTGGAGCAGTGGCCATAGAGGTAAGGCTTCTCTGCCTTGCAAGTGCTAGCCTAGGACGAACGAACACCCCCCCATCCTATATTGTCCCCCCAAGCCAGGAGCAATTTCTGAGCACATAGCCAGGAGTAACCCCTAAGCATCAATGGGTGTGGCCCAAAAACAAAAAAGAAAAAGAAAAGAAAAAAGGGCCAATCAAGTCACCTTCAGAGGCTGTCACTGTGATTTATAACTTTAGCCTGGATTCCTTTTTTTTTTCTTTTGTTTAGTTTTGTTTTGTTTTTTGAGTCACACTCAGCAGCACTCAGGGGTTACTCCTGGCTCTATGCTCAAAAATCACTCCTGGCAGGCTCGGGGGAACACATGGGAAACTGGGAATCGAACCACCGTCCTTCTGCATGTAAGGCAAGCGCCTTACCACCATACTATCTCTCCAGCCCCTAGCCTGGATTCTTGTCCTTTCTGTCCTTCCTTCTTTTATCTTACTTTTCATGATTCAGTCATTTCTGTTGATACTTGTCATAGTGGCAATGGTCTGTAAGGGCTTAAGGCACCTTGTTCTTCCAGATGGTGCCCTATCATCCTGGGGTACTACAGACTCAGTGCAATTATAGGCTCCACTTCAAATGAGGCAAAGAAATTTGGAGCAAAATTCCTTAAACTTGTATTTGAAATTTAAACTGTCTTTCAGGCAATGTGTTTTTATTGATATGGATCTTATTGTTTTGTTTTATGCCCCACTGCAAACAGAAAATGTTGTATCCAACTTTAGTGCTTTAATATTACTTTACACAATTCTGGGGAAATGTATAACATTGTTAGAATTTTAAAAGTTTTTAACTATCCTAGTGAATGTTTCCCAATTGCTATGATGTTTGATGGTGTATATTAGGTAGTAACTTATTCTCAAATTATGTCTTTGTCCACAGAAGTCAATGGAAAAGGAACTTGGATACTATAGACTCTTATTACAGTGCTCATTATAAGAATGTTTAGCAGGGACCGGAGAGATAGCACAGCGGTAAGGCGTTTGCCTTAGATGCATAAGGACGGTGGTTCGAATCCCGGCATCCCATATGGTCCCCCGCGCCTGCCAGGAGCAATTTCTGAACATAGAGCCAGGAGTAACCCCTGAGAGCTGCTGGGTGAGACCCAAAAAAAATCATTAAAAAAAAGAGGGGGGCCAAAGAGATAGCATGGAGGTAAGACGTTTGCCTTTCATGCAGAAGGTCATGGGTTCGAATCCTGGCATCCATATGGTCCCCAGAGCCTGCCAGGAGTGATTTCTGAGCATAGAGCCAGGAGTAACTCTTGAGCACTGCCGGTGTGACCCAAAAAACAAAGAAAGAAATGTCTAGCAAACTTATTTTCAAATTATATATTTGCATAAATATTCTTATAATTGTGTTTAGAGATGTTTATAGACCAGAACCAGGATGTCCTAGACTCATATTACAGTACTTGGTGTAAGAATGTTTTAATATTTTTTAAATTAAGTGTATTTGCAGAGGGTTCTAATGTTTAAGTTCAGAGAAGTCCATAAAAATGTTGATATGTGGGGCCGGAGAGATAGCATGGAGGTAAGGCGTTTGCCTTTCATGCGGGAGGTCATCGGTTTGAATCCCGGCACCCCATATGGTCCCCCGTGCCTGCCAGGAGTGATTTCTGAGCAGATAGACATAAGGACGGCGGTTCGAATCCCGGCGCCCCATATGGTCCCCTGTGCCTGCCAGGAGCAATTTCTGAGCCTGGAGCCAAGAATAACCCCTGAGCACTGCCAGGTGTGACCCAAAAACCACACACACACACACAAAAAAATGTTGATATGTGGGGCCGGAGAGAGAACATGGAGGTTATGCGTTTCCTTGCATGCAGAAGGAGGTGGTTCAAATCTCGGCGTCCCATATGGTCCCCCGTGCCTGCCAGGAGTGATTTCTGAGCAGATAGACAGGCGTAACCCCTGAGCGCTGCCGGGTGTGACCCAAAAACCAAAAAAAAAAAAAAAAAAGAAAAAAAAAAAGAAAGACACAGATCAAATGTGCTTGCAATTCATTCAAAATAATAAAAAACTCAAGAATAGCCAAAGCACTGTAGAAAAAAAAAAGATAGGAGACTTCTCTTTCCCTAATTTTAAATTATACTATAAAACTGTAGTCATCAAAAGTTACAGATTTTCAGACCAAAGGAATAGAATTAAAGGTATAGAGGAATATCTTTGGGTAATGGGCAATTTATCTTCAACAAATATCTTAAAGTATGAAGTGGAAAAGCTTCTTCAGGGGTTGGAGCGGTGGTGCAAGCAGTAAGGCATCTGTCTGCTTTGCGAGCGCTAGCCTAGGTCGGACCAAGGTTTTATCCCCTGACGTCCCATATGGTCCCCCGAGCCAGGAGCAATTTCTTTTTTTCTTTTCTTTTTTTGGTTTTTGGGTCACATCTGGCAGTGCCCATGGGTTACTCCTGGCTCTGTGCTCAGAAATCGGTCCTGGTAGGCTCAGGGGACCACATGGGATGCCAGGATTCAAACCACCGTCCTTCTGCATGCAATGCCCTACCTCCATGCTATTTCTCCAGCCCCAAGACAGGAGTGATTTCTGAGCACATAGCCAGGAGTAACCTCTGAGCATCACTGAGTGTGGCCCAAATGATCATATAACCAAAAATGAGCATATACTCCTTTCTAACAACATTGTAAAAATAAAATGAAAATGGATTAAAGACCTCTTCCTGAGTCCTTAATTCATAGATTATAATAAGGAAAATATAGCTAGAACACCCCTGACATTGAAGGTAGAGACATCTTCTATTATGCAATGCCCCTGGCAAAGCAATAAGAAGCACAGACAAACACATAGCATTTGCATCAACTCCAGAAGTTTCTGCACTGCAAAAGAAATGATAAGCAGAATAAAAAGACTGACCACAGATTGGTTGTGAATATTTGCTGATCATTTTCCTGACAAAGGATTAATAATCAAGATATGTAAGGCACTGGTAGAAGTTAACAAGAAAAAAATATCCTCACAAAAATTTGGGGTGGGGCTGGAACATTAGCACAGTGAATATTTGCCGTGCACACGGCCAAACCTGGTTTAATTTTCTGGCATTCCATTTGGTCCCCCGAGCCAGTCAGGAGTAATTTTTGAACTTAGAGCCATAAATAACCCCTGAACATTGCCAGGTGTGATCCAAAAACAAATTGGGGGTGTGGGAGAGACAAACAGGAACTTCCTCAAAGAAGACATGCAGATGGCCAAAAGTTATATGAAAAAAATATATATATGTTGCATTACTTATCAAGAAAATGTAAACCAAGACAACAATGGTGATCATCTCACACTGGAAGACTGAGACTCATCACAAAGAATATCAACAACCAACCAGTGTGGATGTGAGGAGGAAAGAACCCTCATTCATTGCTGGTGGATATGCCGACTGGTGAAATCTTTTTGGAAAACAATATGACAATTCATAAAACTAGGAATTGAGCTTCCATGTGATCCATTAATTTCATATCTGGGCATCTACCCTCAGAGCCCAAAATCTCTAACTAAAGATTTTGAAATCTCCACTCATCTCCAAAAAAATAAAAAAATAAAAAGGAGATTGATGGAAGTAGGGTTATACAACAATGTAAATATGGGGCCGGAGAGATAGCATGAAGGTAGGGCATTTGCCTTACATGCAGAAGGACGTTGGTTCAAATCCTGGCATCCCATATGGTCCCCCGCGTCTGCCAGGAGCAATTTCTGAGTGTAGAGCCAAGAGTAACCCCTGAGCACTGTCGGGTGTGACCCAAAAACAAAAACAAACAAGCAAACAAAACAATGTAAATATACTTAATGTCATAGAACAATACTCTTAAAGATGATTAGAGTTATTTTTCTACAATTACAGAAATAAAAATAAGAGGTAAGGGCTGGTGTGTAAGTCCCTAAATTTGATCCATAGTACAGTAAAAAAAAAAAGATAAGTATATTAAAAAGTTTTGAATGTTTTTAGTTACCACAGAAATGCAAACTTAAACATTAGTAATCAGGTACTACTACATATACCTGGTTACAACTAAAATGTAAAAGGTTGGCAACTGCAATTTTTATATAACATGTGGAAAAAACAGATTTCTCATATTCTGAGTGGGAATATAAAACAGTATGATCTCATTGAAAAACATTTTGCAGTTTCTTGTAAACTAGACCCACAACTAAATCTATACTTGATAAATTCTATTCTTAGGCATTTACCCACAGAAATAAATATCACATACATACAAAAGGATTTACACATGAATGCAAATAGCTGTTTCATCAGTCGTAAAAGTAACTAGAAACAAGTTGGATATTTATCATTAAAAAAATAAATAAATGGGGTCGGAGAAATAGAACAGCTGTAGGGAGTTTTGCTTGCACACAGCTGATCCAGGATAGATCCGGGTTTGATCTCCGGCCTCTCATATTGTCCCCTAAGCCTGCCAGGAGTAACCCCCAAGTGCTGCCAGGTGTGGCTCAAAGACAAACAGAAAAAATAAATAACCTCTGGTGTCTGGAGAAATACTACAGAAAGTAGGGGCTTGCCTTGAACATGGCTTATCTGGGTTCAATTCCCCACCACCAAATATATACTACCTGAGACCTGTTGAGCGATCCCTAAGTCTAGAGTCAGGAGTAAACCCTGAGCACTTCCAGGTGTGGTCCTAAAATAACAAAAAATAAAATGTGTATAGCCATACAATGGACTACTATTCAACAGTAAATAGATACTACAAATAAAAAGAAAAGAAAAAGATATTTACAAATAGACATAATGTGAATAAATCTCAAGCACATGCTAAGTGAGAAAAAATTATTCCAAAGCATTATACATTGTATTATATGACTATCTAAAAACTAGTTTATGGTGTATGGTAGGAAATTATCAAAACAGACTGCCCCTGAGAAGTAGGGAGTGGATGTGAATAAATAAAATAATGGCTTTTTGAAGGATAAGTAAATTATTTTTCTTTTATTTTTAAGCACTGATTTACAATAAGGTTAATAGTAGGGCTTCATGCATAAAATATTCTAGCATTCACCATTCACCAGTGTCTATTCTCTCTACCATAATACCTGACTCCCTGCCTTCATATCCCTTCCTCTCAACCCCATGATAAGCTCCCTACTCAAGACCAGTTCTCAATTTCTGTTGCCTTTGAAAATTTGTTACTCCCCTAATATGCTTCTTAATATCCCCATAAAAAGGAGATCATTCCTATCTGTTCCTCTCCTTCTAATTTCACTCTTCAGATCTATTCACATAGCAAGAAATGATTTAATCTTTCTTAAAGCTAAGTAGTATATGTACCATAGTTTCTTGATTCAGCCTTCTGCTTATAGACAGTTTCCAGTTTTTAACTATTGTAAATAGTGCTGCAATGAGTATAAGAGTGCAAATGTCTTACACTGGGGTTTGATCCCTAATACCATCAAAACAAGACAAAAAGAAAATGAAATATAAGGTGGGAAAAGGAAAAGGAATCTGAGGAGTTAAAAAGATAAAATGCAAAAGGAAAAAAAAAAAAGATAAAATGGGGCCGGGAAGGTGGCGCTAGAGGTAAGGTGTCTGCCTTGCAAGGACTAGCATAGGACGGACTGTGGTTCGATCCCCCGGCGTCCCATATGGTCTCCCCAAGCCAGGGGCAATTTCTGAGCGCATAGCCAGGAGTAACCCCTGAGCGTCAAATGGGTGTGGCCCAAAAACAAACAAACAAAAAATAATAATAATAAAATAAAATGATAAAATGAAGGGACCAGAGAGATAGAATATTAGTTGTCTTGTATTTGACATAGTAAAGCATCTGCCTTGCACAGCAGTCTGGGTTTCATCTCCAGAACCACATATGATCCTTTTAGGCCCTCTAGGTATGATCCCTTTTTTGTTTGTTTGTTTTTGTTTTTGTTTTTGGGTCACACTCGGCAGCACTCAGGGGTTACTCCTGGCTCTACGCTCAGAAACCACTCCTGGCAGGCTCGGGGGACCATATGGGATGCCGGGATTCGAACCACCATCCTTCTGCATGCAAGGCAAATGCTTTACCTCCATGCTCTCTCCAGCCCTCAGGTATGATTCTTGAACACTGCCAACTGTGACCCAAAACCAAATGAGCCCCCACAAATAAAAAGAATGAAAAGAGTTAACAAGTCAGAAAAAGAGTAAATAGGTAAGTTTACGGTCCCCAAAGGATCTTTTATTGTACACAGTTGAAGTATTGGTTAAGTTTAGACTCTAACAGACTGGAATAATAGCACAAAGTAAGATGATAGATTTTTTGGGGTGGGGGGCCACACCTTGTGATGTGTGGAATCACACATCACACATTGGGGTATCGAACCAAGGGCCGTCCTAGATTGGCCACATACAAGGCAAACACCCTACCGCTGTGCTATATAGTTCCACCCCATAGTAAGATGATAGATTTAAAAATTTAAATATGTTGGCGATTATATCAAATGTGGATAGATCAAATGTCTCCTAAAAGATAAACTCATCATATTAAAAATATTCAGGGGCTGGAGAGATAGCACAGCGATAGGGCATTCGCCTTGCAAGCGCCGACTCAGGACCAATGGTGGTTCGAATCCCAGCATACCTATGGTCCCCCACGCCTGCCAGGAATGTTTTCTAAGCAGAGAGCCAGGAGTAACACCTGAGTGCAGCCAGGTGTGACCCAAAAACAAACAAAAATATTCAATCATATACTATTTACAGGAGATACATAAAAAATAAGACATGTAAAGATGGAAAATTAAAGAAGAGTCAGTTTATTTGTCACAGCAATCAAAAGTTCTCAACTAAGAAGGACATTTTTTTTCTAAGAAGGAAATTTGACCTGATCCTTGATTCAGCATTCAGGTAAGAAATCCTTTTCATGAGAGCACTGCCATTGACTTCCACCTCTCCAAATTAGTGATGTGGTCTAGGAAATTCCAGTGACTGTTATCTGAAAGGCAAATGCATCTAAGAATAGTCAACATCATCCTTGCACTTTTCAACATCTTGTTTTGTTTTGTGAGCATATCTGATTGTGCTCAGATTTCATTTGTGATTCTGTGCTCAGTAATCACTGTTTACTGGGGTTCAGGAGACTAACTGGTGTTGGGATTGAACCCCAGTCATCAATGTGTAAGATAAGGACCTTACCTACTATCCTATATCTGTCTTTCACTTATCCTTAGCACATCCCCCTAAACTATTACTTATAAGATAAACCCTTGACCTTCTCCTGCCCTTGATCCTCCTCCCTCTTTGCCCTCATTGGGCACTAGTGACCCCCAGCCTAAAGCGGGTTACCTCTATAAACCACCATCACCTAACAAAGGACCAATTGAGAAGAGGAATGATTGTGTTGACTTACAAATTAACCTCATTCCTTAAATGCAAAGTGCGTCCCTACTAATTAGTCTCAAGCACTCACTTCCAGAGAAATCTGCACCTGCTTCTCCACTATGACAATGATAGTTGGAAATGATCACTCTAGACTAAAACTGGGTACTGAAAAGATATAAAGCAGGGGTCTCAAACTCAATTTACCTGGGGGCCACAGGAGGCAAAGTCGGGATGAGGCAGGGCCACATAAGAGATTTCACAAAAAAAAAAAAAAAAAAAAAGTCCTCAAATGTCATTATTAACAGTTTTAATTATTTCTTCTGAACATGAATAGAACATTGAATGGAGATCATGAACAGTTCTTCTGAACCTGGCATCTTTTGCCTATTCCTTGCTGCCAGAGACTTGACAGCGCTTCTTCTCACAAATCTGAACCACGTTTGGCTTTAGAGAGGAAGCAGTTGAGACCCTCAGTATGGCTTGAAGATGATCATCATTAAGTCTAGACCTGTACTTTGACTTATTGAAGTTCAATGTGGAGAATAACTTTTCTTTTTTTTTTTTTTTTTTTTTTTTTGGTTTTTGGGCCACACCCTGTGATGCTCAGGGGTTACTCCTGGCTATGCGCTCAGAAGTTGCTCCTGGCTTCTTGGGGGACCATATGGGACGCCGGGGGATCGAACCGCGGTCCGTCCTAGGCTAGCGCAGGCAAGGCAGGCACCTTACCTCCAGCGCCACCGCCCAGCCCCGAGAGAATAACTTTTCACACAAATATGTGCTCCCAAAAAGGCACATGGTGCGCTTGAACATTCGGGAAAGCTCTGAAGCTGGGGACAATTCTATCAAAAATTGCCCATGTATGTCTGCTTTTCCACTAATCTCCCTGAACTTGGCTTTGAGATCAGAGTTGCATTGCAGGTCAATGAGCTCCATTTGAAGCACAGGAGGGGCATCTTGCACATCAAAGGAAAAGGGGTCCACAAAAATTTGGAAAGTGGCTCTGTGCTTTTTGAAGTCTGCAAATCTGTGATCAAATTCCTTCTCTAGCTAAAAAATAGCATCAACATATTTCTCACCACTGAATGGTATGCCTGAATCTACAAGTTCCTTGCATGCTGGGAAATGGCAAAGGTTTGTCTGAGAGAGCTGGGATTTCCATAACACAAGTTTTGTGGAGAATGCTCTCACGTTGTCATAGGCAGCACTAATAAGCTGCCTCAGCCCTTGTAACATCTTGTTTAGTACATTCAACTTATGTGTGAAAAGCTAAGTCCATGAGCCATTTGTGATCACTCAACTCAGAAACAGCATTCCCATCCTTCTCCATGAAGGCTTTCACTTCTTCTCTCAACTCAAAAAATCTTTTCAGGACATTTACCCTGCTGAGCCAACGTACCTCGGTGAAATAGAGCACATCTCCATATTCTGACTCCATTTCCTCTAAAAAAGCATGGAACTTCCTGTGCTTTAAGCCCCTGGATCTGATTTGGTTGATGCATTTCACAACAACAGGCATCACTTTGTCACACGGCAGGTATTTACTGCAAAGGGCCTGCTGATGGATAATGCAGTGAAGAGCAATGGCCTTCTCTACACCCTCCTCTTCAAGTTTTTTTTTGAACAAGTGCCACCAGTCCATTTTTCCTCCCTGTCATCAATGGCGCTCCATTGGTTATTATTCCAACAAACCTCTTCCATGGCAAATCTGCATTCTCAATGGCATTACACAGATGCCGAAATATCTCATTAGCAGTGGTCTGGCCATGCATTGGAATTATTGTGAGCAGCTCCTCTGTCAATTCAAAATTGCAATCAACACCACGGACATAAATTGTGAGTTGTGCAGTGTCTGTTATATCTGTGCCCTCGTCAAGAGTATCTGAGTATGCATCAAAACATTTGGCTTTCTCACACAGTTGATGATAAATGTCACTTGACATGTCAGAAATGTACTCTGCCACAGTTTGGCAGAAAGGCTGATTTTGCTAAACTGACCTTTCTTTTCCAGACAGATAATACTTGCAGCCTGTAACATGCATTTTTTAACAAACTCTCCTTCTGTGAGTAGTTTTCCTGCCTTAGCAATCATCTCACTAACCATGTAACTAGCTTCGACTGATGCAACATTCTCTTTGGTTACTTTCTTGAAGTAATCTTGTTGCCTCATTAGACATGCTTTAAGATTGGCAAACGGCTTGGCTCTCTCATTTCCTTGATATTTTGCACATTCCTCAGCATGTTTAGTTGAATAATGGCATTTCAAGTTGTATTCCTTGTGCACTGCAACTTCCTCTGCGCAAATAAGACATGTGGGGATGCCCCTGTGCTCAACTAAGAAATACTGCGTCTCCCACTTTTCCTGAAATTGTCTGTGCTCGTCATCAATCTTTCTCTTCACTGCAGGCTTTGATGAAGTCATGATGAAGGTATGACAAAATCTAATTCTGTAATAAACTTCTCTCCCTTTTCTCCTTTAGGCCTCCAGTAATGCAAGGGAGAGCGGGCAGGAGCAGCGGAAATGACGTCTGAGCTAGGTGCAAAGTATTCGCGATTATTCGCTTACCGAATATTCGCAATAAAAAATGGCATTAGTAAAAAAAAAAATCGCATTAAACATTTGCATACCCCGAACTGCTCGGGATATGCGAATATTTAATGCGATTTTTTTTCTTACTAATGCTACTTTTATTGCAATTATTCAATAAGCGAATACTACGATATTTGAAGGCCAGCCGCTGGCCGCAAAATGTTGTACGGAGGGCCGCAAACGGCCCACAGGCTGCGAGTTTGAGACCCCTGATATAAAGTGTTATGCATGGGCTGGAGAGATAGCATGGAGGTAAGGCGTTTGCCTTGTATGCAAAAGGTCGGTGTTTCAAATCCCAGCATCCCATATGGTCCCTCAAGCCTGCCAGGAGCGATTTATGAACATAGAGTCAGGAGTAACCCCTGAGTAAGCTGGGTGTAACCCAAAAACCAAAAAAAAAAAAAGTGTTATGCATTATACCCCTTCAGTAACAATATTACAAACCATAGTGTCTAAAAGAAACAGGAGGAGGAGGGGAAGAAGGAGAGAGAGAGAGAGAGAGAGAGAGAGAGAGAGAGAGAGAGAGAGAGAGAGAGAGAGAATTGTCTGCCAAAGTGGCAGGCAGTGGAGAGGGCAGGAAGGAAGGAGAAGGGCAGGAGGGAAATTGGGGACATTGGTGGTAGGAAATGTGCACTGGTAAAGGGTGTTGTTGAGCACTATAATACTGAAACTCAATCATTAACAATTTTGTAATTGTTACAAAATTACGGGGAAAATAACCAACTGTATTAACAACTTTGTGATACATGGCGTTTACATAAAATAATTTCTAAAAAATACAAAAGAAATGACCCAGCTTCACAACTTAGCCTTATCAGACTGTCAAGCATCAATTTTGTTCCAGATCTATAGATCTGGGCTGATGTCTGCTTAAATTTTTATATTATATTAGTAAGGTATAATAAGAGAACAGCCAGTAAGATAACAGCAAATATGATGAGAACCACCAAGTTTAGTGATCCTAAACAGTAATACAGAAGAGTCAACTAGCACTAACCATAACCCAGTATATCCTCTGGAAGTTTTAGTAACAACATTGAGATACAGCAATTATTTCAAATTGACATTTATTGACATAAGTTTTGATAATTTCATTGCTTTTGTGTTGTACAAACAATATGAAATAAATTTGTTAGTGCCAATGATCAGTTTTCAATATGGATGTACATGGAATCTATTAGGCTGATTGAAATAAGTCAGAGGGAGAGAGATAGACACAAAATAGTCTCACTCATCTATGGGTTTTACAAAAAATTAAGAACATTATTGTAATAATGCCCAGAGACAATAGAGAAGAGGGCCAGAAAGACCGGTTCACAATATGAAGCTCACCACAAAGAGTGGTGAGTACAGTTAGGGAAATAGTTACACTAACAACTATCATTACAAACTTAATGAGTGAGAGAAGTAGAATGCCTGTCTCGAATACAGGCAGAGGTTGGGAAGGAGTGGGGGTATTGGTGGTGAGAATGTTGCACTGGTGAAGGGGGGTGTTCTGTTTATGACTGAAACCCAACTACAATCATGCTTGTAATCATGGTGCTTAAATAAATATTTTATGTAAAAAAATAAAATAGGGGCTAGAGAAATAGCATGGAGGTAGGGCATTTGCCTTGCATGCAGAAGGACGGTGGTTTGATCCCAGCACCCCATATGGTCCCCGAGCCTGCCAGGAGTGATTTCTGAGCGCAGGGCAGGAGTAACCCCTGAGCGCTGCCGGGTCTGACCCAAAAACAAACAAACAAAAATAACAATAAAATGTGAGGGGCCCAAGCAGTGGTGTTTGCCTTGCACGAGGCTGACCTAGGATGGACCTAGGCTTGATTTCGCCCCCCCCCCCAGCCCCTGGCGTTCCATATGATCCCCAAGCCAGGATCGATTTCTGAGTGCATAGCCAGGAGTTACCTCTGAGCATCATCGGGTGTGGTCCAAAAACAAAAACAAACAAACAAACAAAAACAAACAGAAAAAGATCAGTTTTCAAAAGGGAAAAGTTAAATTTTTAAAGTTCTTAGTATTTATTAGTTTTTGTTTTTGTTTTGTTTTGTTAGTTTTTGGGTCACAACTGGCAGCACTCGGGTTAATCCTAGCTCTGTGCTCAGAAATCACCCTTGGCAGGGGCCAGAGAGATAGCATGGAGGTAAGGCATTTGCCTTTCATGCAGAAGGTCATTGGTTTGAATCCCGAGCATGCCAGGAGTGATTTCTGAGCATAGAGCCAGGAGTAACCCCTGAGCACTGCTGGGTGTGACCCAAAAACCAAAAAAAAAAAAAAAAAGAAAAAGAAAAAAAATCACCCTTGGCAGGCTTGGGGGACCATATGGGATGCAGGGATTCGAATCACCATCTGTCCTGAATCAGCTGTGTGCAAGGCAAACTCCCTACCACTGTGCAATCTCTCTGGCCCAGTATTTATTAGTTTTTAATGGAATTAAAATTTCACCAAGTGACAAATTGACACATTTTTAAATTATTTTATTTTATTTTTTAATATATATAAAATCTTTATTTAAGCACTATGATTATAAGCATGATTGCAGTTGGTTTTCAGTCATACACAATACCCTCCTTCACAAGTGCAATGTTCTTTAGCTGTCAATTTTCAGAGAAGTCAAGTTCACTGGTTGTATTCCCAAAAGAATGTAAAGGACATATAATTAATAAGTAGACTCAAACAGTAGCAGCTTAAGATACATTTTTTTTGCTCACAAAATAAAATTTCTCACCACATTTACTCTCCAAATAAAAATTCTTTTGCACGGGGCTGGAGAGATAGCATGGAGGTAAGGCGTTTGCCTTTCATGCAGGAGGTCATCGGTTCGAATCCCAGCGTCCCATATGGTCCCCCGTGCCAGCCAGGAGCAATTTCTGAGCCTGGAGCCAGGAATAACCCCTGAGCACTGCCGGGTGTGACCCAAAAACCACAAAAAAAAAAAATTCTTTTGCACATGTTTTGAATTTTTACTTCTTCCACAGACAGATATTATTTTCAGTGGAAGGAAAATATAGTAGTAAAACCAAAATTTAGTAAGGGATCCCATCGAGATTCTACTCAGAAATTACATCTTGGGACAGAAAGCTTTTCATTATTATTTCAGTTTCTCCACAGAGTAAATTTGCAGTGGGCTGAGATCATATAAATCATTCCTTATAGGGGCCAGAGTGATAGTGCAGCGATAGAGCATTTGCCTTACACGTGGCTGACTCAGGACAAACCTGGGTTCGATCCCCGGTGTCCCATATGGTCCCCCAAGCCAGGAGTGATTTTGAGCGCATAGCTAGGAGTGACCCCTAAGAGTCACCAGGTGTGGCCCAAAAACAAACAAACAAAATATTCCTTATAGACTCTGAAGTCTGGGAGCCACATCAGGTCAGTGGTTCCCCAAAGCACACCAGCCTTGCAGTGTGGGAAACTGGGCACATTGGTGGAGGAAAGGTGGTGCAATTGATATTGAAACATTTAATGCTTGAAATTGTGAACAACTTAGTAAATTAGGGTGTTAAAATAAAAATTAAAGAAACTGAAGGGAAAGAGAGAGAGGGAGAGAAAGAGAGAGAGGGAGAGGGAGAGGGAGAGGGAGAGAGAGAGAGAGAGAGAGAGAGAGAGAGAGAGAGAGAGAGAGAGAAGAGAGTGAGAGAGAGAGAAAGCTCAAAAGGCCAAACATGTAGAAGGCCTGAGTTCCATTTACCAGAGTAAATAAATCCCCAATTCAGCAGGGCAGTAGGTCAAGTGTGTACCCATCCCCCATCTCCACCCCATCCCACTAGATATTGATATATTTTGTATCTTTAAAACATGGGAGGGGAGGGGCCGGCATGGTGGCGCTAGAGGTAAGGTGTCTGCCTTGCCAGCGCTAGCCTAGGACGGACCTCGGTTGATCCTCCGGTGTCCCATATGGTCCCCCAAGCCAGGAGCGACTTCTGAGCACATAGCCAGGAGTAACCCCTGAGCGTCACAGGTGTGGCCCAAAAACCAAAAAAAAAAAAAAAAAAAAAAAAAAGACATGGGAGGGGAGAGGAATGATCTTTCTTCCTTGTTACCTCCTCTAGTATGTCTCAGTACCTGCTCACTGGCCTATCCTTGATGCAAACCAAATCCAGTCCTCCTTTTTTTGTTGGGAGGGGCACACCTGGTGACGTTCAGGGGTTACTCCTGGCTATGTGCTCAGATATCGCTCCTGGCTCTGGGGACCATATGGGACCCGGGTCTGTCCTGGGTCAGCCGCACGCAAGGCAAATGCCCTACGGCTGTGCTATTATTTGGGCCCCTTGTCCTCCTACCGTTGGTCCTTCTCCCTCTCTGCCCTCATTGGGTGCTAATGACTCCCAGCCTAAAGGGGGTTGCCTCTATAAACCACCATCACATAACAAAAGACCAACTGAGATGAGGAATGATTGTGTCGACTTACAAATTAAACTCATTCGTTAAATGCAAAGCACATTCCTGTTAATTAGGAGGGAACCCAGAGGGAGAGTCAGGTTCAAGTTCTCTGCAAGGTGAGTGCTTGAGTCTAACTAGCACCAGGACCAGTGCCCAGCTCTCAGAGCCTGCAAGAGCACTGCATTGCGCCCTGCCTCCACCCTCATGACTGTAGCAGAAGGAAGCTCCGCGGACACTTGAAGGTCAACCGAGTCCCATTTAGCCTGCCAGTGGATGGGTCTGATCTTGGGGATGGGTCTGATCTAGAAAGCAAGCCTCGAATCTGGGAACTGTTCACTGGCAGTTTTGCAAGGAGCTCATTCAGAGGAGTACTGTATGCAGATGGAGTCCTTTCTCCCCTGAGCCCATCTACACTGCCCACCCTCTCAACCCATCTCCACTTCCCATCCCCGCCAATAAGCACAACTGGACACCGTGTAACAGAATAGCTGAGTTTAATGCTTCAAGTTTTGCATTTCCTTCCACAGGGCTCGCTTTAAAAATAACAAAATGAGGTAAATAAGTTCATGTATATACACTTTATAAACATTGTGTCGGTTTGTGGTGCCAGCAACCTATGTTGGTAGAAGGTTGCCGTGTGGTGGCTGCAGGTCTCAAAATGAGCAGCTTGGTTGTCCTGAGAAGAATTCGCACTCTGTGGGTGGAGAAGGATCTAGAAGCATTTGCGGTGCACGATGGAGGGGCCAGCTTCATCATACTCCTGTTTGGTGATCCACATCTGCTGGAACGTGGACAGAGAGGCCAGGATGGAGCCTCCAATCCACACGGAGTACTTGCGTTCAGGTGGAGCAATGATCTGTAAGACAAGAGCCATGGTGTCAGCATGCCCACCCACACCCCAGAGCCCACCTGCCTGGGAGAGTCACGGGCTGCTGCCCACCTTGATCTTCATCGTGCTGGGGGCCAGTGCTGTGATCTCCTTCTGCATGCGATCAGCAATCCCTGGGTACATGGTGGTGCCTCCAGACATGACGTTGTTGGCGTATAAGTCCTTTCTAATGTCGATATCGCACTTCATGATACTGTTGTAGGTGGTCTCATGGATGCCGGCAGACTCCATGCCTAGGGGCCAGGAGGAGGAGTATGAGTGGGCGCTTCATGGAGTAAGGGAAGTGAGGGGAGACTGCAGGGAACATCTGGTCAGGGAATTCTGGGCAGACCAACGCGCAGGGCTCACCAATGAAGGAAGGCTGGAAGAGAGTCTCTGGGCATCGGAAGCGCTCGTTGCCAATGGTGATGACCTGTCCATCTGGCAGCTCATAGCTCTTCTCCAGTGAGGAGGAGGAAGCGGCAGTTGCCATCTCGTTCTCAAAGTCCAAGGCCACATAGCACAGCTTCTCCTTGATGTCACGCACAATCTCACGCTCAGCTATGGGGGGACACGAGAAGGAACGATGCTCTCAGTTAGGTGTACCAGACTGCCAGCGATTAGCCCGCAGTGTGGTAAGCCCAGGGCGCTACGCACCTGTGGTCACGAAAGAGTAGCCACGCTCTGTAAGGATCTTCATTAGGTAGTCGGTGAGGTCGCGGCCGGCCAAGTCCAGGCGCATGATGGCATGTGGCAGGGCGTAACCCTCATAGATGGGCACATTGTGGGTGACACCATCGCCAGAGTCCAGCACAATACCTGCAGAGTGTAGGGAGACCAGAGTTGGAAGCAAAGTAGGAATGAAGAAATGAGCAGCAGGGGAGGCAACAGGTGCCAGTACCTCCACAGCCAAAGTAGGGTGAGGCTGGGGCGGCTGCAGGCTGGGATTCCTGGGCACTCACCAGTAGTACGGCCAGAAGCATACAGGGATAGCACAGCCTGGATGGCCACGTACATGGCAGGCACGTTGAAGGTCTCAAACATGATCTGGGTCATCTTCTCACGGTTGGCTTTAGGGTTGAGGGGGGCCTCAGTGAGCAAAGTGGGGTGCTCCTCAGGGGCCACACGCAGCTCATTGTAGAAAGTGTGGTGCCAGATCTTTTCCATATCATCCCAGTTGGTGATGATGCCGTGCTCAATGGGGTATTTCAGGGTCAGGATACCTCTCTTGCTCTGTGCCTCATCCCCAACATAGGAGTCTTTCTGCCCCATACCCACCATGACGCCCTGCAGAGTGGAGATATGATACAGCATTATCACCGCTCAGCTTGAGCAGGCCACACTAGACCCCAACCCACCTTTTTGATGGAAGTGGCAGCCTGACCTGATGACGGGGACGGCCCACGATGGAGGGAAACACGGCCCTGGGGGCATCATCCCCTGCAAAGCCTGCTTTCACCAGACCGGAACCATTATCGCACACAAGGGCAGTGGTCTCATCTTCATCACACATGGTGTCTGGTTTCTGCAAGGACAGAAAGGCCCACATATGAATGCAGGGGACTCAGTGGAAGCAAGGCCCAAATAGTCATACATTTTTCCCCTGGGGCTTGTGAGGGGACTCATTTGATCACCAGGCAATCCAAGAGCCATATTCCCTCCCTCCCCACTTGGTACCATTCAAACCACTCAAGAGAACTTCACCCTGACTTTGGTGTCCCTCTGCCTTCACTGCAGGCCTCCTAATGCAAGACTCCCTGCTCCCTCTGCCTCTGCCCTAGTGCTGAGGTAACGTCCCAGCTGCTTCCTTCTCCAGCACTAATGCCAGGGGAAGATGCGATCCCTGAGAAGAGCTTCATGGTCATCCAGAACACAGCGCCCCAATTCAGGACCCTACAACTATCCAGACACAAAACAGTCCACTTCTCCTTGACGTAACAGTCCACTTCTCCTTGACCTTGAGTTCAGGAGCAGGGCCCTAGCTACTCCTTGACTTTGGCCTTAGGTAGGGAAGAAATTGCCTCGGGGACTACCAGAACCAAACCTCTACCTGGGCACATGCTAGAGCTGGTAGAGCAGCTCAAAAGGGGCTAGGGATAAAATTGGAGGCATTTCCAAATCCAACTGTCTTTGTCTTTTCTTGAAAGAAGGTATAGCTCTGGGAACTGAGACTCTGCCTTTAGGTCAAGGGCTGATGGAGGGTCCTTTTGACTTCCCCAGCTCTCCAGACATCCCTCAGAGGGGTCTTGTCTTCCTATTGCCCTCCCCTCTCCCCAACACTCTCATTTTACCTGGGCGGTTGCCTACACCTGCTGTTGTGCTGCTCAACCCTAGTCCCGAGAGGGAAGCGAGGCTTGTCCGGGCGCTGTCCGCGGGGGGTGGCCGCTGTCATCCCTGCTCAGGTTTTATATAGCCCGAGGGCGCTCCTCGCAGCTCCACCCCGCAGGAATGTCGCTGCCCCGCTCGAGCCTTATTTGGGTGTGGGACATTGGACCCCCTGCCCGGCCCCGTTTTCGGCCTGGGTCCCCGCCTGGGTCCCACACTGACCAAAGAAGGAGCGGCTGGCGGGGGCCCAGGTGCGCGACCCAGCCGTATATGGAGCGTCGCGGATTGAGACCCGGGCTGGGGCGGGCGGTGGGGCCATGTGTCCCGGGGAGGGTGTGGCTGGGCCTAGCGCTCGGCTGCACCTGTCGGCACAGCCTCTTCCCCCTACTCTTTGCTGCTCCCCAGATTCTGAACTGATTCCCACATTTCAAGCTTCTCAGGGTTCTTGATGTAAGCATCCCCCCCCCCTACTCACACACACCCCCAACAGCCACATGCGGCTACAAGGTCAAAAAAATGTTGTCCCAGGATAGACTTAGAGAAGCTACCCAGCAGGGTCCTAGGCTGGGAGAAAGGTGACCCTCAAAACACCTCCCCAAAGATCTTCAGCTCTCCCTCCCCAGCAAAAGTTTGAGTCCAGAAGCCTGACCTGAGTCGGCCCCTACCCCCATCATAGATGGTGGGGTTGGCAGGAGGGCTCGCAGCTGTTGCTGGGGGTGGGGGAGACGAGTTGGGGAGGAGGGGAAGGGGAAGATGGCCACAGGAGGCGAGGGCGGGCCAGCAGGGCGGAGCAAGGGGTTGGGGCTCTTGGGGACAGGCCCAGTTGGGCCCTGGCAGCACTAGGTGCATTAACCCAAAGCACCCAGGGCTGCCTTCATGGCGGTGATGTGGTGTCACAGTGGAAATGGATTTGTGGAGTGTCCTTTTCTGAATCCAGGTTGGCACATCCCACTCACTCTGTCTCAGAAGAGACTCTCTACCGGGGCTTGCAGGACCAGGGTTACATGCTGTGTGACATGGAAGTAGACACAGGTGAGGTACTTGGGTGTAACTTAGTTGTCCTTTCCCCTCCGAAAGAAAACAAGGGGATTGCATCAAGAATGCCTGTTGCTTTTTTCCTTCTGAGAATTCTGAGAATGCCAACTCATCTTTATATTTAGAGTCATGCTTTGCCAAGCCCAGACTGCTTCCCATCTAGAGAGAGTGACCATCTAGCAGAGCTTGCTAAAGCAGTTCTATTTATATATTTGATCTATGGGGATATGCCTTTCATTTTTCTAGATGGATTTGGATCTACTTATGCTAAGGGGAGGGTCAGAGGAGGTAATTAAGCCTTTAGAATTTCTTGCCTTCCCAATCTGTCCCTGCCATCACACACACACACACACACACACACACACACACACACACACACACACACACACGCATGCACCAACAGTTTATCTCCTTGTACAAAGGACAAGGAGAAATAGTCCTTCGTAATGAACTCGATGACATGCCTTAAGGAGGTACATCAGTGGCATGGTATAAGCCAGAATGGAATAATTCATTTTTCTAATGTTCTTAAGTGCTCCCAAAATAACTGCAATTCACATTTGAATGGAATGAAACTGGCAACTGGGACAGGTGTGGATTCTCTTGAGGACAGATAAAAAAGCTCATGTAGCTTTCTTCTGTAGACACAGCACAGGCAACTCTTCCTAAAATGGATCAAAGACCGTTTTTAAAGTTTAGCTAGTGGTCTGGAGCAATAGCACAGCGGGTAGAGTGGTTGCCTTGCATGCGGCTGACCCTGCCGTTCCATGTGGTTCCCCAAACTTGCCAGGAATAATTTCTGAGCACAGAGCCATGAGTAACCTCTGGGTGCAGCCAGGTGTAGCCCCAAACCAAAAACCACAAAAGCTAGGTTAGCTAGTATGAAACAAGCTGGTACGATAGACAGTATAGCAGGTAGGTGTTTGTCTTGCATGTAGCTGACCAAGATTGGATCCTCAGTACACTATATGGTTCCCTGAAACTTCCAAGACTGATCCCTGAGTACAGACATCTGCTGGGTGTGACTCCAAAACAATCCCTTCTCCAAATCTATTATGGTTTTATATTGATATTTCAATTATTTTAGAGAATGAGTCAATAATGAACAGAAACCACATTTCATTTTATTGGGGGAAGGTGGTTCATATAGTGACATACAAAGCTATTTTTACTTTGGACATATGTATAAAATGCCCAAACGGGTCAAAACCACTGCAATATAGCACTTGCCTGGCACTATAAAGAGAAATTATATTGGTGGAACTAAACTAATTTTTTTTTAGTTATTATCTTTAAAACATACGAATGTGTTCAACTACTACAGAGTAAAGAGTCATGTCATCGGGCTTCCTTCTATTTGAATCATGGAAGGAAACCAGCAGTCTCCAATGTAGCCTAGACAGCACACCTGCCTTCCAAACTAGCTCCAGGAAACTTCTGGGAAAACTTGACTCAGAACACACAGTGAAAAACAAATGGGACATATCTTTTCAAGTTTTTCTGGTGTTTTTTTTTTTTTGTTTGTTTGATTGATTTTGTTTTTTTGTTTGTTTTTTTGGGTCACACCCAGCAGTGCTCAGGGATTACTCCTGGCTCTATGCTCAGAAATCGCTCCTGGCTGGCTCAGGGGACTATATGGGATGCTGGATTTGAACCTCCATGCTATCTCTTCAACCCCTCAAATTTTTGTTTAAAAAAAAAATTCCCAGGCCCGGAGAGATAGCACAGCGGCGTTTGCCTTGCAAGCAGCCAATCCAGGACCAAAGGTGGTTGGTTCGAATCCCGGTGTCCCATATGGTCCCCCGTGCCTGCCAGGAGCTATTTCTGAGCAGATAGCCAGGAGTAACCCCTGAGCACCGCCGGGTGTGGCCCAAAAAAACAAAACCAAAAAAAAAAAATTCCCAAAACCCAGATACCCAAAAAGAATACCAGAAGCTTTCACATCACTAAAAATTCCTGTAATTTTTTGATCCTGTATTTACTGTTTTGCCAATAACCCATTTACTATCAAAAACATTTTCCTAGGGGCCGGGCAGTGGCGCTGGAGGTAAGGTGCCTGCCTTGCCTGCGCTAGCCTAGGACGGACTGCGGTTCGATCCCCCGGTGTCCCATATGGTCCCCCAAGAAGCCAGGAGCAACTTCTGAGCGCATAGCCAGGAGTAACCCCTGAGCGTCACAGGGTGTGGCCCAAAAAACAAAACAAAACAAAAAAAACAAAAAAAAAATTTTCCTGTTTTATTTAATCAAGATTACTAGCTGTGACTTTCACAGTAGCATTCAAAGAGCAGGAGAAAAAAACTCATAATAATTTTTTTCCTGGGAGGGATAGCACAGAGGTAGAGTGTTTGCCTTGCACACGGCAGACCCAGGATGAACCTGGGTTTGATTCCTGGCATCCCATATGGTCCCTAGCCAGGAGTGATTTCTGAGTGCAGAGCCAGTAGTAATCACTGAACGCCATTGGGTGTGGTCTAAAGACCAAGAAATATTTTTTCTTTTCTTAGTAATAAGTAATAAAATATAAGGAGATCTAAAAGAAAAACCAAAGTATTCTCACATAGCACCCCTAAAATTTGTCATTATCAATAGTTAGTTTTAAAAAAATCATCAATAATTCATTGAAAAAAGTTCTCTAAAACTATTTTATTTAGAAAGAAAATTGTTTAAAATTTTATACCTTGGGACTGGACTTTTAGTGCAAATGGTTAGTTGCTCAGGGCCTTAAATTTGATCACCACTACAATGCCAGGCAGTACAGCATTCCTAGGGATGACCCCTGTAACAAGGGAATAAAAAAACAAAACAAAACAAACAAACAAACCAATTTAGGCCTAATTTCTCCATTAAAATAACAAAAAAACCCAATAATTTTGGTACTATGAAAAAAATAAAGGTAGAAGAAAGTGTTTCCTCCCTTTTAACAAAACAACTGAGATGGAAAGGTAAAGCTCACCAGGCAAAACACACACACATGAATGTACATTCATGTACAGGTTGGGTTTGGTCTCTACTATAGCCTGGACCCCTAAGTTCCACCTAGAGGGGCCCCGAGCCCTGGAGAATAGTAAGAGTTGTCCCTCAAACAAAAGAGAATTATATTACATTGTGTGAGTGATAATTTCATATTCACATAATTGAT
The DNA here is from genome assembly GCF_024139225.1 of Suncus etruscus. Taxonomy (NCBI): domain Eukaryota; kingdom Metazoa; phylum Chordata; class Mammalia; order Eulipotyphla; family Soricidae; genus Suncus; species Suncus etruscus. The sequence continues at coordinate 51,105,158 of NC_064854.1, read as the reverse complement.
GGGTCATTGGAGGATCAGCTTTCCTGTGGGTAGGGATAATTAGTCTCATGGCAGTATATGAAGGTGACAATTATTTCAAGTCTATGTAAAACCAAAGTCTTGTTTCTTAACATGAACATTCAGTAATTTGACATACCACCTGGCAAACTTCTCTCCCTAGCTTCTCTTCATACCCTCAATGTTTCCAACATAAGCTGCAAATAGGAAAAACAAGCAAACAAAAAATAAACAATCTAATTCCCTTTATCAATTTAAACAGTTTTTGTTTTTTTTTTGTTTTTTGTTTTTTGTGGTTTTTGGGTCACACCCGGCAGTGCTCAGGGATTACTCCTGGCTCCATGCTCAGAAATTGCTCCTGGCAGGCATGGGGGACCATATAGGATGCCAGGATTCGAACCAATGACCTTCTGCATGAAAGGCAAATGCCTTACCTCCATGCTATCTTTCCAGTCCCAGTTCTTTTTTTTTTTTAAACTAAACATTAATATGTAGGAACAGGGTTTGGTGCTGGAGCTTCAGGATTAACTGCAGACAAGGGCTGAGGTTCTGAAGGAACACTGACATTAGGCTTAACTGGACTAGAAATACTTGATATATATTTTTTATTTTTTTCAATTTAAACAGTCTATTAGTGGATTTTCTTGGGGGACCATACCTGGCAGTCCTCAGGGCTTATTGCTGGCTTTCCTCAACTTATAGGGGTTGAAGAGACACAACTGACCCGGGTTCTATCTCCAGTGTACTCCTGTGCAGGAGTAATTCCTGAGTATTCGAATAGCCAGGGCATTACTCAGTGTGGCCCCAAAACAAAAACAACAAAGGAGTACTGGGGGTGGGAATAGAGAAGTGGGGTTTGGGGTGAGGAGAAGTAAAGTGAGAATATCGTATGTGGTGGCAGGAATAGAACTGAAGTTGGCTATGAATAGGGCACGCATCAAAACTCCTATACTATTTCTCTGGCCCTATTTAACCAATACTCAAAATAGTTTGAAATGCCGAATTTCAAACCTCAAAGCGTAGACATGAGTAGGTGGTGGCAGGAGGGGAAAAGAACTTTCCTCTTATCCCAGAAGGGAAAGAGGAAGGGGCCTTATTTTATAAATCTGTGCTGACTGCCAGCACAGATACACCAGAGTCTACCTCTGACCTACTAGGCCTCACGTCTAACAGGTGACTAGGCAAGTGCAGGTATGATATAAAAAGTGAGACCAACAAAAGCAGCTCATACCCCAAAATGCTCTCCTCTCCAACACTCCAACTCGAGAGAACCTATTACTTTCACTCTCAATAAGGTTTGCTTTGGCATTTAAATTTTATTAAACTAATATCTTTAAGTACCATGATCACAAACATGTTGTAGTGGGTTTCAGTTATAAAAAAGAACACCCCTCCTTCACCAGTGCAACATTCCTACCACCAAATGCCCCCCATATCCCTCCTCCTTCACTCTTGCTTGTTTTTGAAACAGGCTTTCTATTTCTCTCACTCACTACCATTGTCATGATAGTTGTCAGTATAGTTATTCTCTAATTGAACTCACCACTCTTTGTAGTAAGCTTCTTATTGTGGGCCAGTCCTTCCAGCCCTCATCTCTATTATCCCTGTGTATTATTACAATAATGCCTGTTATTTTTCTTAAATCCCGTAGATGAGTAAGACTATTCTGTCTCTCTCCCTCTGACTTGTTTCATCCAGCATAATAGTTTCTGTGTCCGTCCATGTATAAGAAAGTTTCATGACTTCATTTTTTCTGATGGCTGCATAGTATCCCATTGTGTATCTATATGGTTTTTTTGTTTTGTTTTGTTTTATTAACTTTTTTTTTGGGGGGGGGGCACACCCAGTGACGCTCAGGGGTTACTCCTGGCTATACATTCAGGAATTGCTCCTGGCTTGGGGGACCATACGGGACACGGGGGGATCAAACCACAGTCCGTCCTAAGTTAGCACATGCAAAGCAAATGCCCTACCACTTGCACCACCACTCTGGCCCCTATATACCAGTTTCTTTAGCCATTCATTTGTTGTCAGGCATCTCAGTGGTTTCCAGATTCTGACTACTGTAAATAGCACTGCAATGAATATAGGTGTGAGAAAGACATTTTTATATTGTACTTTTGTGTTCCTAGGGTATATCCCTAGGAGTAGTATTGCTGGATCATTTGGGAGCTTAATTTCTAGTTTTTTGAGGAATTTCATGTTTTCTTTAAAAGCTGGACTAGGGCTGGAGAGACAGCATGGAGGTAGAGTGTTTGCCTTGCATGCAGGACGGTGGTTCGAATCCCAGCATCCCATATGGTCCCCCGAGGCTGCCAGGAACGATTTCTGAGTGCAGAGCCAGGAGTAACCCCTGAACACTGCTGGGTGTGACCCCAAAACAAACAAATAAACTAAAAAAGCTGGACTAGATGACATTCCCACCAGCAGTGAATGAGAGTTGCTTTCTTCCCATATCCCCACCAGCACTGATCTGTTCTTTGTGACGTGTGCCATTCTCTGTGGCATGAGATGGACCTCATTATTGTTTTGATTTGCATGTCCCTGATTAGTTATGTGAAGCATTTTTCATGTGTCTTTTAGCCATTTGTAGTTCTTCTCTGAGGAACTGTCTGTCCATTTCTTCTCCCCATATTTTGATGGGGTTAGTTTTTTAATTTTCTCTTTTGTATGTGTGTTTGTTTTTGGGCCACACCCATTCACGCTTAGGAGTTACACCTGGCTATGCACTCAGAAATCGCTCCTGGCTTGGGGGACCTTATGGGAAGCTGGGCGCTTGCAAGGCAGACGCCTTACCTCTAGCATCAACGCTCCAGCTCCAGATGTTTGTTTTTTTGGGTTTTTTTTTTTTTTTTTTTGGTTTTTGTATCACACCCAGAAGCGTTCAGGGGTTACTGCTGGCTCTACGCTCAGAAATCGCTCCTAGGAGGCTCCTGGGAACCATATGGGATGCTGGGATTCGAACCACCAAGGCAAACACGCTACCTCTATGCTATCTTTCCGGCCCTATTTTTTTTTTTTTTAAGTTTTGTCAGTACCTTGTATATTTTCGATATTAGCCCCTTATCTGATGGGTATTGAGTGAATAGTTTCTCCGATTCTGTGGGTGGCTTTTGTATCTTAGTCACTATTTCCTTTGAGGTGCAGATACTTCTCAGCTTAATATAGTCCCATCTGTTTATCTCCACTTCCACTTATTTGGATAGTGAGGTTTCCTCCCTGACGAAGTCTTTGGTCTCAATGTCATGGAGTGTTTTCCCTATGTTTTCTTCTATATACCTTATGGTTGTGGGTCTGATATGAAGGTCTTTAATCTGCGTGGTTTTTTTTGGTTTTGAATTTTGGGCCACACCTAGCGGTGCTCAGGGGTTACTCCTGGCAGGCTTGGGACAATATGGGATAAGGGGAATCAAATTCAGGCTCGTTCTGGGTTGGCAACGTGCAAGGCAAATGCCCTACCACTGTTCTATCTCTACAGCTGTCTTTAATCCATTTGGATTTGAACTTTGTGCATGGTGTTAGATGGAGGTCTGCATTCACTTTTTTGCATGTGGCTGATCAGTTGTCCCAACACCACCTGTTGAAGAGGCTTTTCTTGTTCCATTTTGCAGGATTTCTTTAAATGTCCATTTCTTCTCTCATTATTTATAAGAAGGTATGTTAATTTTGTTGCCTGCCATTTTGCTGTACAAATTTACTGTTTCTAGAAGCTTTTTGGTAGAGTCTTTAAAGGTTTTTCTAAATATAGTATCGTGTCATCTACAAACAGTGAGAGCTTGACTTCTTCCTTTCCTATCTGGATGTTCTTGATATCTTTTTCTTACCTGACTGCTATGGCAAGTACTTCCAATACTATGTTGAATAGGAGTGGTGAGAGAGGGTGGCATTTAAATTCTTTTTTTTTTTTTTGGTTTTTGGGCCATACCCGGTAACGCTCAGGGGTTACTCCTGGCTATGCGCTCAGAAGTCGCTCCTGGCTGGGGGACCATATGGGACGCCGGGGGATGGAACCGCGGTCCGTCTCCTAGGCTAGCGCAGGTAAGGCAGGCACCTTACCTCCAGCGCCACCGCCCGGCCCCCGGCATTTAAATTCTTAAGAATGTTTCTTTTGGGGGGGGGGGTGGAGAGATAACATGGAGGTAAGATGTTTGCCTTGCATGCAGAAGGATGGTGGTTCAAATCCCGGCATACCATATGATCCCCCAAGCCTGCCAGAAGTGATTTCTGAGCTCATGGCCAGAAGTAACCCCTGAGCACTGCTGGGTGTGACCCAAAAACCAAAAAAAAAAAAAAAAAAAAAAAAGAAAAGAAAATAGAATGTTTCTTTAGGAAGAACTAAGCACCAAATGGGTCATGGTAATAGAAAGAAGAAGGCAGATGGCTGTACTTTGTGAAATCAATAAATAGACTCTTATTTGACCTCTTTAGCTGTAAAGCAAGTTTATAGAGCTTTCCATGCCACTTCTAACATTGGTCAGAACAAAACAAGTATTTAAGGTTTCTGCTTGTTTTGTTTTTGGACCATACCCAGAGAGGCACAGGGATTACTCCCATCTCTTCCCTCAGAGATCACTCCTGTGGATGTTTGGGTACACAGGGGACTATAAGATACTGAGAATCAAACCCTGGTCATATGCAAGACACTGTATATATCCATTGTACTATTATTGTGTAAATCACCCCAGAACTATAGATGAATTCCCACCCATCTAACACTTGTATTACTATTATTTATTACTATAAACCTATGTGGTAATTTACAATAGTTTAGAAAGTCACACAAATGCCTTATTTACTAAAATATTTTTATTAACATTATAGAGACCAGAATGATAGCATAGTGGGAAGGGTCCTTGCCAACCTGGGTTTGATCCCCAACATCCAATATGCCCCCCAACCCAGGAGTAATTTCTGAGCACACAGCCAAGTGTAAACCCTGAGCACTGCCAGATGTGGCCCCCCAAAATAAAAAATAAATAAAACAGAAAAAACATTATATGAAATTTTTTAAAACTTTTTTAAATTTATTGATTAGTTTTTGGGACACATCCAGTGGCGCTCAGGGGTCACTCCTGGCTCTGTACTCAGAAATTGCCCCTGGTAGGCTGGGGGGTCATATGGGATGCCAGGTATAGAACTGGGTCCCTCCCAAGTTGTCAAGTGCAAGGCAAACGCCCTACCACTGTGCTATCTCTTCGGGCCCTATATAAAATTTTTCAAAATTCTCAATGCCATGAAATTAGGCCCACAATTTTATTCCTTATATTCTAATAGAAGTTAGCAAGGTCTGGCTTTTTTAATTTTTTTCTGGTGATAGTGAGGGTTGTCCTCCCTAGCAGATTGCAATTTTCAGTTAATCAGGGTATCAGTTTAACATAAAGACCCAAGGAAGCAATGCAGTTCAACTCCGGTAGTGTCAAGAATACCTGCCATGCTCATTACAAATCAGCAATGCTATGGGGTCCATATGGAAATAGAACCTGTACTCAGCCATTAAATAAATTCTTTTGTTTTTTGTTTGTTTAGATTTTGAGCCACACCCGGTGATGCTCAGGGATTACTCCTGGCTATGTGCTCAGAAATCGCTCCTGGTTTGGGGGGACCCTATGGGACGCCGGGATTCAAACCATGGTCCGTCCTAGGCTAGCAGTGCAAGGCAGATGCCCTACCGCTTGCGCCACTGCTCCGGTCCCTAAATAAATAAATTCTATTAAATCTAACCAAAAGATATCAAATGTCACAAATGTCACATAAATTCAGAGAGACTGTCTTGTCATTTTTAGGGGCTGGACATTAGTATAGTGGGAAGGGCCCTTGCTTTGCATGTGACTGACTTAGGTTTGATGTCTAGCATCACATATGGTCCTCTGAGTCCATCAGGAGTGCAGAGCAAGGAGTCAGCCCTGAGCACCACTCCTATGGGACTACTCCTAAAAATAACAAATAAATAGAAAAGATATTAAGTGGCCAGACAAAGAGAGGGACTCTAGATGGAAAGACAGATACTAAATTAAAGTGTTATTGTATAAAACTAACCCCCAGTTAAAAATAAAAAGGAAAAATACCTTATAACTAAAGAAACCAAAACTCTAACTACATAACCTGAAGTAACTTCCAAACAATAAAAACTCTCATCACATGTCATAACAAAACTGTACAAATGTAAACAAATCTTTATAAGGGTCTGCTTACATAGATTTTCAGGAAAAGTTACATTTGCCCTTGAACATAATATTCATAATTAGCTTTCAAAACAAATTCAAAGTAAGGATTAGATTTTAAGCTCCCAAGCTGATCTGCTTGTAGTAGGTCTTTCACCTCTGGCAAGTATTCACTCAGCTGTATGCCTAGAAATAAAAACAAATAGTTATTTTATTTTCAGGTAATTTCAAAAATTAAATGACTGAGGATTAAAAACATTCAATTAACAAAAACATTAAATTAAACAACTGAAGATTAAAAATATCTCTCTCTGCTACTAGGAAATATTTCGCTCTAAATTCCTTCTATTTGTCCAACATACTTCAAAGTAAAAATATGACATTCTTTTCTTGCTTGACTGTTTTTCCCCCTAGTCGTCAAAACAGCCAAGTCTTTAAAGAGGATCTGAAGTATTTTCATATTTCTCTAGTCTGTCTCTTCTTCAATGTATTAAAGTAATCAATCACTTTGAAAATAAGTTTTTCATGTAATTACATATTCACTGATTTGGAAAATAATTTAGTATACTGTCATGAAAACTACCTCAAAATGTTATTGAAATTTAAATATAATCAGGTTGGTCAGGAATCATTTCTTGGGCTGAAGAGACAGTTCCAAGGTCTGGGGAGCATGCAGAAGCCCCAAGATGATGGTCCTTGGTCCACTGAGTACCATCTGCTAGAGCCTATGAAATATATAGTACTTTCTGTGTATTTCTTTTTTGTTTTTGGTTTTTGGGCCACACCCAGTGATGCTCAGGGGTTACTCCTGGCTATGTGTTCAGATGTTGCTCCTGGCTTGGGGGACCATATGGGACACCGGGGGATCGAACCGCGGTCCGTCCAAGGTTAGCACAGGCAAGCCAGGCACCTTACCTCTAGCGCCACCGCCCGGTCCCATTTCTGTGTATTTCTACCGTGAGAACCCATCTTTTGAAAAAAATTTATTAATATGTATGCTTCAAAAATATATCCTCATTCGTGTATTTTTATTCATAATAGCCTCTACAAGTTTTGTTCTATCATATGTGATAAATTTTTAAACTGACTTTCCATCTATGATTCACAATCTAAGAATAGTAAAGATTGAATTGAATAACTAGGCATGATTCAGTTCTACAAGCATTTGGGGGGAGGGTAGTCTATATCAGGTGGCAATTAGGAATGGGACTTAGACAACTACTTTAATGACCCATTGTGAAATATAATAATTTTTACAATATTTCTTTTTATTAAAGTATTTTTCAATAATTCCATTACCTTTTTTTATAATTAGCAATATAAGATACATTATTTTGTATGTAAGGGTATAGGTGTGAGGGGTAGGTAGAAAATGGACAATAGAGGAATGAACATCACACTGGATTGAAGCAGGAGCATTGACTACCCAAAACAACTATATTCTGAACAACTTTGAATTTTGTGAAAGTGTAGTTTGTTCTCTAAGCCTGGCTGGCCATGAATATCAGCTCTTTTAAAATTTTTAGTCTTCACCAGAATTAACTGAAAAATCAAAGGAAATTATTATTATAAGTAAAATCACTATATTTATTTAGATTCCTTGTCTGTCTTAGATCAGCATGAAGACTCTGTCCATTGCAGTCAACTCATGATCCATGTAGACCAGGGGTCTCAAACTCAATTTACCTGGGGGCCGCAGGAGGCAAAGTCGGGGTGAGGCAGGGCCACATAAGGAATTTTGCTTACCGAATATTCACAATAAAAAATCGCATTAGTAAGAAAAAAATCGTAAAAAATCGCATTAAACATTTGCAATACCCCGAACATACTGCTCAGGGTATGCAAATGTTTAATGCGATTTTTTTCTTACTAATGCGATTTTTATTGCGATTATTCAGTAAGTGAATAATTGCAAATACTGTGATATTTGAAGGCCAGCTGTGGGCCACAAAATGTTGTACGGTGGGCCACAAACATTCTGCGGGCTGCAAGTTTGAGACCCCTGATGTAGATGAAGACTTCACCTTGAAACATTTTCCCCCAATTGAAGGAGGAATAAGGGTACTTTTAAAAGAAATCTAATTCTGATTATATTCTTAAATTGGGGGAGGAATACTAGGGATCAAACCCAGTACTTGAAGCATGAAAGGCATGTGATCTACCATTGAACCACACCCCCCAGTCTGCTTAACATTTAGTTTTTAAACATTAAGAATGCTTCATCTTAAACCACCTGCAACCAAGGATCTGTCAATCACCTCAGTGATTTCTAAAATTAAAATACTTACCATCTTTTATAAGTTTCTGTAAGATTTTCACAAATATGCTGTCTTTAGATACTTCGATTGGATCATCTTTACCATCTGAACTGGACCAGCTAGAAAAAAAAGTCACTATTATGCGAAAATTAAATCATGGATATAAGAAAATAAATGACCATTGCTGTTGTGGCTTTGTTTTCAAGAATCTTTTTTTTTTTTGGTTTTTGGTTTTTGGCAGTGCTCAGAGGTTACTCCTGGCTCCACGCTCAGAAATCACTCCTGGCAGGCATGGGGGACCATATGGGATTTGAACTTCTGCATGAAAGGCAAACGCCTTACCTCCATACTATCTCTCCAGCCTATAAATGGAGAATTTTGAATTTTGTTTCAAATTATTATTTCTGGACCACATCATGCTACCTTTACAGAGATTGTTCTGGGATCCAAGTTGGTGTGTGGAAGGGAGATGGGGAGCATTCCAAGCATAGCTCAGGGGACCATGTGGTGCTCAGGATTGAGGCTGGGCTCGTAGCATATATAATTTGCCTTCTAGCCCTTTAGCCCTTTAAGTTATTTCCAAATTAAATAAGAGCATTAACTATTATTTAGTTTCTATATTAGAAGTAAGATGACTTTATCAGATAAATATGTGATGTCAAAAACCAGTAAGGTTATCTTTCCCAAGAAAATTTCATAAATAATTAATCTAAGACCCCAGAGTATATTCATTCTGCATTATGTAGGTAGTAAAAACAATATTACAACATACACTCTTTATGAAAATAAAATGGCAACAAAAATTGTATCCAATTAAGATGCTCTATTACTGAGAAACAGACAGAACCATAGCTTTGTAAAAAATATTATTATGTCCTCCATAACAACTTAAAGCTATTTTCATTTCCATTACTTTTGGAGATACCAGAGATGAATCCCAAGGCATTCTCACACTTGCAGGGGAGGGGGCATGTTGTACCAGATACTTAAAAAAATTTTTTTACAAAGTTAAGACTGGGAATTCCAGTGAAATGACAATATGCTTTTTCTGACTGAAAAGGAAAATCAAGAATTGAAGTAAAATTTAACAGTTTTATCTATGAGAAAGAAATACTTCAGTAAAAATAGTCTATTTTTCAACATTACAGGAAAAGGGAGAATAGGGAATAGGACAGAATTTTAGCAACCAAGTCATGTTTGCTTTAAAATTTTTTTCCTGCAGTTCATCCACACAGTACAACTGATTTTCCTTTTAAAAATCTTAATCTTGGGTCCGGAGAGATAGCACAGCGGCGTTTGCCTTGCAAGCAGCCGATCCAGGACCAAAGGTGGTTGGTTCGAATCCCGGTGTCCCATATGGTCCCCAGTGCCTGCCAGGAGCTATTTCTGAGCAGACAGCCAAGAGTAACCCCTGAGCACTGTCGGGTGTGATCCAAAAACAAAAACAAAAACAAACAAAAAAAAAATCTTAATCTTGGAGCTGGCGAGGTGGCGCTAGAGGTAAGGTGTCTGTCTTGCAAGCACTAATCTTAACACTGCCATTTCTGTGAATGGAGGTTCTGCTATGCTGAAAGTAGGGAACAGTAAAAGATTCAATAGGAAAAAGACACTGATTTTCAAATTCAAATAATAATTCGGGGGGGGGGTGCACAGGGTAGGGTTGGACTACATTGAGAAGAGCTCAGGAGCACCTGGCAGTTCTCAAACCATATACAGTGCTGAGACTCAAACGCAGATTGCCAGCAAGGCAGAAGCCTTAATCCCTGTTCTACAATTCTCCAGCCCTTTTTATTTAAAAATAAATGTTGTTTGTTTGACAAAACTTCTGTGAAAATAGGAAAAAAAATATTATTTCCATGTAACTAATATCTAACTCAGTGTAATTTTTTTTTTTTTTTTTTTTGGTTTTTCAGGCCACACCCGTTTGATGCTCAGGGGTTACTCCTGGCTAAGCACTCAGAAATTGCCCCTGGCTTGGGGGGACCATATGGGACGCTGGGGGATCGAACCACGGTCCTTCCTTGGCTAGCGCTTGCAAGGCAGACACCTTCCCTCTAGTGCCACCTCGCTGGCCCCTCAATGTAATTTCTTAACCTTTTGCTGGTTATGGTCCCCTTTTGATCTTATTTTCTTCTTGTGGCCCCACTATTTGATTTTCACTCATGGCCCCTTTGGAATACCTGGGGACATGGTCCACTAGAAACACTACAAAAGTGGTCTAAATTTTAAAATAGAGATTCCTCCTTTCAGTGTTCTTAAACCTGTAAGCTATTCTTTTCATTACTGAATGAAAAATTAAGATTACTAATGTATGGGCTCGGAGAGATAGCACAGCGGCGTTTGCCTTGCAAGCAGCCAATCCAGGACCAAAGGTGGTTGGTTCAAATCCCGGTGTCCCATATGGTCCCCCATGCCTGCCAGGAGCTATTTCTGAGCAGACAGCCAGGAGTAACCCCTGAGCATCGCCGGGTGTGGCCCAAAAACAAAAAACAAAAAACAAAAAAAACAAAAACAAAAAAAAAGATTACTAATGTAACCATTAACATTTTTATAATGTTATCATCAAGTAGACTAAAAAAAACCCCACAATTTATAAATATAATCTACCCCAAAAGTCTTTTTTCAAAATGACATCTTCCATTCATGCTATGAATACTTACTTATCTCGCTGAAGAGCTTTGTAAAGAATTTCCAGCTTTAGATCATTTACATTTACATCTTCCTCCTTCATGGCAAAATAAACAAATTCTTGTTAATACTGATTTTTAAAAATAGCATGCTGTGCTCATTATGTCAACTCTTCAATTCTGCATTTTTTTTTTTTTTATATATTTTGGCCCTCAATTGGCCTTTTTATTTGTTTTGGTTTATGGGTCACATTGGGCGGCACTCAGGAATTGCTCCTGGCAGGCTCTGGGGACCATATGGAATGCCAGGATTCAAACCATCATGTGTCCTGGATTGGTTGCGTGCAAGGCAAACACCCTACCACTGTACTATGTCTTCACCTCCTCCACAATTGGCTTTTAAGCATTGTACTTTTCATATTTTTCATCCCTCAAAGATGGAGGGAAATGTCTGTGCATCTTATGGAACAAATGCCACCTGGAACTGAAGCCTGAGTGCAGGGGAGGAGAGCATATACTAACCACTTGACATCTGCAGTGTTACATCTGCCCCCTTTATTGCGCAGACATACCACATAGTACAAGCAATCAGATTAATGCACTTTCACCGTCACATATAGAACTTTCATTTAATACTATTTGATCACTGCTGTAACTTTATTTGTTTTACATGAACAAAAAAGTATTTTAAAAAATATTTTTTAATTTTCTGGTAAATATTTTTAACAAGCTGTGGACCAGCATATTGTAAATATACTTCAGCCTCGCAGGCTGGTTGTTCCCATTGCACCATTTGCTTTAGAATTTTTTTTTTTCTTGTTTTCCTTGTCTAAAAACTATGGTCACGTTTGTCTGATAGAGTGAAAAAATATGGTACTTAGTCTTGCTCGTGGCCCATATAGGCTAGATCCTCAGTAGCATATATAATACAGTAGGAGGGATCCCAGAAAACTGCCAGGTGGGCTTACTCATACTCCAACAAAACAAAACACCAATTAAAACCTTCCTTTCTTTGGGAACCTGGGGACCAAGAATGAATTGCATCTTGGGCCCTGCAGTGCACAAGTTCAACCAAGGCTACCCCAGTGATGCTCAAATGTCTCCAGGGCCATGTCTGGTAATGCTTGAGTTGCCACACAGTCCTGGGGATTGAGCACAGCTTAGGCATGCCCATGTACTATTGCACATACCCCAAATTACTTTTAAAAACATTAGTACTCAAAAATCAGTAATTTTTAAATTTGCAATTATTCTGTAGTAATCTGATTTCAGATTACCCTAAGAGAGCTAAGATTGTTTATTTGAAATGAAGTAGACCTGGGGCCAGTTAATGGTTTAACAGGAAGAGAGCCAGTATCAAGTCTTGAGTACTACTGGTATAGGCCCAACAGAGGGGAGGGTAGGGGAGGGAAGAAACTATAAAGTAGCAGTAGTTTATAATAATTATTTACATCAGTATTTTGAATTCCTAACATTATGCTAATTACCAGAAGCCAGTTTCCCTCTATCACCAAATAAACTGAATTCTTTAATCCAATTTACCCTTACCAGATAGTTCAGAAATCCTAACTCTATGGTATGGGTAAATAATGAAAAGGTAACAAAGTAATTTTAAGGTAATTTAATTTAAAGACAATTTAAAAAATAATTTAAAGATAAACCATTATTTAAAAAAATCTACTGAAGTGCTTTTTTTTTTTTTTCTTTCATGTATTTTTGTTTTGAGATCATACTGAGGGCTATTCCTGGTAATTCCAGGGAGTGGTGTGATATCAAAGATCAAACCAAGGCCTCCCACATGCAAAGCATGTGCTCCAACCTATTGTGTTCTCTGCCGTATTGCATACCAAACTTTTTTCTAAGAGAGGGATATGCTTAAGGCTTACTCATGGCTCTGTGCTCAGAGATCACTCCTGGTAGTGCTCAAAGGACTATATACCGGAGACAGATCCAGGGCCAACCAAATGCAAGGAAAGGACCTTGTGCCCTGTCTTACCTCTCCAGACCCCACACTACTTCTAATTATAGGGTCAACACAGAACATTTTATAATAACCTTTTCTCACCCCTCAGAAGGCAGAGAAATAGATTCTTCTTGGTGAATGTAATGAAGAAAAACTGATAAAGCAGGGATAAGAGAAAGACATAGTACAAGCAAGAAAGGTGCTTGCTTTGCATGTATACAATCTAGGTTTGACACCCAGCACCCCATATCACCACAAGCCTACCAGGAGTGATCCTGAGCACTGAGCACTGGTTGTGGCACAAAGAACCAAAATAACAGGGGTTAAGGAGATAGCTTATTGAGCTGGAAGCTTTGCATGCTAGAAGCCCAGGTTTAATCCTTGGCACTACATAGTCCCCTGATCATTACCTAGGATTGGGCCACACCCAATCCTACCCACCCCTTTCCCTACTGATATAACAGAAGCAATCATAGTTAATAAAGAACAGAGAAAGAAAATACCTTGAGACTTTGAAATGAAACATAGGCATTGGAGGGTTGGGTGGTGGTGCCTGGGATCAAATCCAGTGCCTCAATAGATGTGAAGCACTGAGCTATATACCCCAGCATAAAAAACAACCTTCTGTGTATATGAAATCAAAGAACTATCAGGAAGTGATATCTCGAATTATTCTAAAGAGCTGTATTTATTCCATGAATTAGTAGTAACTGAGCCAGATACTTTTAAATCAAAATATTGTGTTCAGTTCTACTAAAAGTGATGTGTGAATTAGAAATTTTTTTTTTTGGGGGGGGGTCCACACCCGGCAGTGCTCAGGGGTTCTTCCTGGCTCTACGTTCAGAAATCGCTCCTGGCAGGCTCGGGGCAATATGGGATGCCGGGATTCGAACCACCGTCTTTCTGCGTGCAAGGCAAATGCCATATCTTCATGCTATCTCTCCGGACCCTAGAATAATTACTGAGATCAAACGATTGTACTTACTTCATCAATATATTCCAGTAAATCCAAAGCTTTCTTGAAATCATATTCATTAGCTCTTCTGTTTTCTTCACAGATATATAGCTATGACAAATTTTTAAAAAAGTAAAAGATTATACAACCAGCTAAGAGAAACTTACAAGAACAGAGTCTTAATATCTTTCAAGTAAGTTGTAGCATTTTTTTTTTTTTTTTTGGTTTTTGGGTCACACCCAGCAGCACTCAAGGGTTACTTCTGGCTCTATGCTCAGAAATCGTTCCTGGCAGGCTCAGGGGACCATATGGGATGCTGGGATTCGAACCACCATCCTTCTGTATGCAAAACGAACGCCCTATCTCTCCAGCCCCAGTTGTAGCTATTTTTTGTTTTGTTTTGTTTTTCGGGTCACACCCGTTTGATGCTCAGGGGTTACGCCTGGCTAAGTGCTCAGAAATTGCCCCTGGCTTGGGGGGACCATATGGGATGCTGGGGGATCGAACCGCAGTCCTTCTGTGGCTAGCGCTTGCAAGGCAGACACCTTACCTCTAGCGCCACCTCAACGGCCCCTGTTGTAGCTATTTTTATAGTAAAAAAATGTAGTCATAGTTTTAAATCTGCCTCACAGTCAGCTCTTAAAAACATGTTTGTTAGTCTGAAAGAAATAGCACAGGAGGGGCCCGGAGAGATAGCACAGCGGCGTTTGCCTTGCAAGCAGCCGATCCAGGGCCAAAGGTGGTTGGTTCGAATCCTGGTGTCCCATATGGACCCCCGTGTCTGCCAGGAGCTATTTCTGAGCAGACAGCCAGGAGTAACCCCTGAGCAACGCCGGGTGTGGCCCAAAAACCAAAAAAAAAAAAAAAAAAGAAATAGCACAGGAAAAGCTGTTTCTGTAGCAAAACTGATTTGATTCCAGGCTGTTCATGGTCCCAGAGTAAGCAGAGAGCCATAGGAAACTCCTAAGTGAATTTCCAGGTGAGATCTCCCAGTCTCCCTGACCCCCCCAAATTATAAACAAAAATTTTATATTCAATCATAATTTTTGTTATTAATTTTTTGGGGGGTCCACAACTGGTGACACGCAGGGATTACTCCTGGCCATGTGCTCAGAAATCGCTCCTGGCTTGGGGGACCCTTTGGGACACCAGGGGCTCGAACTGTGGTCCGTCCTAGGCTAGCGCACACAAGAAAGATGCCTTACAGCTGGCTCCAAGGCTCTGGCCCCTCAAACATAATTAATTTTTACATAAAATGGTCTATAAGACATTTTTGTAAAGGACCATCCCTTACAAAATTAACAGGAATTAACTGAGGTCATCACACACATTCAAGTATACACTGAGTCATATCAGATCCTGATATAAACTTTTAAAATGTCAATACTTTATATTTTTAAGTTCAAAATCATATACACATTTCAGTGTTGTTTTTGAGCTTACTCTATTATACTTACACTTTTAAACCCAATTTTTTTTTTTTTTTTTTTTTTTTGGTTTTTGGGCCACACCCGGTAACACTCAGGGGTTTACTCCTGGCTATGTGCTCAGAAGTTGCTCCTGGCTTGGGGGACCATATGGGACACCGGGGGATCGAACCTCGGTCCGTCCAAGGCTACGCAGGCAAGGCAGGCACCTTACCTTTAGCGCCACCGCCCGGCCCCTTAAACCCAATTTTAATATTTAGAAGTATTATACTTTTAAAATGTTGCCCTTTTATTTATTTTTTTTATTTTTTATTTTGTTTTTGGTTTTTGGGCCACACCCGGCGTTGCTCAGGGGTTACTCCTGGCTGTCTGCTCAGAAATAGCTCCTGGCAGGCACAGGGGACCATATGGGACACTGGGATTCGAACCAACCACCTTTGGTCCTGGATCGGCTGCTTGCAAGGCAAGCGCCACTGTGCTATCTCTCCGGGCCCAAAATGTTGCCCTTTTAGATCCTACCACTGCTCTGACATCGACCTGCTCAAAAGAGACTTCCCTTAACACTAAGAAGACTTGACAACAACGATCTCCTTACAGGACAGGGCTCTCTGCATTGCCCTTTAATTGTGAGGTGAAACGAGAGGACGCTCCGCACCATCCTGACTTTAATGTAGGATATGCAGATTCCAAGATCTTTAATACAGAAACATGATACCAACAACAGAGACTGTGTGAAAAATAAAAGTGTAATGGCACTACAGACAATGACTTGGATTGGACAAACAAGTTTGCCTGGAGCCTAGAGTCGGTCTTATGCCAGGAAACTTCAGGGGTAGGGTCTCCTTGTATTTAGGCCAAGGCTTTTCCTTTCCATGTCCTTATATTTTGGTGGGCCTATGCAAACAATAATTGCCACTCTAACACCGTTTTTACTGTGCTCCTTTAACTCTAATCCTTAAGAAAAACATCCCACTTAAACTTTTGAGGTTAACTTAAACTAATATGCATGTGCTTGGAAATTTAAAAAAGTACTTTGCCTTCAATGTTTAAGTAGTTACACAAGTTTTATGTCTTTAGATTGCTTTGTGTGCTGCTAAGAAATATTTTGTATTAAAATCTGGGGACTTGTGGGACAAAGTAATTGTACATGGGTTCTGTTTTATTTTTCTTAATGTTCTTTGGCTGAAAGTTCAAAGTTCATATATCAGCAAGGGGATTTCTGAGAATTCTGTTTATGGGTGATTGTCCTTCCACACTGTAACTTTACCTTGTCCTCTTTCTTTGCATCTTTGTTCTCATAATTAAAAATAAAAAATTAGGGGCCGGGCGGTGGCGCTCGAGGTAAGGTGCCTGCCTTACCTGCGCTAGCCTAGGAGACGGACCGCGGTTCGATCCCCCGGCGTCCCATATGGTCCCCCAAGCCAGGAGCGACTTCTGAGCGCATAGCCAGGAGTAACCCCTGAGCGTCACCGGGTGTGGCCCAAAAACCAAAAAAAAAATAAATAAATAAAAAATTAAAACTTGAGACGTGATAAGATATGTGGCTAGTCTACATTTTACTTAACAATTGATTCCACTGTGTTATAAATGGGTTTTATTGGCTGACTTGATCATAGGTACTATATATTCATAACTTTATTTTTCAGACTTTCTGTAATTTTATAATCAGGAAAATACATTGTAAAAATATAAATTTCCTATATTATTTTCCCATAACAATACTTGTTTTCATTGTCTGAGCCTTTTTCCACACTCAAAAAGCAAAGCGCAATTAATTTCTTCTGGGCACTCGGATAAGCATCTTTAGGAGTAGGTGTATACTTGAGGAAACAGAAGCTAATCTGCTAATTGACATCCTGTTCCCAAAAAACTTTCCACAACATATTCTAAAGGAAAGTAACAGAAAAACAGTAGAAAGACAACTCCTGGGACCAGAGAGATAGCACAGCAGCGTTTGCCTTGCAAGCAGCCTATCCAGGACCAAAGGTGGTTGGTTTGAATCCCGGTGTCCCATATGGTCCCCCTTGCCTGCCAGGAGCTATTTCTGAGCAGACAGCCAGGAGTAACCCCTGAGCACCACTGGGTGTGGCCCAAAAACAAAAAACAAACAAACAAACAAACAAAAAGACAACTCCTCTTAGGAATTAATACTACATGGTCCAAGAAACATTGAGGGAATTTTGGATCATAAGTGATGTTGAAGGATTTAAAAAATGCATACACTGATGAGTTGTTGTGCAGTCAACACTGGCATTGCATTGAGACTTAGCTGTTTCTCTGCTAACAGCTGTTCAGGAAGAGTCTCTTGGTGCAGCAAAAAGCGCTCCTGCTCAGCCATTTCTAGGATTTAACATGAGAGAGGAAAGGGAAAAGTGAATTTTCATTTTCACAAAACATACAAAGAGCCAGAGCAATAGCACAACAGGTGGGACACTTGCCTTGAACATGGCTGACCTAGATTCAATCCCAGGCATCCTATATGATGCCCCAAGCTTGCCAGTAGTGATTCCTGAGTGTAAAGGCAAGAGTAACCCCTGAGCACTGCATGGTGTGGTCCCAAACCAAAACCAAAACCAAAACAAAACAAAACAGAAAAAAAAAAATAACTCTAAGAATTGTTGTTTCAGAGCCACAATTGGCAGTGCTCAGGATTTATTCCTGACTCTGAGCTCAGGAATACTCCTGGTGGTATCCCTGATACCACCATATTGGGGGAACCATCTGGGGCATCTGGGATCAAACTTAGGTTGGCCACACACAAGGGAAGTGCTTACCTACTGTATTATCTGGCTCCTAAACATGAATTTGTAAAGAAAAAGGAACATCATTAAAGGAAATGTTAGTGCTCTTCAATGAACTTCATTTGTTCTTTACTATTTGATTTAAGTCAGATGAATTATCACAACAATAACAAATATGGAGGAGAAAGAAATAGCCAAGACCCCATTAACTGAAAAAAATTTAGAGCAGATTGCAATTTCATGAGATTTAAATCTTCGCCAAATCTGGGGGGGGCTCCTATTCCCACTTTATGATAATTTAGGAAACGAGCTTTCACCACCAGATGATTTTAGTATTTCATTCACTAAATTAAAAAAAAAATCTATTAAAAAGCCACTTGGGGGGCCGGAGAGACAGCATGGAGGTGAAGCATATTTGCCTTGCATGCAGGAGAACGGTGGTTTGAATTCTAGCAACCCATATGGTTGCCAAGAGCAATTTCTGAGCATAGAAATTGAAGTAACCCGAGTGATGCCGGTGTGACCCAAAACCCAAAACCCAAACCCAAACCAAAAACAACAACAAAAAAAACCACAACCCACTCCCAAAAAAACAAACAAAACAGCCACTTGGAGATAAAAAGGGGGGAAATAAAGCCACTTGGGGGCCAGGGCAAAATACAGTGGTAAGGTTCTTGCAGTACACATGGCAGCTGACAAGGGTTTTTTCCCTGAGCACAGAGCCAGGAGTAAGTCTTGAACACTGGGTGTCTCTTCAAACAAAAACCTCAGCATTTTGGTGTCCCCCATTTTGGGGGGGCCATATTTGGCTGTGCTCAGGACTTAGGGATCACTTTTTTCTTTTTAATTTTTATTTTAGATACTGTGGTTTACAATACTTTAATAACAAGGTTTCATGCATAACATAACCCACCACTCCCAGAGTGCCCATTTCCCTCCACCACTGTCCCAGTGTCACTTCTAATTTAAGCTAATCCACGTCCTAATGTAGCATGTTATATGTGCAGGGTTTGCCCATGAGACTATGATGAGTTGTGGGTAAAATGATTAATAGCTGCTATTTTTGTCTCCCATGTTGACTAGCCTTTGAAGAGGCTTGGCCAGTTTTATTGTAAAATGCCCCAGAATCAGTATATATTGAATTAATTCCTTTTGATTAGTTAGATTCAGGTCGAGGTTAAACTTTTTTTTTGGAATATAGAAAATAGCACTGGTGGCATTATATATTGTCACATTACATCACTTCATAAAGTACGTAATGTAAATCTGACTCACTACTGGCAATGATATCCATTATATGTCACATCTGAAAATATAGGACAATCTTCTTTCTAATCATCTCCAATTTGTCTTTAAATGGCAAATTATTTACCAGTGTTGCAAAATGGTGACTTTAGTAATTGTTTCATTGATCCCCTTCCCCTTTGATGTTCTTTTTTCCTGGGGGTGGGGGTGAGGGTGGGCCACATCCAGCAGCACTGAGAGCTTATTCCTGGTTCGGGTGTGACCCTAATTTAAAAAAAAAAAAAAAAAAAAAGAAGGGGCCAGAGCTATGGCGCAGAGCAATAAGGCATCTGCCTTGCCGCTGCTAGCCTAGGATAGACCACGGTTTGATCTCTGGCATCCCATATTGTCTCCCCATGCCAGGAGCAATTTCTGAGCACATAGTCAGGAGTACTCCCTGAGCTTCACTGAGTATGGCCCAAAAAACCAAAAAACATAAAACAAAAAAAAAAAAAAAAAAGAAAAGAAACTGCTACTGGTAGGCTGAGGAGATCATATGGGATGCCGGGGATTGAACCCAGGTTGGTCCTGGGTCAGCCGCATGCAAGGCAAAAGCCCTACCACTGTGCTATCACTCCAATCCCTATGTTGATATTATTGTGGGTTTCAACATTTGGGGGGGGGATGGACATGTGAGGTGGGATGAGGTGTCAATCCAGCAGGATGAGGTGTCAATCCAGCAGTGTTTACAGGATATCCTGGCTCTTTAATCAGGCATGATCCTTGATAGTGCTTGGGGGTTTACCTGTGTGTTGAGTTTGAACAAAAGTCATGAAAAACAATCACTTCAAAACAGGAGTTATTTCTGAGGAGATAGCCAGGAGTAACCCCTGAGCACCGCCGGGTGTGGCCCAAAAAAAAAACAAAAAAAAAAAAAACAAATTATCCCCAAACTGGCCAGCAAAACTGTATATGCTGTTTGATATCTTTACTTTCCAATAATACTGCCAAGATTTTTTCTTCTATAAGCCCTCATTTTGTCAGAGAAATAATATAAGGGCCAAGATAATTGATGCTACTTAGATGTCACAGCTTTTAGGTCTACTCTGTAGAAGGAATCAAGAAATATATATATATATTGGGGCCGGGTGGTGGCGCTGGAGGTAAGGTGCCTGCCTTGCCTGCTAGCCTAGGACGGACCGAGGTTCGATCCCCCGGCGTCCCATATGGTCCCCCAAGAAGCCAGGAGCAACTTCTGAGCGCATAGCCAGGAGTAACCCGAGCGTCACAGGGTGTGGCCCAAAAACCAAAAAAAAAAAAAAAAGAAATATATATATATTGGTTTTTGGGTCACACCCGGCAGCGCTCAGGGGCTACTCCTGGCTCTAAGCTCAGAAATTGCTCCTGGCAGATTCGGGGGACCATATGGGATGCCTTATATATATATATATATTTTTTTTTTTTTTCCGGGCCACACCTATTTGATGCTCAGGGGTTACTCCTGGCTAAGCGCTCAGAAATTGCCCCTGCCCCTGGCTTGTGGGGACCATATGGGACGCCGGGGGATCGAACTGCAGTCGCGATCTTTCCTTGGCTAGCACTTGCAAGGCAGACACCTTACCTCTAGCGCTACCTCGCCGGCCCCAGAAATATATATTTTTTTAATAATCATCATTTCACAATGTAGTTCCAATTCAAATTCAAATGCAGCAATTCAAGGCTTTTTCTCATCTCTATTATTTGCATCTCTCTTCTTAATGGTTATCCAAAAACACAACATATTTGATCACATGATCCTTTTTTGGTTTGTTTGCTTTTGGACCACACTCAGTCAGGGTGCTCAGGGACCTTTCCTTGAAAGGTTGGGGGATTCTATAGAATGGCAGAATTGAATCTGGGTCAACTGTGTGCCAGGCAAGTGCCTTACTCACTGTACTTTCTCTCTAGTTCTATCTTCTTGATTTATATCAATGTTGGGCTAGGGCTGTGGCTCAGTGGTAGAATACCTGTCTTGCCTGAGAGGCCGTGGGTTTAGAAGAAAGATAGGAAGAAAGGGAAAAAGGGAAAAAAGAAATATTTCACAAGTATGAATTAGAATACCAAAAAGTTTTTACATTCTTTTTTTTTTGGTTTTTGGGCCACACCCGCGGTGCTCAGGGGTTACTCCTGGCTGTCTGCTCAGAAATAGCTCCTGGCAGGCACGGCGGACCATATGGGACACCGGGATTTGAACCAACCACCTTTGGTCCTGGATCGGCTGCTTGCAAGGCAAACACCGCTGTGCCATCTCTCCGGGCCCTATATTCTTAAACAAATAGCTTCAGAGTTACCACTACATTCATTATAGAACATAAAACTAAATGTTCACTAAAAAGAATTTTTTTTTTTTTGGGGCCACATCCGTTTGAAGCTCAGGGGTTACTCCTGGCTATGCGCTCAGAAATTGCTCCTGGCTTAGGGGGACCATATGGAATGCCAGGGGATTCGCGGTCCATCCTACACTAGAGCTTGCAAGGCAGACACCTTACCTCTAGCGCCACCTTCCCAGTCCCTAAAAAGAATATTTTAACACTAGTTACAATAAATCCCCTACATTAAGACTTCTTTAAACATTTTTTTTTTTAAATGGAGGCCCCTCCTTCCAGTGGCTGGTAAGGCTGGAGGCCATCAGGGCTGCACAATACAGTTCTGGAGAGACAATTAGAGCTGGAGATGAAACTTGAGCTCACCCGTGTGGTTCTATGTAGACTCTAAATATGAAAAATACTTTTTGCTCTGAGAAGGTAAGTTAGTAAGAATACAATCAGGACACTATGTTGAAATTCTTTGAATTTATCCTTTAGGAATTCTTATTTTATTTATTGGGTTTTGGGCCACACCTGGTGGCGCTCAGGGGTTACTCATGGTTCTGCGCTCAGAAATTGCTCCTGGTGGGCTCTGAGGACCATACAGGATGCTGGGGATTGAAACTGGGTCCATCCCAGGTTGGTCGCCTGCAAGGTAAATGCCCTGCCACTATGGTATCGCTCCGGCCTCAGGAATTCTTAAATTATTTTATTTTATTTTATTGGGGGGTCACACCCAGCAATGCTCAGGGGCTACTCCTGGTTCTACACTCAGAAATCGCCCCGGCAGGCTCGGGGGATTCGAACCACCATCCTTTTGCATGCAAGGCAAATGCCTTACCTCCATGCTATATCTCCGGCCCCAGAAATTCTTATTTTAAAATGAAATTTTTTCAGTCAGAGGGTAAGGAACAGATTCAGAATGATCTCTCACATGTGAGCCATAAAGAAACCTCCAAGAAGAATATCATATGCCCAAAGGCAACAGAAATTCAGAGCAAGAGAACTGGTCTTTAGTAGGAAGCTTGCACTAGAATGGAAGTGGGGTAGGGCAAAAGAAAGGGAATAAAGTTAGGAAAGGCAATAAGTTAGGAAGGGAAAATGTGCCTGCCAGAAAGGCAGGCAGAGGAGAGGGAGGAAAACTGGGAACACAGGTAGAGAGCTTGGTGCTGAAAACACTGTATGCATGAAACTCAATCACAAATATCTTTGTAACTTTGTAATTAATGCTGATTCAATAAAGTTTTTAAATCTTCAATAGAAAATAAAATTTTAATCAAATTTCTTTATAAAACAATTCTAAGGGCCAGAGATATAGCTAAAAACATACAAATAAAAAAATGGCTTGCATGTAGATGGCCTGAGTTTGATACCCAGCACCACATAGTCCCCAGTCCCCAAATGAAACACCCAAGAAAAGGGGGTTGCCTCTGAGTAGCTCTTGAGTATCACTGAGTGTGGCCCCCAGACAAAATACAATTAAATTAAAAGAGAATTCAGGGGCTAGAGATATAGCATTCTCTATAGTACTGAGAAGTAGGACGCTTGGGTTTGATCCCCAGCATCCTATATGGTCTCTGGAGAACCTCTAGGCATGATTCCTAAGTGCAGAATCAGGACTAACTCCTAAGCATCCCTGTATATGGCCCAGAAAATAAAAACAGATTTTTTTTTAGTTAAAAAAAGAGAAAAGAGAATTCATTATATAAACTGATTCACTGCCCAAAGACACTGAATGCAAAGTGTTTCTTTTAAAGGAGAGATAGATCTATTTCAAATCAAACCCAGAATCAGAACCTCTAAGATGACATAATTAATTTATAAGTCTTGATTAATTATCTTACCTTCAATTTTTTCTTGCAACGTATCTTCTGAAAAGTCTGAAGCTAATGCAGCCAATTTACTCAAACCAAGCAGAGTTTTTTTTTTTGCAAAATAACGAGTTTCCATATTTGCCAAACCAAGAAGTGTTGCATGTGCCTACAATTAAAGTATGAAAACTTGTTAGATCCTGGAAAGTACTTTATGGTTAAAAATATTACCAGATAATAGAGGTAAGGTGTTTGCCTTGCATGCCGAAGGTTGGCAGTTCAAATCCCGGCATCCCATATAGTCCCCTGAGCCTGCCAGGAGCGATTTCTGAGCATAGAGCCAGGAGTAAGCCCTGAGTGCTGCCTGGTATGACCCAAAAAACAAAAAACAAAAAACAAAAAAAAAATTTCCACTGTTTCCTCAGGCTATATAAACAAGAAAGTGCTCATTACAAAAATAGTCAATCTTATTATTTACATGTTAATATGATTTAGGATTTTACTATAATAGTAGATAAATCACAATGGTTACAATTTTACTAAGATATTAGAATTAGCAAAAGTTAAAGAGTACTTAGTTCAAATTACATATAAAAACATTTCAAGTTATTTACCAGCATTATAGTTATTAAAATTAATAAAAAAATGAAATGATAATAATAATAATGAAAATGAAAAAGTTCAAAATCTGTACCATGTAATTGAATCCCTTTACCTTTTCTAATTCTTGGCTATTAATTTCATGCAACCAGCTGAGATGTTCATGAGCTTGTAAAAAATTTGCCAACTGTCCATGCTGAGAAATAGGCTGAGATAATAATTTGCCTCTCTTTCCTTTCTCCAGATACCAGCGAAAGAGAAAGTCTGAAAAATTCTACAAATAGCAGAGTCAAGAAGTCAGCAATGTGTAACAATAGAGCGTCAAGCACCTCATAAGATACATTTAAATATAAATCAATGTATAATATAAACATAAAGCACTAAAAAACAGAGATTTAGGTAATTATCTTGTATGAAACTCACTCCAATTCAATCCCCTGGTAACTACTAACTCTGAGCACCATATGGAGCAAATTGAGTACAGCTATTACAGTCCAACCAGCCCCTACTGCCAATCCTATCTATCCCTACATAACAAACTGTAGTACATCCACTTTCTTTAAAGGGTTTTAGATTTCAAAACAGAAATCAGTTTTCCCTATAGCATATTTGCTGAATAGCTGGGGGATATGAAGGAGCTGTACTGGAAAAGAAAACTAAAATGTCTTGCAGTCTCATTTAAGAGGTATAAAGGATGGCATTCTGCATTAAACACCAGTTGTACCTACCAAAAAAAAGAAATAAAATAAATGTAAGAAAAGCTGCAACCAAATTCTGGCTCACCTAAAATGGTAAAATAGTACTTAAATAATCACAAATATGCTCTGGGCACTACTAGGTACAGTCAAAAACCAAATATTAACAATAAGTAAGAACTGACAGGCTTTGGATTTAGCAAAGGACATTAAAAGTAAGTCCAAGGCCAGAGTGACAGCACAGTGGTAGGGCATTGCCTTGCACACAGATGATCTGAGATGAACTTGGGTTTAATCCCTGGCATCCTATAGGATCCCTCAAGCCTGCCAGGAGTGATTTCTGAGCACAGAGCCTGGAGTAACCCCTGAGTGCTGCCAAGTGTGGAACAAAAATAAAAGCAGGGCCAGAGAAAATACAGCAGGTAAGCTTATATGAAGCTGATCCTGGTTTGATCCCCAGCACCACATATTCTGAGCACAGAACCAGCAATAAACCCTCAACACTGCTGAGTGTGGCCTTAACTCCTCTTCCAACAGCACCACCACTTATCTCCTGGATAAGTGCTTTTCAACATTTTCACACCTGTGAATTGACAGGTCCATGAAACAGTGGTTGAAAACCACTAACCAAGACAGTGTCTTATGGTTACCTTTTTTAAAATAGAGAAACATGGTGGTAAGGGTAATAATAAGGACAATAAGGTTACAGTGTATGCCTAAAGTTTGATCCCTGGTACTGAACTGGCCACCAACATAGTCCTGGTAGTAGTTCCACAGCTCTGCCATGTACAGCCCTGGACTACTACTGCAAAAAAACAGGGCAGGGCAAGGCAGGGGAGAGGAGGGAGAGAGGAGAGAAGAGAAGAGAGGGAAGAGAAAAGAGAGGAGGGAAGGGAAAGCAAAGGAAAGTGAAGGGAGGGGAGGGGAACAGGGAGGAAAAGGAAGGAAGAAGGGAGGGAAAAGGGAAGAAGGGAAGAAAGGAGAGGAAAAAAGAAAAGAGGGGAGGGAAGGGAAGGGAAAGGGAAAAAAAGTGAAGGGGAGGGCAGAGGAGGGGAGGGAAGGAGAGGGATGAAGAATGGAGGGGAGGAGAGGAAAGAGAAAAGGGGAGGGAAGAGAAGGTAAAGGGAGGAGAGGAGAGGGAAGGGGAGAAAAGGGAGGGGAGAAGGGAAGAGAAGAGAGGGGAGGGAAGGATAGAAGGGAGGGGAGGGAAGGAGAAGGGAAGGGAGAAGGGAGGGGAGGGAAGAAGATAAGGGAGGGGAGGAGAAAGGAGAAGAGAAGGGAGGGAAGGGGAAGAGGGGGGGAGGAGGGAGAGAAGAGAGAGAAAAAAAGAAAAGAAAAAATGAAAGCCTGACCTCAAAGAAAATAGAAATATAAGCTCTTTCAAAGTAATTTCCTCTGCTCACAAAATCATCTATTCAAATTTTAAAAAGCCAATAGTCATATACCTAACTACTGATAAAATAATAGAAAAAATTATACATGTTTGAAAGGTCAATCTTTCAGAATGATTTATAAAGATCTGCCAATCAGCAAGAAACATAAAGCATAATTAGTAACTAATTATAAAAGATTGCATCGTATTTCCAAAACTCCAAGATTTAAAATAGGACAGCTTTATTAAAGGTCTTATAGTAGGTCCCCAATCTTTTGTTACCTGATCTGCAAATTGTGTCATGTAGCGTTGAAGTCTAGCCTGGTTGTCGGTCTGCTCACACATTTGCACTAAGATATCAAAGTCACAATATTTTTCTGCTAAAGAGGCAGCCCACGAGTGTTGGCCTAGTGTGACTATGAAAATGGGAACAGACGGGGTCTTGTTAGTAAAAGATTTTAAATAAAAAATATAACTTATTTTAGCTGAGATTATACCTCATAAACTAAAAGTAACTAGCAAACAGGAAACCTTTTCAATTACTACTAGTATTTAATTTTATAATTCATACAAACTCACTCAAAATTAAAATTTAGTCCTAAAGTAGGCACAGCCTACCTAAACGTTATTTCCTTTCTTTGCATACTAGCAAAACAAGCTAGCTAATCAATCTCTTGGCCAGAGAGGACTCGAAAGGCTGGTGTTGGTCTGCCCACTTCCCCAATAAAGCTCCTTTTTCTCCTCTTGGAAATAAATGTATCAATCTTTGTTTTACTAATTAGTCTAATTAGTCATGTAAAGAGATTTGTTTTTAGGGAAGTAGGCATATAATTTTTCAATCACCTTTGTCAACCATAATCATAGCTGGCAAGTAGAGAAAAGGTAAAAATAATCCAGAAAACTGAACATATTTGTTTTGCTTCAGAATCTTTGTTACAGTTAATTAACAACAGCATACTAAATACATTGCATTCATCATGATTCCTCTATGTGTCCTGTAAATTAAAAAACCAGTCATCGTTATATATATGTCATGTACTTACGAAGTGGAGATAAGAGTTCTGATCTTTTCTGTTGGTATTCTACGTCCAGACTACTGTATCTTTCTTTGTCACTGGATTTGTCCAGAGACAAAAGCTGAGAAACATAACCATCCAGGAAGCAATCAATGAGTGCCACGAGCTGCTCAGTCAGGATGTTTCGGAGGTTGCTGTCTGCCTGAGGATAAACCATTTTCAGGATAATTCCATGTTGGCGCATTATAGCTGTACGAATGCCAGCAGGGCCACTTGTTGCTGTTAAATCACACAAAATAATATAGTAGGTAAAGCCTTTATTATGGTGAAAAGAAAAATTGCCTAAAATTTATCTCACCTTCCTGCTACTACAAAAATAAATATTCAATAGAGATGGCTCCGTGCTTTCTCAAACACTTTGCTATTGAAAATTTTTCTAAAAAATCAAGTAAATCCAACCCTAAATTCCTTTAATGCTATTTAACTTTTAATGCTTTATTTAACTTTATTAATTTAACTAATGTGTTAACTTTAAATGTTATTTAACTTTTACTCTTATGTTTTACTTTTACTCTTATGTTAAACTGATATATTGTTCATACTCCCAGTACTTGCTTCTATTTTTAAATAGTATAATTTAATATAAATGCTATAATTTATTAGATATCCAATAAAAACCAATTAAACTAATTACATAAAATTTATAAACACAATAAGGTGATTTTTCACAAGGTCTGCGCAAGGCCATAGCATGTAAGTTATACTTCATTCTATTTATAAAACTGTACTAGGGTGCAGCCAGAACAATAGTATAGCAGGGAGTGTTTGTCTTGCACAAAGCTAACCTAGGTTTGATCCCCAGCATCCTATATGGGCCCCAGAGCCTGCCAGGAGTGATTCCTGAGTGCAAAATCAGGAGTAATCCCTGAGCACAGCCAGGTGACCTAATAACCAAAGTAAAACCAAAACAAAACTGCATTAGGGGTTTCCAAAAATAATGCCATAGAAGACATAAAATTTATTAGAAATTAGAAATATTTTGATAGTACAGCAGGTATGGCAGCCGACCAGAGATCAAACCCCTACATCCCATATGGTTACCCTGAGCCCCCAGGAGTAATTCCTACGTACAGTGCCTGGACTAACCCCTGAGCACCTCTGGATGTGGTCTAGGAATCAAAATAAGAAAAGGTGTTTTGCATTGCTAGTAAATATATTTGGTCTCAATGGTTACAATCTCACCTGTCCAAGGAATGTACTCTGGTTCTTTTTCTTGTGGCTCTTCTCTTCTATACAAGGAAATTTTATTTTGTCGATAATGACAAGCAGCCTGCAACATGTCCTGAAAAATAACTAGAACATGTTATTACATGCAGAATACAATTAGCTCCAGCTAAAAATAGTGTTTAAAAAAAACCCCATGTCTATTAATGAAGAAATAACACAAGAAAAATAAAAATAGCACAAGTCTGCAAGATAACATTTTGATAATTTCTGCATTTAAGAATTGTTTTACTAAAAAAAAAAAGAAAGAAAAAAGAATTGTTTTACTTCATAAATTAACCTCAATTATAAAAATTAAAGAATAACCAAAGTAGAAAAATTATGACTATACAGTGGATTAGCCAAACTAATGAAACATCTTAATAAGTAGCAAGATTTTGAGTTAAAAAAAAAAAAAAAAAAAAAAGGGGGGGCCGGAGAGATAGCATGGAGGTAAGGCGTTTGCCTTTAATGCAGAAGGTCATTGGTTCAAATCTTGGCATCCCATATGGTCACCCGAGCCTACCAGGAGTGATTTCTAAGCGTGGAGCCAGGAGTGACCCCTGATCAGCGCTGCCAGGTGTGACCCAAAAACAAACAAACAAACAAACAAAAACCAGAAATAATAAGACAGTTATATTAATACATTTGTAATATTATTTTCTAAGTAAAATTTATTCTGTCAAAAATAACTAGAACTTATTGAATCTTTTCACATGCAAAAAAATGTTAAAATGTTAACTAATGATATTTGCTTGTCTTTTGAAGGTAACAAATAGCTAAAATTGGGGCCGGAGAGATAGCACAGCAGCATTTGCCTTGCAAGCAGCTGACCCAAGACCTAAGGTGGTTGGTTCTAATCCCGACATCCCATATGGTCCCTGGTGCCTGCTAGGATCTATTTCTGAGCAGATAGCCAGGAGTAACTCCTGAGCACCGCCAGGTGTGACCCAAAAACAAATAGCTAAAATCTTACAAATTTCTTTATAGAATAAAAAATATGGTGTCAACCCACTTTCTTTTTAAACATATTCTGACCTTTGTATAAAATTTTGATTGAATTTTTGTACCTTAAGAATATTATTCACATTGATCACCACCTCAGCCCATTCAACTGATTCCAGTAACACATCCTTTAAGACTTGCTCTTCGTGGTCCAGTAAACACTCACAAATTGTATCTATCTGGGAGACCTGAGAAAAGCACAGAAAAGTCAACTACTTACAACAAAAATATGATGAGTAGTAATGACAAACTACCTAGAACCTATTCAGTGGGCTTTGATCATTAAGTCCACAGCCTCAGTTCATTAGTATAGGAAAAAAATTTTAAACAAACAACAAAAAGAGTTGAGTCTCTGTCACCTGCTTTTCTGCTTTTACCGTCCCTTCACCATCCTGCCCTCCTGGATTAAATGTATGTACACCTAACTTTCCAAGAGTAAAGACTGTTCAAGCAACAAAGTCATGGAAATTGAGCCTGAATTACTTCAAAGTAAAATTATAATTTATGGGGCTGGAGTGATAGTACAGGAGGTAAGGCACATGCCTAATCCCCAGAACCCCATATGGTCTTTGAAATTCTGAGTGCAAAGCCAGAATAGGCTTGAACACAGTATGGTGTGAACCCAACTCTCCCCATCAAATGATTTTTAATTTAATATTTTATTTTATTTCAGTTTTTGGGTCACACCCAGCAGCACTCAGGGGTTACTTCTGGCTCTACACTCAGAAATCACTCCTGGCAGGCTCGAGGGTCCATATAGGATGCCAGGATTCGAATTGGGATCCATCCTGTGTTAGCCATGTGCAAGGCAAAATGCCCAGGTAGTTCCGTTCGGGGTATGCAAATGTTTAATGCGATTTTTTTTCTTACTAATGCGATTTTTTATTGCGAATATTTGGTAAATGAAATCCCTTATGCGGCCCTGCCTCACTCTGACTTTGCCTCCTGCAGCCCCCAGGTAAATTGAGTTTGAGAACCCTGCTGTAAACTGATGATCAATTTAAAAAAATTTATGTGGGGGCCGGCGAGGTGGCGCTAGAGGTAAGGTGTCTGCCTTGCAAGCGCTAGCCAAGGAAGGACCGTGGTTCTATCCCCCGGCGTCCCATATGGTCCCCCCAAGCCAGGGGCAATTTCTGAGCACTTAACCAGGAGTAATCCCTAAGCATCAAATGGGTGTGGCCCAAAAAACCAAAAACAAAACAAAAAAAAAAATTAAGTGTATTGCTTTACATTCCTAGAGGAGAAAAACCCAAATGTATAAAAACAAGGAATTTCCCAAACTAAATACATTTATGGAATCCAATGGAAGCCTAAACATGAACATAGCTGAATCTTTCAAATAATTTTCAAATCACTTCACAATACATCTAAGACTGAAGAAAAGACTTCTTGGCATTGTCTACCAGATGCCAGGTTATAGTCACACTGTAGGAAAGAAACAAAATTAGAAACATTAGAGTGAAAAGTTCCCAAATATTGAGGCTGGAGAAATAGAACAGGGGTTAAAAGTACTTGTTTTGCTTGTAGCTGAATTCATTTTAATCACTGGCAGGAGTGATCCTAAGTACAAAGTCAGGAGTAGCTTCAGAAACTGTTGAGTCTAACCCAACCCAATTCCTCAAATGCAAAATACCCAAACTTAACAGAACTGGGAAAGAGCCAGAATTGTTTCTAAAATGAAATAACAGGATTAAGGGAGAAAGGCTAGTCCTAGTTAAGGAGGAGCTCCCTAGCATGCCTGAAAAGCGTGCTTCATAGAAGCTCAAAGTTAGTCTCAAAGAGATTTTAAGTCAAGTTGGCTGGAGAGATAGCATGATGGCATGGTGATTGCCTTGCATGCAGAAGGATGGTGGTTCGAATCCCGGCATCCATATGGTCTCCTGAGCCTGCCAGGAGCGATTTCTGAGCATAGAGCGAGGAGTAAACCCAGAGTGCCGCCGGGTGTGACCCAAAAACCAAAAAATTAAATTAAATTAAAGAACATTAAAAAAAAAAAGATTTTGGGAGGGAAAAAAAAAAAGAGATGTTAAGTCAACATCTTTAAAAGGAAAGAATAAAGTCTCCTGCCATTTGATATGATAGAAAGACCTAATTTTTTTTCTTTGATTTGAGACCACATGCAACAGAGCTTAGGGGCTACTCCTGGCTGTATTTGGAGGCTTGCTCCTGTTGTCACAGATTGAACTGACTTCTACAATGTAAAGCAAGCACTCACTTTTAAGCATTTTTTTTGTTGTTGTTGTTATCTCTGGCTCCAGTAATTTTGATTTTTTTTTTTTTTTTTTTGGTTTTTGGGCCACACCCGGTAACGCTCAGGGGTTACTCCTGGCTATGTGCTCAGAAGTTGCTCCTGGCTTGGGGGACCATATGGGACACTGGGGGATCGAACCGCCGTCTGTCCAAGGCTAGCGCAGGCAAGGCAGGCACCTTTACCTTTAGCGCCACCGCCCGGCCCCCTGTAATTTTGATTTTAAGATGAAGTAAGAACAGAATAATAGGAGATGGCTCAGAAATGTTTAGTAGAAGGACTGCTCACAAGATTTTGGTAGAAGAGCTCGGGCTGTGAGCACAGAGCCTGGGAGTGGAGCTACAGCAGCTACACTGCACAGTGCGATGAAGTACAAGTAGAAGGAGGGTGGTGCTCAGTTGGGAGCGGGCAGCAACAGCTCGGAGAAGAGCTCAGGCGTGCACGAGAGTTCAAGGAGCAAGGAAACCAGCTGGTGGGTCCCAAGTACCTGGAGCCAGCAAGGCAGCAGCCTGCGATGGCCTGCCACGCCATCACCCAGAATCCACTGGTGGTCCTGTACTATACCAACTGGGCACTGTTACCTGAAGATGCAGCATCATCAGCAGAAGCTGGCTGACTACGGACACACATAGGAGCTGGAAGGGCAGTAGGTGATGGTGCACTTCCTCCTAAGGCAGTACCAAATGGGGATGGAGAGCTACAATGAGGCCATCACAATCTGGCAGTATGCCTATAATCAGGCCAAGGAGCAGTGGCTCAATTTTAGAGACAGCACCCCCAGTGCTCTGTGTACTGCTAGAAAGAGGCATCAAGAAAAGACGCATCCACTGGGAGAATGAGCTGCACACCTACCTGGCACCCCTAATCAAGGTTGAGTGCAAAAGTGAGCTGGAAGAGTGCCAGCGCAGCTTCGAGGGAGATGGGGATGACTGCCACGCCTGGGCCCCACAGACAGGCACTGAGAACAAACACAATGGGTATCTGGCAGATAAGGTTGAACTCTTCCCCAGGTGGATAAGAGAAAGAAGTGAGCTATTCCCAACTACCTGTGCGGCAAGATCAGCTTTGTGCTATGAAGAAGCTGTGCATCACACCCAGTGTATCATACCTATGACCGCAAGGACACTGAGGAGTGCCTGCAATTTGTGAGTCACTTTAACTTGTGACCCGGAGCCCTCTGACCCAGGAGCAGCTCATCCATAACTGGCCATGAAGGAGATCATCAATGCCTTTATCTCCAAGAATGGCTGGGTGAAGGTCTTCTGAGGCAGCGAGTGCAAGAGCCTCAGTTCCCTCCTAAGGCCTGGCCTAGCTGGCTCCAGCTCCTGTACATAGTATGTGTGTTTCGTTCCCCTACACCCACCCCCACCCCTAATTCGGTTCTGCTTTCTGGGCCACAGCCTGCCTTGTTCTACTACTGAGTGGGAGGGAGACAGCAGGCAGAAATGGATTGAACGAAGACCCACTGCTGCCTCCACTGCACCTGCAATAAATCAGAGACACTCTGGGGGAAAAAATGGAGACCAACAAGCTATGAAGAAGAACAAGAGACGGCCAACATCAAGAGTATACCACAGTTACTACTAGGAAGTCCAAAAGGGAGCAGTTACTGGAGAAACAGAAAGAGAAGTCTAATGGAAATCATGATATCTGACAGAGGAAAAAGCAAACTTCTGTAAAAGCAGGCTAGGAAAGGAATGAATAATCACTCCAATTTCTGGCCCTCCAGTAGTGCTTCAATTCACTGTCCTCAGACTCAACAGGATGTCTGAAATGAGAGAGTTTACTGACAAAGCTACTGAATAGAGGAAGAGTTCAGAATAGATTTATAGAGATAGTAGGAAAGCATCAGGTTCATAAAAAAGAAAACCTGTGGGCCCGGAGAGATAGCACAGCAGCGTTTGCCTTGCAAGCAGCCGATCCAGGACCTAAGGTGGTTGGTTCGAATCCCGGTGTCCCATATGGTCCCCCGTGCCTGCCAAGAGCTATTTCTGAGCAGACAGCCAGGAGTAACCCCTGAGCAATGCCGGGTGTGGCCCAAAAAACCAAAAAAAAAAAAAAAGAACCTGTGGGGGCCGGAGAGATAGCACAACGGCAAGGCGTTTGCCTTGCATGAAGAAGGATGGTGGTTCAAATCCTGGCATCCCATATGGTCCCCAGAGCCCGCCAGGGGCAATTTCTGTGCATAGAGCCAGGAGTAATCCCTGAGCGCTGGCAGGTGTGACCCAAAAACCAAAAAAAGAGAGAACCTGTTCATCAACTCTGCAAGTTGATATATAAGCTTACAGGTATATTTGATATATACCTGATATGTACGTAAAACAAGTTCATATATATAAGTAAAAGTTATAAGTGAAATATTTTGACTCACACTTACATAAAATTTTAAATATCAACAAGATCTTCTGTCTCGGGGCCGGGCGGTGGCGCTGGAGGTAAGGTGCCTGCCTTACCTGCGCTAGCCTAGGAGACGGACCGCGGTTCGATCCCCCGGCGTCCCATATGGTCCCCCAAGCCAGGAGCGACTTCTGAGCGCATAGCCAGGAGTAACCCCTGAGCGTTACCGGGTGTGGCCCAAAAACCAAAAAAAAAAAAAAAAAAGATCTTCTGTCTCAATCTTTTTTCTGCTTCCTGTGTGATCAGTATATGACAAAGTTCGACAGAGCCACATTGAAGAAAGCAAGAGAACTCATCTTACCTCTCTGAAAAACACATCTGCTGGAGTCAGGTTGGATGGGACTTCACAGTCTCTCTTATTTAAAGCAAGCAATATTGCTGTGTTTACCAGGTCAGAAAGCTGAGAATGGTGATTCTTAAGAACAATGGCCGCTGACAACTTCTCAGCATGCTCACAAAGCAATAATCGAGTTGTCATTGGCACCCCCCTTACTGGTAAAGTACGCAGACGGTCAAATAATCCAACCTTGTGAAAAGACAAACACAAATTTTTAGAGCATTTATAGTAAGATACAAAAATAATAGATGTATTTCCAACAGATGCACAATAGGTACACATCCACTAGTTCAGTCTCCTTGCCTGTTTCAAATGCATAAGCACATAGAAAAATATAGATGCTCTTTTTTTTTTTTTTTTTTTTTTGGTGGGGGGGGGAGTGACACCAGCAGTACTCAGGGTTTACTCCTGGCTGTGCTCAGGTCATTCCTGGTGGTGCTTAGGAAACCATATGTGAATGCTGGGAATTGAACCCAGGTTGGTTGGATGCAAGGCGAATGAATGCCCTTCCTGCTGTACTATCACTTTGGCCCCCAAATGTTCTTGTTCTAAGATTATGATTAATACAAAATTCCTGTCCATTGCTGTTATTGCTACTTAACATTATTTTTCAAAATTACTAACTTCACTTAACATGCTATCTTCCAGTTCTAACTAGGTTGCAGAAAATTGATAACCTCATCTTTCCTTGCAGCTGCATAATATTCCACTGTGTATTGTATACCACAACTTCACAATCCATTCATCTGCAGGACACTTAGGTGCCTTAGCTATTATACTATGTGCTGCAATGAAAAATGCTGTGCAGGGCCCGGAGAGATAGCATAGCGGCGTTTACCTTGTAAGCAGCCGATCCAGGACCAAAGGTGGTTGGTTCGAATCCCGGTGTCCCATATGGTCCCCCGTGCCTGCCAGGAGCTATTTCTGAGCAGATAGCCAGGAGTAACCCCTGAGCACCGTCGGGTGTGGCCCAAAAACAAACAAAAAAAAAAAAAAGAAAAAAAAAGAAAAATGCTGTGCAAGGGCCGGAGAGATAGCATGGAGGTAGGGTGTTTGCCTCACATGCAGAAGAACGGTGGTTTGAATTCTGGCATCCCATATGGTCCCCCGAGCATGCCGGGGGCGATTTCTGAGAGTAGAGCCAGGAGTAGCTCCTGAGCACTGCTGGGTGTGACCCAAAAAACAAAAAACAAAAAACAAAAAAAAAAAAAAAAGAAAAATG
Source organism: Suncus etruscus (assembly GCF_024139225.1). NCBI lineage: Eukaryota > Metazoa > Chordata > Mammalia > Eulipotyphla > Soricidae > Suncus > Suncus etruscus. The sequence goes on along the minus strand of NC_064854.1, from coordinate 51,069,494 downwards.
CTGTGCATATGTCATTCTGAATGAATGTTCTGGGGTAGATGCCCCAAAGTGGAATTGTTGGGTTATGTGGCAGCTCAATTCTAAGTTCACTGAGAACTTGCTATACTGTTTTCCAGTATTGAAATAGACATCATATCCACCAGCTGTGGATGAGAGCTCCTTTTGTACCACATCCCCTCCAACAGATTGTTTCCAGTATTTCTGATGTGCTTGTCTCAGTGGTATGAGAAGATATTTCTACTCTTCTTTCCTTAATGACAGTGATGCTGAGTACTTTTTCATGTTCCTAATTGCCCTATGCCTGTGTTCTGAGAATTGTCCATTTCCTCTCCCCCAGTTCTTAATGGAGTTTTTGGATATTTTTGTTGCTGTCGTTGTTGATTTCTGTGAAAATTTTATGTACCCTCAATATCAATCCTTTATCTGGCATATTGAATATGAATATTTTTCCCAAGAAAGGTCCTTTAATTTTAGCTTGTGCTTCTTTCTCCATCCAGAAACTCTTTAATTTGATGTATTTATTTTTTGTTTTATTGCCAGTGGTATCATCAAAGATACCAGTCAAGTCCAAATCTCAGCACCTTCTGCCTATATTTCCCTCAGTGTACGTTATAGTTTCTGGTCAGATCTCAATGTCTTTGGTCCACTTTAAATTGACCTTTTATGTTAAGGTGTGAGATACAGACCCAAGTTTAATTTCTTACATGTGGTGATCCAGTTTCTCCAGCAGTGTTTGATTAAGAGGCTATTTTTACTCAATTTCATATTTTCAGCTCCTTTAACAAAAGTTAACTGTCCATAAATATGGAGATAACTTACTCCTTCAATTTCACTAACACCCAGGCTATTGGTTGTGAACAGGGGATTTACAATCCACTTTCAGAATTTTTCCACAACAACACTGCTATCTAAATGGGAGTAAATAGACCTAAACCTGCTTGTCCACTGAATGCCATCCCATTTTCAAATATCCCATCCCAGGGTCTCTATAAAAAATTAATCAGATCAGTATAAAATAGCAAGTTATATTAGTATTTAGATACTGGGAATTTAATACTGAGTTGATAGAACCCACAAAAATCTAAGGACGGGGCCCGGAGAGATAGCACAGCGGCGTTTGCCTTGCAAGCAGCCGATCCAGGACCAAAGGTGGTTGGTTCGAATCTCGGTGTCCCATATGGTCCCCCGTGCCTGCCAGGAGCTATTTCTGGGCAGACAGCCAGGAGTAACCCCTGAGCACCGCCGGGTGTGGCCCAAAAACCAAAAAAAAAAAAAAAAAAATCTAAGGACACTGGGTAGACGAAGAAATCCACCTGCAATGGCAGACAAGGACAGAAATCCAGGAAAATCCTGGAACTTCTAATTCTGAAATCACTTGTATCTCACTTACTATGTATTCTTTCCTCTACATAAATAAAAGACAAAAATTAGAAAAAAATATCTTGAGCCTCATAAAGGAGAACCTCAAACCGATACTTCATGCTGTGGCAACAGAAATCAAACAAGCTCTGGAGGAGAAATTCAATCAGTTCAAGGAAGAACTGACTTAGAATATCAAAGAGCCATACAAAAGGAATCGAGAGTTTAACTTAACTTAGAATTGAGTTGCCATAAAATCCAGTAATTCTACTTTTGGGCATTTACCCCTCCCCCCAGAACATAGAAGATATTGAAGATAAGATACAAGTCATTGATAATTAAGTAGCAAAAGAAAAGGGAAATAGATGAATAGAGAAGGAAAATTAGTTGGTGGAAAACAGCAACAGAAATCATCTCCAAATTACAAAAATAACAAAAGGAGAGGATAAAGTAAAATGGAAAAAAAGATAGGTGGAAGGAGTAACTGAGAATTTCACCAGTTGATGAAGGGAAACTTCTTCACAGATTCAAGAGGCCTACAGAGTAACTAACAAAAGAGATGCAAGGGCAGGAGGGATAGCACAGCAGTAAGGTGTTTACCTTGCATGCAGCCAGCACAGGATGGACCCCAGTTCAAATCCTGGCATCCCATATGGTCCCCCATGCCTGCCAGGAGCGACTTCTGAGTGCAGAGCCAGGAGTAACCCCGAGAATGGTCGGGTATTACCCAACCCCCCCCAAAAGATGAAAACAAAACAAAACACCGAAGACACATAGCAACTAAATTATGAAAACATGACAGAGACAGACTACTTAAAGCACTAATAGAGAAAAAAAACTCAAGTAAAAGAAAAATAATATAAGAATCATTGCCAATCTCCACTTGAGATCATACAAGCAAGAAAAGAGTAGTGACATATTCAAAGTACTGAATGAAAAACTCCCAACCAATCCTACAGGAATTATTGAAAGACATATTAAAAGCAAACTGACACTTGAAAAATAAAGAGTATCTTTAAAGAGTATCTCTTTACTTTAAAGAGTATCTCTACCACGCTGATACAAATAATTGTCTTCTGTCTGTTTGGGGGTTACAGTTGGCAGAGTTATTCCTGGTTCTGCACTCAAGAAACACTCCTGCGATCATAGAGACAGTTCACTGGTATGGCATTAATTTACCTTGCATGTGGACTATTTGGGTTCTATTCTCAGCATTCAATATGATTCAACAATAACCACCAGGAGTAATTACTGAATGCAGAATTATGAGTAACCACTGAGCACTGCTGGGTCTGACCCAAAAACTAAGAAAAAATGACCACTCCCATACTTGGGGGTTCATATAGGAACCAACTTGAGTGTGTCTATACAAGGTAAATGCTCTGATCCCAAAAAACATTAATACATCACACTCTGGGGTGGACTATAAGTTAACTGATATACTTAACTGATATACTGAATACTTACAACAAGAAAAATCTTGGTCTCTCCTCTAACCCCTACTAAACTGTAGCATACCTAAAATGCTAAAAATGATAGGACTGTGAGTAGCATGCTTGCCTTGCAAGTAGCAGATCAAGGTTTGAGACCCTGCACTCAATTCACAAGATCATGTAGGATACAAGGGATTGAATTTGAATGACCTGTGCAAGGCAAGCACCTTACGTACTGTATTATCTCTTCAGCCATAAAATACCATTTCTCTTTTTATTTTTCTCTTTTTTGCTTTTAAAATAATAAAATGCACTATTTTTTTTTTTGGGGGGGGGGTCCACACCCAGCAGTGCTCAGGGTTTACTCCTGGCTCTATGCTCAGACATCGATCCTGGCAGGCTCGGGGGATCATATGGAACGCTGGGATTCGAGCCACCATACTTCTGCATGCAAGGCAAACACCATACCTCCATGCTATCTCTCTGGCCCCAAAATGCACTATTTTTTAATGTTTTTGTTTGATTAATTTTTATTGTTAGATAGCCTATAACATACATATCCTGGAATGCTTACATTTTGGGGGTGGGGGAGACACACCAGTGGTGCTCAGGGTTTACCTCTGACTCTATATTTAGGGATCACTTCTGGTAGGGCTTGGGGACCATACGGGTTACTGGACATTGACTTGCTGTTCCAGCACCAGGGAACATTTATTTAATCAACAAAGAAAATGAAAACTAATCACGTTCTATCTAGCAGCAATTTCCCCTGAACCCGCAAATAATAGAAAAGGGATCTTTCATTATCCTGGGGAAGAATTTTACAAAAGGCACATCAAAGTCAGATATCTTGACAACCTATTCTTAGCATCTAGGATACTTACTTGATGAATAAAATCCATAAGGAAAGAATGGGCTTTCATCTTGTCTTCTAGCTGATGAAGAATAATCAGTGACGTATTACTGAATCCAGGTGCTTCTGTTGAAATACAACAATAAAGTGTAATCACATAATATACTAGTTTTAGAATTAAAAAACAGAGAAAAACCACTATAATAATCCTTGTCTAGAACTTCATTTTCTGAGATTTTAACTCAATCCATGATCAACTAGAATCTAAAAATATTACATACATCTAAGAGTATTTTTTGTTTGTCTTTAAAGGGCAAACTGGGAGTAAGGGTTAGGGGTGCTACCTGGGGAGCAAATCTTTATTAATTTGTTCTTTTTGAGGGACAGAATTGGGCTACACCTGGAAGTGCTCTGAAGTGCAAGTGAGTTGACTTGGTAGTATTTGGGGCTTGTTCCTGCTCTGTGCTTAGGAATCAATCACTCCTGCTAGTGATTGCTTGGGAAGAGCTAACAAATACCAAGTGCCTACTTATACCAATAATTTCATTTTAGAAATAAAATGCTGAGAAAACTAATGTCAGTTAATCTTCTTCAGATAACACAAAGAGGTTTGTTCCAATATTTACTTAGTTTCTACTCTGTTATGTTTATCTGTTCAGAGAGCCCTTTTCAAAATCTACTATCACTATTTTAAGTTATTTTATATTTAATATATTTAAATATACTTAATATTTAAAAAAATACATAATACATATATTTGAAATATACATTAATAAAAGAACAGATATTCTTCCCTAAAAAGATCACTCCCTAATATCAAACATAGAAAGCTCTTACCCTCAGGTACAGACTCAGCCCACCGTGGATCAGAGGCTGGGTAGTCATCGACCAGATCCACACTGATTTGGGTAACTGCTTTGTCTAATTCACAATCAGAATCCAAATCAGAGTTTAAAGAAAAAAGTTCGTCAACCATCGCTTGAGCATGACCTAAATCTTTTCTGAAATTGGAAAATAAAAGTATTAAAAGGAAGCAAACATTGTCCAAAACTTTTAGTCCAAAGTTACTCTTTTTTTTTTTTTTTTTTTGGTTTTTGGGTCACACCTGGCAGTGCTCAGGGGTTATTCCTGGCTCCAGGCTCAGAAATTGCTCCTGGCAGGCACAGGGGACCATATGGCGCGCCGGGATTCGAACCGATGACCTCCTGCATGAAAGGCAAACGCCTTACCTCCATGCTATCTCTCCGGCCCCCCAAAGTTACTCTTAACACATTTTATTTTCATATTATTATGTGGTTTTGGGGCCACATCTGATACTGTTCAGGAGTTGCTCCTGATTCTGTGCTCAGGAATTTCTCCTGGTGGGCTTGGGGGGACCATATGGGATGCCAGAGATCAAACCCAGGCATGCAAGGCTAGTGCACTGTACTACTGCTCCAGCCCCATAACATTTATTTGAAAAAGGAAACAACTTGTATGCATACATTAAGTCAACAAATATGTTGAAAAACAGTTCAACAGCATACTGAATAATACAGAATTGGAGACAAGTTCACACCCAAGACAATATAAAACAAGCCAACCTACAACAAATGAACAATTTTCACAAGGCTAAAGAAACTGAGGCTCTGGGTGAAACTAACAGTATACTGTGGGTAAGGTGCTTGCCTTCAACTCTATCTAAGAAAAGACACCCTTGGGGCTGGAGTGATAGCATAGTAGTGTTTGCCTTGCATACAGCTGACCAGGGATAGATCTGGGTTGGATTCCTGGATCCCCAGCAAAGAGCCAGGAATAACCCCAGATTGCCACTGGGTGTGGCCCCAAAACTAAAAATAAATAAAATGAATAAAGAAATAAAAAGATACCTACTAAGTGGGAGAAGATATTTACAAACAATATATGAATAAAGGACCAGAGAGATAGTACAGGGGATAAGTAGATTGCTTTGCAAGTCATTCAATTACTAGCACTGCACAATAGGTTCTCTGAAAATCATTAGGAGCCCCGCACTCCAAAAAATTTATATCAGATAAAAGGTTAAAATGACAGATACATAAAGTACTCAAAATTCAAATCAGAAAGATAGTACAGCAGGTACATTGTCTTGGCCCAACCAGGTTTGATCCCCAGCATCTCAGAGCCCACCAGGAGTGATACCTGAGAGCAATGCCAGGAATAAACCCTAAATATAAAGGCTCAAAAAACAAGCAAAAACAAAAGATACTAGTAACACCATTTTGGGTAAGAATATAATGAAAAATGCCACCTCATTTACAGTTAGTGGCAATGTTGTCTGGCTCGTCCTCTATGGAAAATAAAGGTGCCAGAAAGATAATACAATGGTAGGACCTTTGCCTTGCAAGTGGTTGACTTGGTTTAACTTCTGGCATCCTATATAGTCTCCATGAGTAACCCCTGAGCACTGCAGAGTGTGGCCCAAATCGCCCCCCCCCCACACACACACACACACAGACACAAAGAAGTAAAACTAGGGGCTGGAGTTATAGCACAGCAGGTAGGGATTTAGCATGTGTCTAATCTGGGTTTAATCCTGGGGATCTCATATGATCCCCTGAGCCTGCCAGAATTGACAGTTGTGCAAAGCCAGGAGTAATACCAGAGCACTGCCAAATGAGGAGGGTGTGGGGAAGAGACTGTTAAAAGAAAAAAAGGATAGATCTTTTTCATATGACACCCTCCTCCAAAGAAATAGCTACAAAAATAAAATAAAAAAGGTGGGGTTGGAGCAATATAGGTAAGGTGTTTTGCCTTGCATGCAATCGACCTGGTTCAATCCTTGATATCCAATAAGGTATCCTTATCAGCGCCAGCAATTGATTCCTGAATGCAACCATTGATTTCTGAATGCAAAACCCTTAGCATCATTGAACGTGACCCAAAACAAAAACAAAAAGGAGAGAGAAGGGCTGGAGTAATAGGTAGGGTATTTGCCTTGCATGCAGATAACCTGGGACCTACTCAGATTTTATCCCCGGCAGCCCATGTGGTTTCCTGAGCCTGCCAAGAGTGATTTCTGAATAAAAAGCCAGGAGTACCGCCAGGTGTGGTTCCCCCACCCCCCAAAAAAAAAGAAAAAGAAAAAGAGTTGAATTTAGGGTTGTTTTTATTTTATTTATCTTTTAATAATATCTTTAAGCACCATGGTTACAGTAAGTGGTTTTATTTTTTATTTTATTTTTTGTATATATATATATTTTTTTTTTCTTTTCTTTTTTTTTTTTTTTTTTTTTTGGTTTTTGAGTCATACCCAGCAGCACTCAGGGGTTACTCCTGGCTCTATGCTCAGAAATCGCTCCTGGCAGGATCAGGGGACCTTATGGGATGCCTGGATTAGAACCACTGACCTTCTGCATGAAAGACAAATGCCTTACCTCCTTATCTCTCCTCGATGGTTATTTTATTGGCTTTTGGGTCATAATCTGTGGCACTCAGAGGTGACTTCTGGCTCTGAGCTCAGAAATTGCCCCTGGCAGACTCAAGGAACCATATGGGATACTGGGATTTGAACCACCATCTCCTGGATTAGCCACATGCAAGGCAAATGCCCTATCACTGTGCTATCTCTTTGGCCTGGTAAGTAGTTTTTCAAAGATTCTTCCTTAGAGCTTCAGAAGCCAAGCCCTAATTGACACAATTATTCCAGACTTAAGACCTACAAAATTGGGACAAAATGTACTCGTATTGGCTTTTTTTTTAATTGGAGCAACAGCTAGCTGAACTCAGGGTATCTAGGGCTGCTTGTGGTGATGCAGACCTGATAGTTCAGCGTTCAGGCTGGCAGTGTAGTGATCAGGCCCAACAAAGAAAATACCAGCCTTCACTCTAAGGTGCTCAGGAAACATTTGAGCATAAGAAACCAGTACTCAAACTCAGAGTCTCGTGTACAGGAAGCATATGCTTTACCACTTGGAGTAAACTCCAAACTCAGACATTTTAAAGCTACCCAGTATGTGTACCCAGTATGTATACATACCCAATATGTATCAAATTATTTGATACAATAATCACTGGAAACTAATACAATGATGATGATAACCAATATCATTATCTGTTAAATCAGACATAAATCTGACAGAATTATTAAAGAATAAAATTAATCATGATAAAACCATAGGTGGTTTTTTTTTTGGGGGGGGAGTGTTTTCTTGGCAGGGAAGTACTTGGAGGCTACTCAATATTTGTCTAACCAATTTTGAGTCACTCCTAGCAGAGCTCCAGGTACCATATAGTGACAGGGATGGAAACAAGGCCCCTTGCAGGCAAAGCATGTACTCAATCTGCTAATTTATCTCTCTGGGTTGAAAATGCAAGTCATAATCTTCTAGCCAAAAGATAAAATAGCAGCTGATATTTCCCAGATACTCTGGTTTGGTCTGATATCTTTTTGGCATTCTGAGACTGGCAGTGTAGATTCCCTTTTCTGTATCAACTATGCAGCCCAGCACCAAATCCCACCATAAACAGCCCAGCAATGCAAATAAATTCAAATATGAGCAGCTGAGTCTTCTTAGGTAAGACTGAACTATAAAGCTCAAAACTGGGACTATTTTTAGAATGGGACTGGGGCAAGCCCCCACATCTGAAGAAACTCTGTCCACATCCACCATCTTTCCAGCAGAAAGAGAGTCCATTTTCTCTACAAGCTTCAAAGAAAACAATGAGCACTGACACTTCCCAGGTAGTCCAAGCTGATACTTCTGTGACATTTGGGGGGGAGGGGTGTCACACCCGGTAGTGCTCAGGGATTCCTCCTGGCTCTGTGCTCAGAAATCGCTCCTGGAAGGCTCAGGAGACCATATGGGATGCTGGGATTTGAACCACCGTCCTTCTGCATGCAAGGCAAAGGCTTTACCTCCATGCGACCTCTCCGGCCCCTCTGTGACATTCTTAATATTGGGAGGAAGAAAAACAAATTCCCCTCCTGCACAAATCATAGCTGTCCAGTGCTACAATTTACATCCTCCCAAAGAAATAGCTCAGCTCCATGACTTAATCATATCAAACTGCCAAGTCACCAAATTTGTTTCAGATCTATAAATTCTGGAGACCTCAAAATTTTTTATCAGGGTCATCCCACTAATATCACAGGAAATCTGATGGGAAAGTTACATAGTAGCCTACCAAGCTCAGTGAATCTAAACAGTAACATAGATAGCTCAACTAGCACCAACCACACCCCAGTAAATTCTTTGACAATGATTTTAGTGACATAATGTAGAGATAGAACAATCATTTCAAAATGTCCCTTGCTGGGGCTGGAGAGATAGCATGGAAGCAGGGCATTTGCCTTGCATGCAAAAGTACAGTGGTTTGAATCCCGGCATCCCATATGGTTCTCCCAGCCTGCCAGGAGCAATTCCTAAGTGTAGAGCCAGGAGTAACCCCTGAGCACAGCTAGGTATGACCCAAAAAAACAAAACAAACAAACAAAAAAAAAACAAAAACAAAAAAAGAAATGTATTTATAGGGGTCGGAGAGATAAGATAGCATGGAGGTAGGGTATTTGCCTTGCATGCAGAAGGACGGTGGTTCAAATTCCGGCACCCCAAATGGTCCCCCGAGCCTGCCTGGAGAGATTTCTGAGCATAGAGCCAGGAGTAACCCCTGAGTGCTGCCGGGTGTGACCCAAAAACTAAAACAAACAAACAAACAAAAAAAAGTCCCATGTTAAGCCAGGTTTTGATAATTCCATTTGCCTTTGTGTTGTAACAAACAATAAAAAGTAAATTATTTGTGTCTTCAAGGAAGCAGGCTATGGTGATAGGTGGGAAATTGGGGACACTGGTAAAAGGAAGGTCAGACTGATGGTGGGATTAGCGTTGGAACACTGAATGCCTAAAATGACTATTGTGGACAACTTGGTAAATCACAGTGTTATAATAAAATTCAAAATTTTAAATTATAGTCTATTCATTCAAATCTCAGCAATAAGACAATATCATGCCACAGAGAAAAAGAAGGCTTAGAAAAACAACACAAAACTTATCTAATAGTGCCCTCTCCTGGGCAAGAAATGTGCTCACAGTATATCATTATGTTAATATAGAATGTAAAAACAGTAATAAATAATAATAGCAACACAATATATCCTTTCATGAAAGTAAGCCACACCACCGTAGATAACATTATGATTGAGCCTGTGGGATCATGGACTCTGAATATGTGTTCAGAACAAAGATCTGCTTGATAAAATGAATAAACTGATTAATTGCATCTGCTCTTGAAAAGGCTGTCTGAAGTCTTAACCTGAGGGGCAGAGAAAAGGCTGAAACATAATTATCCTAGTATTTGTTTAAATAAGGAAGGTACGAGGGGCCGGAGAGATAGCATGGTGGTAGGGCATTTGTCTTGCATGCAGAAGGTCATTGGTTTAAATCCTGGCATCCCATATGGTCCCCCGAGCCTGCCAGGAGTGATTTTTGAGCATTGAGCCTGAGTGCTGCCGGGTGTGACCCCAAAACAAAAACAAGCAAAAAAGGAAGGTACCAAGAGTATATCAGACTCAGAAAACATACGGGCAACTGAAATGATTAAGTTTTCCCCCAAACTATTAAATAGTTCACTGGCAAATATGACAGACTAATAAGCATATTTATTCAATTTCCAGATCTCTCACCGTGGCCGTACACTATGTCTTTGTCAACAGGTATCACCATTTGTGAACCAAGGCTTGCTATTTCTAGAACCCAAGAATAAATATGTAAATAAGATTAAGATAGCCTACTCTATCAGACAACATGAAATAGCTAAAAACTGACCAGTCGGGCCCGGAGAGATAGCACAGCGGCATTTGCCTTGCAAGCAGCCGATCCAGGACCAAAGGTGGCTGGTTCAAATCCCGGTGTCCCATATGGTCCCCTGTGCCTGCCAGGAGCTATTTCTGAGCAGACAGCCAGGAGTAACCCCTGAGCAATGCCAGGTGTGGCCCCCCCCCCCAAAAAAAAACTGACCAGTCAAAATTCAAACCCCCCCAAATGCAAGCAATCTAGCAGAGATAGTTGGAAACTGACCACACAATCAGCAATTAAATTCAGAATCACCTGAAAGCAATTCATATAACAGAATCATAAGCTATATAATGTGCTAAGTTCTGTGGCATTGTGGCACATAGCAGAACCTCACTGGCTAAATGAGAATTTTTATAAAAATGAAAATGTGGAGCCAATCTGTCTTAACAATGTATTTAATAGACACCTGCAAACTATCTTCATAATCATCATTTTTTAATGAGAGGAAAATAAATTATACCATGTTTACATTATGGCTCCCCCCCCAGCCTTGTGGGACTCAAATATCATGTTCAATTTAACAGTTTATTGAAAGTGTTGAATCTGGAGTAGAGAGATAGTATAATGGTTAAGGAACTCACATTGTGCGTGGCTGACCTAGGTTTGACTCTGGTACCTATATGGAGCCAGGAGCCAGGAGCCCTGAGCCCTGCAGGAGTGTTCTCCAAGTCTGGCCACAAAATAGTTTTGAAACCACAAAAACATTTTCTTATTTCTTAATGGCATCATTTCTCCAAGTTGTTACCAGTCAATAAATAAGCAACATGTCATATCGTATCTTTTTTTTTTTTTTTAATTTATACCTGCAGTATTGTAGAAAAGCAGCTTTTAGCAATTTGGTTTTATCATCCTGGGCTATCATTTCATTCTTTGTAGAAGCCTCAAAAACCATATTCTGTAAAATAATAATGTTTTATTTATTATTTTTAACCAGTGAATAAAAGCTACACTTAGGACAGCCAACAATAGACATTTAATGGAATATGCTTTTCATATTTTCTATTCAAATGGTTTAAATACTTAAAACATTTATTTAAACAAGAAAAAATGCATCAAATGATGAATCAAAGTCCTATTCAAAGTGTATACAGGGACCAGAGTGATAGTACAATAGATAGGGCATTTGCCTTGCATGTAGCTGACCTGGGTTCAATTCCTGGCACTCTATGTGGTCCTGAGTCTGCCAGTAGTGATCCCTTAGCAGAGCAAGAAGAAACCTCAGAACACTGCTGGTTATACACCCACCCCCAAAGAATCACATAAAGTTGCATAGTAAAGAAAATATAACTAACATATCATGTGATTTGATGAACCACAATTGTTATAAAGAAAAATATTTTAAAGTTATATTGATATGATAAAGACAAAAGTAGTGAGTTATTTCAAAATTTCATCTTCAATATCAGGAAACTGATAATACGTAAAACTGATTAAGTGAAAGGTAACAATATATCAATTACTTATAAATATTGAGAAAAATACTACAGACTAAAAGTAACTGCCTCTAGAAAAGAGAGGTAATGAGAAATGATCACAACTCTTACTATTAACTGACTTTGGTGGGGAGAGATAGAGAAACAGTATGGGGGTTACAGAGCTTGCTGTGCATGCATCTGAGATGGGTCCACAGGACCTGCAAGGTTCCCTAAGCATGAGAAGGCAGAAATGCCTATGCAGCGCTGGGTTTGGCCCAACACAGCCCTCTGGCAACCCTCCAAAATATAGAACTTACACATTTCCTAAGTAAAAAAAAATGACGTATTTGAAGACAGAGAAACTGACATTTTAAAATAATATAGAAAAAAAAGGTGTTTTAAATTACAACATATGGAGCTGCTACCTCATTGCCTGGTCCAGCAACTGAAGATGCGAGGGAATCTTCAAGATTCTCTGCTAAAACAGACACATTTTCCCTTGAAGTTACAGACACCAACCCACTGTTTCTAGAAAAAAAGACTGGAATTCCACCACAAGAACCAGCTCCTAAAATACCATCTCCTAAAAACAGAGAAAAACAACAACAAAAGTATACATTAAGTTAAGAATTAAGTTAAGAATAATCTAATCTTCTAAAATCTACCTAAGCATAAAATCTTGATGATTTTTTCTTTTACAACATTAATACAATTTTTAATTCATATCTTTAATCCCAGATCAAATATTAAAAATCTTCTATAGGAGAAGTTTCTGAGTCTTTCAACTTAAAGATAAAAACTAATTTTTCAAAAGAAGATAATTAGAGTCACCATGTTCAAACCAGGCCAGCTCCATAAACCACACTCTTTTCTCAAATGAGATGTAAACTGAGCCATGGAAAGATTATGGCTACCCCAGCCCACAAAGCAGAAAGCTGGCCATCTTGGGAGGGGAGGGCAGGTCAAGCCCCTGCCCTCCCAAAGCCACTTTTGCTGCCTCCATCTTCCAGAATCACCTTTTCCCTGATGGCAGACACCAATCAGCTGATAAGGCATCTGATTTGGAGCCACAACCAGTGGTGCTCAGTGTAAGACAAGTGCCCTGTCATCTGTACTACTGATCTGGCACCTATTAAAAAACGCTTAATGTGTTAATGTTCACTTTGTGAAATTTTTTTTTCCTTTTTTGATTTATGGGTCACATTCAGCAGCTCTCAGGGGTTACTCCTGGCTCTGTGTTCACAAGTCACTCCTGGCAGGCTCAGAAGACCATATGGGATGCCGGGATTCGAACAGGGGTCCATCCTGTATTGGCCACATGCAAGGCAAATGCCTTACTGATGTGCTATCGCTCCTGCCCAATGTTTTTATTTTTTTTGGTTTTGTGAAAATATTTTTAAGCTCCCATTTAAATTGAATAAATATTAGCTATTGTGGTGATGGGAAAAAAGTGACAGTTTTGGAAGCTAGTACTCAGTAGTTCTTGGCACTTCAGGGTAAAATGTTACTATTGTGCCCTCCCAACATATATTAACAATTTGGGAATTTTATGCCTCTTTTGTTTTGTTTTTTTCAGTGGGTCACTGAATTTAGATACTGGAAGTGTGATCCCAAATGTTACCAATATTTGGAGATGTTATGCTTAAAACAGTCTTACAACTTCTAAAATGACTACTAAAATGACATGCTTCTAAAATTGCTACCATACCTTGTATATTAAAGACAATTTTCTCCTGAGGAAGAGAAAACTTTCCAGTTCCCGTGGAGCACACATAGACAGCACTCTCAGTATACAGATAGGCAGTTTGGTTTGTTAAATCTGGGACCAGCAGTTGACACATAATCAAGTCATGAGACTGAAAATTAAATTTAAGATTAAAAGTGAATGATAAATTTAACAATATATATATATATAATTTCATAATGCACATGTAACGATAAACTGATCATTAACTTTGTCTTTATGTGAAGACAAAAAACAATTTATGGTAATTTCCAAAATAAGAAAATTTTACAGGGGCCAGAGTCATAGTGTAGCGAAAAGTGCTTGCACGCAGCTGACCCAGATCCTCGGCATACCATATGGTCCCGAGTCCACCAAAATGATTCCTGAGAGCAGAGTCAGGAATGAGTCATGTGTGGCACCATGTGTGGCACAAAAACAAAAACAAAAAAATTAAAGAAAGTTTGCTGAGATGCATATAATTAGCAAAAAGAAAAAGAAAAAAACAAACAAATCTTCATAGAGATTTTTTTTACTAGAAATCAATAATAAAAGTGAGGGATAAAGATTAGTTCTTATTATTTGACTTAGAACCAGAAGTACTGATTCCAATTGATTCCAAGTAGGTATTTTGGCTTTACATCACTATCAAAAAATTAAGCACCCTTCCTTGGAGGCAGGCTGGGTGAGGGCAAGCAGAAAACAGGGGATACTGATGGAGAGATTGGTATTAGAATACTGTACATCTATAACCCAATCATAAAAACTCAGTAACTGTGTGCTTCATGATGATTTAAAAATTAATTTAAAAAAGATATGAAGCGGGGCCGGAGAGATAGCACAGTGGCGTTTGCCTTGCAAGCAGTCGACCCAGGACCTAAGGTGGTTGGTTCAAATTCCGGAGTCCCATATGGTCCCATGTGCCTGCCAGGAGCTATTTCTGAGCAGACAGCCAGGAGTAACCCCTGAGCAGTGCCGGGTGTGGCCCAAAAACCAAAAATATAGATAGATAGATAGATAGATAGATAGATAGATAGATAGATAGATAGATGATAGATAGATAGATAGATAGATAGATAGATGATAGATAGATAGATAGATAGATAGATGATAGATAGATAGATAGATAGATAGATAGATAGATAGATAGATAGATAGATAGATAGATAGATATGAAGCACCAAGAAATTAATTTGTTCATATATCATCAGAAATAAGGGGTCGAAGTGATAATATAGCAGTTAGGATGTTTGCCCTGCAAGCAATGGACCTGGATTTGATCCCCTACCTCCAATATGGCCCCCCAAGCCTGCAAATTATAACCCGAGTACTGCTGGGTTGTGGCCCAAAAAACAAAAAAATTAATCAGCCATAAAAATAGAGGGCTGAAATGATAGCACAGCGGTGGGGCGTTTACTTGCATACAGTCAATCCAGAATGGACCTGGTGGTCCCCCAAGCCTGCTAGGAGTGATTTCTGAATGCAGAGCCAAGATACAATATACATTAAACATGGATAATGAGGGCCAGAGCGATACCAGGTTTGATTTCCGGCATCTCATGTGGTCCCCTGTGCCTGCCAGGAACAATTTCTGAGTGTGGAGCCAGGAGTAACCCCTGAACGTTGCCAGGTATGACCCAAAAACCGAAAGGGAAAGGGAAAGGGAAAGGGAAAGGGAAGGAAAGGAAAGGAAAGGAAAGGAAAGGAAAGGAAAGGAAAGGAAAGGAAAGGAAAGGAAAGGAAAGGAAAGGAAAGGAAAGGAAAGGAAAGTAATGGAAAGGTTGGGGATGGGGAAGGGAAAGGGAAAGGGAATGGGAAAGGGAAAGGGAAAGGGAAAGGGAAAGGAAAAGGGAAGGGAAGGGAAGGGAAGGGAAGGGAAGGGGAAGGGGAAGGGGAAGGGGAAGGGGAAGGGGAAGGGGAAGGGAAGGGAAGGGAAGGGAAGGGAAGGAAAGGAAAGGAAAGGAAAGGAAAGGAAAGGAAAGGAAAGGAAAGGAAAGGAAAGGAAAGGAAAGGAAAGGAAAGGAAAGGAAAAGGAAAAGGAAAAGGAAAAGAAAAAGAAAAGGAAAGGAAAGGAAAAGGAAAGGAAAAGAAAAGGAAAGGGAAAGGAAAGGAAAGGAAAAGGAAAAGAAAAGGAAAAGGAAAGGAAAAGGAAAAGGAAAGGAAAAGAAAGGGAAAGGAAAGGAAAGGAAAGGAAAAGGAAAAGAAAAGGAAAAGGAAAGGAAAGGAAAGGAAAGGAAAAGGAAAAGAAAAGAAAAGAAAAGGAAAGGAAAGGAAAAAGAAAGGAAAAGGAAAAGAAAAGGAAAGGAAAAGGAAAGGAAAAGAAAAGGAAAAGGAAAGGAAAAGAAAAGGAAAGGAGGGCCTGGAGAGATAGCATAGCGGTGTTTGCCTTGCAAGCAGCCGATCCAGGACCAAAGGTGGTTGGTTCGAATCCCGGTGTCCCATATGGTCCCCCGTGCCTGCCAGGAGCTATTTCTGAGCAGCCAGCCAGGAGTAACCCCTGAGCACTGCCGGGTGTGGCCCAAAAACCAAAAACCAAAAACCAAAAAAAAAAAAAAAAAAAAAAAAAAACGGAAAGGAAAGGAAAGGAAAGGAAAAGGAAAGGAAAAGGAAGGGAAGGGAAGGGAAGGGAAGGGGAAGGGAAGGGAAGGGAAGGGAAGGGAAGGGAAGGGAAGGGAAGGGAAGGGAAGGGAAGGGAAGGGAATGGAATGGAAGGGAAGGGAAGGGAAGGGAAGGGAAGGGAAGGGAAGGGAAGGGAAGAGGGAAGGGAAGAGAAGAGGGAATGGAAGAGAAGAGGGAAGGGAAGGGAAGGGAAGGGAAGGGAAGGGAAGGGAAGGGAAGGGAAGGGAAGGGAAGGGAAGGGAAGGGAAGGGAAGGGAAGGGAAGGGAAGGGAAGGGAAGGGAAGAGGGAAGGGAAGAGGGAAGGGAAGGGAAGGGAAGGGAAGGGAAGGGAAGGGAAGGGAAGGGAAGGGAAGGGAAGGGAAGGGAAGGGAAGGGAAGGGAAGGGAAGGGAAGGAAAGGAAAGGAAAGAGGTAAACATGGATAATGAAAACATTAGTTCTAATATAGATAAAAGTAGATAACAGCAAATACAAAAATTATACTATTAAAGAATTAAAAATAAAATATTAAAGCTCACATAAGAATAAGGGCTTTAGGGGCCAGAGAGATAGCGCAGTGGTAGGGCCTTTGCCTTGCACACGGCTGACCCAGGAAGAACCTGGGTTCAATTCCCAGCATCACAAATGGTCCCCCAAGCCTGCCAGGAGCAATTTCTGAGCACAGAGCCAGGAATAACCCGGGCACTGGCAGGTATGGCGCAGAATAAAAAAAAAAAAAAAGAATACACTTGGTTTGCTAACATATCTTTGCTATTATAAATAATGCTGTAATAAAGAAAAGGTATATATGTCAGGAACATTCCCTTACTGCTCAAAATAGGACTATTTTGGCAACAACATCATATATTCATCCGTTAAATAAACAAAGCCAAAATTTCTAATTTTAAGCTTCTTAAAAGCAATCAAACATTATTTAATAACTTCATAAGGAACAACCTTAACAGCTATACACTTACTTAACCTGTGTAATATAACGATTATGAACAACTTGGTAAATCATGGTGTAGTAATAAAAATAAGGGGGAAAAACACCTAACCCCAATCTTAAGAGTTTTCTCCCTATTTTTCACTCATCATCAGTATGTTCTTTGTACTCAATAACACAAATCTCTACAGTGACTAAATGGAAGAAAGGAACCATTTGTTGCCAAAAGCTTTCACTGTTTTTCTCTTTAGCCAAGAGAGCAAAGTAACAATCACGAGTTGTTCATGAATCTAAAAACTGACATTAAACTTATTTTCAAGTTCTCCACAAGTATTTGAGCCCCTCCAAAAGTTATATCAAAATAAATCACAATTTTAGGGCCAGAGAGAGTACATCAGCTACAGAGCTTGTCTTGCACACTGCCAAGCCCAGTCTAAATCCCCAAAACCACATATGGTCTCCAGAGCAAAACTATGAGCAAAACTATGTATGATCCCAGATCATAGAAATAGAAATAAGTCCTGAATAGTTGGGTGTGCTCTTCCCCTCCTCAATTTTACTGTCATTTTTTAAAATTAAACTTATAAAAATCTTACCTGAAACGGTGGATTATATTGAGTAACTTCTACTGAAACTGAATTGGATATCTGGCAGCCATTATCTTCTACTGTTATCAAAGAATAATAGACAAGGCATGGATTATCTGCTGGGTGCCATGCTGCTGCCAAAATCAGAAGCCCATCACTAGTCAATGAAGAGGAAAAAAACAACAACAATTCTATAGTCTCTTATCAAATTAAGTATCTTAAATTCATACAAACAACTGTGTGCCATTATTTCTAATGGATTTATTCTTAGTTCTCTAAAGCCAATTTCAGTATTGGGGGTGGGGTCACACCCAGCAGCGCTCGGAAGTTACTCCTGGCTCTATGCTCAGAAATCGCTCCTGGCAGGCTCAGAGGACCATATGGGATGTGGGGTTCGAACCACCAACCTTCTGCATGCAAGGCAAATGCCTTACCTACATGCTATCTCTCTGGCCCCAATTTCAGTATTTTTCTATCGCTGAATCTATACAATATATCATGTTTTTACTCAACATTAAAAGAAGTTATGGGGGGCCGAAGAGACAGCATGGAGGTAGGGCATTTGCCTTCCATGCAGAAGGTCAGTGGTTCGAATCCTGGCATCCCATATGGTCCCCCGAGCCTGTCAGGAGCGATTTCTGAGCTCAGGAGTAACTCCTGAGCGCTGCCAGGTGTGGACCACCCGCCCCCAAAAGAAAAAAAAGATTCCAGAAAATAAAAGAGAATGAGGACATGACTTACCAGAACTGGTGAGACACAGCATAAGCAGGTTTAATAGGAAAGTTCAGAGCTATATATATAAGCTTTCATCAAGAAGGAAAAAAGGGCCCACATAAATAATTTAAATGTACAACCTAAGAAACTGGAAAATAACCAACAAAAGGAGTCCAAAGCAGGTAGGAAGAAGGAAATAATAAAACTTTGGGCAGAAATTAATGAACTGGATTTTAAATAAAAATAAAAAATCCAGGGACTGGCAAGGTGGCGCTAAAGGTAAGGTGTCTGCCTTGCAACCGCGACCGAGGTTCAAACCCCCAGCGTCCCATATGGTCCCCCCAAGCCAGGGGCAATTTTTGAGCGCTTAGCCAGGAGTAACCCCTGAGCATCAAATGGGTGTGGCCCCAAAAAATAAATAAAAAATCCAAAAGATCAAAAAAACTAAGAGCTGCTTCTTTGAAACTATAAATAAGATTAAGAAACCACCACTAAAACTCACAAAGAAAGTGAGAATTCTAATAAACTGTTAAAAACATAAAGGGGGATGACACAACAGATTTCACAGAAATTCAAAGGATCATTAGAGACTGCTTTGAGAATCTTTACACCATGAAATGAGAACTTAGATAAAATAGATAAATTCTTGAATACATATAACCTACTAAGGCTGAACCAAGACACGGTCAATTGAACAGACCTATCAATTTAAAAAAATTATAAATGGCAATCAAAAGTCTACCCAAAACAATAGCCTAGACCCAGATAGATTCACTAGTGAGTTCTTTCAAACCTTTAAAGATATACTGTCAGTATTTTTCAGGCACGTCCAGTAAACTCAAGAAACAGAAAGACTCTCAAACAATACCTATGAAGCAAACATCATATTAATAACGAAAGCAGACAGAAACATCACCAAAAAAGAGAATCAAAGGTCAATATTCCTGATAAATTCCAATGCAGAGATCCTCAATAAAATAGCAAACAATTCAACAACTAATCAAAAAGATCATACAGGGACTGAAATGATAGCACAGTGGATAGGGTATTTGCATTGCATGCAGCTGACTTAGGTTCAATCCTCAGCATCCCATTTGGTTCCCTGAGCCTTCCAGGAGTAATTTCTGAGTGCAGATCCAGGAGTAGCCCTTGAGAACCACCAGGTATGGCCCCAAAACCAAAAAACTTAAAAAAAAAAAAATCATACACTATGACCAAGTAGAATTCATTCTAAGCATGCAAGGATGGTTTAATATAAGCAAGTCAAACACCATAATACAATAAAGAATTATTTTTGTTTTGTTTTTGTTTTTTGGGCCACACTCACTGACGCTCAGGGGTTACTCCTGGCTATGTGCTCAGAAATCGCTCCTGGCTTAGGGGGATCATATGGAACGCTGGGGGGATTAAACAGAGGTTCGTCCTAGGCTAGCGCTTGCATGGCAGATGCCTTACCGCTACCACCACCACTCTGGCCCCTATATTAAAGAATTTCGAAATTTCTGCCATATCCTTAGATGCAGTGAAAGGGACCAGCGCGATAGTATGGTGGGCAGGATACTTGCCTTGCATGTAGCTGACCCAGGCTCAATCCCCAGTATCCCATGTGGTTCTACAAGTACTGTCAGGGGTAATTCCTGAACACAGAGCGGAGTGTGGTCCAAAAGAAATAAAAAATAGATGCAGAGAAAGCAATGAATACCAGCACCTTTTCATGATAGAATTGAAGGAAATTTCCTTAAAATAGTCAAAGCCATGTACCACAAGCCCACAGCAAACATTCTACTTAATGAGAAAAAACTAAAAGCTTTCCCTCTAAGATAAGGCATAAGACAAGGTTGCTCACTCTTGCCACTTCCATTCACTATAGTACTGTAAAAACTTGCCATTGCAATTAGGCTAGAAAAAGATATCATGGGGGCCAGAGGACTAAAAACATTAGGTAGGGTATTTGCCTTGCAGGCAGCTGACCCAGGTTCAATCCCTGACATCCCATATGGTCCCTGAGCTTGCCAAAAGTAATTTCTGAGCACAGAGCTAGAGTAACCCCTTAACGATACCAGGTATGGCTCCAAAATAAAAAATACCATAGGGATCCAGATAGGAAAGGAAGAAGTTATGCTCTTACTATTTGCAGATGATATGATGCTAAATTAGGAAATCCTAAAGACAACAAAATAGCTACAAAATTAATATGCAATCTTTCTTATATGCAAATAAGAGATATTTAAAAATAATCCCATTCACAACTGTGCCTCAGAAAATCAATATCTCAGAATCAACTTATCTAATGAGATCAACGACCTGTACAAAGAAAACTGCAAAACAGTACTTCAAGAAATACAAGAGGAGGGCCAGAACGGTGGCGCAAGAGGTAAGGCATCTGCCTTGCCCGCACTAGCATAGGACAGACGGCACACGGCTTGGTCCCCCAGCATCCCATATGGTCCCCCCAAGCCAGAAGCCATTTCTGAGGGCACAGCCAGAAGTAACCCCTGAGCATCACCAGGTATGGCCCAAAAACCTAAAAAAAAAAAAAAAAAAAAGAAGGAAAGAAATACAAGAGAACATGAGAAAATGATAACATATCACTTGTTCATGGATTGAGGATTAATATAACAAAAATGTCAATATTCCCCAAAGCATTTTACAGACTCAATGTAGTTCCTATAAAGACACAAAATGGGGGCCGGGAAGGTGGCGCTAGAGGTAAGGTGTCTACCTTGCAAGCGCTAGCGTAGGACGGACCATGGTTCGATCCCCCGGCATCCCATATGGTCCCCCCAAGCCAGGGGCGATTTCTGAGCGCATAGCCAGGAGTAACCCCTGAGCGTCAAACGGGTGTGGCCCAAAGAAAAAAAAAAAAAAACAGACACAAAATAACATTTAAAAAAAAAAATAGATCAAATATTCCTAAGACTCATATGGAACAGTATCCTCTCTCCTCAATAACTAAAGCAATCTTTGGGAAAAAAAAAAACAGTAGGAAGCATTACTTTCCCCAATAATATTGTATTACAAAGTGGTGGTACTTAAAACAGCATGGTACTAGAATAAAGGCAAACCCTCAGATCAATGAAATATCCTGAGGCATAACTTCAGGTAACCGATTAATCTTTTATAAAGGAACAAAAATTAAGAAGAGGAGCAATGGAATGTCTCTTCAATAAATGTTGGGAAATTGGTCAATTATATGCAAAGAAACAAAACAAAACCTCAAACCTCTTTCGACACAATGCACAAAAAACAAATCACAATGGATTAAAACCCTTGATATGTCGGAGAGGTGGCGCTAGAGGTAAGGCATCTGCTTGCAAGCGCTAGTCTAGATCAGACCTCAGTTCAATCCCCTGGCGTCCCATATGGTCCCTGCAAGCCAGGGGCGATTTCTGAATGCATAGCCAGGAGTAACCCCAGAGCGTCAAACAGATATGGCTCAAAAAAACAAAGCAAAGAAAAAAACCAAACATTGGGGCCGGAGAGATAGCATGGAGGTAAGGCGTTTGCCTTTCATGCAGGAGGTCATCGGTTCGAATCCCGGCGCCCCATATGGTCCCCTGTGCCTGCCAGGAGCAATTTCTGAGCCTGGAGCCAGGAATAACCCCTGAGCACTGCCGGGTGTGACCCAAAAACCACAAAAAAAAAAAAAAAAAAAAAAGAAAAAAACCAAACACCTTGATATGTGACCTAATATCAGAATTTTTATGGTCCATAGAGAAAAACATAGGAACTCTCATGATACTGAAGGTAAAGGCCAACCAAAGACAAGAATGAAATGCCACAAGAAAAAGTCAGATTAAAAATGGGACTAAATTAAATTAACACGCTTCTGCACAAGAAAATAATGACCAGGATACAACAGCCCTTGGAATAGAATAAATTATCTACCCACAAATCATCTGATAAGAGATTAATATCAAAGATATACAAGGCACTGGTAGAACTTTACTAGAAAAAAAATACCCGATCCCATCAAAAAATGGAGTGAAGGCACATAATAAAATGCTCTGCATCACTAATTTTCATCGGGATACAAATGAAACAGCAATGAAATTATTTTCTCACACCAGAGAATGATGAATATCAAAAAGAATAAGACCAACCAGTGCTGGCATGGATGAGTGGAGAAAGGGACTTTCATACAGTGCTGGTGGGAATGTTGACTGTCCCAGTCTTTTTGGAAAACAATATGGATATCCCTAAATAATCTACAGACTGAGCTTCCTGTTGACCCAGCAATTCTACTTCTTGGAATATATATATCCCAAGGTCCCAAAACCAAAATGGAGAAAAGATAATTGCACACTTACGTTCCATCTAGCACTATTCACAATAACCAAAATCTGGAAACAACATAGTATCCAAAAATAAGTGACTATATATAAAAAAAAAAACATTGGTATATATACAAAATATTATTCGACTATAAGAAAAGATAATGTCATGCAATTTGCTGCTACATGAGGGACCTGCAAAATATGATGCTGAGTGAAGTTAGTCAGAGGGAGAGAGACCAACACATAATGATCTCTCATTATATATATATCTCAGGATATAAAGAAACATAATGATGGAGTAAGGGACAACCAAAGACAAAAAAAAAAACCACAAAACACAACAAAACCAAAGGATCTGAAAATGGGTATTCAACAGGAAACAGGTCACCTTTGGGGAACTGGACAAAAGGATAGGGAAGAGCAATGACTACAGTGGAGGAAACTGTTCAACCAGGAGGAGGAAGAGATGCTGAAAGGTAGTAAAGTGTTATGTATGAAGCCCTATCTATAAGCTACAGTAGTGTAAACCACAGTGAGAAAACTTAAATTGGAAAAAGAAAAAAAGCACCTCATCTAAAAGCAAATTGGTGGATGGGAAGTAAAGGGGTGGGGTTGGCATTATGGGTAAAGGCAAATGCAAACCGGTAAAAAATTGTTGTTGAAACACTGTATGCCTGAAACCCAATCATAAGTAACTGCAATTTCACAGTGACTAAATCTAAAAAGAAAAGAGAAAAATAAGATCCAGTTATTAAGAACAGAAAAGACCACTTCTAACTAAGGCAATTAAGTTTACAGTGCTTAAAGCAGAGAAACAAATATATTTTTTCAAATGAACTAGCAGAACTAAGGTCTGAAAAGATAGTACAGCAGTTAAGGAGCTCGACTTGCACTTGGCCACCCCAGGTTTTATTACTGGCATCTCTATGGTCTCCGGTACACCATCAGAGTCAGGAATAAGCCCGGAATACTGCTACTTATGGCCTCAACACCAAATCAAAACAACAGATAAAAGAATACAAAACAGGAGCTGGAGCAATACTACAGCGGTATAGCATTTGCCTTGCATGAGTCCAACCCAGGACGAACCTGGGTTAAATTTACCCAAGCATCCTCTATGGTCCTCAGAGCCTGCTAGGAGTGATTTCTCAGTGCAAAGCCATGAATAACCCCTAAGAGCCACAGGGTGTGGCCCAAAAAAACCAAGACACACACACACACACACACACACACACACACACACACACAAACAACACACAATTATTTAGCAAATCTTAGTATAAGATTAAGAGAGAGCAGACAGCAAAACTTATTCTTATAAACATCTATTTTAAAGTATTAACTTCTATATTTTTAATCAGATACTTACCTGCTCTGCTTCAAATCCAAATACTGAATATTGACCCCTTCTTTAATGACTTCATAATTACTTTCAGATCCCTATATGAAAGTACCAATAAAGTAATAAGCTCCTTAGTATAAAAACCATTTTTACCCTTGTATCCTTACATTACTAAAGTGCCCCATTTAGAGTAATTAAAGCAGATACTGTATATATTTAAAAAACTTCAACCAAATCAGTGGATTCCAGTATTTTTAGACATTGAATACATATTCTTATCTGGAGGTTAAAAACTTTATATATTACATTGAAAAATATTCCAATAAAGCTAAAATTAGATTTTAGCACATAATCATAAACGTAAATTACAGAAATATCATTGTTCCTTACCCAAATAGAATCAGCAATGTTTTCTTTCAGGGCTCTATTTATATCCCAACTATATGCTTGCCTTTCTGAATAATCATCTAATTCCCATTTACTGATGTTTGAACTTGTCAAGGTATAAAAGTTTGACTGTTCTCTATCCCAAAGGACACTTGAAAGCTGTATAAAGAAATAAAACAAGTCAAGTTGATAGATTATTAAAATCTGAGCTAGTAAACAATTTCTTTGAAATCTCCTGCCCAGAAATCTTATATATTTTTATAACTGTTTAGTAATTCCAACAAAAATCTTCATTTAGAATTCAAAGGAGCCAGAGCGATAGAACAGTAGGTAGGGCATAGGTTTTACATGCAGCAAACCCAGGTTTGATCCTCAGCATCCCATATGATACTCCTGAGCACCATTAGGAGTTAGCAGTAACCCTTAACCTCACTGGATGTGGCCCCAAAATCAAAATAAAACAAGGAAAGAAGTCAAAAGAAGAAGTAAAATTATCTTGAAAGGGATACTTTTCACAAAAGCACAAAAATGAAGGTCCATAAAATACTGAGCTCAGAAAATAAAAGTTCTCTTGAAATGTTCAGAACAAAAATTAATCCTACTGAACTGAAATGCAGATTGTAACTAGAAAAATAAAATTTGGCTTAAATGGAAAGTCAGAGAAGAGACACAATCTTTTGTTTTCGTTTGGTTTGGGGCCACACCTGGCAGTGCTCAGGGGTTTCTCCTGGTTCTGTGCTCAATTACTCCTGGCTCAGGGGACTATATGGAATGTTGGGGATCAAACCTGGGTTTGCTGCATGTAAGACCTATGACCACCTGCTGTTCTACCTGCTGTCGGCCGCATGCAAACATTATATGGCTCTGGCCCCAGCCCCAGGACACAATTTTTAACAAAAATCCATAATTCTAAAAGTGAGATATTATAATGGCTTTTGAAGACAAAGTAGGAATGTTTAAAGCTAGTCATTCATGTATGTTTGCCTACACTCACACATGTATGTACATATACAGGTATATGCATGTACATATACTGAAAAACGCAATTAAAAATATTAAAACCCTGTCTCCATTTCTCCTATAAAGAATGAAAATAACCACTAAAGGGCCAGGAGAGGCCAATGACAAGTAAACTGAATGGTACCTAGAGGTTAAGGGAAATTTGCTACCTGTAACTTAGGGCAGAACAAAGGAAACAAATATGAGGACGGAGGGGCCGGAGAGATAGCACAGCGCTAGGGCATTTGCCTTGGATGTAGCTGATTCAAATAAATGGTGGTTCGAATCCCGGCATCCCATATGGTCCCCAGTGCCTGCCAGGAGTGACTTCTGAGCACAGAGCCAGGAGTAACCTCTGAGCACCGCTGGGTGTGACCCAAAAACCAAAAATACAAACAAACAAATATGAGGATGGAAATGAGTTATGATTAAAGCCAATCTGGTGAATTAAAGTATCTGTTGAATGATTTACTAGAGAAGACAAAAATAATAAAGGTCAATGAAAAAAGTGGGCCAGTGGAAAAAAGTGACGATGCCAGAAACAGGTAAGCTCTCTACAATATAGAATACCACCACAATGATTGCATGAGATAAATATAAAGCATCTAGCAGAGAAGATGCTTCAAAAATGTTATTTTCTCCATCATCTTCTCCCTTCATCATCAAAGGGCTCAAGATGGAAGCCCAGAAAACAGACCTAGACTTGAGTCATTTAAACAGAGTTCATAGAAACACATTTGTATTTAATTTCCCAAAAAAATTGCTCCAAACACATTTACATTTTGTGTGACCTCCCAAGCAGTGCTCTGGAGGCAGGAGGTCCCTCCTGGTAATGGGAGGGCACTGAAGCCAACCAACAGTGGTTGGAGAGCCTCAGAGCTGCACCTAGCAATGTTGTAGGACCATATGACGCTGCATCAGCAGTATTAGGCATGTTCCTTAATCCCAATACTAATCCTAGCCCTCCACATATATAAAATTATGTGACAGTTTAAATTAAAAAATGTCCTCATAATCTCTAACTTAAGAATATTAATATTATAGATGGATAGGCACTACAAAGGCCTTACATGTGGCATGTTTGGCTGATCCAGATTTGATACCCTACACTTTCATGTGGGCCCTGAGCACAGTCAGAGTAAGTTCTGAGCACTGATAGTTGTAGACCCCCCCCCAAAATTAACATTACAGAGTGCACATTAAGTTAATATTAAATCTCTATTAGTATTTAAAACATCTGGTCATCCTAAAATGCATTATCAAAGGGGTTTTTCATGTATCCTTGACGTATATATTTCTCTCTGTATACTTCAGATATACTGTTGCTCATTTGGAAAAAATAACAATAACAATAACAATAAATAGGAATTTCCTATTTATTCATTTCTTAAAAAAATAGTAAAACAAAGTTATTTTATTAACTTACTATGAGGTCGCTATTAGGCGATGAAATTCCCAAAAGAGAAGAAACTCTCCGACCAATTCCTGAAAGCATTCCTTGCCCTTGAGGCAAGAAGTGTTGATGAATCTTTCCTAAACTTTCAGGTATCAGTCGAATCAGTTGGCTTCCAGATGAGGACAAAATAAAACTTCCTCCCTGTGAACAAATATTGTGAAATTAGTTCATTTAAATATTTAACACTAAGAGAAAAATAATGTAAAATACTCTGACACACAGAAAAACTATTTGTATTTTAAAAGACTACTTATGAATCTATTCAATGAATTATTACATTATTTCTACATAAAAAACCAGTAGCTATAACTTATTTTGTTTAAAACTGCTCTTTAGGGTCAGAGTGATAGCACAGCAGTAGGGCATTTGCCTTGCACATGATCAACACAGAACAAACCCCAGTTCGATTCCTGGCATCCCATATGGTCCCCCGAGCCTGCCAGGAGTGATTAGAAGTACAGAGCCAAGAGTAACCCCTGAGCGCTGCTGGGTATGGCCCCCAAAAACAAAACAAACAAACAAAAATAAACACTTTGCTTTTTAGCTGCTTTTCTAAAATTTTAATTTTTAAAGTTCCAGGTTCACCACAATGCAAATGCAACAAAATCAAGTGTAAAATTTTCTTTAGTAAACATGTAGAATACATGGGTGTTTTGTTTTGTTTGGTTTGTTTTTGGGCCACACCCGTTTGATGCTCAGGGGTTACTCCTAGCTAAGGGCTCAGAAATAGCTCCTGGCTTGGGGGGACCTTATGGGACGCCGGGGGATCGAACCATGGTCCTTCCTTGGCTAGAGCTTGCAAGGCAGGCACCTTACCTCTAGCGCCACCTTGCTGGCCCCACGTTTTTGTGTGTGTGTGTGTGTGTGTGTGTGTGTGTGTGGTTTTTGGGTCACACCCGGCAGTGCTCAGGGGTTATTCCTGGCTTCAGGCTCAGAAATTGCTCCTGGCAGGCACGGGGGACCATATGGGACACCGGGATTTGAACCGATGACCCCCTGCATGAAAGGCAAACGCCTTACCTCCATGCTATCTCTCCGGCCCCATGTTTTTGTTTTTTTTTTTGGCCAGAATTACTTCTGGCTCTGTGCTCAGAAGTCGTTCCTGGCAAGCATGGGCGACATATAGGATGCCAGGATTCAAACCACTGTCCGTTTGAATCAGTTTCGTGCAAGGCAAACGTCCTACTGCTGTGCTCACTCCAGCCCCAACAAATAAATTTCTTACATGTATCCTACATAGAGAGGGACTCTGCCTCTCCTACTGCTCCAGTTCTAACACTAACAAATACATATTAGCAAATTAGCAAACAGTATCCAAGAGTTTTAGGGTCACACCTGGTGTTACCAGTGGTACTTGGTGAACAATGTAGTACTGGGGATAATATCCAGGCTTCCTGTATGCAAAGCTTGTGCTCAGCCCATTGGACCCAGTATCTCTCTCTTAAGACACTTCTCTAGGGGCCGGAGAGATAACATGGAGGTAGGGCGTTTTGCCTTGCATGCAGACGGTGGTTGGAATCCTGGCATCCCATATGGTCCCCTGGAGCCTGCCAGGAGTGATTTCTGAGCATAGAGCCTGGAGTAACCCCTGAGCGAAGCCGGGTGTGACCCAAAAAAACAAAAACAAAAACAAAAAACAAAAAAGAGAGAGAGAGACTTCTCTAGGTACACACAAAAAAAAAAAATGCTCTGCACACCCTGAGGCTGCTGGGTGTGGCCCAAATAACAAACAAACAAAAAGCTCTGCATCACTTAAATTAAAAGAGAAATTAAAAGAATGATGAGATATCACCTCACATAAGTGAGAATAGCACATATTAAAATAGGAGTCAATAGTAAAGGGCGGAAGCAATAGCACAGTGGTAGAGCATTTGCCTTGCACACAGACAACCCAGGAAGGTAATGGTTTGATTCCTGGCATATCATATGATCCCCCGAGTCTGCCAGAAGCGATTTCTGAGCGCAGAGCCAAGAGTAACTACTGAGCACAGCCAAGTGTGGCCCCAAAACAAAAACAAAAATAGTACAAGTAGGGCACAGGGTCTGGGAGAGCAGACAATGGGTAGGGAACTTGCTTTGCACACAATGACCCTGATTCAATCCCTGAATACCATATGGTGGCTTGAGCACCTGCAGGAATAATTCCCAAGTGCAGAGTGAGAAGTAACCTCTGAGCACTGCCAGATGTGGCCCAAGAGCAAAGCATAAAACAAAACAAAACAAAAACTCAAACAAAAAACAGGTAGGGGCTGGAGAGATAGCACAGCAGTAGGGCATTTGCCTTGCAAGCAGCTGATTCAAACAGATGGTGGTTCAAATCCTGGCATCCCATATGGTCCCATGAGACTACCAGGAGCGACTTCTGAGCGCGGAGCCAGGAGTAACCCGAGTGCTGCTGTGTGTGACCCAAAAACCAAAGAGGAGAGGAGAGGAGAGGAGAGATGAGGGGAGAGGAGGGGAGAGGAGAGAGGAGGAGAGAGGAGGGGAGAGGAGGGGAGAAGAGGGGTGAGGAGAGAGGAGGGGAGGGGGAGGAGGGGAGGGGAGAAGAGGGGAGAGGAGAGGGGAGGGGAGGGGAGAGGAGAGGGGAGGGGAGAAGAGAGGAGGGGAGAGGAGGGGAGAGGAAAGGAGAGGGGAGGGGAGGGGAGAAGAGAGGAGGGGAGAGGAGAGGAGAGGAGAGGGGAGAAGAGAGGAGGGGAGGGGAGGGGAGAGGAGAGGAGAAGGGAGGGGAGGGGAGGGGAGAAGAGAGGAGGGGAGAGGAGAGATGAGAGAATAGAGGAGAGGAGAGGAGAGGAGGGGAGGGGAGGGGAGGGGAGGAGAGGAGAGGAGAGGGGAGGGGAGGGGAGAGGGGAGGGGAGGGGAGGGGAGGGGAGAGGAGAGGAGAGGAGAGGAGAGGAGAGGAGAGAAGAGATGAGAGAAGAGGGGAGGGGAGGGGAGGGGAGGGGAGGGGAGGGGAGGAGAGGGGAGGAGAGGAGAGGAGAGGAGAGGAGAGGAGAGGAGAGGAGAGGAGAGGAGAGGAGAGGAGAGGAGAGGAGAGGAGAGGAGAGGAGAGGAGAGGAGAGGAGAGGAGAGGAGAGGAGAGGAGAGGAGAGGAGAGGAGAGGAGAGGAGAGGAGAGGAGAGGAGAGGAGAGGAGAGAAAAAAGAAAAACCAACAGCAGGTAGTGTGTTAGCTTTAATAAGCAGCTGACTCAGATTCCAACCCTGGTACCACATAAAGTCCCACAAGCCCTACCAGGAGTGACTGCTGAGAGCAATGCCTGGAGTTAAGCTCTGAGCTTAACTGACCCCAAGCCCCCCCACCAAAAAAAGAAAAGCCTAATAAACAGGGCTGGAGAAAAAGCACAATGAGTAGCCTACTTGCCATACATAAGATCATAAGAGTTTGATTTTGATTCCTGGTACACACAAGTCCAACTTGGAGTGATCCCTAAGGTCAGAGCCAGGAATAAGCCCTAAGCACAGCCAGGTGTGGCTCAAAAGCAAACAAACAATAACAAAGAAAAAAACAGTAGTGTTGGCATGGGTATGGGGGGAAAGAACCTCATCAACTTTGGGTGGTAATAACTGGTTAAACTGTTTTTCGTTGTTGTTTGTTCTGGTGCCATGCCCAACAATGCTGAGGGATTGGCTCTGCACTCAAGGAATCACTTTTGTCGGCTCAGGGGACCATATGACATGTAAATTGAACCTGGGTCAGCCATGTGCAAATCCTACCTACCCATTGTGCTATCTATCTCTCCAGCCCTTGGGTCAATCTTTTTAAAATGCAATATAGATGGTCCTCAAAAAAACTAAAACTTGAGTTTCCATATGACCCAGTGATTCACTATCCAAGAGCCAAAAAACTCTATAATCAGAAAAGATGTGGGTTCTATGTTCATAGAAGCAGTATTCACTAGAGCCAAAATATGAAAACAACACAATGTCTTAGAACAGACTGTTTTATAATGAAACTATGGTATACTATTTGGCTATCAGAAAAGATGAGGGACAAGGGCGATAACACAGCAAGTAGGGTGTTTGTTTATCCTGAATGTGTTCAACTCTGGTTCAATTCCTAGTACCCCATATGGTTTCCTGACCTAGCCAGGAGTAACTTCTGAGCATGTAGCCTCTGAATGTGGCACCAAAACAACAAGAACAATAACAACAAGATAAAATCGTACAATTTACTGCTACTGAATGGATCTAGAAAGTATGCTGAATGAAGTTAGCCAAGAGCACATATAAAGAATGAACTCTCGGGCCTGGAGAGATAGCACAGCGGTATTTGCCTTGCAAGCAGCCGATCCAGGACCAAAGGTGGTTGGTTCAAATCCCGGTGTCCCATATGGTCCCCCGTGCCTGCCAGGAGCTATTTCTGATCAGACAGCCAGGAGTAACCCCTGAGCACCGCCGGGTGTGGCCCAAAAACCAAAAAAAAAAAAAAAAGAATGAACTCTCGAGGCTGGAGAGATAGCATGGAGGTAGGGCATTTGCCTTGCATGCAGAAAGACGGTGGTTTGAATTCTGGCATCCCATATGGTCCTCCAAGCCTGCCAGCAGCGATTTCTGAGCTTAGAGCCAGGAGGAACCCCTGAGCGCTGTTGGGTGTGAACAAAAAAACCAAAAAGAAAAAAAAATAGAATGAACTCTCATGTAGGATATAAAACATTAAAGGAGAGGCCGGAGTGGTGGCACAGCAGTAGGATCTTTGCTTTGCATGCAGCTGACCTAGGACAAACCGCAGTTCGACTCCCCCCCACCCACCCTGGTGTGTATTATGGTCCCCTAAGCCAGGAGCAAGCCCTGAACATCACTAAGTGTGACCCAAAAACAAAAACAAAAAAACAATAGTAAAGGAATAGTAAAATGCCAATAGCAATAAAATATGTCAACTGATTTAGAGAACTAAATTTACCATGACTGGTGAGAAAGGGAGAGAGAGAGGTGGGTAGAATCTTTAGGGAGAAGACTCTGAGCAAATGGTTAACAACATGGCCACTCTAGTGGGGAGAGGGATAAAGTTGGAATGTTCTATGTATAACTGGCAACACTGTAAATAATAGTAAATAAAATAAAAATTTTAAATAAAGAAGTTTTAAAACATTGTATTAAAATTGTTTCTGCAAAAGGAAGGAGCTAGAATGTTAAAGATGTCAGATAATAATCGCTAACCCAGGGCCCGGAGAGATAGCACAGCGGCGTTTGCCTTGCAAGCAGCCGATCCAGGACCTAAGGTGGTTGGTTCAAATCCCAGTGTCCCATATGGTCCGCAGTGCCTGCCAGGAACTATTTCTGAGCAGACAGCCAGGGTTAAGTAACCCCTGAGCACCGCCGGGTGTGGCCCAAAAACAAAAAACAAACAAACAAAAAAAATAGCATGAAGGTAGGGCGTTTGCCTTGCATGCAGAAAGACGGTGGTTTTGAATCCTGGCATCCCATATGGTCCCCAAGCCAGGAACAATTTCTGAGTGCATAGCCAGGAGTAACCCAAGTGTCACAGGGTATGGCCTAAAAACCAAAAAAAGAAAAAGAAAAGAAAAGAACTAACATTAAAGCCTTATAATGCCTTCATTTAAAAACTGAAGACAGGGCTGGAGCAATAGAACACTAGGTAGAGTGCTTGTCTTGCAAGATGCCCACCTTGTTTTGATCCCCAGCATCCCATATAGTCCCCTGAGCCCACCAAGAGTAATCTCTGCATGCAGATCCAGGAATAATCCCTGAGCATTGTAGAGTATGGCCCCAAAACAAGACAAAATTAAAAAGTACTAAGGATGGGGTGGAGAGAGCTCAACAAGTTGAAGCATGCTGTACATGCAGGAGGCCCTGGCACTAACCTGGTCCCAAGCATCTCCAGGAGTGATTCCCAAGCACTGCTGATGTCTCCAACTCCAACCCCCCCCTCCAACAACAACAACAACAACAACAAAACCCACCAACATTCAAAACAACAAAATCAAAAAATTCAAAAAAAAATAACCAAGGACTATTCTCATTCAGTTTCTTAAATTAGCTGAAATTGAATACTTCACAATTTGTACCTAAAGCACTAGGGTCAAATTTAACTTGGTTATGGCAGTTCTACTTACTAACAAATCTCTTAGCTCTTTATTGGGGAGGTTTGGGTTTTGGGGTCACACCCAGCAGCGTTCCTGGCTCTACACTCAGAAATTGCTCCTGGCAGGCTTGGGGGACCATATGGGATGCCGGGATTCGAACCACCGACCTTCTGGATGCAAGGCAAGCGCCTTACCTCCATGCTATCTCTCCGGACCCTCTTAGCTCTTTTTAACCAACAGTTGCAAATTAAGGACTCTTTATGTTCTACATAGAATCCAAGAGAACTCTGTTAGGTCATAATTATTTTCATTTCTACCCCTAAATTAACATGAGTGCACACTCTATTATGTATGTACAAGGTATGGTTTATTTAAACTACATATATACATATGTATACATGTCAAATTATATTTTCATAGAAATATGAATGTCGTAACTACTGCTTTCTAAAATATTACTGCCATGTATTCTTTTTTTTTTTTTTGTTTTTTTGGTCACACACCGGCAGCAATCTGGGGTTACTCCTGGCTCTATGCTCAGAAATCGCTCCTGGCATGGCTCAGGGGACCACATGGGACACCAGGATTCGAACCATCCACCTTTTGCATGCAAGGCAAAGGCTTTACCTCCATGCTATCTCTCCGGCCCCTTATTCTTTTTTTAATCTTTATTTAAGCACCATGATTACAAGCATGTTTGCATGTATTTATTCTTATTCTTCCTTTTACAATGTTTTCATTAAGATTTATTAGAGGCTTGAGGTTATGAAAGAGAACCACTTTTTTTGGGAGGGTCACACCCAGTGACGGAAAGGGGTTAATCCTTGCTCTGTACTCAGAAATCACTCCTGGCAGGCTGAGAGACTATCTGGGATGCTGGAGATTGAACCCAGGTTAGTCATATGTTGGCAGGGTGCAAGGCAAAGACCCTACTGCTGTGCTATCACTCCGGCCTACTTTTAAATGCCTGAATATATCAAATTACAAACTATTTAAATGGAGTTTGCAAACAGAAAAAATTTTCTTGAAAACATATACCACTGGCAACTAACTACCCAATATTAATATTTCAGAGTCCCATGAGATGAGTGCCCTGTGTCCAAATCTAAGATGTTCTTTCTCCTTTTTTAAATTTACAAAGTTACCAGACAGTGTTTGAATGTTTGGGGCATAAAGTTAACTGTACCACACATGTCTACTACCAAAGCATTAACTCTCCACCACAGTCTATTAGATCCTTCCACCCCAGTTTACTCTCCCTCCCTTGGCAACCTCAGTTCTGTGCTCAGAATCTAAGTGTTTATTTTCTTTTTTTTTTTTTTTTTGTTTTTTTTTTTTTTTTTTTTGGGGGGGGGGGGGGTTATACCCGGCAGCGCTCAGGAGTTACTCTTGGTTTTATGCTCAGAAATCGCTCCTGGCAGGCTCAGGGGACCATATGGGATGCCAGGATTTGAACCACCAACCTTCTGCATGAAAGGCAAATGCCTTCCTTCCATGCTATCTCTCCGGTTCCATGAGTGTTTATTTTCATATGGGACATTATCTGTTCCCTTACTTTGTTTCTTTGTAGACTGCGTATGAGATCATCTTTTGTCTTCAAGATTTCATCTTTTGCTAACAGTTTAAGAACTGTGTTGTGTTTATATACCACAGTTTCAACATTATTTGTTGTCAGGTACTTGAACTGCTTCCAGATCTTGGCTACTGAAAATGGCATGCAATGAACTTCGTGTGAAATGTACTGTATCTTTTAAATTCCTCATCCTATCTCATCCCACCCCTGGCCTGCAAACCCTGCAGTTTGGAGGTTTTTTCATTTGTTTGTTTGTTTGTTTTGTTTTGGGCCATACCCAGCAGCGCTCCTCAGAGTTTACTCCTGGCTTTTTGCTCAGAAATCGCTCCTGGCAGGCTCAAGGGACCATATGGGATGCTGAGGATCGAACCCAGGTCCATCCTGGATCGGCCATATGCAAGGCAAACAACCTAATGCTGAGCTATCACTCTGGCCCTAACCCTGCAGTTTTTATTATTCAAATATTACTATTATTATCAAGCCAAATTTAAAGCTTCCCAATAAATACAAAATAATATTATTGTATACCTGTACTGCTGTTAGGAAACTGCAAGTTTTATCACTGCCCATATCTATAGAGATCTCTGTGTAGATGTCTTCACCACCAAGACTTGGCCAATAGCGAATGGTTCCTTCTCTAGTGGCGACCATGACAGCAACAGCCTTGAAGAAAGAACTTATCATTCACTAATCACAATAAAAGACAGACCGCAAAACTGTATTGATTACAGAAATCAGAATTATTTACCTTAGAAATAAAATTATTTACCTTAGAAATTATTTACCTTAGAAATAAAATGCATTTTACTTTTTTTTATTGTGTGTAAAATTGACATCTTAATCATAGTTCTATTTTTCTTAGTTCTATTTTACAAGATGCATAGGTTCATGTAATTACCACAATAAAGATATAAAACAGTTCCATCAGTCCCATTAACTCCCTAATGCTCATTCTTTCTTATCAAACCCTTATTCTAATCTTTGCTGAGCCGTATCCATCTACATAATTTTGTCTCTGAGAATGTCAAACAAATAAAATCTACAGAAGTATGATCCTTTTTGTTTTGTTCTGGGGCACACACCAAGTGTTTGGGACTTGAGTTGCTTGGGATCACATGCAAAGCACGTGCTTAACATAGCTATCTCTCTGGATCTATTTTAAGTTTTGAGAGTGCTTTTATGTATACAGGTCTTCCTGTTGTTTCCAGCATCCATTCAAATAACGTTTCATTCAACAGTTTTCATTATAATGTTGATAAAGGAGAAGACATTGGTTTATTTTGAAAAAGGTAACTAAGGACCTCTTGTTTCATTTAACAGCACAGTTTCAAAAATTCCTCTCAGAGCACTAAATAAGGATTTGCAATATACAGCTTACAAATGTATTCCCTGAGTTTCTGGCTCACTCTTCATTTCAATGTGTCCTTGGCAGAGCCCTGCTTTTAAATTTAATGAAATAGAATTTCAGTTTTTCTTTTTTTGAACCATTTCCTACAAAACTGTGAAATACTTATCTCTCTACTTTCTATTCTGTTTGATGACCAATGTGTCCATTGCTTTGCAATAAGTTTTTTAACTCCTGCAGCATTGTAGTTCTATTTTAGAATATGGCTTGAGAATTCCCTTGTTAAAAAAAATCATTTCAGCAAGCATTTACCTGAGTAGAATGTACTTCACCTGAGGTAGCAGAGTAAGAAAGAGCCACCAAATCAGCACTGCAGGGGAAATCACTAGAGGGCAGCTGAAGTTCTTTGCAAACAGATAACTACAAAACAAATCCAAATAAAAACATCACACTACTGACACATTACCTTGTAAGTTTCTTTTCTCTTTACTTTTTACTTTTAACTCAATTCTAGATAAACTCTACAAAAATTCTTTCATTCTTCTTTTTTCTTTTTTGGTTTTTGGGCTACACCCAGCGGTGCTTGGGGATTACTCCTGGCTCTGCACTCAGAAATTATCCTGGCAGGCCCAGGAGACAATTTGAGAAGCCAAAGATCAAAGCTAGACTGGCAGCATGCAAGGCAAATGTCCTACCCACTGCTTTAACCCCTATTCTTTTATTCTTACTGGTGTGAGGGCTATAC
This sequence comes from Suncus etruscus, assembly GCF_024139225.1. NCBI lineage: Eukaryota > Metazoa > Chordata > Mammalia > Eulipotyphla > Soricidae > Suncus > Suncus etruscus. Next base: position 51,032,889 of record NC_064854.1, on the reverse strand, counting down.
CCAATAATGTTCAGGGTCATGTGATGTGGGAGAACAAACCCAACACTCCCATATGCAAAGTACACACAATAATCACTTGAGACCCATATTTTGGCTCAACAGATATTACTTCTTGTATCATTTTGACATTTTCAATATGATTTTCACTAACATGAAACAAAACACCTTAATATAGAAAATGAAAACTTAGTGGGGCCAAAGAGATAGCACTGAGGTAGGGTGTTTGCCTTGCATGCAGAAGGACGGTGGTTCAAACCCCGGCATCCCATATGGTCCCCCAAGCCTGCCAGGAGCGATTTCTGAGCACAGAGCCAGGAGTAATCTCTAAAACGCTGCCGGGTGTGACCCAAAAACCAAAAAAAGAAAGCTTAAAAATAAGAACAGACCCTACATATCAATGAGTACAATATCTTCTGAAACTAAAAACAATTCTATTAACTAAGAGTAAAGAAAACACAGGCTTCCTATGGAATTGTATTGATTATAGTTTTGATTGGTTCCTTCCTATTATGTTGATTAGTGATTTGACAATTAAAATCATCCGATTATAAGTCAAACTAATTGTCTGAAATTTTAGAATAAATTTTAATCAATAATTTATGTGGATAGCATTTTGTCTTGGACTTCACTGGGTAGGCTGATGAGCATGACATTTATCACTAAAATATGCAAACATACCAATACATAATGCTGCCTCAATTTACTGTCTTCCAACAATTGAAATTTTTTAATTAAAATTAAGAGGCAAATGACAAACCTCTTCACTATTAGCTTCTAGCTCTCTAAAGAGTTATTACCTTAGTAACAGGTGACAAAGCAATCTTCCAAATAATAAGTTTCTCTCTGTAGACCAGACAAGCCCATCCACCTTCATCTATGTGAACACTCAGTTGATCATCAACTAAAGAAAAAACAAAATATATAAATATTTTAAAGTATGAACAATAAAAGCTTCATATCTTCTTTGAGATCAGATAGGAGAGCAGATAGGGCACTTGCTTTTGCATGCAACTGACCTATGTTCAATCCCTAATACAACATATAGGCCCTGAGTACCACCAGGAATGATCCCTGAGTTCAGAGTCAGGATGTAAGTCCTGAACACCTCTAGATGTGGCTCAAAAACAAAACAAAAAAAGAAGGAAGTTTTGGTGCCAGGGAGATAGTACAAGTGTAAGGTGCTTGCTTGCCTTGCATGTGATTGACCCTGATTGATCCTTGGCACTGCATATGGTCACCTGAGTATAGGAGTAAGAGACAGGAATAATCTTGGGCCATAACTGGATATGACACCCCCCAAAAAATACACCAAATCTTCAATAAAATATTGACTGGCACATTCTTTACCAAAAAAGTGAATCCATAAAACATCTTAAATAATTCGTTTCCAATATTCCAATTAGAAGATTAATTTGTGGGGCCGGGCGGTGGCGCAAGAGGTAAGGTGCCTGCCTTGCCTGCGCTAGCCTTGGACGGACCGCGGTTCGATCCCCCGGTGTCCCATATGGTCCCCCAAGCCAGGAGCAACTTCTGAGCGCATAGCCAGGAGTAACCCCTGAGCGTCAACGGGTGTGGCCCAAAAACCAAAAAAAAAAAAAAAAAAAAAAAAAAAAAAAAAAAAAAAAAAAAAGAAGATTAATTTGTTTGTTTTGTTTGGAGGCCACACCTGGCTGCGCTCAGGAGTTATTCCTGGTTCTGCACTCAGAAATCGCTCTTGGCAGGTTTGGGGGACTATATGGGATTGCCAGAAATCGAACCCGGTCTGTCCCAGGTTGGCCATGTACAAGCTAACGCGCCACCTACCACTGTGTATCGCTCTAGCCAGAAGATTTAATTTTAACAACTACTTTTTAGAAATATATCTAAAGAAAACAGTGTGTCTTAGGCATAAGTTTTCTTATCTGCTGCTGTGATTAAATGGTTTCTGTGATATTTAGCAACATCCTTAGTTAAATTTTGATAAAAGCAATATACACTTTTTCATTTAACATAAGCATCTCAAAAAATCATATTCCTGGAGCCAGCGAGATAGAATGGAGGTAAGGCGTTTGCCTTTCATGCATAAGGTTACTGGTTCAAATCCTGGCATCCCATATGGTCCCCCGTGCCTGCCAGGAGTGATTTTTGAGTGTGGAGCCAGGAGTAACCCCTGAACACTGCCGGGTGTGACCCCCCAAAAAAAACAAAACAAAAAAAAAAAACACAAAAATAATATTCCTTAAAAAAAAAACATGATTTTTCCAATAAGGGCTCTTCCAGTAAGGAAATAATAATTAACTTCATTAAATGGAGATATTAAAAGTCAAATTAGGGGCCAGAATGATAGTACAGCAGGTTGCCTTGCATGCAGCCAAACTGGATTCAATCCCTAGCACCCCATATAGTCCCCCAAACCTATCAGGAGTGATTTCAGAGTGCAGACCTAGAAGTAATCCCTGAGTGCCACCAGGTGTGGCACAAAAAAAACTAAACAAGTAAAAAGTCAAATTAACTAAAACTAAAGCTAATAGGTACAAGGACAGCACAGCTCAAAGGGCTAACGTACATTCTTTTTTAACTTTAAGTTCCTGGTTTGATCTCATTGGTAGTGCTCTGAGCACAGCCAAGAATGATTCCAAAATTAAGTAAAAATAACAAACATAGAAACAAAATGTAAGCAAATGTACAAGTAAAAGTTAATAAGAAAATGTTCCTACTTCAAGAATGAAGTATTTTTATTGTTTAATTTTTTTGTATATTTTCTGTATTTTTTTTGATATTTTTTTGGTATTTTTATTCTTTAATTTTAGGCATCATGGTTTACAAAACTGTTATTAGTAGGGATTCCAGGATGTGAGGGCAATCTGGCATGCGACATCTGTCACCCCATTGATCACCAGGATTGATTCGGCTGATCTGGCTGGCTAGGCGGGTGTCCCCTTTCCTCCCTCACCGCTCCATGCGTGTCCCTCCTAAAGCTGCCGCGCTCGGTGGAAGAGGACGTGCCTTCCTCGAATCAGCAGGGATTCCAATAAAACATTCTAACAACACTCCTCAAGCATGTCTACTTTTTCCACCATTGTCCAATGTCCCAATCACCCTATGTAGCAAACTTCCTACGAGTTTCAGTTTCTGTAGCCTTTGAGCCTATTAATCCTTTACTATTTTTTTCCCTTTACAGCCTAAGTATGAGAGCATTCTGCTTCTGACCATTTCCCTTTTTCTTATTCTAAAAGCTATTACAGAATCAACATGAACTATGATGCACGAAGTTATTCGTGATTAAGTTTAGGAAGTATAATTTCCAACACCAGTCCCTTTACCAGTGTCCACTTCCCTCCACCAAAGCCTACTTTCCCTCTCACACCTCAGCCTGCCTCTATCGTAGGCAGCACCTCCCTCCACAGAAAACACACACTGCTGTCTTAGTGTTCTCTTCCCTGGCCTGTGCCTTTAGCCCACCATTGGCAAGCTTCCTATTGAAGACCAGTTCTCATGTTCTTCACTGCTATTTCCTTTAGGCATTTGTTATTCCTCCCTTATTATGTTACTTTATATCCTACATAGGAGCATGATACTCTCCAGACCCACTTAAGTAGCAGCCGATTGCATGTTGAACTATTTTACTTTTTTGTTTCTTTGTTCTGTTTTTGGCATTGTCACTGATGGCTCAGTGCTTTGGCAGTCAGTCCTGGCTGACATCAGGGGGAAGAGGCAATGCAAGAATCAACCCTGAAATCCTACATGTAAAACATTGTGATCAAACCACTGAACTGTCCTTCAGTCCAGGACGAGTACTTTAATTTAATTTTTGTTTTGTTTTGCTTTGTTTTGCTACACCCGGTCGCACTACTCAGGAGTTACTCCTGGCTCTGCACTCAGAAATCACTCCTGGCAGGGGACCAAATTGGTGGTTGGTGCCGAGATTCAAACCACATGTCTGTCCCTGGATTGGCCTGAGTGCAAGGCAAACACCCTTTTAAATACTTTTTGTATTTATCTGAGGGTCAAATATAGTACAGTAGATAGGGTACTTGCTGACCTGAGTTCTATCCCCAGTACTCCAAAAGGTCCCCTGAGCCCCCATCAGGAGTGATCCCCTGAGCACAGGAATAAGCATGAAACACTTCAGGATGAAGCCCAAGAACCAAATAATAGGGGGGCCACAGTGATAGCATAGCAGATAGGGCATCTTGCCTTGCACATGGCCAACCTGAGATCAACTCCCTAGCATCCCATGTGGTCTCGTTGAGCCAGCCAGAAGTGATTTCTGGAGTGCAAAACAGGTGTAATCCAAGCACCACCATAGGGTGTGGCCCCCAAAAACAGAACAAACAAAAATAATAATATTCTTAACTGTCTATTCATAATATGAAATACAAATTACATCATAATATATTCACACAAAATTTAAAGTTCACAGAGTTCCTTAATATCGTTATATGAAATACCACGTGACATTTTGTACTCTTCATTTCTTTCTATCCTTTTTCATTTTCTTTTTTGGTTTTTGGGCCACACCCCAGCGGTGCTCAGGGGTTTACACTGGCTCTGGACTCAGAAATTGCTCCCAGAGGCCAGATAGCACAGTAGTAGGACATTTGCCTTGCACACAGCTGACCCAGGACGGACTTCGGTTCCTTCCCTGGCATCCCACATGGGGTCTCCCAAGTCTAGGAGCAGCTTTAAGCACATTGCCAGGAGTCACTCATGAGCATTACGGATATGGCCCGAAGAAACCAAAGAAAAGAAGAAAGAAAAAAAGAAATTGCTCCTGGCAGGCTTGGGGGACCCATAAAGGATGCTGGGAATCAAAACTCAGTCAGTGTGTGCAAGGCAAATGCCCCTACCTGCTGTGTTACCGCTCGCCCCATTTCTTTCTAAATGGTAAAAAACATTAAATTGTAGTTATGAAAAAGCCTATATGTTTGTTGCAGCACTATTTACAATAACCAGAATCTGAAACAACCCAAGTGTCAGAGAACAGATGAGTGGCACCATCTCATCTACACAACAGAAAACTATGTAACTGTTAGGAAAAATAAAGTCATAAAAAAATTTTTTTGTTCTTCTGGGCACAACAAGTGACAAGCAGGAGTTACTCTGGCTATGCACTCAGAAATCACTCCTGGCTTGAGGGACTATATGGGTCTGTCCTAGGTTAGCGTATGCAAGGCAGACACCCTATGGCTTAAGCAACTGCTCCGGCCCCAAAGTCATGAAATTTTAAGTTCATGAATGGATATGGAGAGTATTCTGCTGAGTGAAATGAGTCAGAGGGAGAGTTATAGACATTGAATAATCTCACTCAGAGTGATAGCATTGCTGGGTAGGACATTTGCCTTGCATGTGGTTGACCAGGGTTCAATCTCAATGGCATCCCATATAGACACCTGAGCATCGCAAGGAATGACCCTGAGTGCAGTCATGAGTAACCTCCTGAACCAGGAGTATGACCCCACCAAAAAAAAAAAAAAAAAAGATAGTATAGTAATAATATCCAGAGACAAAAGAATATAAGGGCCAGGAGAACCAGTCCATGGTAAGAAGTTTGCCATGAACAATGATGAGTGCAGTTAAGGCAGAGAAAAGTCCATGATGAAAATGATAGTTGGAACTGATCATTTTAGTCAAGAACTGAATGCTGAAAAGGGAAAAAGTAATATGCATGGTACCCTTTCATTAACAATCGTGCAAACTATAGTGTCAAAAAGGGAAGAGAAAGAAAGGAGCAGGGGTGGGGAGAACTGGACATTGGCGGAGGTAAATGTATACTGAAGGATGGTTTAATTTCTATGACTGAAACTCAATCATAAACAATTCTGTAACCACACTGCTTAAATAAAGTAATTATAAAGGGAGGCTGGAGCAATGGTGCAGCAGTAGGGTGTTTGCCTTGCACACAAATGACCTAGGATGGATCTTGATTTGATCCCCAGCATCTCATATGGTCCACCCAGTATGCCAGGAGCAATTTCTGGGCACATAGCCAGGAATAACCCCTGAGCATCACTGTGTGTGGCCCAAAAACCAACAAAATAAAAATAAAAATAAAGTAATTTAAAAAAGACAGAAAAGTCATTTTTTAAAAATAAAAGTTTTCAATTAAATATATATATATATATATACATATATATTACACATTCTCTCTCTCCCTCCCCATGGGGCCAGAGAGATAATACAGTGTGCAGGGCGCTGGCCTTGCATGAAGCCAACCCTCGTTCGATCCCTGGAACCCCATAGAGATCCCTGCTAGGATGTGGCACAAAAGCCAAAAATAAACAAAAAGAAAAAAAAAACACCTAATGCTAACAGTATCTCACATAAAAAAAAGGATGAAAGTTGTCTTTAGTGAACTATACAACACATTCTCTAACTCTCTCTCTCTCTCCCTCCCTCCCTCCCTCCCTTTCTAGTCCTTATTCCATGCCCTTTGCCTTGATATGTCTCCAATATTATCCAAATACTGAGTGCAGTTGCAAAAACTATCCAGTGCCTTTGAGATTATACATGCAATAAAGAAAGGACTTTCTTATTTTTTTATAATGTATTTATTTAAGGGGCCGGAGTGGTGGTGCAAGTGGTAAGGTGTTTGCCTTGCACATGCTAACATAGGACAGATAGCGGTTCTATCCCCCAGCGTCCCAAATGGTCCCCTAAGCCAGGAGCGATTTTTGAGTGCATAGCCAGGAGTAACCCGAGTGTCACCAGCTGTGGCCCAAAAAGCAAAAACCAAAACAAACAAAAACTTTAAGCATCATGATTACAAACATGTTTGTAGCTGGGTTTCAGTTATAAAAACAGAACACCCCCTCTTCATCAGTGCAACCTTCCCACCACCAGAGTCTCTTATCTCCTTCCTCCCCGACCCCCTGCCTATTTTCAAGACAAGCATACTACTTCTCTCACTCACTACCATTATCATAATAGCTGTTAGTGTAGTTATTTCCCTTACTGTACTCACGACTCTTTGTGGTAAGCTTCATACCGTGCCGGTTGAAAGAACTTTCTTATAAAGTCAGTATACAAAAGAGATGGCTGAAAGAGGTGTTTTAGTAATTTATCCCCATAGGAGCCATTCCCATGATTTTTCTCTTGCTCTTTGGTTTATTTAAATTTCACAACTTAATTTATTTCATTTAATAATAAAATTAATAAAATCTAATTTCTCTGGGGTCAGAAAGATAGTACAACAGGTAGAGTGCCTGCCTTTCATACAATTGACCTGGCACCACATATGGTTGTCCCCAAGCCTGCAGAGATTGATTGCTGAGCACAGAACAAGGAATAAGCTTTGAGCACTGTCAAGTATGGTCCAAAAACAAACAAGCAAACAAAAAAATTATTTATTTCAATCCTAAAGTAATATGCATCTATAAATACTTGTTGACACTAATGCAAATGAATAAGAAAAACAGATCTTTGGGAAAGGGGATTTAACAACACTACACATAAAATATATATCTCTCTCTATGGAGATATAGAAAAGATATATAAAAATATAGAGAAAAATCAGGGCTGGTGAGGTAGCACTAGAGATAAGGTGTCTGCCTTGGAAGCGCTAGCCAAGGAAGGACCACGGTTCGATCCCCTGGCGTCCCATATGGTCCCCCCAAGCCAGGAGCAATTTCTGAGCACTTAGCCAGGAGTAACCCCTGGGCATCAAACGGCTGTGGCCCGAAAAAAAAAAATAGAGAGAAAAATGAAATGAAAACTTTTTGACTGTTTTTTTAAAAATACGTTTTTTTCTTTTTCTCAAGTTCTAGGAGGCATTTGCACATATATTTGTACTTAACATTTCATGGGAAAGTGGCAGACCCAAGCTGTTCTGTGGAACAGAGTGGGCAAGGAGGGGAAGGCTGATGGTATGGGCATTTTCTCCAATACAAATTCCACACTCATCTACCTCTTGCTCCTGCCCCCTTGCCCACCATTGTAAATAATCAGAAACTTATTCTATTTTGTGACAGTGACAACAGTTTTATATTAAAAGAAATATAGTTTTCATACAGCAAAAAATAGAGAAATATGTAAAATATTCATTATTGCTTTATAGGAAAGTTTTTCAGGGTCTACAAAAGAATATGAGACACAGAGAATGTTTAAGAAAAAGTTAATTATTATGCTTTTTGGGGAGGAATAACATAGGAGATTTAGGGGACCATGTGTACTTCTAAGGATCCAACCCAGATTGGCCATATGCAAAGTCCTATAAATTAGACCAGGGGTGGTGAACAAGTTTGACACAAAGATCCAAAATTTTAAACTGTGAGAGTCAGAGAGCCACACCACACAGTGACCTGCCAAAACAAACACTCACACAAAAGCATATAATTTTAACAATAATATATTAAACACATATTGCATTTTGCCGCTCTGAGTGAGGGTAAAAATCCATCTCTCCTCAGAGGTAACTCCTCTGAAGCAGTATAAAAAAATCCAAACTTGGCAAAGAGCCACAGTATACAAAATAATGATAAGAGGCAAAGAGCCGCATTCATTTTGGCCGGGAGCCACATGCGGTTCAAGAGCCGAATATTCACCACCTCTGAACTAAACTATGTCTCTGGGGCACATGTTATTTTATTGTATCTTTTTTGTTTTTGGACCCCACTTGGCAATGCTCAGTGGTTATTGAGCTCAGGAATTACTCTTACGGGGCTCAGTGGATCTTACTAGATGTTTGGAACTGACTCCTGTCAGCTGTGTGTAAGGCTACCTTCTGTGCTACACCACTGGCCCCACCTCAATATTAAAATGACCACATTATTAAACTCCATGATGTAAGGCACTCATCATTTGTTGTTGCTTTTCTTTTCTCAAAGTTTCATAGGGCTAGAGAGATGGCACAGCGGTAGGGAGTTTGCCTTGCATGCAGTTGACCCAGATGAACCTGGGTTCAATCCCCGGCATCCCATATGGTCCCTGGAGCCTGCCAGGAGTGATTTCTTTTTCTTTTTTGACTCTTCCAAGTATCTTTTATTATAATTGAGTAAATACTGGTGTACAACACTATGAAAGTTTCAGTTTTATAGCTTTCTACTGTCACATATCTATACATGTTACCCCACATCTGTGACTAACGACCATCTTAATTTCTGAGCAGAGCCAGGAGTAACCTCTGAGCGCCGTGGGGTATGACCCAAAACCAAAACAAACAGAAAAAAAAAGTAAGTTCCACATATTCAGCCTGTAAAACAAAACTAAAATTTGCATAAAGATTGGAGAGATATTACAATAAGTAGTTCACTTGACTTGTGTATAGCCAAACTGGGTTTGGCTTAGAACTCCATATGATCCCTGAGAAACACCAGTAGTGATCCCTTAGCTCAGAGTCAGGATTATGTCCTTAGCACTGATGGTTTAGACCTCCCCCGCCCCAAACTGAAACCACTGTTTATCAAAGTTATTATATTTCTAGGCCCCGAGAGATAGCACAGCGGCGTTTGCCTTCCAAGCAGCCGATCCAGGACCAAAGGTGGTTGGTTTGAATCCCGGTGTCCCATATGGTCCCCTGTGCCTGCCAGGAGCTATTTCTGAGCAGCCAGCCAGGAGTAATCCCTGAGCACCGCCAGGTGTGACCCCAAAAAGCCAAAAAAAAAAAAAAAAGTTATTATATTTCTCAATTACAGTGAGCCCAAATAGGTCATTGATTTTTCCCATTTAGGTGAAGATGCACGAAAGAAACCACAATTTTAAGTCTCTATGACAGACTAGGCTTCATTTGAATCACTAACAGAGGCCAATGGAAAATAACACTCACCATCAGACAATGCTAGGGCTTCCATGACTTTCACAGGGATAGAAGATCCAAATGTTTTCACATCATAGTTTATAGACTCTGTAACAGAGTGGTATGGGAACAGTCGTGTAGGTGTTCCCCTAAAGAAAAGAAACCGTATTACTTCATCTTAACTTAAAATTCTAATGATCACAATTTTCATGTGTATACTTTCACAACAAAAAAATATGTAACAAGGGGGGCCGGACGGGACCGGGAAGGTGGCGCTAGAGGTAAGGTGTCTACCTTGCAAGCGCTAGCATAGGACAGACCACGATTTGATGCCCAGGGTCCCATATGGTCCACCCAAACCAGGAGCGATTTCTTGAGCGCATAGCCAGGAGTAACCCCTGAGCGTCAAACAGGTGTGCCCCTCCAAAAAAGGGGGGAGGAACCAGAGAGATAGCACGGAGGTAAGGCGTTTGCCTTTCATGCAGAAGGACATTGGTTCGAATCCCAGCATCCCATATGATTCCCCGAGCCTGCCAGGAGCGATTTCTGAGCATAGAGCCAGGAGTAGCCCCTGAGCACTGCGGGGTCTGACCCAAAAACCAAAAAAAAAAGGTAAAAATGAAGATGAGGTTTAATGGTGGGTGGGAAGACCTCTGGCTAATGTATGCTATATAATTAGATGTTTTGGCTTTTGTTTGTTTTGTTTGGGCAATACCTGGCGGCACTCAGGGGACCTGGCTCTGCACTCAGAAGTTAACTCCTGGAAGGCTTGGGGGACCATATGGGACGTCAGGGATCGAATCTGGGTCCATCGCGAGTCAGCCTCGTGCAAGGTAAATGCCGTAGTGCTTAGCTACTGCTCCACCACACAGAAGTATTTTTCATTAAAAAAAAAAAAATAGGGGTTAGAGCGATAGTGTAGCAAGCAAGTACTTGCCTTGCATGTAGCTAACCCAGGCTCCATCTCCAGGAAGTCAATAATACTCTGAGTTCTTTAAAAAAAAAAAATCCTATCAACTTTAAAGTATTGAGAAGTATGTCTGAAACCCAACTACAATCATATTTGTAAGCAAGCTGTTTAAATAAAGATAAAATAAAGTATTGCGAAGTTTTGTAAGTTTGAGAGTCAGGGGGCTTGGGGCCACATCCCACTATGCTCAGGATTTGCTGAGATTTCACTCCTGGGGTGTCTCAAGGGGCCATACAGGGTGCCAGGAACCAAAACCCGGTGGGCTGTACTATGAAGTAACCAGTGTTTCAAATCCAGTTTGCTCCTCTCTACACAAAGGTGAATCCGGGTTAAGCCTAAAGCCAATGAATCAAAAGGAGACTGAAATAACTCGCAGGGAGGGTCAGATCTAGATTCCCACTATTGCAGTTGAGGAGAATTGCACGGCCCGTCAAGACTGTCGGTGGCTGCAAGCGAACTCGGCCTGGGCACTTACCGGGAGCTCAGAGAGCTTCGCCGGCCCACCGGGGAGAAGACCACCGGAGAGCTAATGGAAGACCCCAGGGGGAGACCCTTCCGGGTCGCCGTCCTAGGTGTGGAGCCAGGCCCGACGCCTCCCAGCGGGCCCCGTCGGGAGCCGGGCACCGGGGTCCGTGGGGAAGAGACGGCAGGGAACATGACAGGTGGCAGCAGCGACGCGGAGCTGAATCTTTCTGTCCTCTCCGAGGGAATGAAAATCGGCGCGCGCGAAAGACCAAACTGAACACGAAGGCGCGGAACGGCGCGCTGTGATGACGTCAAAGCAAAGCGCCGAGTCGCGGGGCGTGTAACCCTGAGGCGCGGCGTGATGGCGTCAGAGAGCCACTTCCTGCTGCCGGGCCGGAAGCCGCTCTGGAGAACGGAAGAGACTCGAGTGCTGGAGACCGGGAGTCCCGGAAAGGGAGATCTTTTGGGGACGTTCTCCGTGGCTCTGCAATGCTGAGCCCTCGGGCGGCAGTCCCGTTTTTGGGAGGCGGGTCTTTCCTGAACGTCTTGGGAAATAAAAGGTCTTCGTTCCTGGTTTGTTTTACACTCCGTGTTATATTTTTTCTACTTTAGGTTTGTGGTTTCTCATTTTGACTTGCGCTCTAGTGGCACAAGTCTGCATTTCCTTTTTCTTTTTTCTTCTTTTTTTTTTTTGTTTGTTTTTTGGCTTTATTGAGGGAGGGCCACACCCGGCAGCGCTCAGGGGTTATTCCTGGCTCTACGCTCAGAAATCGCTCCTGGTAGGCTCGGGGGACCATATGGGAAGCTGAGATTCAAACCACCACCATCAACCACCATCCATCCTGGATCGGCTGCATGCAAGGCAAACACCCTACCACTGTGCTATCTCTCTGGCCCCCTTCTCTTTTTTTCCTTTATAATATATTTAAGCACCATGATTACAAACATATTTGTAGTTGGGTTTCAGTTATTAAAAAAAAATAACATCCCCATTCACCAGTGCAACCTTCCCACACCACTGGCCTCCATCTCCCTCTTCCCCCACCTGTCTTCGAGACAGGCAGTCTATTTTTCTCTCACTACCAGTGTCATGATAGTTGTTAAAGTAGTTATTTCTCTGAATGCACTCACCAATTTTTATGGTAAGCTTCATATCGGGGCCAGTCCTTCTAGTCCTCATCTCTATTGTTTCTGAATATTATTATAGTAATGTCTCTTATTTTTCTTAAATCCCACAGAAGGGTGAGATTATTGTGTCTATCTCTCTCCTTCTGATTTATTTCACTCAGCATAATAGTTTCCATGTTCATCCATAAATAGGAAAAATTCATGACTTCATTTTTCCTGACAGCTGCTCATTGTGCAGATGTACCAGTTTCTTTAGCCACTCATTTGTTGTGGAGCATCTGGTTTGTTTCCAGATTCTGGCTATTGTAAATAGTGCTGCAATGAATATAGGTGTGCAGAAGGCATTTTTGTATTTGTGTGTGTGTTCTTACGGTATATCCCTAGGAGTGGTATAACTGGGTCATATGAGAGCTCAATTTCCAGTTGTTTGAGGAATTTCCGTATTGTTTTTCATAAAGGCTAGACTAGATGGCATTCCCACCAGCGATGAATGAGAGTTCCTTTCTCCCAATACCCCTGCCACCACTGATTGTTCTTGTTTACTGTGATGTGTGCCATTCTCTGTGGTGTGACATGTTACTTCATTGTTGTTTTGATTTGCATCTCCTTAATGATCAGTGATGTGGAGCATTTTTTCATGTGCCTTTTGGCCATCTGTATTTCTCCTGCCTTGATTTCTTAACTCAACCTTGCAGCTAGTGATTGTCTTATGCCCTAGTGCTTCTTTCATTCTCACTTAGGGGTGAGATAAAAAATGAGGAGTAGTGATGTCTAAGAGGGTATTGATGGGATAAAAAATTTTCCTTGTTTTTGTTGGACTGATCAGTGACTACACACTTTCCTGGTTCAGAAGCTCTTTTAAATAAAAACAGGAATGACTTGCCATCCCTTTGAGTAGGAATGTCTCTGAAGTGCAGGTGGATGACAAATATGGCAAGTAGAGGGACAGAGATATAATACAGCAAGAACAGCATTTACTTTGCATGTGGCCAATCTGGGTTCAATCCCTTGCATCCCTTATGACCCTGGAGCCCACCAAGGGGAATTCCTAAATGTAGAACCAAGTATGTCCACTATGCATAGCCTGGTATGGCCCCAAAACAAAGAAAAAAAGAACAGTAAGTAGGTAGTATACTTCTGTGGAGCACCTACAATGTACCAGGCTAGATGATGATGTAAAGGTTTATAACTATAAATGAAGCAACATGGCTCTACCTTTAGGGAGCTCATAAGCCAATGAGAAATATATTTCTTTTTTTTTTTTATGGTTTTTGGTTTTTGGGCCACACCTGGCGGTGCTCAGGGGTTATTCCTGGCTGTCTGCTCAGAAATAGCTCCTGGCAGGCACGGGGGACCATATGGGACACCGGGATTCGATTCGAACCAACCACCTTTGGTCCTGGATCGGCTGCTTTCAAGGCAAACACCGCTGTGCTATCTCTCTGGGCCCGAGAAATATATTTCAAGCAATGACTACTTAAGCATAAAACCAGGAATTAAAATATGTCCCATGGAAAATGGTATACCCAGTGATACCTAAGTTTAGAGAGCAATAATTAAAGGCCTTTGAGAGCAAAGAACAATTAAGCTAAGAAGTAAACCATGAATAGAAATTCACCAAAGAACAGCAAGAAAGAGAACTTTAAGCAGAAGTTCCCCTCTCAGAGCACTTGATTTAAATGGCACTTGCTTGAAATTCCTCTTTGCTATATATTATCTATCAATTTTGGGGGGGTTTTGTTTTTGTTTTGTTTTCTGGGCCACACCCAGCGGTGCTCAGGATTACTCCTGGCTATCTGCTCAGAAATAGGTCCTTGCAGGCATGTCCTGAAGCGGCTGCTTGCAAGGCAAACACAGCTGTGCTATCTCTCTGGCCCCAGAATTACATATCAATTTTTTTTTGTTTTGGTTTTTTGGGCCACACCCGTTTTGACGCTCAGGGGATACTCCTGGCTAAGCACTCAGAAATCGCTCCTGGCTTGGGGGGACCATATGGGACACCGGGGGATCGAACCACAGTTCATCCTACGCTAGCGCTTGCAAGGTAGACACCTTACCTCTAGAGCCACCTTCCCGGCCCCATATCTATCAATTTTTAAGTTGATTTTTGTTTGTGCTTTGGTTTGGGGGCCACACCGGCAGTGCTCAGGGATTACTTCTTAGTCAATGCTTGGGGTGAATCACTCCCTCAAGTATGGGGAACCATAGTTACTGCATCGGCTGCATGCAAGGCAAACACCCTACCACTGTGCTATCCCTCCAGCCCTTATTACTAAAATCTTAAATGTAATGGTAAGGCATATCAAAAGGATATACTTAAATAAAATTAAAAAATAATAATAACCTAAGGGCCGGAGCGATAAATACAGCTGGTAAGACATTTGCCTTGCACAATGCTGGCCCAGGTTCCATCATCAGCGTTCCATATGGTCCCCTGCCAGATGTTATTTCTGAACTCAGAGCCAGTAATATCCCTGAGCGCTGCAGGACATGACCCAAAAACCAAAAAATAAAAATAACCTCTCTTAGGGAGATGGTTCAAAGGGCCTGGGATGCATGCTTTGCAATACATGATTTGTGGATGGTCTAGGTTCAAACCTTACCATTGTATGGTCCTCTAAGTACTACTAGAAGCAATACCTCGTATTATTGGGTATGGCCTAAAAAGAGTTCTGTTGATTTGAAATCTTCAGGTAGCTTGCCTAGCTCTGTTATATTAGGAGTTCTTTTCAGGTTGTTGTCTTGATCTGTTGATGTAGGTGAATTTCTCCAGCTTTCTCCGATTATTGGTTCTACACAAGAACCTGATGGGTTCAATCTTGAGATTGAGTAACTGAACTTAGAAGTAACCAGGAGTTGACACAGCAAGTATCCTAGAGCACTTGTGTATAAAATCCAAGGAACGGGACTGGAGAGATAGCATGGAGGTAAGGCCTTTGCCTTGCATGCAAAAGGACGGTGATTAGAATCCCAGCATCCCATATGGTCCCCCGAGCCTGCCAGGAGCGATTTCTGAGTGTAGAGCCAGGAGTAACCCCTGAGTGCTGCCAGGTGTGACCCCCAAAAAATAATAAAATAAAATCTAAGAAACATAGGAAGTTATCAGGCATGTTCAGTCACTGATGTCTATAGAAGCTATGTTCTGAGTCTGAAAAAGCCAAAGTAGTGACCAGGGGTCCAAGATCACCAATGTCAAGCAGTCACTAGGCTGATAAGGTCTTAAAGATCTGAGTGGTGAAAAGAAAAAGAAAAGAAAGGAAAAAAAAGATCTGAGTGGTGACTGGAGTGGTTTTAAGAAGAGCCTGGGACTTCATTTTCAGATGGTATAAATGAGTGTGTCCTCTGGGTATGGCAGGGAGCAGAGCTGGCAGTAAGGTCTCCTGACTTACTGGCTGCTTTCCGGGATCGGTGAAGTGTTTTCTTTCTGTTGAGGTGTATGTGCTTGCAAGCAGTCAGATGTGGGCTGACAGGAACAGGATTTATTTAGCTGCCAGGGGAAAGCATTCCCCCCTTTTATGGGTAGGGACACAAACAGTAATACTTGGGACTATTTCATAAACAATGCTTGGAGGATGGGGTCACAGTGGTGTTTGGGGAACCATATGATACTGGAGATCAAACATGCACCCCAACTTGTTGAGCTATCTCTCTACCTGATAAAGAACTCTTAATTATCCTTATATACAACATATACAGCTGTTTCCTAATGGCGGGTGGGGATTTCCCTTTGGTTTTTTTAATAGGGGACTGAGATCAGTGTATCCACCAAAATGCACAAATTCGCCAAGATGTGACCTGCCAGTAACTCAGACTCCTGTTTATGGTCAAATTTTTTGTCACTCATTTCAGTAATAAGCATAGAACTATAAGATTGGGATGGCAAGTATTTAAAGCAATCATCTCTCCCTATGGTAAAGTTCTGCACCTGAGACATCAACAGGTTGCAGATTATTGCTCCAAAGACTATTTTTCTTGACAAGGGTGCCACAGTATCTCCAATCTGATTGAGTACTCTTCTACCCATTGTTGTAAAAGCTTTATTCATTAAGAATTCAGGGTTAAAAAAGAAAGTTCAGGGTTATTTGTGTATATTAGTTTAAGTTTTGTTGTCAATTTGCTGATTCTGGAATGAGGTATATACAAGTTCTTTTTTTTGTGTGTGGGGGGGGGTTGGGGAGTCACATCTGGTAGCACTCAGGGATTATCCTGGCTCTGCGCTCAGAAATTGCTCCTGGCTAGCTTGGGGGACCATATGGATTGCCAGGATTCTAACCACTGTCGGTCCTGGGTAGTATGTATGCAAGTCAAACGCCCAACCCTTGTACTATCACTTCGGCCCCAGGCACAAGTTCTTATTTGGATACCTGTGTCACCTTTATCAAGCCTCTGTCAAGTTACTAATAGTTTCACTAATTGTAAGGATTATTATATTGGGGTCAGAGAGATAGAACACCAACTAGGGCTTTTGTCTTGTATGCAGCAGACCTGGATTCAATTTGTGGCATCCCATATGGTCCCCCTTGCTAGCCAGGAGTGATTCCTGAGCTCCACTGAGTGTGCCCCCCCAAAAAATGAATTTTTTTTATCAAAAACCCACAAAAAAAAATCAAACTGAAGGAAAATATTCCTTTTAACATTATCTGTTAGCCCACTTCATCATCCCTTAACCAAATCAGCTTTGATACTTGTTCTGATGCTCCCCAGCGATCATACACTTTAGTTGCAGTGTTCACAAAAGTATGTCAGTTTACCTCAACTTGAAGTTTATATTGTGGTGTCTCAGGTTCTAAGTGGCACAGCTGTCAAAATCAAGTTTGACAAATAGGAAAGGGATCAGCCTCTAACCCTCTTTTTGGCAAGGCACACATTCTTCTACTTGTGTAGAAGTGCCAGTAATGTCAGATTTCGAGTGAGTTCAAGACCTCACCCAGATCGGCTTGGGAGTGGAGGCTGGAAGAACAGCGGCAGACAGTGATGAACTGAATCAAACTTCCTCAAGTGACTGCAGTGAGACGACTCTGAAGTGCTAAGGGAGGGCTAGGAGACTGCTGCTTCTGCTGGATGGTCACTGCCTGATTGTTGGAAAAACTGCTTACTGGAATACTGGTTCCTGCTGCCTTTTCCTCTCTCTCCTAGTGCTCCATGCCCTAACACTGACAAGGGTTCTGATTGGCAAATTGATTTTTAAGCTCATTTTGTGTATTGATTAATTTGATGATGCTATTTTCTATAACCCCAGACTCAATGACTTAGTAGCAACATTGTTCCTTCAAGAACACACATGTCCCTCCTTTGTTCTCTGTAGTTAGGTCCAGGGCTCACCTGTTTTGCAGGACCACCTCAGCCAAGGAGGTGATTTGTCATTGGGGATGCTACCAGTGAGGCTGTGGAAGCATTGATGATCTCCTGCAGCTGCTGGGCAAAGTCTTGAGCAGATCAGTGCCTGGGCTGAAAAGTCCTACAAAGGTGGTCACTCCTGCTGCTATCAGCTTAGGAGAGGAAGATGGCTCTTTTGTCCTGGTCTGTGGCAGTGACCAGGACATCGTATTAGGTGCATAGAGGAGGAAATGGGCTACCACTGCCACCAGGCATCACTTCTCTGAGGCTGGAAGCACAGAGCTGTAGAGAGTAAAAAATTACACCAGCCCCACAGACTGGGAGAGGGAGTGCTACAGGGTACAGAAGTTATCTGGTTGTGGGATCCTCCCACAATGGGATCGCAGTGACATTGGTGATGGGAACATTGCATTGGTGATGGATGGTGTTCTTTGGTGTTTGAAACCCAAACACAATCATGTATGTAATCAAGGTGTTTAAATTAAAAAAAAAAAATATATATATATATATAAAGAGGCGATGGTGTTCCCTCAATATTGGGCAGGGTTCCTTACTGGGGCAGGACATCTGAAAGATTAGCAGGAATAGCAAACAAGTTGAGACAGGCACAGAAAGCAATCTTGGGTTTCAGAGACTGCAACCTCTAGAAGGCAGAGGGTATATTGTAGGTATTTTGGCCAAGAGGGGAAGTACAAAGTAGTAAAAAGGACCTTTTCCAGGTTCTGCTCAGCCACTTGTGTAAACTGTGGGAACCTATTGGTGACTTTCAAGGGAACTAAGGCCTTAGAAATATGTCAATCCTGACGGGCGCAAGCCCATCCTGAACAGTAAAGCCAACCATCAATCGCATGTTGCCACCTAGGATGCCAGGGATTCCCAGATCTGTAATCCTGGCTTCCTTGCAGTGAAATCAAAGAAATCTGCAGTATTGGTATTTCTTTCAAGGAGCCCTTTCTCCTTCAGCCCAGGTGGTCCTCCACACAGGACTGGTGTTAGCACCCTCCAGAGGTAGCGAGGCTCTTGTTGCAGAAAGGGGCCCATTACTGGTAAAGATAGCAAAAATACGTATTGAATTACTGAGTCCTACCCTATTCAGTATTCATTCTCTACCCTAGGTTGTGATCTGGTGATTGGATTACTGGATCCCTCCCTATTTAGTATTCGATCTCTACCCTAGGATGTGGTCTGGTCCTTGCTAATAAAAAGCCCAGGTTTCAGGAAGGTACTGCATTCATTCTTCAGTCTTCCTCCACTAAGCTGCTTCCCTTCTTAGGAATGGAAAGCTTGAGTGTTGGAATTCCCGAACCCATTCTTGTCCCCTTTCACTGTGTGGATTATTTCCTGCATCAATAGTTGCTTCCAGACCCACATCTCTCCAGGTTCTGGTTTTGGATCCTGAGGTTTCATTCACAAATATGAACTGGTCCAAGTGGCTGTGATGTCTTTAATTAGAAAAATGACAATGGCTTTACAGCACTCATTTTGGGGTAGTGCTCCTTTCCTATAAGGTAGTTTCTGAATTCCCAGGGGTTTCTGTATCACAGAAATGACCCTAGGAAGATAGACAACAAAATGTTAAACAACATAATGTAAATTTTCATTTCATGTGTAAGATTTCAATTGAATTTTAATTTTCTTATTTCCTAATTTGATTATCTTGACTTCAATGGCTCTTCACACACGGAGAAAATCATATTTGTATGATGACATTGAATGACTCCCCATCATTTGGTCCCCCATTTCTCTAATATATCCTTCTATCCAACTTCACTGCTAAATTAATTTGCAACTAGTCCATGCTTCCTTCTTTACTTATAAAATGGTATTGGGGGGGCCGGGCGGTGGCGCTAAAGGTAAGGTGCCTGCCTTGCCTGCGCTATACTTGGACGGACCGCGGTTCGATCCCCCGGTGTCCCATATGGTCCCCCAAGCCAGGAGCAACTTCTGAGCGCATAGCCAGGAGTAACCCCTGAGCGTTACCGGGTGTGGCCCAAAAACCAAAAAAAAATAAATAAATAAAATAAAATGGTATTGGTAGCCACTTACTTAAATTATAGATTTACTAAGTATCAGGTATGGTAATGTAAAATATTTTGAAACAATAAAAATGTATGAAACCAACACAATGTTAATAATGGCTGACTTAACTTGTCATTACTCTTTATTAATTATAATAGTGTTACTAACAATACAACAGTTGTCTGGTTTTTAGAATTAATATGTATTTGCATTACCTTTTTTTAAACACTGTAGTTACTTAAACCACCCTTCAACCATGAGCATTAAGCACCATCAATGTCCCATTTCCTTCCCACCCTCTTCCCTGCCTACCTTTTTTTATTTTATTTTATTTTTTTAGTTTTTGGGTCACACCTGGCAGCGCTCAGCTGCGTGAAAGGCAAATGCCTTACCGCCATGCTCTCTCTCTGGCCTCTCTCTCTCTCTCTCTCTTACCGCCATGCTATCTCTCTGGCCTCTCTCTCTCTGTCTCTCTCCCCCTCCCTCCCTCTCTTCCTCCCTCCCTTTTAGACACTGTAGCTTGCAATATTGCTAATGAACAAGTACTGTACATAACACTGAATCTCTATTATTGGTAGAGTATCAGTATCAGTGTTACCGATCACTCTGGACCCAGTTATTTTCTAGAGTGATCAGTTCCAACTATCATTGTAGTGGCATTCATCACTATTTGTGGCAAGCTTCCTACCATGGACTGGTTCTCCAGAACCTCATCTCTATTGTCCTGGATATTATTACTATACAATCTTTTTTTATATATCCATAAATGAGTAAGATTATTCTATATCTATCCCTCTCCCTCTGACTCATTTCACTCAGCATTATATTCTCCATATCCACCCATGTATAAGCAAATTTCATGACTTCTTTTTTCCTAATAGCTGCATCGTATTCCATTGTATAGATGTACTAATATTTATCTAATCATCTGTTCTCAGGAACTTGGGTTATTTCCAGATCCTGGCTACTATAAATAGTCCTGTTATGAACATAGGAGTACAGAGGGCTTTCCTGTATTTTTGAGGTGTTCCTAGGAGAGTACATTATCTTTCTTCTTAAACTAGTAGCTCTTTGAGTTTAGGCCCTATGGTTTACTCGTCTATCAATTCCATTACACAACTCTTTATCCATCTCATCTTATTAGCTATATTGAAGCAACTAAACATAAAGTGTATAAAAAGGACATGAAATGATGACTAGTTTTTGTCTTTCAAATGTTAGTTTTTTTCTTCCAGAATCTTCATAAAATCTACTATGAAACTGATTGTAGTGCAAAGTTTTATAAGAAGTGATACACAGGGGGCCCGGAGAGATAGCACAGTGGCGTTGGCCTTGCAAGCAGCCGATCCAGGACCAAAGGTGGTTGGTTCAAATCCCGGTGTCCCATATGGTCCCCCGTGCCTGCCAGGAGCTATTTCTGAGCACACAGCCAGGAATAACCCCTGAGCACTGCCGGGTGTGGCCCAAAAACCAAAAAAAAAAAAAAATGATACACAAGTTCACTAAAAATTTTAATCCATGATATAAATTATTACCGAAAAACATAATTGGGCACATTGTATTAGGAAACCAAGTATGATGATCTAATCTCATTTTGTAAGTACTTCTATGGCACAAGAAATTTTCCTCAGAGAAAAATCCTGTAATTATTTTGTTTGCTTTCTGAGAAACACACCATAATAGCAATAAGATGACTGTCATTGATTAATACTGTTTACTAATTCAAAGAAAACTAAGTTACATGGCCAGAGAGATAGTTGCCTTGCACATGGCCAACCCACAATGGATCCCATATGGTCCCTGAGCTTGCCAGGAGTAACCCCTGAGCACCACTGGGTGTGACCTAAAAACAAAACAAAAAAAAATAGAACAAAACAATGAAAGAATATGGAATTCATTCAATAAATCAAGTTTATTCACTTATAAATTCCCTTAAACAAGTGAGATATAACACTCTAGATTTATTATAAAAGAATGGTTTCTTCTTCCAGGGAAGAATCAGGGAACCAAGGAATGCATCAGAGAACTTCAATTTTAATCACACTGAGTATTTCTTAGGTTCTGGCATCAACATTGTAGAAAAGCACTTTGTAGATCAGTGTAATAATATAGTGGGTAGGGAGCTTGCTGCCTGGGTTCAATCCCCAGCTCCTAATATGGTGCCCTGCACCCCATCAGGAGTGATCCCTGAGTATAGATCTAAGAGTAATCCCTGAGTATCACCTGTTATGTGATAAAAAAAAAAATTAAAATTAAAGCAATACTTTTTTTTTTTTTTTTTGGTTTTTGGGCCACACCCGTTTGATGCTCAGGGGTTACTCCTGGCTATGTGCTCAGAAATCACCCCTGGCATGGGGGGACCATATGGGACGCCGGGGGATTGAACCACGGTCCTTCCTTGGCTAGCGCTTGCAAGGCAGACACCTTACCTCCAGCGCCACCTACCCGGCCCCTAAAGCAATACTTTTAAAGCACATTTTCTTTTTTCTTTTTTTCTGTTTTCTCAGGTCACACCCATTTAATGCTCAGGGGTTACTCCTGGCTAAGTGCTCAGAAATTGCCCCTGGCTTTGGGGGACCATCTGGGACGCTGGGGATCAAATCGAGGTCCTTCCTTGGCTAGCACTTGCAAGGCAGACACCTTACCTCTAGCCTCTAGCATCACCTCGCCAGCCCCTAAAGCACATTTTCTTAACTAACAGCAAATTAACAGTAGCTACTGAATGTGAACAATCCAATGACTGTCTTAATTTTTTTTTTTTTCAGTTTTTGGGCAACACTTGAAGATGCTCAGAGGTTACTCCTGGTGAAGTTTGTGGGACTATATGGGATACCAAGGATCAAACCCAGGTTAACAAGCAAGGCAAGTTGTACTACCTGTCTAGACCAATTGTAATAAAATTTTTGAGTTATTTAGTAAATTTTAACCATAAATAGAAAAAAATGTTATCCATGTCTTCTTCTTAGAAGTATAACTGATAATCTATGAGCAATAAACTATCCTCAAATGTTTTAAGATTAGATATATAACTATTTTATTCAGATTTCACTGAATGAAATTTCAAAAATATTTAAATAACAAATATAAAATTTGGCAAGTAATTATATTTTGAACTATAATTTAAAACTGCAATATCTACACAGTGTAAATACTAGATTTGTTTTTATATCTTTCTTTTTTTTTATTTTGGTTTTTGGGCCACACCTGGTAATACTCAGGGGTTACTCTGGCTATGCGCTCAGAAGTCGCTCTTGACTTGGGGGACCATATGGGACACCGGGGAATCTAACCTCGGCCTATCCTAGGCTAGCACAGGCAAGGCAGGCACCTTACCTCTAGTGCCACCATGCAGGCTCCATATCTTTCTTGATTGTATTTGGCAGTTCATGGCTTACTTCAAGTCCTTATAAAAACAAATAAATGAATAATAAAAATAGAATTTTTTAATTTTGAAGGACTATTTTTTTCTCCTTCAAAATTTTTTCTCCTTTGAAAAATCAGGATTGCATGTATCAACATATTCAAAACCAGGCACACATAAGGAACACCAGTAAACTTTCATACCTTTAAAGATACAGGAGATGATAAATATAAAAGTTCTCTTCTCACTGTATGGCATTATTCTGTAAGTATCTTAATCAGATAACTTCACAAGATTATTAGGATAAAACAAGGTTATGGTGAATAGCAAACTGGCCTAAATAATTAGGCTTTTTATTTATGTTTTTAAAAAGTTGTCACTTGATAATAGTCTCATCTGCACAGCAATAAAAAAAGATGAGGTATTATGCTATGCGATATGAATTAAAATATTCCAAGATAAAAGAAACCATAAAACCCAAAAATAATTTTAGAACTACAGGTATTTTAAAAGTTAGTTATTAAAACTGAATAAAAGACTTCAGAACAAGTACATTTCAAAACAATATTTTATATACTTTAGAAAAATAGTCTTATTTCAATACTTGAAGTATGAATTAAAGATTTCACATAAGTCTCTAAGATCTGTACCCTACCCGCAGACCATAGTGCCTTTTTGTATTAACGCCTCTTGTATTCAAATTACTTGTAACTTCTCCTTTATGCTGAAATAAAACTCTGTTTGTTCATTAGTTTTCTGTATATTCCATTTGGTCTTGAAAGCAGTTCTTCGTGTTTCCCACATTCAGTAATTTTCCCTTGGTCAAGAACAGCTACCACATTAGCATTCTTAATGGTAGACAGCCGGTGAGCAATAATTAGCACTGTTCTTCCAGCCATGAGTCGATCTAGAGCTTCTTGTACCAGGTGCTCATTCTCAGCATCTAGTGCACTGAAACAGAAAATCCCAGGTGAGAAAGCAAAGATATCAATGCACTTTGCTTTAGGGATCAATCCAATCACTACTCAGGGAAACATCTGTGGTACCAAAGATCAAAATTCAGGATGTCCAATTGTAATTGGACATTGTAAAGCAATTACTTGCTGTACTTTGACTTTTCTTTTTCTTTTTGAAAAGTTATTGTTGTACTTAAGGTAACATGTTAGTAAGAGTTAACATCTATGGTCTTGACATATATTTACTGTACTTTACCACCATCAAAGTGCCCAAGAACCTCCACTACTGTACTTCTATTATTTTTGTTCTCTCCACTCCACTTCCATGGTTCAGTAACCTCAATTTTGTAATCCAGGACCAAGGGTTTTTTTGGTCATATTTTGCTTGTTTTCATCAACTTTTTGGGTGTCTATCTCTATTTTTTTAATATAAAGTTACCATAAAAAAAGTTTAGGACACTTGATTGCCATAGAATTGCTCTAAGTCAAAAAACATTCTGCATCATTGCTGGTGAGAGTAATTAAGGGTTCATCACAAATGTGTCTCAGAACTAGGATCATAAAACCAATAATGAAAAACGCAGAATGGTCTCACTCATCTATGGGTTTTAAGAAAAATGAAAGACATTCTTGAAATAATAATTTTCAGACACAAAAGAGAAAAGAGCTGGAAGTTCCAGCTCACCTCAGGAAGCTCACCACAAAGAGTTTAGTTAGAGAAATAACTACATTTTGAACTGTTCTAATAATGAGAATGTATAAGGGAAATGGAGAGCCTGTTTAGAGTACAGGCGGGGGTTGGGTGGGGAGGAGGGAGATTTGGGACATTGGTGATGGGAATGTTGCACTGGTGATGGGTGGTGGTCTTTACATGACTGAAACCCAAACACAATCATGTATGTAATCAAGGTATTTAAATAAAATAAAATAAAAAATTTAACTTAGAAAAAAAATAAACTCAATGAACTGCACATTGCTCCCTAGCCTGGGGAGTGCTGGGAGGCTTGGCAGGCCCCCAGCCGTCCTTGTCTTTTCCCCCTGACTCCAGGCCTTCCCTGGGTGCCAGATCAGATGGCCAGAAGTGGGTTCAGGTGGACTCTTAGTGGCCCTCAGGTTCCCCCCTCCCTCGGTACTCCAGGGGGAAGGTGCATGGGGAGGAGGGCGGGCAGACATTTGGCTTCCTGTTTCCTCCTTGATTCTGGAGACCAGCTCTTGCTGGTCCCCTGGACTTCAGTCTTTCCCTGGGCACCGGTCTAGATGGACTCCATAGGGGTCAACAGGCTTTCCCCCTATCTCTCCCTACACTAATGGGAATGGGCTCTGGGAGGAGGGCAGGTTGTTCTAGCACTGGTTTATGTTGGGACAGTCAGTGGACATTTTTTCTCTTTGTTTTCATATTGATAGTATTGTGTGCATATATTCTATATATCCTTAATATCCATCTTGTATTGGGCCCTTGATACTGCCCTACAAAGCTCATTTCTAATATTTTACTGCCTCAGTCCCAACCCTTACTTCCCCCCATCCTCCCATGTAGGTGCAGCTAATGACATGAAGCTCACCACATAGAGTGATAAGTGCAGTTAGAGAAATAACTACACTGAAAACTACCATTAACAATGTGAATGAATGAGGGATAAAGAAAGCCTGTCTCGAGTACAGGTGTGGGTGGGGTGGGGAGTAGGTAGATCTGGGAAATTGGTGGTGGGAATCCTGCACTGGTGAAGGGGGAGTGTTCTTTACATGACTGTAATCATACAACTACAATTATATTTGTAATCACGGTGTTTAAATAAAGATAATTAAAAAAAATTTAAAAAGAGTAAATTATTGTTTATTCAAACTTGGTTTCCCTTTTTTGTGGAGGTTACTTTTTTGTGCTACTCAGGGTCTATGTGTTGGTATATGGGAAGAAACCCTAAGAATCGCATGGTTTCTTTGAGCTACATACCTGGCCCTCAGGCTACGTTCATTCTGTAATGTAAGAGGGAGGGCCACTGAAGTAGAAAAGGAAGTACAGTACTTGTGTTACAAGTGGCAAGATTCAAGTCCCTGGCACTGCATATGGTCCCTTGAGTACCACCAGATTAAAGAGCCAAGAATATGTCCTGAGAACCACCACATATGACCCCAACTCCTCCACACCAAAAAGAAGACTCATAATTCATAATATAACCTCACCTGGTTGCTTCATCTAGGAGAAGAATTTTGGGATTCTGGAGGAAAAATAGCAAAAAAAAGAATTAGGAAAACGTAATCTCAGTACTAAAAAAATAAAATATTGATGTAACATAATTGGGCCTTGAAAACATTTTCCTAAATAAAAGAAGGCACAGAGTTCAACATATTTTATGGCAACTTTGATAAGAAAAGTCCACAGTAAGTACATTTACAGATACAATAAATATATAGGGCTATGGTCAAGGGGTGTGTACTACTAAGAGGTACAACATTTCATTTCAGTGTGATTTAAGTGCTCTAAAATTGATTATGGTAAGGGATAAACAACTCTGAACTTCATTGAGTTATGGACTTTATTATTATTTTGATTGGTGGCACCTACATTTGGTGTTGCTCAGGAGATCATATGGGATGCCATGGCTAGAACTCAGTAGGATGTTTGCCTTGCATGCAGACAACCTGGCACGGATCTGGATTCAATCCCCGACATTCAATATGGTCCCCTGAGCCTGCCAGGAGCAATTTCTGAGTGCAGAGCCAGGACTTACCAGAGCGCCACCGGGTGTGGCCCAAAAACAAACAAACAAAAAAGTACTCAGGTCTGTTGCATGCAAAGAACATCACCCCTTATTTATGTATGCACTTTAAATGAGTGAACCACATAATTTGTTATATCACAATAATGTTACTACAAACATAAAAGCACAAACTCTAAAGTGTCTGAGAAAAGCACTTAATGTGAAGAATTAGATAATATTTTAAACTATCAGGTTAGTCATAGGACATATTCATTGCACAATTTGTTGTGGTGCACCAACTAACAGTGCGATGTAAGTAAAGTAAGTAGAAGTTACAGCCTATAAGATCCTACTTACAGTTTAGTTATAAGTTATAACAGTTTAGTTATAAGTTATATGTACAGTTATTAGTTTAGCTACAAAAACTAGAAAAAAGTAATTATATAAGATTAAATTCTAACTTTTCATAGGAATCTGTTCATAACTGAAAAAGTCACATAAGGGCCAAAGTGATAGCACAGTGGGGAGGGCGTTCACTGCGTTCACCTAGCAATTGACCGACTCATGTTTGATGCCTGGCATCCCATATGGTCGGTCCCCCCAAGCCTGCCAGGATCTATTTCTGAGTACAGAGCAAGGAGTAATCCCTGAGCTCCGCCTAGTGTGGCCCAAAAATCAAATAAACAAAAAGTCACACAAAAACATGCATGCCATATAAATAGCAGTACTATTTATAACACCCCCAAACTGACAACCCAAATGTTCATGATACATTGTAAATGTATAAAATGTAAATGGTAAATGGTAAATAAGAGTCCTGACAGAAAGGAAAAAAGTGCTACATCATGAAGGAGGAGTCTCAAAACATTGATACACAGGCTAGATACAAAAGATTCTATCTTGTCTGAATTCATTTATGTGAGTTCAGGAAGGAAAATTTGGACCAACAGTAGATAGATGGTAAACTGCTATAAATGGATAAAGGTACCTTTTTAGGGTGAAAAAAAACTTTAAAAAATTAGACTCTGTGGGGACTGGAGTGATAGCACAGTGGGTAGGGTATTTGCCTTGCACGCAGCCAACCAGCTTCAACACCTGGCATCCTATTTGGTCCCCCAAGCTTACCAGGTATGATTCCTGAGCACAGAGCCAGGAGCAACCCCTGAGTATCGCCATGTGTGTTCCCCACCCCCAAAAACTTAAACTGTCATTGTTATACACTGTAAATTTGCTAAAAGTCACTGAATAGGTTTATATGGTATATAAATTATGCTTAATAAAGCTGCTTATTTTCTCTATTTTTGGGGGAGTGAGGAAGTGAATGGACACACTTGGCAATTCTTCAGAGTGACCCTTACTACCATATGTGATGCCAGGAATTTGAACTGGGGTCCACAACAATGCAAGCACCTAATCTGTATTATCAATCCAGTCCCTGTTTATTTTTCTTGTTGGTTTTTCTTGGAGGGGTGGGGGTTGGGAAGAAGGTCAGTTAATAATAGAGGAGAGGTAAGGTGTTTGCCTTTCCCAGGTCAGACCTGTGCAAGACAAATGCCTTATTTCCTATACTATCTCCCTGACATTTTTTCTTTTTAAAAAAATCACCTTTAGAGGCTGAAGTGGTGATGCAAGCGGTAGAACATTTGCCTTGCATGTCTAACGCAGGACAAACCAGGTTCAATCCCCTGGCATCGTATATGGTCCCCCAAGCCAGGAGCAATTTCTGAGAGCATAGCCAGAGTAACCCCTGACTGTCACCGGGTATTTGAGCGCCACCCACCCAAAAAGTAAAAAAAAAAAAAAAAGATCACTTTTACAGGGCTGAAGACAAAGTACAACAGGTAGTATGTTTGCCTTGCATAAAACTGACCTGGCTTTGATCCCTAGCATCCAATATGGTTCCCCAGAACTAACCAAGAGTAATTCCTAAGCACCATAGGGTGTGCCCAAAAGAAAAACAAAAAAATTTTTGAGGGGCCACACCCTGTGTTGCTCAGGCCTTACTCCTGGCTCTACACTCAGGAATCACTCCTGGCAGGTTTGGGGGATCATATGGAATGCCGGGGTCTGAACCCAAGTTGAATACATGCAAGTCAAACACCCTATCCATTGTGCTATTGGTCTGGCCCCAAATGATAACTTTTTAAAGTAAAATATAATCTTCTTTGTTTTGTTTTGTTTTGTTTTTAGGTCACACCCATCAGCGTTGAGAGGTTACTCCTGACTCCACACTCAGAAATCGCTCCTGGCAGGCTCGGGAGACCATAAGGGATGCAGGGATTTGAACCACGTTCTTCTGCATGCAAGGCAAACACCTTACCTCCATGCTATCTCTCCAGCCCCTAAAATAAAACCATTTTTATACCTGATACTATTATACCTGAGGAAAAATCCTGAGCTCTGTGCTCATAAATCACTCCTGGTAGACTTGGGATGCTAGGGATCAAACCTGGGTCAGTTGTATGCAAGGCAAACAACCTACCGATCCCATTATACATTTTTTTTTTTTTTTGGTTTTTGGGCCACACCCGGCGCTGCTCAGGGGTTACTCCTGGCTGTCTGCTCAGAAATAGCTCCTGGCAGGCACGGGGGACCATATGGGACACCAGGATTCGAACCAACCACCTTTGGTTCTGGATAGGCTGCTTGCAAGGCAAACACCGCTGTGCTATCTCTCCGGGCCCCCCATTATACATTTTTATATAATTTCACTGACGCCACTTGATAGTTCATATACTAATATGCCTTCTCTGACAAACCTAAGCAGAGTTTTGGTTCCTAAAAAACAGCCTATAAGTACATGGTATATTTGGACAATAATGTACTTAATGAACTCCCATCTTATATTTTGCTAGAACTACCATCCAGCACAAAAATATGAAGAGAAAGTGGTAAATTACAAGGTTATTATTTTAAAACTATAAAAACAAAGAAACAGTCAAGGGGTTTCAAACCTACCTTAAGTAGAGCACGGGCAATTGCAATCCGTTGTTTCTGCCCACCTGTTGACAAAATTTTCTTTAGATTAAAATCTTTTTTTTTGGGGGGGGGGACCACACCCGTTTGATGCTCAGGGGTTACTCCTGGCTAAGCGCTCAGAAACTGCCCCTGGCTTGGGGGACCATATGGGACGCCAGGGGATCAAACCACGGTCCTTCCTTGGCTAGCGCTTGCAAGGCAGGCACCTTACCTCTAGCGCCACCTCACAGGCCCCTAGATTAAAATCTTAACATAGGTTCATACTAATAGATTTTTCTGATAACTTGTGGTAATTTAAAGTTATTTTCTTGCAGTTAGTCATAACTAAGATGCAACGTAGGACAAAACCCTTCATTTTTTTTTTTTTTGGTTTTTGGGCCACACCCTGTGACGCTCAGGGGTTACTCCTGGCTATGCGCTCAGAAGTTGCTCCTGGCTTCTTGGGGGACCATATGGGACGCCGGGGGATCGAACCGCGGTCCGTCCTAGGCTAGCGCAGCAAGGCAGGCACCTTACCTCCAGCGCCACCGCCCGGCCCCATTTTTTTATGAGCAAAGTTGGGATGAGGTAAGAATGGGGAGTTAGTGAGTTCTGTTGTTTGGTTATAAGGTGCGAGGTATCAAATCTACGTAAAGCAAGACATATGTCCCCATAGAGTTACATCACTGGCCTCAGGAAACCAATATAAGTTCTCCTCATTAATTTTGAAGTTAATAACTATACTATCATAGCTAAGATTTATATTTTGTGGATTTTTTAAAAAAATTTTTTTGTTGTTTTTAACCACATCTGGCAGTGCTCGGGGCTTACTCCTAGCTCTGAGCTCAGGATAGCTCTGGTAGGGATCAGGGAACAGTATGTAGTGCTGGGGACTAACCCAGGTCGGCCACATGCAAGACAAGTACCCTGACAGCTGTACTATCACTCGGGCCCCTCATACCTAACTCATTTTTATATAAAAACAGTATTTTGCTTGTCTTGGGAAGCACATTCAGCAGTGTTCAGGGCTTACTCCTGGCTCTTCACTCAGGAATCACTTCTGGTTGGCTTGGGGAGCCAACATGGGACACCAGTGACAAAACCTAAGTCAACCATATGCAAAACAAATATTTTACCCACTACTATTATTCTGGACCCAGCTAATATTTATTGAGGAGTTTCTACATACCAGCTATTTTTAAATGTATTATATATTATATATATTACCTTATTTATTTGTACAATAGTATAGCAGATAGTGCACTTGCCTTGCATGCAATCAATCTGGGTTGGATCCCAGCATCCCATATGGTTTCCTGAGCACTACCAAGAGTATTCCTGAATGTAGGAGTAACACGTGAACATTTCCATGTGAGGCCCCAAAAGCATAAAATAATTGTGTGGGTCTCCCATGCATCATTCAGGAGGACTGGTGGGTCTGATTGAGAAGGTCTTGCTAGCAGAAGATGACAGAAAGTCTCAGCTAACTTGGGTGGTAATTCAATTCAGGTCTGAAGATCCCATGCTGCTTGGGCCCTGTGATATCAGACATTACTTGAGCCATCCTAGCAGTATTGAAGGCTTCCCTGGCCACACTCAATAGTGTTCAGGGACCTTGAAAACTGTAATCTAGTGATACCTATTAATTGTGTGGTGCTAGGGATAGAATGTATTCACTACACAATCTGCTGGATCCTCATTAATGTGTGTAGGTGTACACATGCGCACACACGTCTATGTAATAATATATAACTATATAATCTACATATGCTTTAAATAAAAATAGCTGTAATATTGGGTTTTTCTTTTATTGGTTTTTGAGTCACACCTGGCTGCTACATGCAAAGCTAGAATCTTACCTGCTATACTATCTCTCTACCCCTCACTTAATAATCAAAATATTCCTATAAGAGACCAGAGACTTAGCTCAATGAGCTGAGCATATACTTTACATGCAGAAAGCCTGGCCTTGTTCCCTGGCATTGCACAGTACCCGGAACACCACTGGGAATTACTCCCAAGCACAGAGCCAAGTATACCTATGTATCAGCAGGTGTGACTCCCTCTCCAAAAAGCAAAAAAAAAGTAAATAAAATCCTGTGAAGTAGATCTTATAAATTATTCCTCATTGAACAATGAACAAGTAAGACATAAAATAGCCTGCCCAAGACTTCACAAATAGTGTCAGAATCAAGATCTGAAAGTAGGGGCTGGCTAGGTGGCAATAGATGTGTCTGCCTTGCAAGCGCTAGCCAAGGAAGGTCCGCAGTTCGATCCCCCGGCATCCCATATGGTCCCCCCAAGCCAGGGTCAATTTCTGAGCGCTTAGCCAGGAGTAACCCCTGAGCATCAAACAGGTGTGGCCCCCCCCAAAAAAAAAGATCTGAAAGTATACTATATGAAGGGCTATATTTTAAATCATATTACATACATACCATCTTCCTAAACAATATGCAGTAGAACAAAGAAACCAGAAACTCAAGATATTTGGAAGTTTCTGAATATTATGTGAGACAGATAGAGGAAAGGGTATAAGTGATATTATATTAGGATATGTAATTCTATTCTAGCTCAGAGCATGAATTTTGAAAACTTTCTTTTTTTTTTTTTTTTTTTTTTCCCAAGTCCCAAATCTCCCTCCTCCCCACCCAACCCCTGCCTGTACCCTAAACAGGCTCTACATTTCCCTCGTACATTCTCAATATTAGGACAGTTCAAAATGTAGTTATTTCTCTAACTAAACTCATCACTCTTTGTGGTGAGCTTCCTGAGGTGAGCTGGAACTTCCAACTCTTTTCTCTTTTGTGTCTGAAAATTATTATTACAAGGGTGTCTTTCATTTTTCTTAAAACCCATAGATGAGTGAGACCATTCTGTGTTTTTCTCTCTCTCTCTGACTTATTTCACTCAGCATAATAGATTCCATGTACATCCATGTATAGGAAAATTTCATGACTTCATCTCTCCTGACAGCTGCATAATATTCCATTGTGTATATGTACCACAGTTTCTTTAGCCATTCGTCTGTTGAAGGGCATCTTGGTTGTTTCCAGAGTCTTGCTATGGTAAATAGAGCTGCAATGAATATAGGTGTAAGGAAGGGGTTTTTGTATTGTATTTTTGTGTTCCTAGGGTATATTCCTAGGAGTGGTATAGCTGGATCGTATGGGAGCTCGATTTCCAGTTTTTGGAGGAATCTCCATATCGCTTTCCATAAAGGTTGAACTAGACAGCATTCCCACCAGCAGTGGATAAGAGTTCCTTTCTCTCCACATCCCCGCCAACACTGTTTATTCTCATTCTTTGTGATGTGTGCCATTCTCTGGGGTGTGAGGTGGTATCTCATCGTTGTTTTGATTTGCATCTCCCTGATGATTAGTGATGTGGAACATTTTTTCATGTGTCTTTTGGCCATGTGTATTTCTTCTTTGTCAAAGTGTCTGTTCATTTCTTCTCCCCATTTTTTGATGGGGTTAGATTTTTTTTTCTTGTAGAGTTCTGTCAGTGCCTTGTATATTTTGGAGATTAGCCCCTTATCTGATGGGTATTGGGTGAATAGTTTCTCCCATTCAGTGGGTGGCTCTTGTATCCTGGGCACTATTTCCTTTGAGGTGCAGAAGCTTCTCAGCTTAATATATTCCCATCTGTTAATCTCTGCTTTCACTTGCTTGGAGAGTGCAGTTTCCTCCTTGAAGATGCCTGTAATGTCCTGGAGTGTTTTGCCTATGTGCTGTTCTATATATCTTATGGTTTTGGGGCTGATATCGAGGTCTTTAATCCATTTGGATTTTACCTTTGTACATGATGTTAGCTGGGGGTCTAAGTTTAATTTTTTGCAAGTGGCTATCCAATTGTGCCAACACCACTTGTTGAAGAGGCTTTCCCTGCTCCATTTAGGATTTCCTGCTCCTTTATCAAAAATTAGATGGCTGTATCTCTGGGGAACATTTTCTGAGTATTCAAGCCTATTCCACTGATCTGAGGACCTATCCTTATTCCAATACCATGCTGTTTTGATAACTGTTGCTTTGTAGTACAGTTTAAAGTTGGGAAAAGTAATTCCTCCCATATTCTTTTTCCCAATGATTGCTTTAGCTTGAAAACTTTCATTTTCATCTTATTCTCTTCATTTCCCTGCTCGAGGAGAAACTGGCACATATAGTAGTCTGTTTGTATGAGAGTAGAGTAAGATATAGAGTAAGCCACTCTAATATTTAGGATGTATACATTCTTGGGGTTTCAGTGATTGAAATCGGGATCTCATATTTGAAGAATGTGTTTTGCTGCTGAGCTATATTTCTTTTTTTTTTTTTTTTTTTTTTTGTGGTTTTTGGGTCACACCCGGCAGCGCTCAGGGGTTATTTCTGGCTCCAGGCTCAGAAATTGCTCCTGGCAGGCACGGGGGACCATATGGGATGCCGAGATTTGAACCGATGACCTCCTGCATGAAAGGCAAACGCCTTACCTCCATGCTATCTCTCCGGCCCCGAGCTATATTTCTGATCCCTTGCTACTCTCTATTTTTTTTTTTCAATTTTACTGAAATCAAAGAATAAATTAACTGAGGACAAACATAGGGAATAAATATAGGCAGCAGACAGATATAAACAAAAATATGTTATAATTTTATCTTCCTCAGACCACCCTTTCACCTTTCACCCTGGATAGACTTTTCCTACACTGGTATTCAGGAATCCTGGTATTTTCCATTTTAGAAAACTTAGTTCCAGAAGAGAGAGATAGTGCATCAGTAAAATGCTTGCCTTGCATGCACTCAATCCAAGTTTAATTCCCAGTACCACAAATGGTTCCTGGGACTCTATCATAAGTGATCCCTGAGCACAGAGCTAGGAGTAAGACCTAAGTACAGCCAGGTATGGCCCAAAACCATAACAACAAGAAAAACTCCCCATTACTACACCATGAAGTATCTGCAGAGTTTTTCTATAAAGTAGTAATAAAATAAAACTTAAAGGGACCAGAGATGTAGCTCAGAGATTATGGAACACATGTGTGAAGTACTGAATTTGATTTCTGGCATCTCAAGTGGGGATTGAGAAGGGAAATACCTGAAAGGAGAACGCCTTTTTCTCCAACCACAGTGTTGAATCCTTGAGGGAAGTTTCGGATGAAACCAGCTGCATTGGCAATATCAGCCACTTTCTCTATCTGCTTGTCAGTTACCATTGAAGGGTCATCTGCACCATAAGCAATGTTCTCGGCAATTGAGCACGAAAACAAAACTGGTTCCTACAAATTGGAAATCAAATGTATTTATTATAAATATCAAAACAGACTTAAAATATATCTAGTAATATAGTGAAGTTTGTATAGTACAAACACTTAAGAAACTTGCAAAGCTTTAAAAAATAAACATTTGGGGCCAGAGAGATAGCACAGTGGTGTTTGCCGTGCAAGCAACCGATCCAGGACCTAAGGAAATTGGTTCAAATCCCGGAGTCCCATATGGTCCCCCACGCCTGCCAGAAGCTATTTCTTTTTTTCTTTTTTTTTTTTGTTTTGTTTTTTGGGCCACACCCAGCGGTGCTCAGGGGTTACTCCTGGCTGTCTGCTCAGAAATAGATCCTGGAAGGCACGGGGGACCATATGGGACACGGGGATTCGAACCAACCACCTTTGGTCCTGGATCGGCTGCTTGCAAGGCAAACACCGCTGTGCTATCTCTCCGGCCCCACCAGGAGCTATTTCTAAGCAGATAGCCAGGAGTAACCCCTGAGCACCAGTGGGTGTGGCCCAAAAACCAAATAAATAATAAATAAATAAATATTTTATTATTGTTATTCTTTTTTGGGGGGTCACACCTGGCAGCGCTCAGGGGTTACTCCTGGCTCTATGCTCAGAAATCGTTCCTGGCAGGCTTGGGGTGAGAGGGGAGAGACCATATGGGATGCTGGGATTTGAACCACCATCCTTCTGCATGCAAAGCAAACGTCCTACCTCCATGCTATCTCTCCAGCCCATAAAAAATAAATACCTTTTAAAATGGCGGGGCTGGAGTGGTGGTGCAAATGGTGAGGTGGCTGCCTTTCGCGCACTAACCTAGGTCGGACTGTAGTTCAATCCCCCGGCATCCCATATGGTCCCCCAAGCCAGGAGCGATTTCTGAGCACATAGCCAGAAGTAATCTCTGAGCGTCACTGGGTTGGCCCAAAACCCAAAATAAATAAATAAATAAATAAATAAATAAATAAATAAATAAATAAATAAATAAATAAATAAATAAATAAAACAAAATTTGTAATGCCACTTTGAAAGAACCTTCTGGAATAGTAAAAAAAAAAAAAATTGGGGCCAGAGAGGTGGCGCTAGAGGTAAGGTGTCTGCCTTACAAGCGCTAGCCAAGGAAGGACCGCG
The DNA here is from genome assembly GCF_024139225.1 of Suncus etruscus. Lineage (NCBI taxonomy): Eukaryota > Metazoa > Chordata > Mammalia > Eulipotyphla > Soricidae > Suncus > Suncus etruscus. The sequence goes on along the minus strand of NC_064854.1, from coordinate 50,996,909 downwards.
GTTCGATCCCCCCGTGTGTCCCATATGGTCCCCCCAAGCCAGGGGCGATTTCTGAGCGCTTGGCCAGGAGTGACCCCTGAGTATCAAACGGGTGTGGCCCGAAAAACCAAAAAAAAAAATTTTCTTCCAACTGCCTTTTTTATATGCCACTATATAATCTACATCAGTAATATCTTAATTGTGCAATTCTCACCACTGTCCACTTGCAACTCAGCAAGTGGAGTTATAGTAAAAGAAAGATTTGAGGGGTGGAGGCCAGAGTGATAGTACAGCGATAGGGTGTTTGCCTTGCACACTGCTGACCTGGGATGGACCCTGGACTGACGCAGGTTTGATCCCGACATCCCATATGGTCCCCCCAAGCCTGCCAGGAGCAACTTCTGAGTGCAGAGCCAGTAGTTATTTCCTGAGCCCCACTGTCGCTAGGTATGGCCCCAAAACAAACAAAACACACACACAAAAAGAATCAAAGAAAAATCTGAGGTAGTAGGAGATACTTAGAAGTGGTGCTTCCTGGGGTTGTCCCCTTTACACAGTCTGACAGTAAAAAAATAAGTAAATAGGGGCCCGAAGAGATAGCACAGCAGCGTTTGCCTTCCAAGGGGCCGATCCAGGACAAAAGGTGGTTGGTTCGAATCCCTGTGTCCCATATGGTCCCCTGTGCCTGCCAGGAGCTATTTCTGAGCAGACAGCCAGGAGTAACCCCTGAGCACTGCTGGGTGTGGCCCAAAAACCAAAAAAATAAATAAATAAATAAATAAATAAATAAATAAATAAATAAATAAATAGTCATATCAAAAGTTCCTGGTAGCAAAAGGGTAAAGGGTTCTGTAAAAATATTCTGCTGTGAACACTAAAAAAAATCTTAAGGGGCCGGGAAGGTGGCGTTAAAGGTAAGGTGTCTGCCTTGCAAGCGCTAGCGTAGGACGGACCACGGTTCGATCCCCTGGCATCCCATATGGTCCCCCCCAAGCCAGGGGTGATTTCTGAGCGCATAGCCAGGAGTAACCCCTGAGCATCAAATGGGTGTGGCCCAAAAAAACCAAAAAAAAAAAAAAAAAAAATCTTAAAAAAAAAAAAAAGATTTCTTTGCAAAGGCCCTCTATGCTTCTTGCTATAGCTTTTCTCTGTTTGTACAGAAATATTTTGTGCGAATTTTATGTAAAGTATGGGGGGGTCATTAAAAACTGGAAATGCAAGAAACTAAAAAGCTTTATTATTTTCTCCCCATTCTATAAATAATTAGCATTATAAAATAGCATTGTTTTAACCAAAGAGATAATACAGTGCATAGGGCTTGTACACAGCCAGCCGGGGTTAGATTCCAAGCCCATTAGGAGTCATCCATGAGAGAAGAGCAAAGAGTAAACCCTAAACACAGCTGGTTGTGTGGCCCAAAAACAATAAAAAAAAAAAAAGTAATACTGGTCCCCAGATTTTGATAAAGTATCAATGTTTCAAGTTGTTAAAATATTTAAAATGAAGCTGGAAACATATTACAGCAGGTGGATGTTGGCCTTGCATGTAAACGACTTGGATTATGTCCTTGGCACCAATATGGTCTTGAATGCAGAGCCAGAAGTAACCCCAGAGCATCTCCTGGTATGGCCAAAAAACCCCACAAAACCCAGATAAACTAAAATGTTTAAAGTCAAGGGGCTGAAGACTGGTAGGGCACTTGCTGTATCCTGGTCTCATACCTGACTCACAGTCCCAATCTTGGATCTCAGCCAAACTGGATTTAGCTCTCGGATATCATGCCCATCAAGACAGACATTTCCTTGAATAGAGAAGGAAGAGACATTTAGCAACATGGGGCTAATTACTAATTTAAACACAGCATATAGTGAGAAAATCCTAGATTCCATTTTTAAAAGATAAAGAATACTCAGAATCTCCAAACAAAAATAAAAATGGAGTATTTCACAGAATCTCCATGTTATCCTTGATGGATAATTTTTGCCTTTTTAGTTCATCTACTCAGCTTACTTTTCTACAAAAGTTGCTGAGAGTTCTCTAGACTCCCTGCAATGACTCTGGACTCTATAAGCTGCATCTTATGCTTTTATTTGGAAGTTTTGTGTGAGAAAAATACCCTAATAGGTATCCACTAGTTAGACAAAGGCAGAGATGACACAATTCTGATGCTGGCATCCATGATAAAGGCTGTCTAATTCTGCCCATTTCTGATCAGATTACTATTACAACCTTGAAGTTCTGCAGTATTGTTCTTTTGTTTGGTTTAATTTGGTTTGATTTTTGGGCCACACCCAGTGGAACTCAGGGGTTACTTCTGGCTCTGCGCTTAGAAATCATTCCTGGCAGGCTCAGGATGTCAGGAATCAAACCAGGTCAGCCCCGGGTCAGCAGCGTGCAAGGCAAACGCACCTACTGCTATGCTATCCACTCCAGCCCCAAGCAGTAATGTTCAGATAATGTTCTTGCCAGTGATTTTTGAGCTCTATGCTCACTCCTTAAAATAGCTTTCCTGTATAAATTAAGTTGGAATGAAATCCAATGAATCTTGTCTTTAAATAAAAAATTGGAATTGTGGGGCCGGAGAGATAGCATGGAGGTAGGCGTTAGCATTTCATGCAGAAGGTTCAATCAGTTCGAATCCCGGCGTCCCATATGGTCCCACCGTGCCTGCCAGGAGCAATTTCTGAGCATGGAGCCAGGAGTAACCCCTGAGCACTGCTGGGTTATGTGACCCCAAAAAACACACACACACAAAAAAAATTTGGAATTGTGATCTTAGTAAGAGAAAATTCTTAACACAGGTACAGAGAAACAGACATTATATATAAATTCATTGTTTTACTTTTACCAAACCTTTTACTAAACAACTTTTACTAATTATTATACTAATATTAATAAAAAATATTAATACTTGTTTGGGGAGGGGAAAATTTCCTAAATATGTGTTGTTTTTTTAATTCAAAATTAAATGAATCTTATGAAAATCCTACTTCACAATGACACAAAGGATATAAACTTTTGTAACTATGTGTCATGATGGATATTAACTAGATATATTATAGTATCATTTTTCATAATATATAGATATCATTCTGTGTATACATGAAGCTTATACAATGTTATGTCAATTTCATTTCAATAAATCTATCCATAAGTAAGGGGCAGAGAGATAGCACAGCGGGAGGGCATTTGCCTTGCATGTGACTGACCCAGGACGGACCTGGGTTCAATCCCCAGCATCCCATATGGTCCCTTGAAAAGCCAGGAGCAACTTCTCAGACAACAGACAGAGTAACCCCCTGAGTGTCACCTGGTGTGGCCCAAAAAAATCAACCCCCCCAAAAAAATCCATAAATAAAATAACATTCTGTGTTATAAAATATGATACAATCCTGTTACAAGTTAAATAAAAACAAAAATAAGAAAAATTTGGGACTAAAAAAAATAAAAATTTGTTCAAATGATTTTAATGCATGCTTTGCATGCAGAAGATCTTTGATGCTCAATATCTCATAAACCCTTAATACTGCTAGGAGTGATGCACAAGCACTGAGTTGAGAGTAGCCCTGAAACTCCCAATTATGGCCCAAAAATGAACACAAAAGAACAAGAGAGAAAAATAAATAAATTAGGAATCTCTTCTACCTCAAAAGAGCTTCAATGGAGTGTTAATAGAAGTAAATTACTGGGATAGGAGCAATAGTACATCAACGAGGTTGTTTGCCTTGCATGTGGCCAACACATATTTGATCCCCCCACACTATATGGTCCCCCAAGCCTGTCAGGAGTGATACCTGAGTCAGAACCAGGAGTAAGCCCTGAACACCAGTGGGTGTACCCTTCCTTCCCCAAAAAAAGGGAAGTAAATTGCTGATGGGAAAATTAATTTTTTTTCATATTAACTATGTTGTTGGATTATAAGTGATTTCCTCCCCAAACAAAGATATCTTCCTTTTTAATAGGTCAAAGACACATCTAGGCGGGAAGAGTTTCTAGATAGGTCCTTTGTCTTCATCCCCCTGCCCATAGGGGGTGGCGTTAATTTCCCAATAAATACTGTGGTCTTTTCCTCTTGCTCCATGAGGTGAGAAGTGGCCACACTACACCTGTTTCACTCTTGGCTTGGTTTGAATTATTTCTTGCAGCAGTCCCTGATCCAGACCCACTTTCCCAAGGTGGGATCATGGCATGTGGAACCCCACAAACTATAAAACTCTGGACAGAAGCTGTCAAAAGGTTCTAGAAACTTCTCAAGGCTTCTACACAATCACAATAACTGGTGCCCAGTATTTGGGCACTCCAAATGGGCAACTCCCTCCTGGTGTTGCTCCTGGTTGCTCCTGGGTGAAGATACTCATAAACTTTTCTGTTACTATTCATTCATTTTTATTAAAACATTTTTTTTTTTGGATCACACTTGGCAGTGCTCAGGGGCTACTCCTGGCTCTGCGCTCAGAAATTGCTCCTGGCAAGCATGGGGGACCATATGGGATGCTGGGATTCAAACCACCACCAATCCTGGATCAACTGCGTGCAAGGCAAGCGCCCTACCGCTGTGCTATCTCTCTGGCCCCTAAAACACCATTCTATACAAACTTATTCATAGTTGAGTTTCAGCCATGAGTGAGAAATTTCTATTTTTGGTCCATGGGGGAGAGGGGATATGGGTGGAAAGCATATATACCCAGTGATGCTCAGGGCTTATGCCTGGCTCAGGAATTACTCATGGTGTTGTTTGGGAACACATGGGATGCTGGGGATTAAATCCAGGTTGGCCACATGAAATGCAAGTGCCCTACCTCTCTGGCCCAAAGTGTTAAACTTATAGTTGTTAAACAACCTTGCCTATCCCTTTCCATTGAGATGCAAGGGCCTCAGAGACACTAGCACTAAAAATGTGAAAGTTGGGGCTGGAGAGATAGCATGGATGTAAGGTGTTTGCCTTTCATGCAAAATTGCCGTTGGTTCGAATCCCGGCGTCCCATATGGTCCCCTGAGCATGCCAGGAGCAATTTCTGAGCCTAGAGCCAGAAGTAACCCCTGAGCACTGCCAGGTGTGACCCAAAAACTAAAAACCAAAAAAAAAGAAAAGAAAAGAAAATGTGAAAGTCTGATTTAGGAAATCACTATGCAAAACACTCAATAAGTCCAAAAGTGGTATCCATCTAAGGAATTTATCTTGTAGGAACAAACCCTCTGGTATTCAGAACTTTTTACACTACAGGCTCTTTGCACAGGAGAAGGCTCGGGAGAGTTCTGCTCTACAATGTATTCACTCACCAGAAAGAGGATCATACAACCTCAGCAGGAGGGAAACCACTGTTGATTTGCCAGAACCACTGGGACCAACCAATGCTGTGACTGATCCTGGTAGAATAGAGAGGCTGAAATCCTGGAATATGGGTACCTCTGGACGAGCTGGGTAAGTGAAGTGCACTTTCTTAAACTCCAAACCACCTTGGAAGTTCTTCTCACTTAAAGTGATCCCATCTGAAATATATAAGGAATATTACTTATGCAGAGATCAACTCACAGTTCGCAATCCAGTTCTCTCACTTGTCTGACTCTAGATGTCAGGTTAGAGTCTGAGTCCTTACTGAGTAAGTAAGTAAGAAGTCTCTACCTAATGCCTACATGACTTTCCTTAACCTCTATATACCAAGAACTATACCACTATTTATACATAGTCTTGCTTGATTTCACAGCCATGAGAGGTTGAAATCTCTGCCAGTTTCACTAAAAGGAGTTGAGGCTCAGATAACAACCTGCCTAAGCTGAAAGTAGCAGAATTAGTGTCTACATTGAAACAATATTTTAAATCCTTTTGCCTACTCCCAATGCTACAGATCTACAGTCTCTGCAATTACTTTTGCCTCGAATATTTCTTACCTACATATGATAAAAGAGACTGTTTGTTCTAAAGCAGCCATGACCTAAAAAAAGTCAGAGATCTTTTCTGACCTTTTATTACCTTGCTACTAAATAAGAAGCTGCTTAGTATCTCTCAACCAAACTGATTTTCTACTGCTATCAATAATGGAGAAGACTGGTCTTTCATTTATTGATTCAGAGCTAACCAGCAATGTTCTAGGAGTTGGTGATTTCCTACTGCCATCAATAATGGAGAAGACTGGTCTTTCATTTATTGATTCAGAGCTAACCAGCAATGTTCTAGGAGTTGGTGAGTAGATGAACTGCTTACTGCTCACAACCACCTTTCCTAAGGCCTCCTTAGTTGATACAGGTCTTTCCTGTAAAATACTGCCTTCCAAGAAGCATTAATAAAGGAGAAGATACAGCCTAGTACTACCACCAGCATTCTTTTTTTTTTGGGGGGAGGGGGGACACACCCAGCGGTGCTCAGGGGTTTACTCCTGGCTGTCTGATCAGAATAGCTCCTGGCAGGGCACGGGGGACCATATGGACACCGGAGATTCATACCAACCACCTTAGTCTGATCGGCTGCCTTGCAAGGCATAACGCTGCTGTGCTATCTCTCCGGGCCCACTACCAGCATTCTTAACTCCACCCCAATCCAACATATACACAGAGTAAAGAAAACTAGAAAATTTTTATATGCAGAATACTACTTCCTTTCCAGCTTTTACACATACAAAATTGCCCACACACAGATCATCCTAAAAAAGATAAATCTGGTGGATTGGTGGAGCACATCCCTATTTGTACTTCTGGTTCATATTGGCTTCCAGTCTCCTAAGGGTTTGTAACAGAAATTGCATGGAGGTGAACAGAGGGCCACACACTTGCAGGCATATCCTTGGGCCCTGCAGCAGTACCCTAGCAGTGTCCTCCTTCTGATAACCCTCCCTTTCCCATGTTTTCCTTGTTATAGTCAACTTCACAGGAAAAAAAGAGAGCTGGTCAATTATCCAAAGCCATTTGTTTAATCCCATTTCAGACCCACCATTAAAAGGAAAGCTTAGGCTGTCTCTCAAGGAGCTCCCAGAGGCGTCCTCAGCACCCTAGACCCTTTCATCAGCTCTGAGTAGAAAGAGCTTAGACCTGAAGATAAGAAGCAAAGACACAAATTTAGCTACTGATATCAGGAAAGAGCCAACCATTACTCTCACCTCTCTGATAATAAAATCTACTTTTCTGTTGTTGATTTGTTTTGGGGCCAACACCTGGTGAGCTCAGGGATTAACTCCCTGGCTATGCACTCAAAAATCACTCCTGGCTGGGGCCGGAGACGATAGCATGGAGGTAAGGCGTTTGCCTTTCATGCAGGAGGTCATCCGTTCGAATCCCGGTGTCCATATGGTCCCCCGTGCCTGCCAGGAGCAATTTCTGAGCCTGGAGCAGAAATACCCTCTGAGCACTGCCGGGTGTGACCCAAAAAACCACCAAAAAAAAAAATCAACTCCTGGCTTGGGGGAACCATAAAGGGATTGCTGGGGGGATTGAATACTGCTATCCATCCTTAGGTTTAGCAGTGAGCAAGGGCAACCGCCCATACCACCGGCCGCCACCACTCCAGCCCCATAAATATCTATTTTTTTTTGTGCATGTTCTTGGGTCACACACCGGCCCACGTCTCAGTGGGTCCTCCTGGCTCTATGCTCCTGAAGTAGTCCGCCTCCTGGCAGGGGGTAAGGAGGAACCATATGGAATTCGAACCACCCGACCTTCTGCCATGCAAAGGCAAATGCTTTACCTGCCACGCTATCTCCTCCGGCCCCCCACAAACATTATGTTTATTAGTACAGTGCAGTATTTATAAATATAAAATACCTCAAAATCCATTTTCAATTTATTTTCCCAAAATCAAACATTCAGGACACACTTATTATTTATTTTCTTAGATTCAACTTATTAATTACAAATAGTAATCTATCTTTCTCTTTCAGGTGTATTTTTGTCAGTATATTGTCCTTAATGTGTCAAGACTCATTCAGATTCCCAGCAATTTCTTTTCCAAGTCATTTTCATCTATCATTAATTAATGAGATTAAGCAAATTCCAACCATGCTGTCCACTTTATTTCACTTAACTACAACGCATTACACTTTCTCCTAATAAATGTATGCAAAATTGGGCCAAGAGAGAAAAGCATGGAGGTAGAGAGTTTGTCTTGCATGCAGAAGGACGGTGGGTTCAAAAATCAGCATCCCATATGGTCCCGAGCCTGCCAGGAGTGATTTCTGAGCTGTAGAGCCAGAAGTAACCCCTGCGCACTGCTGGGTGTGACCCCGAAAATAAGATAAAATATATGCAAAATGTACTGCCTTTTCTACCTACTGTTGTTTCTAAGTAGATTTTATTGATATTTTTTAAAAATAAAATAGGATTCCTTCCGTAAAATTAAAAATTTTTCTTTTTTTTAAAAAATAGTAACTTTGGGCCTGGGAGAGATAGCACAGTGGCGTTTGCCTTGCAAGCAGCCGATCCAGGACCAAAGGTGGTTGGTTCGAATCCCGGGTGTCCATTAGGTCCCCTGTGCCTTCCAGGAGCTATTCTGAGCAGACAGCCAGGAGTAACCCTGAGCACCGCTGGGTATTGGCCCAAAAAACCCAAAAAAAAAAAAAAAAAAAAAAGTAACTTTGGGCCAGAGAGATAGCACAGTGGAGTTTGCCTTGCAAGCAGGACCTAAAGGTGGTGGTTTTGAAATCCCGGTGTCCCATATGGTCCCCCGTGCCTTCCAGGAGCTATTTCTGAGCAGACAGCCAGGAGTAACCCCTGAGCATTGCCAGGTGTGGCCCAAAAAAACCAAAAACCAAAAAAAAAAAAAAAAAATAGTAACTTTATTTTAGCACCATGATTGCAAACCATGTTGTAGTTGGGTTTCAGTTATAAAAAAGAAAAATTATGGGGCTGGAGTGATAGCACAGTGGTAGGCTTTTGCACTTATCCACGCAGCTGATCCAGGACAGATCACGATTCAATCCCCCAGTGTCCCATTGGTTGGCCCAAAAACAAAAACAAAAATTACAAAAATCTCTATTCAGCAGCTCCCATTTTTCTTTTTGGTTTTTGGGCCACACTTGGCAGTACTCAGGGGTTATTCCTGGCAGGCTCAGGAGACCATATAGAGTGCCAGAGACCAAACCTTGAGTTGGCTATGTGCAAGACGACTTTTGCCCTACTCTCTGGCTCCTCAACAACTTTTTAACTGAGTATCTCACAATAATTTAATAAAAGAAAAAGAAAGAAAAAAAAGAAAAGAAAATAATTAACTCCCTATCTCACAATACATTAATAAAAGAGAAAAGAAAGGAAAAGAAGAAAGGAAGAAGAACAGAAAAAAAAGGAAAGAAGGAAGGGACAGAGAAGGGAGAGAGGAAAGAAAAAAGAAAGCGAAGAAAGAAAAAAAGAAGAGGGCCCAGAGAGATAGCACAGCGGTGTTTGCCTTGCAAGCAGGCCTATCCAGGACCAAAGGTGGTTGGTTCAAATCCCAGTGTCCCATATGGTCCCCCCGTGCCTGCCAGGAGCTATTTCTGAGCAGACAGCCAGGAGTAACCCGTGGAGCATCGCCAGGTGTGGCCCAAAAAACAAAAAAAAAAAAAAGAAAAAAGAAAAAGAGAAAGAGATAGAAAATAAAATAGAGTTTACACTAAACAGTTTAATCTCTTTAGATCAGTACTTCTCAATTATTTTCTGTCATGCCCCCTTAGGAAGAAGAAAACATTTTTCGTGCCCGCCGCCCCCGGTGCAACTGTAAATAGTATCTATTAAAAAAAACTTTAACCTGCCAAAACAAAAATATATAAAATAATTAGAGCTGATTTTTTTTTTTTTGGTTTTTGGGCCACACCCAGCGATGCTCAGGGGTTACTCCTGGCTATGTGCTCAGAAGTTGCTCCTGGCTTGGGGGACCATATGGGACACTGGGGGATCGCAGGCAAGGCAGGCCACCTTACCTTTAGCGCCACCGCCCGGGCCCCTAGAGCTGATTTTTTAATCAGAGGTGATGTCTGGGTTTATGGCTACAATGAGCACGTTTTGCAATGCATAGCTTTGCAATGCACAGCAACTTTCAGCTCTAGAGACATACAGAGACATAAACATGGGGCTTAGCTTGTTATGACAGTGTTTGCTGAGGTCAAATGCACCCCCCTTTACGGAGCCTCACGCCCCACTATTTGAGCACTGCCTTAGACCTTGTTGTTTCCCTTCCCCCAACAAAAGCCACTGATGACTTTGTATAGGAGGAAAGTGCTTTTCCCATCAAGATCTGTCCTTTATGTCTGTGTGTTTTCTGTCACACCAGTTCAGAACTAACCTTCCTACTCCCTGCACTCCATGACCAAAGTAAACTGTGGTAAGATGCAGGTAGAGAACAATGTTCCAGAATGACCAGGAGCAAAGTGAGATACAGGAAGCCTGCAAAATTTGACAATTCACAAAATTGTATAGAAAGGAAGTACTCATTAAGATTTATTATCTGGGACACTAGAGGTAAGGTGTCTTCCTCGCCCGTGCTATCCTACGATGGACTGCGGTTTGATCCCCCAGAGTCCTATATATGGTCCCCCAAGCCAGGGGCGATTTCTGAGTGCATAACCAGGAGTAACCCATGAGCGTCACCGGGTGTGCCCCCCCCCAAAAAAAGATTTATTATCTAGCTATCATCTATCTATTCTTTCCTTCCTTTCTCTTTCTATTTCTCTCTCCTCTCTATCTCCTCCCCCTCTCTTGTTTATTTTGGTACGGGGAGGTTATATTTGATAGAGCTCAGGGGCTAATCCTGGATCATTTGATGCTGGAGATCAAACTGGGCTGGCCACATGCAAGGCAAGTGCCTTAATCCCTGTCTATCCCCTGGCACCTTTCTTTTTTCATTTTTCTTTTTTTTTTTTTTTTTTTATTTTGGGGCCACACCTGGCGATGCTCAGGGGTTACTCCTGGCTGTCTGCTCAGAAATAGCTCCTGGCAGGCACGGGGGACCATATGGGATGCCGGGATTTGAACCAACCACCTTTGGTCCTGGATCGGCTGCTTGCAAGGCAAACACCGCTGTGCTATCTCTCCGGGCCTTTTCTTTTAAAGTTATTCTAGGAAATGCTTTTCCAATTGAAGTCGACAGATGAGAAGTGACGTAAGAATAAATTTAAATTTGTTTCAGAAACTATAATTTAATTATAAATTTTAACTCCCAATCCTATTTAAATTATATACCTCCAATGCTTACTCCAACCCAGAAAGCATACATTAGGAAGGAAGAGAGTTCACCAACTGTCATGTGGGCACTGCCCATCAGCAATCCTCCTTTGTACAGGACAGAAAGCACAATCAGGTTCCCAGAGAGCCCAGTCTGTGAAATGAAAAACACAAGGACATTAAGTGGGAACCAAAAACCTCAAATACAAAGAAGTATGATTTACTTTATTCGTAGAACTAGGAAAGTAAGGTTTTTGTTTGTTTGTTTGTTTGTTTGTTTTGGTTTTTGGCCACACCCAGTGACGCTCAGGGGTTACTCCTGGCTATGAGCTCAGAAATCGCTCCTGGCTTGGGGGACTATATGGGACACCGGTGATCGAACCAAGGTCCGTCCTGGGTCAGCTGCTTGCAAGGCAAATACCCTACCACTGCACTATCACTCCAGCCCCAGAAAGTAAAATTTTTAAAAGATATATTAATTGTTAATCGGAATTAAAATTTTAAAATATTTTCAACATATTGCAATCTTGAAGAAAGTTATCTCATCAGTTTCCTATTTATTGGTATGCAGTAGAGAAGAAACTTTACATGGTTAGCCAATTTCCTAGTAGAGCTTGGCTGCTGGTATGCACCACTGCATATTAATCACATGTTATTTTGTTCTTAGCATCCATTGCCTTTCCTTTAATTATGTTAACTTATTTTATCTCCTCCATCTAAAAATATTTTAAAGGAATGCTTAGTCTTAAGTTAGAATATAATTTTTTATTATGACAAGTATTACCAAACAAAATATCCCCCAATTGTGACATTTATCATCTTTATTTTTTCCAAAATAATCTACTTACTGCTCCAAAGAAGCCAGCCCGAGCAAATGCCTCTTTTCTTGCTAACTGCATCACATAGTCCACTTTGCTGGTATATTTCTTCATTTCAGTCATTTCTTTACCAAAAGCTCTAACAGTTCTTATATTTCCAATTCGTTCCTCAGCTAACTGGGAGAATAATAAATACATTTCAGGAAATGAAAGTTCACATTTCAAGATTTATAGAGGCAAACTGAAACATGATTCCCTTGGCCCAGGGGAGTAGCCTGGGAATAGGACACCTGCCTTCCAAGTGAATTAATTGGTCATGAGTTCAAATCCCTGTTGTTGAAAATGTATCCATGACAGCGTTGTTATCTGTGATCTCTAGTGCTATAAGTAGTTTCTAGCTGTACCACACAAAAAACATAAATAAGCACCATGGCTGAGAAATACCAAAAAATGCAACCAGTGGCAAGCACCACAACCACTAAAATTAAAGGGGTATAAACCTTGATGTAGACTACAGCCAAGAATATTGAGAACAAGAAAGGGAAAGGAAGGAAGGGATTAAAAATAATAATAAACATGTTTTTACTTTAAACACTGAATCTTGAAAAGTTATTCAGCTAGGCCGGGAGAGATAGCACAGCGGTGTTTGCCTTGCAAGCAGCCGATCCAGGACCAAAGGTGGTTGGTTTGAATCCCGGTGTCCCATATGGTCCCCTGTGCCTGCCAGGAGCTATTTCTGAGCAGACAGCCAGGAGTAACCCCTGAGCACTGCCAGGTGTGGCCCAAAAACCAAAAAAAATTTATTTGGGGCTGGAGAGATAGCATGGAGGTAAGGCGTTTGCCTTGTGTGCAAAAAGTCGATGGCTCAAATCCCGGTGTCCCATATGGTCCCCAGAGACTGCCAGAAGCGATTTCTGAGTGTGGAGCCAGGAGTGACTCCTGAGCGCTGCTGGGTGTGACCTTAATACCAAAAAATTAAATAAATAAAATTTATTGAAAATTGGGCTGGAGCGATAGCACAGTGGTAGAGCATTTGCCTTGCACTCAGCCAAACAGGATGAACTAGGGTTCAATCCCCGGCATCATATGGTCCCCCTGAACCTGCCAGGAGTGACTTCTGAGCACAGAGCCAGAAGTAACCCCTAAGTGCCACCGGGTGTGGCCCCAAAATAAAACAAAACAAAATTATTTTTAAAAAAAAGAAAACTATAAAAAGGTGCCATGAAGTACTAGTTAAAAAGCAGATCATTTAAAATAATCTGTAATATACAGAATAATCTATAAGTATAAATATAAAAGTATATTGACAGGATATATGGGAGACTAAGAAGACAGATAAATCAAATTTGTTTTTTATTTTGGGCCACACCTGGTAGTACACAGTACTTAATTCTGGCTCTACAGTGCGGGATCAATCTAGGTAGAATCAGAACTCAAGTGCATTGTATAAGGCAAGCACCTTCCCCATTCATTATACTGTCTCCAGCCTGCATATTTTTGTTTTACTTTTGGTCACACTTGGCAGTGTTTAGGGAACCATATGAGATGCTGGGGGTTGAACCCAGGTCAGCTGTGTACAAGGCAACTGTATACAAGTACTATCTTTCAGGTCCCCTGCATAAATTTTTTTGCTCAGGGGTTACTCCTGGCTACGCACTCAGAAATCACTCCTGGCTTGGGGGACCATATGGGATGTAGGGGGATCAAACTGCGATCCGTCCTGGGTCAGCCAAGTGCAAGGGAAGCGCCCTACCATTGCGCCATCACTCCGGACCCAGCCCTGCATGAATTTTTATGTTGAGAAAATGATACATAAGAATGGCAAATGGGGGGGGGGGTGGAGTGGTGGCACACATGGTAGGGCGTTTGCCTTGCATGTGCTAACCTAGGATAGACTGCAGTTTGATCCCCCAGCGTCCCATATGGTCCTCCAAACCAGGAGTGATTTCTGAGCACAGAGCCAGAAGTAATCCCTGAGCGTCACTGGGTGTGGCCCAAAAACAAACAAACAAAAACAACTAAACTTAAAAAATGGCAAATGGGGCCAGAGCAAGATCACAGCAGTAAGGTGTTTGTCTTGCACACGGCTGACCCAGAATGGATCTGGGTTAGATTCCTGGCATTCCATATGGTCCCCTGAGCCTGCCAGAAACAATTTCTGAAAGCAGAGCCAGGAGTAAACCTTGAACACCACCAGGTATGGCCAAAAACCAAACAACAACAACAACAACAACAACAAAGGACAGAATCCAAAATGTTAAGAACATTAATTCTGAAAGAGGTTCATGCTTATTCTGAGGAGGGATTCCTGAGCAAAGGCAGGAATAATCCCTGAATATTAACAGACATGGCTCACAAACGAAAAGAAGGAAGGAAGGAAAGGAAGGAAGGAAGGAAGGAAGGAAGGAAGGAAGGAAGGAAGGAAGGAAGGAAGGAAGGAAGGAAGGAAGGAAGGAAGGAAGGAAGGAAGGAAGAAGGAAGGAAGGAAGGAAGGAAGGAAGGAGAGGGAAGGAGGGAGGGAGGGAGGGAAGGAGGGAGGGAGGGGGGAGGGAGGGAGGGAGGGAGGGAGGGAAGAAGGGAGGGAGGGAGGGAGGGAGGGAAGAAGGAAGGAAGGAAGGAAGGAAGGAAGGAAGGAAGGAAGGAAGGAAGGAAGGAAGGAAGGAAGGAAGGAAGGAAGGAAGGAAGGAAGGAAGGAAGGAAGGAAGGAAGGAAGGAAGGAAGGAAATACACAGCAGGTAAAGCACTTTTAGGTTTTTAAGATCTTAGTTCTAAGTTAAAAGAACTTTTTTTTTGGTTTTTGGGTCACACCCAGTAGCGCTCAGGGGTTACTCCTGGCTCTATGCTCAGAAATTGCTCCTGGCATGCTCGGGGGGGACCATATGGGATGCCTGGATTCGAACCACCGTCCTTCTGCATGCAAGGCAAACACTCTACCTCCATGCTATCTCTCCAGTCCCTTAAAAGAACTTTTTTAAGGGCCCGGAGGGATAGCACAGCGGCGTTTGCCTTACAAGCAGCCGATCCAGGACCAAAGGTGGTTGGTTCGAATCCCGGTGTCCCATATGGTCCCCCGTGCCTGCCAGGAGCTACTTCTGAGCAGACAGCCAGGAGTAACGCCTGAGCACTGCCGGGTGTGGCCCAAAACCAAAAAAAAAGGAACTTTTTTAAAAGCCTAAGTACATGGTCTAAAGATAGTACAGGAATAGGGCACTTGACTTGTATGTAGCTAACCACAATTTGATTCTAGTATCCCACATGGTCCCCCATGCACTGCCAGGAATGGTGTTGTTGGAGTGCAAAACAAGGAGTAACACAACCAGAAAAAAAATGAAGCTTAAGTACATCCCTTAGGGTCTTCTCACTGATAACTTGGTTCTGAATTCATGTAAAGACCATGAGGACAGAGAAAGGCATTTACCTGAGTGGCTTGTGCCAGAGAATCTTGAGTGAATTTTGTCATTTTCCGTAAGTATCGTCCATAAATCACAGCAAGGATAGATAATGGAGGTACCACACTCAAAACAAACGTGGCCAGAACAGGTGAGACAAAAAACTGTCGAAAACAAAAGTCAAAAGATGCTTATTAGATAGAATAATGAGAAATTCTCATTAACTACTGAGATGCTTGTTAATAAGCTGAAAAGTGCTGTCTCTACTGTAAATATAAAGTATGTGACACCGTAGTAACATTGACGAGAGCTACTAAAGAAAGAGTGGAAACATTTTACCCTCCCACATTGTACCATTGTTGATACATTGCTTTTAACTACTGTGGGTGCCAGACCATTCTGTTGTACAACACAGAAGTGAAAGGCAGAATCGGAGTAAATGAAGAAGGCCTGTTCTGTCCCACATTGGCTAGACAACACCAAGAATTCTGTATGCCAGTGTGGAATCCTCAAGTACACTGAGCAACCAAAGTAGTGTGTTTCACTGAAATGATCAAGATGGCTAGAACACATATACACACACACACACACAACATCAACCCACACCAGAGCTGCATGGTTCAAAGCACAGACCTAGTAGTAGATCCTCAGCAACTTCTGGATGTAGCACCAAAACAAAACTTGATCTCATTTTCAGAGAAATTAATACAATATAAAATCAGTATTCTATAATTTGTCATACCTTAAAATGCTGAGAAAAAGCTGTGGATTTAAATGTATTGATTGGGAAGATTAATTAATCATTCATTCACTCCATCAATATACTACCGAATGCATGTACTTATGAAACAAACAGTATTCCAGGCATCTCAGAGATGTGATCCTTATGGAATTTCTTTTATAGGGAGAGGAGAAGTGAGAGACAGAAAAACAAGGTAAGAAAGAGAATAACTGCAGTCATAAAATGTTCTGGGAAGAGCAAATGCAGGAATGAGGACTTAACTATTCCTTCTGTGACAGAAATGAGCATGATACCTTAAGGTTCCAAATGATTTAGTCAAGCACAACACTAGGATGATAGTAACATTAGGATACAAGTAAGAGTAATGATGGAACAGGTAAGACCTGACACTGATTTTGGGAATGAATGACACTAAACTAAAAAAAAACCAGATGCACAGGCAATGTCTTCTGAGGCAGCAATGTCCCTCAGGGTTCCGGGTGAGAAATGGATATCTCAGAACCACCCATTTCTGTTTGGTTCCATGCAGCAATGTCCCTCAGGGTTCTGGGTGAGAAATGGATATCTCAGAACCACCCATTTCTGTTTGGTTCCATGCTTAATACTTGGATCCTAATGCCTAAAGATGGATTCTGTAACCAAAAAGTACTTTATTTCCAGATAGCCAAAACCATACTAAAACACAGAAAGTGAGAGGTATCTCATTAACTAACTTGAAGCTGTACCACAAAATAATAATGATCGGGCCAAAGAGATAGCACAGCAGTAGAGCATTTGCCAGCAGTAGGGCATTTGCCTTGCATGCAGCTGACCCAGAATGGTTTGAATCCCAGCATCCCATATCATCACCTGAGCCTGCCAGGAGCAATTTCTGAGTACAGAGCCAGGCATAACCCCTGAGTGTCACAGGGTGTGGCCCAAAAACAAAAACAAATGAACAAAAAACCGAACAATGATCAAAAAAGCATTAGAACAAAGACAGATTTTCAGACCAATAGGTCATAACAGAATATCCAGTGGCAAACCCCAAGCAAATGGTCAACTAATTTTTGACAAAGGGGCTGGGAAAATGAAATGGAATAAAGATAGCCATTTCAATAAATGGTATTGGGACAACTGAATATAAGAAATTAAAGCTGGATCCATATACCACACTTCCACAAAAGTCAACTCAAATGGATTATAGAAGTTGAGATCAGACCTGAATCCATAAAGTACATTAAGGAAAACATAGGCAGGACACTCTAAGACTTAGACCTCAAAGGAGTCTTCAATGATATGACACCAATGGCAAAGGCTATAGCATCAATTCTGAATAAGTGGCACTACATCAAACTAAAAAGGTTCTATATGGGCCAGAGTAATAGCACAGCAGTTAGATCATTTGCCTTGCACGCAACTGACCCAAATTCAATCCCTGGCATCCCATATAGTCCCTCAAGCCTGCCAGGAGTGATTTCTGAGCACAGAACCAAAAGTAACCCGAGCGCTACTGGGTGTGGCCCAAAAACAAACAAAAAAGTTTCTGTATGGCAAAAAAAAAAAAAAAAAAAAAAACATGGGATAAAACCAAAAGCTAAGTGGAAGAAAATATTTTCACTCAATTGTTGATTTATGGCATTGGACTTCAGCATGCCCCTTGGGTATCTCTACTGTAATGACAGTTGAACCTGGACACACCCCAGTCATGCTGGGTATAAAAGGAAAAACTTGGACAGTTGCAGGAGGGTCCAGGATATTGACCAGAGCAGTGCCTTCCAGTTCTTTAGGGCCAGAGATAAAGCATCAGTGAGATGCTGCTTGCTTGTATCTATTCTTTTTTTTTCTCTATTTTTTTTTTTTTTTTTGGTTTTTGGGCCACACCCGTTTGATGCTCAGGGGTTACTCCTGGCTATGTGCTCAGAAATCGCCCCTGGCTTGGGGGGACCATATGGGACGCCGGGGGATCGAACCGCGGTCCGTTCCTTGGTAGCGCTTACAAGGCAGACACCTTATCTCTAGCGCCACCTTCCCGGCCCCTTTTTTCTCTATTGAACCCAGGCTTCCCCAGTCACCTCTGGCTGGTGAATTTCCATCTTCCTCTCCCTCTCTCTCAGAAACCCCTGGGTGGTGGTGGCAGCTATCAGACTCCAGAAGGAATAAAAAGTATACTTGCTTCTACTCTCCTCTCTCTCAGTCCCAGTAAGGTGGTCATTACATGTTGTTGTCCCAGGGTGGGCACCCAGCTGCTGAGCCCCACAAGCCCCAGAGCTTTACAGCACCAGGCCCTGAAGCTTAGCCTTTTGCAGTGTGCAGCCCTGAAACCTTGCAGCTTACTACAATTTAATGCAACAAGGATGGAACTGGAAGATATTATATTAAATGAAGACAGAAGGATAAATACAGGATGATATAGCCTTTATGTGGCATTTAGAATAACTGCAATGAGAAATGCAATGGTTTAAATGGGGGTTGTTAAAAACAAGTATAGTGAGGATAAGGAAAGAAATTGAGTGAAGGAGAAAAATGACAGATGTGAAATCTGTCAAGGAGCCAAGGGTCTCAGGTACACTGGTGGTATTAAGAAAGGACAGAACTAGATTGATATTTATAGCCTCTAGAAGGCCTCCTCCCGTTTTGTTTTGTTTTGTTTTTGACCTATTTAATTTTTTGCCCTTCCCTTTTATTTTTTCTTCTAACAGAACCACATAACTTGAACCATCTTGTTCTGCCTCACAAATTGGAGGAGAAATAATGGAGGGTACCAAGACCAAACAGTCATATGAACATCGAGTAGAAATAAAAAATGATCATACTTAAACACCAAATCCAAAGTCAACGACAACAGAATCGATACCCAACCTACAACAAGCTAGACACAGAGGGGACCCACTTTACTAGCAGCCCCCCCCCGGGGGGGGGGGCAAAGGAAGGGGATATGGGATGCATGCTGGGAACAGGGGTGGAGGGAGGACAACATTGGTGGTGGGAATGCCCCTGACTCAATGTCACTAAGAAGAAAATAAAAAAATAAATAAATAAACAGAACTAAAATATCTAAGCCATAGTTAACAACAATAAAATCATGAGTTCCAAACTTTAACAAGCAAAATTAAAAATGGGCCTGTCATGATGGCAAGCTGGGGCAGGAGTTGGTGACATGGGATGGACTCAGGGAACATTGGTGAAGGGAGGTTGACACTGGTGGTGGTATTTGTCTTGAAACACTGTAGATCTAAAATCCAACTAAGAATAACTGTAAATCACAATGGTTTAAATGCAAAAATGTTTAAAAATGAAAGTGGCTTTTATATGATTTCGGTTCATTATTTGCTCTGAGATTTGGCTCTGGTCAGGTCAAAGTCTAAATTATAAATAATTCAACTATCACTTTGACAAGCTTCCTCCTTTCAACAACACCATCTCAATGGTCCAGCTCTACGGATCCTGTAGCTCCTTGAGCATGTGCTGCATCCATGACCAGGTGACACTCCAAATTCCTCAATACGACACACCAGTAAGAGTACACTATATTATATGGGAACACAGCCTGGAAGTTGCTCAACAAACAAAAACACACAGAATGCTCAACTAGCAGCAAACATGTTAGTAAACCTTCAGATAATGACTTAATGACCCCACTGTAAAACATAACAATTTTAACAAATTTTCTTTTACTGAAATATTTTTTGATAATTCCCTTAGCTATTGAAGTATAACAAACAATATGAAATAAATTATTCTATGCTATAAAACCTGGGGTGGGTGGGAAATCGGGTAGAATGTATCACTGTAGTGGGATTGGTTTTGGAGCACTGAATGCCGAAAACTACTTTATTCTGAAAAACTTTGTAAACCACAGGTTAAATAGAGACAAACAAACGAACAAAAAAACAGAAGGCTCAACTAACAGCAAAGAGCTCAGTTTAGACAATGACTTTAATAACCCCATTGTGAGGTAAAAAGCAATATAAAGTAAACTATTTTGTACTTGCCAAGGTGGCAGGCTGTGGGACAGGGTATGGTGGAAGACTGGGGACAATATTGGAGGGAATATCACACTGGTGATGGGATTGCTGTTAGAGTATCAAATGCCTGAAATAATTGTATTATTAACAATTTTGTAAATCATGGTATTAAAATTGAAAAAATTTTAAATAATCATTAATAAAAAACTTGAAATATGGCTGGGACAGGAAGAAGGTAATGACAGAAGAAGGTACAAAGCCAGAGAGACTGAGTGCAAACAAGTACTCATTACTTGAACCTTGTACAACCCTCTAACTGATCCACTGTCCAGTTGGCTAAGAATTGCTTTTAATATAACCAATACATTTAAAATATACACTGGATTTTAAAATAATATAAAATACATATAAATTCCTTTTTTGTTTTGATTTGGTTTTGAGCCACACCCAGTGACACTCGGGCATTACTCCTGGCTATGTGCTCAGAAATTGCTCCTGGCTTAGGGACCATATGGGACGTTGGGGGATCAAACCACAGTCCATTCTAGGTCAGCCCGTGAAAAGCAAATGCCCTACCAATGTGCCACCGCTCTGACCCCGAAATACATATAAATTTCTGTCTGATAAATTTTGGGGTCATACCAATCAGTGCTAAAGAGATGCTCCTGGTATATTGCTAATTAAGTGAATAACAGTACAATGTTAGAAATTAAACCTAGGGCTCCTGCATGAAAAACATGTAGAACATCCCTTTGAGCTATAACCTCAATACACACACAATATATATATAGTTTTTGGGTTACACCCAGCCATGCTCAGGGGTTACTCTTGGCTCTGTGCTCAGAAATAGCTCCTGACAGGACCAGGGGACCAAATGGGATGCCGGGATTTGAACCATCATCGGTCCTGAGTTGGCCACTCGCAAGGCAAACACCCTTCCTCTGTGCTATCTCTTCGGCCCCTAATGAATAATTTTTATATTAATTATATGCTGAACTAACATTTTAAATATTAAATAAAAATATATTATTTTTGTTTTGTTTTGGAGCCATACCCAGTAATGCTCAGGGGTTACTCCTGGCTATGCACTCAGAAATCACTCCTGGCTTGGGGGACCATATGGGATGCTGGGGGATCAAACCATGGTCAGTTCTAGGTCAGCCACATGCAAGGCAAATGCCCTACCACTGTGCCACCGCTCCAGTCCCTAAAAAAATCTCTTATTAAAAATAATCTCAGAGCTGGAGAGGTGGCACAAGTGGTAAGGCGTCTGCCTTGCCTACACTAGCCTAGGATGGACTGTGGTTCGATCCCCCGGCATCTCATATAATTCCCCAAGCCAGGAGCGATTTCTGAGAGCATAGCCAGGAGTAACCCCTAAGCATCACTGGGTGTAGCCCAAAAAAGAAAAACAAACAAAAAAAAAAATCTCATAGTTTTTGTATTTGGACCATACTGGCTGTGCTCAGGACTTAATCCTGGTTCTGCACTCAGAAATCATTTTTGACAGGTTCAAAGAACCATATGGGATGTCAGTGATCGAAGTCAGGTAGGATGCATGCAAGGCAAATACCCTACCTGCTGTGCTAATACTCTGGCCCAGAAATAATCTCATCTTGGGGCCAAAGCAATAGTACAATGGGCCAGATGCTTGCCTTGTACACAGCCAGCCCAGGTTCAATCCCTGGCACGCATTTGGTCTCCCAAGCCTAGCAGTAGTGATCCCTGAACTAAGAACCAAGAGTAAGTCCTAAGAACCACAGGGTATGTCCCATTCCCTTAAAAAATTGTTTTTATTTATTTATTTATTTTATCTACTTATTGGGTGAAGACTCAAATGCTCTCAAAACTAACTCCTAGCTCTGCATTCAGAAATCATTACTGGTGCTGCACAGGGGACAAATGTTATACCTGAGATCAAAACTGGGTTGGGTTGGCTGTGTATAAAGCAAGTGCCTTACCCACTACCCTCTCTTTCTAGTTCCATTTATTTTTGTTTTTTAGTACAAGGCAAGGCAAGGTTCTTCCTTGCACACAGTCAACCCAGGTTTGATCCTAGCATTCCATTATGGTCCCCTGAACCTGCCAGGAGTGATTCCTGAGTGTGAAGTCAGGAATAACCATTGAGCACTAACAGATTTGATCAAAAAAAACAAATTAAATAAAATTTTTGAAAAATGTGGCCACTAGAAAAATCTAAAATGAGGATGTATCTTGCATTACAATTTTACTGGACAGGTAAGTGGGTATAAAAAAAAAGTAGTTTGAGACAAGAACATGTGACAGTGCTCAAACTGAGAGGACCATATGGGGTGCTGGGGATTGAACCTGCATCAGCAGCAAGCAAAACAAATGTCCTACCCACTATACTATCTCTCTGGTCCTCTTTTTTTGATGGCATTCTTGGCTAATTGGCTTTTAGGGTATAAAAAAATACTCACTTTGCACACTATTACTCCTGAGAGGCCTGGTCTTGACCAGATGATAGCAATAAAAATTCAGCTGAAGGCTGGATTCATAGCACAAATGGAATGGCATTTGCCTTGCATGTGTCTAACCAAGATCCAACCCCAGTTTGATCCTAGCATCCCGTATGGTTTCCTGAGCCTTCCAGGAGCAATTTCTGAGCACAGAGCCAGAGTAACCCCTGAGTGCTGCTGGGTGTGGCGGAAGAAAGAACGAGAGAGAGGGAGGGAGGGAGGGAGGGAGGGAGGGAGGGAGGGAGGGAGGGAGGGAGGGAGGGAGGGAGGGAGGGAGGGAGGGAGGGAAAGTTCAGCTGACTTACCATCATGCTAATGCCAACAGAAGCCTGGGCCCCAGCCCTGAGCCCATCAGAGAGATTTTCTGTCACAGAGCGGCCCAGAAGGGCAGTGTCTGATGAGAGACGGTTAATCAATTCTCCTGTGCGATTCTTGTCAAAGAAAGAAACCTCCTGCTTCAAAATTGAAGAGAATAAAGAAGACCTCAATCTATTCACAATGCGCTGACCTGCAAAAGTAAATAGGATTAGTACCCATATGGGAACCTAGCAAGTAGGTAGCAGCTTGGCCTGAAAGAATCACTTATTCAGATTTGCTATAGCCTCTGAGGAACATCTGGTATTCTATATTGATCTGGTGAGAATAGACTTTCCTGACCTGGCATAATGACAAGCAAGCCTAGTAATAAGTGCTCTTTTCTTTCTTAGTGACTACTGACTATGGGTGCTGAGTAAAGGATATAATGATAAAATAAACATAACTAAGAGATTTTTAAAAGTATTATTTACAAAGAAATTTTATTACGTTAACATCTTAAAACCCTTCTTAGCAACCCTTTTCTAAAATTAGTTAATTATCTGCAGAGTATTTTATTAGGGAAAGGGAAAGGAACTAAATTAGTGTCCCGAACTCTTATCACTGTGTTTTTCTTCTGCTTATTAACATGTAGGCTTAATCACAAAAATACTACAAAAACTGTCAGTTCAATTTGAAATTCTAAAAGGGAATCACAAGAATGAAGGAGATTAACAGATTCTGAAGATCCAGAAGACCGAGAACTCTAGGTTTTTTGTGGGGAGGGAGGCACAACTGGTGGCACTCAGGGGTTACTCCTGGCTCTGTGCTCAGAAATAGATCCTGGCAGGCACGGAGGACCATATGGGATGCCAGGATTCAAACCACCATCTGTCCTGGATTGGCCTCATGTAAGGTAAACGCCCCACTGCTGTGCTATCTCTCCGGCCCAGAACTCTAGTTTTTTGAAGGATGCGGGAGTCTGAGGCATACCTATTACAATTTAGGGCTTACTTCTGGCTCTGTGTTCAGGAATTATTCTGGGTGATGCTCAGGAGACATTACAGACAATATGGTACTGAGGATGGAACACTGGTTCTCCACAGCAAAGCAAGTGCCCTACCTACTGTTCTATTTCTTTGGTCCTCCAATAAGGTCCTCCAAGGACCTTATCCTCAACTCTCTCAGAGGAGAGATAGAAAAATAACCGTCATAAAAAATAATTAAAAGTTTGAGTTGAGGGCCGGGTAGGTGGCGCTGGAGGTAAGGTGTCTGCCTTGCAAGCGCTAGCCAAGGAAGGACCGCGGTTCGACCCCCGGCGTCCCATATGGTCCCCCCAAGCCAGGGGCGATTTCTGAGCACATAGCCAGGAGTAACCCCTGAGCATCAAACGGGTATGGCCCAAAAACCAAAAAAAAAAAAAAGTTTGAGTTGAGGGGCTGGAGAAATAGCACAGTGGTAAGGCGTTTGCCTTAGATGCAGAAGGACGGTGGTTCAAAACCCGGAATCCCATATGGTCCCCTGAGCCTGCCAGGAGCGATTTCTGAGCATAGAGCCAGGAGTAACCCCTGAGCACTTTGAGGTGTGACCCAAAAACCAAAAAAAAAACAAAAAACAGTTTGAGTTGAGGGGTCAGAGCAGTAGCACAGTGAGTAGGACTTTGCCTTGCACGCAGCTGACATTCCATTCCATATAGCCCCCAACCCTGTCAGGAGTAACTTCTGAGCACAGAGACAGGAATAATCCCTGAGCACCATTGAGTGTAGCCCAAAAACAAACAAAAAAGTTTGAGTTAGGGGCTAGAGAGATAGTACAGTGGGTAAAGCATGTGCTTTGAATGCATCCCTGGTTCAATCCCTGGCACCACAGAACCAGAAATAAGACCTGAGCACAGTACTATGTGATCCAAAAACTGATGAAAAAAAAAAGAAAGTTAAATTGAAATGAAAGCTTAATCTAAAAATTTCAAACCTCTCAGATCTATCTAGGTATAGAATCCATCCCCATTGAATGTGAAGCTGGGAAGAGAGGATAATGCTGAAGCCTACAGCACATGAAACTTAAGGCCCAGACAAACCACACTACTCCACTCTTTTTTTTTTTTTTTTTTTTTTTTTTTTTTTTTTGGTTTTTGGGTCACACCTGGCAGTGCTCAGGGGTTTTTCCTGGCTCCGTGCTCAGAAATTGCTCCTGGCATGCACAGGGGACCATATGGGACGCCGGGATTCGAACCGATGACCTTCTGCATGAAAGGTAAATGCCTTACCTCCATGCTATCTCTCCGGCCCCACTACTCCACTCTTTACCTGAATAATAATTCACTCTTTACCTGAAGTTTGCATGAGGTAGACACGAATGCCATTTGCAGCAGCACCACAGAGAAAAACACCACTGAGTGCCAGGCAGAACTGGGTCAGGTTGTTGCTGTATTCCACAGTGGGATTTGTATAAATGACATCGATTATCTTCCCAAGGAAGAAGGGAGCAGACATGGTGATGACACTGGACATGGCTAGAAACCCAACTGCAGCTAAAAAAAAAAAAAAAAAAAAACAGACAACTCAGGTTCATTAGTTCTTCAGCAAAGAGGCAGGTATTAAGCCCCCATTCTTCTTTACCGATAAACTATTCAGACTGTGCTGCTCTCTGCTGCTAGGTGCTTCTTCCTCTTAAATCCTGAAGATCATATCAGTTCTAGGGCTAGAACAAGTAGGAATATATGAAGTATGAAGAGAGTAATCCATTATTCAAATTCATAACAAATGTTGTGGGGCCAGAGAGACAGCATGGAGGTAAGGCAAACGTTTGCCTTGCATGCAGAAGGATGGTGGTTCGAATCTTGGTATCCATGTGGTCCCCCAGCCTGCCAGGAGCGATTTCTGAGCATAGAGCCAGGAGTAGCCCCTGAGCGCTGCCAGGTGTGACCCAAAATCCAAATCAAAACAAAACCAAACAAAAAACGTTGTATGGAGACAGAGTGAAGTCACAGTAGGTAGGGCATTGCACATGGTCAATCTGCGTTTGATCCCCAGCATCCCATATGAAGAATGACTCCTGAACACAGAACCAAGAGTAACCCCTGAGCACCATAAGATGTGGCCCCAAAACAAAAATAATTGTGAATCTTGATCTGATTCTCTCTTCCTTGTCAAGCACATTCGAGAACTATGAAAATCTGATTGGCTTCCCTCCTATTCTCCTCTTGATGTGAATGTTCATCTCAGATGACATTTTTCCTATATTCATATTTTATACATTGTTATTCCTTGGCATCTCAGTGCATTTCAGCATGAAGATAAAACCAAGCAATGAAAGCTTTTTATTAAAGCTAATGTTTCAAAAACATTTTTTTTTTTTTGGTTTTTGGGCCACACCCGCTGACGCTCAGGGGTTACTCCTGGCTATGCGCTCAGAAGTCGCTCCTGGCTTGGGGGACCATATGGGATGCCGGGGGATCGAACCGTGGTCCGTCCAAGGCTAGCGCAGGCAAGGCAGGCACCTTACCTCTAGCGCCACCGCCCGGACCCTCAAAAACATTTTAACATTCGTTATACATATGATACGTTCCTTCCTAATACTGCTGCTTTGGGGGAATGAAGTATCAGAATATCAGCATGATATGAAATTAAAGTCTATTCATACAATTGCTTCTGAAAATAAATAAGAAAGCAATAGTCTATTCAATCTTCTATAAAACAAAAAGAAGTTTTATCAGAAATGAAAATGTTGAATAAATTCAATCAGGAGTAACACATCATAGATAATCACATTCATAATAAGAGAATGCAAATTTAAACTACAAAGCTATACTATTCCATCTACTTTACTAGCTAAGACTAAATACTTTGATAACACAATGTTGGTGAAGCTGTGACAAAAAAGCACCTTAAAAGCTGTCAATAGGGGGCCGGGCGGTGGCGCTAAAGGTAAGGTGCCTGCCTTGCCTGCGCTATCCTTGGACGGACCGCGGTTCGATCCCCCGGTGTCCCATATGGTCCCCCAAGCCAGGAGTAACCCCTGAGCGTTACTGGGTGTGGCCCAAAATCCAAAAAAAAAAAAAAAAAAAAAAAGCTGTCAATAGGAAGGGACTGAAGAAATAGTATAAGTAGATAGAGAGAATGCCTCGCATGCAACCAATCCTGGCTCAATCCTCTGTGCCACTTAATAGGCAGTCACCTGAGCATAAGGAATGATAACTGAGCAGTCAGGATTAAGCCTTAAGCAACTCTGGATGTGGTCCCTAAATAAAACATTGAAAAAAAGAGGCCTGGGAGCACTACAGCAGTGCTCCCGGGTTTCCTGGCTCTACACTCAGGAATTACTACCCATAGGCTCAGGGGACCGTATGGGATGTGGAGGATCAAACCCAGTTAAACTGCAAGCAAATGCAAAGCAAGAGCCTTACTGGCAATGTTATCTCTCCAGCCCAAGGCAAGATTCTTTATTTAAAAAACAAAAAACAAAAAAAAAAACAAAAACAAAAAAAAAAACTAAGGACAGGGGGCTGGAGCAATAGCACAACTGGTAAGTTGTTTTGTTTTGCACACAGCTGATCCAGGTGCAATCCCTGGCAACCCATATGGTCCCCCAAGCCTGCCAGGAGTGATTTCTGAGAGTAAAGCCAGGAGTATGCCCCGAGCGCCTATGAGTGTAGCCCTAAAACAAACAGACAAACAAACAAGAAAATAAGGCCCGGACACAAATTTGTGGGGTTTCTTTTTTGTTTGTTCAGAGGAATCAAACTCAAGCAAGTCCTCTTCCATTAAGCCATTACTTCTAAAACCCATTAAGAAACATTTTCATGGATACAATTAATCGGAATAGGGAAGAAGTAAAGTTCCCGTACAGGTTAGAATCCAAAGAGAAGAAACCTGATATCTAAGTCAGAAAAGGCAAGAAGTGAAGATACAGGGACTCAGAGAATAGCAGGAAGTAGATGCTTAAGAAACTTGCCAGGTTCATGGAGCAAAATATAGAGCAAAGATCAGAGCCATGGCACATCTAGTAGATCTATCAGCAGGCTTTGAAAAGCTGAGACCAGGGGCTGGAGAGATGGCAGGGTGTTTGCCTCGCATGCTGAAGGAAGGTGGTTCGAATCCTGGCATTCCATATGGTCCCCTGAGCCAGCCGGGGGCGATTTCTGAGCACAGAGCCAGGAGTAGCCCCTGAGTGCTGCCAGGTGTGACAGAAAGAAAAAGAAAGAAAGAAAGAAAGAAAGAAAGAAAGAAAGAAAGAAAGAAAGAAAGAAAGAAAGAAAGAAAGAGAGAGAGAGAGAGAGAGAGAGAGAGAGAGAGAGAAAGAAAGAAAGAAAGAAAGAAAGAAAGAAAGAAAGAAAGAAAGAAAGAAAGAAAGAAAGAAAGAAAGAAAGAAAGAAAGAAAGAAAGAAAGAAAGAAGAGAGAGAAAGAAGAAAGAAATAAAGAAGAAATAAAGAAAGAAAAAGAAAGAAAGAAAGAAAGAAAGAAAGAAAGAAAGAAAGAAGAGAGAAGAAAGAAAGAGAGAAAGAAGAGAGAGAAAGAAGAAAGAAAGAAAGAAAGAAAGAAAGAAAGAAAGAAAGAAAGAAAGAAAGAAGAGAGAGAGAGGAAGGAAGAAGGAAGGAAGGAAGGAAGGAAGGAAGGAAGGAAGGAAGGAAGGAAGGAAGGAAGGAAGGAAGGAAGGAAGGAAGGAAGGAAGGAGGGAGGAAGGGGGCCGGGAAGGTGGCGCTAGAGGTAAGGTGTTTGCCTTGAAAGCGCTAGTGTAGGATGGACCGTGGTTCGATCCCCCGGCATCCCATATGGTTTCCCCAAGCCAGGAGCGACTTCTGAGCTCATAGCCAGGAGTAACCCCTGAGCATCAAACGGATGTGGCCCAAAAATCAAAAAGAAAAGAAAAGAAAAGAAAGAGAGAGAGAGAGAGAGAGAGAGAGAGAGAGAGAGAAAGAAAGAAAGAAAGAAAGAAAGAAAGAAAGAAAGAAAGAAAGAA
This sequence comes from Suncus etruscus, assembly GCF_024139225.1. NCBI lineage: Eukaryota > Metazoa > Chordata > Mammalia > Eulipotyphla > Soricidae > Suncus > Suncus etruscus. Next base: position 50,968,183 of record NC_064854.1, on the reverse strand, counting down.
AGAAAGAAAGAAAGAAAGAAAGAAAGAAAGAAAGAAAGAAAGAAAGAAAGAAAGAAAAAGCTGAGACCTGTGCTATATTGCAGAAAGATGCTTTGCCTGCCTGCCTGCCTGCCTTTGCTGCTAGTATTTGCTGTCCTGTAAACAGGACATGGTGGGAGTCATCTAAGTAATTAAAAAAATTATAGCTTCTTAAAATTTATTAAGAGTAAAAAAGAGGAGCTGGAGAGATAGCACCACGGTAGGGCATTTGCCTTACATGCAGCTGAACCAGGATGGAACTCGGTTCGATCTCCAGCATCCCATATGGACCCCTACGCCAGGAGTGATTTCTGAGCACATGCTAGGAGTAACCCCTGAGTGTCACTGGGTGTGGCCCAAAAAAACAAAAAAATGAAAATAAAAGAGTAAAAAGGAATCAATAAGTTTATATTAATAATATCTAATTTGATCTACATATCCAAAATAATAATCAACCTGTAACCAACACAACAGATGGTTCATTTTCACATTTCCCATACTAAATCCTTTCAAAATCTTACATATACTTTACAGCTAAATGAATTCTGACCAGAATTCTGACTAGAACAATTATATCATTTAATTAACATTCTGACCAGAATTATGACTATAACAATTACAACACAGCTTCAAAATACTAATGCTTTCTCCAAAATGTAGTCTGTCCATAGCTGTTCATTCCTAGAATCCCTGAATTTCTGACGTTGTCTCTATCTAAATGGTACAGCCTCACAGTTCCATCAGGACTGATCTTATCAGAACCTTTGACCTGACTTGGACTTTAGGAAACAGTCATTCTAAACTTCCCTTGCTTTCTTCTTGACAGCTAAATTCCCTATTATCACTCTATACATTCTCGTCAGGTCACAGCTTTATAAAATGTTTTATGTTTGTTTGTATTTTGGGGCCACACCTAGAGGTGCTCAAGGGTCATTCCTGGTTCTGAACTCAGAAATCACTCCTGGAGGTGCTCGGGAGACCATATGGGATGTCAGGATCAAGCCCAGATAGGCCACATACAAGGCAACTGCCCTGCCTACTGTGCTATGTGGCCTCAGCCTTCATAAAATGTTAACTGCAAACTTCATGCAAACTCTTGGTGGGCATCTGTTTCTAAGCATAGTTCTAATCTTGAACCACACCACACAAACGCTTATCAGTAATTTAAGTGAGAGGCCTGAAGTGAACAGATTGGGAATAGAGGGAAGCCTAGGAAGTTACCAGGAAAGTATGAAAGTATGGTGAAAGTAATCAACCTATAAGTGTCATACCTAGACAAAATAATCCAGGCTGGCAACAGCTTTGCACTCTCACAGTTCCCTACAGTTCCTACTTTTAACTCTTAAAACCCAGATCCCCGTACCTAGTTATTAGTTCACTACGATGGTTAGAATCCTCAGTGGCTTTCTTTTCTCTATCCTGTATAGCAAGAGGGCTCTACCAAGTCACTTCTTATCCCATCAGACCACAGGGGCTCCTCAGTGAACTCCTGTTTTTTCAACAGCAAAGGTGATAAGACAAGAATTATCAGTGAAAAAAGACAGAAGAGAAACTTTTCAGGTCACAGCTGTTAGAAGATAGCAGCAAATTCTTCACAAATGAGACTCAGGGAGGAGGAAAACTAGGACAGATCAGAGGACAGCTGTTCCTTGAAAGAAAGAATGGCAAAAATGCTACAATTGACCTCATATCTAGAGACATTTTAACATTTTTAAAGTTGCTGATACAAATGATCTACAATCAATTTCATGGTTACACAGTTAAAGTAGCATTTTCAAAAACAGCTGAAGATAACTGAAAACATTTTTATTCAAATATACAGCTGATTTTGGGGGTGGTGACATATCCAGCTGTGGGGATTACTCCTGCTCTGTGCTCAGAAATCATTCCTGGCAGTGCTTGGAGAGCAAACCTGGGATGACTGTGTAAAAGGCAAGCACTCCAGTTCCATCTAAAGGTGAATTTTGAGTTTTGGGGGTTTGTTTGTTTTTTGTTTGTTTGTTTTTGGGCCACACCCAGAGACACTCAAGGGGTTACTCCTGGCAGACTCAGGGGACCATATGGAATGCCGGGAATCAAACCCGGGTCCATCTGCCTATGCTATCTCTCCAACCCCTAAAGGTAAATTTTGAAAGTCATTTGTATTCATTTGTTTGTTTATTTGGGGGTCATACCCAGTAGTGCTCAGGACTTTTAGCTCTATACACACACACACACACACACACACACACACACACACACACACACACACACACACATGAAACTGCTCAAAGGGCTTTACCTATAGTAGCATTAGTAGGAGCGATCCCCAAGTTGGCAGTAAGCCCTAGCACCTCTGGATGTGACTCCAAAACAAAAGCAAATACACACACAAAATTACTACTTATCACCAGCAACAGAGATATGTTAATTTCCCAACATACTCTTTTGATATAATTGAATGATGATTACCCCACCTGCTTCTACTTTCTTTAAAACAATTATTTTGGAACCCTTACCTGCCAGTGCTAGGAGACCTATGATCAAACACTCTGGGCTCCTACTATATGTCCCCCCAGAACACACAAACACACACACACACCGAAAGATAATCTAACACAGCCCATCTCAAGTGTCTTACAGTCCCTATGAGGGCACCTATTCTCAACGTTTTCTTTTAAAAGAGAGAAAGATTGGCTCCATAGTGATTATACAGTAGGTAGGGGCTTGCTTTGCATGCAGCTGATCTAGGTTCTGTCCTTGCATATGATATGGTCTCCCAAGCCCCACCAAATGTAATTGCTGAATGAAGAGCCAGCTGGGACCAAAACCCAAAATAAAATAATGATGATGATGATATAACTAATAATTAAAAATTAAATAAGAGAAAATTTTTATTTTCATTAACACTTATATACAACCAACGGAGCAATGAAATGATTCTCTTTACCAAGAATCCCCCTAAGCTTTAGCAATCAGCAAAAGATATTCCTTTTTTTTTTGTTTGTTTTTGTTTTTGTTTTTGGGTCACACCTGGCAGCGCTCAGGGGTTACTCCTGGGTCCACGCTCAGAAATCGCCCCTGGCAGGCACAGGGGACTATATGGTATGCCGGGATTCGAACCACCGTCCTTCTGCATGCAAAGCAAACGCCCCACCTTCACGCTATCTCTCTGGCCCCAACTAACTTTATTTTTAGTTTGGTTTTTTAATTAAAGCACCGTGATTTACAAAGTTATTCATAGTTGAGTTTTAGGCATACAGTGCTCCAAGAGCCCTCCCACCATCAGTGAGTGTCAACTTCCCTCCACCAATGTAAAATCATATTTTTAACGAGAAATCTCCCCAGCTCTCATTCGACAATGAAACAAACCTAAAGACAACAATACAGGAGGTCTGCTCCACTTGTGCAATCAACATTAAGAAAACGACACAAATGTATGAATGGGTTCCCAGTATTATTAACCTGAAAGACTTGATAAAAGTAGTGTAAGATGAGCTCTCCATTCCAACTATTAGCTAGGGGAGACACACACACACACACACACACTCTCTCTCTCTCTTCTCTCTTTCAGATAAACTCTGGACCTCTTAGAACTTGTCAGTGACACACACACACATACTCACACACACCTCTCAGACACATTCTGGACCTCTTAGAATGTGTCAATGACACACACATACACACACATCACTTCTCTTTCAGATAAACTCTGAACCTCTTAGAACTTTTCAGTGACACGCACACACATACATACACATACACAAACTCTTGTCTCTGTTTCTCTCAGAAATTCTGGACCTCTTAGAACTTGTCAATGACACAGACATATATAAACACACACACACACACCCCTCTTCTCTCTTTCAGATAAACTCTGGATCTCTTAGAACTTGTCAGTGACACACACACCTCTCTCAGATAAATTCTGGACCTCTTAGAATGTGTCAATGACACACAGACACACACACACACACACACACACAAATCACTTCTCTTTCAGATAAACTCTGAACCTCTTAGAACTTTTCAGTGACACGCACACACATACATACACACTCTTCTCTCTGTCTCTCTCAGAAATTCTGGACCTCTTAGAACTTGTCAATGACACACACATATACAAACACACACACACACACACACACACAACCTCTGTCTCTGTCTCTCAGATAAATTCGGACCTCTTAGAACTTGTCAGACACTCAGACACACACACACAGCCCTCTCATTCTGTCAGATGCACGCCGGACCCCCTCCAACCTGTCAGTGGCCAGGGCCCGGCCTCACCTGCCAGCCTCCAGCGCTCGGGGTAGGCGAGGCGCAGCAGCTTCAGCGCTTCGGAGCGGCCGGCGGCGGCGGGGCGCCGCGCAGAGTCTCCGGCGGCAGGCGTCGGGCCCCGGCGCCAGGCCTCGTCCGCGGCCGGGTGGCTGGCCGGCGGGACGGCCGGGAAGCCGGGACGCGGCGGCGGCGGCGCCCGCGCTGCAGCCGCGGGAGGCCGAGCCCGCCAGGGCCGCAGGAGTCGCGCCAGGCCCACGCCGCCGGGACCCGCGCGCCGCTCGCCGCTCGCCACCCCGCGCCAGGGGCCGCACACGCCGGGGCGCCCGAGGAGGAGACACGGCCGCGCCGCCTCCGGCTTGGGAGCGGCGGCGCCGGCCGCGGGGAGCCAGGCGCCGGAGACCCGCGCCCGGCGCCCCAGCAGCCAGAGCGGCCAGGCCGGGGGCCCGTGCATGGCGCCGCGGTCACCCCGAGCGCCTCAGCCTGCAGAGCGCCGAAGGCGAGCACCCCAGCTGTGCAGCCCGGCCCCGCCGAGCGGAGGGCGGCCCCGGAGCGTCCGCCCCGCCCGGGTGCTTTCCGGCCCCGCCCTCCGCCCCCCAGGGCCACCCAGCGCTCGGCCCCATGCTGCCGCGTTGAGCGCCGGCCGCCGGCCCGCAACGCCCCCTGTCGGCGGAGGGCGGCGAGCGCCGCCAGCGGCCGCGCCTGCGCACTGGAGCGAGCGCGCCGGGCCAGGCGCTTTATCGCGCTTCCGACTCCCGCGGAGCTCCCCTCGCGAGATTTGTCTCCCACGACTCTCCCACCACCGCTCCAGGCGCTGGCGGGAGAGCCGCTTGCTAGCTCGCTGTGTAACGCACAAGGGGACTTGTCATTCCTCACTGCCCCCCCTAATCCGGGTCACTCAGGTTGAGCCAGAAAAGGAAAGCCACTCCCACCCCGCCTACCCACAAGGTTTTCCCGCGCGATAAGGAGTTCGCGAGGAGGGCCGGGGAGATAGCACAGAGGGAGGGCGTTTGCCTTGCTGCAAGCAATTTATCCAGGTTGGATGGTGCTTCGAATCCCGGCATCCTATATGGTCCCCTGAGCCTGCCAGGAATGAGCACAGAGCCAGGAGTAACCCCTGAGCGCTTGCCTGCTGTGACCCAAAAACAAAAATAAAGTTCATGAGGAGGCGAAATAGTGAAGCAAGATCGTTTTTATGGTGATATGTGTTCAAGAGAGAACTTGGGTTTCTCCAGAGGGAGAAAAAGCCAAGAATGGCTTTTGGAAGAATATATATACAATTTCTCCAAGTTGTCTTGGCCTTGAGTTATTTGCACACGCATACAGACATACTAGTTAAACTGGGCTTTGTCGCAGGGAATACCTCTGGCTCCATAGTCCTCTAATATTATCACAACCTGTAGCTTCTCCTTTTCTGGCAGGTACACTTTTCCATGGACCCCTCAGCTTCTACAGAGTTCAGGATTTGTATCTCAAAGGAATGTGTTGCTTGGGCTACTTCACTTGTGGATGTTTTCTTCATAAGTTGTTTTTTTAATATCTTTATTTAAACACTACAAATATGATTGTAGTTGGGTTTTAGTCATATAAAGAACACCCCCCTTTGTGTCGGGTGGTCCCTCCTTGAGGGGATCCCAAGCGTTCCCCGCCCTTCCCCCAGCACAGGGTGGGAAGGGCACAGGGTGGAGGGCAGGCAGGTCCTGGCTCCTAGTTCTCTACTAAATCCTTTCTTGATCTGGACGCTAGCTCTAACAGGCATGGGGGCTGGGGAGACTCCACGTTGAAGGCCTTCTCCCTAGCTTAGGAGTCCTGGAAGCCTTCGTAGGCCCCCAGCCATCCCCTCTCCTGCCCCCCCCCCCCGGCCTCCAGGCCTTCTCTGGGAGTCATCCCAGGAGGCCAAAAAAGGTGGGTCCAAACTTGGGGGGTGCTGAGAGCTGCTCGTTTTCACTAAGGCAGTCTCTGGCAATTTCTTACCAGTCTACACGTTCAAAACTGCGCGCACAGAATATATTAGTAGTATTCCCTATCCTTAAGTTATGTTTTTTGTATGCAGAATGTCCATCTTGTATTCTGCCCTTTCGCACACTTCTGTAAAGCTCGTTTTTACTCCTTAACTCACCCCCAAGCATCAGTACCCCCATTTACCCTTTTTTAACTTCAGTACTGCACAGTCTTAATCACAGACCAAAGTGGTGCACTGGATTTAACAACCCCCAACTATTTCAAAAGACATAAAATGGGCGCGTATGTCTTTTGAATATTTTATGTCTATTTTCTTTGACAGTTATAACTCTTACTAAATATTCTCTTATACAGTGACGATTTTCCCCACGTTTTATCTTTTCTTCTCTTTGTGAGCTGTTCAATAAGGAATTTTTGGTGAAAGAGTCCCTCAGTTTAATGCTTATGTTTGAACCATGTCATGGGGATTGTTGGACTTGTTCTTGCAGCCCCCATATGGGCCTATAACGCCATGTGGCATTGTTCCTTGTTTGCATAGGCACATTAAAATGGGAAAAATACTATACATACAAATAAGTTCTTATCTAATAGAGATAGGAACACACAAATCTTGTAGTGCAAGGGTCCTTACACCCTGATCATTGACATAATGACCTGACACAGGCCTTAGAAGAATGAGCATTCTCCATTCACCCCGAAACCAGGGAAGCTATCTACGAAACATCCAAGGTCATTTATAACATCATCTGAAAGCAATCCTCTATTAGGGAAGACCCTACTGCTGCTCTGACATTGACCTGCTTAAAAGAGACTTCCCTCAACACTAAGAAGACTTGACAACAATGACCTGCTTACAGGACAGGACTCTCTGCATTGCCCTTTTATTGTGAGTTGAAACTAGACGATGCTCTACACCATCCTGACTTCAATTTAGGATATGCAGATTCCAGAATCTTTAATTCAGAAACATGATACCAAAAACAGAGACTGTAAAAAATAAAAGTGTATTGGTACTACAGACAATGACTTGGATTGGACAAACTAATTTGCCTGGAGCCTAGAGTTGGTCTTCTGCCAGGAAACTTCAGGGGTAGGGTCTCCTTGTATTTAGGCCAAGGCTTTTCCTTTCCATGTCTCTCATATTTTGGTGGGCCTATGCAAACAATAACTGCCACTCTAACACCGTTATTACGGTGCTCCTTTGACTCTAATCCTTAAAAAAACCACTTAAACTTTTGAGGTTAATTTAAACTAATATGCACGTACGAGGAAATGTAAGAAAATACTATGCCTTCAATGTTTAAGGAGTTACATAAGTTTTATGGCCTTAGATTACTTTGTGTACTGCTAAGAAATATTATTATGTACTACAATCTGGGGACTTGAGGGACAAAGTAAGAACACCTCCCTTCACCAGTGCAACATTCCCATCACCAATGCCCCAAATCTCCCACCTTCCTACCCCTCTCCCTCTGCCTGTATTTGAGACAGGCTTTCTACTTCCCTCATTCATTCACATTGTTATGTTGTCAGTATAGTTATTTCTCTAACTGCACTCACCACTCTTTATGGTGAGCTTCATATCATGAGCTGGACCTTCCAGCCCTCATCTCTATTGTCTCTGAGAATCATAACAAAAATGTCTTTTATTTTTCTTGAGACCCCTAGATGAGTGAGACTATTCTGTGTCTATTTCTCTCCCTCTGACTTATTTTATTCAACATAATAGATTCCATGTACATTCATGTATAGGAAAATTTCATGACTTCATCTCTCCTGAAGGCTGCCTAATATTCCATTGTGTATATGTACCACAGTTTCTTTAGCCAGTCATCTCTTTGAGGGCATCTTGGTTGTTTCCAGAGTCTGGCTATTATAAAGAGCATTGCAATGAATATTGGTATGAGGAAGGGATTTTTGTTTGACCAAAAACAAAAAATTGGCAAAAAAAGAAAAGAATGAATTAAAGTGGATGGATTAAAACAAAGTACCCAGGTTTTTATTTATTTTCTTTTTTTTAAAGGAAAGGACTTTGGGCTGGAGTGATAGCACAGAGGTAGGGTGTTTGCCTTGCACGTGGCCAACCTGGGACGAACCCAGGTTCGATTCCAGGCATCCAGTCCCCTGAGCCTGTCATGAGTGATTTCTGAGTGCAGAGCCAGGAGTAATCCCTGAACGTCACCAGGTGTGCCCCCAAAACAAAACAAAAAACAGTTGATTGTGGACAAGAAGCAAATTCTATCCACAGAAAGAAAGAGCACTCTCAAAGGTATATTTAAACAAGACTCTTAATAGGTTTAGTGGCCAACAGGTGTCAAATTTAGAACAGAAGGATTTTGTCTAAAATTTGAGAATAATTGGAATTACTTCAAGAACAGCTTCACAGGGATTTTATGATTCTCAAAGGCGATGAGTGCATGATGAAGGGATGGTAGAAGGTGCCCAATAAGATAAGCAAACAAGAATCTTTGGCCTGTAATCTGATCTAATGAGAAGGCATCACCCTTTTTGGTATATTTATTTGTTTGGTTTGGTTTTATGGGACATCTCAAGTAGTGTGTTTAGGACTACTACCAACTTAGATATGGTAACAGAGATTGAATCTGAGCCTTTTGTATATAAAAGCATATGCTCCAGCCCATTGAGCTCTCTAAGTTTGTACATTTATTTACTTAATTTTTTTATTTGGGGGCTGCTCTAGCTTACATCTGGCTTTGTGCTCAGTTATTACTCCTAGTACTGGACATCAAACCTGGGTTAGCATGCAAATGAAGTACCCTACCTGTTGTTCTAGCTCTTAGGCCCTGGTATATTTATTTTTAATCCAAATGTTCAGTGTTGTTTTTATATATAAATTAAAGAGTCCTAAAATTGGTATGGGGTGGTGAGGCCTTTCTCGACTAGGCCTGGCTCCTGCAGCCCCTATGGCCTGGCGGGTCTGTAGGTTGCATGGTGAAGACAGAAATTTTCACAAAGCAGGGGCCGGGCGGTGGCGCTGGAGGTAAGGTGCCTGCCTTACCTGCGCTAGCCTAAGGAGACGGACCGCGGTTCGATCCCCCGGCGTCCCATATGGTCCCCCAAGCCAGGAGCGACTTCTGAGCGCATAGCCAGGAGTAACCCCTGAGCGTTACCGGGTGTGGCCCAAAAACCAAAAAAAAGAAAAAAAAAAAAAAAAAAAAAAAAAAGAAATTTTCACAAAGCAGTCAGATAAAGTTCTGGGAGTCAGCCAGCTTTATTTCATGGTCCTAACCTAACATATATATTTCCTCACATAGCTTCTATGCTAGCCTTTTTCAAGCAGACACTTCTCTGTTCCTTTTCTGGCTCTCTCTGCCTCTGTCTCCCTTTCAGCTGCTTCTCCAGGCTTCCTTGCTGACTGAATCCCTTTGCTGATGCTACTGCTGATGCTTCTTTGCTGATGCTCAATTGCTGATGCTGAATTTCTCTGTTGAATCTAGCGCTGATTCTCGCTTCTGATACACTTCTCTCTCTAACTCTCCTTCTTATCCCCTCTCTCTCCCCAAGCAGCCTCCTCTACCCACCCATTCCAGGTGTGAGTGGTTCTGATCATTCAAGTGGTATAAACAAGCAATTGGGGGAGGGGATACCCACAGTTCAGCTCACCTTTTCAAGGCTAAGATAGCTAGTTGATAAAGGTGAAGCATGCATTCTATGAAAACCAAAAAATGGGTGAAATCCCTATCCTATTTGGGGTAGAAATTCTTTGTAAATTCCTATACAGTCCTGACTGTGCTTTGGTTTTACATCTGTATCATGAGCCTATAGTGAATGTGGAAGATGTAATTTTGTTCTTAGGAATATGATTCAGGCTGGCCAAAGTCACTATATGTAGAACATATAGAAAATATAAGTTTTAGGTTACACCTTATTTTACCTAAAACAAAGATCATTTTTGGTTCCTTTGTATGTTTATTTGAAACTGGGATTTATCCCCAACAGAGATTCTCTTACTTTTAAACCTGGATAGGACTAGCTCAGGATAACCTGAGCTAATTGTCCTTACACTTTATTTTTGTTTTTTTGGTTTTTTTTGTGTTTTGTTTGTTTGTTTGTTTTGTTGGTTTTTTTTTTTTGATTTTTGATTGTTGGGTCACACCCGGCAGTGCTCAGGGGTTATTTCTGACTCTATGCTCAGAAATCACTCCTGGCAGACTGAGGGGATCATATGGGATGCCGGGATTCGAACCACTGACATTCTGCATGCAAGGCAAATGCCTTACCTCCATGCTATCTCTCCGGCCCCCCTTACACTGTTTTTACTGCATCTCAGAATACCTCTGGAAATAGCCCCCTAGTTCTGCTGAGTGTGAGGAAGGATGGAAGGAAGGAAGGAAGGAAGGAAGGAAGGAAGGAAGGAAGGAAGGAAGGAAGGAAGGGAGGGAGGGAGGGAGGGAGGGAGGGAGGGAGGAGGGAGGGAGGGAGGGAGGGAGGGGAGGAAGGAGGAGGAAGGAAGGAGGAAGGAAGGAAGGAAGGAAGGAAGGAAGGAAGGAAGGAAGGAAGGAAGGAAGGAAGGAAGGGAAGGGAGGAGGGAGGGAGGAGGGAAGGAAGGAAGGAAGGAAGGAAGGAAGGAAGGAAGGGAGGGAGGGAGGGAAGGGAGGGAGGGAGGGAAGAAGGGAAGGAGGGAGGGAAGGAGGGAAGGGAGGGAGGGAAGGAGGGAAGAAGGGAAGGAGGGAGGGAGGGAAGGAGGGAAGAAGGGAAGGAGGGAGGGAGGGACAGAAGGAGGGAAGGAGGGAAGGAGGGAGGGAAGGAGGGAAGAAGGGAAGGAGGGAGGGAGGGACGGAAGGAGGGAAGAAGGGAAGGAGGGAGGGAAGGAGGGAAGGAGGGAAGAAGGGAAAGAGGGAGGGAGGGAAGGAGGGAAGAAGGAAGGAAGGAAAGAAAGAAAGAGAGAGAGAGAAAGAAAGAAAGAAAGAAAGAGAAAGAAAGAAAGAAAGAAAGAAAGAAAGAAAGAAAGAAAGAAAGAAAGAAAGAAAGAAAGAAAGAAAGAAAGAAAGAAAGAAAAGAAAGAAAGAGAGAGAGAGAAAGAGAGAGGAAGAAGGAAGGAAAGGAAGGACGGAAGGAAGGAAGGAAGGAAGGAAGGAAGGAAGGAAAGAAGGAAGGAAGGAAGGAAGGAAGGAAGGAAGGAAGGAAGGAAGGAAGGAAGGAAGGAAGGAAGGAAGAAGAAAGGGAAGAAAGGAAAGAAAGAAAGAAAGAAAGAAAGAAAGAAAGAAAAGAAAGAAAGAAAGAAAGAATGAAAGAAAGAAAGAAAGAAAGAAAGAAGAAAGAAAGAAAGAAAGAAAGAAAGAAAGAAAGAAGAAAGAAAGAAAGAAAAGAAAAGACGGGGCCGGGCGGTGGCGCTAAAGGTAAGGTGCCTGCCTTGCCTGCGCTGGCCTTGGACGGACCGCGGTTCGATCCCCCGGTGTCCCATATGGTCCCCCAAGCCAGGAGCAACTTCTGAGCACATAGCCAGGAGTAACCCCTGAGCGTTACCGGGTGTGGCCCAAAAAACAAAAAAAAAATAATAAGAATAAAAAAGAAAGAAAGAAAGAAAGAAAGAAAGAAAGAAAGAAAGAAAGAAAGAAAGAAAGAAAGAAAGAAAGAAAGAAAGAAAGAAAGAAAGAAAGAAAGAATGAAAGAGAGAGAGAGAGAGAGAGAGAGGGAGGGAGGAGGGAGGGAGGGAGGGAGGGAGGGGAGGGAGGAAGGAAGGAAGGAAGGAAGGAAGGAAGGAAGGAAGGAAGGAAGGAAGGAAGGAAGGAAGGAAGGAAGGAAGGAAGGAAGGAAGGAAGGAAGAGTGTTTCCTACACATGAGGTATATGGAATCTATTATGCTGAGTGAAATAAGTCAGAGGGAGAGAGATAAACACAGAATGGTCTCACTCATCTATGGGTTTTGAGAAAAATAAAAGACATTTGTGTAATGATTCTCAGAGATAAAGTAGAGGAGGACTGGAAGGTCCGGCTCACGACATGAAGCTCACCACAGAGAGTGATGGGTGCAGACACTGAAATAATTACATTGAGAACCATCATAAAAAATGTGACTGAATGTGGGAAGTAGAAAGCTTGTCTAGAGCACAGGCTGGTGTGGGTGGGGAAGAGGGACACTTGGAACATTGGTGATGGGAATGTTGCACTGGTGAAGGGTCTTTTTTTATATATAAAATGCTAAACAATAATAGAAAAATGTTCATCTCATTACAGGATTTTAAAGTATGATCAATTATCACTAACTGGGAACATTCTGGCAATAATACTATATGACAAGCAAGATGAAATTGTCTTTTATTCTTATAATTAATGACCAAATATACTTATGCTTCTTATGATTATGAGCCAAATATATTAATCATTCCTTTGGGAAAAATATAGATAGCATTATCAGGCCCAAAACTAGCAAAAAAATCAATCATTTGACGTTACTCAAGAGAGCATTAAATATTGTTGTATGGGGCCTGCAAGATAGCATGGAGGTAAGGCGTTTGCCTTCCATGCAGAAGGACGGTGGTTCGGATCCCGGCATCCCATATGGTCCCCCGTACCTGCAAGGGGCGATTTCTGAGCATAGAGCTAGTAGTAACCCCTGAGCACTGCTGGGTGTGACACAAAAACCAAAAAATAAAAAATAAAAAATTGGACGAATACTGGTTCAATACCCAGTATTCCATATGGTCCCCTAAACCTGTCAGGAGCAATGTCAGGAGTAACCCCTGAGCACCGCTGGGTGTAACCCAAAAACCAAAAACCGAAAAAAAAAAAAAAGAAGAAGAAGAAAAAAATTGTTTGTCATAGAAGTAGTAGGGACTGGCAAGGTGGTGCTAGAGGTAAGGTGTCTGCCTTGCAAGAGCTAGCCAAGGAAGGACCGAGGTTCGATCCTCCAGCGTCCCATATGGTCCCCCCAAGCCAGGGGCAATTTCTGAGCGCTTAGCCAGGAGTAACCCCTGAGCATCCAAACGGGTGTGGCCTGAAAAACCAAAAAAAAAAAAAAAAAAAAAAAAAGAAGTAGTTAGGGAGGAAGGTAGGAAGGAAATTGGGACATTGGTGGTGGGAAATGTGCACTGGTGACAGGTGTTTGTATGACTGAAACCTCAAACACCAACAATTTAGTAACCATATCTCATGGTGATTCAATTAAAAATATTTTTTTAAGTACAGAGGGACACTTGAACAACACAAAAAATAAGCCCATGGGACCATGTATATAGATTTTCCTATATAAACGTCACAGACTTAACATTAATTCAATGCAGTGTTACAAATAAAGCTTTTCTTCCTTACACTTTTCTTAACATTTTCTTTTGTTTTGTTTTTTACTTTATTGTGAGAATACAATATATAACAACATAATATGTCAATAGTTTACATTTTTAGTAAATGTCTATCAGTAGGCGATTGATATTTAATTGACAGGGGGAGTGAAATATCAACGCCAATATTTTTCTTATAAAATTGTTTAATTACTTTATTTAAATATTGTGGTTTATAAAGTTATTTACAATGCAGATTTTTCACAGTCACAAAGTTATTCATGATTGCATTTCAGTCATACAATATGCAACACCCTTCACCAGAGCACATTTTCCACCATCAAAGTCCCCAGTTTCTTTCCCTCCGATCCTCTTCCCTGCCTGCCTTTGAGGCACATTTTTCCTCCCCCCACTTTTTTTTCCTCCTTGTATACACTGTCAATACCAATTTTTTTTTTTTTTGGTTTTTGGGCCACACCCAGCAGTGCTCAGGGGTTACTCTTGGCTATCTGCTCAGAAATAGCTCCTGGCGGGCACGGGGGACCGTATGGGACACCGGGATTCGAATCAACCACCTTTGGTCCTGGATCGGCTGCTTGCAAGGCAAACACAGCTGTGCTATCTCTCCGGGCCCAAGTCAATACCAATTTTTAAGTCTTCTGAATCCTTGCACTGTTCAATAATCTAATTTTAAATTTTTGTTTGAGGGACTGTGAACCCAGGATTGCCAGATATATTTAACTGAAACCTTTTTTGGTCTAAAATATATATATATTTTTGTCTTTCAAGCATTTATTGAAGAGCCATGGCCCTAAAATTTAGATCTTGTTGAAAGCAGCCACATCCATGGACTGTACGTAGTCCTCAAAAGCCGTGATCTGCTCCTCCAGCATGTCTGTCCCTACTTTATCATCTTCAACCACACACTGTATTTGAAGTTTTTTGATTCCATATCCCACTGGTACCAGTTTCGAAGAGCCCCAAACCAAGCCATCAGCTTGAATGCTTCGGACGCACTCCTCCAACTTGGCCATATCTGTCTCATCGTCCCAAGGTTTCACATCTAGTAAGATGGAAGACTTGGCCACAAGTGCAGGTTTAAATTCTATTTGAATTCCATTATCTCCAGTGTTTGTCACACACGTCTATGCCTACTGTTTGGCTAAGAAAGACTTGTGCAACAATTTCTTTCCCACAGAGGAATGCCACAACAGCCACTTTTAGAGCAGTTGCAGACCAGTAGCTGTGGTGAATATTTTGGTTTTTAAGTGTCACAAAGATGAAAAGAAAAATCCTACCTTATATCTCTAATCTAACCCACCCAGTATGCTATAGCTGTTGGATGCCCTCTGTGGCTGTTCTTGAACAGTCTGGCAGACAGAACCCCCATAGAGCTATTTGTACAACTATTTATTCCCTGGAGGAATTGTTCCAGGCATTCTCATAGAGGCTAGGAAGGACAGCACAAAGATGGACACTATACTCCCTTCACCATGATTAGTGATGCTTAATTAGGTTTGACTCTGAGCCATCCCTCCTCCCTCCCAGAGAACTCTGGTTAAAGGAGATAACACCTATCAACACTGTGTTGCTTCAGAG
The DNA here is from genome assembly GCF_024139225.1 of Suncus etruscus. Lineage (NCBI taxonomy): Eukaryota > Metazoa > Chordata > Mammalia > Eulipotyphla > Soricidae > Suncus > Suncus etruscus. The sequence goes on along the minus strand of NC_064854.1, from coordinate 50,953,106 downwards.
GCATTCCTATACCCCAAGGTTTATGCTTATCTTCTCCCCAGAGCCTCACCTACTCCCTGAGCTATGTCTTGTCTTCAGATATCCAACTTCCTTATTAGGTCCTGTATAAGAATTGTTGTGTATGTAATCAAGGTGTTTAAATAAAATAAAAAGATATTACATAATATAGGCAAGTAATTAAATTTTTCTGAAAAATAAAAGAACAAAATTCAAACAGAAAAAAAAAAAGAATTGTTGAGAAGGGAAATAAATGGTCTCTGGTCTCAGCCTGGGACCCATTTTTTTTTTTTATAGTCATGAGGCAGGAGCACATCCCTGAATGAACCCTTATTGTAACCCCAATATGTAGAAGAAAGTTGACCTTTGTCAGACTAACTGGGTAGGTATAATACCATGTTGCAATTCTAATTGAACAGTGTCCGAGTGTCTGATATGCAATTGCTGATGTTCAAATTCTTTTTTTTTTTTTTTTTTTTTTTTTTTTTTTTTTTTTTGTTTTTTGGGCCACACCCGGCATTGCTCAGGGGTTACTCCTGGCTGTCTGCTCAGAAGTAGCTCCTGGCAGGCACGGGGGACCATATGGGTCACCGGGACTCGAACCAACCACCTTTGGTCCTGGATCGCCTGCTTGCAAGGCAAACACCGCTGTGCTATCTCTCTGGGCCCTGATGTTCAAATTCTTAAGTGATTAAAATAAATTAATGAGGGGTTGGGGAAATAAAAAATTAATTAATTAGTAGTGAATGCCAGAAGTTTACATTAAAAATACAATGATAAAATTGTTGGGGCTGGAGAGATAGCATGGAGGTAAGGCGTTTGCCTTTTATGCAGGAGGTCATCGGTTCGAATCCCGGCGCCCCATATGGTCCCCTGTGCCTGCCAGGAGCAATTTCTGAGACTGGAGCCAGAAATAACCCCTGAGGCATTGCCGGGTGTGACCACAAAAAAAACAAAAAAAAAAATTGTTATGTGAATATTTTAATGAATAAAAGACTCCACAAAATTCCAACAAAAAATTTAAAAATGTGCTTTGCAGGTTCTTTTAAGAGTAAATTTCCTGAGCCAGGGTAAGGCATGCAGTTGACCTAAGTCCAATCCCTGGCATCACACACACAATTTCTGAGCACTATCAGGATTGATCTCTGAAAACAGCAAGGAGTGTTTTTGTGCTCAGAGGGCAGGTCCTGGTGATGATTGGGGGGACTATGCTGTGCTAGGGATAAAATTTGGGCCTCCTGCATGTAAAATCCATTAAGACTTTTCCGACCCTACACCTAATACATTTATGAAATTCATTTTTATTTTTTCATTTTTGTACCAAGCCCATCTGTGATGAGGGTCATATTCTTGACTATACATTCAGAGATCATTCCGAGAAGCTCAAGGGGACCATTTAGGATGCCAGGGATAGAACTTGGTTAGGCCTTTTGCAAAGCAACTGTCCTACCCACTATACTATGGCTCTGGGTTCCCATTTTATAAAATTTATCCCTGATAGAAAATTCACATAAGGGGTTGGAGTGATAGCACAGTAGGTAGGGCATTTGCTTTGCATGTGGCTGACCTGGGTTTGATCCCCAGAATCCCATATGGTCCCCTGAGCCTGCTAGGAGTAATTTCTGAGTGCATAGCCAAGAGAAACCCCTGAACATTGCTGGTGTGACCCCCAAAACCAAAAAACAAACAAGTAAACCCTGAAATACAACAGCAAAATATCTATATAAATGGAAAAAACCTCTAGTAAAACAAATGATATCCAGTAGGTTTGTTAGAAGACTAAATTATTACTAAAACTATCATAAAAAAAGTATTTTGTTTGTTGTTTTTGGGCTTGGGGTTACTCCTGATTATGGCTCAGAAATTCACTCCTGAGGGCAGTGAAATGAGAGTTCCTTTCTCCCCACATCCATGTCAGGCACTGGTTGTTCTTTGTAATGTGTGCCAGTCTCTGTGGTGTGAGATGATACCTCATTGCTGTTTTATTTGTATTATTATTGATTATAGTTATGTGGAAATTCTTGGTTATCTGTATTTTTTCTTTGAGAAAATGTTCATTTCTTCTTCCCCAGTTTTTAGTGGGGTTAAATATTTTTTCTTGTTAAGTTCTGTCAGTATCTTGTATATCTTAGGTATTAGCCCCTTATCTGATGGGAACTAGATGAATAGTTTCTACCCATTCTGTGGGTGACTTTTATACCTTTAATTGCTGATTCCTTTGAAGTGCAGAAGATTCTCAATTTAATGTAGCCCCATTAGTTTTATCTCTGCTTCCACTTGTGGAAAAACATGGTGTATCCTCCATTGCAATATTAGTTTCAATGTCATGAGTGTTTTTCCTGTGTTACATCTATATCTTATAGTTTTAGGTCTGATATCCAGGTCTTTAATCCACTTTGATTTGACCTTGGTGCATGGTGTTAGATAGAGATCTAAATTGGCTTTTTTGCATGTGTCTGACCAGTTGTCCCAACACCATTTTGTTGATGAGGCCTTCTTTGCTCCATTTTGTGTTTCTTCTTTGCCAAAGATTAATTGGTCGTATGTCTGGGCATCATTCTCTGCATACTCAAGTCTACTCAATTGATCTGTGGGTCTGTTTATATTCCAGTATTATTATTATTTTTTAATGATTATTGCTTTGTGGTACAATTTAAAGTTGGGGAAAGTGATGTCTCCCATCTTTACTTTTTTAACCCTAAGGGTGCTTTAGTTATTTATGGGCACTGATTGTTCCAAATACATTTTAGGAGCATTTGGTCCACTTCTTTGAAGAATTTCATGGGTATCCTTAAAAGAATTGCATTAGGGGTCAGAGCGGTGGCGCAAGCCGTAAGGTGTTTGCCTTGCAAGTGGCTAACTTAGGACAGACCACAGTTCGATCCCCCTGTGTCCCATATGATCCCCCAAGCCAAGAGCAATTTCTGAGCACATAGCCAGGAGTAACCCCTGAGCATCACCAGGTGTGGCCCAAAAGGCAAAAAAAAAAAAAAGAAAAAAAGAATTGCATTAAATCTGTACAATATTTTTGTGGAGACCTGCGTTGTTTACCCATTGTCACGGTTGTAGTGTGGCTTTCCTTCACTAGAAGGAGCGTAAGATGGAGCTGAGTAGAGGTTCTGTGCTCCACTGCTCTTTGTCTTGGATTCTGCAAAGTGGGTTCTGCTGCTCTGGGTCCCCATCTTGGATTCTGTTCTTTCCCCTGATTGCCGCTAACTTGGCCCTTCTAATCTGAGTTCATCATGTTGGAGTCTCATGGGATAGTGAGTTATAGTGATAAAGATGAAAAAAGCAAAGCAAGCATAGCACGGAGATCACTTGGGTCTGTTTACTTGTTTGACGAGTGGTAACACAATGGCCTTGTAAATATCCAGTTTGTCATTTTATTTTATTTTATTTTTTGTTTTTGGGTCACACCCGGCAGCGTTCAGGGGTTACTACTGGCTCTACTCTCAGAAATGCTATGCTCCTGGCAGGTTCGGGGAACCACATGTGATGCCGGGATGCGAAACCACCGTCCTTCTTCATGCAAGGGAAAACCCTACCTCCATGCTATCTATCTAGTCCCAGCTTGTCCCTTTTAATGTCAGACTTAGATCTAATCTTTTCAATCCATGTTCTTTAGTGATGCTGAAGGCTTAGTCCTGTATCTGTGCTCAGGAATCATTCCTGGTGGTTATCACCTGTCCAGTGTTTCAACCTTTTTGTGCAAAGGCACACTTTTTTTTTGTTGTTGTTAGTTTTCATTAGAATTTTTTTTCTTTTTTTTTTTTTCTTTTTAATTGTGAGAACAAAGATGCAAAGAAAGAGGACAAGGTAAAGTTACAGTGGAAGGACAATCACCCATAACACCATAACATAATTCTCAGAAGTCCCCTTGCTGATATCTTAACTTTGAAATTTCAGCCATAGAACATTAAGATAAATAAGACAGAAATCCATGTACAATTACTTTGTCCCTCAACTCCAGATTGTAACACATTGTATTTCTTAACAGCACACAAGGCAATCTAAAGCACATAAAACTTACATACTCCTTAAACATTGCAGGCATAGTATTTTTCTACATTTCCATGTACATGCATATTAGCTTCAGTTAACCTCAAATTTTAAGTGGGTTCTTTTTAAGCGATTAGAGTCAAAGAAGCACAGTAAAAAATGGTGTTAGAGAGGCAATTGTTGTTTGCATAAGCCCACCAAAATATGAGGGACATGGAAAGGAATAACCTTGGCCTAAATACAAAGAGATCCGACCCCTGAAGTTTCCTGGCCACAAGACAAACTCTAGGCTCCAGGCAAGTTAGATCATCCAATCCAAGACATTGTCTGTAGTGCCACACACTTTTATTTTTCACACAGTCTCTCGTTGTTGGTATCATGTTTCTGTATTAAAGATCCTGGAATCTGCAATATCCTACAGTGAAGTCAGGATGTGGAGCGTCCTTCCTTTCACCTCACAATCAAAGGGCAATGCAGGGAGCCCTGTCCTGTAAGCAGGTCGTTGTTGTTGTTAAGTCTTCTTAGTGTTAAGGGAAGTCTCTTTTGAGCAGGTTGATGTCTGAGCAGTGTAGGGTCTTCCGTGGTAGGAGGATTACTTCCAGGTGATGTTATAGACAAGCCTGGATGTTTCGTGGATGGCTTCCCTGGTTCAGGGGTGAATGGAAAATGCCCTTTCTTCTGAGGTCTGAAAGGCATACTTTTTCCATGGAAAAAAAATCACGAGGCACAACAACATTAGAAAATATTTAGGGGCCCGGAGAGATTAGCACAGCGGCTTTGCCTTGCAAGCAGCCGATCCAGGACCAAGGTGGTTGGTTCGAATCCTGGTGTCCCATATGGTCCCCCGTGCCTGCCAGGAGCTATTTCTGAGCAGACAGCACCAGGAGTAACCCCTGAGCACCGCCGGGTGTGGCCCAAAAACAAAACAAAAAAAAAACAAAAACAATAAAAGAAAATATTTAAAAATTTAACTCTGTGCCTATATTGATATATATATAATAATTCTCTTAATAGGAATCAAATAAACACAAAGAATTATTTTATAATTACTTTATTATGAAATAATAAAGTTTTATAATTGTTCATATTACAATCTAATTATTGGTCTATTTGTGAGCTGAAGCTGCATGTATGAATAAAATTGAATTTTTCCCACAGCACACCAGACAATATCTCATGGCACACTAGTGTACCATGGCACCATGGCTGAAAAAAACGTTGCACAGACAATCTTCCTAGCTGTTCTCACCAGACCATTTCCTGAACTTAAATTGTACATAAAATGCCCAACGACTCTGCAACTCTAAATGCTGAATATCAGATATAGTTTTGTCAAATGTAGCCACACAAAACTTTTTGTAGGTGCTCAATTGGCTGTAAGAACAAGCTCTGCATAGGAACAAATTCAGGCAATGTGATACATAAAAATGCAGACCTGCAGGTGTCTGTTGTCTGTCCATAGGAAGGGGGCAGCGGGAGGACTTGTGAAGAACAGGGCGGTCTGAACTGGATGGGGAGGGATGAAGTGGAGGGTGGGCAGGCAAATGCTAAACTTACAGTTTATAACACAAAGTCAAATAGCTAAGTTCAGGTTCCTCATGTTTGAAGCTACACATTCTCTCTCTCTCTCTCTCTCTCTCTCTCTCTCTCTCTCTCTCTCTCTCTCTCTCTCTCTCTCTCTCCCTTCCTCCCTCCTCCCTTCTCTCCCTTCCCTTCCTCCTGGTACCTCTACTGTATGATATCTGATCTTGTCTCTATGTTATTCTCACCTCAGTGTATGCATCTCTGATCTGAAATCTGTCTAGATGAGAGGAACCCTGTCACCTATATTTCCTTCCTAGGGCTGACTGGTTACTTGCCCTTTCTTAAGCTGTACCCTAGCTGGTTTTGAAGTCTCTAGCCAATGCCACAGATGCATGATATTGTCCTCTGTATACCATCACTGTCTGAGTGTAAGTGTCCTAAGTAAATGTCCTAAGTAAATGTCCATAAGAGTCCTGCCTGATTACATTCATATGAGTCCAAGAGCCCTGCCTGGGTCTGCCATCTGCGCATAGGGGCCATACCTGGTTTCACTGTCTGTCAGGGTGTAAGTGAAGAGATTAAAAAAAAAAGTGTGTGAGGGCCCAGAGAGATAGCACAGCTGTGTTTGCCTTGCAATCAGCCGAACCAGGACCTAAGGTGATTAGTTCGAATCCCGGTGTCCCATATGGTCCCCCATGTCAGCCAGGAGCTATTTCTGAGCAGACAGCCAGGAGTAACCCCTGAGCACTGTCGGGTGTGGCCCAAAAACCAATAAATAAATAAATAAATGAATAAATAAATAAATAAATAAATAGATAAATAAAGTGTGTGAAACCTGGGAGGTAAGGACTGCAAACAGCAAACAGACTCCTTGGTGGTTCTGAGGTTGTGACTTGTACAAGTCCTTCAAAAGAACCTTGAAGAGAGAAAGGAAAAAAGGAAGGAGAAAGAAGAGAAAGAAGAAAGGAAGGAAGAAGAAAAAAAGAAAGAAGAAAAGAAAGAAAAAAGAAAAATAAAAAGAAAGAAAGAAAAAGAAAGAAATAAAGAAAGAGAAAAAAAAGAAAAGAGAAGAAGAAAGAGAAAAGAAAAAAGAAAGAGAAAAGAGAAAAAAGAATGAATGAAAGAAAGAAAGAAAGAAAAAGAAGAGAAAGAGAGAAAGAGAAAGAAAGAAAAAGAAAGAGAAAGAAAGAAAGAAGAAAGAAAAAGAAAGAAAGAAAGAGAGAGAGAGAAGAAAGAAAGAAAGAAAGAAAGAAGAAAGAAAGAAGAAAGAAAAGAAGAAAGAAAGAAAGAAAGAGAGGAGAGAAAGAAAGAAAGAAAGAAAGAAAGAGAGAGAGAAGAAAGAAAGAAAGAAAGAAAGAAAGAAAGAAAGAAAGAAAGAAAGAAATAAAGAAAGAAGAAAGAAAGAAAGAAAGAAAGAAAGAAAGAAAGAAAGAAGAAAGAAAGAAAGAAACGAAAGAAAGAAAGAAAGAAAGAAAGAAAGAAAGAAAGAAAGAAAGAAAGAAGAAAGAAAAAGAAAAAGTTATAGTTCCACTCCCTTCCACTCTCATGGTATCAATACCATATGTTCACGGAAGTGATACAATGATATTTTATTCTTTTGTTTTTGTTTTTGTTTTTGTGTCACACCCAGCAGCAACTCAGGGGTTACTCCTGGCTCTAACGCTCAGAAATTGCCCCTGGCAGGCACGGGGGACCATACGGGATGCCGGGATTTGAACCACTGTCCTGCACGGAAGGCAAACGCCTTACCTCCATGCTATCTCACCGGCCCCGATATTTTATTCTTTTATTAGAGAAATGTGACTTTCATTAAAGTTTACAATGCTGGACCTGAGCGATAGCACAGCAGTAAGGTATTTGCCTTTCATGCAGCCAATACGGGACCGACCCTGGTTCGAATTCCGGCATTCCATATGGTTCCATGAGCCTGCCAGAAGTGACTTCTGAGCTTAGAGCCAGGAGTAACCCCTGAGTACTGCCGGGTGTGACCCGTAAAACAAAAACAATTAAAACTTACAATGTTTGGTGCTAATATATAGAAATAACAGTGGTAATTATCCTAGAAATTCTTTTAAATCATATTTCTTATGTATGTAAAATTATTTTTCACACATGAGCAAAATGTGGATGTTCTAATTTTTGACAAATAACCCTATTCAGCTGCTCTAGTATGAAAGTTAATAAAGATGCAGGAAATTTGCACTTGATCCCATGCTACACCAGATGGGCACTCTAAGACAGATTAATTTAATTAAAATCTTTCTGCACTCAATTTCCTCACCTACAAAAATGGGGGCATACCTCTTGTAATTTGGTTTGAATTAAATAGTCAAGCCCACTCTAAATATAGGCAGCATTCATTCTACTAAAGTCTTTGAATTTGAACAAATATGTAAATTTTCTTTAATTTTGTTAGCCACCAATGCCATAGATTTGTTCATAATTTTGTTCATAATGTAATGATAAAATACAATGGACATTCGTTATCTTTGTTTGTTGTTTTGGACCACATCCGGCAACATTCAGGGGTTACTCTTGGTTCTGCGCTCAGAAATCACTTCCGGCAGGCTCTGGGGACCATATGGAATTCCGAGGATCAAAGCCAAGTCTGTCACATCTAAGGCAAATGCCCTACCTGCTCCAGCCCCCTTGTTATTTTTTGTTTGTTTGTTTTTGTTTTTGTTTTCCGGGCCACACCCGTTTGATGCTCAGGGGTTACTCCTGGCTACGCGCTCAGAAATTGCCCCTGGCTTGGGGGGACCATATGGGACGCCGGGGGATCGAACCGCGGTCCTGATCCTTGGCTAGCGCTTGCAAGGCAGACACCTTACCTCCAGCGCCACCTCGCCGGCCCCCCTTGTTATTTTTTAACACAAAACATTATGTTGTCAAGATTGTGGGCTAGTATTCTTCAAGGCTGAACTATAGAAATTTGGTTTTTTTGGCGTGGGGTTCCAAGACTTCCAGGAATAAGGAGAGAAGCAGGAGAATTTTTTTTTTTGGTGGGGGGAGGGTCACACCTAGCTTGCTAAGGGTTTATTCCTGGCTCTGCACTCAAGGTTCACTCCTGGCAGTGCTTGGAGGACCATATATGAAACCAGGGATTAGACCTGGGTCAACTGTGTGCAAGGAAAATGCCTTACCTGCTGTACTCTCTCCAGCCCTAAAAGTTCAATTTGTTTGTTTGTTTTTGGGCCATACCTGGTGGCGCTCAGGCTCTGTGCTCAGAAATCACCCCTGGTAGGCTTGGGGGACCATATGGGATGCTGGGGACTGAACCCGGGTCCATCCTGGGCAGGCCGTATGCAAGCCAAATGCCCTACTGCTGTACTATATCGCTCTGGCCCTAAAAAAATTCAATTTTAACAAATTAAGACTATGGACTTTCAAATAAGTATAAAATGAAGACACCAAAGACTTCATGCAGCTTGGTAATTCATAGAGGAACCAGTAATATGGCACATTTAATTTAAAGGAAAATTCAAGAAATGTTATGCAGTGAATCCAAGAAATGTGGAAAAAAGTTTGCAAATAGATACAATATTTGTGAATGTTCTATGACCAATAATATTGTGATCCCGAACAGAAATCAATGTGATCAAGTGCACTAGAGTATCTGGAATTGATGGAAATACAAATAAATTTAAATATGAACTATTCCTCGAGATAAAAGGTTTTCAAATATCAAGTCAGGTATTTTTGCACAGTAAAATAGGTTGAAAGTAGCTGCTGGGGCCGGGAAGGTGGCGCTAGAGCTAAGGTGTCTGCCTTACAAGCGCTAGCGTAGGACGGACCGCGGTTCGATCCCCCGGCGTCCCATATGGTCCCCCCAAGCCAGGGGCGATTTCTGAGCTCATAGCCAGGAGTAACCCCTGAGCGTCAAACGGGTGTGGCCCAAAAACCAAAAAAAAAAAAAAAAAAAAAAAAAAAAAAAAAAAAGTAGCTGCTAATGGCCCACTAATCATCTATGAAAATACATTGATAGGTCACCAATATTTTGCTTGCCGTGTCAACTGGGCCTTCTGTAAAGCAGACACTAAGGGCAGGTGGGCTACTGAGAGTTTGTAGATTAAATTGCCACACACCTCCAATTCCCCTACATGGTGAAATCATATTCCTTTGGCACATCTGAGAGTGATAAACTTATTTGATAACTGGATCTTTGCAAAAGTCATTAAGATATAAATTGAGAAAAGGCTATCCTGGTATAGGGGCAGTCCTGGGTTCAGTTCCAGGCACCAAAATTTTGAAAGAATTCTGAATTCTACCTTTCATTTCTCCTCTAAAACTCCTATGATATTGGGGCTAGAGTCATAGCACAGCGGTAGGACATTTGCCTTGCAGGCGACGCACCTAGGATGAACCTGAGTTTGAGTCCTGTATCCCATATGGTCTCTCAGGACTGATTTCTACCAGGTGAGGTCTGATCTCATCTGAGAGAATTTAGCTGCTCATATTATTTGATACACATGACATTTTTTCAAAGAAATAGATCAAACTCTCCTGAAATAGAGCAACACATCTGGGAACTAGAATTAAGAGGAGACTGGGCCCTCAATCTCAGCCTGTGAAAGTGTGACATTGTGAAACTAACTTCATTGGTCCTGGGCCAACAAAAGAGACAGTTAGTGGCATTCCCTTTCTGTCTTGCTTTGGTAGGTCTGCAGTGCATTTTCTGTTAGTAGGGTGCACCTTGCTGGCACTTAGCTATTGACTGGGAGGGGCTGTGTCTGTCAGCTAGGAGGTAATAAACATCTTTCTGGCCCCAGCTAGCTCACTTATTTATTAGAAGTGTTTGTATGGGCTCTCCTCAGGGATTTACCCTCAGGTTTGTTACTCTGAAAATGAATTTTAACCTCACATCCAGGAGCACCATCAGCAGGGTTGAGATCTCTAAAATGATGCTTATAAGGAATTATTAAATTGAATTCTTTTTCTTTTCTTTCCTTTCTTCTCTTTTCCATCTATGTTCGTTTCTCTTTCTTTTGTTTTTGGGCCACACCCTGTGAAGCTTAGGGCAGGGGTCCTCAAACTTTTTAAACAGGGGGCCAGTTCACTGTCCTTCAGACTGTTGAGGGCCAGATTATAGTAAAAACAAAAATTATGAACAAATTTCTATGCACACTGTATATATCTTATTTAGAAGTGAAGAAACAAAATGGGAATAAATACAATATGTGGCCCGCGGACCATAGTTTGAAGACCCCTGGCTTAGGGGCTACTCCTGGCTCTACGCTCAGAAATCATTCCAGGCAGGCTCAGAGGACGATATGCGTTGCCAGGGATCAAACCCTGGTCTGTCTGGTTTGCAAGGCGAATGCTCTACCTGTTGCTATCTCTCTGACTCTTTTTTTCTTTTAATAATAATTTTTATTTTGACCAAAGTAGATGACATATCTTTCACAGTAATATTTTAGGTACATATTAACATTGAATCAGGGGAATTTCCATCACCAAAGTTGTCCTCCCTCCACCCCCGTTCCCAGCTTGCATCCCATATCTCCCACCCTTTCCCCCCAGGCTGCTAGTATAAGTGGTACCCTCCAATATTTCCCCCTCAATTTCTTTTTTTTTTTTTTTTTTTGGGTCACACCGGCAGTGCTCAGGGTTTTTTCCTGGCTCCGGGCTCAGAAACTGCTCCTGGCAGGCACGGGGGACCATATGGGACACCGGGATTTGAACCGATGACCTTCTGCATGAAAGGTAAACGCCTTACCTCCATGCCATCTCTCCGGCCCCTTCCCCCTCAATTTGAGAGGTGGAACTAGATGGTTCAAGTTATATGGTTCTGTTTGAAGAAAAGGGAAAGCAATAAAATGGGGTAAAAATCAAATAAGCCGAAAATGGGCGGCGTCCTTTATAGGCTCTCAACATCAGTTTGAGAGAAGAAAAGGAAAAAGGGAGAGAAACACCACATCACTACAAAAAGAAATATCAACAAAAAATCCAATGAGCACTACAGCAATAAAGACAAGCACCATATAATAACCACAGTCCTGAAATAAAAAGAGTGCAAAAAATAATAATAAAAAATAAAAAATTGAAACAACAATATCAAAACCAAATTATAATAAAATAAATAAATAAATAAGATTATTTTGTGCTTTTTTTTTTGTTTTGCTTCATTTTTTTCCTGCATAGGCACAGTAAATACTGGGAACATTAGAAAGGGAATTCCCTTGGCCTGCCCAAGAGATTCAGAGTTTCTCCGCCCTTGAAGTATACTGTCATGGGAATAACTACAGACTTCTTGCAACTTCATTTACTCTCTTCTAGGTGCTTTTGTGGTGTACGGAAGACTTCTGCTCCGTCATGGGTAATAAAATCAGACCTCTGTGTCTAGAGATCTTGGTATCTGCACAGGTCAAGGAATGGAGCTTATGATGAAGTCTTTCTTTGTGGTTCTAGTTCTGTTCCTTCACTGTCGTTTTAATCAACCTGCTGAAGTTGGTGGTCTTGGTCATTGCGCTGATCCAAGGATGGAGCCTGGAATAGTCTTTGGTTATGTTTCCAGAAGACCTGTTCAGTTGCAATTGTCTCAGTCAGATTTCTGGTATTAGAGATCTTGGTTGTTGTACAGATCGTAGGCCAAAACGTAGACTAGGGCTTTTCTGCCTAGTTATGGTTGTCACAATCATCCATAGATAGTGATCTTGGCTTTTGCACAGATCAAAGGATGACAAATCTTCTGATTTTGTCTTATCGGTAGATGGTGAGGTAAGACAGCCTGCTCGTCGATCAAGTTGTTCCCATTTCCTTGTTGTCAGGATATCATATCAGAACTGGCACATGTTGGTGCCAGAGCAGTATTAAGGATGTCCTGGAAGTGATTTGGTTCCTGGAGCTGTTGTGGAGAACTGTGTTGTTTCTATGTCTGCGATCCAGGGTTCAAGGTTGGACGGTCAGTGTCTAATCACCTGGGGTCTAAGTTGGGTCCATGTTCTGGCTCCTTTTTGGGGGGGGGTTGGGGGGCCACACCCATTTGATGCTAGGGGTTACTCCTGGCTAAGCGCTCAGAAATTGCCCCTGGCTTGGGGGGACCATATGGGATGCCAGGAGATCGAACCACATTCCTTCCTTCGCTAACGCTTGCAAGGCAGATATCTTACCTCTAGCGTCACCTCTCCGGCCCCGCTATTTCTTTCTTTTTTATTCTTTTTTCTTTTCTTCCCCTTCCCTTTCTTCCCTTCTGCTTGCTCTTCTTTTCTCTTTCCTTTCTTGCCATCCCATTGTTATGATGTACTAGGATCTATATACATACTAATTATGCTTTTTATACACATATTCCAACACCACACCCATCACCAGTACATTATTCCCTCTACCAGTATCCCATAGAACCTTCCAGTAAATCCCCGACCATGTAAAACTGAATATTATAGACAAACTCACCAGAACTGATGGTTTTGACCATGTATTGTTCCCTTTCTTCATTTCTTTATATCCCACTGTTTGTTTTTAACTTATTGTAGATGGGTGACACCTACGCACATATAGAAATTCCACAATGTGGGCTGGAGTGATAGCACAGCGGTAGAGCATTACTTTACACATGGCTGACCCTGGACAGACTTGGGTTCGATCCCTGGCATCCCAGATAGTCCCCCAAGCCTGCCAGGAGAGATTTCTGAGCTCAAAGCCAGGAATAGCCCCTGAGCATTGTTGGGTGTGGCTCCCAAACAAATAAAATTCTACAATGCTGTAAATAAATGATAAACTGATAAATTTTCACAATCTGTAGATTTCTTTTTTTATATTTAAAGGTTTGTTTTATAATATAACTATGACTTGCTTTATTTATTTATTTGAGGGGGTTTGGGTCACACCCAGCAGCACTCAGGGGTTACTCCTGCTCTACACTCAGAAATCGCTCCGGGAGGACCATATGGGATGCTGGGATTTGAACCACTGTCCTTCTGCATGCAAGGCATATGCCCTATCTTCATGCTATTTCTCTGGCCCCTAAGAAATGCTGTTTTTGAGGGGCTAGAGCACAGTGCAGTGGGTAGAGTGTCTACCTTGCATACTTCAAACCTCGGTTCAATCCCTGGCATCCCATATGATCCCCTGAGTCTCCCAGGAATAATTTCTGACCGAAGACTCAGGAGTAACATCTGAACACCTAGGTGTGGCCCAAAAACAAAACAAAACAAAAAACAAACATTTTTTTATTCACTCATTTGTTCTTCAACACGTGGATTTTTTTTTTTCTTCAGATTCTGGCTATTGTGAATAGTGCTGCACTGAACATAGAAGTGCAGATGCCTCTTTTGCACTGATTTTTTTTCATTAGGGCATATTCTTAGGAGCATTTTTTTCTGGGTCAGATGAAAGCTTAATTTTAATTTTTTGGAATATCCATATTATTTTACTTATGCTGCACCAGTTTACATTTCTACCAGCAGAGAATGAGTCTTTTTCTTCCTCTGTCAGTGCCAGCACTGGTTGTTCTTGTTCTTTGTGATGTATGCCAATCTCTGCGGTGTAAGATGATCTTTCATTATTGTTTTGATTTGCGTCTACTTGAGGATTACTGACGTAGAGTATTTTTTGTGTGCCTTTTGTCCAGCTGTATTTTTTCTTTGAGGAAGTTTCTGTTAATCTCTCCTTCCTTTTTTTTTGATGTAGCTGGATTTTTTTTCTTGTAAAGTTCAACCAGAGCCTTTTTTTTTTTTTGATAGTTGACAATTTCTAATAATCTGTGGATAGTATTTGTATTCTAGACATTGTTTCCTTTGAGGTGTAGAGGCTGCTTAGTTTAATGTAGCCCCATTTCTCTTTCTTTTCTCCACTTGCTTGGCTAGTGGTTTTTCATCCTTATAGATGCCTTTAGCATCAATATCATGGAGAGTTCTGCTTCCATTTTCCTCTATGTGCTTTAGGGATTTAGGCCTTTTTTTTTTTTTTGGCCACACTCGATAGCTCTCAGGGGTTACTCCTGGCTATATGCTCAGAAATCGCTTCTGGCTTGGGGGACCATATGGGACGCCGGGGATCGAACTGTGGTCCATCCTAGGCTAGTGCAGGCAAGGCAAATGCTTTACCTATTGCTTGTGCCACTGCTCTGGCCCCCGGATTCAGGTCTTATATCAAGGTCTTTTATACATTTTGACTTCACTTTTGTGCATGGTGTGAGAAAGATATGAGTTCATTTTATTTGTATGTAGACAAGTTTTTTAAACACTCCTTGTTGAAGAGGCTTTTCTTGCTTCAGTTCATAATTTTGCTCCTTATTACTAAAGATTAACTGGTCATACCTGAGGCTCTGTCTAAGGATATTACATTATTTACCATTGTTCTCAGGGTCTGTTGCTGTAATATCACTTTGTAGTAGAGTTTGAAGTTGGGGAAAATGATGCCTCTTATTGTCTTTGCCAAAAGATTACTTTAGCTATTTGGGGTGTGGTGGTGTTTATAATTTCATATGAGTTTCATTAGTGCTTGCTTTATTTATTTGAAAACTATCATGGGTATTCTTTTTTTTGGGGGGGTCACACCCAGCAGCACACAGGGGTTCCTCCTGGCTCTATGCTCAGAAATTGCTCTAGGCAGACTCAGGGGACCATATGGGATGTTGGGATTCGAACATGCCTTACCTCCATGCTATTTCTCCAGCCCCTATCTTATAGGAACTGAACTGAATCTGTACAATGCCTTATGTAGTATTGCCATCTTAACAATGTTAATTTTACCAGCTAATACATCTTAAAATTTACATGTAATAGATAAATCCTACAAATATATACACTAGTAGAAGTGAGGAAAGAATTAAAAAAAATATTTTGGGCTGGAGTGATAGTACAGCAAGTAGGGCATTTGCCTTGTTTAAGGCTGACCTGGATTTAAACTTTGCATCCCATATGGTCCTCTGAGCACTGCCAGGACTAATTCCTGAATGCAGTGCTAAGTGTAACTCCTGGGCACCACTGGATGTGACCCTACCCCCCAAAATACAATTTTTTCTTATATTGGGTTCACACCTGCTAATGATTTTTTGGGGGGCCACATATGATGGTGCTCAGCGGTTTACTCCTGGCTCTGCACTCATAAATCACTCCTGGCAGGCTTGGGAGGACCATATGGGATGTTGGGGATGGAACCCAGGACTGTCCCAGGTTGGCCACATGCAAAGCAAACACCCTACCACTGTGCTATCTCTCTGACTCCTGAAGATGTCCTTTTCGAATAAAATTTTTTGACTGGGTAGATGTTAAGAAGTGGAATTTAGCTTCTGAAATTTTCTGACATTCTTTTCGGGAATTGTGGAAGGAATAGAAAAGATGGAAAAAAAAAAGTTTCTGATAAGCTAATAGCTGCAACTTGAGAGAAAACGAAGCTTCCAGATATGTCAAAAAACCTGATGAAGGGGCCAGGCGGTGGCGCTAGAGGTAAGGTGCCTGCCTTGCCTGCACTAGCGTCCCATATGGTCCCCCAAGCCAGGAGCAACTTCTGAGCGCATAGCCAGGAGTAACCCCTGAGCATTACCGGGTATGGCCCAAAAACAAAAACAAAACAAAACAAAACAAAAGCCTGACGAAGAAGCTGAAGAATTTCTAGAACTGACAGCTAAGTTCCAGAGAAAGAAGTTTGCCAAGAAGATGCTTCAAAAGAAAAGGAGAAAGCTGATCTATGAAAAAGCTAATTATCAATGCAAAGAATATAAATAGATACACAGAGATTTGTGTTTTTGGGATGATGAGAAAACATTGCAACTTTCGAGTTTCTACAGAACCCCTTTTTTTTTTTTTTGCTATCAGGTTCAGAAATACTAATGGTATGAGTTCCAAGGTTCAAAATGTGGTGCTGTCACTTCTTCATATTGCCAGATCTTCAATAAGCCCGTTACTAAACTCAATAAGGCTTCAATTAACCTGCTGAGGATTGTAGAACTCTCTATTGCATTGGGGCATCTAAATCTGAGGTCTGTAAATGTGGTTATGGCAAAGAAGCAAATTCTCTTAATAGATTATGCAGTGAATGCACAGAATCTTGGTAAATATGGCATTGCATGAAGGATCTGATTAATGAGTAATTTTGTTGGAAATCATTTCAAAGAATCAACAAATTGGGGCCGGGCGGTGGCGCTCGAGGTAAGGTGCCTGCCTTACCTGCGCTAGCCTAGGAGACGGACCGCGGTTCGATCCCCCGGCGTCCCATATGGTCCCCCAAGCCAGGAGCGACTTCTGAGCGCATAGCCAGGAGTAACCCCTGAGCGTCACCGGGTGTGGCCCAAAAAAAAAAAAAAAAAAAGAATCAACAAATTTCTCTTGTCCTTTAAATTATCTTTTCCCTGGGTGAGATAAAGAAAAAGAACCTATTTTGTGGAAAGTTGAGATGCTGGCAACTGGGAAGACTAGATTAGAAAGATGAACTAAGGTATCTATCATATTTTTGTAATGGTTAATGGTGGTATCTCATTGATATTTTGATTTGCATTCCCCTGATCATGGGTGATGCAGAATATTTTTCAAATACCTTCAGGCTATCTCTATGTCTTTGAGGAAATTTCTGTTTACTCCCTCCATTTTCTTTTGATGGGGCTAGTTGTTTTGTTTGTTTGGTTTTGGTTTTTGGGTCACACCTAGCTGTGTTCAGGGGTTACTCCTGGCTCTACGATCAGAAAAAAAAAATCTCCTGGCAGGCTTGGGGGACCATATGGGATGCCGGGATTCAAACCACAGTCCTTCTGCATGCAAGGAAAATGCCCTACCTCCAGGCTATCTCTTAGGCCCTGGGGCTAGTTGTTTTTTTTTCTTGTAAAATTATACCAGTGTTTTATATATTTTGGCTGTTATATATTTTTTTACTTTTCAGATGTGTGGTGGGTGAATATTTTATCCCAGTCTGTGGAGTGTCTTATTTTTTTCTTTTTGTTTGTTTTGAGGCCACACCAAGTAATGCTCAGAGGTTTCTCCTGGCTCTGCTCAGAAATCACTCCTGAGGATGGTCATGAAACCATATTGGATGCTGGGGACCCAGGACAGCTTTGTGCACGGCAAAGGTCCAATTTGTTTGTTTTGTTTTTGGGCCACACTCAGTGACACTCAGGGGGTACTACTGGCTCTGCGCTCAGAAATTGCTCCTGGCAGGCTCCAGGGACCAGGATGCTGAGAAACAAGTTTTTCTTTATAGGATAGATGCTGACTCCAAACCTGGGTCTGTCCTAGGTTGGCCACTTGCAAGGCAAACACCCTACTTCTGTGCTCAGGCCTCTCCTACCTACTTTTTGTTTTGTTTTGGGGCCACATCCGGTGGTGCTCAGAGGTCACTCCTGTCTCTGCTGTATCCGAAATTACTCCTAACAGGCTACGGAGACCATATGGCCCAATCTTACCTGATTTAATATTGCTATGACCTTTGTTTTCATTATGATCATTTCCTTTGCAGAGCAGAAGATTCTTAGTTTGATGTAGTTCCATTTACTTATCTCATTTCTCTTTGCTTGGGCATTAGCACTGAATGAGGCCTGTAGATTTAATGTCAAGAAAGTCTATGTCCAGGCCAGAGCCATAGCACTCATATGGCATCCCATATGCTACCCTGAGTCTGCTAGGAGTGATTTCTGAGTACAGAGCCAGGAGAAACCTCGAAACATTACCTGGTGTGGCCTAAAAACAAACAAACAAACAAAAAGATACAGACTAAAATAAAATATCACTCACCGCTCATCTCAAAATTAAAAATATATAACAGCCAAAATATATAAAACATTGGTATAGTTTTACAAGAAAAAAAGCTAGCTCCCTCAAAAAAAAAAATGGGGGGAAGAGGTAAATTTTGAGTGCAGCCAGATGTGGTCCCAAAACAAAACAAAACAAGACAAAACAAAATGTCTATGTGTTCCACAATATAATTTATGGGTTTTGATCTGATATCAAGATCTTTTTTTTTTGTGTGTGTGTGGTTTTTGGGTCACACCCGGCAGTGTTCAGGGGTAATTTCTGGCTCCAGGCTCAGAAATTGCTCCTGGCAGGCACGGGGGACCATATGGGACACCGGGATTCAAACCGATGACCTCCTGCATGAAAGGCAAACACCTTACCTCCATGCTATCTCTCTGGCCCCAAGATTTTTTTATCCACTTTGACTTGACTTTTTTTTTTGTTTGTTTGTTTTGGGCCACACCTGGTCACACTCAGGGGTTACTCCTGGCTATGTGCTCAGAAATTACTCCAGGCTCGGGGGGACCATATGGGGCACCTGGGATCAAACCCAGCTTCGTCCTGGGTGAGCTGCGTGCAAGACAAATGCCCTACCACTGTGCTATTACTCTGGACCCAACTTTGACTTGACTTTTATGCATTGTATTAGAAAGGGGTTCATTTTTTTCCTTTTCTTTGGGGTGGGTGTTTGGATCACACCTGATGGTGCTAAGGGATTACTCCTGACTCTGTGCTCAGAAATTGCTTCTGGCAGGCTCAGGGGACCATATGGGATGCCAGGGACCAAACCCAGGTTGGCCATGTCAAAGGCAGGCACATCAAAGGCAAACACCTTACCACTGTGCTATCACTGGGCCCCCTCCTGGTAGGCTTGGAATCTATATAAGATGCTGTGGATCTAACTCAGGTTGGCAGCATGCAAAACAAAATGCCCTACACAAATGATTCCAGTCTGGGACTTGATTTTCTGAGGCACAATTTTGGATGGTGTTGTTTTTGACATTTCTCTCTTTCCTATTTTCATTATTTGTATATAGAAAAGCAATGGCTTTCTTTGCATCATTTTATAGTCTGTAACTTTGCTGTGCATGCTTATTTCTGTTTTTGTTTGTTTGTTTGTTTTTGGTTTTTGGGTCACATCCGGCAGCACTCAGGGGATACTCCTGGCTCCACGCTCAGAAATCGCTCCTGGCAGGCTCAGGGGACAATATGGATGCTAGGATTTGAACCACAGACCTTCTGCATGCAAGACAAATGACTTACCTCCATACTATATCTCCAGCCCCCACATGCTTATTTTTTTTTAATTTTTTTTTTTGTGGTTTTTGGGCCACACCTGGCAGTGCTCAGGGGTTACTCCTGGCTGTCTGCTCAGAAATAGCTCCTGGCAGGCATGGGGGACCATATGGGACACCAGGATTCGAACCAACCACCTTTGGTCCTGGATCGGCTGCTTGCAAGGCAAACGCCGCTGTGCTATCTCTCCGGGTCCTTATTTTTCTTTTTGTTTGTTTTGGGTCACACCTGGTAGTGCTCAGGGGTTACTCCTGGCTCTAAGCAGAAATTGCCCCTGGCAGGCTCGAGGGACCATATGGGATGTCAGGATTCAAATCACCATCCTTGTGCATGCAAGGCAAATGCGCTATCTCCATGCTATCTCTCCGGCCCCAGTGCATGCTTATTTCTTTCAGGACCTTTTTTCATAGTCTAGGATTTCCTAGCTATAATATCAGACCATCTGCAAAAATTAAGAGTTTGGGGCCCGGAGAGATAGCACAGCGGCATTTGCCTTGCAAGCAGCCGATCCAGGACCAAAGGTGGTTGGTTCGAATCCGGGTGTCCCATATGGTCCCCCGTGCCTGCCAGGAGCTATTTCTGAGCAGACAGCCAGGAGTAACCCCTGAGCACCGCCGGGTGTGGCCCAAAAACCAAAAAAAAAAAAAAAAAAAAAAGAAAAAATTAAGAGTTTGATAGGGGGCTGGAGCCAAGCAAGTAGGGCTTTTACCTTGTAGGTGGCTAATCTAGCTTCATTGCTGATCCCTCCTGTAGCTTCAAACATGTTGGATAGTATGACCCAAGATAGCTATTTTGCTGCAGAGCTTTCTTTCACTAGGCTCCATTCAAAGAGAATGCATTTTGTGATACTTGGCCATAGACTAGAAGATAGTCTATGTCTGAGTGGTCACCTACAGAATCCGAAAGGGCTCTAAAGAGAAAGATAACAGATGTAAATTTTTGTTTTGTTTTGTTTTTGGGTCACACCCCGCGGTGCTCAGGGGTTACTCCTGGCTGTCTGCTCAGAAATAGCTCCTGGCAGGCACGGGGGACCATATGGGACACCGGGATTCGAACCAACCACCTTTGGTCCTGGATCGGCTGCTTGCAAGGCAAACGCCGCTGTGCTTTCTCTCCGGACCCGTAAATTTTTTTTTTTTTTACTTTACATAGTAGTCCAGCATGTCCTTAATCATTTATATTTTTAAACATTAGGTTGTTAGATTGATGGGGGTAATGCTTTTGGACATAATTTTATTTTTGGGTAAGCTTCTGAATCTTGTGTCTCTGAGGCACTTTGTCTCACATCATCTTCAGCTTGCCATTTGTAGATTAACATGATTTTCATACCACTGAATTATATAAATCTGGAAAGGTTTACTTCCTACCCATTAGGTGGTTAAGTGTGATAAAGTGGCAGAAAAACATGACAAATATATCCAAAATAAGGATGTGGCTATAAAAGTTGGGACCACCTTTTTGGCTTAGTTTGGAATCAAATATGAGATCATATGTGGGGTTACAAAAATTGGCTCAAGCTATAGAAAAAGTGTTGAAATTTGCTATAAAATTTCATGTGGATGTTAAAATGGTGTTTAAAAGAAGAAATCAGTTTTCCATTATAGGATAGATGCTAGACATTAATGTTTATAAACATTCATGAACTGTTTGGGATATTTAATAAGTACAAAACAATTTATTAAAGCAGGCATAGTGAATTTGTTTTTGGAGTGGTAGTGGTATCAGAATTTGCACACAAAAAAATATCCCTTGAAAGGGTGAGCTCTTTGGGATGATGGATACTCAATAGTACTGAAATTTAGAGATTTTATTCCTTCTTAAAGATTAAAAACATATAAATAAGGTTGGACAGATAATACAGGTGTTAATATGTATACACTGCATGTGACCCATTCTGGTTTGATCCCTGGCACTACATGGTTACCAAATGTTGCTGGGCACAACACTGGAGGCCCCCAAGCACCATGGGACCTATGCAACATTCCATCCTCCAATCCTCACATTGAACTGCTGTACAGGTTGTTTGAGAATCACAGGATGGGAATTCAGGTCTCTATAACATGTTTGGAAGATGCCTCTCTCCCTTCTGCAGAAGTTTACAATGGAAGAGTAATTTTTCAAATAAGGGAGACTGGTTTTTGTTCTTTGTAGAGTATTAATTTATTCTGGGGCAAGACATAGCAATGCTCAGGGCTTACTCCTGGCTTTGTGCTCAGGGATCACTCCTGGAAGGGTTCAGGAGATCATATGTGGTGCTGAATGGGATAAAACCTTACTAGCTGAACTGTCTCCAGCACTTAGAGATGGTTTTTATGTTTGAATTTTTGGGTCACAGAAGTGAGTGAATCTGTGGAAATGACCTGGTTGTGAACATGATGACCAAGTTGGTGGGCATCCTAAAAGTTTATTTTTAAAATCTTTTAATTTGCAGGGGTGGGAGGATGTTTGGGTCACACCTGGAAATGCCAAGGATTTCTTCTTGCTCTGTGCTCAGGAAACACCCCTGGCCGGCTAATGGGAATACCTGGATACCAGGATCAAACCTGGGTTGGCAGCATGTAAGCAAATGCCCTACCTGCTGCACTCTTACACCAGTCAGGTCCTTCTAAAGTTCTGAGAGACTAAAGTATTTTACCAACAAGCTCAAGTTTGGGTAAATTTATATTTAAGCTTTGATAGAGATGCTGACTAGAAACACATTTCAGGGCCCAGAGAGAGAGCACAGCGGCGTTTGCCTTGCAAGCAGCCGATCCAGGACCAAAGGTGGCTGGTTCGAATCCCGGTGTCCCATATGGTCCCCCGTGCCTGCCAGGAGCTATTTCTGAGCAGACAGCCACGAGTAACCCCTGAGCATCGCTGGGTGTGGCCCAAAAAACAAAACAAACAAACAAACAAAACACATTTCAAAAAAAATCTAAGATACCTTCAGGAAAGAAAAAAATTCTTGTGGTTCTGGGGTTCAAACCCAGGGCCTCACACATGCAAGGCAAGTGCTCTACATAAGAGCTACATCTTTTCCTAAAAATAGCAAAAGAGATCCTCGGCAAGTTCAAGGTCCTGATTTGATTCTTGACAGTATATGACTTCTTCAAGCACTGCTAGGTATTGCTCCAGTGGCACCCAAGATCCTCTAGACGTCGCTCTGGTGACTCCCAACACCGTTATGAGTGGATAAGAGTCACCTGAAACTCTGCTGGGTTATAATTAAAAATAACAATGGAGATTCTGTTTACAATGCTATTATTAATGGTTTCTCATGCACATTATTCCAACACTACACCCATCATCAGGAGGGTGTGACACCCTAAAAAAAAAAAAAAAAAAAAAAGGCAGGGCCCTGAAAGATAGCTCAGAGGCTTAGAAAGCCTTCTTTAACTATGTAAATTTGTGAATTTGATCCCCGGTGTGACTGTGTTGAACTTGATTCTGGGAGCTGTTTGTGATACTTCAGGTAGCTGTGAACAAAAATGAAGGGGAGATGAAACCTGATGTGTACCACTAAAAGACGTGTGACCACCACGTGATGCCTGAACAGTAGAAACTGAATGGGATTGAGCACAACTCAAGAGTGTGACTCTGATAAGCACTTGTGCAAATGCAACTGAAGGAGCATAACTGGGTGAGCACTGCAGCAGTGTTTGCAAGCATTACAACCTGATGTGAAAGTTTGTGACCACTACTAAAATTTCTGAGCATCATAGCCAGGTAAGTGTGACCCCTCATCACAACAAAGGGAATGGGGGAAGACAACAATTTTAAATAAAAATATTAAAAATGTTCAGCTACTCATTTAATAAGCACTAAAATGCCATTATAAACTCAGTTATATTCTTTGAAGGCAGAATCTTAATTTATAAATTTTTGTTAACAAAATTGTGCTATGAACATTCTGACTGTCCTGCTTGTCAAGGGGGTTACACCCCTGGTCAGAACTAGCATATCCCTAACTGTGACATTCAATGGAAGCTGCTTTTTACTTTCCAATCACAGTGCTGCCATGCAATTGGCTATGCTGGTGAAGACATTCTGTTGTGGCACTGGGACTAGAACTGGCACAAATGGTGGCATCAGAAATTGAATCTGTGGTTCCAAATTTGCAAGGCAGATTGCCTTTAGAAGTGAGCCATTCCCCAGACCTGCATGCAGTAGTCTTATTTGGCTTCTTACACTCATATTCCCAATCCATATTCTTTACAGGTGCCAGTAATTAAAATAATTTAATAGCTCAAAGTTTATGTGAATTGGGAGTTGAGGAATCTGTTTTGTTTGCTAGAAGGTCTATAAAGAGTCTGCAACAAAGGTGTCATACAGGTGTACACAATTATCTAAAGCCTGACGGGAAACATCTCCACCTCAGCATACTCATATGGTTGGTAGGACTTACACCTGTAGAGAATTGAGTCAGACTTTTAATCCACTGTCCTTGGAGTCACTCCACTGGGCACCTACCACATGGTAGCTGTTGTCATTATTCAGCAGTGCCCTTGACTCAGTAAATGTTGTTCATGTCCATCTGTTGCCAGTGACAAGGTGAAAAAGACTAGTACTTCCTAATTCTACACCTTTCAATGGAAAGGAGTCAAACTGCTTGTCAATGCCCAAGTCAACTACTCAAACTCATGGCATGCTTTATCTGTTCCTTACATTGCCTCCAAAGCTTCAAGCATTCCAGATTCTTTCAAGTTTGATGATTTGGACCTTTCTTTTTTTTTTTTTTAACTATGCTGGTTTCATATGCTTTCCTCTCTAGGAAGCATTCCTTGGATACTTAATGCAACTCCCTACAATGGCATGAATTGTATCCTTACCTTTCCATATCTGGTCATATTCTTCTACATGTTTTCAATGACACATTGGAAGTATTTAAATTTTTTATTTGCGGGGGGGGGGGGGGGAACGACACCACAACTGGCAGTACTCAGGGCTTATTCCTGATTCTGTACTCAAGAATCAAATGTGACAGGTTTCTGTGGACCATATGTAGGACTGGGGATCAAACTTGGGTCAGGCACATGCAAGCCTTATCTCTTTCTGGTCCAAATTTAAGCTGTTTGCAATGGGCCAAATTGATGAGAACATCTGCATCCCTTACAGTTGAGAATACTGATAATTTTCTGTTTACACGAAGCTGTTTCATAGTCACTTGGCAGTCACATTATGTGTCAAAAACAGGAATTTTTTTTTTTTGGTTTTGGGCCACACCCGTTTGATGCTCAGGGGTTACTCCTGGCTAAGGGCTCAGAAATTGTCCCTGGCTTGGGCGGACCATATGGGACGCTGGGGATAGAACCGCGGTCCTTCCTTGGCTATTGCTTGCAAGGCAGACACCTTACCTCTAGCGCCACCTCTCCGGCCCCCGGCAGACACTTTTTTTGTGTGTGTGTGGTTTTTGGGTCACACGCAGCAGTGCTCAGGGGATACTCCTGGCTCTATGCTCAGAAATTGCTCCTGGCAATCATGGGGGACCATATGGGACACCGGGATTCGAACTGATGACCTTCTGAATGAAAGGCAATCGCCTTACCTCCATGCTATCTCTCCGGCCCCAGACACTTTTTTAACACATGTAACACAAGTTGAAGTACAGACTAATCTTTTAATCCATATACTTAAATACCAATCTAAACAATAGAAAAATTAGGACCCTACATATTCAATAATTTTTTATTCAACCAAGACATTTTAAATATATGAACAAAATGAAAGGCAAGTAATCATCTTTAGAAGCTGAATCTTGAATATAAAAATTATAAAAGTTTTCTTGCTGCATTTTATTATTTTTTAATCCTAGTATTTATTTTGGTCAGTCTACTGCTAAAGTAAAAGTACATTCAGATCTTCTGAGTCTTTCTAGTCTGAAAAGTTTGAACTGCTCTCCCATCTATGTACATTTGGAAATTTATTATGGCTGAAATAATAAAATATTTTTGTTTGTTTTTTTAGCACTATATTAAGTTCCTTCTTACTGTCTGCACTTGATCCCATGTTTTGCTGACTTATTTGGCAAAAGAAAGCATGAATTTTGTAACTATTGCCAAGACCATATAGTTGTTTTTTTTTTTTTTTGGTTTTTGGGCCACACCCGTTTGACGCTCAGGGGTTACTCCTGGCTATGTGCTCAGAAATCGCCCCTGGCTTGGGGGGACCATATGGGACGCCGGGGGATCGAACCGCGGTCCTTCCTTGGCTAGCGCTTGCAAGGCAGACACCTTACCTCCAGCGCCACCTACCCGGCCCCGACCATATAGTTTTTACCAACTTCTGTTCATTCTTTCCCTGGGACTACATGAATGAAGAGACAACATAGATAGAAATAAGAATGGAACCAGACAGTCCAGGTTCAAATTCTAATGACTAGTGCATGACCTTTGGCAAGATCATTAGTGCCTTGGATTCCTCATGTATAAAAATGAGGATAAAAAAATGAAACTCACCCTCATAGGGTTGTTATGGATATATAGATATATCGGTATATGTCTATATCTATATACAGATATTTATAGTTATATAGGTATATATCTACATATAGGTATATATAGATATATATCATATAGCTTTTTGAGTGGCTTCTGGCAGATAGTAAGCACTATATATACATATACATCATATATATGTATATACATGTTAAATAATTTACATTTATATTTCCTTTGGGAGAGCTATAAATTTTTACTACCTTCAGATTACATCTTGCAGCTGGAAGGATATTGACTACAGATTTTCTCTATACCATTTTTAAGACTTGTGATTATTTCATTTTGGCTGTGGATAATGTAGCTTTTCTGAGCTACATATTTTATCTACAAAACTGTAGCATCACTAGTCCTGTCCACCTGACAGGATTACTCTGAAGATAAAACAGTGCAAGAGTGTAACTATATTTTTATATATCCCTGTGGATATAAACATACATACATATATCTTACAATAGTTTTGAGATTTGGGGGAAGTTGCAAGGGACAATCTATAAAGTTAAGTTACCCCACATTAAAATTAGTTCACAAAAATAAAAAATGTCAAATATACAAATAATTAATAATATGAAATGAAATCATAAAGTATCTACATAACTGGTAAAAAAACCAACCCAATACATTTTTGTATTTAGTCAAAGAAATTCATTAGTAAACAAAGCTTTTTAGATCATCTTAAATCTATATTATTTTCACATGTGAAATCAATTCAGTCTAATATAGGTTTTCACATATATTTTTTTTAGCAGAGGTATCTTATATTTAAGTAGCAATATATGACACAATCTAACTTAAGAATTCATTTATTACAGTTAAGAATCCATTTGAATTTTAGGATTCATTAAAGAACAAGTGGAAGGTAATATTGTATGGTCAGTTGGATTCTTTCTACATTGTTTCAAATATATAAATTTTTATTAATAAAAACCATTTCATAAGCATCTTAGTATAAGTTTGGGCATCATTTAATCTTTGAATGAATCCTCCATCTCAAATTGTTCAAGAAATACTTTGAATTAACTGAATAACACAGTTTATATGACCTACATTATTTCAAAGAAAACAAGCAGCATAATTTTACCAAATAATTCCAGATTGTAAAATATATGGTGCATTGGGCCTGCAGTGGGCAATCTTGGATGTATAAATAGTATTAAATGCTATCAATAATCCAGGAGAACTGAAAGCAATAACGACTCAAAGCATGCTGAACAGAGTGTAAGAACAGATAAAAAAAGTATTTTTGCTGGGGCCTGTCTGGCCTACATAATTGGCAGACTGAACTCAAGTGAGCTGCTTGTCATCCAGAACAATACCTTCCTTCACAAGTTTAAATGAGATGCCAACACTTTTGAAACTAAATGCATTTTAATAGAAAACAAAATATAAAATAAGAAACAGAAATATTTCATTCTTCCCCACAAATCAGATCTTGCTTTATCCTCACAACATAACTTGATATGTGTGTTCTAACTTATGACTTGTTTCACAAAGTGTTCATTAAACTTCTATAGTAATGCAGGAAGTGGGAAACTGATGACATGAGAAAAACAACATTGAAAAAGCCATAATTTTGACTAAATTATCATTTGAAAATGAAAGTTTCCTTCTTTCTTTTTTGGTGGTTTTCTTGGGTCACACCCGGCAGTGCTCAGGGGTTACTCCTGGCTCCATGCTCAGAAATTGCTCCTGGCAGGCACAGGGAACCATATGGGACGCCGGGATTCGAACCAACGACTTTCTGCATGAAAGGCAAATGCCTTACCTCCATGCTATCTCTCCAGCCCCACATTTTCTAATTCTATCTGGTGATCTACCTATCCTTGCAAGTATTTTTATTTCTTTCCACAATCGGTCCTTTTATGGAGAGAATTTTTAACGGAAGTGTAGTCATAAAAATAATTTTTCTTTCCATCATCACTGCAAGAGCCCATGAATTTCTTACTCAATTCCATTTACCCACTTCTAGAAACATATCAGCCAGAGTGCTTAATCTGTCATCCAGAAGTTTCCCCTTTTTTCCAAGCACCAGAACACTGTGCTACTGAATTCCCTGAACCTCAAAATTCCAAGTGTCAGAGCCAGTGCCAAGAGTCAAACCTGAAAGATGAGAGCAGAGAAGGCACCCTTTGCCAGTGCTAGCTTTCCTTTTCTAAATAATGATAATTATTATAACAATTATTAAAAATCCTGGTTTTCTTTAATTACAATTATTTTTCTTTTGGCCAGGATTGTCCCCAGCCCCTTTCCTAGTTTCGACCCCACATTTCTACACTAGTTGAAGTGACGGATGCTGAATGACCCTGTTGCACAGCTTCTTCTGATAATGCTCTGACACCATCCTCAGACTAAATGTAGTACCCGACAAGGTAAACAGCAGTTGGTTTTATAAATGAGAAATGAAGACAGAGACAGTGGGATCTTCCTAAAAACTTGCCATATGACTTCCAGAGCATCTAATTCTTCATATCATGTCCACTTGAAATTGCCTTTCCCACACACTCTAGTCCATCAACATTTGGGGGAGAGGGCAGGGTGAAGGGGTGGTGTGCTCAGGATGTCTGCACAGAAGTGGGGAATCTTTAATAGTCAGTGATTCAATCTCAGTATATCCTAAGACTTGAAATCTGGAGGCTTGCCACCAACCCCCCCCCCAGTTTATTAAAATGAAGATAAAAAAATTTAATGTTCCTGATTTTCTTGTGTGATTCCTGTCACTAGAAGGAGATTACAGGCCATGAACTGGACACTCAGTACATTGCTCATCTGCCCAGTATACACACCCACAAGTTCACTGGAGGAGCCATCAGCAGGTGCACTGCAGTAAGTGTTTCTAATGTCCCAGACACGCACAGAGTTGTCCATGGATGCAGAGGCGATCAGGCTACTGTCTGGACTGAAGGTGAGGCTGGTAATATTGTCTGTATGGCCTCGCAGTTCTTTATAAAGGATCCCAGAGGCCAAGTCCCATAGCTTCAAACGCTGATCCTCACCAGCTGATGCCAAGTACTTACCATTGGGAGAGAAGGCAAGAGAAAGCACAGGGCCACGGTGACCTGTGAAGAGCCTCACCGAGTTTCCCTGCTGAGCACTCCATAGTCGAACAGTTTTGTCAGTAGAGCCTGTAGCTAAATAGTTTGAATTAGGGTGGAATTTAACACAGTCCACATCTGCCAGGTGTCCTGCATATATTCTCAGAGGGTACGTCCGATCAAATGACCACAGCCTTGCAGTGCGATCATGAGACCCACTGGCGAAGTACAAGCTGTAAGGGCTAATGTCCAGGTCCCATACAGGGTAGGCATGTCCTTGGTATAACACAGTGTTGGTGAAACTCCCAAGGTCCCAGTACCTAATGGACATGTCTTCTGAACAAGAGAGCAACCCTGTGCTGTTTGTGAGAAACCTCGTACTGTACACTGGTCCACAGTGTCCCCGCAGTATCTTCATTTCTGTGCCTGTATTGTCATCCTCATCATCCTGGGAATGTTGGAGTCAAGGTGACAAGAGAGACACATACAAAGATAACATTTAGTGTTCTGCTATGGAAAACAGAAAGTCCAGAAAAAAAAAACCCCACAAGGTTAGAGAAATAGCATTCACCCAGCAAATGACAGTGGTTCTGTCCTCAATGTCAACCTCAGGGAAATTTATAATAAATAATTGCATTCTTGAATAACATTTTTCAAAACTTATAACTTGCTTTCCTATATTCATCTTGAAACTAAGACTTTACCAAATAAAAGGTAGAAGAATGCATTGCTAATATTAAAGAACAATAATTGTGGATCTTAATTTTTTTTTTTTTGGCTTTTGGGCCACACCTGGCGGTGCTCAGGGGTTACTCCTGGCTGTCTGCTCAGATATAGCTCCTGGCAGGCACGGGGGACCCTATGGGACACCGGGATTCGAACCAACCACCTTTGGTCCTGGATTGGCTGCTTACAAGGCAAATGCTGCTGTGCTATCTCTCCGGGCCCGTGGATCTTAATTTTAGGTTACACATTTTATTTTATTTTATTTTATTTTATTTTATTTTATTTTTTCTTTTCTTTTTTTGGTTTTTGGGCCACACCCAGCGTTGCTCAGGGGTTACTCCTGGCTGTCTGCTCAGAAATAGCTCCTGGCAGGCACAGGGGACCATATGGGACACCAGGATTCGAACCAACCACCTTTGGTTCTGGTTCCACTGCATGCAAGGCAAACCCCGCTGTGCTATCTCTCCAGGCCCAGGTTACACATTTTAAAAGTGATTAATTGTAATTCAAAATGATTTACTTGTTTTGTTTTGTTTTGGGTCACACCTGGTGTGCTCAGGGCTTCCTGGATCTGTACTCAGGAATCACTACTGGTGGTGCCTGGCAGACCATAAGGGATCTGGAGATCAAACCTGGATTAGGGGCTGGAAAGATAGCACAGTGATAGGGCATTTGCCTTGCATGTGGCTGACCCAGGATGGACCTGGGTTCGATTACCGGCATTCCATATGGTCCCCTGAGTTTGCCAGGAGTAATACCTGAGCCCTGTCAGGTGTGGGTCCAAAACAAAAACAATAACAAAATACCTGGGTTAGCTGTGTACAAGGCAAGCACCCTACCAAAAAAACAAATCTTTTCTGGGCCAGAGAGATAGCACAATAGGTAGAGTGTTGCCTTGCACATGGACAAGCAAGTTTGATCTCCAGCATCCCTTATAGTCTTTCCAGTCTGCCAGGAGTGATTCCTGAGTATAGAGCTAGGAGTAAACCCCTGAGCACTGCTTGGTATGTCTCAACACCCCTCCCCAAAGGAAATAAAGATTTAACTTTAGAAAATTCATAAATTCTTTTATTCTATGAGTATGTGTGATTTTCTGTTGCTTTATAGCCACACTATTTAGTTTCTAGTCCATTAAGAAAAATCCAGAGACACTTATTATTTATTACTGTTGTGGTGCTGAGGATTGAACTCAGGGCCTCATATATGCAAGGCAATGAATTATATCTCAGGCCCACTGACTCCTTCCTCAACCCCACCCCTTTTTCATGCTTAGGGTTTACTTCTGGCTCTAAAATCAGGTACCATTCTTGTAGGGCTGGACATTGAACCTGGGGTAGCCAATTGCAAGGCAAGTGCCTTACCTACTGTACTGTCTTGCCAGCCCCTCTCCAACAAGAAAAATAAGAAATGTCATCTAAGATGTCAGATAAACCGGAGTAACTTCATTTTGTATTGCTTACATAATTTTTTTTTTTTTTTTGGTTTGGTTTTTTTTTTGATGGGGTCACACCCGGCAGCACTCAGGGGTTTCTCCTGGCTCTGTGGTCAGAAATCGATCCTGGCAGGCTCAGAGGACCATATGGGATGCCGGGATTCGAACCACCATAGGTCCTGGGTCGGGTGCTTGCAAGGCAAATACCCTACTGCTGTGCTATCTCTCCGGCCCCCTGCTTACATAATTTAAATTTCATTTTATTTTATTTTATTTTTATTTTATTGATTTTTTGGGCCAACTCTGGCAGCGCACAGGGGTTACTCCTGGCTCAGGACCATATGGGATGCCATATGGGGATCAAACCCACATCTGTCCTGGGTCAGCAAGTGCAAGACAAATGCTCTACCATTATGCTACCACTCCGGCTCTAAATTTCATTTTTTTTTTTTTTTTTGGTGGTTTTTGGGTCACACCTGGCAATGCTCAGGGGTTATTCCTGGCTCCAGGCTCAGAAATTGCTCCTGGGAGGCATGGGGGACCATATGGAACGCCGGGATTCGAATCGATGACCTCCTGCATGAAAGGCAAACGCCTTACCTCCATGATATCTCTCCGGCCCCTCTAAATTTCATTTTATACTTATTTACATGACAATATTTTGGCCTCATAAACACTGAATTGAACAAAAACATGTCACTAAAATTAATTCTGGTCTTAAATCTGTATGCTTCTTTACATTTCAAACTTAAAGATGACAAAATGAGATGAGAAAATTCCTGTCTAAACTTTATTTTCTAAGAAAATTATATCCCCTGAGCGTCACCAAGTGTGGCCTCCAAAAACAAAAAAAAATCATTATTATTATTATTATTTTTGCCACACATGATGGTTCTCAGGGGTTACTAACTTGGCTCTGCGATCAGAAATCACTCCTGGCAGGTGTGGGGGACCATATGGGAGGCAGGTATCGAATCCGGGTCTGTCCTGGGTCAGTTGCATGCAAAGCAAACACCCTACTACTGGGTTATTGCTCCAGCCCTATTTTCTAAAAAAATTCTTTTTTTTTTCTTTCTTTCTTTCTTTTTTTTTTTTTTTTTGGTTTTTGGGCCACACCCGTTTGACGCTCAGGGGTTACTCCTGGCTATGCGCTCAGAAATCACCCCTGGCTTGGGGGGACCATATGGGACGCTGGGGGATCGGACCGCGGTCCGTCCTACGCTAGGAGGTAGACACCTTACCTCTAGCGCCACCTTCCCGGCCCCCTAAAAAATTCTTTTTTTTTTTTTTTTTTTTTTTTTTTTTTTTTGGGCCACACCCGGTAACGCTCAGGGGTTACTCCTGGCTATGTGCTCAGAAGTTGCTCCTGGCTTGGGGGACCATATGGGACACCGGGGGATCGAACCGTGGTCCGTCCAAGGCTAGCGCAGGCAAGGCAGGCACCTTACCTTTAGCGCCACCGCCCGGGCCCTCCTAAAAAATTCTTAAGCAAATATAGAAATTGTATTGTTGGACTAAAACTCATGAGGGCACTGTGTATGCATAGCTCTGAAGAGCAAATTCCTATGCAGAATCTGTACTTTCCCCACAATGTTCAGATATGAATAATACAGTTAGGGGACTGAAGAAATAGTACAGTGGGTAGGGCACTTGCCTTGCATGCAGCCTACCCAGCTTTGATCCTTGGCAAGCAAATGGTTCCCCAGGCACTGTTGAGAGCCACCCCTAACAACACACACACACACACACACACAACACAACAGTTAACTAATTAGCATTGTAAATATTGGACTTCAGCTCTTTCTCCATATTGTTTGAAAAGGAAGGATGGAAAGTGCTGGTCTCGTTTCTCACTCTCCACTAAGTCAGAAATAAAAAGGTTTAGAGGAGACTCCTTTACAATTGTCAGCTTTTAAAAGGTTGGTTAATCCAGATTATTTTCAATTTGAAGAAAGCAAAAAGATACAGGGAAGTACTGTAAATTCAGTTTTATTTTACACACAGAAAATATTTTATAATTACTTAGGAACATTTGATTACTGTTCTAATTAGTTTTTGGAGTGTGTGTGTGTGTGTGTGTATGTGTACTGTTCTAATTAGTTTTTGGAGTGTGTGTGTGTGTGTCTAGTAAGACAGTTTAAAAAATTTTTTTAAATTTACTTTTGGTTTTGGGGCTACAACCGACAGCGCTCAGGGGTTGCTCCTGGCTCTGTGCTTAGAAATAGCTCCTCGCAGACCGTATAGAATACCGGAGATCAAACTCGGGTCCATCCCGGGTTGGCTGCTGTGCTATCACTCTAGCCCCAGTTTTTGTTTTCAGGTCACAAATACCCAGTGATGCTCAAGGGTTACTCCTGGTTCTGTGCTCAGAAACCATTCCTGGCAGTGGTGGTAGGGAGACTGTAATGATATCATTAGTCAACTTGAGTCTGCAGCAGCATGTAAGGCAAGTGAATTACCTGCTGTACTATCTCTCTTAAGCCCAAAAAAGATTTTTTTGTTTTGGTTTTTGGGCCACACCTGGCAGCACTCAAGGGTTACTCCTGTCTATGCACTCAGAAGTTATATTAGCAGGCTTGGGGGACCAGATGGGATGCCGGGGATTGAATCCACATAGACCACATGCAAGGTAAACACCCTTTCCCCTGTGCTATTGCTCTGGCTCCTACCAAATGAAACTTATTTAGAAAAATGTGAAGGGAGAGAAAGATATGAAGTACTTATTCAAGAGAGAATACAGCTTCTCCAGAGTGAAAAAGCAAAACATAGAGACAAGCAAGAAAATACCTATTATTCAAGGGAGAACATGGGCTTGAAGAGCAAGTTGACTGTTTTTGAGTTAAAAAGAACAGAACAGGAAAAAAAAGAACAACCAAATATAATTCACACAGTATAAGATTTATTCTTTAAAAGCATAATAAAATAATTTTAGTATATAAAGTTATGTAGTTAACCTTTCTAATATAGAACATTTTCATTTGGGGATTTTATGGGGTGCTGGGGGATCAAACCTGGGCACTTGCTTGCATGTGCCACTAGCCACTATCCTATTACTCTGGCCTCTAGTTTCTTTTTATTTTGGGGCCATACCTATTGGTGCTAAGGGGCTACTCCTAACAGTGCTCAGATGCTGGGGTGCTGGGTATAAGATCTGAGCCTCTTCTACACAAATCATGCACTCCAGCTGAGTTATCTCAAACCACTGACTAGTTTCTTTGACTCAACATAAAGTCCCCAAACTTTATCATGCGTCTTCATTCTTTTCTATCGTAATAGACTTTGGCATACTACCTTATTGGTAATATACTTTAATCAGTTGACGAACATTTTTTGACTGTTCTCACTTTTTGGCTATTATGAATAATGCTGTGATGTACAACCTCTGTGAGGACAGGTATTTTCACTTCTCTTGAATTGCTGATCATTGTTAAGATGACTATTACTAACTAAAATATTAATACTAACATTAGTAATGTTACTAATATATAGAAGATTTATTGCTTTGAGAAGATACTGCAACTGGTTTGACAATTTGATTATTTTGTATCTTAAATATTTATCATTAAATTATGCATACAGTCCTTGCAATGCTATTGCATACAGTGAAGTGTTTGATTTCCCTAGTTAGTACACGCAAATGACACTATATGTAATTAATTTTTTTTCTCTTTTTCTCCCCCCAGGACATTGATAAATTATCTTCTTATTTTTTATTGTTTTGCATTTTATATATAAAAAAAGACCCTTCACCAACGCAACATTCCCATCACCAATGTCCCAAGTGTCCCTCCTCCCCATCCCACACCGGCCTGTATTCTTGACAATTTGATTTACACAGTGCTTTCTTTCTACTATCTCTATGATCTAGGTGACATCACCATTTACTTTTCTGCTTGACTTCTATGAGTATGTGACTTTGTGATGTTTGTATTAAAAATCTTGATTTTAATTATAAATTATAAAGACAAAGAAAAAGAAAAGCCAGAATTCTCTCTCCTCTCTCTCTCTCTCTGGGTATGTGAGTTTGTGATGTTTGTATTAAAAATCTTGATTTTTGGGGCCGGAGAGATAGCATGGAGGTAAGGCGTATGCCTTTCATGCAGAAGGACAGTGGTTCGAATCTCGGCGTCCCATATGTCCACCAGGAGTGCCTGCCAGGAGCGATTTCTGAGTGGAGCCAGGAGTGACCCCTGAGCACTGCCAGGTGTGACCCCCCCCCAAAAAAAAACAAAAACAAAAACAAAATCTTGATTTTAATTATAAATTATAAAGACAAAGAAAAAGAAAAGCCAGAATTCTCTCTCCTCTCTTCCTCCCCCCCCCCTCTCTCGGTTTTTGAACCACACCCAGTGACACTCAGGGGTTACTCCTGGCTATGCACTCAGAAATTGCCCCTGGCTTGGGGGACCATATGGGACGCCGGGGGATTGAACCACGGTTTCTCCTAGGTCAGTTGCATACAAGGCAAATGCCCTATTGCTGTGCTGCTACTCCGGCCTCCAGAATTCTCTTTTAAGAAAATTGAGAGCCCGGAGAGATAGCACAGTGGTTTTTACCTTGCAAGCAGCTGATCCAGGACCAAAGGTGGTTGGTTCAAATCCCGGTGTCCCATATGGTCCCCCGTGCCTGCCAGGAGCAATTTCTGAGCAGACAGCCAGGAGTCACCCCTGAGCAATGCCGGGTGTGGCCCAAAAACCAAAAAAAAAAAAAAAAAAGAAAATTGAAACATCTACCAAAACTTTGCTATTACTTCCTCCTCAAAATTTTTTTTTGTTTGTTTTGGGGACACACTGGCAGTGCTCAGAAATTACTCCTGGTGGTGCTGGGGAACTGTATCAGGTGCTGGGCATCAAACCCAGGATGGCTGTGTGCAAGGCAAGACTATACCCACTGTATTATTTCAGGCCCAAACAAAATTCTTTTGGTTTCTGAGCCACACCTGGCATTGCTCAGAAGTTATTCCTGGAAGGCTCGGGGGACCATATGGTATGCTGGGGATCAAAGTGGGGTTAGCCACATGCAAGGCAAACTCCTACCCACTATGCAATCACTCTGTCCCTCAAAACACACTTTTTATTGTTTGATTTTTAGGCCACACCCAGTGTTGCTCAGGGGTTACTCCTGACTATGCAATCAGAAATCACTCCTGGTTTGGGAGACCACATGGGACGCAGGGGGATTGAACCTCGGCTAGCATGGGCAAGGCAGATGCCTTACTGTTTGTGCCACTGCTCCAGCTCCTCAAAATATACTTTTTTTCCTATTTTTTTTTTTTAGGCTAGTCAAGTAAAATACACTTTTTGAGAAACAAAGAGTAATAGTCTAAACTGCAATGACAAAATGGGCGGGGACAGAAGTTTTATGGGGTAGATGGATAATCCAAACAGGAAATTCCTCCATAATAGAGCAAGAGGAACTGAACTTTTGTTTTGTTTTGTTTTTGGACCACACCCGGTGACATTCAGGGGTTACTGCTGGCTATGCGCTCAAAAATGACTTCTGGCTTGGGGGACCACATGGGATGCTGCGGGGGATAGAACTGCAGTCCATCCTAGGCTAGCACTGGCAAGGCAGACACCTTATTACTCTGTGCCATTGTTCCGGCCTCTGAACTTGAGTTTTAAAGTAAAATAAAAAAGTTTGTTCTCAAGTAAAACAGAGGTTAAAATTTCCACCTACACAGTACCTTCAATATGGATAATTATTACTCTTGAGGGGACAGAAACTCCCATGATCTATCTAGTTGTTCAAGCCTAAGACACAGGAGTCACCTCTGACTTTCCCTCAGCAATTGTACTGATCTAATATCTAAACTGTTGTCTATTCTAGGACTTCTTATTATGTAGGTAATTTGAATTAATATTTATTTATTGCACATTCAGAAGCCCTGTACTATTGTCAAGTTTTTGACTGTTCTGGGGTCATAACTTGGCGGTTCTCAGGAATCACTCTTGGGAGCAACTAAGGGGACCATATCGGGTACCAGAGCAGGTATCTGAAGCATAAAGGATACAGGTCTACTGTGTACAAGGCAAATGTCATATATTTCTTGCAATCTTCCCATTGGTTACATGACCCCAAATGAACTAAGAACCAGTTATATTCTCTTTTTGACTGTCACATTTAAAATAAATGCACAGTGGTACCATTCTGTTTCTTGCCTTATCTCTCCCAACTCAGCTATATTTAATTTCTTTCACTTTCTGGAATTTATCATGTTATTCTTTACTTCTGGGTCTTTAACAAATACACACTTTGTGATGACTGGAAATCTTTCACAGATTAAGTCATAGAGCTAATTTCCAGTAACATTGAAGTCAGAATCTTTAATTTTACTTTTTTTGGGGGTTGGGAAGATCTACATCTAACAGTGCTCATAACTTCTCCTGGTGGGCTAGAGGAACTGTATGGGGTACCAGAGAACTTGGGTCAGCTGTTTGTAAGGCAAAAGCCCTACCCACCATACTTCAAAATCTATCTTAGATTTTAATTGTTTTTGTGCCAAACTTGGTGATGCTCATGGGTTACTCTTCTTTCTGCAATTAAGGGTCACTCCTGGAGGTACTTGGGGAACCATATGGAATGCTGGGGATTCAACCAGGGTAGGCTGCAACAAAGTACCTTATCCACTGTATTATCTCTCCCCTATTTAAAAAAAAATTTTTTTTTTTTTTTTGGTTTTTGGGCCACACCTGGTGACATTCAAGGATTACTCCTGGCTATGTGTTCAGAAATTGCTCCTGGCTTGGGGGACCATATGAGACGCTGGGGGTGGGAGGAAATCGGATGGTCCATCCTAGGTTAGTGTGTGCAAAGCAAACTCCCTATCACTTGCGACACCCACTCTGGCCCCTCCCCTATTTTAATTTTTAATGCTTAGAACAATCTCCTAATTCAGTATCTTCAAAGCAAATACAATTGGTGGAGATTTTATTTACAAACTGAAAATAAAAGAGGCTAGTATACCTCAACTATATGTGAGAAATCCCTAAGAAGCTAGAATTGCCTCCAAAGGAAAAAAAATCATAATTTATTATCTTATTTTTTAAATAAAAAAATTTTCTTTTTGTTTTTGGATTACGCCTAACAGCACTCAGGGGACATATGGAATGCTGGGAATCGAACTCAGGTCTGTCCTGGGTTGGCCACATGAAAGGCAAACACCCTACCGCTGTGCTATCTCTCCAGCCCAAATATCTATTTTTTAGACACTCAGTTGTACATCTGGTTTATTCCTGATTCTGTGCTCAGGGACTACTTCTGGTTATGCTTGAGGGACTGTAGGTGGTATCAGTGATTGAACCAAGTCAGTTATATACAAGGCAATAATCCTACTCAATATACTATCTCTCTCTCTCTCTTTTTCTTTTTTTTTTTTTTTTTTGGTTTTTGGGTCACACCACACCTGGCATTGCTCAGGGGTTACTCCTGACTGTCTGCTCAGAAATAGCTCCTGGCAGGCACGGGGGACCATATGGGACACTGGGATTCGAACCAACCACCTTTGGTCCTGAATCGGCTGCTTGCAAGGCAAACGCTGCTGTGCTATCTCTCCAGGCCCAATATACTATCTCTTTGGCTTGAAATTTCATAATTTAAACATATGTGCAATGTACCATAAAATTATAAAAATCCAAATTTATACATTGGGATTTAGCCTCTATTACTCAAACACCCTCAAATTACAAACTATCTCAATTGCAAGAAACAAAAATCAAAGGTGACTCAGAAAAATATGAACAAGGAGAAGGAAGTTTAATTTGAATATCCAAAGTTTAATGACTTAACCAGCAACTGTCAATCACTTCAATAAAAATTCCTTAAATTTTCAACCCCGTGCAAATAATTTCCCATTCAAATTGACTAAGGTAACTTCTTGAATTTTGTTAGTGATAAAAAGTTCATGGATTTTGTAGGGCTACTTTTCTGGAAAAATAACTGAATCAAGGTTCTTTTCTTTTCTTTTTTGGCCATACCCTGTGATGCTCAGGGGTTACTCCTGGCTATGAGCTCAGATATGGGACGCCGGTGGATCAAACCAAGGTCCATCCTACATCAGCAACATGTAAGGCAAACACCCTACTGCTGTGCTATCGCTCCGGCTCCAATCGATGTCATTTTCTAGCTAGCTTTGTCCACAAGTTTCTAAGGTAGAAATACTTGGTGACCTGAAACTTATTCCCTTTGACCCTTTTCCATGACTCCAAATCTAAATAAGAATGATGTACTAACCAATAGATAAAATGTTAGCTTTATTTGCTAACTTTATTTCAAAGTAGGATCCAGGGCACATGTGCATTGGCTCCAGAAAGGCTGACAATACCCAGCATATATAGGGATGGAGAAATCAGTGTTTTATTTGCTGTTTATGAAACTGGAAATTGGGCACAACTTTTTAGAGGAAAATGAAAATAATTTTGTAATTTAGAGTGAAGTTCTACTTACCCTATACTACTACTTCTGTTTCTATTTACATGAAACACACACAAAGACACACAGAGTAAATCTCATTATTAGTTAAAGGTCTTTACTTAGGATTAGCAATGTTACCTACATTTCATATACTGACCATTCATTAATAATGTTCAGCTAAGGGGCTAGAGCAGTGGCACAGAGCAGTAAGGCATCTGCCTTGACCGTGCTAGCCTAGGATGGATTGCGGTTCGATCCCCTGGTGTCCCATATGGTCTCCCAAGCCAGGAGCAATTTCTGAGCTCATAGCCAGGAGTAACTCCTGAGCATCACTGGGTGTGGCCCAAAAACCAAAACAAAAGAAAAAATTTTTTTCAGCTAGTACTGTTAAACGTAGCTTTTATCTCTTCCAAGGTTAGGCTTGAATAAGAATCTAAAAGCTACAGCTTACAAGATAGAAGTTTGGTTTTAGTTATACAGTTAAGGAAAATGATAAAGTCATTCTCTGAAAGAGTTGTCATGTTTGGTAAGACAAATTAGTAAGACAGGCATAGGAAAGAAAAAGTTATATTCTTACCTCCTCTTCCAAAATATCACAAGCCAAGTGAATGCGGGAAATATCAACTTGATGGGGTTTTGATTTTAACTTCTTGGATCGTAAACTCCATAATTTAATACAGGAGTTGTCAAACCCAGCAGCAAGCAACTTGCTATCTGGGGAGATTTCTGCAGTATTCAACAGATGTTCTGTATTATAGAAGGCATAGAAACAGATGGTGGTAAGAGAAGGAGGGCCATCCTTGACACGTTTAATGCTCTCCTGCAAGACTTCCAGAGCTGCCTCATTTTGAAGAATAGGGGCAGGTATGTCAGTTGGCTCTAAGCCATTGCCATCACTTCGTGAGGAACTGCCACTGGCATACAGCTGGTAGTCTGTTCTCTTGGCAGGCTGCACATCAAGATGGATATGCAAGGTGAGGACTTTGCACAGAGCAGTATTGTTGTCACTCTGGAGGTAGCGGATAAGGTAGTTGTAGCTATCTTCTTGGAGACGGACAACATATTTGTTATCTAGGAATGCTCGAAGCTTGAAGTTAGACAGGATGTCCTGGAGGCTTTGAGTGGTCTGTAGCTGCTCAATGACATCCTTCTGGCTAGCATTCTGTAGAAACATTCCGTGGAAGCGGCTGTAAAAACTTTCCACTGTGCTCTTCGAACTGTTCTGAACCAGGTTGAGATGGAGGTAGACAAAGAGAGGATAGAGAAGAGGCATCACTTCACGGCTATGTTGGGAATCAGAATCTAAAATGAAAAAAGGCAAGAGCTTTATAAACTGAAAAATGTCAAAAATTAATAAGAGCTTTTGGGGGCCCACTATCACTTAAGATTTTTGTCAAGGGCCAGAGGTAATGCATGCCAGGACCCTGTTTTAGGAGGCTATATAAGCTATTATATTATATAGACTTATATATATATATATATGTATCTATATATAAGTCTATGAAGGTCCAAATCTTTTTGTTGTTGTTTTGTTTTTGGCCTTACTTGGTGGTACTCAAGTTATTTCTAGCTTTACACTCAGAAATTACTCCTGGCAGGCTCAAGGGACTATGGTACCTTAAGATACCAGAGACTGAACCCAGGTCAGCTGCATGCAAGCAAACTCCCTACCCACTGTGCTATTCATTGCTCTGGGCCTTCTCTTTAAGTAAAGAAGAAATAGCATGGATGCTGAAGTTCAGCAAACCTGGACTTGTGAAGTCAAAACAAATTAGAAGTTTAAAGCTCAGAGAGGTTGTTTCTTGCCTAAAATTTCAGATTTCAGTAGATTGTTCTCAAGTATCTAAAGTTTACATTTTTCCAATATTGTTTCTCAGTTAGTATTTCAGATTTCTGAGGGTTTTTAAATGTATTCTTGAGATTGAGCTCTTTATAGAAACTTCTAGATAATTATAAGAATTATATGTTGTACAACTTCTTAGCAATAAAGTATAGAAATGCAGTATTAGAATTATATTATTATTGTTTTTGGGTCAGACCAAAAAAAGTCTCCCTCCCTTTTATTTATTCATTTATTCTGATGGTGCTTGGGGGACAATATGGTGACGGGGACTCAACCAGAGCCAGTCATTTGGAAGGCATGTGCCTTAATCGCTGTGCTATCTCTCTGCCCTA
Organism: Suncus etruscus; assembly: GCF_024139225.1. Lineage (NCBI taxonomy): Eukaryota > Metazoa > Chordata > Mammalia > Eulipotyphla > Soricidae > Suncus > Suncus etruscus. The sequence continues at coordinate 50,911,378 of NC_064854.1, read as the reverse complement.
TTGTACTTTTTGTTTTGTGATTACATTTTTTAGCTTTGTTTTGTTTTTGGGTCATACCCAGCAGTGCTCAGGGGCTACTCCTGTCTCTATGCTAAGAAATCGCTCCTGGCAGGCTTGGGGGATCATATGGGATGCCGGGATTTGAACGACCGTCCTTCTGCATGCAAGGCAAACGCCTTACCTCCATGCTATCTCTCCGGCTCCTTGTGATTACTTTTGACATACATTATATATAGTAGTAGGAAGTAGTTATTTATTGTATTCACTATCATGTCTGGCTATCTAGGTTGGCATGTCCTAAAGTTAAGATGGCAATATTTATCCATAATCCTTTCTTGAAAGATAGTTACAGCAGGTAGGGTGTTCCATTTGCAAACAGCTGACCTAAGTTCAACACTCTGAGCCCCACAGGATCCCCCAAACCCTGCCAATAATGATCCCTAAGCACAGAAACAGAAGGAATAAGCTCTAATCACAGTCAGGTGTGGCTTTAAAACAAAACAAAACAAAATACAACCTAGTAATATCCATAATCATTCCTTGTTAGTACACTCATTTTAATTTTGTTGATTTAAAAGTAATACTTCCCTTTTGCAAAAATAAATTACAAATAAGATGGTCCAATTAGGAAAAAAATGTACTAATTTACTAATATTCACTAAATTTTAATATAACTGTGAGAAATAGTATTAAAAATACAGCTTTACTAAAGATAAAGTTGTATCTGACACAGATATAAAGGAAGGCAGAAAATGAGTTATATTCAGACAAAGGTCATATTACAAAAGAGATCAACTTGGGGACAAAAGCAAATTAGGGCAACTAGCACAAGTCACTATCAATACCATACCTATGCCCAGTTAGAGCAGCAAATTAACTCTGACAAAATCTATTACATATCTTACATTTTGGAGTGAAGAGATAGTACTATTAGCCTACTATGAAGCTAAGGCAAGTTCAATCCTCTGCACCAAACATGGCCCCATCTCATCTCTAGCGGTGACCCGTGAGTGTAGAGCCAGGAACAAGCCTAAACACTGCTGGGCCTGGGCCCATTCCCTGCCCCCACTAAAAAATTGCTGCTAATTTTAACTTTACTGTTTTTGTTCTTTGCCTGTATTTTACTTAAATTTTTATTTAAATTCCCTTGCAAATCTGCTAAGCTTTCACCCACAAATGCATAAATTAAATCTTAAAAATACATTGTACTGGGCCAGACAGATAGCATGGCAGGTAGGGCACTTGCCTTGCATATAGCTGACCTGGGTTCCTTCCCGGCATCCCAGATGGTCCCTGAAGTCTGCCCCGCCAGGAGCAATTTCTGAGTGCAGAGCTAGGAATAACCCCTGAGTGCCACTGGGTGTGGCCCGAAAACAAAAAACTAACCCCACCCCCCAAAAAAGGTAGTACTATGAGGCTGAAGCTAGAGTTCAACAGGTAAGGCTTTTGACTTGCATGTAGGTGAACTGGGTTTGACCCCCAGCATCAGGTCCCCACTTAGGTGATACGCAGGAGTACCACCAGGACTATTCCTAATGCAGACCCAGAGTAAATCCTAAACACTGTGCCAGGTGTGGCTTAAAATGTCTCCCTTCCCCCCAAAAAACTCAATCCTTCCAAAACCATGCACTCTGGTATCATATATACTAAAATTGGAACAATACAAAGAAAATTAACATAGCCTCTGCACAAGGATAACACACAAATTTATGTTGTTCCATATTTTTGTCCCAAGATCCAGGAAGACAACATCTTTGAAGAAACAACAGTCAAACACAGAATGTCAAGAAGTTCCCAGAGCTGGAGAGCAGCTGGAAGCTCAAAAGCATATCATCAAAAAGAGACCCAATAAAACCCTCCAAGACACATCCTAAGGGCCCGGAGAGATAGCACAGCGGTGTTTGCCTTGCAAGCAGCCGATCCAGGACCAAAGGTGGTTGGTTCAAATCCCGGTGTCCCATATGGTCCCCCATGCCTGCCAGGAGCTATTTCTGAGCAGACAGCCAGGAGTAACCCCTGAGCACCGCCGGGTGTAACCCAAAACCCAAAACCAAAACAAAACCAAAAAAAAAATAAAAATAAGACACATCCTAAACAGAATGATGAAAACCATAAAGATAGAAAGCAGCAAGGTCAAAAAATTTCAGAGGGAGCGTCTTTAAGATTTACAACAGATTTACCAAAGGAAATTATCTGGGCACAAAGACAATGCTGAACATAGTGCAAAAAACTCAATGAAATGCACATCTCAACAAGAATATTTATGCAGCTAAGTTTCATTCAGATTTGAAGGACCAATATACTATTTCACAGATAAATAACTCCGCAGACACTTCACAGATCTGAAACTACCTTTATAAAAAAAAAAAAAAAACCTAAAAGTGTTAATTTAGGACAAGATGAACCCATTGTAGAGTAGAGGGCAGTGAGACGACTGCAGGCATGGGTGCGAGCGTGAGGAGATTCAGCAACCTGATCAAATCTCACATCAGGGAAGGGTTCTGTGCCAGTCAGTGGCCCCTATAAGATCAGCAAGTCCTGACTTAAACAGATGACAGCATTAAGGAGAGAGCGCAGGTGCAGCAGGATGACCAAAGGCATGGGTGCAAGCACGAGGAAGTTCATCCAGAGTTGGTCAAAATCTCATTAGGAAGTGTCCTGCGCCAGGTCAGTAGCCCTGTGTTGGAGACTGTTTGGCATAACTAAAAGCCTTTATACTAAAATCAAAATGGAGTCTCTGAAAGTCTGAGCAAAAGTGCCTACGTGACAATTAGCAGGAGCTGCCAGCCTGAGCACCTAGCCAATGTGGTCTTTGCCCTTGGACCTAAAGAAAAAGGGGAGTCACTGCATACCTCAGAGCTAGGGGAGTCAACCACAGGCACCAAGATGTTCCCATAAAGAATAGAGGCTGGTGGGCCTAGGCAGAGATTAGATCTTATACTTTGTTGCTCTATACAACTTGGGCCTCATGATTGATGAATGCCAGCCTCATGATGTACAATCTTGTTAATTTTGAAAAAACAAGATGTGCCTGTGGAAAGTTACAATTATTCCAAGAATGCCTTGCCCCTTTCTCTTTGTTTGGCTAACTATAAAAGGCTTGCCCCCTCCCAGATAAATGGACTCTTGATTGGAACTTTTCGCCTTGAGTCTCTTTATCTTCCCAGCCCCTCTTTTCTTTCAGGCCGGAATCCTCTTCGTGACTCGGGAATAACTGTTGTGGTCTCCAGCCTCTCCCTCGGGTCGGGATTGAGGTCCCTGGGGGGCCGCAGCCCTGCAAGATCAGTTCAGCTGCTCTGTTTTGTTCTGGGGTTACATATGTGTTCTAGTCAGTGAGCTCCAGCACATCACATAAAAAACCATCACCAAAGTGCAGAGATCACAATGGGAAAGCAACCCCACCACACTTAGTAAAAGAAGGTAGTTCTGAAGGTCCAACCAGCCCCAGTGACTTATACAGCCTCGCTGATAAGGACTTAGAGAGGAAATGTTGAGGATATTCAAAGAACTCAAAGAAACTATGAAATGGAATGAAGCTTACTAGACCCAAGAGTAGAAATAAAAAAACTTCAAACAGGAGTAACAGAAATGAAAAACTTGGTAGTGGAAATAAAAAAACTCACTGAAAGGCCTCACTAGTACAGTAACAGCTGCTGGGGACAGAATCAGTAAGCTAGAAAATGAGGAGCACAACACCTCCATACAACGGAAGTTTGTAAAGAGTCTTAAAATAAATGAAGAGAATATTAAAAAAAAACAAACCCCTAAAATAACTGAACAAAAAAAAACAATGGAACTCTAGAATAAATTCAACAGAAACAACATAAGAATCATAGAGGTACCAGAGGACCAGGAAACCCCCTCCCCTCACAAAGAATCAACAGCCAAAGACATCATTGCTGAGAAGTTCCCAGAGCTGAAGAGTGTATGTACCCACATTCTGGATATTCAGAGACTACCAGTGAAGAGACCCAAACAAAAGCACCCCAAGGCACATACTAGTCACAATGATGAAAACCACAACTAGAGACATACTACTGAAAGCAGCAAAAGCATAAAAAGGAAATAATATAACAAGGAAGTATTTAAGTTTTGGGGTTTTTTGTTTTTGTTTTTGTTTTGGTTCACACCTGGCAGCACTCAGGGGTTATTCCTGGCTCTATGCTCAGAAACCACTCCTGGCAGGCTTGGGGGACCCTATGGGATGCTGGAATTCGAACCACCGTCCTTTCTGCATGCAAGGCAAATGCCCTACCTCCATGTTATCTCTCGGGCCCCAAGTATTTAAGATTTAAAGTATTTAATTTAAGTATTTACAGATTTAAAGGAGACTTATCACAAGCAATCTCCAGACCCGAAGGCAATGGTGAGAAATAGTGAAAATAGTGATGAACTGAATGCTTTGCCAAGAATAATTTATTCAGCCAGCCTTTTATTCAGACTTGAAGGAAGGATACACACCTTAATGAATAAACAGCAGCTTAGAACTTTACAGACTCATACTGAAACTTAAAAGAAGAATCGAAGGGGTCGGAGAGATAGTACAGCAGTAGGGCTTTTTCCTTGCATGCAGCTGACCCAGGACGAACCTGGGTTTGATCCTTGGCATTCCATATGGTCCCCTGAGCCTGCCAGGAGTGATTTCTGAGTGCAGAGCCAGGAATAACCCGAGAGCTGTCAGGTGTGGCCCCCAAACAAAAACAAAATAAAAAACATTCACAATAACAAACAACAAACAACAACAACAACAACAACAACAAAAAAGATGAGCCAAGGAAACACCAAACTTCTAAAAAAAAAAAAAAAAAAAGTGGTACAAAACTCCATGACAATAATTTCTCAGTTGTCAATGGACTAAATGCACCAGAGAACAGGAGTGGCAGGATGGATTAGAATACTGAACCTTATATTCAAATGCCTTTAGAAACAAATTTGAATAGCCAGAGCGAACAAAGACTCAAAGTCAAAAGCTGGAAGGACAGTAATTCAAGCAAATAACTCCCTAAAAAGGCCCAGGTGGCCGTACTTGTAATAGACAATATTAGACTTCAGACCTTTCTTTCCCCTTCACATCTAAGTAAGGTTCAATAAAAACTACTTTCTGTTCCCCCACCCCAGAGGAGCAAAAAGAGGTCCCAAAGGAATAAATTCTTTTCTTTTAGTTGGGGAGAGATTAGCAATGATCAGGGGAAAAAATCTGGCTCTGTATTTGGATTTGAGTAAGTGTTGTAGGTGCAATTGCATGTAACCTCTGTACTTTCTAGCCCAAACTCCACTTTAAAAACTGATTAAACATTATAAAATAAGAAGTGATGAGTGACACTGCGTCTTAATATTTATGGCACCACACAAACCAGTCTAAACTTCAACTTTTCTTATTTTTTGTCTTGCTGATTCATAGGCACTATTATCTTGAGATTTTGGTACTTCCGACTTGGTTATATCCCCTTAATTAGGAGAGATCTTTTTGAGAAAATGCTATAAGTAGTGAGAACAAAGTACATTTCAAATTCAGCCTACATTATTTTTGGTAGTGCCAGGGATTGACCCAGGACCTCACACATAAAAGACAAGTGCTCTACCATTGAGCAACATTTTTGGCCCAAACATGCTACATTTAAAGAAGATATATTTATATATACATATTTTTAATGTGGCTGATGAAGTTTTCTTATTGAACATTAGTGGCCCACTGCAAATTTTAACCTTGAGACTTAAATCTGCCCAGAATTCTATAGACATTAAGCCTGCAGGAACTATGATAATACACTTAATGGTACTGTCAATATCCACCACCTAATACTATACCTGGAATAAATTAGGTTCCAAAACAAATGTGCATTACTTTTAATAAGAAATAGTTCTTTTTTTTTTTTTTGTGGTTTTTGGGTCACACCCGGCAGTGCTCAGGGGTTATTCCTGGCTCCAGGCTCAGAAATTGCTCCTGGCAGGCACGGGAGGACCATATATGGGACGCCGGGATTCGAACCGATGACCTCCTGCATGAGAGGCAAACGCCTTACCTCCATGCTATCTCTCCGGCCCCAAGAAATAGTTCTTAAAGCCGAACACCTACCAGTGAGAAAATTCCTCAGTCGTCCAAATTGTACTTCATATTGTTGGGGCTCTGCCTGGCATGGAGCTGCAGACACTATGTTGGCACAACCAGATTCTGATTGAACTAAGGAGGAAAAGATACAAGATGAAACTGGCAAGAAAAAACTGCTGTCCCAACATGTATTTGATGGCATTAGAGGCAATATGAGTAAGAGCACAGTGTATATGTATCAATGGCAAGTGACATTTTCAATAGATTTTCAAAGTAAACAGGATTTCTGATAAAATATGACAGATTGATGGTACATTATCTATTTTCCTTTCTCTCTTGAAGACTTATCTAGAACATTTGACTTCATGATAATACTTTATATATATATATATTATATATATATATATATAATAAAATACTGGCCTTAATAAAGAAATTTATTTTCTTTATATCACTGCCTTGGATCTTCTCAATCTGGAAATTCGTGTTTTTCAGTTCTGAGGAATTTTCTTGAACTATTTTGCCAATTCTCTCTCTTTTGTGACTTCTTTTATTTCAAGTTAGGTCTCCTGAACAATTCTTGAATTTCCCTTGCATATCCATTTCTTTGTCTTTTTGCTCTATTTTCTGGGTGGTTTCCTCAACTTTCAACCCTTCTACTGACTTCTCATTTTACTCTCATGTATTTGTTTTTTGTTCTTGTTCTCTGAGCATTTAAAATAATATTTTTGTCTTATTACAAGGCTTGCAAGGATGGTATTTTAAAAGTTTTCTTTTCTATATTGTTTATTACTTCCTACAGCCTCTTTCTTACCTATATGTTAGGTGCCCCCTCCTCCATCTTCCTCCCATCTCTTTTTCAGTTTTTTGTTTAGCTACACCTGAGGCATAGCCTCTAGTTTCTTATTCCATAAGCTCAGAGCTCACTCCAAAATCTACACTCAGAGATCATTTCAGGCAGAGCTTGAGTGTCCATTGAGGGTAGGTGCCTGGATGGAACCCAAGCCAGTTGTGTGAAAGGCAAATAAGTGCCCTGCCCACTATGATATTGCTCTACATCCCCTATTTCCTTTCTAAAGTATCAGATTAGTTTTCTTTCAGTATCTGGCAGTTCTGACAGTGAGCTTCCTTTTATAGCTTTTATGTGAAAAGCTACAGAGCCGATAAAAACTCACCTAGGAGGACCTGATAAAGAAATTTCAACCTCTTTTTTGTATTTTCCTTGGGAAGGTCAGATTTATGAGGAAAGAATCTTGATATTGCTTTTCTGGATATAAGCTTGAGTGGATAAATGCTTTGGGCTACAGAAATGGCGGGAGCATAGCCTAGAGTCTTTGATATGCAAACTCCAATTACCTCCACCCCTGAGTATTATGCTTTCTAAGAAGAAATGCAGATTCCTTTATCCTTTTTTACAGGGGGTTAAGAACTTCTTAGGGGAATGGGAAGGAAGCAGATAAACAATATGAAAAACTAAAACAGCCAGGCTGAGGAAGCCCTAACTAAATATATAGAAATGGGATATAAGAATCAATGTACCCTACTATAAGAGATAGCTAGTAGAATATGCTGGAAGCCTGCTGCTAAAAGAATGGGGCTACTCAATCTTGTCTATACTGTTCTCACCTTGAGTTAATAAGTATTAAGTCATACAGCTTCCTAAAATGTACCCTCTCCCTCTCTATACCATTTCCTCAATTTGGTTCATCCTCACTTCTTACTAAGGCCTTCAAACCAGTTTTTCCTGGTCCAATTCAAGCCTTCCTCAACACAAACTCCAGACTGATCTTTCTAAGACTAACATTTAATAACTTGGATATTCTTTCTTTCTTCTTCTTCTTTTTTTTTTTTGGTTTTTGGGTCACACCTGGCAGTGCTCAGGGGTTACTCTCCTGGCTCTGCACTCAGAATTCGTTCCTGGCAGACTTGGGGACCATATAAGATGCTGGGATTCAAACCACTGTCTGTCCTGGATCAGCTGCAAGCAGGCCAAATGCACTATCGCTGTGCTATCTCTCTGACCCGTAACTTGGATATTCTTTTCCATAATGCTCTCATGCATATTCCTTCTGAAATTTAGCTCATTGATTTACTTATGTTCTGACTTATATGCTTGGAATTACAAAAAATTTTGGGAAGAGTTGCATTACCAGGTGATTATCTTAGTTGTTTTTATACAACTGAAGGCTTTCCTTCACTTTGCAGACTTAGATCATGCCCTTTTATAATCTTTGACTCACCTGCATTATATCCTAACTATAATGTTAAGTTCCTTATAGCAAGGATCAAGACTTAGTTGTTTTTAGAATATTTCAGCATCCAGTTTATAGCAGATGTTCAGATTACTATACACAATTAAAACAAAAATGTAGGACATATTTAATGGTTACCACATTTTATATCTCTCAAATTTCCTGATGGTTCCCCAGGAACAAAACTGACACTCCAAATGAGCCATAGTATCAAGCCAAGATAGCAAATAGTGATGTTCTTCCATAGCACATTTAGTAATTATTGTTTCTGGGTGAAATGATAGCATGGTGGGACCGAGGTTTAATCCCTGGCATCCTGTATGGTCCCTCGAGCCTACCAGGAGTGATTACTGAGTACAGATCCAATAGTAACTCCAGAACACTGCTGGGTGTGGCCCCAAAACAAAAAATTTCTTGCTTTTATTTCCTGTCAATAACAGAATTACTGCCCTCTGCCCCAAAGATAATGTAGGAGGAAAGAATTTGCATATAATAATAGTAATAGATAAAATAATTTAGAATTCTGAGAAGAATTCTAAAAACTGATGATGGTTTTGATTTGAAAAACAGTATTTCCAAGGTCAGCATTCACTGGGTGCTGCCACTCCAGCTGCTGGACAGTTGCTCAGAACTTTGGCTGTTAACCTAGGTTGTGATGTTCTAGTTTGCTCCTCCATTACCTGTAAGATTGGCTGCCGTTTCTTCCGCTGTCTGAGAAAGTCGCAGTCCTTGTTTGAGGGGACCGTCTGAGTCCACGTATTGCCGGCGTTTGAGGTAGCAGGACACTGCCATCTGAATCTGTTCAGTGCGCACTCGTTTCATGACCTGCGGGGGACCACAGGGTGCAGAACTATGTAAGTATTTGATAATTTGGGCGACTACCAAATTGAATCAGGACATCACACACACAAAGTAAGCAGCAGACAAATACTGGCTTGTGATTACAATAGCCATTTAAGAGATCCTGCAAATTTAGTTTCTTTTTTCTTTTTCTTTTTGGTTTTTGGGTCACACCTGGCACTGCTCAAGGGTTAGTCCAAAATTTAGTTTCTAAATGATAATCATACGGGTGCAGCCTCTTATCTTTATATATTCCCAATAATGAAACAGACAACTTGAATGATGGAAAACAAGAATATCATAAATTTCAGGTTCCCCCAAAGCCAAATAATGCCATGATTTCAATTTACTCCGTGGTACTATTTATTAGTGAGGCTAATAGAAAGCAAACAGGACTAGTTCAATTCCAGGTCTTTATTTTTCCTGCCACTCTGTGAGGTCAGTGAACCAGTAAAAAAAAAAAGGGGGGGGGCAGGCAAATCCAAAGTCCTAACATATTGAGAAACTAGTTAAAGATGTCGGGAAAATGAGAAAGTTAATGAGGAAAAGGAATTGCATGTTTTGCTTTCTTAATAACTAGGAAAAGGCTACTAGAATCAAGGATTTGACTAATGTTTTTATTTTCATCATTTAAATTGATTTCTCTCACTATCTGTAGTGGTATACCAAAAGAGGGATAGAGTGATATAGCACAGCGGTAGGGCATTTGCCTTGAATGCTGCCAACCTGGGAAGGACCCAGGTTCAATTCCCAGCATCCCATATGGGTCCCCCAAGCCTGACAGGAGTGATTTCTGGATTTCTGAGTGCAGAGCCAGGAGTAACCTTTGAGTGCAGACAGGTGTGTCCCCAAAATAAAAACAAACAAACAAAAAACACCATCCCAAAAAACAAAAAAATCCAAAGGAGTATAAATGCATGTACACATGCTAAAATGTGTTTTATGATAAAATGTATACTAAACAAAAGTAAATTATTTGATAGTTCAGATTAGTTTTGGAGTTCCACACAGAATACTTAATTTATTATAAAGAATCAGAGGAACTTCTGACATTGCCATAGGCCCCAAACACTGAAATGCCAGAATATTGCAATTTAGATGACCACTGATAGCTGGGTAAATTGTCCTGGGTTCAGCTTTTGAAATGTGACCAACACTTTTCTCTTGAACATCAAATTCTGTCAACTATGAAATAGATGAAAGTTTATTTCTCAATATATGATGATCTTCACCAAAGGGGTAAGGCATTTGTTTTGCCCGCGCTAGCCTAGGACAGACAGAGGTTTGATCCCCTGGTGTCCCAGAGCCAGGAGCGATTTCTGAGCACATAGCCAGGAGTAACCCAAGCGTCACCGGGTGTGGCCCAAAACAAAACAAAACAAAATTGTAAATATTTTTTTTCTTTTTTTTTTCTTTTTTGGTTTTTGGGCCACACCCGGTAATGCTCAGGGGTTACTCCTGGCTATGCGCTCAGAAGTTGCTCTTGGCTTGGGGGACCATATGGGACACCGGGGGATCGAACCGCGGTCCGTCCAAGGCTACCGCAGGCAAGGCAGGCGCACCTTACCTTTAGCGCCACCGCCCGGCCTCAAAATTGTAAATATTTTAATGGAAGATCTGATCTTGACAATTTACTTGAATGTGCTTAAGTTTTTAGTTCTAATCATGTGCACTAGCTAGTTTTTCGTGATTTCTGTATTTTCTTAGGACTTAAAATCTCCTTCTCTACACTTAGAAATTTGACAATAAGAGGACTCTTTGAGACATGCATTTATGAAAACGAGTATAAAACTGTATTTCTAAAATTATACAGTATTGCAAACCAATCACTTATAACTTAAACTTGAGGGTCAGAGCGATAGCACAGTGGGTAGGGCATTTGAATTGCATGTGGCCAATGCTGGTTTGCTATCTGGCATCCCATATGGTCCTCAGAGACTGCCAGGAGTAATTTATGAGCACAGAGCCAGGATTAATCCCTGAGCACTGTTGGGTGCGACCCAATAACAACAACAACAACAACAACAAAAAAAACCCACAAAAAAAACAAACTTTAAAGTTTTTGTTTTGTTTGAGCCATAACCAATAGTGCTCAAGAGCTTACTCTTGGCTCTGTGTTCAGGGTTCAATCCTGGCAGTGCTTGTGGACCAAAAGATCAAATCAGCAGTATGTAAGGCCTTAAGCCTATACCCCTATACTATCTCTTCAGCCCTGAGGAAAACTGAGCTCTTTTTGGTGGGGATCAGAGTGATAGTATAGAGGGTAAGAATCTTGTCTTGCAAACAGCCAATCCAAGCTCCATTTCTGGCAAAGCATAGGGCTTCCCAAGTGCTGTCAGTAGTGATCACTGAGCAGAGCCAGTAGTAAGCCTTGAGCACTGCTAGGTGTGTTACCACCACTCCTCCAATCTTCAAATAAACTCATGGTTTACCAGAGCATCTCTGGTGTAGCCCTGGTAGAGCAGCATCACATCCTTGGGCACTACATTAAATAGTCAGCCTGGTTGGTTGAGACTAGCTAGGAACCAAACCTGCCCCAATTCTACTTTAAGTAATACCTTGGTGACTCCTCCAAATTAAACCCAAACAAAAACTTTATTATTATTATTATTATTTTTAATGAACTTTATTTTTCAATAATTACATTACTATTTAATTCTTTTTTGTTTGTTCGTTTGCTTTTTGTGTTATACCCGGCAGGCAGTGCTCAGGGGTTACTCCTGGCTCTATGCTCAGAAATCACTCCTGGAAGGGCCTGGGGATCATATGGGATGCCGGGATTCGAACCACAGCCCTTCTGCATTCAAGGCAAATGCCCTACCTCCATGCTATCTCTCCGCCCCCCCCCCAAACAAAAACATTTTAAGGAGAACTTCCAGTGGTGCTTGGGGTCCTGCAGGTCATTACTAGCAATGTTTGGCCCATATGTTAGCACAAAGACTTGATGCTCAGGCCTGAAGTATTAGGGTTCACTAGGGACACCACAGTGCCAGGGGCATGTAATATTCTGGATTGAATTGAAGGCTTCACACATCATTTGAATGATCCCTTAGGGTCTCTTTATTTCATCACACTTTTTTTTTTTTTTGGTCTTTTGAGCCATACCTGGCAGTTATGGTCTGGCTCTGCACTCAGGAATCACTCCTAGTGGGCTCAGAGGACCATATGGGATGCTGAGGATTGAACCTAGGTCAGCTGTATGCAAGTAAAGTACTCTACCCACTGTGCTATCACTCCAACCCTATTTTATTACTTGCTAATAATTCTTGTGTGTGTGTTTTGGACCATTTGTGGCAGGTTGCTTGGCAGTCACTATTAGCAGTGCTTGGGGATGATGTGCCAAGAACAGAACCTTGGTCTCCCATAAATAAAACTTGTATTATGATCCCTTCAAATGATCTTTTTTCCCAGTCTTTGTAAACTTTTGTTTTGGGGAGTCATATCCAGTGTTATTCAGACCTACTCAGGACTCATACAAAACTTTAGTTCTTTTTGTTTTATTTTTGGGTCACACCCGGCAGTGCTCAGGGATTACTCCTGGCTCTGCACTCAGAAATCACTCCTAGCAGGCTCAGGGGACCATATGGGGTGCCAGGATTCAAACTATCTGTCCTGGATTGGCTGAGTGCAAGGTGCCTTACCGCTGTGCTATCTCTCTGGCCCCAGAACTTCAGTTCTTTAATGTGAATCCTAGGATAACTCTGAATTGTTTTTTGTCTATTTCCTTACCTACTTTTCATCTGGCATATGAATGAAATAATCTAATACGTATATTTCTCTCTCTTTTTTTAATTTTTAATTTTTTTTGGGGGGCACACCTGGCAGCGCTCAGGGGTTACTCCAGGCTCTACACTCAGAAATCACTTCTGCAGGCTTAGAGGACCATATGGGATGTTGGGATTCGAACCACCAACCTTCTGCATGCAAGGCAAACGCCCTACCTCCATGCTATCTCTCTGGCTCCTTATATTTCTCTTTAAGGTTAATTTTGCTTAGCATGACACCCTTCAATCCTATTCATGTTGTTGAAAATCATAAGATTTCTGGGGCCAAAGAGATAGCATGGAGGTAAAGCATTTGCCTTGCATGCAGGTCAGTGGTTCGAATCCCAGCAACCCCTATGGTACACTGAGCCTGCCAGGAGCAATTTCTGAGTGTAGAGCCAGGAGTAACCCCTGAGCGCTGTCGGGTGTGACCCCCCCAAAAAAAACAAACAAACAAAAAAAGAAAATCACAAGATTTCATCTTTTCTTCATTTTTTATTTAAGGGCCACACCCAGCAGTGCTCATGACTTTTTTTCTGGCAGGTTAGGGGGCCATATGGGTTGCTGGTGATTGAAACCAGGTGGGCTGTGTGCAAGGCAAGTGTCCTTGAACTGTGGCTCTGACTTTCTCTGTAAACATTTTTTTAAAAGTTCATTTGTATTTATCTACCTGTGATTTTATTCTACATTTTTATAAGGGTCTCCCCTGATAATGATCAGGTCCAGGTCCAGTGGTGCTAAGACATCAGTAGTATACCTGTTAGTATTGGGTGTGGGAAATAGGTAAACCAGTGCCAAGGATTGAACTTGAAGCTTTTTTTTTTTCACTCAGGGGTTGCTATTTTTAGGCTCGGGGGATCATATGGGATGCTGGGTATTGCACCCAGGGTCAACCAAGTGCAAGGCAAACGCTCTATCCACTGCACCATCCCTCTATTCCCTGAAGCATTTTCTTTTTCATAGAATTGAAACATTTCAATTCTATGTGTTATGATGCATGGTTAATAACCAAATATTTTTAAATAGCTGCTTTGTCTAACAATGTGCCCTAAAGTCATTTCCAAATACTCTGTCACTTCTAGATTGATTTCTGGCAGCCCTTTGGCAATAAATCTTAGGGTTGAGGATGTGACTCAAGTGGTAGAGCACAAGAATCCAATCCCCAGTGCTACAACAAATATACCGTATACACTCAAGTATAAGCTGGCCCTTTAATTTTTACCCTAAAAACAGGAAAAATTTAGTGACTCAAGTTAAGCTGAGGTGGAAATGCAGCAGTCACTGGTAAATTTCAAAAATAAAAATATATACCCAAAACAATTACAATAATCGAGGAATCAGTAGGCTAAATGTTTTTCAATATTTATTGCTAAAGAAAAACTGTAAACTAGCAACAATAACTTTAAATAAAGTGCAGAAAACCATAGCTTAACAGGTAATCAAGGGCCCAGATAGATAGCACAGCGGCGTTTGCCTTGCAAGCAGCCGATCCAGGACCAAAGGTGGTTGGTTCGAATCCCGGTGTCCCATATGGTCCCCCGTGCCTGCCAAGAGCTATTTCTGAGCAGACAGCCAGGAGTAACCCCTAAGCACCGCCAGGTGTGGCCCCAAAACCAAAAAAACAAAAAACAAAAAACAAAAAGACAAAAAAACAAAACAAAACAAAACAGGTAATCAAACTAAATCACAAAGGTTAAAATCCTTCAAAACTACATCCCACCTCCTCCCTCAGCTGTATCTGATGTGAAGGCATCAGCACAGACATTGTCATCATTCCTGAGTTCGCAGATATCATCATCACTGCTGTCGGTCTCATACAAAGCACAGAACATTGTGGGTTAAATAGTTCAATGGCATATAGTTCAGTTGAACTGCCAACCTCTTCAGCTCAGCAGGGCCTTGTGGACTGAGCTGAAGCACCTCCCCCTCCAGCAGATGGCAGAAGATGACTGGAGACTGTGCATTTGATTCGGTGTGTGCTACCAGAATATAAACCAAGTTCGGGTTTTTGGCACAAAATTTGTGTCGAAAATTCAGCTTATAATCGAGTATATACGGTAATTCAGGTGGCTGGAGTCCTTCACACTACTGCTTCTGAAGTCCAAGGAATACAAGCCACCCAGGGCCACTAATTCAATACCAGGAAAGTTAGTATAGTTGCACAACACAGAAGTAACACAGAGAATGCAGAACAAGTCCAAATAATGGTTATAAAAATGGTCATTCATTGAAACTGGGAGAATAGATTAGAAAGTTTTAAAGAAATGCAAAATGGAGGGCTGGGGAGATAGCTCAGCAGTAAAGGGTCATGGGAACTGACTTCAAACTCTAATGCCACATGGCCCAAGCAGCTTGATAATAAGAGCCCAACGATTCAGGAACTGCCTGGGAGTTTTGCATCCTTGGTTCTTGTGTCCAGCTGCCTAAGTTGACAGGCTGCTGAGTTATCATTGGAAGTGCCCTAGGGCTTCTCAGAAAGTTTTGGGAGATTCCACACCTTCCCCATGTCATCCACTACAAAATACTATAACAAAATAGACAACAAAGGGGTTCAACAGTAGGCCAAATAAAAACAACAACAGTAAATTATGCAAATTGAAAAACAATGCAATAAAGTTGAACCAGAGTAGCAAAAGAGAAAAAAATAATTAAAACAACATCCAAAACTACCTTGAAAACTCTGGTATACCAAGAGAAATAATATTCTTACTATATGAAACACAGAAGAGTTTTGGACAAAACAAGTATTTGAGAAAACGATAGAAAACTTTGCAAATTTGGAAACAGAAAAAGACATTAAGGTAAAAAGAAGTTCAACGAGTTCCAAATAAAGACACATAAAGGTTAGGGGTCAGAGAACTAGCATAGTGGGAAAGGTACTACTTGCCTTTCATGTACCTGACCTAGTTCAATCACCTGCTATGGTCCCCTGAACTGTGCCAAAATGATCTCTGAGTGCAGAGCCAAGAGTAACCTTGAAAACTTTCAGGCATTTCCCCCCCCCCAAAAAAAAAGAAAAGAAAAGAAGGAGTGGAGCAAAAGTTAAAAAGATATATAAAGGAGGAACTGGAGTGGTTGTGCAATCGATAAGGCATCTGCCTTGTCCGAGCTAGCCTAGGACGAACCAAGGTTTGATCCCCTTTTGTCCCATAAGGTTCCCCAACCTTATTCTTTTTCAACAAAAATTGTAGTGGCTAGAAAGGAAAAATCTTCAACCAAGAATGCTGCCATTTAGTTGGGTTGAAAAATTTTTTGTGTGTGTTTTTGGCCACATATGGCGATGCTCAGGGGGTAACTCCCAGCAGTGTTTGAGAGAACATATAGGCTGCCGAGGTTCAAACCCATGTCAACCTTGAGCAGAGCAAGCACCTTACCCACTGCTTCTGCTCCTGACTGGGTTTACATTAAGAATTAAAGACTAAGAATTTCCCAGATAGGTGCCAGTGAGATAGCATGGAGGTAAGGCGTTTGTCTTCCATGCAGAAGGACGAAGGTTCGAATCCCGGAATCCCGTATGGTCCCATGCCTGCCAGGGGCGATTTCTGAGTGTGGAGCCAGGAGTAACCCCTGAGTGCTGCCGGTGTGACTCAAAAACAAAAACAAAAACAGACAAACAAAAAAAAGAATTTACCAGATAAATAAAAGCCAAAAGAATTAATGACTAAAATAGATCTTGTGAGGGAGTTTCTCTACACTAAAAAGAAATAGTCCTAATATCCAGAAGCCATACATAAAAATAGGTTTCTCTGGAAAAGATGAATGAAGATATAGTAAAGGATCATTAGTTTGAAATAAGGATGTGAAGTTCAACAGTGAAAACAAAGTGGTAATAGCGCAAAATGTAACGTTTGGAATGTGATCAAATAAAGTATTAACTTGATAGAGAACATGAATATGGTAACAAAGCATATATAACAATAATAATTAGTCAACTATTGAAAAAGGAATGAGATCTTTTAATTTTTGGTTAATATGCATAGAAAAAAACAGCAAAATAAGTCACGTGAAGAGGACAAATATCATACATGCTTTTATTCATGTGAAAGATAAGGAAAGCTAAACATCTGAATGATGAAAATAAAACAAAACAAAACAAAAGCAAACCCTTAGATTCAGAACTATAGTTACCAGAGGAGAAGTGGAATAACCAGTGTAAAATGGGTAAAAATCTACTGAATGGTGCTGAAAGGTTGCTTTCTTTGGTGTTATGGTCTACAAAGATGTAATATTATAAGGCAGTAGACCTGAAACTTAAAGCCCATCATTTTTGTAATCACTAATAAGCATTTTTATTGCTCAAGCTTTTCAAGCTATTGTCTATAGTTCTCTAATGTGGCTCTATGTAAGAATTACCTGAATGTGTCTATAAACAACCTAGTCCTAGAGATCCTGATTCAGTGTTAAATTTAGACAAATATAATAAATTGGCTGAACAATGTATCAATATTACTTGAGTATTTTATTTATTTTGGTTTTTGGGCCATACCTGGTGATGCTCTGGGGTTACTCCTGATTTGCACTCAGAAATTGCTCCTGGCTTGGGGGACCATATGAGGCACTGGGGATCAAACTCAGATCAGTTCTGGATCAGCTGCATGCAAGGCAAACGCCCTGTCGCTGTCCCATCGCTCTGGTCCCTTGCAGTATTTTAAATGGATACAGTGATGTGACAGTACTATACCTATCAAATATGGCCCAATGTCAGGACCAGTCAACCTTTCCTTCTTCTTGCCCAAAGTGGGAGTGCTGGAATGATGGAGCGAAAGGTGGTAGCCTGTTGCAAGTGGGGGTGGTGCTATTTACTGGCCTTAAAAAGGGCCATACTGTCTTGGTGTGAGTGTACTGAGTGATTCTTTTTCTAAAAGGGGTAGCAGGCAAATAAGTATGGGAAACTTTGCAAAGAGCACACTAAATTTGCATTAATCTAAACTTCAGAAGCTCCTGCTCTCCAAACTCCTCAACAAAACCAATTCCTCATTTTTCAGCTCAGACTACAACTTTTCCGGATTTTGTACTGCTATGGAAACTGCATGCATTTATCAACCAGTGTCCTTTAATATTCCAAACTAGGGCTGGAGTGATAGTACAGTGGGGTGAGCTTGGCGCTTGTCTTGCATGTGGCCGACCCGGGCTCGATTTTCTGAACCATCCCATATGATCCCCCATGCCCTGCTAGGAGTGATTCCTAAGCTGAGAGCCAAGAGTAACCCCTGAGCACTGCTGGGTATGCAAAAAAATTCCAAACTAAATTGCATAAAATGAGAACACAAATAGTAAAACCTGGATTCCTAGAAACAAGCTGTTCACATTGATTCAATATAGTTGTGATAAGGAATCCTCTCTAATAGAAAGTGAACCAACGAGTGAGCCAAGAATCAAGGGCAGGAATGCAGGCTTATACTCTCAGAATTATACTCGATGCAAACACCAGATAGGATCCAATTGACTTGACTAGATTTGATTCCAACACATACATATTTCAAGCAAAATAATTAACCACAAGTTATGCAGTGAAATCAGTTCTCTTTCCCAAAGAATCTTTCTAGTACTAATATCTATAAATGAACATAGAAAAGAACTTTAAATATGTTTTGGGGGACAGAGTGATAGCACAGTGGTAGGGCATTAGCCTTGCATGCAGCCGATCCAGGACGAACCTTGATTCGATCTCCAGCATCCCATATAGTCGTCGTCCCCCCCCCCCCCCCCGAGCCTAGGAGCAATTTCTGAGCGTATGTGTAGCAGGGGCGTAACCCCTGAGTGTCATAAGGTTGTGGCCCCAAAAGCAAAAAAACAAAAAAACAAAAACAACAAAACTTGTTTTTGGGACACACACGGACTAAGACTTGATGTCCAAGCTACCTGTAGCATTACCCATTTCCTATAACTACAAAAATCTTCAAAATCTCAACCTAGTCTGATTATCCATTAGTTGAAATTTCAGAATTTGTCATAGATTTGTCATATATTTTAATTTTATGTAACCTCTTTGTTTGGTCTGGGTTACCCTGGTTCTGCACTCAAGAATCACTTCTGGTGGGCTCTAAGGGACCATATATATGGATCAAACTCAGTTGCACTTGTACCTGCTGTAATATCTAGCTAGGCCCAACAACATATAAATTTTTGGGTTTTGTTTTTGGGTCATATCCAGTGATATTTGGGGCAAGAGAGTGTTCTAGTCCTTTGAGCTACTTCCCAGTCTCAATATAACTTTTTATTTTTTGGTTTTGGAGACACAACCAACAGTGCTCAGGGATCACTCCAAGCAGGTCTTTAGGACCATATGGAGTGTTGGGTACCTGAACCTGGGTTAGCCACGTGCCAGGCATTTCACCCTACCTATAGACCCAGCTCCCCAGTGTAATAATTTTAAAGTTGAGAATAGAGCACGTATAAGGCCAGTGTCAGTGGGCATGTGGTAGAATGCTTGCCTTGCATGATGCCCATCATGAATTCACATCTCTGGCTTTTCCATATGTTCCTGCAAGCAGTAGTTCTTAGTACAGAGCCAGGAGTAACCCCAGCACCACTTTGTGTGGCCTATTCCCCTCCCCACCACAGATCACCAAACTTTTTCCCTTCAGACACTCATAGTATTTCTGGAAATTAACAAGAGAACTGATATACTTAAGATGCAATTTGCACAAATCAGTAGCTGCCAAGTATTCTATTAAGACTTCAACAAATTTTCTTCATAAAATCAGGATGTGATCTGGCTTGTCTCAAAGTAACAAATTTGCAGGAAAAAGGACACTGTTATACTCTTTTAACATTTAAGTACAGAAATATGGGAAAGCCTGAGAGATGGTAGGCTATCTCTCAAGGATGCTCACTTTGCATAGGGTTGATTCAAGAAACCCACTGGGAGATCCCTGAGCAAAGAGCCAGGAGTAGTACTACTGGACGTGGTCCCCAAAATATAAACCAAACAAGAAAAAATGGTGTGGCGTGCTGGTGTGTGTGTGTGTGTGTGTGTGTGTGTGTGTGTGTGTGTGTGTGTGTGTGGTGTGTGATGTGTGTGTGTGTGGTGACAGGAAGCAAAGATAAATGAAATCCAGGGAAACTCTAATGATAATATAGATAATATAGGTCTCCAACTGAGTAAAACGCCTTATTAGTTACCAATTGCATTCTAACTTATTATCATCCTTGATCCCTCATCAAGTAAACTGAGTGAATATATGGGGTTTGTTTCTTTTACAGTAAATATATTTTTCCAGTTATAAATTTAGGCTTAAATATAAGTATCCACTTTCTTTATCTGCAATTGATTTTTTTTTAGTAAAGCAAGATAATTTCGGGGGGGGGGTGTTTTGGGCCACACTAGTGGTACTCAGGAGTTACTCCTGGCTCTGCACTCAGAAATCGCTCCTGACAGGCTGGAGGAGACCATACATGGAATGCCAGGAACCGAACCTGGGCTGGTCCTGAGTTGGCTGCATGCAAGGCAAAAAAACCTACCACTGTGCTATTGCTCTGGCTCAGCAACAATAGATTTTATTAAAATAAATTTATTTAGAACGATCTGAGGGGAGGAGGAAGAAAGGAAATATGTTTTCAATAGAACACAAGCTTCTCCAAAATGGAAACAAGCCTTTGAGATTCAAGGGAGAACAGGGGTAAGTCCTTTACTTGCATTAGTACATATAAATGGCAATACTACTATCAAAAGATTGTTTTAGTATCTAAAATTTCATCTTTTGCATAACAATGATAAAGCACATTCAATTAGTTTTGTGAAAATATAAATCATAGCTGAAAAGAAGTGACCGACACTATTTTCAGTTTATAGTCATAGTTTCAATTATCATGGCCTTTCATACTTAATACTTTCTCAGAATTCATTGTAAATACATTTGAGCTAGAAGTCCATGCTCTTTTCCATGTTGATCTAAGAAATAAGCAGCATATAAATAAGATCCATACCTGGGGGACTTAGGATGTAATATAGAACCTGGAGAGTATGAGAGGAAGGCTTGAAACAAAGAAAGAGATTTAACTGAAACCTCCCTGATGTTCAAAAGTCTTTTTATGTTTGTCTGTTTTGGGGCCACAACCTGGTGGTGCTCTGGGATACTCCTGGCTCTGCCCTCAGGAATCCCTCCTGGCAAGTTCTGAGAAACATAAGGATGCGAGGATTGAAACCTGACTCTGTCCTGGATTAGCAGTGTGCAAGGCAAATGTCTTACCACTGTGCTATCACTCAACCCCCCCCAAAAGGTTTTCATTGGCTGTATTCTGTCTCTACAGCTAGTTGCAGAATGCTAACAGCCAAGTTCTCTGCCTTTTCTTCCTTTTTTCCAACTGAAGGAGAGTATTTACCACATTTGAGATTCCATAATCCCTGTTAATTAAGGTCTAAATGTCACTTTCCTACACATGGTTTCCAAATATACTTTGTCCTTGGTCTGTTTTTTTGTTTTGTTTTGTTTTGTTTTTGGTTTTAGGGCCACAGCTGGTGGTATTCAAAGCTTTGCACCGAGGCTATGCACTCAGGGTTCAATTCTGTTTGTTTTTTTGTATTTTAGGGAAGGGGGTCACAAAAGGCAGCACCATATGGGATGCTGGGATTCGAACCACCTCCAGTCCCTGAATCAGCTGCATGCAAGGCAAAGGCCTATAGCTGTGCTATCTCTTCGGTCCCTCAGGGATCAATTCTGGCACCACTCAGGGATACTGATTTTTTTTCCCTCCCCCTAAGGGATACTGTTGATCAAACGTAGGTCAGGAGCTGTGTAAGTACACCTACTATAATGTACAGTGTTGCTCCCTAATGGTAGTTGTTATTTTGTTATTGTTTGTTTCTTTTTAAAGAGAAAAGTCTTCATGCCTTCCCAAAGAGCTCTCAAAGTTTTCAGATTTGGAATTGAAAGCTTGTCTCCATCAAATCTTTTCCCTTTTTTTTTTTGTGTGTGTGCGTGGTTTTTGGGTCACACCCAGCAGTGCTCAGGGTTATTCCTGGTTCCAGGCTCAGAAATTGCTCCTGGCAGGCACAGGGGACCAAATGAGACCCTGGGATTCGAACCGATGACCTCCTGCATGAAAGGCAAACGCCTTACCTCCATGCTATCTCTCCGGCCCCAAATCTTTTCTCTTTTATAGTTAAAAGCAAATACAAAGATGCCAGTAGTAGATGGATCTTTCCTAAATTCAACCCATTTCCACACTACTGTAGTCACAATCTTTGCTTATTAAAAATTTCTACTGCCTTCAAATTGTGGTTTAAACAAAATTTAATTATGTTATTTCTCTCAATAACACTCGTTTCTCTACCTGGGTATGACCATTCTACTTTCTCCTCATTTCAGGGGATTTAATCAAAACTAGCAGTAGAACAGATTCCCCCCCCCAACACACACACACACACACACACACACAGCAACTAGAGACACCCTCACAGCTGTACCTCAGTTAATATAGCACTTGCTCCTCACAAAACTCTATCATGGTATTAAGTACTCTGATTATCGGCTTCTACCACCCATGCCAACAGTAAGAAATTATCATCAACTAACATTTAAAAACAATCTATAATGATTATTGTGACTAAGGATGCATGGGATCAGAAAACTTATGAGCTAGACAACATTTTTTTTTTTTTAGAGCAAAGCTGAGGGCGTAAGTCGTGAGAATGTGCTCAACGTTCCAGACTGCTGTGATAAGAACTCAGGGTGACCTGGACTGCGTGTTCCTGTGGTTCCTGTGGCTACATATTAAGTAGATCAAGGCCTTGTTGGAACAAAAATTGCAAAGATTTACAATCGGCCAGTTACAAGATTCAAGAAGCTGTCATTATCAGAAGAGGCTGGAAAATGTATGACTTCAAGTAATCTCCCACTACAGGGGGCTAGTTTAAATCCTTATGACTTCCTTCCAGGAAACAGCCCCCTCCACTATCTCAAAAGATGCCTTCACAGGTGTTCTGAGGAAAACCACCCCCCCAAACAGTCACCGAGTTTACTTAGTTTCATGGTGACAGAAGCACAAATAAACAACCATTTAGATAGGCAGCAACAAAAACTATTGCAAAAATGCACTATTCTGATTTGCTGAAGATGACAAAGAATGCTCAAGGCAAACTACCACTCCTTTAGGTTTTCTAGTTTATCTCTAATTTCCAAGGCAAAAAATGCTGTAAAATAAAATCCATTTGTATACTTCAAACTTAACATAAAACCCAGGCCTCCAGTTTACAGAGGAGGAAAAATGTAGCTTAAAGAAGTTACACAGGGCCCGGAGAGATAGCACAGCGGCGTTTGCCTTGCAAGCAGCCGATCCAGGACCAAAGGTGGTTGGTTCGAATCCGGGTGTCCCATATGGTCCCCCGTGCCTGCCAGGAGCTATTTCTGAGCAGACGGCCAGAAGTAACCCCTGAGCACCGCCGGGTGTGGCCCAAAAGAAAAAAAAAAAAGTTACACGAAGTTACAAGGTTTCAACTTTCTATCCAGGCACCCGGTCCCTACAAGGTAAGTTTTTTTGAGTTTGACAATGTAACACCAACTCCTCTTCCAACTCATTTTCAAGCGTCGCAGTCACTAAAGTCGGCGAAAGGCTGCTGCCTCGTCTCTCAGCCACAACTCAGTGATAAAGCGCATCTAATAGAAGACAAACTCCAGTAGAACACACATCTTAACAGAAGACAAACTCGAGTTTAACACATCTAGTAGGAGACAAACTCGAGTTTAACACACATCTAACAGGAGACAAACTCCAGTTTCTCCCAACTACGACTAGTTAAGTGGGAGTGAACCATTCCCAGATCTTAATCTGCAAGGTCGGGAGTTTGGGTCATTTTAAAAGAAGGAAGGATGCATGGAGACAGAACACTTAAATCTTCGGATCCTAGAACCATACAAGCTAACAAGACCCACATTAGAAGAAAAGGACCCTTTCACACCCGATGAGAAAAACCACAGGACAACTTTTCTGTCCTGTACTTCCTCTAAGTTTAAGACGACGTTCTGAACCGTGAAGCCACTGGGTACCAACCTTTACCTTACAGACTTATTTTTTAAAGCCAAAACACACGTTTGGATCGGCCACACACAAGAAAAGACAAAATGCTGGCATGAATGAGTTCACCGATCTCCAAGGCAATCTTGCAGGCGGGGTGAGGCAGGTGGGTAGGTGGGTTTTTTGCGAGCAACAGCTCATCTAAAGCGGGAGCTGCAAGTCCAATCACCAAGTGCGAAGTTTCCTCGGGGAAGTCGCTCGGAAGACGTTTCCTGGGATTGATGTTCGCAGGTTTTGATCACTCAAGGCTACTCGGACCGAAGCGCCTACCCGGCCGTCCGGTGCTCTGCAGGAGGGGGCCCCTTCCTTCCCTCCCCGGCGGGGTGCCAGGATGCGGGCGCGGGCCTTGCAGAGGAGGAATTGCAGAGTGTGTCTGTCTCCCTCCAGGTGTGGCTGCCCAGTGGAGGGGCCTGGGCCCGGGGCGGGAGGGAGGGCGGGGCGGGAGGCGCGGAGGCCGCCCCCCGCCCGCGCGCCCGCACCCCGCAGCCCCGCCCCCACCGCCCCCGCCGGCGGGAGCCGAGTGCGCGCGCGCCCCCGCCTAGGCCTCACAGCGCGCCGAGGCGCCCGAGGGTGCCGGAGGTCCCGACAGCGCTCCCGGCCGCCCCCCTCCCCGCCCCGCACCGCCCGCGCGCGCTCCCACCTCCCCCCCCCACCCCCTCCCACACTCACTAAACATCCCAGGCGGCTCCCGGCGCCTCCGGCCGCAGCACACCTCCGAGCGACGATCAGGCGGCTCTTCTGCCTCCGTCGTGCCGGGAGGGCCGGGGGCTCGCTCGGGTCCTCCGCCCACGCTCAGCCGCGCTCTCGCGGCCCGCGCCCCGCCACCCCCCGCCACGGCGGCGACTCTGGGCGGCTGCTCCATGACTGACTGACTGGGACTCACTGACTCGGCTGGCTGGCTGACTGACAGACACCGAGCGGGCCGAGCCAGCCGCTCGCTCAAGGGGGCCTGTGACGCGCTACTGGGTCTCCACCAATAGCGGAGGCGCTTCGGCGCTCGATTGGCCGCGCCTGGCGCGCGCCGCGGCCCCGCCACCCTGCGGCGCGCAGGCGCGTCCCCGAGGCAGGAACCCGGAAGTCGGGTCCACGTGTTGGGGCTGACAGGGGAAGCCTGCCTGCTGGAGGGACCTCCGCTCGCGGGCTTGATCCCGCACTGGAAGCCCGCCGTGCGTGCTCCCCCGGGCGGGGTCGGAGGTGAGAGTTTATCCCGAGACCAGTTTTCACTAGATGGTCCCCGACCCCTCGGTCGCCTTCCGCCGCTCACAGCCGCCCCAAACCGGACTGTGCTTCCTCTGCGAACGTCTCGTCCCGCTAGCTGGTCAAGGGCCCGTCCCGCTTGAGCCGAGCTGGCGAGACTTGTGTCTGCTCTCGCGGTCGCCTCGACTCGAGCTCCTCCGAGCTGCCTCCTGGTTTTTCTCGCGGCCCGGTGCTGTCTGCTCCGCCAGGGCGGAGAAGGCGGCCTTGACTTGTGCGTGGAGCTTCGCGCAAGCTTCGGGATCTGCATTTAGGTTCCGTCCCTAGCCCCTTTAGGAAGGGAGGCCGAGATAACGGGACGCTGCTGGCAGTGTCACGGAGCATCTTTGTAGCGGATTCCTGGAAACATTGAGTAACTTGGAGCTGTCGGTGGGTACAAGTCGGACTCAAGATTAGGAAGCGTGGACCCAATTGGCCGGCTGGTAACTGAGAGTGACTGAATCCAGTGTGCACCTCATCTCATGGAGAGTAACAAATACCTGCAGGGCGAGGGCCTTGAGATATTTTGGGTCCCACAACTTAGAAATATACAAATAATTCTGCAGCTGGCAATGCAAAATAGTTTGGTTCGACTTCAGGAATCGCTCCTGGCAGGCTCGGGGAACCATATGGGATTAGAATCACCGTCCTTCTGCATGCAAGGCAAACGCCCCACCTCCATGCTCTCTCTCCGGCCCTGGTTTGACAGTTTATAAGCATGAGACCGCGATGTTCATTTTGAATTTTTTGGATTCCCATTTTGTTTTTATTCTAGCAGTCATTTCAGGTTTTGTTTTTGTTTTGGGGTCACACCCTGCTTTGCTCAGGGGTTACTCCTGGCTCTACGCTCAGAAATCACTCCTGGCAGTCACGGGGGACCATACGGGATGCTGGGATTCGAGCCACCTTCCAGCTGCGTGCCAGGCAAATGCTCTCCCGCTGTGCTATCTCTCCAGTCTCAAGTCATTTCGGTTTTAAAGTAGAAAGAATTGCTTTTGAAGAACAGAGCTTGTTTTACTTTTCTTTTCTTTTTTTCTTTTTCTTTTTCTTTTTTTTTTTTTTTGGATTTCCGGGCCACACCCGTTTGATGCTCAGGGGTTACTCCTGGCTAAGAGCTCAGAAATTGCCCCTGGCTTGGGGGGACCATATGGGACGCCGGGGTATCGAACCGTGGTCCTTCCTTTATAGCGCTTGCAAGGCAGACACCTTACCTCTAGTGCCACCTCACCAGCCCCTTGTTTTACTTTTCTAGAGTGAAGTGATTTCATTATAGTTGCTTCCCCCTTTTAAGAAACTTAAGTACAGTTTTATATAAATTACAGGTAGAATGTATGTTTGCTTTTCTTGGTCATGATTTTATTATATTGTTGTTTTTATTGTGTAAATATTTTATTATGTAAATATAAAGTCAGCAGTTTTGAACAATGTTTTATTGTTTGTTTAATTTTTGGGTCACACCGGCAGTGCTAGGGGTTCCTCCTGCCTCTACGGTCAGAAATCGCCCCAGGCAGGCTCAGGGGACCATATGGGATGCTGGGATTCGAACCACCGTCCTTGTGCATGCAAGGCAAACACCTTACCTCCACGCTCTCTCTCTGGTCCCAGTATTAAACAATGTTAACAACATTGTTGCAGTTGCGATGGAAAGTTACTGTTGCAGTTGAAGTAACTTTTTGTTTGTTTTGTGCTACATTCAGCTGTGTTCACAATGTACTCCTTGCCTCCCGTGTGGTGACAGGGATTATTATAGGTCAGCTGCGTGTAAGGCAAGCAGTATCTGGCTGGCCCCAATAACAATATTTCTATTAATATTGGTTTATATTGTATTGCTCTTGGAGGGGACACACCTGCTGTATACAGGGTTTACACTTATTTTGGGGGGGTGCCGAGAATCGAACTGGGTCTGTCCTGTGTTGGTCTCGTGCAAGGCAAACGCTCTCCCACTTTGCTATCTCTCGGGCCCCTAGGGCTTACACTTGACAGGGTTGGAGGACCGGGCTGAATCCTGTTGGTCACATGGAAGCAAACCGTCCCACCTGCTGTGTTTTTTCTCTGACCCCGATATTTATAAGTAATTTATTTGGAGGGTGCTGGCTTTGTGGTTGTTACTCCTGGATCTGCACTCTGGAATTACTTCTGGCTGTACTCAAGGGACCAGGCTACATGGAATGAATGGGGTCAAGATCAAACTTGGGAATGCAAAACAAACATTCTAGCTGTTGTATTATCATTCCAGCACCATCGGGGCCCAATATTATATTATTTGTTTACTTGGAGTAATAATACTTTTTGTAAATATTGTTTATTCTTTGAATTATTTAGTGGAACTGGTTTTAATGCATAATACAGAGTATATTTGGGGGGACTCTGGGGTGGTTAATACCTGGCAGTGCTCAGGGAATCAAGTATGGCTCTAGGGATTGCGCCCTAGTCGACTGTGTTTCACTTTTTTTTGGGGGGGGCACACCCTGTGATGTTCAGGGGCTACTCCTGGTTATGTGCTCAGAAATCGCTCCTGGCTTGGGGGATCATATGGGACTCCAGGGATCGAACCTAGGTCCGTCCAACGCAAACGCCCTACCGATGCTCTCTCCCTCCGTTGACTGTGTTTTAAGGCCAGAACCTTACCTGCTGTAGTATCTCTTTGATCCTACAATGCCAAAAGGTTTGTGCAGATATAACTTTTTCAGTTAAAATTATGTATAGCTGAGAGGCCGGAGAGATAGCATGAAGGTAAGGTGTCAGAAGTCGGTGGTTCGAATCCCGGCATCCCCTATGGTCCCCTGTGCCTGCCAGGAGCGATTTCTAAGCACAGAGCCAGGAGTAGCCCCTGAGCACTGCTGGGTGTGACTCAAAAACAAAACAAAACAAACAAAAAAATTATCTATAGCTGAATCTCATTTCTCTATTCATCTGAACACTTTAGGTTTTGCCCAAGTGAGTTCTGTCATTCTAACTTCTGGGAATATGATGTATCATGATAGCAGGAATAGTTGCACATAAATGTTTGTAATCCCCCTTCAGCCTGATTTTTGTCTAAATTTTCTCCAAGAAGTCATGTGTTAGCATTTATTTATGAATCTGTGTCCAAGTTTGTTCATATGATTTATTTAAATTATTTTAAAGGTATATATATTTATGTATATATGAATATAGTTTCTTCTTTTCAGGTCACACCAGGCAGTGCTTAGGGATCACTTCTGGCTTAGTATTCAAGGGCTAAGGCTAGATTCTAAGGTCCATGCAATACTAAAGATTCAACCTGGATCTCTGGCATGCAAAGCATGTGTCCTAGATCTTTCAACTATCTTCCCCTCCCCTTAAGAGAATATAATACTCTGTTGTGGTATGATATAGATATTAAGCTACATAATATTCATTTTCTGCTACAATTTGAATTTGATCTCAATAGACTTTTTTCATTGTTTTAAATTGTAGATAAAGTACAACAATGGCTGCTGTTTATTCTGGCATTTCCCTGAAACTTAAAAGCAAGTCAACTTCATGGGATGACAAACTAAAACTGGCTCACTTTGCTTGGATTTCCCACCAGTGTTTCCTTCCAAATAAAGAGCAAGTAAGTTGTTTTGTTTTGGGGTCACATCTGGGGGGTGTTCATGGGCTACTCCCCACTCTGTACTGGGTGGGAATGGAGATTTACTTCTTGTGCTTGGGGATTGAATCGAGGCCTTCTATATGCAAAGCATGCATTCCAGTCCCTTGAGCTCTATCATGCTCAGAAGAAGTAAGGTTAATGTGAAACTTACAGATATCACTTGTATAAATTTTATAGTAACATTTAGTTACATTACATTTGTTTTGTTTTAAACCTCAGCATTTTATTTTTGGAAATATCACTTTCATGTTCATCTCAATTGGAAATAGGTTAGTTTGCTGGTAACTCTTTTTATTTATAAATAATGAAATTATGCTCCATAAGTTAAATATCTTTGGAATTTGATCATTGAAAATTGGGAAGTAGAGGAGATTTTTTTTTCTTTTTTTTTTTTTGGTTTTTGGGCCACACCCGGCAGTGCTCAGGGGTTACTCCTGGCTGTCTGCTCAGAAATAGCTCCTGGCAGACATGGGGGACCATATGGGACACCGGGATTCGAACCAACCACCTTAGGTCCTGAATCAGCTGCTTGCAAGGCAAACACCGCTGTGCTATCTCTCCGGCCCAAGTAGAGGAGATTTAATATTTGTATTGTTATATGGAAATAGAAACAGAACCAAGAAAGAGGGCCCTCAAATATTTCTCAAACTTGAGTGACTGAAAAAAATCATTGGTAGAAATACCACGATGGGGCCAGAGCGATAGTACAGCAGTAGGGCATTTGCCTTTCATGCAGCATACCTGGGATGGACACGGGTTCAGATTCCCAGAACGGATTCCCAGCATCAATTCCTTTTTTTTTTTTAAATAAGGAAGTATTACTATTCTAAACTCAAACACATTCAATGCTTAGTATAGTACATCAAAGGTATATCTTGTTCTTTACAGTAAGTTCTCTGAAAACATAACATAATTACAGGATACACACAAAATTAAATATATCAGCATGATGCAACTATTCAGTACTGCTTACAGTGCATTATTTATAAGACACCACAAGGACACAAATTTTATAAATTAACATGGATTATTGTTCTCAGGTTTGTGCTATTTATACCTGTTAGTGATAGTGACCATCAACTTTTTTTAAGGTTTGGAGTCAAAGGAGCACTGTAAAAACAATGTTAATGTGGCAATTACCGTTTGCATGGGCCCACCAAAGTATGGGGGTCATGGAAAGGAAAAACTTTGGCCTAAGTACAAAGAGACCCTACCCCTGAAGTTTCCTGACAGAAGACCATTTCTAGGCTCCAGGCAAACTAGTTTGTCCAATCCTGGTCATTGTCTGCAGTGCCCATTCAGTTATATCTTTCACGGTCTCTGTTGTTGATCTCACGCCTCTGCATTAAAGGTCCTGGAATCTGTACATCCCACAATGAAATTAGGATGGTGTAGAGCGGCGTCTAATTTCATCTCACAATTAACGAGCAATGCAGAAAGCCCTGTCCACTACGCAAGTCGTTGTTTTTGTTTAAATCTTCTCAGTGTTAAGGGAAGACTCTTTTGAGTAAATCGATGTCAGAGCAGCAGTAGGATCTTCCCCGGTAGAGGATTGCTTCCAGGTGATGTCATAAACAACGTTGAATATTTCATAGATGGCTTCCCTGGTTCAGGGGTGACTGGGAAATGCCCAAATCCTTGAGGCCTGTGTCTGTGCCAGGTCATCATGTCAATGTTCAGGGTTCATTGCACCACAAGATTAGTGTGTTTCTGTCTCTTAGATAAGAACTTATTTGTATGTATAGTATTTTCCATTTTAATATGCCCATGCAAACAAGGAATAATGCCACCTGGCGAATTCAGCACATAAGGGGGCCGCAAGAACAAGTCCAATAATCCTCGTAACCTGATTCAAACATAAGCATTAAACTGGGGGACTCTTTCACCAAAATTTCTTATTGAACAGTTCCCAGCAAGATTGGTGCCTATGGGGATGCTAGAACAAGTCCAATAATCTAATTGACTTGGTTCTTATATATACGTTAAATGGAGGGACACTTCTACAAACTTCCTTATTTAACAATGAGCCAGGTCTTTAAGACAATGTTCAGGGTGTAAGGTCCTACTGCATTACAAGATTTGTGTGTTCTTATCTGTATAAGATAAGAACGTGTTTGAATATAATTTCCCATTTTAATGTGCCTATGCAAAGGAAGTACAGTATCACATGGCGAAATTGGTGCCTATGGGGATATTAAAACAAATCCAACAATCGAATTGACTTGGTTCTTATATAAACTTTAAATGGAGGGACACTTCTACTAACTTCCTTATTTAACAAATAACAAAGGGATAAAAAGTGGGGAAAATAAACAATCTAACTTAAGACAGTGGCTCAATAGTCACCGTATGTGGGAACTAATCAGAAACCTAGTATGGTAGCAAACACAGTTACACAGTGAAGAAAGGAAGAGACCAAGAAGCTGCTGAGAGTGAACAAGTAGAAAAAGAGTACTGGCCTCTTCCCAGCCTGAGAGTCCATCCTTTCATTTTTATTTTGAATATATATGGTACCCTCACACAACGTGGTGTCCTCCCAGACTGAGAGTTCATCCTCCCATTTTTATTTTGAATATATATGGTACGCACGGGGACTCTAGCCCCCCCCGCATGGTTTTTAAAATGGAGACCAATGAGAAAAAAAAAATACCAGTGAATGTCAAGACATACACCAGTGCTGCATTGGCCTGCCCTCCACTCCATGCATCCCCCCATTAGTGTAAGGAGACAAATGTGGAAAGACTGAGGACCACGGTAGAGTCCACCTAGGCTGGCAACCAGGAAATACCTGGAATAAAGGGGAGATAGTTAGGGAGAATGCCATCCGGTATGGGGTGTCCCTTAACCCCAATACCTGGGAAGAGCTGGCCTCCAAGATCAAGGCACCGGAAGCCAGCTATCTGCCCGGCCTCTCCCTTTGCTCCTCCTCCCTAGAGTAGGGAAGGAGAGGAAGCCTGGGGACCCGTAATAGAGTCCACCTGGAACCCACAGCAGGCCACCTGAGGTGGCACTCAGGCCAGGCCTAGAGTCCAGGGGGAAATAGGGGAATGGCTGAAGGCCTGCCAAGCCTCCCAGCACCCCCAAGCTAGGGAGAATGCCATCCGGCATGGGGTGTCCCCTAACCTCAATACCTGGGAAGAGCTGGCATCCAGGATCAAGGCACCGGAAGCCAGCTATCTGCCCAGCCCCTCCCTTTGCTCCTCCTCCCTAGAGTAGGGAAGGGTGGGAAGCCTGGGGACCCCTAATTCTCTGCATCAATTCCTGTCATCTCATATGATCCCCCTAGCCTGCCAGGAGCAATTTCTGAGCACAGAGCCAGGAGTAACCCCTGAGCACTGCCAGGTATGACTCCCAAACCAAACCCTTCCCAAAAAAGAAATACCATGGGCCCGGAGAGATAGCACAGCGGCGTTTGCCTTGCAAGCAGCCGATCCAGGACCAAAGGTGGTTGGTTCGAATCCCGGTGTCCCATATGGTCCCCCGTGCCTGCCAGGAGCTATTTCTGAGCAGACAGCCAGGAGTAACCCCTGAGCACCGCCGGGTGTGGCCCAAAAACCAAAAAAAAAAAAGAAATACCAGGATATACTACTAATAAAATTGGATTAGTTTACACTTAAATGCTAGTATTAAAGATGCAGCACAAGATGTGTTCAAGATGGCTTATGTCTGTTTACTGAAGGCGAGATATAGGATGGAGAACACTAACATATTTAATAGTTTCTAAACCTGTTGTACTTGAGCATTGACTTGGCAGTTTAACAATCCTTGGCAAATGCTCTCACAGGGTGTGTGTCTGATCATAAGGGACAGGCAGTTGGATCAAGTCTATATCTTTCTTCTAAATCTCTATCCTCAGGTATTTATTTCACATCTGTTGCTGTTCATGTATTATTGAGTTCTCTTTTATGAACTCTGCCTTTATCAACATTTTTTATGTTTATGAGTAAGGAAATTATTCTATTTTCTTTTTGTTGTTGTTTTGGGGGGCCATACCTGGTGATGTTTAGGGGTTACTCCTGTCATTGTGCTCAGAAATTGCTCCCGGCTCGAGGGACCAGACCATATGGGATGCCGGGGATTGAACCCAGGTCTGTTCTGGGTCAGTCACATGCAAGGCAAATGCCCTACTGCTGTGCTATCACTCCGGCCCCCAATTCTGTCTGTTTTCATAAAGTTCTTATGCACTATTTCACAGAGCACTGCTATCTAGGGAAGGTTATTACATTCAGGGGTTGATTTACAAGTTGCATGGAAAGTCAGGATTGAACCTTGAATTTTGACTCTGTATTTTGCTTTTGCATATGAATCAATTTGTGACCATTCGATTGTTGTGCTTGTGACATAAATTTTTACAGTAAAATTTTAGAAAATTTAGTAGAAACATAAGAGTTTTGCTTGGAACTTTTCATTAGCACAGATAAAGAGAAAATTAGTTTCTTTTTATTGATTTTTTTTTTATTTTTTTGGTTTTTGAGCCACACCCAGCAGTTCTCCGGGGTTACTCCTGGCTATCTGCTCAGAAATAGCTCCTGGCAGGCACGGGGGACCTTATGGGACACCGGGATTTGAACCAACCACCTTAGGTCCTGGATCGGCTGCTTGTAAGGCAAACACCACTGTGCTATCTCTCTGGGCCCTGATTTTTATTTTTAACAGTAGGCTTTTTGTTTTGTTTTTGGGCCACACCCAATTGTGCTTAGGGGTTACTTCTGGTTCTGTGCTCAAAAATCACTCCTGGCATGCTTGGAGACCATATGGGATGGCTAGAATTGAACCCGGGTCTGTCCCTGTCAGTGATTTGCAAGGCAAATGCCCTTACCCCTGTGCTATCACTCCAGTCCAACCATAGTTTTTAGAGTTACCAAAGGTAGGCTTGACAGGAGTATAATCCTTTCCTCTCTCCTTGCAGTTGGATTTGATTATACTTGGAATGACCCTATAAATGCTTAGTGGATTTATTGATTTTAAAAGTGCCTTTTTTACAAGTTTTTTTTTAATGTAGGTATTACTTGATTGGGCGAGACAGACATTGGTTGCATTTTATAAGAAAAAACTTGAACTGAAGGAAGACATTGTTGAAAGACTTTGGATCTATATAGATAACATTCTGCATAGCAGAAAATTGCAGACTCTTCTCAAGAATGGAAAAACAGTTGACCTTCAACTTTCTCTCGTCAAGGTAACTAATGATTTTCTGTATTGTCCTGAATGTTTTAAATACTTCTTTTATTTTATATTTTTTATTTTTTTGGTTTTTTGGGGCCATTCTTGGCAGTACTCAGAGTTTATTCCTGGCTCTGCATGAATGGCAAGCATCTTACCTACTGTATTATCTCTTTTACCCCAGTGTTTCATATATTTCTGTTGAGTTCCTACTAATGCTGTAGGCTTATTGTTGTTTATTTGGGGGGACTTATAAGGGTCCTGCACTATTGGGGCTCAGCTTACTCCTGGCTCTGTCCTTAGGGATCATTCCTGGCAGATTTGAGGACCAAATGGGTTCTAAGCATCCTACCTACTGTACTAGTATTGCCCTAGTCCCTGGAGGCATTTTTTAGGATTAAATAATGGTAAAGTAATAGTATTTATAGTGATTTACAGTGCCGAAGTGATAGTACAGCGATAAGGCGTTTGCTTTATATGCGGCAAATTTGGTTGAGCCTCCCAAGTGGTTCTCATAATAGCAATTCTTGGTCAACTGAGCTGTGGTTCTTTGTAAGGACCTGAGAAATTTTTTTTTTTTACCACTCAGACTGCATCCTCTCCCTCTAACCCTTCCAAAGGAAGGGAAGAACGATCATCACTGGCCAAAGACAGTCGCAGAAGTGACACCTAGAGCCGGCTTCACGCTCAGAAGAGGATGCTCTGGCTCCTCCTCGTGGCTTCGGGTGCTACACGATCAGAGACTTCTCTAGTCACATACTATAGAAATGATCCCTGAAAGTATAGTCTTGGTGACCGGAGAATTAATTGCTATTTGGTTCTTTGGTGCAAAGGTGGTGCTTGGGGAGCTTAAGGAGAGGGCCAGTGATATAACGAGGATCATCCACATTGCAAGGATGCCACCTATCTTCAGTATGTTTTGTTTTGTTTTGTTTTGGTTTTTGGTTTTTGGGCCACACCCAGTAACGCTCAGGGGTTACTCCTGGCTATGTGCTCAGAAGTTGCTCCTGGCTTGGGGGACCATATGGGACACCGGGGGATCGAACCGCGGTCCGTCCAAGGTTAGCGCAGGCAAGGCAGGCACCTTACCTTTAGCGCCACCGCCCGGCCCCCCAGTATGTTCTTTTTGACCCCTGATTGGAAAAGTTAGCTTGAAAATTTTACTTTGTGATCTTCCCACCCTACTTTCTTCAGACCTATCTGTTGACTTGAAGGGAGATCAAAAGGCCAATATCTAAATATGGGATATTTGCTTAAATATTTATTTAATTAAAATTAAATAATAAAATGCTTACTTAAAAATTAAAATGCTTTTGTTTGTTTTGGGGGGCCACATTCGGTGACTCTCAGGGGTTACTCCTGCTATGTGCTCAGAAATTGCTCCTGGCTTGAGGGACCATATAGGACACTGGGGAATCAAACTGAGGTCCATTCTAGGCTAGCATGAGCAAGGCAGACATCTTTTTTTTTTTGGTTTTTCGGCCACACCTGTTTGATGCTCAGGGGTTACTCCTGGCTAAGCACTTAGAAATTGCCCCTGGCTTGGGGGGACCATATGGGACACCGGGGGATCAAACCGTAGTCCTTCCTTGGCTAGCGCTTACAAGGCAGACACCTTACCTCTAGTGCCACCTTGCTGGCCCCATCTTTTTTTTTTTTTTTTCAAGGCAGACATCTTACCAGTTGGGCCACCGCTCCAGCCCCTAAAATGCTTATTTTGTCTGAAAGAGATTTTGATATATCAGAATTATGAATATAATTGTCAAAACTTCATTGAGTGTTTCTTGTAAGGTATATATAAAATTAAAACCTCACTGAGTGTTATAACGATTGATAATAAACACTAAAATGAGTACTTAGTTTGTGCCAGGCTTAAAGAAGTTTAGTGACGTGAAATTCAGAACTGGTATTGTATCCTAAATTTGTCAGGTTGCAAAGTATGTTTTTAATGTACTACTTTGGCCTATGAAAGTCTCTTTATTTTTTCTTGGGTACCTCACCTTTAAGTTCTTGTTTTTCCCCCATTTAATTAGGTCATTGTTATTTACAAAATTATTTATAGGTGAATTTTAGGCTTTTGATGTTCCATCATGGATTCCACCATCATTGTCAATTTCCATTGCTAATGTTGCCAGGTTTCTTTCCTTAGCTCACCAGCCTCAGCCTACCATCTTGACAGGCATCTTTGTAAGTTTAGTTGTTCAAGTTTGAATCTCATGATTTCAGTGCTGTTGACTCTGTTCTGGGTATTCAGATGTATCATTCCTTAATATTACTAAGGTACCTGAATTCCATTGATACCTGCCCCCCCCCCCCATTGCCTCTCATCTGTCTTGTCTACCTATTTCCACTTGGATTCTTTTTAGTCTATACTCTGGGGCAAGGGTGATTTAGGCACCCCACGCCTTTAAACCAGTACATTTCCTCATCCAGTTATGCTAAGTACCACAAATAAGTGATAAACTTTTTCTGACTTTCATAATATGAGATCTTCTAGTTCTATACATGTTGTAGTGAATTGCATGATTTCATCATCCCTTTTATTCTGTTTTGTATATATACACATACTCACGACATCTTCATGATTCACTCCTCTGTCATTGTACATCTAGGTTGATTCCAAATCTTACCTATTGCACTAAGTGCTGCAATGAATAATGATGTGCATATATTCTTTTGAATGAATATTTTTCTGTCCTTGGGGTATGTACCCTGAAGTGGAATTGCTGTCTAAGTTTACTAAAATCTCTTTATACTTTTTTTTTTTTTTGGTGGTTTTTGGGTCATACCCGGCAGTGCTCAGGGGTTACTCCTGGCTCCATACTCAGAAATTGCTCCTGGCAGGCACAGGGGACCATATGGGACGCTGGGATTCGAACCGATGACCTTCTGCATGAAAGGCAAATGCCTTACCTCCATGCTATCTCTCCGGCCCCTCTTTATACTTTTTTTTATGGGAGTTGAATCATACAATATACCCATCAGCAGTAGATGAGAGTTCCTTTATCACCACATCTCTCAATACAGATTATTCCCAGTATTTTGATACCAGTGGTATTCTCACTGGTATAAGATGATATGTTATTGTTGATTTGGATTTTCCTGTAATACTGAACATTATTTTCATGTGCCTGATAGCCATCTGTTGATCTTCAGAGAAGTCTCTTGATTGTCCCCTCTCCATTTTTGCATGGTTTGTAAGTTTGCTTGTTCTGGTTGTGGCAGTGATCGTCAGTTACTTTTGGCTCTACACTCGGGAATTACTCCTAGCATGCTCAGTGTATAATATAGGATTCTACAGATAGAATTTGGGTCAGCTTAAAAAAAAAAAAAAAGAATTTGGGTCAGCTGCATGCAGGACAAATGCCCTACCCTATCAACTGTACTGCTCCTGTCCCTTTGATGATGTTTTCAGAAAATTTGTGGCTGATTTTTTGTGGAGAGAGAGATTGTTTTTTTTTGTTTTGGGAACACACCTAGTAATGCTTAGGGGTTACTCTGAGCAAAAGAATCACTCCTGGGCCCGGAGAGATAGCACAGTGGCGTTTGCCTTGCAAGCAGCCGATCCAGGACCAAAGGTGGTTGGTTCGAATCCCGGTGTCCCATATGGTCCCCCGTGCCTGCCAGGAGCTATTTCTGAGCAGACAGCCAGGAGTAACCCCTGAGCACCGCTGGGTGTAGCCCAAAAACCAAAAAAAAAAAAAAAAAGAATCATTCCTGGCAGGCTTGGGGAATAATATGGAATGCTGGGAATCAAACTCATGTTGGCCACTTGCAAGGCAAATGTCCTACCTGCTCCTGCTGTACTATTGCTTTGGCCCCTTGGCTTTTTGGGGGGGGCACACCGCAGTGCTCAGGGATTACTCCTGGCTCTACACTCAGAAATCACTTCTAATAGGTTTAGGGGACAATATGGGATGCTGGAAACTGAACTTGGGTCAGCCATGCACAAGGAAAACTCCCTACTGGCTGTGCTATCATTCCAGACCTCATTAATTGGTTTTTTTATTTAAATAAAATTTTTATGCCCGGCAGCGCTCAGGGGTTACTCCTGGCTCTGCACTCAGAAATGCCCCTGGCAGGCACGGGGGACCATATGGGATGCTGGGATTCGAACCACCGTCCTTCTGCATGCAAAGCAAATGCCCTACCTCCATGCTCTCTCTGGCCCCTGATTTTTTTTTTTGAGTACTTTATATAGCTTGTATATCAACCCTTTATCTAATGGTTTTATTTATTTATTTTGGTTTTGGGGTTACACCCGGTGACGCTCAAGGGCTACTCCTGGCTCTGCGCTCAGAAATTGCTCCTGGCTTGGGGGACCATATGGGATGCTGGGATTGAACTACAGTTCATCCTGGGTCAGTCAAGTGCAAGGCAAACGCCCTACCACTTTGCTGTCACCCTGGACCCTTTTATCTAATGTTTTGAATGAAAATAGTTTCTCCCACTCAGCTGTCTTTCAGTTTTAGCCTCTGTTTCTTTTGCCATGCAGAAATTTTAATTTGATGTAGTTCCATTTGTTTAGTTTTGATTCTATTGCCTTTGCCAGTGATACAGTATTGAAAACTCCTTTGAGGTTCCAGGTCTTGGAGCTTCCTCTTATATTTTCTTTTTTTTTTTTTTTTTTTTTTTGGTTTTTGGGCCACACCCGTTTGACGCTCAGGGGTTACTCCTGGCTATGAGCTCAGAAATCGCTCCTGGCTTGGGGGGACCATATGGGATGCCGGGAGATCGAACCGAGGTCCGTCCTATGCTAGTGCTTACAAGGCAGACACCTTAGCTCTAGTGCCACCTTCCCGGCCCCATATTTTCCTCAATGTACTTATAGATTCTGGTTTGATCTCAAGGTTTTTGATTCACTTTGAGTTGGTATTTGTATTCAGTTTGAGATACAGATCCAGCTTTAATTTATATGTGTAGTGTGATTCTGGCTTTTTGGCATATTTTATGATTCCATTGACACTTTATTATTGATAGTTCTAAGTCTTTAAAGAATGTTGTTTAAATTTGGATAGGGATTACATTAAATCCATATAGTGTAGGTAGGATGGTCATTTTGACAATATTGATTCTTACAATCCACAAGCATGGACTATTTATTTATTTTCTGAGATCTTCAG
Organism: Suncus etruscus; assembly: GCF_024139225.1. Lineage (NCBI taxonomy): Eukaryota > Metazoa > Chordata > Mammalia > Eulipotyphla > Soricidae > Suncus > Suncus etruscus. Next base: position 50,872,322 of record NC_064854.1, on the reverse strand, counting down.
TGCCTTTCTTAAGATATTTTGAAGCTTTCATGGTATAAGTCTATCACTTTTTTGTTAAGCTGATTCCTAAGTCCTTGATGTTTTTGGGGAGTTCTGTACTTTTTTTTTTTTCTCTTTGGTTTTTGGGTCACTCGGCAGTGCTCAGGGGTTACTCCTAACTCTATGCTCAGGAATCGCCCCTGACCGGCACAGGGGACCATATGGGATGCCGGGATTTGAACCACTGTCTATTTCTGCATGAAAGGCAAAACGCCTTACCTCCATGCTATCTTTCTGGCCCCAATTCTGTCCTTTCTTCTTTTTTTTTTTTTTTGGTTTTGGGGTCAACCGGCAGTGCTCAGGGGTTACTTCTTGCTCTACGTTCAGAAATCGCTCCTGGCAGGATCAGGAGACCATATGGGATACCAGGGGGTGAACCGCCATCCTTCTGGATGCAAGGCAAATGCCTTACCTCCATGCTATCTCTCTGGCCCTGTTCTGTCCTTTCTTTTTCTTTTTTTATTTATTTATTTTTTTTTTTTTTTTGGCTTTTGGCTTTTGGGCCACACCTGGCGGTGCTCAGGGGTTTCTCCTGGCTGTCTGCTCAGAAATAGCTCCTGGCAGGCATGGGGGACCATATGGGACACCGGGATTCGAACCAACCACCTTTGGTCCTGGATCGGCTGCTTGCAAGGCAAACGCTGCTGTGCTATCTCTCCGAGCCCTGTCCTTTCTTAACACCAACAATACACCTGAGACCTCTTGGCCCCTGTACTTCCCTCCTTTTTTATATTTGTGTTTCTCCTCCTTCAATTTCTTTCCTTCTCTCTATATTTTGGGGCCTGAGTGTTCTCAACAACTCCATTTAACCCATGAAGAAATGCTTCTTTGTGCAGTTATTCTAAATACCACATATAAGTGATATCATTTTGTATATATCCTTCATCTGGCTTCATTTAACAATTTTATACTATTTTTTTGTTTTGTTTTGTTTTGTTTGATGTGCCACACCTGGCATAGCTCAGGGGTTACTTCTAGCTTCGAGCTTAGAAATCAGTCTGGAAAAAAAAAAAAAACCAAAAAACTCTGGGGCCGGGAAGGTGGCGCTAGAGGTAAGGTGTCCGCCTTGCAAGCGCTAGCATAGGACGGACTGTGGTTCGATCCCCAGGCATCCCATATGGTCCCCCCCCCCCCCCAAGCCAGGAGCGATTTCTGAGCTCATAGCCAGGAGTAAGCCCTGGTTTACGGGTATGGCCCAAAAACCAAAAAAAAAAAAAAAAAGAGAAATCAGTCTGGGCAGCCTCAGGGGGCCATATGGGATGCCAGGGATCAAATCCAGGTCGACTGAGTGCAGGACAAATGCCCTATCCATTGTGCTATGTCTCTCTGGCCCCTGTATACTATTTTAAAATTTTTATTTAAAGAACTGATTTACGGGGCCGGCGAGATGGCGCTAGAGGTAAGGTGTCTGCCTTGCAAGCGCTAGCCAAGGAAAGGACCACGGTTCGATCCCCCGGTGTCCCATATGGTCCCCCCCAAGCCAGGGGCAATTTCTGAGCGCGTAGCCAGGAGTAACCCCTGAGCATCTAACGGGTGTGGCCCAAAAAACCAAAAAAAAAAAAAAAAAAAGAACTGATTTACAAAATTAGTGATTATTGAATTTTAGGCATTCAACACATATATTTGTGGGGTTTTTTTGTTTGTTTTTTTTTGGGGGGGGGTTGGGCCACACCCAGTGGTGCTCAGGGGTATTCCTGGCTCTACGCTCAGAAATTGCTCCTGGCAGGCTTGGGGGATGGGATATGGGATTCCGGGAACCGAACCCAGGTTCCTCCTGGGTCAGCTGCATGCAAGGCAAATGCCCTGGTGCTGTGCTAGTGCTCAGGCCCCCATATATATTTGTATGTTTTATTATTTTATTTAAACACAGTGATTTATGTAGTTGCTCATATACATTTTTTTCTGGCATTTCATGTTCCAATACCAGTTCCACAACCAGTATAACATTTCCTCTACCTTTACCTCCATGCTATTTCTCCGGCCCCAATAATTACATTTTTACAACCAGGTTGTAATGGAATTATTAAAACAACTTCAGCAAAAGAAAATTTGTGAAAATTGTTATATCTTACAATGAGGTCACTGTCATTGTCCGAAGATTTACTAAACTGTTGTTAAATTGATACTTTGTGTTACTGGTTTAGTTTGTTATCTTTAGGTGGCTTCTGTGCTACTTTGACATCTAATTTGATGCATTTCTAATGAGTGTATGGAAAAATGCTTGCTCCAGGAATCCCAGTTTCTAAGGCTGACATGGTGACACCTGTGGGACATGTCTGTGGCTGCCTTAGCTTCTAGCAGAGTGGAAAGATGTGGGTGGGTTTTTTTTTTTTTTTTTTTTAATTCCAAAAAGTCTCTGGTATGCCAAATATGGGCATACCTGAAATTTTGGTCATTTAGGTATCTCTGCAGAAATTTGTAAAGCAGTGAAGTTGAACCTGTGACTTGGCAGTGATTATAGGTTGTGAGTGCAGCTGCTGAGGCTTTGGCAGGGTAAGGACTTGGTCTGCCTCTGCTGCCAAGAGTGCCTCTGTTTTCAATTGCTAGGCCTATGTACACATGATTTTTTTTTTTTTTTTTTTTTTTTTTTTTTTTTGCTTTTTGGGCTATACCCTGTGGCACTCGGGGTTACTCCTGGCTATGTGTTCAGAAATCGCTCCTGGCTCGGGGGACCATATGGGATGGCTGGGGATTGAATCAAGGTCTGTCATAGATCAGCTGCATGCAAGGCAAACGCTCTACCACTGTGCTATCACTCTGGTCCCTGTACTCATGATTTTTCCTGGCTTAGTTTATATCTCTTTGAGAAAAAAAGAGTTCAGAGTTGGCTGATGAGCAGACATGACAATAGCTATGGAATGTGACTAGACATATAATTTTTCAATACAACTCCCACCACCAGTGTCAACTTCTATCACCAGTATCCCCATACTCCATCATTGTCCATCCCTCTTATCCCCTGACATCTTGACAGACACATTATGAAGTTTGGTGGTTGCAACTAGATCTCATGTTTTCAGTGTTGATGAGTCTGTACTTTCGATTTATAGCTATGTCACTCTTCCATATCACCTGTATGTAAGATTCAACCCCTGTTCTCCTATTGCTTCCCTCTCTCATCATCCTTCCTGCTTTGTTAATATCTTTCTTTCTTTGTTCTTCTTCATATGTTCTAGGTGATTAAGCATGCCCCCCTGTGTTATTGCTCCACCCCATCAGCTTTCATTTCTTACATGTGTCTATCCAATTGTCCAATGCTATTTGTTGAAGAGGCTTTCTTTATTTCATTTCTTGGCTCCTTTGTAAAAACTTGATTGACCAGGGGTCAGAGTGATAGCACATCAGTAGGGTATTTGCTTTATAAATGGCTCATCCAGATTCAATCTCCGGCATCCCATATGGTCCTCTGTGCCTGCCAGGAGTGATTCTGAGTGCAGAACCATGAGTAATGCCTGATTATTGTTGAGTGTGGTTCAAAATAAAAAAATAGACCATATATTTGAGGGTTTATCATTGGATTCAGACCCATTGGTCTGAAAGTCTCTCTTTGTTTCAGTATCATGATGCTTTGATCACTATGGCTTTGCACAACAACTTCAAGATAGGTAATGAGATGTCTCCCAGTTTTTTAATTTTATTGTTTTTTGTTTGTTTTTGTTTTGGGGCCACACCCAGAGGTGCTTAGGGGTTACTCCTGGCTCTGTGCTCCTGGCAGGCTTGGGGGACCATGTGGGATGCCAGGAATCAAATCTGGGTTTGTCCCAGGTCAGACACATGCAAGGCAAATGCCCTACTGCTGTGCTATCTTTCTGGCTCCCAGGTGCCTCCCAGTTTCTTTTTCAGTATTATCTTTTACTATCCTAGGTCATTTTGTGGGGGGGGAAGCAGGGGGGAAACCTGGCAGTGCTCAGGGGTTACTCCTGGCTCTATGCTCAGAAATTGCTCCTGGCATTCTCGGGGGACCATATGGACCATATTCGAACCACGATCCTTCTGCATGCAAGGCAAATGCCTTACCTCCATGCTATCTCTCTGGCCCCTATCCTATATCTTTTAAGGTTCCAAAACAAACACCTTTATAATTGGTTGTTATAAGTCCTTGAAGAATGTTTTCTGAATTTGAATGGGGATTGCTTCGAAAATATATAATAGTTTAGATAGGATGGTCATTTTGATAATATTTTATTGATTCTTCTGATTATGAGCATGGAATGTTTTTCCATTTCCTTGATTATCGCGAATGACATTCCACTCTTTTCTTGCCAATATTGCTTCATTTGAGAAATCTGGTGTGATTGTTTTCTTTTTTAAAAAACCATTTTTTTGAAACAATTGTGACTTACAAAGTCCTTCATAGTTGGAATTTAGACATATAATGAATCAGGGCCAATACCATTGCCAGTGTTGACTTCCTTCCACCAGTGTTCCCAGAGTGTATCCTATACCACCACTCATTGCCCCTGGCCTGCCAGTATAATAGGCCCATTTTAAGTTTAGATGGGTAGAATTTGGGTCTCTTTATTTTATTGTTGTTGACTTTGGATTGGATATTTAGTTATGTCCTTTTTTTATCTCCGCCAATGCACCTGAGACCACTTGTCACTTGGCCCCCACCCTTTCTTTTTATTCGCCCTTATTCATTTTATAAAACTGCAGAAATATGAGGTAAAACAAAGTAATTCTTGTCCCAAGTTTCACTGAAAAAGGAGGGAGCCCCTATCTAAAAGATAAAAATGACTGGTAGTTATTTTCATAGTCACAGCAAAAGTTGAGGCCTAAAAAACAGGATTTCCCTACCCATGAAGCATCTTGCTTTAAGACCAACTACAGGATCTGGGCATCTAAATTGTCTGACCCCAAAGTCTTTCTCTGTGGTCTCAGTAAACATTCCCTTTACTCATGGTTGTCACAGTCAGGCTTCAGTAATTAGAGATCGCACAAATCCTATGTCAAAGTCAGGGTGTCATAAAGTATCTTCTAGTTTAATCTCACTGTTGGGTGGCAAGATAGGGAAAATCACCCTGAAAGCAAGTTGCTGTTTTCAAATCATCAGGATGTCATATGAGCCCATCGTGTAGCGAGTTGGTGCCAGGGCAGCATTAGGGCCCGCTCATATAAGTGATCCTTAGATTGCAATTGAAAAACTGACTCAGGTGGAATGGGTCAGAGCATTAAAAAAATATTAAGCTGGCAGATCAGTTAGGAAGGTTTTCTAATTCCTAGAAATTACCACTGGTGAGGGTAAACGTTGCTGAAAAAAAAAAAAGGTCTTCCTGGGGAGTGTGCATAGAACATTCTTAAAACAATCATAATTTTCAAAAAAAATTATAATTTTCAAGTCTAGAATACTAATATGGTAATGAGCACTGTAAAAGGAGTTTACAATATGAATTATTGTCAAACAGGTATTTAACATTTAGGTTCTTTCCTGAATGTATACTGACAACACAGGCTAAATTATGATATAATAGTAACCAGCTTGAATTAACAACAACCACCTGTTTACAGGACAGGGTTTCCTGCATTGCCCTTTAATGGTGAGGTGAAACGAGAGGGCGCTCTACATCCTGACTTCAATGTAGGACATGCAGATTCCAGGATCTTTAATACAGAAACATGATACCAACAACAGAGACTGTGTGAAAAATAGAATTGTGTTGGCACTACAGACAATGTCTTGGATTAGACAATCTAGCTTGCCTGGAGCCTAGAGTTGGTCTTATGCCAGGAAACTTCAGGGGTAGGGTCTCTTTGTATTTAGGCCAAGGTTATTGCTTTCCATGCCTCTCATATTTTGGTGGGCCCACGCAAACAACAGTTGCCACTCTAACACCATTTTTACTGTGCTCCTTTGACTCTAATCCTTAAAAAAAACCCACTTAAAATTTGAGGTTAACTTATGCTAATATGCATGTACATGGAAATGTAAAAAATACTATGCCTCTAATGTTTAAGGAGTTACGTAAGTTTTATGGCTTTAGATTGCCTTGTGTGCTGTTAAGAAATATTATAATGTGTTACAATCTGGGGACTTGAGGAACAAAGTAACTGTACATGGATTCTGTTTTATTTATCTTAATGTTCTTTGGCTGAAAGTTCAAAGTTAAGATATCAGCAAGGGGACTTCTTCTGAGAATTATGTTATGGGTGATTGTCCTTCCACTGTAACTTTACCTTGTCCTCTTTCTTTGCATCTTTGTTCTCATAATTAAAAATAAAAAAATTTAAAAAAATAGAAAAGAAATTGCAAAAACATAATGAATGAGAACTGTAGCAAGAGCCTATTGTATACAGTTGAATATTCCAGTGATATCTGTGGACACAGCATTAGATCATACTAGCAGACATAATCATTTGGAAAATAAATATAGTAAAATGTTTGTCAAGACATTATCATAATGTGCACTGTATTTGGAGTGTCATATTATAGCACTATAATGTGAATCTGGAGCGACCAACATATATCTCTAAGAACCACTGTGAACAAAAAGATGAAAAATTTATTATAGGCAAATTAAAATTTACACTAAAACATTCTTATAGTGAATTCTATTGTGAGAGTTCATGGCTTCCATTCTGTACCTCTTTCGGTGAATAAAAGCATTACATGATTATAGACTTCTAAAAAGAATAGATAATTGAACACCTGCTCAATCTGAACAGCTGTATCTGTTGCTGCAGGTCCTCTTTGAAGTATTAAAGAGAATATAAGCTTTTGTGTTTTTCCACTTTCTCTCAGTTTCTTTCCTTCTCACATTACCCTGGAGCCAGTGGTGCTCAAGACAACTACCATTGTGTTTCTTCATGCAGTTATTCTAAATACCACATATAAATGATGTCAGTTATATATTCATCCTTCTTCTGGCTAACTTTATTTAACATAATATCTTCTAATTCCATCTATGTTGCTACAAATTGCATGATTGTATCATTTTTATTGCTATATAGTATTCCATTGTGTATATGTACCACATCTTAATGATTTAATTGTCTGTTGTTGGACATCTAGGTTGATTCTAAGTCTTAGCTATTGTACTGAGTGCTGCAATGAATAGTGGTGTACATTACATACTTTTGGATGAATGTCTTTCTATTCTGGAAATAGATACGCGAGAGAGGGATTGCTGGTGATAATCATGGAGGTTTAGATTTCTTTTTTTTTTTTTTTTTTTTTTTTTGGTTTTGGGGCCACACCTGGCAATACTCAGGGGGTACTCCTGGCTGGCTGCTCAGAAATAGCTCCTGGCAGGCACGGGGGACCATATGGGACACCAGGATTTGGACCAACTACCTTGAGTCTTGGATTGACTGCTTGCAAGGCAAACACCGCTGTGCTATCTCTCAGGCCCCTATTTCCAATTTCTTGAGAACTGATCTCTTTCAGAGGTTACTTATATCTGCTGTTCAGGCTATTTTCCTTACCGTGTGGTATTATTTGAGAATGACTAGGGGATTTTCAACAGGGGATTTTCTTTTAACTAAGATTTAAAATTGTATACAATTTGAGATATATGAGTGCTACATTTCCCATGCCAGCAAATGTAAGAGATAGATATGGACCATGTGGTTTTGGGTTTGGAGTATAGATTGTCTTGTTGGTTGTCTTGCAGAGCCAATCCCTGGCCTGGGGTGGGGTATGGCACAGGGAAGGAGGATTGGAGTTCCTGGAATTTTGGGCACATGGTTTATCAGGGCTTGAGGACTCCTATAATTATAAACTATGGGGTTAACAGTATTTTTAATAAAGATTTAAAAATAATAGACCAGGGACTGTACTAGAGAGGTAATACAGTGGTATAGGTGCTTGCCTTGAATGTGACCAACCCAGACTTCAACCCTAGTTTGGTCTCCTCAGTCCTATCAGGCAGGAGATCCCCTAAGCACATAGCCAGGAATAAGCCATGAGCGCTGCTAAATCTGACCCCAAAACAAAACATAATAGACTAGTGAAGGCTGAATTAGGTTATTCAGAATATATCCTTGGAAGTGTGGAAAGACTTTAGAAAAAGGCCTGTGTTTGTTGTTGTTGTTGTTGTTGTTGTTGTTGTTTTGTTAAGAAATGATAATTTCAGGGCCCGGAGAGATAGCACAGCGGCGTTTGCCTTGCAAGCAGCCGATCCTGGACCTAAGGTGGTTGGTTCGAATCCCGGTGTCCCATATGGTCCCCTGTGCCTGCCAAGAGCTATTTCTGAGCAGACAGCCAGGAGTAACCCCTGAGCACCGCTGGGTGTGGCCCAAAAACCAAAAAGAAAAAAAAGAAAAAGAAAAAGAAATGATAATTTTAGGGCCAAAGAGATAACATGGAGATAAGGCATTTGCCTTGCGTGCAGAAGGTCAGTGGTTCAAATCCCGGCATCCCATATGGTTCCCTGAGCCTGCCAGGAGCGATTTCTGAGCATGGAGCCAGGAGTGACCCCTGAGTGCTGCCGGGTGTAATCCAAAAACCAAAAAAAACAAAAAAGAAAAGAAATGATGATTTGTTATATGCTTTATAGTGATATAAAATATGAATATCACCGTGCATATACATAATAAAAGTAAATATTTATGTGGCATAAATGTAGGCATAAATTATTTTATTGATTGAGGTACTGTGATTTGCAATATTTTTAAAAATGTTATTGATTGATTGATTGGGTTTTGGGTCACACCTAGTTGTGTCCCGGCCCTGCACTCAGAAATCACCCCTGGCAGGCTGGAGGACCACATGGGATACTGGGAATTGAACCAGATCCCTCCTTGGTCCGACACATACAAGGCAAATGCCCCACTGCTGCATATCTCTCTGGCCCCTGTGATTTGCAATATTATTAATGATGGATTCTCATCCAACACCATACCACCTCCCTCCCACAAGGTCCCCAAAGCCATTCCCTTTCATATTTCCTCCCTTTTTCCTGACATTCTCTCTCTCTCTCTCTCTCTCTCTCTCTCTCTCTCTCTCTCTCTCTCTCTCTCTCTCTCTCTTTCTCTCTTTCTCTCTTTCTCTCTTTCTCTCTTTCGTGGATTAGTTCTCCCATTGTCTCTGACCTTTTGTTTCTACCATGCTGTAAATGTGGAAATACTTTGTAGATGAGTTGTATAATTGAAAAAAATGTGGAAATCACTGTTGTTTGGCATTTAATTTTTATTTCAGCTCTTCCGGGCCCAATATCTGCTTAAATGGAGAAACTCATACCTGTACTATTTTTAGTAATTTTTTAAACAGGATAAATTTGATTCTCAGATGCTTATATAATAAGGGTAGGAGCAAGTCACTTAACTTAGGAGTGAACTTGAGGATCTACTTGATCCTCAAAAGTTCTGTTGTTCTGAATTTCAGGATTAAAAAAAAAGTAGATTATAGGCGTTATATATAATAGTTAATGGAAAAATTTGCTTTCCCCTTTTAAAAATGTATTTTTATTTAGATACCATGATTTATAAAGTTTTCATAGTAGGGCATCAGGCAATATTCCCACCTCCAGTCCCACCATCTTGTGGCCCCCAGCATTATACTAGTGACCTCAGGTTTCCTCCCTTCCCTGAACCTGAATACTTGGCAGATATATTTTATTTTACTTCTATTTATTTATTTATTTTTTTATTTTTTTATTTTTGGTCATACCAGGTGGCAATCAGGAGTTACTCCTGGCTCTTTGCTTAGAAATCACTCATGGCAGGCTCGGGAAACCATATAGGATGCCAGGAATCAAACCCAAGTCTGTCCTGGGTCAACCGTGTGCAAGCCAAATGCCCCACTATTGCATCGCCCTTGACAGATATATTTTAAATGTAATTATTGTAGGCTGGATTTCATTTTTTCAGTAGTGTTAGATTTAGTGATTTAGATTTAGTGCACCACAGAGGAGCAGCCCAAGGCCCCTTTCTCTTGCTACTTCTAGACCTATCTTGTCCCAGCCCCATTTGTCATCCTCCTTGGCATTTTTGTGGGGTTTTTTTTGTTTTTGTTTTTGTTTTTGGGCCACACCTGGTGGTACTCAGGGGTTACTCCTGGCTCTCTGCTCAGAAATAGCTCCTGGCAGGCACGGGGACCATATGGGACACCGGGATTCAAACCAACCACCTTTGGTCCTGGATCGGCTGCTTGCAAGGCAAACACCGCTGTGCTATCTCTCCGGGCCCCTCCTTGGCATTTTTTTTTTTTTTTTTTTTTTTGGTTTTTGGGCCACACCCGTTTGACGCTCAGGGGTTACTCCTGGCTAAGCGCTCAGAAATCGCCCCTGGCTTGGGGGGACCACATGGGACTCCGGGGGATCGAACCGTGGTCCGTTCCTTGGCTAGCGCTTGCAAGGCAGACACCTTACCTCCAGCGCCACCTACCCGGCCCCCTCCTTGGCATTTTTGATTCTGTAATGTCAACCTCAAAACATCAATGATGTTTTGCCATCATTGATACTTTCCATCCCCTTTACATATCATTCTTTTTTGTGTGTTTTTTTGGGTCATACCAGGCAGTGTTCAGGGGTTACTTCTAGATCTGCACTCAGAAATCACTCCTGGCAGGCTCAGGGGACCATATGGGATGCCAGGAACTGAACCCAGATCTATCCCGGGTTGGCTGCTTGCAAGGCAAATACCCTGCCACTGTGCTATTGCTCTGACCCCATTTACATGTTATTCTTTAAAGTTAAACCATAGATTAGTGAGTATACTTATTATGAAGTACAATCATATTATGTACTTATTATGAAGTATATATCCAATTGTAGCTGATTGCATGATTTCATCATTTCTGGTGGCTGTTTAGTATTAACCCATTGTGTATGTTTACCACATCTTCATTATACACTTTTTTGGACAGTCATGTGGGTTGTTTTTCATGGCTTGGCTTTTGTACTGAGTGCTAGTTACAGTGAACATAGGTGTGCATAGTTGTTTTTTTTTTTTTAAATGAATGTTTTTGTGTCTTGGAAATATATAAGAAGTAGTAGGCTTGCTGGGTCATAGGAGATTTATTACTATTTTTTTAAGGGAATCTCTCTATATTCATAGGAGGTGAACTAGACAATAATGCTTGCCTTTTAAGAGAGCCTACTGCTTTACCTTTTAACTACAGACACTATAAAAATGTACTTGGACCAAAAAATCCTAACCAAGATCCCTTCCCTCTGCCTGTAGCCTCTAAGCTGAAGTTCAGGTTTTGGTCTAAGAAAAGTGATCTTTTAAATTTAAGCTTTATGAAACCTAACTCTTTAAAAAAGTCACAGTAGATTAACAAATGCACTGAATTTGTATTGTGGGAGTATTTGTAGATGTGTGAGAAATTAAAATAGATTTTGCTTAATTTGATGAGTTAAGCAAATGCCAGACTCATTTAAATAATTTGGGTTTTTTTTTTATATAGATATGAGGATAAAGTGTGTTCATTGATTCTGTTTTGTTTTTTTTTTTTCATTTATGTGTGGGTTTAAAGATAGTAATGGACTTTCTTTCCTTAATATTCAGGTCATAAATGAGAGAATAACTGAATTCTCACTTTTGGGATCCCAAAGAAACATCTGTGCTGTGCTGAGCTGCTGCCAGGGTATTCTCTCCACACCTGCCCTTGCTGTCATCTACACAGCCAAACAGGAGCTGATTGTGACTTTGCTGAGCCAGCTGTGTAGGTTAGCCTGTAAACAGCCAGAAGGACCCATGGTAGCCCAGTTATTTGAGGTTATTCACCTTGCTCTTGGCCATTACCTTTTGATCCAGAAGCAGCAGGTCAATCCAAGACGTACCTTTGGGGAGGTGACTGGGCACCTGCTTCAGCCTTGCTTAATTCTGAGGCACTTACTCTTATCAGGCACATGGACACAGTCTAGCCAGGGTCAACGGTGGCAGGCATTAAGCAAGGACATTAGGAGTCAGATTGAGTCTACACTTCAAAATGGAGTTTTTCAGCCTGAGCTGCTCTCATCTTACAGAGAGGAGCTTTTGGATCACCAACAAGATGACTCAAAGATGGGGGCTATGAAGACTCTTCTAACTCCAATGAGTACTGTGATTGCTGCTCTGGTAGATACTAGTTACTGTGAACCATCCCTTCATGCTGCTGTTGTAACCAGCTCAGTGGCCTTGCTTTATAAGCTCTTTTTAGATTCTTATTTCAAGGAAGGGAACCAGTTTCTATGTTTCCAGGTATTCCCTAGGCTCTTTGACTGCTTGAGGATTTCACACCTGCAGGAAAAGCAAGAAAATTCTCTGTCTGTATCAGATTGGACTACAGAACTACTTATTGTAGAACAGCTGCTAAACTTTGTAGACAACAACAATATCTACAATATAGCAGCTGATAGGCTCCGTTATGGAGAGGCTCAGTTTCACTTTTATCGGCGTTTGGCTGAACTGCTGTTAAACCATTCACAAGCATCTGTGCCAGCCTGGTTCCGTTGCCTCAAGATCTTGATGTCCCTGAATCATTTGATTTTGGAGCCAGATCTGGATGACCTGTTGACCTCAGCTTGGATCGATGCGGAAGTAACAGAGTATCGTACCAGAAAAGCCCAGGAGGTTCTCATTCATGCTCTTTTTCAGACATATGCCAGGCTCCGGCAAGTGCCCCGTTTGTTTGAAGAGATTTTGGGGGTGCTCTGTCGTCCAGCTGCTGAGACACTGAGACAGCCTGTCCTGGCCTTGGGCCCCTCCACAGTCCTCTGTGAGTGTCTCCTAGAGTTGCCTTTTAGTCAGATCTTGGACACATGTTCCCTCCTGCTAGACAAGTTCCAGTCTCTGGTCTTGCCTTACTTGCAGGATGATACAGACATGGCCTTGAAGTCACTGTCTTTGAGTTCATTGCTGCACTGCATCATGTTCAATATGAAGAGTCTGGATAGCAACACACCTTTGCCCGTTATCAGACGAATGCAGTGCATGATGGAGAGAATGCTCAAGGAGCTTGTGAATCCCTTGCTGGACCTTCTCTTAGACTCACAAGTACCAGACTCTGAGCTGTGGCTACAGAAGGTTAGTGATTCTGCACTCCTGCTTGCTTACACCTGGGCCCAAGTTGACATCATGTTCAGTTTAAACTGCAGCCAGTATCATTCTATGTCATGTGTGGCTCAGAAAAACTCAAACTTACCGTTATTGCTCTCAGGTGTAGACATACATTGGGAGAAGATTGAAAAATTGACAGCTCGGTTTAACTCTCTAGGGAAATACTGTTTAGAACAGCTCTACTTGCAGAAAATGAAAAAGACTTTAATGCAAAATACTTTCCAGTCTGAAGAAGTCCTCTACATATTGAAGTGTGATACTGCTTTCATTCTTGATTCTGGCAAAGAGAGCTTTAATCAAAGGTCAACAGCTTCCTGGGATGGCCAAGTAGCAACGTTGAGTCCACATACATATTCAGTTGCACACTGGCACTTGATTATGTCAAATCTTACAATTTTAATACCCTATCTGTGTTCAAATGATGTGAGATACTTAGCCAATGTCCTGCTAAACACTTTGCCAATGAACCAAGCCCAGGAAGACTTGGCAGAGGAAGAACCACACATCACACTTGAAAATATATCTAAGGGCATTCTTTTCAGCCCTCTTTTCCCAGAATTACAATCCTTTCATTCTGCTTTCTTAATGTGCCTGTCTGTGAAATGTTGTAGCATCTTGTGTTCTGGTGTCCAGAATGAGTCCTCTCTTCACCAGTTGTTGCCCTGGCTCTTTGAAAAGGACCACACAGTTGTGGCTTGTTGGGAAAACAGATTTGCTGGACCTGAAGAGGTAGAACCAAAAGGAGAACTTGCTCAAAGTTTAATATCCTTGGTAAAGACTAATTTTCCTATCCAGCTGGAGGAAGAACAACTAGAAAGCATCCTGGAACTTTTGGAAATTATTTCTACTCTACAGCTAGATAGCCTCTTAACTCCTTACCATATACATTATTTTCTTTTATTATTGTCTATGATTATAGCTGAAGTAGGGTGCTTTTGCTCTTCTTCATTGACTCTCAAATTTTTAATAACTTGCTATAAGCTTCTGGGTTATCTTCAAAGGGGAAAACGTGCCCAGTCAGTGTTCAAAATCCTGTATGTAAGTGATATTTTTGAAATCATACTGACCTCATTGTTCAAAGTAAGTAGCAAATTACTCATTGATATGAATGATCCCTCTTGGATGGATTTCCTCCAAGTCATTGAGTCATTCTTAGAACAACTATTGCAGATGCTTATCCAGTTTAAGTTGAGTTTGGTGCTCAATTTTGGGAAGATCATCACATTTCTTTCACAGTCCACAGAAGCAGCTTTCAGCAAACATTTGGAAAATCACCATCCTTTGTGTGGGCAGCTTCTTCTTATGTCTTTTACCAAATTATGCCAAGTCTTGGGGCCTTTTGTCAGAGAACGGAAACAGCAGCACGAGGTACCTGAAGCTCTGCAGGAGCTGTTAGAGCAATCCATTCTCCAGACAAGATCTGTGCTCCAGCTCTGCTTGAAACATGGAACCCAGGACCAGCACCTTTCCTCTGCTTTCATCTCTTCAGTAATCACACTCTTGAAAGTGGATGTGCACCAGAACTCTAGTCACAAGACAGAGCTTTCTCCAGCTACTGACAGAGTGTTGCTCCCTCATACTGTTCTGTGCCAAGACATTTACTCCCAAATCCTTTCACAGTTGCCATCCCTAGCCAGAAAAATCCCATCTTTCCAGGCAGCTGTGCAATTTTTAACTGTCTTCATGTTGACTCCAGAACTACATCCAAAGAAGGATTCTTTATTTATCTCCATCTTTCAGTCAATGAGAAAAGTTCTTACAGGTAAGATATGTTCTCAAGCTAATTCTGTACTGTTGAGCTTTTAGTAGAATATATCTAAATGCCCACAAGATGAATTGCTGCCCTTGCTCCCTTTTTGGAATAGATGCTTTAAGAGATAAAAAAAACACAGTGAATGATATGGAAATCTTGTGCCCAGTGCCAACTTTCTCTGTACATGTAAATGGTGATCCTTGGAATTGTCTTTTTTTGTGCTTTTTTGTTGTTGTTGTTGTTGTTTGTTTTTGTTTTTTTGGCGGGGCCACCCCAATGACACTCTGAGCACCTAGCCAGGAGTAACTCCTGGCTAGGGGGACCATATGGGACTCCAAGAATTGAACCAGGTCTGTCCTGGATATGCTGCATGATAGGCAAATGCCCTCTGTGCTAGCTGGCTCCTTATTCATTTGTTTTTGTTAGTTTGGGCCACACCCAGTGGCTCTCAGGGGTTACTTCTGGCTCTGTGCTTAGAAATCACTCCTGGCAGGCTTAGGGGAACATATGAGATGCCAGGGATTGAACCCCAGTCAGCTACATGCAGGGCAAATGCCCTTCCTGCTGTGCTTTCGCTCTGTCCACCTGGAATTGTTTCTTGACCCTAATGGTTGCTTGCTAGGTATATTGTTTATATTTTGAGGAAGTGGTAGAGTCAATGCTCAGGGATTACTCTTTTTTTTTTTTTTTTTTGGTTTTTGGGTCACACCCGGCAGCACTCGGGTTACTCCTGGCTCTATGCTCAGAAATCGCCCCTGGCAGGCACAGGGGACCATATGGGATGCTGGGATTCGCTGTCCTTCTACATGCTATCTCTCCGGCCCCCTAGGGATTACTCTTGGCTCTGCCCTAAGGAATCATTTCTTCAGGCTCAGTGAATCATCTGGGATTTAAGGCAAATGCCCTAACCTTTGTAATATCACTCTAACCTCAAGGTATATTGTTTAGTAACTTTTTGTTTATTTGTTTGTTTTTCTTGAGTCACACTTGGCAGCACTCGGGTTACTCCTGGCAGGCTCGGGGGACCTTATAGGATGCTGGCGTTCGAACCACGGTCCTTCTGCATGCAAGGCAATCGCCTTACCTCCATGCTATTTCTCCGCCTCATAACTTATTTTTTCATTATTTTAAAATATAGTCCTGATTTGGGGGTGATGAGGTGGCACTAGAGGTAAGGTATCTGCTTTGCATGCGCTAGCCAAGGAAGGACTGCAGTTCGATTTCCCAGCATCCCATATGGTCCCCCCAAGCCAGGGGCAATTTCTGAGTGCTTAGCCAGGAGTAACCCCTGAGCATCAAACAGGTGGCCCAAAAAACAAACAAACAAACAAACAAAAAAATATATATATATGTAGTCCTGATTTGTAGTTCTGCAATCTACTTACTCTTTGTTTTTATCTATCTTGTCCCAAGGCCATCAACGTAGATAATTTCATTATTTAATCTGGATCAGGATTTCAATGCCTTCTTTTGACTTAAGATAAATATATAGGAGGCCAGAGATATTATCACAGGAAGGCATCTGCCTTGTTGTGTGACCAATCCGAATTTCATCCCCGTATCACATATGTTCTCCAAATACCACACAAGTAGCACAAAGTCAGGAGTAGATCCTTACCATCACCCAAGGGGGGAAAAAGATATATAAAAAATCTGCTTACTTTTTGAAAAAAATGTCAGTAATTTATTTAAAATGTAATGTAATTCATAGGAAACCTAAAACACCTTGAGGTTAGGATTTCAGTCTCTAGATTTCAGTGGTGCCTGAATGAGTACCATCAACATCAGAGCTCTGGGTACTGATTGAGCAGAGTTGGCCCATTATCTGGACATAGTAATGTTTTTTCATGTTGGGTTTTGGGTTTTTTTTGTTTGTTTGTTTTTGGTTTTGGGGTCACACCCGGCAGTGCTCAGGAGTTACTCCTGGCTCTACACTCAGAAATTGCTTCTGGGAGGCTTGGGGGACCGTATGGGATGCTGGGATTCGAACCACTGTCCTTCTGCATGCAAGGCAAATGCTCTACCTCCATGCCATCTCTCCAGCCCCTCATAGTGATGTTTAATCAGATCTCATCCTTCCAAGCCAACTTAGCATGGTTTGGCCAGTACCTTTATTCAAAAAGACCAAAGGGCTATCTCATAGGTTCAAGTTAACAGGCCAAATTGCCTCTTTATTTCAACACTTTCAGCATGTTGGCATGTATTTGTACACAGTTCTTGTCACATTTGCACATGAGAGATGGTATCATCTTGCAAATGTTGTGTTTTCTGCATTGTGCTTTTAATTTTCATACAGTGGTGGCTTCTTTATATATATATAAACACACCTTGATTACAAACATGATTATGGTTGTGTTTCAGTCATAAAGAACACCCCCCTTCACCAGTGCAACATTCCCATTACCAATGTCCCAAATCTCCCTCCTCCCACCCCACCCCCACCTATACTCTAGACAGGCTTTCTACTTCCCTCGTTCATTCTCATTGGTTTTTGTTTGTTTGTTTGTTTGTTTGTTTTTTGGTTTTTGGGTCACACCCGGCAGTGCTCAGGGGTTATTCCTGTCTCCAGGCTCAGAAATTGCTCCTGGCAGACATGGGGGGACCATGTGGGGTGCCGGGATTCGAACCGATGACCTCCTGCATGAAAGGCAAACACCTTACCTCCATGCTATCTCTCCAGCCCCTCATTCTCATTGTTAAGATAGCTCTGAATGTAGTTATTTCTTTAACTACACTCATCACTCTTTGTGGTGAATTTCATGATGTGAGCTGAAACTTCCAGCCCTCCTCTCTTTTGTCTCTGAAAATTATTGCAAGAATGCCTTTCTTTTTCTTAAAACCCATATATGAGTGAGACTATTCTGCGTCTTTCTCCCTCTGACTTATTTCACTCAGCATAATAGATTCCATGTACATCCATGTATAGGAAAATTTTATGACTTCATTTCTCCTGACGACTGCATAATATTCCATTGTGTATATGTACCACAGTTTCTTTAGCCATTCATCTGTTGAAAGGCATCTTGGTTGTTTCCAGAGTCTTGCTATGGTAAATAGTGCTGCAATGAATATAGGTGTAAGGAAGGGATTTTTGTATTGTATTTTTGTGTTCCTAAGGTATATCCCTAGGAGTGAGTGGTGGACTTCTTAAGATTAAAAATAAGGGGGCTGGAGAGATAGCATAGCGGTAAGGGAATTGGCCTTGCATGCAGAAGGATGGTGGTTCGAATCCCAGCATCCCATATGCCCCAAGCCTGCCAGGGACAATTTCTGAGCATAAAGCCAGGAGTGACTCCAGAGTGCTGCTGGGTATGACTCAAAAAATTAAAAAAAAAAAAAAAAAAAGATTAAAAATAAGGGGCTCGGGGCCGATGAGGTGGCGCTAGAGGTAAGGTCTGCCTTGCAGGTACTAGCCAAGGAAGGACCTCGGTTCGATCCCCCGGTGTCCCATATGGTCTCCCCAAGCCAGGGCAATTTCTGAGCCCTTAGCCAGGAGTAACCCCTGAGCATCAAACGGGTGTGGCCAAAAAAACAAAAAAAAAAAATTTAAAAATAAGGGGCTGGAGAGATAGCATGGAGGTAGGGCATTTGCCTTGCATGCAGAATTACAGTGGTTCAAATCCTGGCATCCCATAAGGTCCCCTGTGCCCGCCAGGAACAATATCTGAGCATAAAGTCAGGAGTAACCCTGATCACTGCCGGGTGTGACCCAAAAAAAAAAAAAAAAAAAAGCTGAACAAAAAAAGTTTAAAAATAAATTCTAAGTTTGTTTTTTTTTTTTTTTTTTGAAATACCATTTCCTGTGGTTTTTGGCTGATGGGTGTGATTGGGGGTAGTACTGGAATATGTACCAGTGAATTGCAACTCCTGGACTGCAAATTGGTGCTACTCTGTAGGTCTAAAATGTTCTGAAACTTCTGCTTTGTTTAGTAGTGGCTTTCAGTGATGTCCCATCATTCATCATAACTGAGCTTATTATTTCACCTTCTCAATACCTACCACATGTTAACAATTTTTTTTTTTTAAGATTCTGCAATTTCAGATCAGGTAATTCAGGATATTGAGCCTCATTTGAAAACTTTGTTCACCCAAATGTTAGAGGTTGGGACCACAGAGGACTTTAGGATGGTGATGCAATATATTCTACAAGGACTAGACATCAGTAACATGTGGAAGGCAGATCTACAGGTGGGTAACTTCTTTTTCTATTGTATATCAGGTAAATGAATGATAGTAACTTTAAATGAGGAAAACTTATATTTTTCCTAGTGTAACCAGTAAAATTCCTCTGGAAAGATCTGGGAATTTAGTTTGTGGTTTACTTACCAATGGGAAACTTTCACATTTTGATTTGTTCTATGTGAAATTCTAAATATACTCATAGTAGTGATAGAAAAATGTTAAATTCTGTTTCTTCTTCCCTCATAATTTTCTTGCTTTGGTCACACCATCTGGATCTCATTTGAAAATCAGATTAGCTACTGCCTTCATTCTTTGCCCTTTAGTTTATTTGGTAGTTGCTAATTAAGTCCTGTATTTGCTTTAGCCTTACCTGTTTTGAAGAACTTCTTCATTGGCTCATACAATGGATGAAGTTTGGTTAACTGCTGGATTAGTTAGATGTTGTCCCTGCCTTGCACAGGAGGAAGAAGGGGGTCAATATTTTATACTTCAGGATTCTTGGTTCTGAATTTTTTTTCTGCCTCACAAGTGACATGTTGACTTCTGGTTTTAATCTGCATAAGATTTGAGTGGGATAATAAATGATGATGATAATGCAGGTCAGAGTAGGGCATCCTGGAAATCTCTTATATCCTTCATGAATGCATGAAACTAATGAGGCTGGGCAAGACCAACTGATTTAGCTCTTTCTTGCCAGCCCCTTCTCTGCTAATCTTGGCACTGCCCTCATTCCTAGAAGTTTTTATTTATGCATGGTTGTGCCATAGCTTTGAGAAGACCTCTGGGTTTTGCTTCTACAAAGCAGGAAAAACAAGTCATACTTTTTTTTTTTTTTTTTTTTTTTGGGCCACACCCGGTAATGCTCAGGGGTTACTCCTGGCTATGTGCTCAGAAGTTGCTCCTGGCTTGGGGGACCATATGGGACACCGGGGGATCGAACCGCGGTCCGTCCAAGGCTAGCGCAGGCAAGGCAGGCACCTTACCTTTAGCGCCACCGCCCGGCCCCAAGTCATACATTTTTTATTTAAACCAGTTAATCAGGGAAGATTCATGGAGGAGTGAGGCATTTGAACTGAATGTTCAAAGCTGGAGATGTGTGGGTCCTGGAGTTAAGGGACATTGCTATGGAGACAGGGAATATAGTGAGTATGTTAGGTTGTTTGAAGTAGAGGATATGTGACTATGAGAGAAAATGGATAGTCAGGAGATACGGGTACAGGTTCTTATAGGGTACACAGATCTTGTAATTGGGTGGGAGAATGGGACCTGAGCTGAAAGGAGAGGGGAGTCAGGCAGGGCTGCCAATGGGTTAGAAAGCTTAGGGTTGTGTGTAGGGATGTGTTTTAGAAGGAGTGAGAAAGAAAGTGAAAGCAAAGGGTAGAAACTAGAATTTTTTAGGTCTGAACTATTATGGGAGGAAGAGATTGATATGAGGTTGAAATTGTGGGCATAATGTGCTCAGCATAGAGTCAGATAGTTATTGATAGATGCTCAGTGCATACTCAAAACCCTTCCTATGGTTTTCAGCCATGGCTTGTCATTTAATCTAATGGTTTTATTTGACTTTTTACCTAGCACCTCCTTTTTTGATAAGCATATGTTCTTGCGCAAGTAAGTAAAAACCAGCCTGCTTCTTTTGACACTATCTTTTTTTTTTTTTTTTTTTTGGTTTTTGGGTCACACCCGGCGGTGCTCAGGGGTTACTCCTGGCTGTCTGCTCAGAAATAGCTCCTGGCAGGCACAGGGGACCATATGGGACACCGGGATTCGAACCAACCACCTTTGGTCCTGGATCGGCTGCTTGCAAGGCAAACACCACTGTGCTATCTCTCCGGGCCCCTTTTGACACTATCTTGACAAGACAGGATCTCTATAATTAGATTCCTAGGTACATATGTTACCTTGTCTTTCCTGTCCTGCCATATCTATGTTCTCTTTAGTGATTTGCCTCTGAAAAGACCTTTATTTTGCTATAGTTATGCTCATTTTACTCATATATTCTCAGAGTACCTGGTAATATAAAGAGAATTACCATTACAATTTAACTCAACCCTGTTTTTATCCATGCTTGTTGTACCAAGTTTACAGTGGACATAGCAGTATCATTTCTGCACCAATGACTAACCTTCTCCATAGGTAGACTTTTTAGGGTGGTTCGCCTTTATGCTGACATGTTTTTCTTTTCCCTTAGACTGTTTTGTCAACTGTTACTTTGCTCAGGTTGCTGTTGAACTGCCCATTTAGTGGGGAGCAAGCAAGTTTGTTCTGGCGTGCAAGTCCTCAGATCATCACAGCTTTAACTGTGAGTATCCTCTGGAGTTGGTTTTGGTTTTGCAAGAATACCCAGTGTATCCAGGCTTACACCTGGCTGAGTGCTCAGAATCACTCCTGGCAGGACATGAGGGACCCTAAATTGTGCCAACTTAAGTTGGCTGTGTGTAAGGCAAGTGCCTTAACCATCACTGTTCAATCCTGGAACCTGTAGTTGTGTGTTCCCAATTCCCTCTTTCTCAAACAAGATGCTTTTTTGTTTGAAAAAACATTGCATTAGAACAAATACTAGATTGTATTGTGTCTGTCTTACTATTTCTGTCCTCTAAAGCTAAAACAGGTTCTTCAGTCTTCTGTTAGCAGTTCTGCATACTGGTCACTGGACATAACCTAGTCCAGTATTTTTTAACCTTACTGTATGTATCTCAGGATTGGCACTGACCCATGAGTGAGCAGTTGAGCATGGCTTTGATGAGTCAGGCATCATTTTTCTTTTTTTTTTTTTTTTTTGCTTTAGTTTTAGTTTTTCATTTTTGGGTTACACTCGGCAGCGCTCAGGGGGTTACTCCTAACTCTGCTCTCAGAAATTGCTCCTGGCAGGCTTGGGGGACCATATGGGATAACGGTATTTGAACCACCATCAGATCAGCTGGCTGCATGCAAGGCAGACACCCTCCCACTGTGCTATTTCTCTGGCCCCCATCAGTATTCTTGTATTCTAATTTGAAAGAACATTATCTATTTAGCTCTAATCTAGTTTATGCTACCATGGTTTAGCATATTTTTAAGACTAAGAGTGTCAAAAATATGTTTCATGTTTACCTTTATTCTGTTTTGTTGCTTTATCATTTTCCTGGACTTTTGTACTAATGTATGAGTCCTCTCTTTAACCTAATGCATGTAGTGTGCAAATGAGGGAGAAGCAAATGAAGGAGAGACCTGTGTGGTGTGTGGTCAGTATTGGCAGTGTGCATACTAGATCTATATTGATATAAAAGCCGTGTGTGAGGTTAGAAACTGCTTAGGTAAATCTAAGGAAATTAGTACAAAGTCATCATAACAGAGTACCATGCACTCAGAAATCACTTCTGGCTTGGGGGATCGAACCAGGGCTAGCGCCCAGCAAGGCAAACACCTTACTACTCCGCACTACTGCTCCAGTGCCATAGTTGAATATTTTAACTAGTGCTAATATTTTTCCCCAAAAGGTTTGTCACAATTAAAGTACAATTTTCAATACACCAATCTAGATACTGAACCATATATACATTATTTACATAAATATTCAGACTGACACCAACACTATTAAGTACAGAGCAAAGATAAACTTTAGCTATTAGCTATTAAGTAATAGTGCCTAACAGGAGTTTTTGGGTCACACCTGGTGATACTCAGGGGTTACTCCTAGCTCTGTGCTCAGAAATTGCTCCTGGCAGGCTCGGGGGACCATATGGGATGCCAGGATTCAAACCACCATCTTTCCTGGATTAGCCGCATTCAAGGCAAGAGCCCTACCGCTGTGCTGTCTCTCTGGCCCCCTAACAGGAGTTTTTTCACCTTATTATTTGAAATGACAGAAATTGTCTATGTTACAAGGATAGGGAAATTACCAAGTGTAAATGTAAACCCCATATTTTCTTGGAGATTTTATATATATACAAATAAATATTTATATATAAATATACATATAACATACATAAATAATATATATTTATATATATATAAAATCTCCTGCTTGGAGATTTTAAAAAACAGGAATGGGGCCGGGCGGTGGCGCTGGAGGTAAGGTGCCTGCCTTACCTGCGCTAGCCTAGGAGACGGACCGCGGTTCGATCCCCCGGCGTCCCATATGGTCCCCCAAGCCAGGAGCGACTTCTGAGCGCATAGCCAGGAGTAACCCCTGAGCGTTACCGGGTGTGGCCCAAAAACCAAAAAAAAAAAAAAAAAAAAAAAACAGGAATAAGGGGCCAGAGAGATAGCATGGAGGTAGGGCATTTGCCTTGCATACAGAAGGATGGTGGTTCGAATCCCGGCATCCCATATGATTCCCCTGAGCCTGCCAGCAGTGATTTCTGAGCATAGAGCCATAAGTAACCCCTGAGCGCTGCCAAGTGTGACCCAAAAAAACAAAGAAACAAACAAAAAACAGAAATAAGGAATAGACAAAGTCAGTAGGCAAATCAACAAGAAGAAGTTGGGGCCAGCGTGGTGGCGCTAGAGGTAAGGTGTCTGCCTTGCCAGCGCTAGCCTAGGACTGACCACGGTTCGATCCCCAGCGTCCCATATAGCCCCCCAAGCCAGGAGCGACTCCTGAGCGCATAGCCAGGAGTAACCCCTGAGCGTCACCGGGTATGGCCTAAAAAAACAAACAAAAAAAATAAAAACAAGAAGAGGCACCTAGCTTATGGGAAGAATTTTATTGGGTCAATTAACTACATTTCAAGAGTTTTTATTTAGGGTATTGGGTGTGTGTGTGTGTGTGTGTGTGTGTGTGAAGAAAGGAGTTTACTTTGTTGATGGCACTTAAGTCAATTTTCCTGTAATGGATTTTTTTTGGGGGGGCCACACATGGCAGTGCTCAGTGGAGTTACTCTTCGCTCTGCACTCAGAAATTGTTCCTGGCAGGCTAGGGGGACAATAAAGGATGCCAAGGATTGAACCTGGGTCAACCACATGCAAAGCAAATGCCCTACTCACTAAAGAGTGACTCAGAACTGTTAAAGTTAAACTGATCACAAATGGAAGTGACCCCATTTTAACACTGTAGGTTGTTGCAATCTGATTCAAAAGCCTCTGGAAAAGATAGAGCATTCTCACTTGGTTTTGTAGCCAAAAGGGCATCTCTGAACCCAGAATCTGTCCTGTTGTCTGGAAGGGATGCAATATGGTATTCCTGCTGCTGCCTGGTGTCGGCGTCTCACAAGACCTGACTGGAGTCATTGACAGACAGACGGACAAAACAGACTCATTTTTCTCTGAGCTGTCTCATGTTCACAGGTTCCTGGCAGCAGCACATAATGTTTTCCATATTTCCATAGGTCATTAAGTCCTTTCTCCACTCCAGGTTGTGAGATGTGGCCCCCGTTCTGCAGGCCTGGCCAGAGTCACCTTAGCATAGCCGTGTCTCCTCTGATGCCACCAGGGGCTGCCAGTGCATGTGGTCCTGCTGCAGCTCCTCATGACTAGTGCTAAATTTTAAGAAATGTAACAAATTGAGCGAGCTTTAGTTATATGTTGTGCTACATGTAGAACTATTGATCTCTGTGAATATTATGTATATATGATACAAACTTGAAATTAGATGAGTCTGTTATATAGCAGTTATTTCTCTTCATGGTAGATGAACTCCATCGAAAGTGTAGGTCAGAACAGTCAAATTTTGACAGCAGATTTTTGGGCTAAAGAGGTAGTATACTGGGTAAGGTGCTTGTGGCCAGCTCAGGTTTGATCCCCAGCATCCCATAGGGTCTGGTCCCCTGAGCACAGCAAGCAGGAGTAACCTCTGAGCTTTGCTGGGTATGGCCCCAAAACAAAAGCAAACAAGCAAGCAAGCAAACAAACAAACAAAAGATTGTCGTTAGAGGTTGAGTTCTGTTTTGGTGTCTTTCAGCTGTCATATCTGTTCACTTTGGAGTCTGGACATTTTTACATCTTTCACAATGGTTTTTTTGTTTTGTTTTGTTTTTTCTTTTATGGAGCACATCTTCTATCTGCTTTAGTTTTTGTATTTTTCTTTGGAGATTTACCTTCATTTCTTTGTCTTTCTTGCCCTGTAGCTGCAAAATCGAGAGGCTTGTCTGGAACAGACTGTGCTCTTCAAGGTGACTGTACCCATTTTGGATGTGCTGGCCCTATTGCTGCGGCAGGGAGAAGAGTTCATCAGCAACCCACACCATGTCAGCCTGGCCTTTAACATTCTGCTTACAGTCCCTTTGGACCACTTGAAGCCTCCTGAGTATGGAAGCATCTTCTTGAATGTACACAATGTGCTTTTCACAATTCTGCAGTGTCATCGGAAGGTGAGGGGAAGCAGAGCATTGGGTGGTCCTTGTTTTATTAGTGGCAGGAATTTAGCTTTCAGAAAGTAGCACAATGGAATGAAGGTGAAGGCGATCTGACTGCGACATTGTCACCCCATTGATTGCCAGGGTTGATTTTGCTGATCTGGCTGCCTTGGCGGTTGTCCTCTTCCTCACTGCTCCATGTGTGTCCCTCTCAAAGATGTATGCTGAAAGAGGATGGCCTTTCCCAAATAGAGACTTACCATTCTTCCATTGAGGGTATATAAGTAGTTGTGCTCCCCCACTCAAACCTCCAAAACAAGCTCTCAATATCTATTTGTAGGAAAAGTAGGGTTGTCAAGCTTCCAAGACTCCAAATGAGGCAATGCACATGACAGTCTGCCTTCCACCACCACCCCCCAAAAAAGAAGGAAAGCAACACAATAAAGTATAATAGGATAATTAAAATAATGATTTGATAAGTACACTTTTTTGGTTCCAGTAATTTCTGGGGCCCAAGTAGTTTCAGATATGGAAACAGAGCAAGGAATTCTGAGTGCCTGCCTTTTTTTTTTTTTTTTTTTTAGTATATTAAACTGAAACTAAGAAAAAATGGTTATACATTTCACTGTGTTTTCATTTCACTTTCTTTTTTTTTTTTTTTTTTTTTTTTTTGGTTTTTGGGCCACACCCGGCGGTGCTCAGGGGTTACTCCTAGCTGTCTGCTCAGAAATAGCTCCTGGCAGGCACGGGGGACCATATGGGACACCGGGATTCGAACCAACCACCTTTGGTCCTGGATCAGCTGCTTGCAAGGCAAATGCCGCATCTCGCCGCTGTGCTATCTCTCCGGGCCCTCATTTCACTTTCTAACAAGTATGTGAAGGTGATAGTAATTCCTGAGGCTCAGAACAGCTAAATGTGTCATCTGAGTCTAAACCTTAAAAAAAAAAAATTTGCACCTGTTCAGCAGTGTAGTTTTTTTTATCATTTAATTTACTTTATTTAAAGAGCATGTATCAATCACATAGTTGATCATAATACATTTGTTTCCAGGTAAGTGGTAGTGACATTATTAAAATAAAAAAAAGAATACAGAAAAAAGCATACAGCAACAAGATTTGTGAAAATTAATGTATCTCACAATTTATTATTTATTTATTCATTTATTTATTTTGGTTTTGGGGTCACACCCGGGAGCGGTTACTCAGGAGTTACTTCTGGCTCTATGCTCAGAAATCGCTCCTGGCAGGCTCTGGGGACCATATGGGATGCCAGGGATTGAACCCAGGTCCATCCCAGGTTGGCAGCATGCAACGCAAAGGCCCTACCACCGTGGTATCACTCTGGCCCTTAACCTGAGTTTTTGTTTTTTTTGTTTTGTTTTGTTTTGTTTTGTTTTTTTTGGGCCACACCCGGTAACGCTCGGGTTACTCCTGGCTATGTGCTCAGAAGTTGCTCCTGGCTTGGGGGACCATATGGGACACCGGGGGATCGAACCGCGGTCCGTCCAAGGCTAGCGCAGGCAAGGTAGGCACCTTACCTTTAGCGCCACCGCCCGGTCCCTTAACCTGAGTTTTGAGTAGGACAGTTACACTTATTCTAAATTTCTTGGCAAGGCATCATAATCATTGCAGACATAACTATTAGTTCTTACACTTTACCAGACAAAAATGTGCAGGGCAAGTTGTGCATGGCATAGCTTTCAGCTTCTTTGCTTCTTCAGCAAGGTCAGTTCTCAGAGACTGGTCTATTGTTTTTTCCTTGCTCTAGTTTATATATTCTGAGCTGAGGCCTGAAATGTTAACCCTTAATTTGACTGTACTTTGGCTAACAGCCTAAGAATTACTTGAGTATGCCACATCACCTTTTTCCAGAGTTTGTCATGGACAGGTGACCAAGGTCTCTTGGTGCTTTATCTGCCCTTTTATGGGCATAGGCATCTCCTCCACCAAGTGCCCTCCCTGGTGGGTATAAGCAGCTAGGGCCTCTCAAGCTGATTTTCTCCCTTAACGGTACAGGTGGTTATGGCCTCTTGGGCTTGGTGCCCTCCTTTGGTCTTAGGGTCAGAGTTCCTTACACAGGGGTAGATGTAGCACTAAAACTGTAGCTTATTCTGTTGTATAGGTATACCACAGTGTTTTTAATCCATTCTTTTTCTTGGGCACTTGGGTTGTTTCCAGATTCTGACTATTGTGATTAGTGCTGCAATGAACATAGAAGTGCAGAGGGCTTTTATGCATTGTGTTTTGGGGCCCCTAGAGTATATTCTTAATAGTAGCCCAGATGTAGGA
Source organism: Suncus etruscus (assembly GCF_024139225.1). Lineage (NCBI taxonomy): Eukaryota > Metazoa > Chordata > Mammalia > Eulipotyphla > Soricidae > Suncus > Suncus etruscus. The sequence continues at coordinate 50,844,801 of NC_064854.1, read as the reverse complement.
ATTTATTGTGTCTGTTGGTCTGTCTTAAAGTCTTTTAAGGCTGGTTTTGAGTCTGTAATGTTTCTGAGCTATTGTTTATTCATGAAGCTGTGTATCCTTCCTTCAAACCTAGTTGGGTGTTTTTGTTGTTGTTGTTGTTATTGTTTTTTGGTGGTGGGTGAAGTTTGGGTCACACCAGGCAGTGTTCAGGCTTTCTGCTAGTACTGAATTATTCCTGATGCAGTTCATGAATTCTGGGCATTGAGCCTGGGTTAACTGTACGCAGGGCAAATACCCTACCCACCTCTTGCTCTGATTTCTTTAATAAGCCTTCCAAAACTGGTTTCAAGGTCATGAATTCCCTATGTTGTTGCCTGTGCATGAAGCTCTCTCTTGTTTTCCTAAAAGTGAGCCATAATATACCTGAGTAGAATATTTTAACAAAAATCACTTATTTATTTCCTTCTGGTGATGCTCACAGCTTACTCCTGGCTCTGCTCTCAGGAATTACTTCTGATTGTCTGGGGGACTATATGGGATCGAACATGGGTCAGCTGCATGCAGGCAAAGTACCCTAACCACTGTATTCCTGTCCTCTAAGTTTTGTTTGTTTTGTTTTTTTGTGCATTTTTTTTGAGTTTTTGGGCCACAGCCGGTGATGCTCAGGGGTTACTCCTGGCTAGGCACTCAGAAATCGCTCCTGGCTTAGGGAACCATATGGAACGCTGAGGGTTTGAACCATGCTCCATCCTAGGTTAGCGTGCGCAGAGCAGACACCCAGCGCCACTGCTCTGGCTCCTAAGTTTTTTATTTTTGTTTGTTTGTTTGTTTTATTTTTTTCTTTTGTTTTTTTTTTCAGGCCACACCTGTTTGATGCTCAGGGGTTACTCCTGGCTAAGTGCTCAGAAATCGCCCCTGACTTGGGGGGACCATATGGGATGCCGGGGGATCCAACCACCGTCTTTCCTTGGTTAGCGCTTGCAAGGCAGACACCTTACCTCTAGCGCCACCTCGCCGGCCCCTGTTTGTTTTCTTGATGCTTTCAGTATTCTATTTCCCCTTTGGCTTTTGGTATTCTGATTATAATATGCCTTGGAAGTTTTCTTTTTTTTTTTTTTTTTTTTTTTTTTTTTTTGGTTTTTGGGTCACACCCAGCGGTGCTCAGGGCTTACTCCTGGCTGTCTGCTCAGAAGTAGCTCCTGGCAGGCACGGGGGACCATATGGGACACCGGGATTCGAACCAACCACCTTTGGTCCTGGATCGGCTGCTTGCAAGGCAAACGCCGCTGTGCTATCTCTCCGGGCCCACCTTGGAAGTTTTCTATTTGGGTTTATTATGGTAGGGAACTTTTTGGGTCTCCTGGATATGGATGCATGAAGTGTTCAACACTCGATAGAGTCCCTCTAAATCTAAAGACTCAGCTACCAGGGAAGGTGAGGCAGGGAAGGGGGCAGGAAAGGCATCAAGAAGCAGAGGTAGAGAAGATGCAGGGAGTGCTTCTGATCCTGCAAAGCAGCTACTATGTGGTAGGAATTTTGACATGTGTGATTAAGTGGGGATGGGGATGGGATCTCTACCTAACAGCAAAGATGCATGGTCAGACAACTGATTCCCAGCCAGGATTTAAGCATGCATCTACAAGAGGAGGATGAATGGGAATAGTCAGTGATGCCAAGAAGAGGTGATCAGCATAATACCCTTGATTTTAAAAGGGGACATTTGTGGGGTAGGCTGAGTCTATAACGACTCCCTGTGGTTTTCTAGTAGATATATATGATGACATGAATTTGCTCCCATGTAGTTCCAGGGAAGGAATTCAAAAACGACTCAGAGCAAGGTTGTTGGGTTCCTTCTTTTAGTGTATCTGGACAGGGAGGCCATGCCAGCTTTCACCCAATCCAGAAAGCTACACATTGTGCACAGAGAGGGAACCTGGAACATTACAATCCACTTATGAAAGCTGGAAGTGAGTTGATCAATTTTTTATAAAAATGAAAGTGAAGAAAGACTGGAAATATGGTTTAGGGTTAAGGTACTTTGAATGGAACTATCTGGTTTTTTACTTGTTTTGTTTGATTTTGGGTCAAACCCAGCTTGCCTCAGAGATTACTTCTAGCTCTGTGCTCGGGAATCACTTCTGGCAGCTCTGGGTACCATAATGGGATGCTGGAGATCGAGCCCAGGTCAGCCGTGTGCAAGGCAAATGCCCTGCCAGCTATACTTGTCGCTGAACCTGAATACTTGGCGGATATATTTTATTTTACTTCTATTATTTATTTTTTATTTATTTATTTATTTTTTTGGTCATACCAGGTGGCAATTAGGAGTTACTCCTGGCTCTTTGCTTAGAAATCACTCATGGCATTTGGTTTTTGGGCTGCACGCGGTGTCATTCAGGGATTTCTCCTGACTATGTGCTCAGAAATTGGGGGACCATATGGGACACCAGGAATCAAACCGAGGTTCATCCTGGGTCAGCTGCGTGCAAGGCAAATGCCCTACTGCTGTGCTATTGCTCTGGCCCCATAAAGTTATTTATTATTGGGTTTTAGGCATAGTGTTTTTTGGGGGGGAGGGGGTTGGGGTTCTTTTTGTTTGTTTGTTTTTTGGGGGCCACACCCATTTGATGCTCAGGGGTTACTCCTGGCTAAGTGCTCAGAAATCGGCCCTGGCTTCGGGGAACTATATGGGACACCGGGGGATCGAACCGCGGTCCTTCCTTGGCTAGCGCTTGCAAGGCAGACACCTTACCTCTAGCGCCACCTCACCAGTCCCAGCATATTGTTTTAACACCGATTCTTTCACCAGTTTACACTTCTTTCCACCAATTACCACTCAACCCACAACCCCATTTTCCTTCTACTCACCAGTATGCCTCTAGTAGGAGGCCTTAAAAAAATTTTAGTAGCTGTGGTTACCAAGTTATTAATAGTTGAATTTTAGGCATATAGTATTTCAATGTCTATCTCACCACCAATGTCAAATCCCATCACCAGTGCTCCATACAGGCGTGTGCCTGTCAGCCCCTACATCCTGCATTCCCCAAGGTGCATTTTTTATTTTTAGATTCTGCATTGTGGTTTACACTGTTATTACTGATAGGGTTTTGGACATGTCACTTTACCTCTTTTCAGCCCCACCTCCTTGAATGGAGCTAACTGAGCTAAGAGTAAGCCTTTAGTGCGGTCTAATTCAAAAAATAAAAAGTTACCTTTTTATGTAGACAGACACCCTGAATTCTATCTCACACCATTAAAATTACTCTTGTGTATGGAGGAAGAGATGAGAGAGGACACACATAATTTAACTTTGGGTGATTTATAAAGTAGAAGTTGTTGAAATAATTACATTTTTAAGATGTATTTTTTTTCTACTATTACAGGTAATGCTGAAAGCCATTTCTTCTTTCTTAAACTGTTTTAATAAATTGGTGTTTTCAGTTGTTCATGAAGGACGGCAGAAAGACAAAGGTAAATTGGAGAAGCATATACATAGCTCCAAGTATGTTGAGCATGTGGCTCTGACCACATATTCACTGTAAATATAAGCCATTCTCTTGAAGTAAGAGAAATATTTAGATGGTGCTCAAATTTAATACTGGATATTGAAAACAGCCTGAAAAAATTTCAGAGTTGCATATTTTTATATGCAAAAAATGAATGTGTATAATATCACCTAATTGATGTTTTTCTTCTAGAAACACACATATAGTCAAGGGGATATGTCATTCTTCCTTTATGCCTTAAAGCACTTGCCTTGCATGTGATAGACATCAATTTGATACCAAAGCACAATCAACAGTGGTCTCCCAAGTTCAGAACACAAGTTTTTCAGATTCAAACTTGTAGATTTAAGTCCCAGCTACTTGAATGAATTAACTTCTGAGAAAGGAGAAAAAGATAGTTAACATTGGGTGTGATTCTCAAATAATTTTGCCTTGTTTGAGAATTAGTCAGTGACAGAATTAGGTGTTCACTTCTCATGCCTGATGCAGAGAATAGGTCAAAGTAGTATTAGTATGTCAGTCAATATATTTAGGAGCAGGATTGAGCAGTAGGTTCCATTTCTTGCTCCACTTATTTGGTGGTATTTACCTATATTTTCTGAGACCTCTAAGATCACTTATGAACTCAACAAGAAGAATCTTTCTCTGGCCAGTGATGCCTGCCTAAATAGAAAATGGAAATAGCAGTGTTAGAGGTAGCCTGTTCTAGGCCTTTCTGAGCATTGATGGAGCAGAGCCCTGGTCACACACATCTAATATGTAGTTGTGAAAGCAGATCCTTTGCCATTCTTCTGAGGGATATGTTCTGAGGGGAAAGTAAGAAGATAACATGTTCCTCGTTTGTGTATCTGTGCTGTGTCTGTCAAGACTTGGTTGTCTGATATAGTCATGCCTAGTTAAATTGAATCTTGATTATTTATCATTGTTTTGTTAGTATCTAATGTGCTCTTTAGAGATCCATATTAAATTGATGGCTGTAATAATAAAAGCCAGGTATTTTTTTGAAATACAAGTTGAGTAGTCTCAAGAGAGAATAAATGGTTTATATTGAATATTAAATAATAATAATGAATATTAATAATGTTACATGACTTTTTTTTTTCGTCCACACATGGTTGTACTGAGGGCTTACTCTAGGCTCTGCACTTAGGAATCAATCCTGGCAATGCTTGGGGAACTAATGGGGTTCCAGAGTTTGAACCATTTGGCCATGTGCAAGGCAAGTGCCTTATGTACTGTACAAACTGGCTTATGTTCAGTGACTCTTTTTTGTTTTTTGTTTGTTTTGGGGGGTTTTTTGGGTCACACCCGGCAGTGCTCAGGGGTTACTTCTGGCTTTACGCTCATAAATCGTTCCTAGCAGGCCCAGGGGACCATATGAAATGTCGAGATTTAAACCACCATCCTGCATGCAAGGCAAATGCCTTACCTTCATGCTATTTCTCCAGCCCCTCAGTGACTCTTAATTTACATAATTTCACAAAATTGCGTGGGGTTATAGAAGATGTTTGTTTGTTTGTTTTTTGATTTTTGGGCCACACCCGGTAATGCTCAGGGGTTATTCCTGGCTATGCACTCAGGAGTCACTCCTGGCTTGGGGACCATATGGAACGCCAGGGGATCGAACCGTGGTCCATCCCAGGCTAGCAATGGCAAAGCAGACACCTTACCTCTAGTGCCACCACGCTGGCTCCAGAAGATGTATTTTTTTTTTTTTTTTTGGTTTTTGGGCCACACCCTGTGACGCTCAGGGGTTACTCCTGGCTATGCGCTCAGAAGTTGCTCCTGGCTTCTTGGGGGACCATATGGGATGCCGGGGGATCGAACCGCGGTCCGTCCTAGGCTAGCGCAGGCAAGGCAGGCACCTTACCTCCAGCGCCACCGCCCGGCCCCCAGAAGATGTATTTTTATTACAAGTCTTACAAAAGACATTGGAAGGGCTGGAGAATTAGTACAGGAGTTAAGGAGCTTGCCTTGAAGGTGTGGCCAACCCCAGTTCAATCTCTGGTACCACATTTGTTCTCCGAAGCATTACTAGGAGTGATCACTGAACACAACTGGGTGTGGTTACAAAATTAAAAAAAAAAAAAAATGGTACCGTATGGGGCACATGACTTACCTTGCATTTATAAGGCTCATGCAAGTGTGAGGCTTTGTTCTGGCAAAGCCCCACCCCAAAAGAAATTAATATTTTTGGTACTGGTTGGTTTTGGCAGTTCTCAGGTTTGGGGGATTGAATATATCTAGGTCTCCTGCATGCAAAATATACTCACGAGCCAATTTTTCTTTTTTTTTTTTTTTTAATTTTATTTATTTAAAGAGAATGTATCACGGGGCCGGGCGGTGGCGCTGGAGGTAAGGTGCCTGCCTTACAAGCGCTAGCCAAGGAACGGACAGCGGTTCGATCCCCCGGCGTCCCATATGGTTCCCCCAAGCCAGGGGTGATTTCTGAGCACATAGCCAGGAGTAACCCCTGAGCGTCAAACGGGTGTGGCCCAAAAAACCAAAAAAAAAAAAAAAAAAAAAAAAAGAGAGAGAATGTATCACATAGTTGACATAGTTGATCATAAAACATTTGTTTCCAGATAAGTGAAAGCAGTTATTGAGAAAAAAAATGGAAGGAAAAAAAAAAGTAGAGTAGAAGCTCATTTGTGAAAATTATTGTATCACCAATAAAGTCATTAATGCAATGGCAGAAGGTTTAGTATGCTCTTGTTATATGTCCAGTCTATTAATATGGGGTATTCCTTAGGGGAGACAGCATCAAACAAATGAAGTTGTCCAGAAATTCAAAGCTATAATACCGCAAAATGTAGGGGTATATACTCAGCTTTAGGGCTTCCTGGAAGAAGGCCTGGTTTGAACATGTTAACTATTTATGGACCTGGTTACTGCTGCCAGGTTTTCCGAGAAGAAGGAAGATATGGGAGAAGGTATCTGCACTCATTCCAAAAACAAAACCCTCATCATATCAGCCCAAAACCCTGAGTACCTGAAGTGTGGTCAAATCACCATCCCTGCAGACAATCATAGAGGGTCAATGATGAGACAGGGCCATTGGGGAAATGGTGTTTGTGTGTGATGGAAGCAGTGTTGCTTTGGCAGGGTGGGAGCTTGGCCCACCCTCTTCTTGAGATGGCCATCTCAGATGTGCTGCATGGACAAGTATAGCCATACTCTTTCACACTCACACAATTTTTCTGTCCCTCCACAGACCATTTTTATTTGGTTTTGGTGGCATATTCAATTATATGTGGGGCTATTGACTTATTGTTCAGGGTTATTCCTGCTGGTGCTCCAGGAACCATGTATTCAACCTAAAGTATCATGGATCACAAACTAAAATATTCAAATAAATGAGTTTTGCAGTGTAGAGAGTATGGAAAATCATTTCCACAGTCAAAACAGAGCATGGTACAGTGAGATAGCTCAGCAGTCAGGGATTGAGTTTTTACCTTGGCACCACATGGCCTCTTGGGTACTGTGGAATATAATCCTGGATGCCCCCAAAGGCAGCCAAGGTACCCTACTGGTCTCCAGCATTGCAAGAGTAAGCAATTTTGTATCCTCACGTACTTAATTATCTGATCCACGTGCCCAAGTATCTTTAAGAGTGTTCCCTGGAGCCCTCTACTTGCCTTCACCCCAATATAGAAACTTTCTCAGCTATTGTCAGGGCTTCCTCCTGGCTCTGTGATCAGAGATCACTCCAAATGGAGCTCAGGGACCACAAGTAGTATTGGTGGTGCTTAAACCATGATTGGCTGCATGTAAGGCAGGTATCTTACCTTCTGCTATAGTATTTTTCTGGTCCCAATACAGAATACTTATATTTACCTTAAAGAATCGTATTCATTCATCCTTCTAATCCCAGCCACAGACAAGTATTGATTTCCCCCCCCCCCTTTTTTTTTTTTTTTGGTTTTTGGTTTTTTAGTCACACCCAGCAGCACTCGGGAGTTACTCCTGGCTCTACACTCAGAAATCACTCCTGGCAGGCTCTGGAGACCATATGGGAAGCAGGGATTTGAACCTCCATCCTTCTGTATGCAAGGCAAATGCCCTACCTCCATGCTATCTCTCTGGCCCTGATTTGCTTTATGTGTCTAGATTTGTCCTCTAAAAATACTTCTATCACTGTACTAAGTTTACAGTCACCCAGTGGGGGATGGCTTTCTAGAATTTGTGCATTTTACCACCAGGTTCTTTTGTAACTCTAGCAGGGCTATGGATATATTTCAGGTGGTTAGAGTTTTGTTTTGCTATTTTGGGGTTACACCTCCAGGGTGCTCAGGACTTATTTCTGGGTCTGCATACACATTCCTGAGAGTGCTCTGGAGACTGACTATATATGGTGCCAGGGATCAAACTTGGGTCAACAAGGTAAGCACCCTCTCCCTTATACTATTGCTCTGGTTATATTTTTTTTGTTGTTTTGGTTTTTGGGCCACACCTGGTGACACTTAGGGGTGACTCCTAGTTCTGCACTCAGAAATCGCTCCTGGTAGGCTGAGGGGACCATATGGGATGCCGGGGATCGAACCAAGATTGGCTGTGTGCAAGGCAAACACCCGCCAGCTCTGCTATTGCTTCAGCCCCAGCAGGTGATTACAATTCTTAAGAGCAGTTAAAAGTCAGGATGGTACTTACCTCTTAAGATTTTTTTTTCTAGTAGTTTAATTATAGCCAGCTCATCTCTATTTGCTTATAAGAATTTTTATAAAATTTATAAGACTGGAGATGTAGTTCAGTGTATGAGATGCTTGCCTTATACATGGCCAGCCCAGCTTCGATCCTCCCAGCATTTGTCCTATAAGGTCCTCCAAGCACCATCAGGAATAATTCCTAAGTGCAGAGTCAGGAACATCACCTGTGTGGTCCCAAGACAAAAACAAAATCCCCACAAAACTGAAACTTTACAGGGATGCAAAAAAAGTATCACCATTTCATTTTTAAAATCTGATGTCCCCCAACTGCCTGGAGTCTATTCTTGGGGTTGTGCTCATTGGCTCCAGCATATGAATATCATATACTCCAACTCTTTGACCATTCTTTCCAGATCCGAAATTAGGATGTCTTTTAAAAATTGTTACCTTTTTTTTTTTTTTTTTTTTTTTTGTTGTTTGTTTTTTTTTGTTTTTGTTTTTGGGCCACACCCGTTTGACGCTCAGGGGTTACTCCTGGCTATGTGCTCAGAAATCGCCCCTGCTTGGGGGGACCATATGGGACGCCGGGGGATCGAACCGCGGTCCGTTCCTTGGTAGCGCTTACAAGGCAGGCACCTTATCTCTAGCGCCACCTTCCCGGCCCCAAATTGTTACCTTTTAAATATTTTATTTTTAATTTAATGCAACAATCCTAAACTTTTTTCTTAAAATTATTATAGATAGGGAGCTGGAGTGATAGTACAGCAGGTAGGGCACTTGCCTTGCACAGGTTTGACATCCTGCACCACATATGGCCCCTTGCACTGCCAGAGAGTGCCCTGAGTAAGCCTTGAGTATAGGCAAGTGTGGCCTAAAAAGCAAAAATGTGTTGTAGTTAGACTTAAAAGAATACCCAGGAAATCTTGAATATTTTAAGATTTTTTCCCTTTGTTATAAATATAAATATGTGTCTATATCTTGCCCTGTCTGCACAAAAAGATAAATTCTGAGAGGCAGTGGAAGGTTTTGACATAAGCATAAAAACTTAAACTTAAAATGCACAGATTTGAACTAATAAACATACTTCTTCTGTAGGAAGCCCTGATGACCTGCCAGTGATCCTGAAGTGTGCCCGCTTGGTAGAAAGGATGTATAGCCACATTGCAGCTCAAGCTGAAGAGTTCACAGTGTTCTCCCCATTCATAGTGGCTCAGTATGTGAGTCAGTTGCAGAAGGTAAACAGAACTGTCTCCCTATTTCTTTCATTTATTGTCATCTGTAGCAGGATTTCTTTACCCAGCACTTCTTTACCCTTTTGGCTTATCCTATTTTATTCACTCACTGTGGTGGTGGGCTGCTAGGGTTTTTGCAGGTATTTCTCATTCTCCCTGCAGAGTTATTAAGAGGAATAAACCAAGTGATATTCAAAGTGCTGCAGACCTGGTTTGTCCATAGGAGCTATCCAAGAGCTTATTTTTTCATATGTAAGCACAAAACTCTGGGGCCTGTTTAATTTCATTTCATCATTAGTAACTGAGGTGAAATATTACCTGTGCCCAAGAATAGGAAAAAGAAATTCTAGGGTTCTGCACTATAGGAACTTTTGGATCATTATTCTTGGAGTCTTTTTTCCAATCTTCCTCAGGCATTCAAAGTAGATGACATGGTAAAGATACTGTATGTTTAGTTAGCTAGGTTAGGCAAACTAGGTTTGCCCCTATTACTTTGACTTTGAATAATTTATTGTTTAATAATTACTATGGAATGTTATTATACTTGTTTCAAAAATTTTTTTAATTTTAAAATTTGCTTTATTTATTTTGTTTTTGAATTACAAGTCTTTCACAGTTATGTTTAAGGTACATAGTGACAGTGAATTAGGTCAGTTCCCACCACCAATGTTGACATTCCACTGCCCCTGTTCCCAGTATGCATTCCATACTTCCACCCTTAGCCCCCTGGACTGCTTGTGTAACAGGTCCCTTTTGTGTATAGCTTGTTGTAGTTTGGGTCTCTTGATTCTATTGTCATTGCCTTTGGGTTGGGTATTTAGGTCTGATCATTTTTTATTTCCACTCAATGTTCATGAGATTGCTTTGCCTCTGATACCATCCACTTTTTTTTTTGTAAGACCCTATGTGACCTATATAGTAACTGTACTCAGGACTTAATATTTTTCTTTGTTTAAATTCAATGATAATGTGGTTCAGAATGTAGTTTAGTGGTAAAGTATATGAGTTTCTGGATTTGATCTCAGGCACTACTAACAATAAATAAAAGAAAGTTGAATGTTGGAGCTTATATTGTTTATATTACTCTGCATGGAATATCCCACCCCTATGCTTTGTAATCTTTTAAGAATAATGGAAAAAGTACTGTTGGCCAGTCACATTACAGATTTCAGCATATTTCAAAGGAATTTAGCAAAATGGGTATCGTCATCAAACCTAGCTTTTATTAGCTTTTATTCAAACTCCTGAAACTACAAAAATATTTTAAGATCCACTGTCCTGTTTGCCTCAGTCAGCATAGCTGTCCATCATATGGGCAGATAGTTGGGCAGATGCTAAACTGGTGAAATGCTGACGGATAGTATGGCCCCAGGAGATGTGGTGGACTGGTACTCTTCCAAGCACAGTGTGTGTCCAGCCTATGCATCAGGTTATTTCTTTATATCACCTTTGGATGAGGTGTGTTTTTGTTTTGTGGGCTCCACCGAGGGGATCCCAGGGCTTAACCCAGAAGCTGGTGGGGCTCAATGGATCAGAGGGGTTTCAGGATAGACCCAATTGGCCACATGCAAGGCAAATGCCCCACCCTTTTTACTATTGCTCTGGTTCCATGAATGAGATCTGGACTTAGAATCTGTTTCCTTGAAATTATTTTCCATTTTTATAGAATCTTGATATCTCCCAAACATTCTAGTCATAAACATGCAAGAATTGTTTGCCTAAAGAAAGCTAGATTTGGGCCCAGAGAGATAGCACAGCGGTGTTTGCCTTGCAAGCAGCCGATCCAGGACCAAAGGTGGTTGGTTCGAATCCCGGTGTCCCATATGGTCCCCCGTGCCTGCCAGGAGCTATTTCTGAGCAGACAGCCAGGAGTAACCGCTGAACACCGCCGGGTGTGGCCCAAAAACCAAAACAAAACAAAAAAAAGAAAGCTAGATTTATTTTCAGTTTCACTTAACAATTTAATGTGATCTCTGGCAAGCGGCAGGACGTTTGCCTTTCATGTGCTAACCTAGGACTGACTGTGGTTCAATCCCCAGCGTCCCATATAGTCCCCCAAGCCAGGAGCGATTTCTGAGTGCCTACCCAGAAGTAACCCCTGAGTGTCACTGAGTATGACCCAAAAAAACAAAACAAAACAAAACAAAAGAATAATTAATGGCCAAGACAGCAGGCAATAATTAAATGTTTAAGTTCACTAACTACCATTCTGAGATTTATGTACTTTGTGAAAGGTCTGTTTTCTTATCTCATTATTCGTATTTAATTTATGCTTATCAGGATTGGTTTCTTTTTTTGTGTAGAGATTTTTTTCTTTAACTTTTGCTCTTAAAAACCAAAGTTTTGTGTAATCATTTGAGGCTATTGTTGTATTCCAAAATCCATTAACAAGACAGTTTTATGTTTTATCCATTTATTTTTAATTTGGCAACAAAGAAAATATTCCAGATTGCACTGGGGTTTTCCTCTTAGGAAGCCAAAAATCTCTCTAGACCAAAAAGACATTTTTGAAGGTTAGATAGCAACAATAATTTAATTTCTTTCACATTGCCCCCACCATTTTGAGTAGTGAGGCACTGGTGAATATCTATTAGAGAATAGGATAGGTGGTCTGATGGGACATCAGTAAAAAGCGGGGACTCCTGTAGACTCCTGTAGATCTTCTCCATACAGTAATTTGGCACAGGGAAGGCACATCATGGAAATGATGGCCACTGTTACCTGTTTTGACCTGTCGACCAAATTTATAACTGTTGCTTTATTTTGATAATTTAGAATACTATGCTATCATTCTATCTAAGGTTCTTTGAAGCTATTTAAGAAGTGTTTTGATTCATTGGCTTTAGTGTTATAGAAATCAGCCTTTTCTGTTTTTGTTTGTTTGGTTGGTTGGTTGGTTTGGTTTGTTTCTTTTTTTTTTTTTTTTTTTTTTTTTTTTTTTTTTTTTGGTTTTTGGGCCACACCCAGTAACGCTCAGGGGTTACTCCTGGCTATGTGCTCAGAAGTTGCTCCTGGCTTGGGGGACCATATGGGACACCGGGGGATCGAACCGCGGTCCGTCCAAGGTTAGCGCAGGCAAGGCAGGCACCTTACCTTTAGCGCCACCGCCCGGCCCCCCAGGTTTGGTTTGTTTCATTTTGGGGCCACGCCTGGTGGTGCTCAGATTATTCCTGCACTCAAAAATTACTCGTGGCTGGTTCAGGTAATCCAAATGATATGCCAGGATTGCTGTATGCAAGGCAAGTGCCTTACCCTCTGTGTTATTACTCTGACCCCTTTTTACTGTTTTTGTTTTTCCTAAACCTAGCAGTGCTCAGGGCTTATTCCTGGTTCTCTGCTTGAGGGATCATTTGTGGTGCTGATGATTGAGTTGGTTTGACCATGTGTAAGCAAATGCCTTACCCTTGTGCCATCTCTATTGCCTTTTTCTTTTTGTTCTTTTGGGTCATGCTAGGTGGCACTTCGGCATTTGTGCTCTGTGCTCAGAAATTATTCCTGGAAGGCTCTGAGGACCAGGTGGGATGCTGGGCATAGAAACAGATTCAGCTGCATGCAAGGCAAACATCCTACCTGCAGTGCTATGGCTCTAGTCCCTCCTGTTTTTGTTTGTTTGTTTGTTGTTACCCATCTTTATGTTTTAATGGAATGATGTTTCCTTTTCAGGCTACTTTCAGTGCAGGTTAGGGGCTACTCATATCAATGCACTTAAAAGAACATCTGGTAGTAGGGTTTCAACCCAGGCCTTCTGCATGTATAAGCATGCACTTCAGACTTTTGAGCTATTTCCCTGGTCTTGACTATTTACTCTCTACAATTGGCTTTCCCGAGTCTAACAGAACTCTTGTGCTCTAGGTGAACTTCCATTTTATAAGACATAAGGAAAGATGTATGAAGAATGTGGACTCTGGATTCTGCTTCAGACTGCCTGCATTCAGACCTTAGTTGCACCATTAGGAAGCCTAATTCTCTCCCTTTTTTTTTTTTAATCTTTGGGAGTGAAACTGTTTTGTGATAGTTGAGTGAATGCAGTAACTTAAAATTTCTTACCCTGCTAATAAGATAAGGTTTGCTCCTAAATATATTTTTTCCCTAATGATTGCAGTATTATACCATTTCACCATTGGTTTATTGAGTGGTTTTTTTGTTTTTTGTTTTTTTTTAATTTTTTGGTTTTTCAGGCCACACCCATTTGGTGCTCAGGGGTTACTCCTGGCTAAGCACTCAGAAATTGCCCCTGGCTTGGGGGGACCATATGGGACACCGGGGGATCGAATCATGGTCCTTCCTTGGCTAGTGCTTGCCAAGGCAGGACACCTTACCTTCTAGCGCCACCTCGCTGCCCCCTTTTGAGTGTTCTTACGGCCAAAGTTGAGTCAGATTGCCTATTCCCTGACTTAGTTAAAACTAGATTTTGTGTATGTGTGTGTGTGTGTGTTTGTGTGTGTGTGTGTGTGTGTGTGTGTGTGTGTGTGTGTGTGTGTGTGTGTGTGTGCCTAGGGTTTACTCTTGGCTCCATGCTCAGAAATCACTCCTGGCAGGCTCAGGGGATCATATGGGATGCCAGGATTCCAACCAATGACCTTCTGCATGAAAGGCAAATGCCTTAGCTCCATGCTATCTCTCCAGCCCTAAAACTAGATTTTTATAAAGGACATCTTTAGGATCCAATCCAACTATACCGGGTCACTTGAGAATGTAAGACCTATGTGCTATTGTTGGACAGATAAACATTGATCAGGCAAACATTGATCACATAGATGATGGGTGATGAGTTCTCATTAGTCATTTTATAATCAGGATCTGTCTCTTGCCCACTGTCTTGCTTGGAATGGGGAAGTAGGCTGAGCAGCAACTACATTGTATTACACTTAGAACATAGTGACTGTTGGTGTCAATATCCGAGTTAGTATTGTTTGAACTTGGTCAGCCATGTGGAAGAATTTGACAGGTGACTCAAACTACAATGTTTTTAAATATTGAAATCTAAACATTGTAGTCTTTAAGTGCCATTGGTAAATACATAGAATCATTTTACTAAGTTATCCTTGTGAATTCCTTTTTTTTTTTGGGGGGGGGGGGCCACACCTGGTGATGCTCAAGGGTTACTCCTGGCTATGCACTCAGAAATCAACCCCTAGCTTGGGGGACCATATGGGCCGCCAGGGATCAAACCCGCTGTCTGTCCTAGGTTAGTGTTTGTGCAAGGCAAACACCTTACCGCCTGTGCCACCGCTCAGGCCTCCCTTGTGATTCTTAAATTTCAAGTTTTTGTTGCATGAGTGACTTCCGTATTCCTCAGATAAAAATGTAGATTTTGAATTTAAGATGATATGCAACATGCTTAATATATGTAATTTTTTATTTAGGTGATGCCAGTTAGTTTTTTGTTTTATTCTGGGGGTCCCTAGTCTTTGTTAATTTTTGGTTTGTTTTGGGGCCATCAGGGATTACTCCTGGCAGGCTCAAGAAACCATACAGAATGTTAAAGATCTAACTGAGTAGGCTGCATACAAGACAGACACACTGGGCCCAGAGAGATAGCACAGCAGCGTTTGCCTTGCAAGCAGCTGATCCAGGACCTAAGGTGGTTGGTTCGAATCCCGGTGTCCCATATGGTCCCCCATGCCTGCCAGGAGCTATTTCTGAGCAGATAGCCAGGAGTAAACCCTGAGCACCACTGGTGTGTGCCCAAAAACCCAAAAAAAAAAAAAAAGACAGACACACTATCTGCTGGGCTATCACTACTAGCCCCAATGACAGATAGTTTTTTATTGGAGCTTATGAGGGGACAGAAAGTGCAAAGTGGATATTAAAGAGAGAATACAAGCTATTCCAGAGTACAAAGAGGCAAGCAAAGAAAGTATCAAGAGAAGTAAGTGAAATGTATATTTGAGGAAGAAGATAGCCTTGATTTTTTTCTTTTTTAATTTTGAGCCACACCCTATGATGCTCAGTGGTTACTCCTGACTCTTGCGCTCAGAAATAACTCCTGGAGCCAGAGCTATAGCACAGCGATAAGGCTTTGCCTTGCATGCGGGCCAATACAGGATGAACCCTGGTTCAAATTCCAGCATCCCATATGGTCCTCCGGAGCCTGCCAGGAGACTTCTGAGCACAGAGCCAGGAGTAACCCCTGAGTGCCTCTGGGCGTGACCCAAAGACAAAAAAAGGAAAAAAGAAAAACTCCTGGCAGGCATCAGGGGATCATATGGATGCCGAGGGATGAACTTGGGATCAAACCTGGGTCTGTCCCAGGTCATCTGCATGATAGGCAAACACCCTACTGCTGTGCTATCACTCAGGCCTCTGGCCTTATTTTTTAAAAGGATGTCTTTTCTTAGGTTGGAAAAAAAATGAAATTACTAAATCTTCCCAGAGCTTCCTATGGTAGCCCATTCATTCTCATAAAGGCATATCTTCTTTCCCCCAGGTTACCTTGTATCCAGCGATAAAAGGGCATCTGCAGGAAGGCATTTACCTATCCTGGACCTCTGCATTGAGCGTGATATTCAGTTCTTACGGGTCTCACTGCAGCCAGGAGTAAGAGAAGTCTTAAGGAGCTCTACAATGATTACATGAAGTACCATAAAGCAAAACATGAAGGAGAGAAAAGATACACTGCTTAAAACTAATTGCATTTCGTACCTGTGGGATGTCTTTGGCTTCATAGTCTGTGTGGAAGAATGAAAGACTTCCATGTTTTTGACTTACGGTGATATATGAAAAGGCCCTTTGGACTTATTTAATGTTATTGTATTTTACAATAAGTTTTAGAGTGTTTTTTAAAATTATTTTTTAATGTAGTATTGTAATAGAACCCCAAAAGTTGACCTCTGAATTGAAAGTGAATTCAATAAAATATTGCAGAAATTTTGGCCCAGGGTGTAGTTCTTGTCTCAGTTCATATGGATTCTCCCCACTAAGAACTTACACTTTTTTTATTTTGGTTTTTGGACACACCCGTGACACTCAGTGGTTACTCCTGGCTACTGTGCTCCAGAAATCGCTCCTGACTTGAAGGGACTATATGGGACACCAGGGGAAATCAAACCACAGTTCGTCCTGGGTCAGCCTGCATGCAAGGCAAACACCCTACCGCTGCGCCACACTCTGCACCAAAACTTGCTTTTTTTTTTTTAATAATTTTTTTATTTTTAATTATGAGAACAAAGATGCAAAGAAAGAGGACAAGGTAAAGTTACAGTGGAAGGACAATCACCCATAACATAATTCTTAGAAGAAGTCCCCTTGCTGATATCTTAACTTTGAACTTTCAGCCAAAGAACATTAAGACAAACAAAATAGAATCCATGTACAATTACTTTGTTCCTCAAGTCCCCAGATTGTAACACATTATAATATTTCTTAACAGCACACAAGGCAATCTAAAGCCATAAAACTTACATAACTCCTTAAACATTAGAGGCATAGTATTTTTTACATTTCCCTGTACATGCATATTAGCTTAAGTTAACCTCAAATTTTAAGTGGGTTTTTTTTTAAGGATTAGAGTCAAAGTAGCACAGTAAAAACGGTGTTAAAGTGGCAATTGTTGTTTGCATAGGCCCGCCAAAATATGAGAGGCATGGAAAGGAATAACCTTGGCCTAAATACAAAGAGACCCCTAACCCTGAAGTTTCCTGGCATAAGACCAACTCAAGGGCTCCAAGGCAAGTTAGATCGTCCCAATCAAGACATTGTGTCCATAGTGCCAACACACTTCATACAAGTCTCTGTTGTTTGGTATCATGTGTCTGTATAAAGATCCTGGAATACGCATATCCTACATAGAAGTCAGGATGTGGAGTGTCCTCTCATTTCATCTCACCATTAAAGGGCAATGCAGGAAGCCCTGTCCTGTAAGCAGGTCGTTGTTGTTAAGTCTTCTCAGTGTTAAGGGAAGTCTCTTTTGAGCAGGGTCGATTTCTGAGCAGTGGTAGAGTCTTCGGTGGTAGAGGATTGCTTCCAGGTGATGTTATAGACAAACCTGGATGTTTCGTGGGATGTCTTCTCTAGATCAGGGGGTGAATGAAGAATGCCCATTCTTCTGAGGCCTGTGCCAGGTCATTATGTCAATGTTCAGGGTGTAATGATCCCTTTGCACTACAAGATTTGTGTATTCCAATCTCTATTAGATAGGATCTTATTTGTATGTATAGTATTTTCCTCATTTTAATGAGCCTATGCAAAAAAGGAGCAATGCCACATGGCATTATTGGTGCATTATGGGGGCCATAAGAACAAGGTCCAATCATCCCCATGACATGGTTCAATCCATAAGCATTAAACTGGGGGACTCTTTCACCAAAATTCCTTGTTGAACAGCTCATAAAGAGAAGATAAAAAGTGGTTAGAATCGTCACTGTATAAGAGAGTATTTAGTAAGACTTATAGTTGTCAGGGAAAAACACAAAATATTCTAAAGACAAAAGTGTCCCATTTTATGTCTTTTGAAACAGTTCGGGGGTAGTTACACACAATGCACGGCTTTGGTCTGTGATTAGAATTGTGCAATACTGAAGTTAAAAAGAGTAATGTGGGGGCCGGGTGGTGGCGCTAAAGGTAAGGTGCCTGCCTTGCCTGCGCTGGCCTTGGACGGACCACGGTTCGATTCCCCCGGTGTCCCATATGGTCCCCCAAGCCAAGAGCAACTTTCTGAGCGCATAGCCAGGAGTAACTCCTGAGCGTTACTGGATGTGGCCCAAAAACCAAAAAAAAAAAAAAGAGTAATGTGGTTAGTGATGTTTTGGGGGGGGGGGGTGAGAGAGTTAAGGAGTAAAAATGAGCTTTGAAAGGGGTGTGGAAAAGGGCAGAATACAACATGGACATTCTGGATATGCAAAAACATAACATAAGATAAGGAATACTCTTTTTTTTTTTTATTTTATTTTTTTTTTTTTGGTGTTTGGGCCACACCCGGCATTGCTCAGGGGTTACTCCTGGCTGTCTGCTCAGAAATAGCTCCTGGCAGGCACGGGGGACCATGATCGGCTGCTTGCAAGGCAAATGCCGCTATGCTATCTCTCCGGGCCCAGGAATACTCTTTTTTTTTTTTTTTTTTGTTTTTTTTTTGGGTCACACCTGGCAGTGCTCAGGGGTTATTCCTGGCTCCAGGCTCAGAAATTGCTCCTGGCAGGCACAGGGGACCATATGGGGCGCCGGGATTCGAACCGATGACCTCCTGCATGAAAGGCAAACGCCTTACCTCCATGCTATCTCTCCGGCCCAGGAATACTCTTAATATATGCAGTGCGCGCGGGGGCGCTAGCCCCTGCGCGGTTTTCCATATACAGAGTGGTCAGAAATTGCCATTGACAAACTTAGCACAACCGAGCAAACTTAAGCACACCCCAAGTTAGGACCAACCTTGTCTGGCCGTCTGGGCTGCCACCCCAGAAGGCCTGGAGGCGGGGGGGCAGAAGAGGGGAAGGTTGGGAGCCTATCAAGGCTCCCAGCGCACCCAAGTTAGGGAGAAGGCCTTCCACATGGTGTCTCCCCCTACCCCATGCCGGCTAGAGCTAGCCTCCAGCTCAAGAGAGGATCAAGAAAGACCTGGAAGCCGAATCTGCCCGCCCTACACCCTGTGCCCTTCCCCCTCCCCTAGAGCTGAGGGAAAGGGCGGGGAAAGCTTGGGACCCCATCCAGGAGGGACCCCCCGACACCCACCTTGTCTGGCCGTCTGGGCTGCTACCCCAGAAGGCCCTGGAGGCCGGGGGCAGAAGAGGGGAAGGCTGGGCCTATCAAGGCTCCCAGCACACCCAAGTTAGGTAGAAGGCCTTCACATGGGGTCTCCCTCAAACCCCAATGCTGACTAGAGCTAGCCTCCAGCTCAAGGAGAGGATCGAGAAAGAGAAAACTTGCTTTCTTATTTCAAGTATATAACTATATAATTCAGTCTCATTTAAAAATCTGCTTTTCAGGCCCAGAGAGATAGCACAGCGGCGTTTGCCTTGCAAGCAGCCGATCCAGGACCCTAAGGTGGTTGGTTTGGAATCCCGGTGTCCCATATGGTCCCCCATGCCTGCCAGGAGCTATTTCTGAGCAGACAGGCCAGGAGTAACCCCTGAGCATCGCCGGGTGCGGCCCCATCCAAAAATACAAAACAAAAAAAAAAACAAAACAAAAAAATAAAAAAAATATAAAATAAAATCTGCTTTTCATATTTTTTGTATTTCCACCTTCCTGAAAAATCATTATTTTTTCCTTTTATTTAAACACGATAACAAAGTTGTTCATCATTCAGTTTCAGTCTTACAGTGGTTATACCAATCTTCACTCATGAACATTTCCCACCACAAATACAAATGTCCCTGGTTTTTTCCCTCCCCCTGCCTGCCTCTACTGTAAGCATTTTATATCTTCTCTCTCCCCCCTTTTTTCCCTTTTAGATACTGGTTTACACTAATGTTAATGAAAGGGTATACATTCATGCATATCACTTTATTCCCCTTTAGCAACCCATTTTTGTCCATAGTGATCAGTTTTAACAATACTGTCATAGTGGTTCCATATGTCCCTAAGTGCACTGCTACACTGTTTGTGATAAGTGAAAGTATTACATCATAATTTTATCTTTCTTATATACCCACAAATGAGTGAGACTATTTTATAGCCCTCTCCCCCCTGATTTACTTTTCTCAGCATAATAGTCTCCATACTCTATATCCATCCATGTATAAGAAATTCCATTACTTCATTTTTCTAACAGCTGTGTAGTATTCCATTGTGTAGATATAACAGTTTCTTTTAGCCATTCATTTCTTGAGACTTATCATGATTGGGGAATGGAAAAAGTCATAAAAAAGGCTTCATAAAAACAAAATTCCAGGTCCAGATGTATTCACAATTAATTTTTTCAGACCTTTAAAAAAAACTTTTGCCCTTCCTTATAAGCTCTTCCTGGAAATTTAAGAAAACAAAACACTCCCAGTTTCTATAAAACCCAATATTACCCCTGATACCAAAAGCAGAGACCATATAAAAAGAGAATTATAGGTTTAATTTTTGATGAACACAGATGCAAAAATCCTCAACAAAAATACTAACAGAGAATCTAACTCATCAAGATGGTTATACCATTTTGAAGACCAAGTAGAATTCATTCTAGGGAAAACAAAAATGATTTATCATATGCAAATCAAATTATATAGTAACCATATCAATAAAATGAAAAACAAAAATTCTATGATTATATCAGTAGATGCAGAGAAAGCATTAGACAAGATCCAACACCTGTTCATGATAACTCTCAATGTGATAATGGGAGGTCTTTCCTCATATTGTCAAAGCCATTTACCTACAAACCCATGACAAGCGTTTTACTCAATGGGAAATAATAAAAGCCTTTTCTCAAAATCTGGCTCAGACAAGGTTATCACCTCTCACAACTTTTACTTCAATATAGTACTGGAGTACTTGCCATAGCAATTAGGCAAGAAAAAACTACAAAGGGCATCCAGATAGGAAAGGAAGAAGTCAAGCTTTCACTGTTTGGAGATGACATTATACTGTATCTAGAAAATCTAAAGACTATACCAAGTGTCGATAAACATCATATTTGTATAGTAAAGTGGAAGACTACAAAAATTAACACACAAAATCCATGGCATTTTTATGTACAAAAATGTATATAAAATGAAAGAGAAGAAATATTTAAAAAACAATCACATACCCAATTGTGTCTTATCAAATAAAGTACCTTGGAGTCAACTAAAGAGGTGAAATATCTCTACAAGAAAACACTGCTTCAAGAAATGAAAAAGCGGGGCCGGAGAGATAGCATGGAGGTAGGGCATTTGCCTTGCATGCAGAAGGACGGTTGTTTGAATCCCGGCATCCCATATGGTCCCTTGAGCCTGCCAGGAAAGATTTCTTTCTTTTTTTTTTTTTTTTTTTTTTTTTTTGTTTTTGGGCCACACCCGGTGAAACTCAGGGGTTACTCCTGGCTATGCGCTCAGAAGTCGCTCCTGGCTTGGGGGACCATATGGGACGCTGGGGGATCGAACAGCGGTCTGTCCTAGGCTTGCGTTGGCAAGGCAGACATCTTACCTCTAGCGCCACCGTGCGGGCCCCATCAGGAGAGATTTCTGAGCGTAGAGCCAGGAGTAATTCCTGAGCGCTGCCGGGTGTGAACCAAAAACAAAAACAAACAAAAAGAAATGAAAGAGGAGCTCCATACATTCTGTCTATTCTTAAATGAGATGAACAGCAAGCTGTGAAAGATTATGACTACACCAGCCCATGCAGCGAGCCAACTCAAAGTTGGCCCTGCCCACCCCCTGCCAAGGCCAGGATTGCTGCCTACATCACCCACAATTCCCATTTCCCTGATGGACTGCCTATATACTGACACTCTGATTCCATGCGGGGATGCCTATTTCACCACATTTCAGGTACGCAGAATGTTGGGCTGATAACACCAGGGCCTTTTTGGCTGAGTGCAGGCACCCTTCTCCACCTCTCCCTTCTTTCAGGAAAACATGGCAACTCTAAACCAAACCCACAAACACAGTTGCCATGTTCAAACGGGGCTGCTCCATAGACTCTTTTTGTTTTCTTTTTTTTTGGGGTCACACTCTGCGGTGCTCAGAGGTTACTCCTGCTCTTCACTCAAAAATCACTCCTGGCAGGCTCGGGTGGCCATATAAAATGCCTGGATTCAAACCACCATCTGTCCTGGGTCTGCTGAATGCAAAGCAAATGCCCTACCATTGTGCTCTCTCTCGCGCCCCTCAGTCTTTTCTCAAACGAGATGTACACTGAACTGAGAAAGATTATGGCTACACCAGCCCACACAGCCAAAAGCTGACCATCTCTGAAGGAGAGGATGGACCGAGCCCCATCTGGCTGAAACCACACTTGCTGCCTACATCACCCACAGTCACCATTTATCTGATACCCTGACTCTGATACACTGATACACTGACCCTCTACAATTCCCTATAGGGACACTGATCTGAACAAATTTAGGTATTCCAGGTGTTGGACTGATAACACCAAGGCTTTTTATGGACGAATGTGAGCAGCTGTATTCAGCCCACAATTACAGTCAACATGTTCTTACTGACCTTCTTCAGAAAGCAGCTGAGTTATATGCCCCTAAAATTTGTAGTAGCATAACTTTGTATTTTTGGACAACTTCATTTATTTTTTTAACTTCATTTATTTGATGCTGTCATCATTAAAAAAAAATACCCCAATTTAACAGACTGAACATATAACAATAAGAGCTTACTAAACTTTCTTCCATTGTATTAATGATGTCATTAGTGAAACATTTTCACAAATGAACTCGCTACCAGATTTTTTCTTTCTTTTTTATCTCTTCCATTTTATTTTTCTTTCAATTTTTGTCAATAATTTGCTTTAATTTACTGGAAACAAATGTATTATGAATAACTGTTAACTATGTGATGCATTTCTTTAAATAAATTTTAAAAATTTAAATAATAAAGGACAAAGAAAAATAGAAACCTTAATACCTCAATACCTTGCTCATGTATTGGGAGGGTCAACACCATTAAAATGGCAATAATTCCCAAAACATCGTTCAGATATATTTTTTGAGTCATACCCTGTGGTGCTCAGGGTTTACTCCTGGCCATATGCACTCAGAAATTGCTCCTGGCTTGGGGGACAATATGGAATGTTGAGGATTAAACCAAGGTTCGTCCAGGTCAGCTGTGCACGAGGCAAACACCCTACTGCTGTGCTATTGCTCCAGCCCCAAGCATTGTATAGATTTGATGCATTCTCTCTAAGGATTCTCATGACATTCTTCAAAGAAGTAAATAAAACAGTCCTGATATTCATTTGTAACAACAAATGCCCATGAGTAGCTAAAGCAATTCTTGGGAAAAAGAAGATGGGAGGAATCACATACCCCAGCTTTTAAATTGTACTATAAAACCGTAAGTCATTAAAACAGCATGGCATTGGAATACAGACCCTTAGATCAATGGAATAGACTTAAATATTCGACTGACACCTCAGGTATACAATCAATTAATCTTTGTTAACTGTATACGAAATACAAAGTGGTTCAAGGAAAGCTTCTTCACAAGTGTTTACTTGGAAAACTGGACAACTACAAGCAAAAAAGTGAACTCAGAATTGTCTTCAACACCATCCATGAAGATTCAATCAAAATGGATTAAAGACCTGGATATTATACCTGAAACCATAAGGTACAAAGAAAAAAATGTAGGCAAAAAACTCTATGACATTGAGACTAAAGGTATCTTCAAGGATGAAACATTACTGCCCACACGCAAATGAAGCAGAGATACAAATGGGACTACTGCCCTTCAAAGGAAATTGACTATGATACAAAAGCTATCCACAGAATGGGAAAACTTTATTCAATACCCATCTTATAAATGTTAATATCTAAGATACATAAGTACTTACTGACAGAACTTAACAAGAAAAAAATCTAATTCCATCAAAAAAATGAGGAGAAAAAATTGAACATACATTTCCTCGAAGAAGAAATACAGATGGCCAAAAGGCACATGAAAAAATGTTCCACATTACTAATAATCAGGGAGATGCAAATCAAAATAACAATCAGATATCTCACACCACAAAGAATGGCACACAATCAAAAAGAACAAGAACAACCAGTTCTTGTGGGAGAGAGGAATTCTCTTTCACTGCTGGTAGAAATGCCATCTAGTTCAGTCTTTCTAGAAAATAATATGAATATTCCTCAAAAAGACTAGAAATTGAGCTTTCTTATGATCCAGCAGTACCACTCCTAGGGCTATGCCCAGGAACACAAAAACACAATACAAAAATGTTTTTACAGCACTATTTACCATAGTCAGAATCTGGAAGGATCCCAGATGCCTGTCAACAGATGAGTGGTTAAAGAAACTGGTACATTTGGGGCCGGCAAGATGGCGCTAGAGTAAGGTGTCTGCCTTGCAAGCACTAGCCAAGGAAGGACCGCGGTTTGATCCCCGGCGTCCCATATGGTCCCCCCAAGCCGGGCAATTTCTGAAGTGCTTAGCCAGAAGTAACCCCTGAGCATCAAACGGGTGTGCCCCGCCCCAAAAAAAGAAAGAAACTGGTACATCTACATAATAGAATACTGTGCAGCCATTAGAAAAATAAAGTCATAAAATTTGCTTATATATGGATACACATGGAGATTATGCTGGGTGAAACGAATCAGAGAGAGAGAGAGAGAGAGAGGGAGGGAGGGAGGAAGAGGGGGGGGGATAAACGTAGAATAATCTCACTCATTGGTGGGATATAAGAAAAACAAAAGACAGTGTGGGGATAATATCTAGAGACAATAGAGATGAGGATTAGGAGGAATTGTCCATGTTATGAAGCTTGCCACAAAGAGCAAAGATTGCAGTTAGGGCAGAGAAGGGTCTACTATGGAAGTGATAGTTGGAACTGATCAATCTGGACAGGAAATGACTTCTAAAAGATGATAATGTGACATGCATGGCACCCTTTCACTAACAGTAATGCAAAACACAGTTTTGAAAAAAAGAGAGAAAGAGAGTGAATTAAAATGCCAGAGAAGGGAAGGGTAGAGAAGGGTGGGAGGAAAGAGGGCATAGAGGTGAGAGGGGAAAATGGGGGACATTGGTAGCAGAAAATGCACACTGGTGAAGTTTCTTTACATTGTATGACTGAAACTCAATCATAAACAATTTTATTGTGAAAAAAAAAAAAAACCTATAGTAACAGACTTGCAACCACAGTGTTTAAATTAAAAAAATAAATAATAAAAAATTAGGGCTGGAGAGATAGCATGGAGGTAAGGCGTTTGCCTTTTATGCAGTAGGTCGGTGGTTCGAATCCCGGCATCCATATGCTCCCCTGACCCTGCCAGGAGCGATTCCTGAGCATAGAGCCAGGATTAATCCCTGAGCGCTGCCGGGTGTGACCAAAAAATAAACAAAAACAAAACAAAACAAAACAAAAAGAAATTAAAAATAGTCTAAAAATAAATAACACTATTTTGATTAACACAAAATTAAAATAGTGGGACTGGAGAGATAGCACAGTGGTAGGGCTTTTGCCTTGCATGCACCAACCCAGGACAGATGGTGGTTTCATTTTTGGCATCCCTTATGGTCCCACACCTGCCAGGACCGATTTCTGAGTGCAGAGCCAGGAGTAACCTCTGAGTGTTGCCAGGTGTGACCCCAAAAAGAAAAAAAATTAAAATGCATATATCCATGTACATTAAAGTAAAATTAGTTGCTATGGATATTAAATAACTATATGCATAATTATTATTGGTATTTCTTCATGTGCTTAATCCAATTTTAACCATATCTATCTTTAATAATATAGGGGTTTTTTTGTTTTCTTTTTTTTGTGTATGTGTGTGTGTGTGTTTTTTGGGTCACACCCGGCAGTGCTCAGGGGTTATTCCTGGCTCCAGGCTCAGAAATTGCTCCTGGCAGGCACGGGGGGCCTTATGGGATGCCGGGATTCGAACCAATGACCTCCTGCATGAAAGGCAAACGCCTTACCTCCATGCTATCTCTCCGGCCTCTTTTGTTGTTTTCTTTTGGTTTTTGTTTTGGTTTTTGGGTCACACCCGGCAGTGCTCAGGGGTTATTCCTGGCTCTATGCTCAGAAATCGCTCCTGGCAGGTGCGGGGGACCATATGGGATGCCAGGATTTGAACCACCATCCTTCTGTATGCAAGGCAAGCGCCTTACCTCCATGCTATCTCTCCAACCCCAATAATGTAGTTTTTACATTTAAATTTTTGGTGCTAAATTGACTGTGGTTTTAGACTTGCATTTGAAATTCAAAGAAATTATTGTGTCTCTTATTGATACTTTCCATAGACTATACATTTTGAATTAAGGAATAATAGAGCTAAAATCCCAAACACTAAGTCAACAAACTATAAGATTTCTTGAAATAATATCTAAATCATAAGACCCAAACTTTAAAAACTGAAATTTAAAAGGTGCCTCGTAAGAAGGTAGGCTGATAGTGGTGAGGGTTGGGTAACAGCAGAGACCATGGGAATATTGTTGAAGGAAGATGACCTTGTCCGTAGCATTGGTGCTGGACCATTATATATCTTAAAATTAGCTGTGAATAATTGTAACTCACTTTGCTTTAATAATTATTTTAAGCAATACATTATCTCTAAATATGCTGAGATATCTCATAATCTCAGATCACATTCTGATAAAAAGTATATTTTTAATTACCATAATTTTGTGTAAATATATGTCAGCCAACTATTCACGAATATTTCTTTCCTTTCATAATTACTTTATTTGACAAAAAAAAACCCACCCCAGTTTATGATAACTTTTGTTACCTCTATATAATTTATTTTTAAGTTTTTTCAAATTTATTTAGGTAATTAAATTCTATATATTTCCTGCAATTAAGTCAATATTTAAATTCTTTTTAGTGAGACAGCATAGTTTACAATATACTGAAATTATTCAAGGACTTAAGTGCTATTGTACTAATCTACTCTACCAATGTCAGTATCCTCCCACCACTTATACTCTTGAGTTCTCAGGTCTATTAATTTAATTAATTTATTTATTTTATTAATTTAATTTATTTATTGTTTGACTGGTTTTTGGGCCACACCTGGTGGCACTCAGGGGTTACTCCTGGCTCTGCACTCAGAAATCACCCATGGCAAGGCGGGGGACCATATGGGATGCAAGGAATCGAAACCGGGTCCTTCCCTATCACTACACTATCTTTCCGGCCCCTATTAATGAATATTTTTAAGATATTTAATTTATTTAATTTCTAGCAATGAGAAATTATTTGAGCGACCTATTAAGTACAGAACACTAAGTGTTGGAATTGCTTGGCTATTTCGTTTTTAGCAGATTCTTTGTTTACCATTTCTGTAATTTCTATAATTAATTCAATTATTTCATTTTGGGGGAGTCACACCCAGCAGCACTCAGGGGTTACTCCTGGATCTATGCTCAGAAATTGCTCCTGGCAGGCTCAGGGGACCATATGGCATGCCGGGATTCGAACCACCGACCTTCTGCATGAAAGGCAAACGCTTTACCTCCACGCTATCTCTCTGCCCCCTAATTATTTCATTTTTAATAAATTTGCATTTACAGTTGTCAAGTTTTCTGAAGTTTCTTCAATTGTTGTATCTATATTTAAAAGCCCTATATGTAATCATTCTGACCAGCTGTCCATTTCCACAAGTGGATTTCATTTTGATGCACTAGAGAAAAGTCTATATCCAGAAAATCTAAAAGTAGTTCACATATGTAAGGACATGTGGTGGTGTTTTAGTGATAGAAGATTAAAGGAAGCTTAAGGTGAAGATCTTTTCCTTTTTAAGATGTAATTTCTTGGGCCCAGAGAGATAGCACAGCAGCGTTTGCCTTGCAAGCAGCCGATCCAGGACCTAATGTGGTTGGTTCAAATCCCGGTGTCCCCTGTGCCTGCCAGGAGCTGTTTCTGAGCAGACAGCCAGGAGTAACTCCTGAGCAACGCCGGATGTGGCCCAACCAAAAAAAAAAAAAAAAAAGATGTAATTTCTTTATTATTTTCTGCTAAAACAATCCTCTCTGGAATCTCAATAATTGGACTAGCAATTATGTATGTGCTTTCCTGGAATCTGTTTCAGGACACCATTGAATTCAGGGACCCTGATTTGTTGACTAATACATTTTGTGTATCACATTTCATATTAAACTCAACTATTTTTTTTTTTTTTTTTTGGTTTTGAGTCACACTTGGCAGCGCTCAGGGATTATTCCTGGTCTACGCTCAGAAATTGCTCCTGGCAGGCTTGAGGGACCATATGGGATTCCAGGATTCAAACCACCATCCTTCTGCATGCAAGGCAAATGCCCTACTTCCATGCTATCTCTCCCGGCCCCTGAACTCAACTAATTTTTGTCTCTTCATCTGCAGTGGAAAAAGGAAATGTTGCTCCCCTACTCATTAAATGCACAGACTACTGCATGCAATTTGGCATGGTCAGCTTTTATGCTTCATATTCTTTCTTATCTCAAGGTATGGATACTGGATTTAGAGTCACTTTTGTTTCGAAGCCACCCACTGAGCTAAATTCAGAAAGTTAGATTATATAAAAATTATTGGACTATGATCATTGGAATGGAAACTCCACTCCAATAAAATAAAATTAATCTAGTTAAACTCTCCAATAAAAGAACACAAGTATTTGATAGTTTAAATAATTAAGATAAGAATCTTGTATATCGCTCAGGGATTACTCCTGGCATTGCTCAGAAATCGCTCCTGGCAGAGTAGTAACCCTGAGCGCTGCTGGGTGTGACCCAAGAATAGAAAGAAAGGAAAGAAAGGAAAGAAAAAGAAAGAAAGAAAGAAAGAAAAAAGGAAAGAAAGAAAGAAAGAAAGAAAGAAAGAAAAGAAAGAAAAGAAAGAAAGAAAGAAAAAGAAAGAAAGAAAGAAAGAAAGAGAAAGAAGAAAGAAAGAAGAAGAAAGAAGAAAGAAGAGAAGAAAGAAGAAAAGAAAGAGAGAAAGAAAGAAAGAAAAGAAAGAAAGAAAGAAAGAAAAAAGAAAGAAGAAAGAGATGAGAGAAAGAAAGAGAAAGAGAGAGAGAAAAAGAGAGAAACAAGAAAGAAAAGAAAGAAAAAAGAAGAGAAAAGAAAGAAAGAAAAGAAAGAGAGTGAGAAAGAAAGAGAAAGAAAGAAAGAAAAAAAGAGAGAAAGCAAGAAAGAAAAGAAGAAAGAAAGAAGGAAAGAGAAGAAAGAAAGAGAGCGAGAAAGAAAGAGAAATAGAGAAAGAAAAAAGAGAGAAAGAAAGAAAGAGAGAAAGAAGGAAAGAAAAAAAGAAAGAAAGAAGAAAGAGAAAAAAGAAAGAAAAGAGAAAGAAAGAAAGAAAGAAAGAAAGAAAGAAAGAAGAAAGAAAGAAAAGAAAGAAAAAGAGAAAGAAAGAAAGAAAGAAAGAAAGAAAAGAAAGAAAGAAAGAAGAGAAAGAAAGAAAGAAAGAAGAGAAAGAAAAAAGAAAGAAAGAGAAAGAAAGAAAGAAAGAAAGAAAGAAAGAAGAAAGAGAGAGAGAAAAAGAAAGAGAGAGAAAGAAAAGAAAGAAGAGAAAGAAAAGAAAAGAAAGAAAGAAAGAAGAAAAAAGAGAAGAAAGAGAGAGAAGAGAAGAAAGAAGAGAGAGAAAGAAAGAAAGAAAGAAAGAAAGAAAGAAAGAAAAGAAAAGAAAAGAAAGAGAAAAAGAAGAAAGAAAAGAAAGAAAGAAAGAAAAAAGAAAAGAAAGAAAGAAAGAAAGAAAAAAAAGAAAGAAAGAAAGAAAGAAAGAAGAAAGAAAGAAAAAGAAAGAAAGAAAGAAAGAAAGAAGAAGAGAGAAAGAGAAAAGAGAAAAGAGAAGAAAGAAGAAGAGAAAGAGAAAAGAAAGAAAGAGAAAGAAAGAAGAAAGAAAGAAAGAAAGAAGAAAGAAAGAAAGAAAAGAAAGAGAAAGAGAAAAGAAAGAAAGAGAAGAAAGAAAAAGAGAAAGAAAGAAGAAGAAAAAGAAAGAAAGAAAGAAAGAAAGAAGAAAGAAAGAAAGAAAGAGAAGAAAGAAAGAAAGAAAGAAAGAAAGAAAGAAAGAAAGAAAGAAAGAAAGAAAGAAAGAAAGAAAGAAAGAAAGAAAGAAAGAAAGAAAGAAAGAAAGGGAGAGAGAAAGGGAGAGAGAAAGGGAGAGAGAAAGAAAGAGAGAGAAGGTGTTCTCTTTGTTACTGAAACCCCACTACAATCATGTTTGTAACCATGGTGCTTAAAGATTTCATATTAAAAAAGAATATGGATAAACCCAAAAATAAATAAAGAAATAAAAACCAGGACATTGAACTCCCATATGAACCAGCAATACCACTTCTAGGGATATACTCTAGGAGTATACAATACAATGATGCCCTCTAATCTCCTACAGTGGTAAGTACAGATAGAGAAATAACTACATTAACTGCTACTATGACAACGATAGAAAAAGAAACACAATGTCTGTCTTGAAGACAAGCAGGGAGTGCAGGGATGTAGGAAATTGGTAACAGTAGTGGTGGGAAAGTTGCTCTGGTGAAAGGGTGCACATTTAATGGCTGAAACTCAATTAAGAAAATATTTGGGGTCCAGGCGGTGGCGCTAAAAGTAAGGTGCCTGCCTTGCCTGCGCTAGCCTTGGACGGACCGTGGTTCGATCCCCCCGCGTCCCATATGGTCCCCCAAGCCAGGATCGACTTCTGAGCACATAGCCAGGAATAACCCCTGTGCATTACCGGGTGTGGCCCAAAAACCAAAAAAAGAAAATGTTTGTAACCATTTTGCTTAAATAAAGAAATTATAAAAATTAAAAAAAAAAAAAAAACAGGCATCTGGTGCCCGCAGCAAATTTCAGGATAGGGGTTGGAGTGATAACACAGTGGTAAGGTATTTGCCTTGCACGTGGCCAACACAGGATGAAACCTGTTTCAAATTCTGGCATCCCATATGGTTCCCTGAGCCTGCCAGGTATGACTTTTTTTGTTTTATTTTGTTTTGTTTTGGGGTCACACCTGGTAGTGCTCAGGGGTTACTTCTGGCTCTGTGTTCAAAAATCGCTCCTGGCAGGCACAGGGACACTGGGATTCGAACCAACCACCTTTGGTCCTGGATCGGCTGCTTGCAAGGCAAACACCGCTGTGCTATCTCTCCGGGCCCTGTGCCCTGGTTTTGATCTGAGCTTTTACCCAAAGCATCTCTTTAGGCTTTTTAAATGGAATCAGTTTTATTGACTCTGAGCTCAAATTCTATCTTGGTAGCCAACTGAAAAATGATCCATTGACTAGTCCCTATTAATAACAGAGTCAGAAGATCAAAAGTAAAACTTCTTCACTATTTAATCCAGCCACTATCTCTTAATTGTTTTCATTAATTACACACACTGCTTTATGTCACAGCAGATTTAAATAATGATAGAAATTATGTTCATGAACTCAGTTAACCAGTATCATTGCAACTTGGTATTCTGTTAAGTCCAGAACTCAGGATCTGACTCTCAAAAGACCACTAGGGAGACAAGCAATAATGTAAATGCATTACAAATAAAAAGGATACTGGGGGGTTCAACATCTCCTAAGAAATGAAGATCTCAAGAATGGCTCATAGGCCAAATTTAAAGGGTTTAGGGCTCAGTCCAGAGGATTCCTGCCTCTAGGTATTGATCTTTTTTTTTTTTTTTTTTTTTTGGTTTTTGGGTCACACCTGGCAGTGCTCAGGGGTTATTCCTGGCTCCAGGCTCAGAAATTGCTCCTGGCAGGCACAGGGGACCATATGGGGCGCCGGGATTCGAACCGATGACCTCCTGCATGAAAGGCAAACGCCTTACCTCCATGCTATCTCTCCGGCCCCAGGTATTGATCTTTTAAAATTATTGGTCCTTAGTACAAGGTTGCATCAGCCAAATGACTAGGATTGGTTGTGGTTTAAAAGTAGCATCAGACAGACAGCTGGATGGGCTGCACGCCTCCAGATCCAGGATGCGGTGTTATCTGGCTATTTGTCTATTGCTGCTAACCCAGGATGTGGCTGCCATCTGGCCATCTGTCAGCCACTGTTCAGTCTTATATGGATATATTTCCCTAGGGTATGGTTCCAGGAACTAGTTGCTCTCCTGAGCCTAGTCTTTTACCTTAAAACTGTAGCCTCTCATGGCTGCACCAAGACTCAGAAAAACCAGGTTTATGGCAATTAACGTCCTTAACCAAGCAGAGTATAGAAGCCAAAGCAAAATTATTTCTAAGCAAAGGCACACCACATTTTAACATCAACATTTAAGTTATAGTTAATTTGAGATGTTAGATCCTAACATGTCCTAGACACATTTGTTAAGAGCTCTAAATTTAATAATAGATTTTTAAAAATCTATGGGGAAGTATACTTTTAAAATCTAATCCCCTGTACTCTAAAGATGTCATGAAAGTGCATCTTCAAATGGACCTGCTTCTTCTGCAAAGGTTCATCTGGTAGGAAGGTCTGAGGTAACTATTGTAGTGTGCCAGTATCTTGGTGGGAAGGGAGCAGTAAATGGGAATAGGTTGGTGTATGCAGCCTAAAGGGAGGAAATTTTAAAGAGGAGTCTCTTGTTTGGACTGAAACAGATCCCAGAAAAGATGGCTGCCAGCCATACCCCCAGAGGTATTTAAAGACAGCTTTTAAAGATGCTGCTCTGGCTCTTCACTGTCTGCTGGGTGTGTTACTCAGCAGTGCTCCTCATTCGTGAGTTTTCTGGAACTGAGATACCTTAGAAGGGCAAGGCCATGAAAAATATGTCTATATACTCTAAAGGGAAATGAGTAGAAGTCTTAAAATTAGCAACTAATTTCATGATGTTCAAGTTCTGGTTCCAACATAGGCCATTTTAGAAATTGGCGTTTTCGGGGCCGGGAAGGTGGCGCTACAGGTTAGGTGTCTGCCTTGCAAGCGGATGGACCGCGGTTCGATCCCCCGGTGTCCCATATGGTCCTCCCAAGCCAGGGGTGATTTCTGAGCACATAGCCAGGAGTAACCCCTGAGCGTCAAACGGGTGTGGCCCAAAAACCAAAAAAAAAAAAAAAAAAAAAAAGAAATTGGCGTTTTCATTTTGGACAGGTTGACTAATTTTTCTTTAGCTTAATTTTATTTATTAAATAGAGAGGATTTCAAGCTCTTTTTTACTAGAAGGTTATTAAATCCAAATTCCTGGTGAACCTAATCCAAGTTTTCCATGTCTTGACATGTATATTTGTGGCAGTAATGTTATGGTGCTGCTTGGTGCTGGCCTGATGGTATTCTTGACTTTTCTTATCTTCTGTGAGCTTCCAATCCACATTTTGTCCATGCCAACACTATGTAAACTTCCTAGGTCCTATCAGATGAATTCTTCCAGTTTACTAACTCATTTATACTCTAGTCTAAACCATCACCACTCTCTGCTGCTCTCACCTCCAACCATCTTACAGTGTCATCTTTCTTAAGTGTCCTCTAAGTCATATTCCTTAATATATTCCAAATGCTCATAAATCAGGATGACTCTGAGCCCCAGGAATGGTAGCCCTGTGGACATTTGTGGCAGTCAAAATTGAGGCAGGGAGTGCTCTGACATCTAGTGGATAAATATTAGGAATGTTGTAATTTTTTCTATTATGACTCCCTCAAAAGATTTCACTGGACCAAAATTTCACTCCTGCCAAAAGTGAGGAACACTTCACTCTGTGGAAAATCATCTGTGACTTCCTAGATTCTACAAAAAGTAGTCCAACTGTATTCATAATTCAAGATATTTTTGTTCTTTAGCTCCATATTCATCTCTTGCAAGACAATAGTCAACTTGACACTTGCTGATTCTTAAAACTCAGACCCTGAGCTTCAACTCAGATAAAACTTTTCTGAGAGTGTGCTGCATACATTTTAGCTTTCTGCCTTGGTAATTTATCTACTGCATGCCAATAAAAGAGGGTAACATCCTAGATGCTTAGCACATGTGGGTGGCTCAAATGAATGCCATTGACTCCAAAGGAAGACTTTTTTTTTTTTGGGTCACACCCGGCAGTGCTCAGGGGTTACTCCTGGCTGTCTGCTCAGAAATAGCTCCTGGCAGGCATGGGGGACCATATGGGACACCAGGATTCGAACCAACCACCTTAGGTTCTGGATTGGCTGCTTGCAAGGCAAATGCCGCTGTGCTATCTCTCTGGGCCCAGGAAGACGTTTTTGAAAAGAGAAATATGCCTCTGGAAGAGTATGATAAATGCTCATGAATCCCAAAGTGCTCAACATACCCTAACAATGGAGCTTTATAGTTGCAGAGTTTTGTTTTTTTTTTTTGGTTTTTTGGGCCACACCCGTTTGACGCTCAGGGGTTACTCCTGGCTATGCGCTCAGAAATCACCCCTGGCTTGGGGGGACCATATGGGACGCCGGGGGATCGAACCGCGGTCCGTTCCTTGGCTAGCACTTGTAAGGCAGACACCTTACCTCTAGCGCCACCTTCCCGGCCCCAGTTGCAGAGATTTTGTACACACCACAGTGTACCTGTAAGTTCCATTTAAAAGCATCCTAGGGGCCGGGCGGTGGCGCTAAAGGTAAGGTGCCTGCCTTGCCTGCGCTAGCCTTGGACGGACCGCGGTTCGATCCCCCGGTGTCCCATATGGTCCCCCAAACCAGGAGCAACTTCTGAGCACATAGCCAGGAGTAACCCCTGAGCGTTACCGGGTGTGGCCCAAAAACCAAAAAAAAAAAAAAAAAAAAAAAAAAAAAAGGCATCCTAGAGGCCGGGCGGTGGCGCTAGAGATAAGATGCCTGCCTTGCCTGTGCTAGCCTTGGATGGACCGTGGTTCGATCCCCTGGCGTCCCATATGGTCCCCCAAGCCAGGAGCAACTTCTGAGGGCATAGCCAGGAATAACCCCTGAGCGTTATCGGGTGTGGCCCAAACACCAAAAAAAAAAAAAAATAGCATCTTGGAGACTGGAGGCTATAGTAAACTGAAAATTCTGATATTCTTGTCAATCAACAAACAGCTGCTCCTTTGCACTAGATCTTTGAGGTAGAGTTAAATGGAATAATTTAGGACATCATCATCATAATTTACATAAACATTGTCTTTACAAAAGTCATAAATGCAGTTTTGTGGTATATAATTGATCTAGGTACTCTGTAGTCAATCAATTTTTTAAATTAAAGTTTATAATTCAAGGCAGACATGAATACTTAATACTTACAGAAGGCAGAAAGAGCCCAATATAAGACAAAAGTAAACCTAGAAGGGCTGGGGAGATAGCTCAAGTGGTTGAGCATAAACTTCACTTATACACGGTCCTGGCTTTTCTTTACTGTTATACCGTAAATAAATGACATTGATCTTTAAAATAATTTACCAAAATGTATCACCCAAATATTTTCTTTCAAAGTATTCACCTTCAAATGGTTTCTAATATTACTGATACTGTTTACATGCTTGTACATTGCTCCTATGTAGGACTTTGTTTTAGACTCTTTTCAATAATTTCTGTGATATGAAAATCTTAGCATTATCTAATTGAATTACCAATGTTAGGTACTTCAGATGTTCAAATAATTGACCACTTTTAATTTATTATTATTTATTTATCTATTGGTTTTTGGACCTCACCCTGCAATGCTCAGGGGTTACTTCTGGCTCTGTGCTCAGAAATCGCTACTGGCAGGCGTGGTGGGACCATATAAGATGCCAGGAATTGAACTCGGATCTGTTCCTGGTTGGCTTTGTGCAAGGCAAATGCCCTACCACTGTGCTATCACTCTGGCTCTAACTGACCATTTTTTAAAAAATCAAAACCAAAAGATATTTCACTGTGTTGTCTTTGGACACAAATGACAGAAAACATCACTAACAGTGGCTTAAGCAAAATCAGGTTTGCATTTATAAAATATAGGTCTGGAGGCAGACAATGAATGATATACATAGAAAAGCTCAATGATTCCAGGACCAGACTGCCAATCTTACCCCTGATAAATGGTGCTCCTGATATCAAATCTGTGTTCAAGGATGGAAGGAGGGCCTGAGTAGTCACAAATAACTGCTTTTAGGAAGAATATTTGAATAGCCTACAGAATAATTTAATGAGTAGTCACCAGTCAGAATTAGATACCTTAGCATTTATTGCTTTCTTATTAGATATGTACAAAGTATAAATAATTAAGACAAACACTGGATAGCAATTTACTTCATTACATTACCATAGCGCTCCTATAAATAGTTAATACTTTGCAAAGTTAGATTCTATGGTAATTTGAAATGTATAATTAAGATTTAATCTTTGAGTTTTTTGGTGTTTTTTATTTTGTTTTTGGGTCACACCCCGCCACACTCGGGGGTTACTCCTGACTCTGTGCTCA
This sequence comes from Suncus etruscus, assembly GCF_024139225.1. NCBI lineage: Eukaryota > Metazoa > Chordata > Mammalia > Eulipotyphla > Soricidae > Suncus > Suncus etruscus. The sequence continues at coordinate 50,808,589 of NC_064854.1, read as the reverse complement.
GAAATTGCCCCTGGCTGGCTCAGGGGGCTATATGGGATGCTGGGATTCGTATCACTGTCCATCCTAAATTGTCTGCTTGCAAGGCAAATGCTGTACCACTGTGCTATCTTCCAGTCCCCGTGTTGTTTATTCTTTCAAAAATTTAACTACTTGTCTCAAACACCTTATTTCCTCAGAGTATAGTGAGGAAAAGGAAAGATATTGAGTGGAGGAGAAATACAAATATGAAAGGATGTGGGCCAGGTGTGAAGTGGTCTCAGGTGCATTGGTGGAGTTAAAAAAGGGCAGGACTAAATATCCAAACCAAAACCAATAACAATGGAATCAAGAGACCCAAACTTTAACAATTTAAACTGTTTAACAATTTAAAACTGTTATACTAGCAGGGTGGGGGCAGGGGGTGATGATGCACTCTGGGAACATTGGTGGAAGGAGGTCAACACTAGTGGTGGGATCGGCCTTGATTCTTTGTCTATCTGAAACCCAGCTATAAAGGACGCTGTAAATCACAATGGTTTCGGGGCTGGAGAGATAGCATGGCGGTAAGGCGTTTGCCTTGCATGCAGGAGGTCGGTGGTTTGAATCCCGGCATCCCATATGGTCCCCTGAGCCTGCCAGGAGCAATTTCTGAGCGTAGAGCCAAGAGTAAACCCTGAGTGCTGCCGGGTATTGCCCCAAAATAAAAAAAATAAAATAAAATAAACCAATAAAACAAAACAAAAGAGAGAGAAAGAAAAAAGAGAAATAAAAGAAAGGAGAGAAAAAATAAAGAAAAGAAAGGAAGAAAGCAAGAAGAAAGGAGATAAAAAGAAGACAAAAAGAGAAAGAAAGAAAGAAAGAAAGAAAGAAAGAAAGAAAAAAGAAAGAAAGAAAGAAAGAAAGAAAGAAAGAAAAGAAAGAGAAGAAGAAAAGAAAGAAAGAAAGAAAGAAAGAAAGAAAGAAAGAAAGAAAGAAGAAAGAAATAAAGAAAGAAAGAAAGACAGAAAGAAAGAAAGAAAGAAGAAAGAAAGAAAGAAAGAAAGAAAGAAAAAAGAAAGACAGACAGAAAGAAAGAAAGAAAGAAAGAAAGAAAGAAAGAGAGAAAGAAAGAAATAAAGAAAGAAAGAAAGAAAGAAAGAATCAGAGACTGGTGGGGAGAGGTCAAGAGGGAGTGCAGTAAGCAAACTGGGGATATTGGTGGTGGGAAAGGTATACTGGTTAAGAGTGTTGGAACATTGTGTGACTGAAATTCAATCCTGAACAACTTTGTAACTGTATCTCATGGAGATTTAAAATAAACTTAAAAAAGAAAAGAAAAAAGTTGGACTGGAGAGATAGCACAGCGGTAAGTCGTTTGCCTTGCAAGCAGCCGACCAGGACCAACAGTGGTTCGAATCCTGGCATCCCATATGGTCCCCCGTGCCTGTCAGCAGTGATTTCTGAGCACAGAGCCAGAGCCAGGAGTAACCCCTTAGCGCTGCCGGGTGTGGCCCAAAAATTAAGTTTTCTCTACATCTTTTTTTTTTTTTTGGTTTTTCGGTCACACCCGTTTGATGCTCAGGGGTTACTCCTCCTGGCTAAGCGCTCAGAAATAGTCCCTGGCTTGGGGGGGACCATATGAGAGGCCAGAGGATCAAACCGCGGTCCTTCCTTGGCTAGCGCTTGCAAGGCAGACACCTTACCTCTAGTGCCACCATGCCGGCCCCATTCTCTACATCTTTTTATGATCAGTTTCTCTCTCTGTGGCATTGTGGTCTGATAGAATGCTTGGTATGAATCTTATGCTGTGAATTTTTGTAAATTAGACTATGTCCTAAATTGTGATCTATCTGGAGAATATTTTGTGTGCACAAGGATAAAATGTGTATTCAGATTTTTTTCTTTGCACACCCAGCAGTGCTCAGGGGTTACTCCTGGCTCTACGCTCAGAAATCACTCCTGGCAGGCTCGGGGGACTATATGGGATGCCAGGATTCGAACCACTGTCCTTCTGCATGCAAGGCATATGCCTTACTGCTGTGCTATCTCTCCGGCCCCCTAATTTTGAACTTCCATCCTCCCAGCTCTTGAAGGTCTCTTTCCTTCCTGGGAGCGGGGAGTCTCTGCCAGTATGGGGTTTGGCAGGCCTCCGCCATGCCAAAGGCCTTCTTAACCAGGCCGGGGGGGCGGGTGGGTGCGGGACTTGGGTGGCCCCAGCACCCCTCTACCGCCTTGCTCCAGATCTCCAGGGCTTCCCCTGGGCCACATGCCTGGGAAAGCCTGCGAGGTGGGTCCCTTGGAGGAGCTTGAAGGTTACCCTAGGCTTACCTTGTGGGTGCCGAGAGTTGCTCAGTTGCACTAAAGCAGTCACTGGTAATTTCTTACCAGTCTATATGTTCAATATACATTAATAGTACTCCCTATCCTTGAATTATGTTTTTGTGTATGCAGAATGTCCATTTTGTACTCTGCCCTTTTGCACACCCCTACTAAAGCCCATTTTTCTCTTTAACTTTCTCATTCCCTACCATCATTCTCCACATTTACCCTTTTTAACTTCAGTACTGCAGAGTTTTTTGTTTGTTTGTTTGTTTGTTTTTGGGTTTTTTGGGCCACACCCAGCAGTGCTCAGGGGTTACTCCTGGCTGTCTGCTTAGAAATAGCTCCTGGCAGGCACGGGGGACCATATGGGACACCGGGATTCGAACCAACCACCTTTGGTCCTGGATAGGCTGCTTGCAAGGCAAACGCCGCTGCGCTATCTCTCCAGGCCCCAGTACTGCAGAGTTCTAAGTCACAGACCAAAGTGGTGCACTGGAGTTAACCCCCCCCCAACTATTTCAAAATGTATAAAAAATGGACACGTATGTCTTTTCAACATTTTATGTGTGTTTTCTTTGACAGCTATAGCTCTTGCTGAATATTTTCTTATACAGTGACGATTTTCCTCATTTTTTTATCTTCTCTTTGTGAACTGTTCAATAGGGAATTTGGTGGAAGAGTCCCTCAGTTTAATTCTTATGTTTGAGCCAAGTCACGGGTATTTTTGGACGTGTTCTTACGACCCCATATACACCGATAACGCCACATGGATTTATTTCCTGTTTGCATAGGCACATTAATATGGGAAAATACTATACATACAAATAAGTTCTTATCTAATAGAGATGGGAACACACAAATCTTGTAGTATAATGGGACCTTACACCCTGAACATTGACTTAATGACCTGGCACAGGCCTCAGAAGAATGGGCATTCTCCATTCACCCCTGATCTAGGGAAGCCATCTACGAAACATCCAAGGTTGTCTATAACATCACCTGGAAGCAATCCTCTACCAGGGATAACCCTACTGCTGCTCTGATATCGACCTATTCAAAAGAGACTTCCTTAACACTGAGAAAGCTTAACAACAACAACGACCTTCTTACTGGACAGGGCTTTCTGCATTGCCCTTTAATTGTGAGGTGAAATGAGAGGATGCTCCACAACAGCCTGACTTTAATGTAGGATATGCAGATTCCAGGATTATTAATACAGAAACCTGATGCCAACAATAGAGACTGCGTGAAAAATAAAACTGTATTGGCACTACAGACAATGACTAGTTTGCCTGGAGCCTAGAGTTGGTCTTTTGCCAGGAAACTTCAGGGGTAGGGTCTCCTTGTATTTAGGCCAAGGCTTTTCCTTTCCATGTCCCTCATATTTTGGTGGGCCTATGCAAACAACATTTGCCACTGTAACACTGTTTTTACTGTGCTCCTTTGACTTTAAATCATAAAAAAAACCTCTTAAACCTTTGATGTTAACTTAAACTAATATGCATATGCATGAAAATGTAAAAAAAATACTATGCCTTCAATGTTTAAGGAGCCACATAAATTTCATGGCCTTATATTGTTTTGTGTACTGCTAAGAAAAGTTATAATGTACTACAATCTGGGGACTTGTGGACAAAGTAATTGTACATGGATTCTGTTTTATTTTTCTTAATGTTCTTTGATTGTAAGTTCAAAAGTTAGGCGTCAGCAAGGGGATTTCTTCGGAGAACTCTGTTTATGGGTGATTGTCCTTCCACTGTAACTTTACCTTGTCCTCTTTCTTTGCATCATTGTTCTCATAATTAAAAATAAAACATTAAAAAAAATAAAGTAAAGTTCTCTGGTGTTATCTCTCACTACTTTCTCTTCCCCTTCCCCCCCCTTTTTTTTGGGGGGTTTTTGGGCCACACCCGGTAACGCTCAGGGGTTACTCCTGGCTATGCGCTCAGAAGTCGCTCCTGGCTTGGGGGACCATATGGGACGCCGGGGGATCGAACCGCGGTCCATCCAAGGCTAGCGCAGGCAAGGCAGGCACCTTACCTTCAGCGCCACCGCCCGACCCCCCCCTTCCCCCTTTTAATCCTCTTCTGGTACTTCTTTAATTTTGAGATTATTCCTCTTGTCTTGGTTCATTAAATACCTTATATTTTCTTCCATACCTATGTCTTTCTTTTCTTTTTTGACTCTTATCAATGTTGGCCTGTCAGGGGTTACTCCTTTTGGGGGGGGGCCACACCCGGTAGCGCTCAGGGTTACTCCTGGCTCTATGCTCAGAAATCGCTCCTGGCAGGCTCAGGGGACCATATGGGATGCCTGGATTAGAACCACCAACCTTCTGCATGAAAGGCAAACGCCTTACCTCCATGCTATCTCTCCGGCCCCCAAAATTTTTTCTTACAGAATTGTGAATATGTCATTCCATACTTATCTAATCTGTAATTTTGCTGACATATCTGATGGTAGCATAATCAAGTGTTCTTAAATATTTTCTTTAGCAGTTAAATATATAAGGGCCAGCATGGTGGTGCAAGTGGTAAGGCGTTTGCCTTGCAGGCGGCCAACCTAGGATGGACGGAGGTTTGATACCCCGGCATCACGTATGGTCCCCCGAACCAGGGGCAATTTCTGAGCACATAGTCAGGAGTAACCCTGAGCATCACCGGGTGTAGCCCCAAAACAAAACAAAACAAAATATTATTTTATATATAAACATATTTTTGGCCACACCGGTTTGATGCTCAGGGGTTACTCCTGGCTAAGCACTCAGAAATTGTCCCTGGCTTGGGGGGTCCATATGGGACTCCGGGGGATTGAACAGCGGTCCTTTCTTGGCTAACACTTACAAGGCAGAAACCTTACCTCTAGCACTACCTCTCCGGCCCCAATGTTATATTTATGGTGTACAAAGCTCCAAAGAATGATGAAATCCTGAAATTTTCTAGAGTCTGGTTAGATTGAAAACTATATTGGGTGAAGAAAGCCAAAGTAATAAGATAAACACAATGATCACACTTATCTGTGGTATATAGACTAACTGGAAGCATCATTGTAGAGTAGTGAAGAAAGATGCCTATATGACCCTTGACCCCAGAGTACAGGAAGGAAAAGGCCAGAGAAGAAAATAAATGTGGCATGAAGGAAGCAGAGATGAGAATTGTGTAATGGGTGAACAGATTTCAAGGGTGTCAGTTATACTGGGGATGTGGAAGTAGGGTAACCACATATATCCAAAGCACAGAGTTAAGAATACTAAAAACAGTAGAAATAAATTGCAACTACTAAACCTTTAATATGCTTATCAAGGTTGAACATGGAGGGTGGTATGGGGAGCTTGGAAGGAGTATGGAAACACTGTTGGAGGGAAGTTGATACTGGTGATAAAATTGGTGTTGGAATGTTATATTTCTTTTCTTTATTATTATTATTTATGTTTTATTTTTTGGTTTCTGGGCCACACCCGGCAGTGCTCAGGGGTTACTCCTGGCTTTATGCTCAGAAATCGCTCCTGGCAGGCTCAGGGGACCATATGGGATGCCGGGATCGAACCACCGACCTTCTGCATGCAAGGCAAACACCTTACCTCCATGCTAACTCTCTGGCATCGGAATGTTATATTTCTTTTTTTTTTTTTATTCTTTTTAAAGGGTCACACCCTGCAGCTCTCAGGGGTTTCTCCTGGCCCCATGCTCAGAAATCGCTCCTGGCAGGCTCGGGGGACCACATGGGATGCCAGGATTCGAACCACCAACCTTCTGCATGCAAGGCAAATGCTTTACCTCCATGCTCTCTCTCCGGTCCCGGAATGTTATATTTCTAAGACTCAGCTATCAATTACTTTGTAAATCATTGTTCATGAATTGAATAAAATTTAAACAATATTTGTGGTATTAATCTTTTGCCTCTTTTAAGATGATTCCTAGATTATTTTTTAATTATTTTTTTTAATTTTTAATTATGTGAACAAAGATGCAAAGAAAGAGGACAAGGTAAAGTTACAGTGGAAGGACAATCACCCAAAAACAGAGTTCTCAGAAGAAATTTCCCTGCTGACACCTTAATTTTGAACTTACAGTCAAAGGACATTAAGAAAAATAAAACAGAACCCATGTACATTACTTTGTCCCTCAAGTCCCCAGATTGTAGTACATTATGACATTTCTTAGCAGTACACCAAGCAATCTAAAGCCATAAAATTTATGTAACTTCTTAAACTTGAAGGCATAGTATTTTTTTACATTTCCATGCACATGCATATTAGTTTAAGTTAACCTCAAAAGTTTAAGTGGTTTTTTTTAAGGTTTAGAGTCAAAGGGGCACAGTAAAAACGGTGTTAGTGTGGCAATTATCGTTTGCATAGGCCCACTAAAATATGGGGGATATGGAAAGGAAAAGCCTTGGCCTAAATACAAGGAGACCCTACCCCTGAAGTTGCCTGGCATAAGACCAACTCTAGGCTCTAGGCAAACTAGTTAGTCCAATCCAGGTCATTGTCTGTAGTGCCAATACAGTTTTATTTTTTACACAGTCTCTGTTGTTGATATCATGTTTCTGTATTGAAGATCCTGGAATCTGTATATTCTACATTGAAGTCAGGATGGTGCGGAGTGTCCTCTAATTTCAACTCACAATTAAAGGGCAATGCAGAAAGCCCTGTCCAGTAAGCAGGTCGTTGTTGTTGTTAAGCCTTCTCAGTGTTAAAAAAGACTCTTGAGTAGATCTATGTCAAAGCAGCCAGGTGATGTTATGAACAACTTGGAATGTTTCATAGATGGCTTCCCTGGTTCAGGGGTGAATGGAGAATGCCCATTCTTCTGACTGTGCCAGGTCATTATTTCAATGTTCAGGGTCTAAGGTTCCATTGCACTACAAAATTTGTGTGTTCCTATCTCTATTAGATAAGAACTTATTTGTATGTATAGTATTTTCCATTTTAATGTGCCTATGCAAACAATGAATAATGCCACCTGGCATTATCAGCACATATGGAGGCCGCAAGAACAAGTCCAACAATTCCTGTGACTTGGTTCAAATATAAACATTAAACTGAGGGACTCTTTCACCAAAATTCCTTATTGAACAGTTCACAAAGAGAAGAAAAGATAAAAAAAAATGGGGAAAATAAACAATTTAACATAAGACAGTGAACACAATTATCACCATTTAAGGGGATATTCAATAAGTTATAGCAGTTGAGGGAATATATCTACAATATTCAAAGGAGATATGCATGTCCCTTTTATGTCATTAGAAATAGTCAGGAGGAGGGTGCTGAATCCTGGACACCACTTTGGTTTGTGATTTAGCCTTCTGGAGTCTGCAAAATGACTCCCCACAGTTTCATATCGGGAATTCATTTGAGTGGGAACTAATCTGAAACCCAGTATGTTAGCAACCGCAGTTTCACAATGAAGGCAGGAAGAGGCCAAGAGGTCGCTAAGAGTAAACAAGTAGGAAAAGAGTACTGGTCTCTTCCCAGTCTGAAAGTCCATCCTCTCATTTTTCTTTTCAATATATATGGTTTTTAAAATGGAGATCAATGAGAAAAAAATTACCAGTGAATGTCCCAACATACATCAGTGCTGCATCGGTCCGCCCTCCTCCCCATGCATCTCCCCCTTAGTGTAGGGAGAAAAAGGGGGAAAGCCTGAGGACCACTATAGAGTCCACCTGAGCAGGCACCCAGGGAAGGCCTGAAATCCCAGGGAGAAATAGGGGAATGGTTGGGGGCCTGCAAAGCCTCCCAGCACTTCCCAAGCTAGGGAGAAGACCTCAGGCGTGGGGTGTCTCCTAACCCCATACCTGGGAAGAGCTGACCTCCCGGATCAGAGAGAACCAGAAGCCAGATATCTGCCCAGCTCCTCCCCATGCTCCTCCCTCCTACAGTTGGGAGGGGGGAAAGCCTGAGGTCCCCAAAAGTGTCCACCTGGAGCCCACTTCAGGCCACCTGAGCCGGTACCCAAGGAAAGCCTGGAGTCCAGGGGAGAAATAGGAGAATGGCTGGGGGCCCATTCCTAGATTCTTAATGCTTTAAAACCTATTTTGTGTGGTATAAAAATGTTTCTTTTTTATCACATTTATTCTTTTTTTTTTTTTTTTTTTTTGGTTTTTGGGCCACACCCGGTAACGCTCAGGGGTTACTCCTGGCTATGTGCTCAGAAGTTGCTCCTGGCTTGGGGGACCATATGGGACACCGGGGGGGATCGAACCGCGGCCCGTCTAAGGCTAGCGCAGGCAAGGCAGGCACCTTACCTTTAGCGCCACTGCCCGGCCCCACATTTATTCTTATTCGTTATTTGCATATAAAGATGAAAGATGCAGCTGATTTTTTGGGGTTGATTTTTATAACCATACACTCTGGTGATTTATTGTTTCTAGAAGCTTTATTGTTTGTTTGTTTTTTTGGTTTTTGGGTCACACCTGGCATCGCTCAGGAGTTACTCCTGGCTCCACGCTCAGAAATCGCTCCTGGCAGGCTCAGGGGACCATATAGGATGCTGGGATTCGAACCGATGACCCTCTGCATGAAAGGCAAATGCTTTACCTCCATGCTATCTCTCTGGCCCCTATTGTGGATTTTTAAAAATATTTTGTGTATATTATTAGGTTTGCATAAATTGATAATTTTTAGTTTTTCTAATTTGATAACCTTTTCTTTTTATTGCCTGATTTATGTAGCTGGGGCTTCTAATTATATTGAATTTTATGTTCAATTTTTATTGAATTTTCTTTTTAAATCATGAATTGATTTTAGACCTTATAGAAAGCTTTTTCTGCATTGATTGATATAATCATTTGACTTACCTTTTTTGTTTTTTTGTTTTTTGTTTCTTTGCTTTTTTGTTTTTGGGGTCATACTCGGCAGTGCTCAGGGTTTACTCCTGGCTCTATGCTCAGAAATCGCTCCTGGCAGGCTCAGGGGACCATATGGGATGCCGGAATTCGAACCACTGTCCTTCTGCATGCAAGGCCAACGCCTTACCGCTGTGCTATCTCTCCGGCCTCTGACTTATCTTTATTTTTAATAATATAATGCATTATGTTGTTGATTTGCAATGCTGAACTATTCTTGCCTCCCTGGGATGAGTTCCACTTGATACTGGTGGTCTATGATTATTTTGTTATGCTCTTGGATTTGGTTTGTTAAGAATTTGTTGAGGGCCCGGAGAGATAGCACAGTGGCGTTTGCCTTGCAAGCAGCCGATCCAGGACCAAAGGTGGTTGGTTCGAATCCCAGTGTCCTTTATGGTCCCGCCTGCCAGGAGCTATTTTTGAGCAGACAGCCAGAAGTAACCCCTGAGCACTGCCGGGTGTGGCCCAAAAACAAAAAACAAACAAACAAACAAAAAAAGAATATGTTGAGGATTTTGCATCAGTGTTTATCAGGAAATTTTGTGTGAAATTTTCTTTTCTAGTAAAGTCTGTCTTCTTTGAGTATTGATGCAATGTTAACTTAATGGAAGCTGATAGGAAATATTTCTGCTTCTTCAATATTATGGAAGAGCTTAAGGAGTAAAGGTAGTTGGTCTTCTCTGAAAGTATTTACCATGTAATTATCTGAACCAAGATTATTATTTTTCCTTGAGGAACTTTTTTTTTTTTTTTTTAGTTTTTTTTTGTTTTTGTTTTTGTGTCACACCCAGTGGCGGTTAGGGTTTACTCCTAGCTGTGTACTCAGAAGTCACTCCTGGCAGGCATGGGGGATCATATGATGATGCCAGGATTCGAACCACCATTCTTCCTGGATAGGCTGTGTGCAAGGCAAATGCCCTACTGCTGTGCTATCTCTCTGGCCCCATCTTGAGGAAATCCTTAACTACTGTTTCAATTTCCTTGCTTGTGATTGGCTTATTCATATTTTCTACCTCCTCTTCATCAGTTTTGGGAAATTGCATAATTCTAAGAATTTGTCAATTTCTATTTTCTCCAACAGCAGAAAGTTGCTCGTAGTAACTTCTCATAATATCTTGAATTTCAGAGGGTTCTGCTATAATTTTGATTCATCTTTGATATGATTGTACATTTTCTTTTTTCTTCTTGAATCTACATAAAGGTTTGTGTATCTTGTTAAGTTTTTCAAAGAACTAGCTCCTGGTTTTATTGATTCTTTTTATCTCTTGATTTATATATTGTTGATTTCAGTTCTAGTCATTATTTCTTTCCATCTATTACTTTTTGGATTCATTTGGTTTTTTTCCTACATATTTTTGAGATAGGCGTTTAAGGTTGTTTGAGTTTATTCTTTTTGGGGGGAGGGAGTGATACCCATTTGATGCTCAAGAGTTACTCTTGGTGATGCGCTCAGGAATAGCTTCTTGCTTAGGGGGACCATATGGAACACCAGGGGATCAAACCGCAGTCCATCCTGGGTCTAGAATCTCAGGACAGGGGGTAATGTGCTTGCCTTGCATGCAGCAAATCTGGGTTCAATCCCCAGCACCCTACCTGGAAGAAGAAAAAAACAAAAAACAAAACAAAGAGAGAGATGAACTCTTTAAAGCAGAAAAGGAGAAGTAAAACCTGAAGTATAAAGGAAAGAATAAAATAATAAAACCAGATCTTGCATTTGAAACAATCCAGGCAAGGAAAGAGTGGAATGACATATTTAAACTACTGAATGAAAGAAACTTTCAACCTAGAGTACACTATCAACCAAAACTCTCGTTTACATGGGAGGGAGGATAAAAAGATTCTTGCACAAAAAAGAACTCACAATATTTGCACTAGCCAAACAGACCCTAAATGAACTACTCAAAGATCAAATACACAAACTAATTCCCAAGTGTAACAACAACAACCCTACAAATATAATGGCACAACAGCCCTTTCTATCTATAGTTTCCTTAAATGTCAATGGACTAACCTCTTCCATCAAAAGACACATGGTAGCAGGTTGGATCAGAAAACAAAAACCAGACATCTGCTTCCTACAGGAAACACAGTTAAAATTTAAGGATAGAAACAGGCTCAAAGTGAAAAGATGGAAAATAATTATACAAGCCACAAAAAATCTGACCAAACAGCTTCAACTTCAAGAATGTAATTAGAGACAAAGATGGACACTACTTATTGATCAGGGAACGATAGACCAAGAAGTACTAATTCTGATAACTTTTTTTTTTTTTTGGTTTTTGGGCCACACCCGGCAGTGCTCAGAGGTTACTTCTGGCTATCTGCTCAGAAATAGCCCCTGGCAGGCACAGGGGACATTATGGGACACCGGGATTTGAACCAATGACCTTCTGCATGAAAGGCAAATGCCTTACCTCCATGCTATCTCTCCGGCCCCTGATAACATTTATTAACCAAATGTAGAGCCAGAAAAATGTTTAAGGCTTTTGCTTACAAACTTAAGCAACATATAGACAGAAACTTGATAGTAGTGGAAGATTTCAACACCCCATTACCGACATTAGACAGCTCTACTAGGCTAGGCACTAACAAAGGCATAAGAGCCCTAAATGAGAAATTAGAATAACTAGGACTAATGCATCTTTACAGGGCCTTTCATCCTCAAAAAGCTGAATACACATTCTTCTCAAGTGCTCATGAAACATTCTCTAGGATAGACCACATTTTAGGACACAAGTCCAACATATATAGAGTCACAAATATAAGAATTATACTAACCACTTTATCAGAACACAATGCCAGATATCAAGATTGATTGTAAAAAAATGTGGAGAAAATCTAATACCTAAAGACTAAAAAACATGGTTTTCAACAACAGCTAGATTAAGGAGGAAAGAAAATTAAAAAAAAGAGGTTCCTTGAAACTAATAATAATGAAGAAACAAATTCAACATGTATGGGACATAGCAAAAGCAGTAATTAGGGGAATACTCATAGCAATACAGGCCTACATTAGGAAAAATAAAGGACAAAAATAAACAACCTAAAGAGACACATTAAAAATCTGGAAAACCAACAGCAAAGAAACCCAAACACAAGCAGAAAAAAGAGTTAAGAAAAACCGGAGCAGAAATAAACAATATAGAAACAAAGAAAACCTTCAAAGGTCTTCTCTACAGAAGTCTACAATAATGCTTTTATCCACAGAAACAGGTACAGAATGCATTTCAAAGCCATGGACTCCACTATCCTGCTCACTATAAGAATTTCTATGTCTTGGGGCCGGAGAAATAGCATGAAGTAAGTGTGTTTGCCCTGCATGCAGAAGGATGGTGGTTCAAATCCTGGCGTCCCATATAGTCCCCAGAGCCTGCCAGGAGTGATTTCTGAGCGTAGAGCCAGGAGTAACCCCTGAGCGCTGCTAGGTGTGATCCAAAAACCAAAAAAGAAAAAGAAAAAAAAAAGAATTTCTATGTCTTATTCTTTTTTTAATATAAACTCTTTCATTAAGCATCATGATTACAAACACAATTGTAGTTGGATATCAGTCATTAACAGAACACCCCCCTTCACCAGTGCAACATTCCCACCACCAATGCCCCCTCCCTCCTTCCCATCCCCTGCCTGTGTTTGAGACAGGCATTTTACTACAGTTACTTTTTTTTTTTAAGTTTAATAACCTCTTCTTTTTTTTTTTTCTTTGTAAGGGATAAGAATTAAAAAAAATACAATAATAACGGTGTGAGAATGGCAATTGTTGTTGTTTGCATAGGCCCAGCAAAATATGGAGAAAATGGAAAAAAAAAAAAAAGCTGGGGCCGGGAAGGTGGCACTAGAGGTAAGGTGTCTGCCTTACAAGCGCTAGCCAAGGAACGGACCGCAGTTCAATCCCCCGGTGTCCCATATGGTCCCCCCAAGCCAGGGGCGATTTCTGAGCACATAGCCAGGAGTAACCCCTGAGCGTCAAACGGGTGTGGCCCAAAAACCAAAAAAAAAAAAAAAAAAAGAAGCTTTGGCCTAAATACAAGGAGACCTTACCTCTGAAGTTTTGTGGCATAAAACCGACTCTGGGCTCCAGGCATACTAGGTTGTCCAACCTTTGTGGTTCCGGTTAAATTTTTGCACACTTTAGTTGTTGGTGTTAAGTTCCTGTAGTTAAAGCTTCTGGTTAGAGTGCATTTTCTTCATCAAAGTCAGGGTGATGTGGAGCGTTCTCTAGTTTCACCTCAGCGTTAGATGCAGAGATCCCTGACCTGCAAGCAGGTTATTGATGTTGCTAAGTTGTCTGGTCTATGTCTTAATTTTAATGTCTATAATAACTCTTTAATATTTTTGTTCACAGTGGTTTTGGCAATATAGGCTGGTCACCCTAGTTTTACATTGCAGTGCTATCTATATAAGACTCAAAGTGCTCATTAAGATAATGTCTTGACAATAATTCTAATCTATTAATTTTGCATTTGATTATGCCTGATAATATGATTTAATGTCTATGTCCTTAGATAACATTAGAATAGGCAACTGTGTGCCATGGACTCTTGCTACAGTGCTCATTCATTGACTATGTTATTGCAATTTATTTTCAATTCAAGCTAGTTTACTACTATATTATAATGTTCATGATTTTAGTTTGCTTCCAGGAAAGGAACTTGATGCTCAAGACCCATTAAATAATACTTCATGGTGTAGACTCCTTTTACAGTGCTCATTACCATATTGCTTAGTATTCTAGACTTAAGAATTATGACATGTATTTTGTTTTTTGGGTCACACCTGGTGGTGCTCAGAGGTTACTTCTAGCTCTGTGCTCAGAAGTCACTCCTAGCTCAGGGAACCATATGGAATGTCAGGAATTAAACCTGGGTCCATCCCGGGTCAGCTGCATGTAAGGCAAATGCCCTATCATTGGGCTACCACTCCTGCCTTGAGAATTATGTTATTATTATTTATTTTATTTTATTTTTTTGTTTTTTGGACCACACCAGTTTCAGGAGTTACTCCTGGCTATCTGGTCAGAAATAGCTCCTGGCAGGCACAGGGGACCATATGGGATGCCAGAATTCAAACCAACCACCTTAGGTCCTGGGTCGGCTGCTTGCAAGACAAACGCTGCTATGCTATCTCTCTGGCTCCAAGAATTATGTTATTTATAAGAATGCTCTATGCACAATCTAACTCAAGAAGTTTTTCTTCAGTAAAATTTACCCTCACCAAAGATGATTTGCCTTGAAAATGGGAAACCTTTCCATCTGATTTGCTGGTATGATATATCTTTGTTTTTTTTGTTTTTTTGGTTTTTTTTTGGGGGGGGGGAGGGATTTTAGGCCACAGCCAGTGACGCTCAGAGGTTACTCCTGGCTATGAGTTCAGAAATTGCTCCTGGCTCTGGGACCTTATGGACACCAGGGGAGGGAACCGCAGTAGGTCCTGGGTCAGCCACGTGCAAGGCAAATACCCTACCACCATTACTCCGACCCCTATTTTTAAGTGTTCTGACCTATACCACCTGGGTCAGTTTTTCAATGGCAACCTATGGATATATCTTCATTGTATATATGTGTGTGAAAGTGCATTTGTTGTCTACCTCTTTGTCTAATGTCTGTAATGTACATAAATGTCTATGTTAAATACAGTCCTTCCTTCCGTTATATGTAACCCTTCCTTCCCTCCCTCTTCTTACCACTTTAAAAATCCTTTTCTATTTCTATTCTTTCACTCTCTCAACCCTGATCTGTTATTTCTATTTAACCCTTTGTACCCTCAGTCAAAAACTCGAATGTTCTCCCCACCCAACCAACTCCCAAAGAGTTGATTCCCAGCCAACCTTGCTCAGCCTGAGAATAAGCTGCCACCATGGCTGATGCAAATTTGCTCTTGGAGGCTTGGAGGCCCCTTTTTCCCCTCCTCCCTTCACTGTGGACTGTTGCTTACTACTGGATTTGGTTTTTGAGAGACCCCCAGTTCGAGGACATTTCCTGATTCGTGACTACTGGAGCCATTTTCAGCCTCCACAAGACCATGTCACAGGCTGAAGCTGTGCTCCTAATTACAGAAACCTGACTGCTACAACTGTGATTTTGAAGAACTTAAGACCTTGGAGTTAGACAGACTTAGCATGCCTGGAACCTGTAGCTGGAAAGATGCTTCATCGGTAGGGTCTCCCTGTTTTTATTTTTTTAATTTTTTTCTCTCTTTTTTTTTCTGTTTTTAGATCAAAGGTTTTTCCTTTCTATTTTCCCCAACTTTTTTTGTTGTTGTTTTGTTTTTTTTTTGGGGGGGGGGGGCGGCACACCCCGGCGGTGCTCCTGGCTATCTGGTCAGAAATAGCTCCTGGCAGGCACAGGGGACCATATGGGACGAACCAATCACCTTAGGTGCTGGGTCGGCTGCTTGCAAGGCAAACGCTGCTGTGCTATCTCTCCGGACTCTATTTTCCCCAACTTTTGTTGTGCCTATGCAAAAACAAAACCAAACTAAACCTTGCCATACCCCTTTTGTTGTTTTCTTCTTTTATCTTTTTATCTTTGTTTTTTTGTTTGTTTTGGGCCACACCCATTGATGTTCAGGGGTTATTCCTGGCTATGTGCTCAGAAATTGTTCCTGGCTTGGTGGGATCATAAGGGACGCCTGAGGATCAAACAGCGGTCCAGCTTGCAAGGCAGACGCCTTACCTCTAGCGTCACTGCTTCGCCCTTCTTCTTTTTTTTTTTAATCTTTTAAACAGGGGCTCCTGACTTTTTTTACAGGACCTTGGAACATGGATTACTTTATTTTACCTCATATTTCTATACAATTAAGAGGAAAGTATGGGGGCCATGAGGCAAGTGGTCTCAGGTGTGTTGTTGGAATTAAAATAAAAGACAGAACTAAATATCCAAGCTAAAGTCAACAACAATAGAATCAAGAGACCTCTGGGGGGCCGGAGAGATAGCATGGAGGTAAGGCGTTTGCCTTTCATGCAGGAGGTCATCAGTTCGAATCCCGGCACCCCATATGGTCCCCTGTGCCTGCCAGGAGCAATTTCTGAGCCTGGAGCCAGAAATAATCCCTGAGCACTGCCGGGTGTGACCCAAAAAACCAAAAAAAAAAAAAAAAAAAATCAAGAGATCTCAACTTTAACTATCTAAATTTAAGTGGCCCTCTTATGTTGGCAGGCCTGGGGGCAAAGTGTGGTGGTATAAGATGCACTCTGGAATCAATGGAGGAAAAAGGTCGACAGTGGCGATGGGAATAGCCCTGATTCACTATATATCTGAAATTCAAGTATGAAGGACTTTGTACATTACGGTGATTTTATTTTTTTTTTTATTATTATTATTTGTTGTGTGTGTGTTTTTTGGGTCACACCCGGCTGTGCTCAGGGGTTATTCCTGGCTTCAGGCTCAGAAATTTCTCCTGGCAGGTACGGGGACCATAGGGGACGCCGGGATTTGAACAGATTACCTCCTGCACGAAAGGCAAACGCCTTACCTCCATGCTATCTCTCCGGCCCCAAGGTGATTTTATTTATTTTTGTTTTTGGGTCACACCCGGCAGCACTCAGGGGTGCCTAGTTCTACACTCAGAAATTGCTCCTGGCAGGCTTGGGGGACCATATGGGATGCCGGGATTTGAACCACAGTCCTTCTGCATGCAAGGCAAATGCCCTACTGCCATCCTATCTCTCTGGCCCTTACAATGATTTTAATAAAAGTAAAAAAGGTTGGAACTGGAATATTTTATGTTAAATGAAGTAAACCAGAAGAATAAATACAGAATATCACTTACTGTATTTTTTGTACTATAAAACACACTTCCAGGGCCCGGAGAGATAGCATGGAGGTAAGGCGTTTGCCTTTCATGCAGAAGGTCATCGATTAGAATCCCGGTGTCCCATATGGTCCCCCGTGCCTGCCAGGAGCAATTTCTGAGCATGGAGCCAGGAATAACCCCTGAGCACTGCCGGGTGTGATCCAAAAACCACAAAAAAAAACAAAAACAAAAAAAAAAAAACCACACACTTCCCCCACAAAAAAGGATGAGGGGAAAATGTCTGTGCGTCTTATGGAGCATATGCTACCTGGAGCTGAAGCTTGAGTGCAGGGGACTTTTATTTCTTTTATGTTAATGAAACAGTATTTAAAAATGTTTTTATTTTTTGATGTAAGTAAAAGAGTTGAGGCTGGAGAGATAGCATGGAGGTAGGGTGTTTGCCTTGCATGCAGAAGGATGGTGGTTTGAATCCCGGCATCCCATACGGTCCCCCGAGCCTGCCAGGAGTGATTTCTGAGCATAGAGCCAGGAATAACCCCTGAGCGCTGCTGGGTGTGGCCCAAAAACAAAAACAAAAAAGAAAAAAGATAAAGAGTTAGGTAAATATGTTTAACCATCTGTGGACTGGTATACTGTAAATATACTTTGGCCTCGCATGCTGGTTGTTCCCAGCTACCGTCTCCTGACGTGTCTTGTTTTCTAAAAACTATGTGTGTCTATAGTCAGGTGCATCTTAAAGAGCTAAAATTATGGTATATGTTGTATTTAGAATAATTGCATGAAGAATTGTAGTTTTATGTTTGTTTGTTTTTGGGTCACAACCAGCAGTGCTCAAGGGTTACTCCTGGTTCTGCTCTCAGAAATCACTCCTGGCAGGCATAGGGGACCATATGGGATGCCAGGATTTGAACCACCATTTTTCCTGAATTAGCTGCATACAAGGCATACTGTTCTGCTATCTCTCTGGTCCCAAGGAATGTAATTGTTTAAATGGGAGATGTCTCAAACACCCTTGACCTGAGAGTATAATGAGAAGAATGAAAGGAACTGAGTAAAGGAGGAGAAAGACAAGAAAAAACGAAGACTAGGGATCAAGTGGTCTCAGGTGCATTGGTGAGATAAAAAAAAGGACAGAACTAAATATCCAAGCCAAAGTCAACAACAGTGGAATCAAGAGACCCTAACTTTAACAACTAAACTTAAAATGGGCCTCTTATACTTTTTATGGGCAGGTTGGTGTGCAGGGAAGGGTGGTATGGGACACCCTCTGGGATCATTGGTGGAGGGAAGTTAACACTGGTGGTTATTGGCCCTGATACATTGTATGTTTGAAACCCAACTATGAAGAACTTTGTAAATCCCAGAGGTTTCAATATAAATAAAAATATCCCACTTGGTAAAAAACTGGTCTTGAGGGAGGAGAGTTAAAAAATAATTTTTCTGAAAAATAATTTTTTTCTTAAAAAATACTAATGTAGAGGCCGGAGAGACAGCATGGAGGTAGAGTGTTTGCCTTGCACGCAGAAGGACAGTGTTTTGAATCCTGGCATCCCCCGAACCTGCCAGGAGCGATTTCTGAGCCTAGAGCCAGGAGGAACCCTTGAGCTCTGCCGGGTGTGACCCAAAAACCAAAAACTAAAACCAAAAATAAAACCCAAAAAACTCAAAAAACTAATGTAAACCTGTATTGTATAAATTTCCCCAGTATGATTTTTGCTGTATCCCGTAAATTCTGATAGCTTTTTCTTCCTTCCTTCCTTCCTTCCTTCCTTCCTTCCTTCCTTCCTTCCTTCCTTCCTTCCTTCCTTCCTTCCTTCCTTCCTTCCTTCCTCCCTCCCTCCCTCCCTCCCTCCCTCCCTCCCTCCCTCCCTCCCTCCCTCCCTCCCTCCCTCCTTCCTTCCTTCCTTCCTTCCTTCCTTCCTTCCTTCTTTCCTTCCTTCCTTCCTTCTTTCTTTTTTTTTTGGTTTTTGGGCCACACCCAGCGGTGCTCAGGGGTTACTCCTGGCTGTCTGCTCAGAAATAGCTCCTGGCAGGCACGGGGGGACCATATGGGACACCGGGATTCAAACCAATCACCTTTGGTCCTGGATCGGCTGCTTGCAAGGCAAACGCCGCTGTGCTGTCTCTCCGGGCCCACTTATTTATTTTTTAATTCTCATTTTCAAACAATCTTTATTTCTTCCTTGATTACTCTGATTCATTTATTATTTACTCTTATTACTCTTGCTCAGCTTCCAATTGTTCAAGGTTTTTCCCTTCATTTATGGTTGATCTCTACTTCCATGGCACTGTAGTCTTGAGAGGGGCGTTTATTATAATTTCTATATGCATAAAGCTGTGTATTTTTAAGTTAAACTTGAAAATGTTGCAGGCGCACTATTGAAGCATTAGTGTCCATTGCCGTCGCTGGAATGGACCTGATTGAATTCCGAGAAGGCTTTAGGTAGCACACATTCCCATAGGTGGGCTGTAGGGGGCACAGGTCAGAGTGTTTAGAGTAATGCAGATAAAGGTTCAGGCAATCTAGAGACTGGGTGTAGCTAGAAACTGCATTTTACAAGGGGCATTGTCAAGGTTACACAGATTCGATTACAAGGCATGTTTGTCTAGGCACTTTTAAAGATGTTTAAGCTAGAAACTCTTAAGAAGGAACCAATGAAAATGAAATGACTTAAATCTATCTATCTATCTATCTATCTATCTATCTATCTATCTATCTATCTATCTATCTATCTATCTATCTATCTATCTATCTATCTATCTCTCCTTCCTTACCCCTTATTTTCTGTTGACTTAATACAAAACCCCAAAAAGTATCCTTGGTAGGTAAACGTTTAATTTAACCTTAAATTAGCCATATCTTAATTTCTACCTCTAGGTCATCAACCTTTGCTTAAAGGAATAAAAATCGGCTCCTTGGAGACTCAGGGGGTGTTTTTTGCTGCAAGATTTAGTAAGAAAACTGCAGTGAGGGAGGCCCAGTCCTCAAAATTCAGGTCGTTCAGCCGGTTAGAACAAGTCGGCTTTGGTGTCTGGGGCGGTCCCAAAGACCTCGGATTTTTATTTGATTTTAATTTTTTGGTCCCCCAAGCCCTAAGGATTGAAGAGGGCTAAATCATCTCAGCGCGGAAGCTCCGGGAATAGTGACGGCGAGTAATCCTGCAGCGGGGTGCGCGCGCGGGTCGGCGGGCGGGGCGGGCAGCCACCTGTCACTCAGGACCGGTTGGCGGGGCCGCAGCGAGCGGCGCGAAGACTGGGGAGGAGGCGGCTCCGGGGGCCGTCCCGGCGGAGCTCGGCGTGCTGCAGCCGATGGAGGACTCAGTAGTGTCTCCTCCTCCAGGGCGCGTCGGGCCCGCAGATCGCCGCCGATTGGTCGCCCTTTGCTCCCTGACCCCGCGCGCCCGCCTGCCGAGCCGCCGCTTCCTGCTGGAGCCGCGCGCCGAGCCGCGCTGCGCTTCCCCGGCCTGGGGCGGAGCTCGGCCGCGATCGGGTGCGCCCGGGCCTGGGCCCCGCCGCCCTTCCCCCTCCTTCCGCCGCGCTCCGCTCCTTCCCCCGGCCCCCGGCGCGCTGCTAGCTTCCCCCCGGAGCGGCGGCTGCGTTGCCGCGGCGCGGCCGAGTCGGGAGGAATGCGGCGGCGCTCGCGGCTTCTGCCTGCTTCGCCTTTTTGTGGGTGGCTGGCATCGCCTACTACATGACTCGGGGGGGGCGGCTCCGCGCTCGCCGCGGGGGGGGCGGCGGCACGGGCAGGAAGGTGAGTGAGTGGGAGTGGGGAATGGGGGGCTACTCCCTGCCTTTTGCAAGAGGCCCAGCTGTACCCGAAGTGCCCACTTTCTGTCTCTCTCCCCGATGCTCCCCTGGATGCTCCGGGCCCACCCTTGATGGGCTGGCTGGCTTCTGCGTCCTCACCCTGGCCTCGCCTCGGCCCCTTCTAGCAAGAACCCCAGGGGAAGGTGCACTCGCCCCTCTTCTGCCAGCTCTGTCTCTCTCCCCCCCCCCCCCCCAAAGGTCAATTAGGGACCCTCGCCAACCTTTTCCAACCGGGTTCCTCTCCCCAGCCTCCCAAGACTTTCCAGAATTCGGCTTTCATCTTAGTTGGCTGCTTGGTTGGAAGTGGAAGCTTAGATCAGGCCGAAAAAGGCACCCCGAAAGGAGCCGGGGAGCAAAGGAGAGACGCCACGGCCTCGAGGAGAAGGAGAGAGAGAGAGAGTCCAAGTTTCTTTTCAGTCTTCTCGGTACGAGCCGCAGCTGGACCTCGTCCCCTTTCTCCTCCTTCTTCCCTCCCTCCAGGCAGCTCTCGGTGGGAGGGGACCCAATGCGGTTCTCTGCCTCTTTTCTTTCTGCCATCGCCTTCAATCGAATTGACTCCTTGGGGGGCTTGAAGAGAGGGTGGCCGTGTCTGGTAGTGTTAACCTAGTTAGCCTTTCTGTCGGCCTGCCTTCTGCCCCGCTCCTCTCAGCCTGGGCTCTTTTCCCCAGCTCTCCTTCCTGGTTCTTAAGGATAAGATGTGCTCTGTGACCTTCCAAGGCCAGGTGACATTGGGATCCTGTCAGCCACTCTGCTCTGCCTGTCCTGATCTTGAGTAATTGAATGCCCAGAGACCCCCCTGCCCAGCCCTGCAATCCTGCACTCGCTGGGGGGGGCGGCTATGCAGGATACTGGCTGGCTTGTGTTCATGGTTTGGTTGTTAGTAGGCTTTGAAAGCAGCCTTACCCCCTCCTCCAAATTCCTGTTACCACCCCCTTCTTGTGACGTTTAGTGTCACCGCAGACGCAGGATATTCTGAGTTAATGGTGGTGGATTACAGGGTTGAACCGAACCCAGGGAAATGATATTCTGTTAACAAGCAGGACGGAGATGGACTAAACTGTCGAGGAACAGAGCTTGGCCCCTAAAGACTGACCATTAAATGTCAGTGCTAAATTCAGCATCTTAGAACCTTCAGGTCCTTCCTTCCGTCCTTCCTTTCCCTCCCTCCTTCCTCTCCTTCCTTCCCTCCTTCCTTCCCTCCTTCCTTCCCTCCTTCTTTCCCTACCTTTCCTTCCCTCCTTTCCTTCCCCTCCTTCCATCCCTCCCTCCCTCCCTCCTTCCTTCCTTCCTTCCTTCCTTCCTTCCTTCCTTCCTTCCTTCCTTCCTTCCTTCCTTCCTCCTTCCTTCCTTCCTTCCTTCCTTCCCTCCTTCTTCCTCCACTCCCTCCTCCCTCTTCCCTTCTTCCCTTCTTCCTTCCTTTCCTTCCTTTCCTTCCTTCCTTCCTTCTCCCTTCCATTCCTTTCCCTGCCCTTCCTTCCTTCCCTTCCTTCCTTCCTTCCTTCCTTCCTTCCTTCCCTCCTTCCTCCTTCTCCTCCTTCCTTCCTTCTTCCTTCCTTTCCTTCCTTCCTTCCTTCCTTCCTTCCTTCCTTCCTTCCTTCCTTCCTTCTTCCCTCCTTCCTTCCTCCCTCCTCCCTCCTTCCCCTCCCTTCCCTTCTTCCTTCCTTCCTTCCTTTCTTCCTTCCTGTCCTTCCTTCCTTCCTTTCCTTCCGTTCCTTCCTTCCCTTCCTTCCCATAGATAGAGGTATTAGGTGGAGGTTGGTGTCTTTTTATTCTTTTCCCAGTAAAATTCATCGGTGGGCTTTATTTATCAAGCATAAGAAGTGAAGACGGTCCTTGCGCAGAATTGATACAGCTTGGTTTTGAACACACAGAGAACCTCCCCTCCCTTTTTTAAATGCAGGGAACTGTATATATGTACTTGACCGTCTTTATTCCCACCTAGTAGAAGCTGTGAGCTTTTTGAAACGATATCTGTGAAACTCGATTTATTTTTAAGGCTTTGCTTATCAGTAAATAGGGCCTTGGATTCATATAAGTCTGGCAAAGCTTTGTGTCTTTTATGCAAAAGAAAACCAGACAGATAAGTTACTCTTGGCATTTCTCCAATGTTGGTGTGTCATTTTAATTAGTACATGTGATTAGCAATAGCATTGTTGTGACCTTAGCTTCAGGCAGGCTGATATCTTCCTGGTAGTTTAAGCTGATGAATGATTTTTGAAGAGTCTATGTCAGCTTTTGAAGTTTGGTTCTTAGTAATAATCATCCCAAACACATCATGACCTGGTTGCAATAGGAAGTTATAGAGGCATGTAAATAAAAGTAGGGGCATTGAACTATTAAATATGGATTGGTGTTTTGGGATTCATTTGTTTTGGTCATTGAGCTGTAAAATCTTAGCTCCTAGAATGCATTAACAATTTGTCAGTAGAGGATGGTGTGTATATGCAATAGTATTTGAAAAGTGCAGTAGAAGATTTATTACTATCTGAGGTGGTGGTGGACCTGAGAGAAAAATTGGAAGCTTTATTGTAGTTTCTGGAAAGGTTGAACAGAACAATATCCCCCATCTACAATATATAAAATTATAAAGACTTCTTTCCTCGAGTAGACTTTGTAGATTGAGTTAGTAGGAAGATGCCTCATGGTAAAAGAAAAAGAACTTTTCTGAGGCTTATAAAGTATTAGCATAACATAGATAATATGTTATTTACCTATCATATAAAGGTATAAGTAGAACTAGAATTTTAAATTTTCTTTGGGGTGTAAGTGGATTTACAGCTCTTCTCTTATTCAAGTCAATAGACTCGGACTCCATATTTAGCCAATCTCTCTGTGCCCTGACATTTTTTCATGCATTCTGGCCTTGTATTAGACTTTGGAGAATTGGCCTGACAGGAGCCTTGACTAGTATTTCTGCTGCTTCAGAACCTTGGCCTTAACCCTTCCCTGTGTGCTCTACTCTGTTAAGTAACTCATGTCAGAACTTTCCATCCCATTTTGGCAGAACCCAAAAAGCCAACTCTCTTCAGATTGTAGATTTCAATAAACTAAACAGAAGCAGAGCCTAAAAACCAACCCAGCAATCATTGTAGCGGCAACTGGGAACTTCCTTTGTGGAAAGGTTTCTTTGTGTTCAGTATATACCCAATATTGTTTAAAATTAATTTCACTTATAATTGTGTAGGTCCCACCTCTCTCCTATGGGGCTATGCTTTCTCCTAAATTGGTGATTTGCACTTCAAGGACACCATTCGTTTGAGCATCTTAAATGCTTTAAAATTTTAATCATGTTCAGTTTCCCCTGGGCTTGGTGTGTTGGCAGTAGATGGAGTCAGAGAAGCTAGAAAGGGTTTTAGGAAATGAACCTGCCTCTAGGTAAATAGTGGCTGTTTTGGATGAGTAGGAAGGGATTTCCAGGGTTTGGAGAAAGATCTGTACTGAGAGAGAAGGAAGGTTTCAGACTTGAAATCTTACCGTATTTTCCGGCGTATAAGATGACTTTTGAAACAAAACAAAGTCAACCGACAAAATCGGGGGTCGTCTTATACGCCGAGTATATCCTGAAAAAATGTTTCAATACACCACTAAACGAATATTGTCTGAATATTGCCACAAAACGAATTTTCCAACTCGATCTCCTGCACCAATCACTGTGAGGCTGCTAGGGACCGCCTCTCTAACTCAGCCAATCCAAGCAGGCTTTTTATGCATGCAAATTAGACAATGTTCTGGACCCGAATTTACACTGTAAAAAGCCTGCTCAGATTGGCCAGAGTCAGAGAGGAAGTCTATTACAGTATAACCTTTGGACCTTTGCTTGTGTGATTGGCTCACTGTGGTAGATACAGTTGCAGCACAGGAACATTCTGTCTGATACAGCGAATATAGGCCTAAACCTATGTTTTAACTGTAAAATTAGGGGGTCGTCTTATACTCCGGAAAATACGGTAGGTATGTGCTCCTCATTTCCGTGGGCGGGGGAGCAGGAGTATTACTGCCAGACAGTGCCAAGGGCCTCCATGAGATCAAAGGTACTGCAGGTAGTCTTTTTGGGGGGATCCAAAGTGGAGTACTTGGGGTAAGAATTTGTCAAATAGGAGAAAGGTGTGGTGAGGGGACTCTGTTGACTGTTTAGGGTGTATGTGTAGGGAACATTTTTGGGGGATACGCTTAAAATACTAGACCAGCCAATATTTTTTGATATGGCTAGTTGATGGTATCATACAGGGAATAGACTGATTCTGTATGTTGGTGCCGAGACTAACTCATCTTTTTATGCCCAGTGTTGCTTATGAATGTAACTGAACGTCTCTGACCTTTAATTTTCTCATATAAAAAATGAGAATAGCGGGGCCGGGCGGTGGCGCAAGAGGTAAGGTGCCTGCCTTGCCTGCGCTAGCCTTGGACGGACCGCGGTTCGATCCCCCCGGTGTCCCATATGGTCCCCCAAGCCAGGAGCAACTTCTGAGCGCATAGCCAGGAGTAACCCCTGAGCGTCAACGGGTGTGGCCCAAAAACCAAAAAAAAAAAAATGAGAATAGCTATTTAATGATTGAGATAAATATTATTAACAGAAACTAAAAATGGTATGGATTGGGGGTGGAAGTAGAAAAGCATACTAAATAGCTCCTTGAAAATGTCTGTTGGTGGGGCCCGAGTAGTACAGTGGTAGGGCGTTTGCCTTGCCAGCCTACTCGGTTTGATCCCCGGCATCCCATATGGTCTCCTGAGCCTCCAGGAGTGATTCCTGAGTGTAAAGCCAAGAGTAACCCTGAGCCCACTGGGTGTAGCCCAAAAACAAAAACAAAAACAACAACAAAAAAGAAAATGTCCCCTGGAGCTGGAGAGAGTACAGGGGTTAAGATTCTCACCTTATATATGGCTGACCAGGTTCAAATGCCAGCACCAAATATGGCCCCCTGAGTACCACTGGGGATGGTGCAAATCCCCTTTCTTCAATAAAAAGAAGTATGCCCTAGGAACTGGAGGTGTTCAGGAGTTACTCCTTGCTCTGCACTTAGAAATTGCCCCTGGCAGGCTCAGGGGACCATATGGGATGCCGGGAATCGAACCACCATCTCCTGCATTTGGCCACCTGCAAGGCAAATGTCCTACAACTGTGCTATCTCTCTGGCCCCTGGAACTGGAAATCTTAAGTAGTTTTATTTATTTATTTATTTATTTATTTATTTATTTATTTATTTATTTATTTTTTTGGTTTTCTGGGCCACATCCAGCGGTGCTCAGGGGTTACTTCTGGCTATCTGCTCAGAAATAGCTCCTGGCAGGCACTGGGGACCATATGGGACACCGGGATTTGAACCAACCACCTGAGGTCCTGGATCTGCTGCTTGCAAGGCAAACACCGCTGTGCTATCTCTCTGGCCCCTTAAGTAGTTTTTTGACCTTTGGAAAATTGATTTAGAAACATTTATTTTCACTCCATTTCTCCAAGATTGATTTGTTTGGTTCACTTGGCCCATTTGCACTTTTTTTTTAATGCACTCCTGGGACCTTTTGGGCAAGTGTTCTGGACACTATAAAGTCATGAGCTTTAGTGACAGGGTAGGATTCTAGTTAGGGGACAGCTAGCAAAAAAATGGGGCAGAAGATACATGCTTTACTGTGATGCTTTGTTCACGCCTCCCTAACTAGGAGTTTCCAAAGACTGGCCCTCTCCTTCCCACCCAACCTGTAGGTTCCACTGCTTTTCATTTGTAGCTTTATTACTCCTGACTGGAGGGTGATAGCGATCATTACTCTAGTGTGCATGGTTGAGGATAAGCATGAAGCTGCCATGCACATTACTGAGTGTCAAAGGATCTGTGAGCATCTGGTGTCGGTGATTTTAAGTGAAAACAATACTGCCATCCATAATCAGTTTGTAGCGTGGAGAAATTCAGTTCAAAATAAAGAGTTTGAAGCTTTAGTGGGAGGGTAGTGATGAAGGTGAAAATGCTGTATAGTCAGAGAATTTGGCAAATGTCACTGTAATAGTAAACCTCTCTAAAGAAAATAGTTTTCCTGTACTGGAGGTATGTTATAGCTGCCTCAGAGTGCTGAAAGATAATGAAAACAAATTATGGCTGGTAAATAGTGTATGAACAACTTCTCTTACCTTTCAGCAGAACTGAAAAATAAACTGCTGTATACACCCAGCATGGAGGGGGTCAGTCTGCCTGAGATCTGTAAAACTTTGGGGTTGGGGCAACACTCAGGACACTATGGAAGACTTCTGGCCCTCTGGAATTCTCCCATTCTAACTGCTAGGGAGTCAAGGCTCTTCTGTTTGGATCAGAGGGAGAGGTATTTGAGAGAGGGATCAGAAAAATAGGGTAGGGAGAAATATATTATCATACACATTGTATACATGTGTATACGTCATATACATGTATCCACGTTGATCTTATAAGCATATGTACATGCATGGCTTCTTATTCATGATTGTAAGCTTTCCGGTAGAGGAGTTCAGTTTGGGAGGATGTTAATTTCATAGCTGACATTGCCTGACTTTGCAAATCCAAAGGCAGAGTTGCTTTGGAGAGAGTGAGTGGTGATGAGAGTGCCTGGGGACAGAACCCCAAACACACAGATGAATTGATTATGAGCTTTTGGCTATCAGATGTTCCTGGGAAAAGTCTGTAGTTTTCTTACTTGACCCAGTAGAATTCCTGGAGTGAGATAAATGCTAGACTGAGCCCACTCTTTTATTCATTCTCTTTTCTCTTCATGAACTCTGCTTTATGTGGAAGTTCGCAACATACTGGCTGGTGGATGTGCAGAAGGAAATACCACTCTGCTACTTAGATTAAGTAGTAAGTTACCTCTTATCTGGTTGTTAAATAAATGTTTTCACTCTTCAGGCTCTTCCTAAGGGTCCATAGCTTTCTACTCTTCTAAGGGGAGCTTTTCTTTATGATGAAATTGAGGACTTGAAACTAGTTTTTCAGAAGACCTCTTAGACCTTGATACAACATGCCTGTTTCGTAAAGTTACTGTAACTGCTTGATTTGAAGGAAATGATGGCCTGGTTTCATTTTCATGACTTGAGCAATCATAATTTTCATTGAAGCAGCTTTTGATTCTGTATTGCTCCGGGGTTGACTTGCCTCCAGGCTGCTTAGGTGAGGTTTTTCAGAACATCTCTTGGCACTTCAATTAGCAAACTTCCCTGGATGACATAGGCTGGTCCTGCTCAGGCACTCTCCTCATTGTGAATCACATTGAATGAGTTGATATGATCTCTTCCATGGACACATATTCTCAGTATAGCACTTTGCTGAGTTAATTGGTGTGAGGATTCTACCACCCTGGAGGATCTGTGCCTATTCCTTTCTCTGTCCTTCTCCAGCAGCACTGAGTGAAAAACTGGACATTTTTGCGTTTTTGTCCTGTTCAGTGTCTGAGAAGCCTGCCATTTTATAAGGATTTTATAAGGATTTCCGGTGATAGTGATTCATCAAGGCTGGATTTGCAAAAAAAACAAAAACAGTTATGTAAATTCTCCTTCCTGGGTTTTGGGGGTTACATGCCTCTACCCCATTTTGTTTCATTGACTGTCATGAAGAGGTATCTAAGGGATGAATATTGGGGGAATTGAAGTAGGCTAGTCACTTGTGCTCGCCTCTGCCCTGTTGAACTGATCTTGCCACTTCTGCCCTCTCCCTGTCTGCCAGACAGCTGCTCTGCTCCATTGGTCCTGCCAAAGCTAGTTGATTTCCGCCTGGTGACTCTTTGGGGAGTAGTAATGGCCAGGACAGCTTGGAACAGGGTTACTGAATTTCTAGACCACAGATCAGAACTCGTTTTGGCCAGGGTAAGAGGACTTGGGTGATAGTGGATCAGAGTTTCTCACCACAACATGATTGACATACTGAGCAGGTAATGGTAATCTGTTATGTGGTACTGCTATGTGCATCTAGGTTGTTTGCTGACCCTTCCAACCTCTACCCATTAGATGCCAGTAGTGCCTGCCTCATAGCTGCATTACAACCCACAGTTTCTTTAGGCATACTAGGTGGCCTCTGAGCCAGATTTACTCTGAACAACACTATTAATTTTGAACATGATGTTGACTTTGATTTATTTAGGCTTAGGATTGGTGGACCCCTGCTAAAAGAAGTTTAAGCTTCAGTGATATGTTTTAAAGCACCCACTATGTGTATGAGACATAGACCTTATGCTCTTCATTTAGTTCTTATAACTGCTTTTATTTTCCATAGCTCACTGAAGACTGAGGTACAGAAATTTTCTTACGATTGTAGAACTAGTGGATGGCAAATGTAGTTTTGACCGGGGAGAGAGAGAACTATCTGCTAGTGGGGTTTGTTTACAGCTTAGGACTTGAGGGTGTTTGCCAGCCCACAAGTAGGTTGTGGCTCTCTCCAATACTGGTGTTTCCCTTTCCAGGTGTTGGCGGTGCCCCCTCCTACATGTC
The DNA here is from genome assembly GCF_024139225.1 of Suncus etruscus. Taxonomy (NCBI): domain Eukaryota; kingdom Metazoa; phylum Chordata; class Mammalia; order Eulipotyphla; family Soricidae; genus Suncus; species Suncus etruscus. The sequence goes on along the minus strand of NC_064854.1, from coordinate 50,779,464 downwards.
CTGTTGGAGGAAGGCATTTGGAGCATATATGCACATAGTGTTCCTTTACTGTAGTGTTTACCAATCAGCTTGTCATTTTCACCAATTGCTCTGAGAGGTGTCATATGTTTTCTTTCTCTTTTAAACTGCCCACTTGGATGGCAAGAGCAGAAATGAAAACAGGCATATGTCCCTTTTGTTCATATTTTTTCTCGAGTACATATATTACATACAAACTAAGCATTACTTGGGTTTTTGGGAATATGACAGTGAACATAATAGAGACAGAAAGTAAGAGAAAAAAATCTCTGCTCTCTTGGAACTATGGTATTGACTGGGAGCTAGATGAAATGAGTATAGGCAAATAAATTATATACTGTGCAATCCAGAGGACAAATAAAGTGGCATGATAAATAAATAAATAAATAAAGTGTATGATAGGAATTGGGGGTTAAGGTAGAATGTAAGGTCAATAGGGGGTCACCTAAGTACAAGATTTGAGCAGGCTTAAGCTGAGATCTGAAGATAAGCCCCACAGTCTGGCCCAATTTGCTTTCTATGCAGTACTTGGTTTTAGCTGCTATGTCCAGTATTTTTGGTGCTCTTTAGACCCCAGATTTCTGTTATTAATTGAATGAGACTGTTCACTTTCCTGAAGGTTGTGGCCTTTGGCTACTAGTGATGGAGCTGCCTACATTCCCCTGTAATTTTAGGTCTTTGTTCTCCTACCAGTGTCTTGGGTGATAAGTATCTTTTTTTTTTTTTGGTTTGTTTTTGGGCCACACCCGGCATTGCTCAGGGGTTACTCCTGGCTGTCTGCTCAGAAATAGCTCCTGGCAGGCACGGTGGGGGGGGGGGGGGGGGCCAAACCATATGGGACACCGGGATTTGAACCAACCACCTTTGGTCCTGGATTGTCTGCTTGCAAGGCAAATGCCCTGTGCTATCTCTCCGGCCCGATAAGTATCTTTATCCCAATAAAAATGGTGTGCTTTTTCCCATATCCCTCCTTTTCCCCTGGATCTGCATTGGGTGAATGCAGATAAATGTGCTGATTGACTTAGTGGAACAATCTTGCTGCTGTATTTCTGAGCTGATCTCTGTGAAGTGCCATGCTAGATTGGGTAAGCATGCATTGTCAAGCACAGTTAGATTTCTTGGCACATTTATGGCGTGCTTTCCACATACATTATCATCAAATGAGATCTACTTGCTGGTTCCTGCACTCCTGCTCCAGCACAGGATTTTCACTGTGAAATCTCTCTGAGATTGCTGTGGGTTTTGGGGGTGATGAGAGGGAATAGGACCTTTGATTCCCATGGGCTAGAAACCAGTGGCTGAATACTTCTCTGGAACCTGGCTATGCAGAGGTTGTTTTCACTAGTGTGGGTCACTTTGAGGCACTGTATTTGTGGAAAATAAAATGGATAAATGGCTTCTTTGCCCTTAATAAGAAGGTGGCCTTATATACATGGAGCTGTAGGAAATTGCAGATCCTCTTGGATCACAAATGAGGGCATCCAGCTGCTTTTCATAGAAGCATTATGAAGGGTCATTGCATGCTTTATTGGGTTAGGTGCCATGCTTCCAGCATGTTTTTGGTTTAAGCAACTGAAATATTTACATACTGTATGGGAGGAGGAATTACTTTGTAAGGCCTTCTAGTTCAGACTTTTTTTTTAGTTTTCTTCATCTCTGTTGCAGAGGCAAGATATAAATTCATTTTTTTTCCCCTGAAAGGACACTGCTCTAGAAAGATGACATTTTTTTTTTTTTTTTTTTTTTTTTGGTTTTTGGGCCACACCCGGCGGTGCTCAGGGGTTCCTCCTGGCTGTCTGCTCAGAAATAGCTCCTGGCAGGCACGGGGGACCATATGGGACACCGGGATTCGAACCAACCACCTTTGGTCCTGGATCGGCTGCTTGCAAGGCAAACGCCACTATGCCATCTCTCCGGGCCCGAAAGATGACATATTTAAGAGGAAGGTTTAGTATCTGGGAGCTTGTCTTGTCTTAAAGTAGCCCTTTCAGTCCTTTTAAATTTAGTTTGGAGTCTATGAAATTCCTGAGCTGTTTATCTGTGAAGTTGTTTATCATTCCTTCAAATCTGAATGAGAATCTGACTGGGTAAAATATTCTTGGTGAGTCATTCATTTGTTAACTTTTATTCACTGTTTTCCCACTCTTGTCTTAGGGCCTAGAGGGTTTCCTTTGGGAAATCTAATTCTTAAGGTTGCTCTTTTTATTATTTAGTATATTTTAAATATAATTATCAATATACCTTTATTAAATAATACAATATATTTAATATAATAATTATTTTATTATTTGTTTATTTGTCCTGGCCCTTATCAGGCCTCCTAATCAGCCAGTGGTGTGACCAAATGAGTGGCCAGGGCACTGCCAGGTGCCTGGATACACTTCACTGTGGTGTAAGCAGCAGGACCAGTATCTCCTGCAGAGAGGGCATACATTGTGATGGCTCCTCTTTGGAGAAGGAGTTCAGCTACTCCTGTTTAGTAATGTGATTCATCCTATTTGAGGTTTGGGAGAAATAGAAAAAAAAAGTGTCTGGTGGATACAGGGGCAGTCATGCTGGAACTGGCTGTCACCTGCTCCCTGTACCCTCCCGAGAGTACTTGATGCACAACTGAGGGGAAAGACATGCAGCTTCTTGCAGACATTTTTTTTATAAAAATATTATTTTTAGACAGATATGTACATATATATATATATATATATATACTGTACAACAGGTTTTCAGTTATACAATCTTCTCACTTGCAATTTCATCAACTGCTACCCCATCCCTTCATCAGTGGGCCTCATGTTTTCTTTCACTCCCCAGCGGTATGACTCCTTAGGGAGTTGTTTGTTTTAAATTAAGTTTGTTGTAGGGGCCGGACGGTGGCGCTAGAGGTAAGGTGTCTGCCTTGTCAGCGCTAGGCTAGGACAGACTGTGGTTCGATCCCCCCCAGCGTCCCATATGGTCCCCCAAGCCAGGCGCGACTTCTGAGCGTATAGCCAGGAGTAACCCCTGAGCGTTACTGGGTGTGGCCCAAAAACCAAAAAAAGCAAAAAAAAAGTTTGTTGTAATCTAGGTCTGTTGCTTCTGGTAGTATTGGATTGTGTGTGTGTGTGTGTGTATGTGTGTATACACATGTGTACACATGTACACACATGCACTTTGCCTTCATACCACAGAGGAACTTAAGTCCCTTGACGCTTGTCCTGTATTAGATCCAGACCTTCTCTCCTTCCATTCTTTTCCCCTCCATTCTCTTTTTCTTGGGCATTTTTGTTATTATAGTAGAGCCATTGTTTTATCTATTTTTGCTACCTACTATTCTTTATACCTGTTGTTTTATGTACCACAGATTATAGTGAGAACATCAGTGTTTGACCAGATTGGCATTGCTTAACATAAGATTCTGTAGTTCCAGCCAGAGGGATAGCACAGTGGTAGGTTATTTGCCGTGCATGCAACAGATCCAGGACAGACCTGGGTTCGATCCCCAGCATCCCATAGGATCCCCCGAGCCTCCTGAGTGCAGAACCCAGGAGTAGCTCCTGAACACCACTGGGTCTGGTCCCAAAACCAAAAAAACAAAAACAAAAATAAGACTCTCCAGTTCCATCCATGTTGCAGCATACTGAATGATTTCATCATCAGTATTCCATTGTATACCACAGCTTCATTATCCACTCTTTTGTTGTTGGGCACTTGGGTTGCTTTCATAACCTAGCTGTTGTACTAAGGACTGCAATGAATGTAGGTAAATCTATGTCTTTCAAATGAATATTTTACTTCTTAAGCTGTTGGATGTGACCCCATGAGAGGTCAAATAATTAAAAGTGGTGAGTTGAAAAATTTTTTGCAATGCTGGAAGGCTTCTGAACACGAAATACTAAGAATAAAATAAAAATCAACCATGTAATGAATCTGAGGTCTTTCTGGCAGTGCCTGAAACATTTTCTCCCACCCCCCCATCCCACCTCAGTGCTTGAAACATTTGTGTGTGTGTGTGTGTGTGTGTGTGTGTGTGTGTGTGTGTGTGTGTGTGTTGTGCTTCTCAGTCACTAAGTGACCCTTTGTGTGTATGGAAAAAAATTTAAGATGTCCTGTCTAAGGTGCTGAATTGTTCCTATCAATAGGAACATATTCTTAGATTGTGGACTGTGTCTTCTATAATCTGGTGAAACTTTGTGTGGTAGTGTCTGCACAGGTAGTTTATGAGACTCTTATCTAGATTGCTGTGTGGCACCCTTCCATCCTCTTTGGCTGGAAATGTTTCATTATTCAATGTATCCTTCTCATTTGATGATACCTTGAGGGTAGAAAACTTGTCTGTGTTGAGTCCTTATGCCAGTTTTTTTCACCCTCCTAGGCAGTTTTTCTGACTGTCATAAATTATCCATTAGGAACAGGATAATTTGGGAAATTAGGATGGGAGCCCCTTAACCAACCTATAGTATTCCTTTTTTGTTTCCCCAAAAGGGTAATAATGTTTAAAATCTCATTTTTTTACATCAGTTTGTAAATGACATATTTGACAAATATATGATATCTCATATTGTCTGTCAAATATAATTTCTAATACTTCAAAGTTATTTTAGTCTTGTATACTTTAGAACCATTACTCATTTATCTTTCAGCATGCCTGGAAAAATAGCAGCAGCTGGTTTCTTGCATTAACTCATCATTTCCTGAGGACCACACACTTACTATTAACTTGCACCAGTGGTCATGCAGTAGCAAAGTTGGAGTTAGACTTTCAGTGTTCCCCTACCCACCTAAAATACCACGTTAGAGGAAATCAACTGTGGCTCTTCTGGTCTGAAAGTTGAAATCACGAACAAGTTACCGAATAGTAGGGTTCTCACTTCCTCAGAAGTAGAGCACCAGCTGCAGGATAGGAAGGTGCTGATTACTGGGGCTGGTGATCATTCTTGAAGCCTTCATTACTGCAAACTGCTGATGTGGGCAAGCAAGCATTGAGCTGAGAGGAGGATAGTCTGGTGTCTTGGGTGGCCAAAATACCAAACCTGACTGAGATCAGGCATCATGAAATGGGCATTATTCACACTGCTGACATCATCAGTGGGTAGCTGACTAAGCTTTATATGGAATGTTCCTGTGAAAGCTTGGCCCCTGTCCTTTGGTAATTGATATGGCTGCATAGCAGTGTGCATACAAAAATTATGAGAATTTCTTAATATGTACCTGTGGAGCTATGCATTAAATTTCCTGTTTTAAAAGAAGAGGAGCAACTTAATTTGTTCCCTATCCTTGGGGGGTAAATCTGACTTGGTATATGTTTTGGCAGGAATATTTGGGCAAATAAGGCATGTTTTTTAGTTTGAAGCTTTTCCTCACTAAACTAGAAAGAGAACATAGTGGTGTGTTGATTGTACTCACCTTAGAACAGTTATTTTTGCTAATCTAGTAGAGAGGTCTTCAACCACTGTTTCATTGGCTAGTGCTGGTCCAAAGGTGTAGAAAGATTAAAAACCACTAGTCTCTCCTACCTTGGTTATAAATGCCAATCTGTGGATGATAGCCAATTATAGATTGCCAATCTACAGATATATGTAACTGTGGATGTATATACATATATACAGATACATATAGGTATAAAAATAGGTTCAAGAATGTAGATCTAGAAATGGATGCTGAAAGAGGTAAAGTGATATGTATGATACCCCTTCAGTAAAAATATTGCAAACTAAAGTGGTTGAGAGAGAGAGAGAGAGAGAGAGAGAGAGAGAGAGAGAGAGAGAGAGAGAGAGAGAGAGAGAGAAGAATGTCTGCCATAGTGACAGGCGGAGGGGAGGGGGAGAAGGGAAGGGGGAAGGAAAATGGGACATTGATGGTGTGAAGTGTGGACTAGTGAAGGGAAGGATGTTGGAAATTGTATGAAGGAAACTGAGTCATGAATGGTGATTCAGTTAAATAATTATATTAAAATGTAAATTTCAAAAGGTCTATAAAATATAGTTCCAGATGTGTTTCCATATATAAATTTAAAATTTAAAAACATAAAAATACAAATCATTAATGCACATATGCATGTAAAGCAGAGACAAAACCAACATGGAGAGACAACATAGCTACCTTGACAATAGTGATTATCACAAGAAAAAAAAGGAGAGGAGGAACAAGATAAAAGATAAGTCTTTAAAATATCTAGATAAAGGGGGCTGGAGTGATAGCATAGTGGTAGGGACCTGGTTTCAATTCCCGGATCCCATATGGTCCCCGAGCCTGCCAGGAGTGATTTTTGAGCAGTCAGGAGTAAGTAACCCCTAAGCACAGCCGGATATGGCCCAAAACAAAGCAAAACAAAACAAAAATCTAGATAAAATCTCAAGCAAATATGGTAAGGTTTGCCTGTTGACTCTATGGGGCTAGTTCATTACTTAATGTATGTTTGATGCATTTCATTATTAAAAATTTAAATGCCCAGAATAAAATTGTAAAATATGCAAATGCTTTATTTTCATAAGATTGTATATGTATACTCACACACATTTATCTGCAATAATGTCGTATGTTCTACCTTTCCCTGTCAAATAGAAGATAGTTATTTATCCAGTATTAGTGTAACATTTCAATTAAAATCATTTCTCCTAAAAAAACGAATGAAGATCTAATGAGTATAGATTTCGATTTAGAAAGTTTAGCTTTCGCTCCCGTGTTGGAAAGCACTTGGGTTTCCATAGAGACTGATATCATTGTTCTGTTTATTTTATTTTATTTTTTGTTTGTTTTTGGGCCACACCTGCCAGTGTTCAGGAATTCCTCCTGACTCTGTTCAGAGATCACCCCTAGTTGTACTTGGGGTACAGGGTATTAAAACAGGCTTGGCTGTGTTCTTGACAAATATCTTGCCCACTTTCTCTTTTCGTCTTAAAGCAAAGCTCAAAGCTGTGCTCTGTATTGTGAAATTTTATTTTAGGTTTCTGTGGTGGGCCAGTTTGTTTCCGGGTCATGATCTAGGGCCCACATGTAACAGAGAGGTTTTTTTTTTTTTTTTTAATTATGTGAACAATGATGCAAAGAAAGAAGACAAGGTAAAGTTACAGTGGAAGGACAATCACCCAAAAAGATAGTGCTCAGAAATCCCCCTGCTGACACCCGAACAGAGAGGTTTTTTTTTTTTTTTTTTTGGTTTTTGGGCCACACCCTGTGACGCTCAGGGGTTACTCCTGGCTATGCGCTCAGAAGTTGCTCCTGGCTTCTTGGGGGACCATATGGGACGCCGGGGGGATCGAACCGCGGTCCGTCCTAGGCTAGCGCAGGCAAGGCAGGCACCTTACCTCCAGCGCCACCGCCCGGCCCCAACAGAGAGGTTTTTAAGCAAAGGTTTTTGTCTGTTTGGCCACCAAAGTGCTGCTGGGGGTGAGTGTTATTCACCTGTCTAAGCAGGCTGTGCTATGAAGAGTAAATCAGAATGGGAATTGGCACATATATACCAACTGATGTTAATGTGTGCCTTGAGCTTGGTGAAGCTGACTTATGTGGTTGTGGTTGGCATGGGGCCTTTGCCATCTAGAGCTAGTCTTGCTTGACTGTGTTTGAGCAGACAGATTTACCTTTCTGAGAAAAAGCACTTCCACCTCTGTGGGCCTTGCAATGAATAGAAAGGATGTCTAGTAAGGACCTTTAGTGAGAGAGTTGGGACCACAGAGAATGTTTGTGCTGGGCAGATTCCTCTGGCTGTGGGTATGAGCTCTCAGGAGAAGGATGTCCTGCTGTTCTGGCAGAAGGGGCAGAAAATTATAGCCCTCTCCTTCAGCATGTGCATACTTTGGGGTCGGGGAATGTACCAATTTTACCCTTAATTCTCTTGTAACATGTCTTTGATAATTATACTAGGAATACCAGGCTGTGTTATTTTTTAGCTAGCATAATTAATATTTAAACTATAAATCGGCAATTGGAGTTTTTAGTATCTTGAGCTGCTATTATCGGAACAAAGCGTGCTATCTAAAAGCTTTTCTATGAGGTTTTAATTAGTTTTTTTTTTAAACGAAACACTTTTAGTTTCTTTAGTTCATTTTCTGACTAGTTATTGAAACTGTAGATCAGAGACAAATTAATAATGGAGACAATGCGACAAATCCATTCCATATTAGCCATTATCTCCTTGTCTGTAAAAGGGAGGTGGCATTGAAGGAAATGGGTGGAGTGCTGGAAATGAGAATGGCACTTAGTGAGGGGTTTACTTTTTTTTATCCTGGGCACACATGCTTATATTCCTTACCCATGAATGGTCCTGCGGTAGACTTGGAGTGGAGCTTTCTCTGAAAAGGGCCCTGGCTTGGATCAGATGCATAGGTTGATGGTGACATCATGTTGTGATTCATCCCCCAAGGATGAATCAGGCACTGAATTCCCTTGGGATGAGAACTTTCCATTCTGTGTTCTGTACCTCTCCCTCTGCTGTTGACTCTTTTTTTCTCTGTCTATTTCTATCTCTGCTAAGGACTGAGAATGGCCCCTATTTCCTTTTTTTTTTTTTTCTTCCTATTTTTTTTTTAGGTGAGGCTGTCAGTGATTGTGAAGTTTTACAGTTGGGCCACATTTTTTTTTAAGTCACCATAATTAAAATTAATTAAAGTGCAAAGATCTGTTCCCAGGGACACAGAGAACAAACTAGATGTAATGGGAAATACTTATGGCCAATAATACAATTTTTATTTTTTAGCAAGAAATTCTTGGAAAATATCTGCCAAAGTGTGGTGGTTTTACAGTTTTTCAAAACTTTTCTGAGGAAATTGGTAGTGAGTGGTACTAATAATTGCTTTTTCTTAACATTATAGAAAACAAATTAACAAATGTTAATTTACAATAATTTAACATCACAAAAAAGTTAGAAGGCATCATAATTTAAGTATTTTCAAAATAGATACATGATGTTAATACTGTGCAAAGGAAAAAGATGCTTTTTTTCCGTGATAGTTTGATTGGATTATTAGAGACTGTAGCTCTCTTGTGCAATGTCTCTTTTCTCATATATTTTCATATATTTCCCATAAGACTAGACTATGTTTTGCTTTGTCTCATTAACATGCTTCTGGATTCTCTTTAGTCTATTTTCTTTGCCTGGAGAACAGATAGTTACTTAACTGGCTCCTTTATTCACATTTGCATATTTAGCTTTTTAAAGGTTGTCTGCAGACCTCTCACATTCGCCCATGTGGAAACAGTTCAAAATTTAGAATCCCTATTTTATTCCTGGGTCTTTACTTTCCAAAAGCAAGTTATATTGGTTGTTAAGTGTCCAGACAGTATATATAGGAGGAGATAGTCAGCACTTGGGTATTTGGTTTCTTGGAGTCCTAATAGTTCACTGTATTTTCACATGATATCTTAGGAGTGAAAGAGACCAATCTCTACACTTATCACAGATTTGTTGATCGCTGTGGGAATCTGTTAAATACTTTCCTTGGGACTAGGTCACCTGGTGGGGTTACTACTGGCTCACTGCTCAGAAGTAGCTCCTGGCAGGCTCAGGGTACTATATGGGATGCCAGGGATCCAACCTGGGTCTGTCCTGAATTGGCTGCATGCCAGCCAAATGCCTTACCTCTGTACTATCGCTCTAACCCAGGCCTAAACTCTTCTCTACCAGCTCCTCATGGTTTGGTTACAAGGTGAAGGTCGAGGTCTGTTTCTCCAGGATTCTGCTTGTTCATCCACCCCAAAATCCCAACCTGCTGAGCACCTGGGTGTAATTTTGTTGATTGTGACCCTCTTGAGGTCAAGGTACCCACTTCCTGCCCTGGTTCCTCTCACAGAGATTAATTAGCAGCTGTGACATGATGGGCCAGGGATAAATTGGCCAAGGGGTAGGGACTGCAAAGTAGTTTTTTTTTTTTTGGTTTTTGGGCCACACCCGGTAACGCTCAGGGGTTACTCCTGGCTATGCGCTCAGAAGTCGCTCCTGGCTTGGGGGACCATATGGGACACCGGGGGATCGAACCGCAGTCCGTCCAAGGCTAGCGCAGGCAAGGCAGGCATCTTACCTCTTGCGCCACTGCCCGGCCCCCAAAGTAGTTTTAATTGTGGAACTCCCAGGGGTTCAGGCAGTCATCAGAAAGTACCAAGGAGTTGACACTTGAGGAAGAGCTGATGACTAGAAGGATCTAAACTAGAAGGTGACTGAACAGGCATGGAGAAAGTTCATTCCCATTGTGCCCAGGGGACCCTGGTTTTATGCTTTGCATTCTTAGAGAGTAGCCCATCATCCTGCGGGACTTTTGCGCTTGTTCAAAGCATGTCTCTATCTAGTCTGTAATAAGCTATGGAGGTATTCAGGGATGGGAATCACCATCATTTCTGGGTACTCATTTGGTTTTTCCCCAAGAGCACTGTGAATATGACTTAGAGGAGATTTTTTTTTTTTTTTGTCCAGAAATGCTGAATTGCCTTTATAGCCAAATGGGCCTCAGCTATATTTGGGGTAAAGTAGTTGCTTGGGCAGTCTTCCTGTTTAAGTGTTACACTGCTAGACTCAAATTGGACTTCTTTTATTTATTTTCATTTATTATTATTTTTTCCTGTCTTTTTAGGGAAAGGGAGGGAGGAAGGAGGGAAGAAAGGGAGGGAGGGATGGGAAAGAACGGAAGGAAGGAAGGAAGAGTGGGAGAGGGAAGGAGGGAGGGAGAGGAACAGAGGGGGTGGGGAGTGAAGGGAAGGAGGGGTGGGGGGAAGAAATTGGACTTCTTATGTTCATTTAATTCTTCAGATTTTGCAGTTACCTTTGGTTATTTTAATATTCTGTGTATAAACGACCACATTAAAATGAAACTATGCTCTTACAGTACTGATTTGAAGTCAGCGCGAGAAATTGACAGGATGGAGTGAAGTGTTTGTGAAGTGTTTGGGTACCTCTAGGCAATGCAGGGAGCCCTTCAGGGTGGGCACACACTTGATTCAGCCCCTGTCTGTGCCCTACGGTAATTTTTTTGTTTGTTTGTTTTTGGGTCACACCCGGCGCTCAGGGGTTACACCTGGCTCTATGCTAAGAAATAGCTTCTGGCAGGCTCAGGGGACCATATGGAATGTTGGGATTTGAACCATTGACCTTCTGCACGCTAGGCAAACGCCTTACCTCCATGCTCTCTCTCTGGCCCCGCCCTATGGTAATTTGACACATCTTCAAAAGCATCTGTTGGATCATTGCATGCTATTTGTAAAGGGATTAAGCTAATTTTCAAATTAAGGGAGATATTCAGGTATGTGTGTTCATGTGTCAAGAGATAGGTTCTGTCCTTGTGGAGTATAGACTATTTTGTTCTAGTAAGGATTTAATTCTAATAGGGGATTTTGTCCTAGAACCTGCTATTCCTAGATGCTGAAGAAAAAAAAAAGGAAAATTATGTACTTTGCTATTTATTGTTTTTGAAGGGACAGAATAAAATGAGACCCCCGGGGATGGTATCTGGAGTCACTAGAGTCAGTCTTTAATGAGATTGGGTTATGGCACATAGGAGCATAGCTGTCCTTCTGACCTGACTTGAGGTTGCAAGGAAATGATTAGTTCAGCCTTTCAGAACTCCAGAGCAATTTCTAGTAATATTGCAATCCCATTAGCTGGTGACTGGCAGAGTTGGGGAAAGTCAAAGAAATAGGAGGGGAACAGGGTAAGAAGTAAGTCTAGTGGTAGAATTTTCTTGTCTCACATTTTTTTTGGGAAAAGAGTGTTCTTATTAACTGAGGAGGAAAACAGCTGTACAGTGAAAATAGTTTTGTTAAGGAGATTTATTTCCCACTTCACTGTTTTCCTCGTCTTTTGTTTCATCTTTACATGGACATAACTTTTACTGAAATAACAATTCGGTCTTATTCTGAATCTCCTGTACTGGATCTGAACAATTTCAGTAAAACCTGTTTGGGGCATGGTACTTTCTACCCACCTGTTTTGTCTGCTATACTTTTTGTGCTTTTGGGAACACTCAGAGTGTGTGCCTTAGAGCGTGGCCTGGGTTACAGTCTCAGCACTACTTATACTGTGTGTTCTTGGACACAGGTAGTTTTCTGAGTCTCTGTCATCTCCTCTGTAGGTGGAGATTATAACAGGGCCATAGAGGTCAAACAGATCATACTTCAGGGGCTAAATGAGATGTGCTTGATTGTGTGTATGTGTGTGTTCTGTTTACAAATATTAAAAACATGTACTTGTGCTTATGCATGGAATGTTAGGGCATACTAAGTTTATAGATATTAAAAAACAATCCGAATTAGTGAGCCTCTTATGTATGTAGTGAACTCTAAATAGGGTAGAAGAATTTGTCTGTTGGTTGCACTGAAATTACTGTTTTAGAATGAAATGTCAAGTAATGCAGACTCTGCTCTCATTCTCTGTTGGCTTTCTTTCTTTTTTTTCTCTGTTGGCTTTCTTTTCCTTCTTTATATCCTAATAGATTTTCCTTACAGTTCCTTTTTTTGCTTTTGTTCCACCTCCCACTCTACAACTGTAGTTCATAGTTTTTTTTTCACTCTGTCTGCATGTTTACCACACCTGGGGAGATTTTAAAACTGCTTTGGGCTCAGATGATTTAAATCAAATGTCTGCCTTTAGGCCAAAGTATGTTATGGAAAATGCTACTCATGTGATTCTCATTCAGCCAGACTTGGGAACAGTTAGTGAGGAAGCCTTTATTGAAATTTTCTCTAAACATCATGATTTTTTTTTTTTTTTTGGTTTTGGTTTTTGGGTCACACCTGGCGGTGCTCAGGGGTTACTCCTGGCTGTCTGCTCAGAAATAGCTCCTGGCAGGCACCATATGGGACACCGGAATTTGAACCAACCACCTGGGTCGGCTGCTTGCAAGGCAAACACCGCTGTGCTATCTCTCCGGGCCCCATGATTTCTTGAATACATGCTTAGGCCATTCGATGGGCATTGAGAATAAATTTGGCCTTTTCTTTTGGAAAACTTGATTTTTTTCAGAGTTGAATATTGTGGGGCCAGAATGATATTCCAGCAGGTAGGGTGCTTGCCATGCAAGCAGCTGATTTGGATCCAGTCTCCAGCATTCCTTATGGTCCTATGAACCCCTCCATGAGTGATCCCTAAGTTTAGTGCCAGGAGAGAGCCCTGAGCACAGACAGGTGTATTCCCCAAACAAAACAAAAATCCTAGAGTTGAGGATTGTCAGCTGTATAATGGAGTGTCTGTTGGATTACTGAATGATTTCCTTTCTTAGAGCTTCTGAGAGCTCTTAAGAAACCTGTTGTTGGGGCCGGGCGGTGGCGCTGGAGGTAAGGTGCCTGCCTTGCCTGCGCTAGCCTAGGACGGACTGCGGTTCGATCCCCCGGCGTCCCATATGGTCCCCCAAGAAGCCAGGAGCAACTTCTGAGCACATAGCCAGGAGTAACCCCTGAGCGTCACAGGGTGTGGCCCAAAAACCAAAAAAAAAAAAAAAAAGAAACCTGTTGTTTACCATAGAATTAGTGAGTAACATATAAATAATGAGAGGTTAAAGTAACTTTTCTCACAGGCACTAGGTAAAATGAATGTGGGGAATGCATCAAGTAATTTTTTGTTTTTGTTTTTGGGCCACACCCAATAGTGCTCCTCTCTGCATTTAGGGATTATTCCTGGTCGGTTTGGCTATCTTATGGGATGCTGGGATTGACCAGGGTTGGCCACATGCAAAGCAAGTGCCCTACCTGCTGTATTAATTTAACAACAAAGCCCAGTATTTAATCTGGGCTTTGTTGTTTGAGAAGAGAAGTTTGACTCTTTGTGAGTCTCTGATTCTGTGGACGTAAATTCAAGTACATTTTGCTGTCCCTGTACTGAGAATGGAGCTCCATATGATTGGCACTTCAGTGGGCCGGAAATATTGGGAACTTTTTCATGGTTAGAGAACACTGATATATATTATTAGCCACTCTCTTTCTTTTTTTTTTTTGGTTTTTGGGCCACACCCGGTGATGCTCAGGGGTTACTCCTGGCTATGCGCTCAGAAGTCGCTTCTGGCTTGGGGGACCATATGGGACGCCGGGGGATCGAACCGCGGTCCGTCCTAGGCTAGCGCAGGCAAGGCAGGCACCTTACCTCCAGCGCTACCGCCCGGCCCCCAGCCACTCTCTTTCTGATGGAAAATAGAGCTGCCTCTTCCAGTGTGACCTGCATTGTTGGGAAGTGGGAAATGTGTTGTGCAGGTCCCAGCTGCTCTCCTTGCACAGCCTCCTATTTCCTTCGAGTGAGAGGACAGAGCTTTCCCTCAGGCAGAATACTTCCTCTCCCTGTAGGTGTGGTCTCATAGAAGGAGCAGGTTGTGCATGTTGAGGTAGTGCGGAGAGCTCCCAAGCTTCTGTTGGAAGCTTCCATTCTTCTGAAGTTCCTGGACCTTACCTGGATGACCCTTCTTGGAAGATGAACTAGTTGGAATTTAGAAATGCTATAGGTATAAATGTACGTCTGCCTGGAGAAACTGCACATGGTTTATGTGTGTGTAACAGAAGTAGGTGAGGCATATATAATTATTCTCTTCAAAAGATCTGATAAATTTAACATTAAATAAGAAAGTTACTGAGCTGTTTCAGACAGCTGGGAGAGACAAAATCATTAAGGCTTCGAACAGAATTTCTCAACTGGGGGCTGAATGTGACACCCTCGGCACTCCCAGATTATTCCAAGAGGAAAATAGGTAAAATCATGTAACTGGGGAGCCATGGCTAGAGGAGAGGGTACCAATCAGTTGTATAGGGGACCACAGGAAGGAAACAAGTTCACATTTGCAATAAAAAAAAATATTAGACACACTGGTATATAGTATCACTTTGCATGTTTTGGGGAGACCTTCAAAACTGCTCAGGAGTCCCATTGTTACTCTCAGGCCAGACTATTATTGGTATTGTTCTTGGGTTTGCAGTGCAGTTCTGCTTGGTGGGGAGCATAGGGTCACACCAAGTATATTCAGGGGTGTATGTAGTACCAGGAATTGCACTTTGCTCCTTGCACAAATAAGGCATGACCTTACCCCTGAACTTTCTCCCTCGTCTCTCATTCTGTATTTTGTGTTTTAGAAGCCAGTGTCACACTTCACCTAGGAAGTTGTCAGTTCTGTATTGGAGTTTACATGAGTCTGAGCTGTAAATTTAGGTTGACTAAATATAAATAAATCTAGGTGTATTAGTGAGTGATGAGAGTCATGCCTGTGTGAGAATAACTATGGAGAGCCTGTTTTCAGGAAACTACAGCATGGCTGGTTGAGCTGTGTTTTCTGTGGGTTTATTTCCCAAAGTCTCTGGATACTTGATGAATGGTTCTTCACCATTTTAGGGATATTTCTACATAAAGAATCAATAACCACTCACTAGGGGAGTGAGGTAAATTCATGGTGCAGTTTATTAAACCATTGTTTTTCAAGCTTTCTCAGACTATAGTCCTTTTATGATCTTGTTTCTTTCCAGTGTTGTCTTCCCCCAGGATGCCTCTGTACTACGAACTGTCTTACAGTCTCATGCTGTGCCCAATCCCACCTCATATACTTGATTTTCACCTTTGGCCCAGTTGTAATATTTGGGGTTGGCCCCTACTTAAGAAATGCTGTATTAAGACTATTGTCTTAATTTCAAATCTTTCTAGACTTTGCTCAGTGCTGCTCAAACCTGTAATCTGCAGAACACACCCACTTTGCTATAGCCTTGATATAGGGCCCTACCAGGAGGTGTGACGAGAGGCCAGCTAGATAAGATATTGTCCTTCCTCTTGGTTTACTGTTCTGAGACTGGCTGCTGGAAGCCTTAGACATGTCAGTGGCAGCAGTTTAATGCATTTTTCAGTTTTCCCAACTTGGACAAACTTCAGCTCCCCACCCACCTCAGAGATTCTTAAATAGCATTCCCTCCTCAGATGGAGGTCTGGGCCTCAGGTTACAAAATTGTTCATGATTGAGTTTCAGTCATACATTGTATATTACCCTTCTCTAGAGCACATTTCCTTGCACCAATGTCCCCAGTTTTTCTCCTACCCTCTTTCCCTGTCTGCCTCTGGGTCAGGCATTCTCTCTCTCTCTCTCTCTCTCTCTCTCTCTCTCTCTCTCTCTCCCTCTCTCCCTCCCTCTCCCTCTCTCCCCCCCCCTCTCTCTCCCCCTTCCATTCTCCCTCCCCCCCTTCCCCCGTGGTTTGCACAATTCTTTTGTTTGTTTTTGTTTTTGTTTTTGCGTCGTGTGTTCCCCCCCCCCCTTTGCACAATTCTTTTGTTTGTTTTTGTTTTTGGGTCACACCCAGCGGTGCTCAGGGGTTACTCCTAGTTGTCTGCTCAGAAATAGCTCCTGGCAGGCACAGGGGACCATATGGGACACCAGGATTCGAACCAACCACCTTTGGTCCTGGATTGGCTGCTTGCAAGGCAAATGCCGCTGTGCTATCTCTCTGGGCCCCAATTCTTAATAAATGATACTATGCATATCACTTTTATCTTCTTTCAGCACCCAGAGTGATCTCTTTACACTATCATTGTTGTAGTGGACCCTTCTTTGCCCTAATTGCACTCTGTATTCTTTGTGGTAAGCTTTCTATCAGGAACTAGTCTTCTTGGTCCTCATCTCTATGGTCTCTGGATATTATTATTATACAAATGAGTGTGGGATGTCTATGGCTATATCTGTCTGAATTCTATGTCTATTCATCTCCCTCTGACTCATTTTACTTAGCAAAATAATATCCATATCCATTTATATATAAGCAAATTCTTGGCTTCATTTTTCTTTCTTTTTATTATAAATCTTTATTTAAGCACCATGGTTACAAACATGTTTGTAGTTGGGTTTCAGTCATAAACAGAATACCCCCCTTCCCCAGTGCAACATTCCCACCACCAGTGCCTCCCTCCCCCACTCTGCCTGTATTTGTGACAGACACTTTACTTCTCTTATTCTTTAACATTGTCATGCTAGTTAGTGTAGTTATTTCCCTAACAGCATTCACCACTCTTTGTGGTGAGCTTCAAATTGTGAGCCGGTCCTTCTGGTCCTTCCAGCCCTTAATTCTATTTCTCTGGATCTTATTACAGTAATGTCTTTAATTTGTTTCTTTAAAACCCATACATGAGTGAGACTATTCTGTGTCTATCTCTCTTCCTCTGACTTATTTCACTCAATATAATAGATTCCATGTACTTCATGACTTCATCTCTCCTGATGACTGCGTAATATTCCATCATGTATGTGTACTATAGTTTTTTTAGCCATTCATCTGTTGAGGGGCATCTTGGTTATTTCCACAAGAAAAGTCTGGCTATTGTAAATAGTGTTGCAATGAATATAGGCGTGAGGAAGGGATTTTTGTGTTCCTAGGGTATATCCCTAAGAGGCTTCATTTTTCCTAATAGCTACATAATATTTTCATTGTCTAGATATAGCCGTTCCTTTATTCACTTATCTGTTCTCTGGCACTTGGGTTGTTTCCAGGTTCTGGCTATTGTAAATAAAGGTGGGAAAAGTGATGCCTCCCATCTTCTTTTTCCTAAAGGTTGCTTTAGTTCTTTGTGGGTGTTTATTGTTTCTAGTGAATTTCAGGAGTGTTTGATCCACTTCTTTGAAAAAATGTCATATGTATCCGAGGGATTGCATTAAATCTGTACAATGCTTTGGGGAGTATTGCCATTTTGATATTAATCTCCCTAATTCATGAGCAGGGCATATGTCTCCATTTCCTTGTGTCCTCTTTTATTTCTCAAAGCAGTGTTTTGTAGTTTTCTTTGTATAAGTCATTGAAATCTTTAAGTTGATTCTGATGGACCTGATTTTCTTTCTTTCTTTTTTTTTTTTTTTGGTTTTTGGGCCACACCCGGTAGTGCTCAGGGGTTACTCCTGGCTATGCACTCAGAAGTCGCTCCTGGCTTGGGGGACCATATGGGACACCGGGGGATCAAACCGCAGTCCGTCCTAGGCTAGTGCTGGCAAGGCAGACACCATACCTCTAGCGCCGCCACTGTAAGTGGGATTTTTTTTTTTTTTTTTGGTTTTTGGGTCACACCCGGCAGTGCTCAAGGATTACTCCTGATTCTCTGCTCAGAAATTGCTCCTGGCAGGCTCAGGGGACCATATGGGATTGCAGGGATTTGAACCACCATCCTTCTGCATGCAAGGCAAACACCTTACATCCATGCTATCACTTCAGCCCCAGATTTTTTTTTGGATTATTTTTTTTGGATTATTTTTTTAATGTCTCTTTTATTATTTGTTTATAGAAAATTCATGGATTTTTTTTTTGTGTGTGTGTGTGTGTGTGTGTGTGTGTGTGGTTTTTGGGTCACACCTGGCAGTGCTCAGGGGTTATTCCTGGCTCTAGGCTCAGAAATTGCTCCTGGCAGGCACGGGGGTTCATATGGGACACCGGGATTCAAACCGATGACCTCCTGCATGAAAGGCAAACGCCTTACCTCCATGCTATCTCTCCGGCCCCTAAATTCATGGATTTTTTGCAGATTAATTTTGTAGCCTGCCACTTTACTATACAAATCTATTGTTTCTAAGAACTTCTTGGTAAAGTCCTTTGGATTTTATAAATACATTATCATGTCATATGCAAACAGCAGGAGCTTGACTTTTTTTCCTATGTGGATGTCCTTCATCTTTTTCTTGCCCAATTGCTATGGCAAGTACATCCAATACTGTATTGAATAGAAGTGATGAGAGGGGCAACCTTGTCTTGTGCCAGATGTGGATGAAAAGCTTTTAGTTTTTTCCTATTGATAATAATATTTGCTATGGTCTTGTGGTAAATGGCCTTTACTGTATTGAGAAAACTTCTTTCAATTTACATCTAATTAAGAGTTTTTTAAGTCATAAACAGGTGCTGGCTCTTGTCAAATGCTTTCTTTGCATTTATTAGTATGATCATATAATTTTTATTTTTCCTTACTGATATGGTGTATTATATTGTTTGACTTGCATATGTTAAAGTAACCTTGAATCTCTGGAATGAATCATACTTGTTCATGGTGTTTTATAACCTTGATGAGCTATTGGATTCTTTTTGCTAGTATTTGGTTGAGAATCTTTGCATCTGTGTTCATCAAGGATATTGGCCTGTGGTTTGTTTTTTTTTTTTGTGGTGTCTCTGTCTGATTTTGGTATGAGGGTGACGTTAGCTTAATAGAAACTATGTGGGAGTGTTTCTGTTTCTTCAATTTCATGAAGAGCCTGAAAAAGATTGGCAGTAGGTCTTCTTTAAAGGTTTGGAAGAATTCACTAGTGATTCCATCTGGATGATGGATGCAGCTCACTAGTGATTCCATTTGGCTTTTGTTTTTGGGAAGACTTTCTTACCATTTCAGTTTCCTCAATAGTTAGGTCTATTCTGATATTTCAGATTAACATTAGGAGGTTATAGAAGTCCAAGAATTTATCCATTTTTTCCCCCAGGTTTTCTTGTTTTGTGGCATAAAGATTCTTAGAGTAGTCTCTAGTGATTACTTTTGATTTCCAGATGTTTGGATTATTTCTCTGTTTGTAATTAGCTTCCATTTTCAGTGTATCATCTGAGAGCATAGTTAGTGTAGTTCTGTTCTTTTGTTTTTGGTTTTTGGGTCACACTGCAGCACTCAGGGGTTACTCCTGGTAACACTCAGAAATCACTCCTGGTAGGCTTGGGTGACCATATGGGAGGCCAGGATTCACACCACCATCCTTCTGCATGCATGCTCTCTCTCCAGCCCCTGATTCTGTTCTTTTGACTATCATGGTGGAGGTATGTTTTGTGTCCCAATATGGGGTGTATTTTAGAGATTTTCCCATGTGCATTGGAGAAGAATGTGGATTTGGCTATATTAGGATGAAAACCCTGAGCTATAGCTAATATACCCCTCTCTTCCATTTCTTCAAGTATTCTCAAGATTCAGTTAGATTGATCTCTTCAGAGGTGACCTAGAATTGTTGAAGTCTCCAACTTTATTATCTTTTCATCAGTGTCTTTCTCGAAGTCTCTGCTTGTCCTCCATTAACTGCATATGTTTATGAATGTGAGTCTTCCTTATGCACATATCCCTTGATCATTAAACAATGACTTTCAGTGTTTCTTACAATCCTTTTTCAGCCTGAAATTTGTGCCATTTGATGCCAGGGTGGCCATCTGGTCTTTTTAAGGGAGTTGTTTGCTTGAAGAATTGTCTTCCAACATTTGGCTTTGAATCTGTATTTCCTCTTGTGGCTCTCTCTTGCAGGAACCAGGATGTTCATTCAGTTTTCTAATCCATCCTTCCACTCTGTCTTTTAATTCATGCATTTAATTCATATTGACATTGAAAGAGGTTATTGCCATGGAGTTTGTGCCATATTTATGTAGCAATTTAATGTGTTTCTGTGATCATCTCATCTTAATGGTTATTTTCTTTTTGTTGCAAAGTTGTTTTTGAGTCTATGAAGTTCTTGAGCTGTTGTATTTTTTATATATATATATATATATATATATATATATATTTTATTTAGACACCTTGATTACATGATTGTGTTTGGGTTTCAGTCATGTAAAGAACACCACCCATCACCAGTACAACGTTCCCATCACCAATGTCCCAAATCTCCCTCCTCCCCACCCGACCCCCGCCTGTACTCTAGACAGGTTTTCCATTTCCCTCATACATTCTCATTATTAGGACAGTTCAAAATGTAGTTATTTCTCTAAGTGAACTCATCACTCTTTGTGGTGAGCTTCCTGAGGTGAGCTGTAACTTCCAGCTCTTTTCTCTTTTGTGTCTGAAAATTATTATTGCAAGAATGTCTTTCATTTTTCTTAAAACCCATAGATGAGTGAGACCATTCTGCGTTTTTCTCTCTCTCTCTGACTTATTTCACTCAGCATAATAGATTCCGTGTACATCCATGTATAGGAAAATTTCATGACTTCATCTCCTGACAGCTGCATAATATTCCATTGTGTATATGTACCACAGAACTCATCACTCTTTGTGGTGAGCTTCCTGAGGTGAGCTGGAACTTCCAGCTCTTTTCTCTTTTGTGTCTGAAAATTATTATTGCAAGAATGTCTTTCATTTTTCTTAAAACCCATAGATGAGTGAGACCATTCTGCGTTTTTCTCTCTCTCTCTGACTTATTTCACTCAGCATAATAGATTCCGTGTACATCCATGTATAGGAAAATTTCATGACTTCATCTCTCCTGACAGCTGCATAATATTCCATTGTGTATATGTACCACAGTTTCTTTAGCCATTCGTCTGTTGAAGGGCATCTTGGTTGTTTCCAGAGTCTTGCTATGGTAAATAGTGTTGCAATGAATATAGGTGTAAGGAAGGGGTTTTTGTATTGTATTTTTGTATTCCTGGAGTATATTCCTAGGAGTGGTATAGCTGGATCATATGGGAGCTCGATTTCCAGTTTTTGGAGGAATCTCCATATCGCTTTCCATAAAGGTTGAACTAGACGGCATTCCCACCAGCAGTGGATAAGAGTTCCTTTCTCTCCACAACCCCGCCAACACTGCTTGTTCTCATTCTTTGTGATGTGTGCCAATCTCTGTGGTGTGAGGTGGTACCTCATAGTTGTTTTGATTTGCATCTCCCTGATGATTAGTGATGTGGAGCATTTTTTCATGTGTCTTTTGGCCATTTGTATTTCTTCTTTGTCAAAGTGTCTGTCCATTTCTTCTCCCCATTTTTTGATGGGATTAGATGTTTTTTCTTGTAAATTTCTGTCAGTGCCTTGTATATTTTGGAGATTAGCCCCTTATCTGATGGGTAATAGTTTCTTCCGAGCTGTTGTATTTTTTTTCTCCGTGAATTTGTGTATCATTTTTCAAATCTAAATGAGAGTAACTGGGTAAAATATTATTGGTGAAGTGTCCATTTTGTTGATTTTTGGGGCAGGGTTTGGTTTTTGGGTCACATCTGATGACGATCAGGGTTGCACGATCCTGGCTATGCACTTAATAATCGCTCCTGGCTTGGGGGAACATATGGGACACTGGGGATTGGACTGAGGTCTGTCCTGGATCAGCCACGTGCATGGCAAACACCCTACTGCTGCTCTATCGCTCGGCTCTGATTTTTTTATTTTCTTTTTTACTACATCCCACCACAGGGTACGGTTTTTTTTTTTTTTTCTTTTTCTTTTACTTTAAGTCCTAAAGTATAGCTGAGAGATGAAGGATGGCAGTAGTGAAAGTGAATCTTCCCTCTACTCCTAACACATTTACTCAGGGGCCCTGTAGTCATGAGCAGCTCCTTTCCATCTGTATGGGAGAATAGAGGCAAAACAGTGGACCTTTCAGTTCTGTCTGTAACAGGAAATCTTCTAAATCTGGAGCTCTCAGGATACAAAAGTTCTTGTAGACATAGGCTTATTCCTTTTCTTCCATCTCTCCCTGCTGCAGAGAGGACCATATGCCTTCTAGAACATTCCTCAAGGAAGATGCAACACAGTTCCTTGAAATAAACTCTAGGGCTCTCAATCCTTTTCTGTTTTGATTACCTGGTTGTCAAAGCTTGCTGCTACTGCTCTTTTAGTGGCTATGGTTGTTTAGTAGTTTAGATTTTGTCTCTTCAGGATGAACCTGCATGGCCACCAGGATTTAGGGCTTGGTACTTCTGATCACCAGTTTCAAGAGTACTGATTCTGTCAAAATTTCCCAGAAGGGGTCTTCCTTTCCCTCCCTCCCTCCCTCCCTCCCTCCCTCCCTCCCTCCCTCCCTCCCTCCCTCCCTCCCTCCCTCCCTCCTTCCCTCCCTTCCTTCCTTCCTTCCTTCCTTCCTTCCTTCCTTCCTTCCTTCCTTCCTTCCTTCCTTCCTTCCTTCCTTCCTTCCTTCCCCTCTTCCTCATTTCCCCTTCCTTCCTTCCCTCTCCCTCCCTCCCTCCCTCCCTCCCTCCCTCCCTCCCTCCCTCCCTCCCTCCCTTCCTTCCTTCCTTCCTTCCTTCCTTCCTTCCTTCCTTCCTTCCTTCCTTCCTTCCTTCCTTCCTTCCTTCCTTCCTTCCTTCCTTCCTTCCCCTCCTTTCCCCTTCCCCTTTCTTCCCCTCCCTTCCTTTCTCTCCTTTCCCTCCCTCCCTTTCTTTCCTTTCCCTCCCTCTTTTCATTTTGTTACATGCCTGGCGGTGCTCAGGGGTTACTCCTGGCTCTGTGCTCAAAAATTACTCCTGGCAGGTTTGTGGGACCATATGGGTTGCTGGGAATCAAACTGGGTACATCCCTGGTTGGCCACGTGCAAGGCAGACGCCCTACCACTGTGCTATATCTCAAGCTCCTGATTCTTTATTTCTGAGGAGATTCTTGATTCTGGTATTACAGGGCATGGGAGGTTTCTAGTTTACTCGTTTTTTCTCTTTAAGCATTGTCATGGCTGAGTTTCAGGACTTGGGTTTGTGGAGCAGAACAGGGCATGGATCCCTGTATTTAAGGTTATAAAAAACATCTGACTTAGTGAAGTCCTTCCCACCCCTTATTTTGTGCCACAACCTGGGTTGACTTTTAGAAATGGGTTTTCGATTTCATAGTTTCATATCTCAACTATAAACATTTGAATAATTCTGTGTGCAGGGATAGTACACTCTTTACTCAGAGTGATCTAGAAATATAAACTGCACAAATGGTCTTCCTGTTAGATTTTATGTAGGGAGTATATGGATCTTTTGGGCAGGTCTCTGCATGACTGAAGTAGGTATCTCTGATGATCCAGAGAAATTAATACTAACATGTGGGGCTTTTTACATCTATATGCTTCCCACTCCCAGCTGAATCCTTAGAAAACTTCTCATCTTGTTTACCTAATCATACCTTAATGTAGAGTAACAACCCCCAGGAAGACAGTGGCTGCATAGGTATGAGAAGCATCTACGGCAGGCACCCTTGAGATTGCTCTTTCTTCCTTAGGCTTTAGCGTGGGAGTGCATTGGCTCTTTAGTGACCAGAGAACTGCCTTTTTCTCTATGCTTCTGGTTTTTTGGAACCACTTACTAATCTCTCATACCAAAGGAACCCTACAGACTTAAAATAAAAGGCAGTCATTTATGTATCAGGGTTTTCTGTTTGTTCCCCAACACACCTGTCTGAGTAAGACAAAAATCCTTTATTAAAATAAAACCCCCATTTCTGAAAGTTGGTTTCAGAAGATATACACCTTCTAATTTTTTTTTTCACACCTTCTTCTTAAGAATTGTTTTTGTCCCTGTTAATGAGTGAGAGAAGTAGAATGAATGCCTGTCTCGAATACAGGGGCATTGGTGGTGGGAATGTTGCACTGGTGAAGAGGGGTGTTCTTTTTGTGACTGAAATCAGTCATGTTTGTAACATTACAAACAGTCATATTCATTTCTGAGCATAGAGCCAGGAGTAACCCCTGAGTGCTGCCGGGTGTGACCCCCCCCCCCAAAAAAAAAACCCCAAAAACAAACAGTCATATTTGTAATCACAGTGCTTAAATAAAGATGTTTTAAAAAAAGAATTGTTTTTATCAGCAAGCTTTCCATAAAAATTACTTATCTCCAATACAATTTGAGAGCTGAGGAGGAATGTCTATTTTATTATGAAAGGAGATCATCTCTTTGCATAAATCTTTCTCGTGAACAATTTTGTAATCACGTGTTTAAATATGGTAATTATAAAAGCGTTCCCCATTCATGATCAGTTCAGAGTTGTTTATGTTTTATCTTAAGACTTGAAACTACTTGTATTTCTGTATAGGGCACCTCTAGAGTTGTTGCAGTGTATAGCCATCCACTGAAGGAAGTGTCTACCTGTTGGTAGAGAGTGTAGCCACAGTACTCCTGGCTGTAGGAGTTCCTGCAGTATCTATATGAATGCCCTTCTAGCTTCAGCAAGGCAGCCACTAAGCTATACTTAAGACCCATCTGACCTATATATCATGGGAGTTTATCCCTGCCACCTGGATTTGTCGGACACTGTGGCTTTCAAACCGAGAAAATGTTATGAACTTTACAAGTAAGAAACAGCTTAATTCCAATGTCCATTTAGGCACCAGGTCCTTGTCTTAAATCTCTGAAAAGGTTTTTCAGGGAAAGACAGACAGTGAAACAGGACTTATTATTGGATGGCCCGGAGAGATAGCATGGAGGTAGGACATTTGCCTTGCATGCAGAAGGACGGTGGTTCGAATCCTGGCATCCCAGATGGTCCCCTGAGCCTGCCAGGAGCAATTTCTTTTTTTTTTATTAAATATATTTTTTATTTAAGTAACATGATCATATTTGGGTTACAGTCATAACCAGAACACCCCCCTTCACCAGTGCAACATTACCCCCTCCCCCCTTCCCTTCCCCTGCCTGTATTCGAGACAGGCATTCTACTACAGTAATTTGTTTTTAAGTTCAGTAAGTTGTATTTTTTTTCCTTAAAGGATAAGAGTAAAAAAATATAGTAAAGGTGTGATAGTGGCAATCGCCAATGTTTGCATAGGTCCAGACAAATGGAGAAAATGGAAAAAAAAATCCTTGACCTGATTACAAAAAGGCCTCACCCCAGAAGTTTATTGGCATAAGACAGACTCTGGGTTCCAGGCATACCAGTCTATCCAACTCCAGTCATTCTCAAGGTCCCGGTGAAACTTTTTGACACTTTAGCTATAGTTGGTATCAGACATATATTTAAAGGCTCTGGATTCTGTGCATTTCTTTCGTTGATGTCAGGCTAATGTGGAGCATCCTCATATCATTAAATGCAGAGCGATCTGCCCTGCCTGCAGACTGTTGCTGAGTCGCCTGGGTGTTGGGAGTACTCTTTGGAGTAAGTCAATGCCAAAGCAGTGGTAGGTCTTCTCTGGTAGAGGCTTGGATCCTGGGAATGTTAAAGACAATTGTGGTTGTTTCCATAGTTCAGGTGTGTATGGGTGATGCCCATTCTTCTGAGGCCTGAGCCAAATCATTATGCCAATGTTCAGGGTAAAAGGCCTAATTACATTACCAAATTTGTGTTCCCATCTCTATTAGATAAGAACTTGTTTGCATATGTATTATTTTCCCATTTTAATGTGCCTATGCAAAAGAGAAGCAATGCTACAAGATATTGTTGGTGCATCTGGGGGCCAACGAATAAAGTCCAACATTTCCCATAACTTGGTATAAACGTGAAATCTATACAGAGTTACTCTTCTACCAGTATTGCTTATAAAACAGATCTCACAGGGGGAGAATCAAACAATCAAATAATCTAGTGGGCAAAATTGTCACAAATGAGGATATTTGAAAAGAGTTATAGATGTTAAGGGAATACATCTGAGATATACAAAGATACATGTGACCCTTTTATGTTTTAAAAAAAAAAAGAAAGAAAACAAGGGTATTTGAAGACAACAGGTGATAGTTGAGTTTGAGACATGTTTTGCGGCATTACGGAACCCTATATTGTCCTTGAACTAGGGGTTATGCTGAAGCTGATTCCGGTATCATGCAACAGTCCATAGTTTGATGGGGGCATGAGGGGCCACCAAACATGGGTCAACAGGCGTGTTGGTTGTAGTTGTTTGTGTAGGCATGAGCTGGGGACCGAGAGGGTCTCATTCAATGAGGAGCTGGATGGTGGTGTTGGGGCAGAAGGTCAGTCTTGGTGTCTACCCAATTAGGATCTGCGGATAAGGGGGGTTGAATAAGGGGAAGATAATGGTTCAGGGTTTGGGTATGAGGAGGTAGGAGAGACAAAGGGGTGAGGGAGAGGCAATACATAAAAGACTAGACAATAAAGGTCAATTTGAGTGTTTTATCAGAATCTTGGGCATCCTGATTCTATTCCTAGGAACAGTCTAGGGTCAGGAACGTTTTAGGATAATGATTAAAAAGTATAGCGCGGCTTTGAAAAATAGTATTACTAGCAAACAAAACAGGGGGTCCAATATACATAGGGGAGGAGTTTCCCTCCTCCACCCACCCCCCAGGGCCCGAGTTGCCAGGGCCGGCCATGGAGACCCGCCTGGCGTGGTGGGGTCCCAGTCTCCTGGACCAAGTGTTCAGTCGAGGAGATCTGTGGCCCGCTGTCCGACCAGCGACCCTAACATACCAGAGAAAAAGAGGGACGGCTTTCCTGGCATGTGCGCTCTGCTGGGTCCAACTGCGAGCTCCTTCTCCAGTTTGAAAATTGAAGGGGAGGAGTTTCCCTCCTCCGCCCGCCCCCCAGGGCCCGAGTTGGCAGGGCCGGCCATGAAGACCCGCCTGGCGTAGGGTGGGGGGGTCTCAGTCTCCTGGACCAAGTGTTCAGTCCAGGAGATCTGTGGCCCGCTGGCCAGGAGCAATTTCTTAGTGGAGAGCCAGTAGTAACCTGAGTGCTGCCTGGTGTGACCCAAAAACCACCCCCCCCAAATAAAAAACTTATTAGTGGGAATACAAGTTCAAGAGAGATTATGTGGGTGGTGGATAGTGTTGGGAGAATAAATGGGGGAGGTGAAGGAGAAAAGAAAATTGTAGTAAAGAGATTGTGCATCCAAAGAGATGCAGACAACGCCAAATGGAGTGCTGTAAGTTGC
Source organism: Suncus etruscus (assembly GCF_024139225.1). Classification (NCBI taxonomy): domain Eukaryota; kingdom Metazoa; phylum Chordata; class Mammalia; order Eulipotyphla; family Soricidae; genus Suncus; species Suncus etruscus. Next base: position 50,752,039 of record NC_064854.1, on the reverse strand, counting down.
TTTGGGAAGTTCTTTTGGGCTCTTTCCAAGCTGCTTTGGCTAGGACTCTTTAAATAAGAGCCTTTGCTAGGGTGTTGGAAAATTATTTTGAACTCTTCATTCTCTCAGTTTTATTAGTTCATTTTCTCAGTCTTAATTTTCCCCCTGGAGGGTTATGATCTTTGATGCAGGATAGTTTCTTTTTAGATTATAACTTGTCTTTATAACCAGTTCTTTGTTTTATGACTTCCTGAAACTTACTACAAAGCCTCCTCCCATGTTTCACATCTCCCTTATACACAGACATCTAGAGGGTCATCCTTACTCTCTTTATCCTTTTAAAATGGCAGGTGGCAGAGAACAACTCTCTTCCCTTCTAGGGATTGGCCTTCCCAATGAGAACTTTGCTGCTTGTTCTGGACATAAGCTTGCTGTCCGCTGAGCACAAAGGAATCTTAAGTCTTCTCTTAGATCTGATCTTGTGATCTCAAAGCATCTCCCCAAACATGACCACTGTCCACAACTCTGAGGACTAGGCTGCATTTAGTAATATTGGAGGTATTTTACATTTAGTAATATTGGAGGTGTTTTATACTTTTGTGTGACCTGCATTCAGCTTTTTGTTATTTAAAAGTACACTACCTGAGTTTGCTTCCTGAATTTAATATTCTCTCTCTTGAGAAATAGGTTTAGGACTTTATGTGGCATCCTAGAATAAATTGAATTTAGTTAGCCTAATGAATACAGAGCAGGTGATAATTACCATGGCCTTTTGTGTCTTTTTTCTTTCTCTATCTATTTCCTGCATCTTGAAGGCCTCTGGAGTGTCTTTTTAGAATGAGGAGCATGGAGAAGTATCCCTGAAGAACTACACTGCTGCATCTCTCATGCTGCTATTTGTCCCCCAAAACAGTAACTCACATTTATTCAGGCAAGGGTGATAACAAAAGCAAGGATCTTGTCATTCATCTAATACCTCTAGGAAACTAAGGATGATGATTTGGCCAGAAATGGAAACTGCCTTCAGGATTCGGGATGCCACAGAGGCAGTGCAGGGCCTGTATTTTCCCTGATCTGAGAGCCCAAGAGCCTGAGAGCAGACTTTCTATTTTTCTCTGCTCTGCTTAGATTCCCTGAGCTGATTACATTAAGTAGGAACACCTTCCCTACTTGTCCAGAGCTTTTGGCTAGGGGACTAAAGAAAGTCCCTGCATTTTTATTGATGTCTTATATCAATAACTATAAATGAACCAAGAAAAAGCCCTTGGGAAAACTAGACCAGTGGTTTCCCCTTACAGATTGAATTGTTGTCTGATACTATGGTAGGACCTTGAAACTGACTTTTCCAAAGCAGATTGTTAACTTGCCAACTCCCAAAGTTAATAATACAATTCATTTAGGAGAATAAATCATCAATATTTAGGGACTGTGATGATAGTACAATGGTTAGGACGTTAGTCTTATGTGAGGTCGATCCTGTTTCAGTCTCTGCACGCCCTATAGTCTCATGAGCATGGAGCCAGAAGTTGGCGCTGATCCTGGGTATGTCCTAAAAACCAGAAACAAACAGGCATCAACATTTAAAAGAATAATTAGCAAAAAAGACATCACATATAGGAAAAATAAGTAGATTTTTATGAGACTGATAACCTGTATGTGGATGAGTTTCATCTCCATAGAAATATATGTTTCTATAAAAAAAATTAAAGAAAAAGAAAAGAAACGAAATTTATGTTTCTATTATTTGTATATACATTATGTACCAAGTCTTTGTTTCTAGTTTATTTCTTTTTTTTTTTTTTTTTTTTGGTTTTTTGGGCCACACCCATTTGATGCTCAGGGGTTACTTCTGGCTACATGCTCAGAAATTGCCCCTGGCTTGGGAGGACCATATGGGATGCCGGGGGATCGAACCGTGGTCCTTTCCTTGGCTAGCGCTTGCAAGGCAGACACCTTGCTTCTAGCGCCACCTCGCCAGCCCCTCTAGTTTATTTCTTAATGGGGGTTTTGGTGATGAAATAGGTCATAAAGTCTAGAGAAGAAGGGAATAAAAGGAGATACTCCTAGGCATCTGGCTTTAGAATAGGTTCAGGTTTTGTATATCACTCTATGAATGTCTCTTAAATCTCTTCATCTTTATGAGGCAGGGTTTTTCTCTTATTTACTCACCCTCGTTTTTCCTTAATCACATTAGCCCTGGATCATGGTGTTCTGAGATGACACTTATTTTCCCATCTTCACCTGTTGCCCCAGACTTTACAGTTTTCCTTGCTACTGGTTCTCTTGCTCCTCTTTGGCTTTAGTTTTGGTAAAATTTACTCTTCCTTTACCTGAACATTTTTTTTTTCTCCACCTCTGTGTGTAAAATCTTAATACCTGGCAATTTGACTAGAAATCAGATAAATTTAAGTGAAAAATGAAAGCAAATATCTAGTTCTATACCTGGGACTTGATTGTCATAAATCATCAGTTTTGTTTTTCCTCTTTATATGAGTATCTTTGATTTAACTGGTGTTCTGGAGAATAATTTATGAGCAAGCTTATTCTATAATGGCCTTAAGATTTTTGCTTTTATTTTTTTAACACTTGGTAATTTAGTGTGTTTAGGGAGTAGTAAAAAGCTGTTAACTTTATATATAGAGGAAAAACATTAGTGGCATTAATTGATGTTAATTTACATAATCCTTTCAGAAAATTCAGAGAACATCCAGTTTTAGCTGATGACTTCTTTTAAATTCACCAGTCATTCAGTCACAAAATAACTCACAGCTCTCACCCATCTTCTTTTCATATATCTAAACTAAATATCTCCGTTGTGAAAGTCTCTTTTGTCAGCCTTAGTGAGCTAGCTGGTCTTGCCAGGGCTCCTCCCCGTTTTTGTGAGATGGATTACAGCCTTTGTTCTGGCCTCTGGCCTACCAATTGGAGGCAGGAAGCCATGGGGGCTTGGGGGCTGTGGTCCTATTATTCACTCTTTGTACTTCCTAGAGTTGGTACAACTCATACATAAATAATACTACTGTTACCCCCATCCCATTGATAACTTTATGCACACTTATTGTGTGGATCTGTTTGCCTGAGTTTCTCTCATAATAAAGACAAGGAAATTGCTTTTTTCACTTATTATTTGAGTTTTTCTCAGATTAGTTTCTTGGGAGACTCAAAACTTGTCGAAAAGAACTTGCACAATCCCTGTCTATTCATTCAGCTATATTGCCAAGAAATAATCCCTGTTGTGTAATGGGAATGTATTTTTGTATACTTAAAATATTTCTGTGTCCTGTCAGAAATTATCTTGCTACTATTTGCATGTACATACATGCATACATACATATATATACATATCTGTGATTGGAATCAAGATAGGAGTTCCTAGTCAGACTGGCTACATTCTTTATAATGTAGGACATTGGGGCTAGGGGCTCATTCCTGGCTATGTGCTGGGGATTGAACCCTCTTACCATATTAAAGGCAAGCACCTTACTTACCACCCTGTATTACCTCTCTGGCCCTGTGGCATATTATTTATCAAGAGAGACTTTTTTTTGATAACATCTATTCAGCTTTCCCACAGAGGATGCAAATTCATTTATTCAGTGTTTCTTAGGTTGTAAAATTGAGGTTATAAAAGATTTTATCATTTGGAGATCAGGGATATTGTTCACTTTGCAGAACACGTGTCTTGAGAACACATGAGATCCTGTGTTTCATCCCTGCTCCCTCAAAATTGATAAAAAGGTTTTACCTTTGTCATGCTTGTCCAAGGCCCCTTGCAGTCTTAGTAGCTAGTGCTTAACAGCTCTCTCGGACCTTGTGAGTGAGAATGGGTTAGGACTTTGATTTTGAAATAGAGGAGCTCCCTAGGTGTGCAGTCATGGTTGCCCTCCACTCACTTTTTTACAGAAGCATTTCCAAAGATTGGTAGATACCTGAGAATGTCATTGTCTCCCCCATGTGTGTGGAGCAGACCACAGAAGGCATTGTGCTCTACTGATGTCTAGTGGTTTTGCATGCCAAATTTTGGCTCTTTGTCCATTTTTTCTTCCTTTTTTTTTTTTGGTCACACCCGGCAGTGCTCAGGGGCTACTCCTGTCTTTATGCTTAGAAATCGCTCCTGGCAGGCTTTGGGGACCATATGGGATGCCGAAATTCGAACTATTGACCTTCTGCATGCAAGGCAAATGCCTTACTTCCATGCTATCTCTCTGGCCCCAATTTTGCCATAATTTTTTAATTATCAGTTACTGCTGTGCTATGCAGTTTTAACTGATTTTTCTGCATGCTCTTCTGGCTTTCTAACACAGTGTGAACTGGTGTCACCCTAGTGACCTGTTGGTGGTCCTATATTTTAAAACTTAAACATCATGTTTTATAAGGGTATTCGTCCCCCACCCACACAGATAAAGTTGTTCATGATTGAGTTACAGTCATATAATGAATAGCATTCTTCACCAGTGAGCATTTCCTACCACCAGTGTCAACAATTTCCCTCTCACCCTCTCTGATGTCTTCTTCCCTCCCTCCACGCACCCTCCCCTCTGGGTTAGGCATTTTACTTCTCTCATTCTCTCTCTCTCTCTCTCTCCCTCCCTCCCTCCCTCCCTCCCTCTCTCTCTCTCTCTCTCTCTCTCTCTCTCTCTCTCTCTCTGTTTCTCTCTTTCCATTATGGCATGCACTACTGTAATGAAGTGGTGCCATGCATGTCCTTTCATAGTAGATCCTTCTATACTATAATTGCACACTGCTCTTTATTGGCAAACTTCCTATCATGGACTCATCCTCCTAATCCTCATCTCTATTGTCTCTGGATATCACATCCACAGTTTTTTATTTTCCTGATATTCCATAGATGAGTGACATTATTCTGTTTGTCCCTCTGTCTCTTCCTCATTTCACTCAGCATAATAATCTCCATGTCCATCCATGTATAAGAAAATTTCATGACTTAGTTTTCCCAAACAGCTGTATAGTTTTCCATTGTGTAGATATACTAAAGTTTTATTAGCCACTCATCTGGGTTGCTTTCCAGATTCTGCTGTAATGAACACAGGAGTGCAGTATTCGGGGCGCGTGCGCGCATGTGTGTGTTCGTTCGGGGCGCGCGCGCGTATGTGTGTGTGTGTGTGTGTGTGTGTATGTGTGTGTGTGTGTGTGTGTGTTCCTAGGGTATATCCCTAGGAGTGATGACTGTTTGGGCTTTTTTTGTTCTTTTTTTTGGTTTTGGGAGCCATAGTTAGCACTGAGGGGTTATTTCTGGCTCTGTACTCAGAAGTTATTCTTGGCAGGCTCAGGGGACCATATGGGATGCCAGGGATTGAACCCAAGTTGGCCATGTGTAAGGCAAATAGCCTACCTGCTGTGCTATTGCGCTGGCCCAGTGACCTGGTTTTTATAGCACACCTTCTTTCTTGACTTTGAAATACCTTAGATATATTCTGATTCATTTCAAGTACTCACTACAAGATGAGGAAACTCCCCTCCTCCATTTTTTGGATATACAATACATGAGTTATTTTTAAAGTATATCTTTAATTAGAGACAAAAGAAATATTTAGGGATTTGATCACCTGCAATAGAATACAAGATGACATTGGACTGCATTATGCTATGATTTTCAGAAACAATCCATCACACAGGCTATAAAGTGTCACCCAAGACTTGAAAGAATGTGGAAAGTCCACATAAATAAGGTCACCTTGGAGAGATCTTAATTAAGGCTAATAAGTTTAGGGGCCAGTGAGGTGGCGCTAGAGGTAAGGTGTCTGCCTTGCAAGCATTAGCCAAGGAAGGACGACGGTTCGATCCCCTGGCGTCCCATATGGTTTCCCCAAGCCAGGAGCAATTTCTGAGCTCATAGCCAGGAGTAACCCCTAAACGGGCCCAAAAAAACAAAAACAGAAACAAAAAAACAAGAAAAAAAGAAAAAAGGCTAATAAGTTTATAGTCCTTTGTAAGTTCATAGACCCGATATCAGTGCTACCTCATATTCCTCTTTTACAAACAGAGAAAATACTAGAACTTAAAGTTGAAATGACTATAATTGAAAAGTGTGTGATCCACTACTTTCCCACCTGACTGGAATTATCTGCATGGTCTGGCCTTAGCTTGGGGGATGACCGCTGAATGGCCTGAAGAAGGTCAAGCAAGGTCTTTTTGTCACCGAGGACATCCATTGTACCATAATGAAATGAAACAATTTTTGAGGGCCGACCCAGAGCTGGCACTACTGGGCCTTCACCATGGGGAGCTGGAGCAAATTCCACTCAACAAAATCACCTGCAAGGAGATCACAGAAGCTTGGCTGGTGGTAGAAACAAGGAGGTCCTGATATGTCTGTGTCCTTGGAATACTTGAAGGCTCCTGCTTAGGCCACTGAAGGTGCCCGGGACCTATCTTTTGAGTTGGGGTGTGAAATCCCCTCTTCCCATCTCCTGCCTGAGTCCTGGGGACAGAATGAAGTGCTCAGTGTCCCGGAGCACTCGCAGAGGGTCAACATTGCATCACTAAGCCAGCAGGGATAGAGTTGGGGAATTCCTCATTCCTCACATTTTTTTCCCAGTTCAGTTCCATTAAATCTTTTTGCTTTCATTCTAACAAAAAGAAGATAAGAAAAAAAAAAAAAAAAGAAAAGAAAACTTCCTTATATTACTGTACAACTATTAGAATGACAAAAGACAAACAGGTAACTCCCAGGTAATTGGAACACATGTACTCCTGTGGTGGAAATGAAAAGTGGTTGTAAACAGTTTGCAAAAGCATGGCAGTTTTTTTTTAATTACCCTACATGCAGAATATAGGAATATTGTCTGTTATTATTCAGTTTTAATAGTTAGGCAATAAAAATAAAGGGATCTAATTGGGAAAAGAAAGCAAATTATTATTTGCAAATGACAGGATAATATACATAGAGAACCTTCAGGATTCTACTAAAACTTTTAGAAACAATAAACCAGTTGTAGAAACAATAAAAAATACCAAAGCAGCAAACAAAATCAATATGCAAAAATTTGTTGCATTTTGATATGCAAGTAGTGAATTAGAAGAGAAAAAAAAAAAGACTTCATGCAAAATAATGTGCCAGAATGTCAGATATCTGTCAGAAATCAACTTATCCATACAGGTGAAATTGCTTTTAACCTGGAGGATCAACCTGAAGAAGTAATAAAAGGACCTTAGGAAATGGAAAATATTTTGTGTTCATGGATTGGAAGCATCAACAACCATCTTATCTAAATTATTATATAGATTAAATAGATAGAGTCATGGGTGATAGGATTGTTGGTGGGAACATTGCATGCCTGAAATCCTATTGTAAACAGCTTTGTAAATAAGGTGCCTGAATAACAATATTTTTTTAAAAAGAAAGATTGCAAGAAAGGAGCCAACCAGAGAGTTTCAGCCACTATTTTAGTTTCATTTGACTCCCTACTTTGCATTTTGTTTGGTCTGAAGAAAGCCTTTAAACTATTTTGTTTGTTTGTTTTTGTTTTGTTTTGTTTTTGCACCACACCCAGCATCGTTCAGGGGCCACTCCTGGCTCTACGCTCAGAAATTGCCCCCGACAGACTCTGGGGACCATATGGGATGCTGGGATTCAAATCACTTTACTTCTACATGCAAGGCAAACACCCTATCTCCATGCTATCTCTTCAGCCCCTAAACTGAAGCATTTTATTTAAGCTTTTGACTTGAGATCTGATGGGTCAGATTCTCATATTAATTCTAAGGGTATCCTTTTCTGAAATTTCATAAAAGAAGATAAGGAGGAGGAAGGGCTGTGATCAGTACTGTCTACCCACTCTGGAACAGGCCCTTGTTGAGCCAGGAGTAATCCCTGAGCACTGCTGGGTGTGACCCAAAAACAAACAAACAAACAAAAGACATGAGTTATCAGATATATTTATAATGCCTCTTTCCTTACCTTCAACTTCCCTGGCTTTGACTGTGGCTAAATATCTAGTTACTGGGCTTTAACATCCCCATTCTCTCCTAGTGTTTAAAAGCATTTTCTCCTTCCTGATATTCCTGCTTATTATTCTTACCTGCCATCCAGACATGTTTGATTATAGTTGTCCCCAAAGAGGAATGAATTGCAAGCTAGATTATACTCATCACATTTTGAGGAAATGAGGTAATTTGCTGTCAGGAGAACTCCAGATTGGGCAGGATGCTGCATCTACCTTCCTGGCCAGTCAGGAGGAGTCAGAACAGCACTGGCAGCAACAGCCCCAGCTAAGTGTGGAGCAACTATTTAGTTATAGTGTCTCCCATTCCCACTTCAGTCAGCTGCACCTCCGTTGTCTTTCCAGGAATTTGTGATTAGGAGATGAGTGGAATGGGTAAGAGAAGACATGATTACACATTTCATTTATTTTTTTTCTAGTCTTGCTTTTTCTCCAAATTGAAGATACTCTTTGCACGACTTATAGCTCTGATTGATGACCATGGAGGATCTCCACCTCGTTCCCTCCTTATCTAGTTCTCAGGTAGTCCCAGAGATGGGGTCCCAATAGTTCCTTGGATCTTAGTCCCCTTGGGAAAGAATCAGTTCAGCCAATGTGGTGTGATATAGCGGCATCTGCTGGCAACTGTGTAATATAACAGTTTGATTCTACATTTAGTGGAAATAAAAAATGATCACACTTGAACACAAAACCCATAGTCAATGACAACAGAATCAATACCCAATTTACAAGTTGTACAAGTGGGGAACAGTTACACTAGAATTCTGGGGGACAAAGGAAGGAGATATGTGATGCATGCTGGGAACGGGTAGAGGGAGGGCAACACTGGTGGTGGGAATGCCCCTCACTCATTGTCACTATGTGCCTTAAAATTTTCTGTGAAATAATTGTAATTCACTTTGATCACAATAAAAATGAAAAAAAAAAAAAACAGTTTGGTTCTAGGAAAAGATAAACTCTTGAGCCCTAGGGAAGCTACCTGCCCAGCATTATTTTTTTTTTAACCCTTTTTGTGTTTTGTTTTGTTTGTGTTTGTTTTGGGCCACACCTGGTGATGCTTAGGGGTTACTTCTGGCTATGTGCTCAGAAATGGCTCCTGGCTTGGGGGATCATATGGGATGCCGGGGGATTGAACCATGGTCAGTCCTAGGTTAGCACATGCAAGGCAAATGCCCTATTGCTTGTGCCACTGCTCTGGCCCCTGCCCCAGCATTATTAGCATTGAAGTCAGGTAGGTTCTTGGTCTGAAGAAATCCTGGTGCTGCTGAGGCATAGCATATGGTGTGGCATGGGTTTGGGATTTAGATGTGGATGGGTGGTCATGGTGTACAATGTGTTGGCTCTCTGTCCTCTCCTTGCTAGGCTCACTCCCTACTTAATTTCAACCTCTTTCTTTTTCTTCTGTTGAGTTATTTTAAAATTTAAAGTATCTCTTTCCTGGCTTAGGGGTTTGTCATAGGCCCCTGGACTTCTCTAATGATAAGACTGAGTCTTGCTTGCAAGGACCCCTGGACTCCAGCAGGATGAGCCCATCTCCGGCGGTTCTAATCAGGTTGTGCCTGGACAGTAAGGACTATTGCTGCTGAATAATTTGTAATCTTAGCAAGTATGTTTGTCTGGCTATACATGATTTTCTAGTGTGTTCAGACATGGTTTCCATCTTACATTAAGGCCCTGATCCCAATCTGGATTAAATAATTTTTGATCTCCTGGATTTTTAGTGATATAGATCTGAAGGAAATAATGATCTGTTCAATAATAATAGTAATGATAAGTTGGAATATTTATCTCTAGTTTATGTTGAATAAATATAACAAAATGAAAACTGATTCACAGAGAAGCAGCACTCCTTCAGCCCCTCTTGAATGCACTCCACCAGTTTTTACAAGACCTATTCTAAAACCCAGAAAAGCCTACTACCCAAAAATGCCTACTCCTGTACCTCTAGAATTGAATCAGGTGGAAAATTCTGCTGAATTGGCACCAGAACAAGGGAGAGGAATGTTCCTGGTAGAGACTAGGACCCAATCCATGAATAAGGGAAGTCCAGACACAATAATTACCATAAATAATTACCATAATAGTTACCATAAGTAACAACTGCATATCTCAGACATGAGTAATCCACCATACAGCAGATGATGAGCCTTTGAGTACTGCTCAGAGTCAGAATTGGAACTAAGTAATCTAGCCCTGGTAAAGTCAAAACGAGAGGCTAACACTTATCTACCAAGAATTAAAAATAAATTCCCTGAGTAATTTTAAAAAAGCCTGTGCAGCATTTGGGCCAACATCCCCATATTTCTCTGAGTATTTGTCAGGCTGGAGCATAAACCCACTTTGGACACCCCAGGGCTTTCAGATCATAGCCAAAGTTTGCCTGAACCCATCCCAGTACTGCAGTGGTGAATGTGGCTAAGTGATGAGGCGAAAGCTAAATCATTCAACTTGGGAAAATCAGACCGGATACTATCCAGAATCAAAATCATCCTTGATATGCCATTAGGAGATGGAGAATAACAAAAATCAAAACAAAACAAAAAACAAGCCAGGGCCAGAACGATAGCGGTAGGGTACTTGTCTTGCACAAAGCTGATCCAAGTCGGACCTTGGTTCTTCCCGGCATCCCATATGATCCCCCAAGCCAGGAGTGATTTCTGAGCGCATAGCCAGGGGTAACCCCTGAGTATCATGGGATGTGGCCCTAAAACCAAACAACAACAACAACAACAAAACACCATACTCTGCATAATCCTAAATTATATTAAGAATATTTCCCTATCTGCATGGGAGAAAATAGATGTGAACTCTGAGTTTAAAGGTAGCTTTACCAAGGTCTTCCAGGGAGTATCTGAACCATTTGCCCAATTTCCAGATGGCAAGCTGTCTGAGGCAGTACAGAGACAAATTAAGGGTGAAGAAGTCCAGGATCATTAGTAAAGCAACTTGCATTTGAAAATGCTAAAGAGGTCTGTCATTCTAAGATCAATAAGGGAGACAGGAGAGGTAATGGTATACCTCAAGACATGCTGGAACTGTTGGTTCCATTTCCCACCAGCCATGAATAAATGCCCTTGCGTCTTATTCAGTCCAGAAACAAACTAGGAGAATTTAGAGCCCCACCCAACTGTGCATTTTCAAAGCCACCACCTGGACCTTGCCTTAAATGTGGTAGAGGTAATCACTGGGCCAGGGATTGCTGATCTATGTCAACAAAGAACAGCTCCAGACCTCCCAAATCTGGGGTCAATGTTTTAATTGTGGCAAGTTTTGGTCACTACAGGAGTGAATACAGGGCACTCCCTATTTCTATCCTCTGGAAACCGCCACCCATGATGCAATGGAAGTAATCACTGGGCAAGTGATTGCCCTACTAATTTTTAGCAAAAGCTGGGAAACTGGGTAGGGGGCCTACCCCAAGTCCCACAAAATCTGGGGGCAACAAGTCATGCAGTTCTACAGTCCGTAAACTCTACAGCCTACCACTGGAAGTGCAGCCCTAGACATTCCTTACCTGATTGATATAACCCTGACTCCAGCACAATACCCATACAAATTACACTTAGGCACGAAGGGACCAATACCACCAGGCACAATTGGTTTTCTGTTGGGTAGGAGGAGCCTAACAATAAAGGGCACTACTGTTCACTTGGGGATTATAGATCCAGACATGAGGGAGAACTGATAATTGTAATAACAGTGTCTAAAATATGGACTTTTAAAAAGGTGAAAGAATAGCACAGTTGCCAAGCTTCTCCAGTCACCTCAGGATTGGAGGATTTGGCAGTACCACTCCCTTAGAAGCTTCTACAGGGTCTGTATGGATGGTATTTTATTAGCTTGTTCAAATGAGAGGGAACTTTAAAGCTTATGTGAGGATGTTATGACAGATTTGCCAGCAGCTGGATTACAGGTAGCAACAGAAAAAAATCCAGATAATGTCACCTTATGAATACTTGGGTTATATTCTTGAACGCACGATAGTACAGCCTCAAAAAATTTCAATCTATCAGAAAAATTTTAAAACACTCAATGACTTTCAGAAATTGCTGGGTGATATTAATTGGTTTGTCCATCTCTTGGTATCCTCGAATTCAGAACTACATACAAATGCCCATTGCCTCCATGTACATATTGAATTCCACTAAGACAAGCCTGCGTTCCTCTGCACTGCAAAAGTCTTGTGGCAGGAGCTAACCCTTGTGGTCTCAGAACAAAGGAACTACAGCAAATGACTGTGACCTATGTTAATTTTTTTCCCGAACAAACTATACCTGCACGTGGCAATTGTATTAGGAATTCCCATAACTGAAAAGCATTGCAAGAGAAAAGAGCAAACTGCTTTAGCTCTCTCTCTGATGAATGTTTGCATAAATATGAAATTTTCTCAATTAATACTGCTTTTTTCTATGGTTCATGTCCTTTGTATCAGAAATATTGTGATTTTTTTCCCTGACCACTGGTAGTGAGCTCTGTTTGAGATTGTATTCATTTCTGTTTGAGGTGAACTTTTTAGTTATTTTAGTAAATAGTTGAAAAAATTTCTGTACTCTTGACTTTGTGGAGGTATGTTTTGTGGCCCAGCATATGGTCTTTCTTTGAGAATATCCCATATACTTTGTAGGAGAATGTGTATTTGGCTTTTTTTTTGTTTTGTTTTGTTTTTTGGGCCACACCCGGCGTTGCTCAGGGGTTTCTCCTCGCTGTCTGCTCAGAAATAGCTCCTGGCAGGCACGGGGGCACCATATGGGACACCGGGATTCGAACCAACCACCTTTGGTCTTGGATTGGCTGCTTGCAAGGCAAACGCTGCTGTACTATCTCTCCGGGCCCGTATTTGGCTTTTTTAAATGTAAAACATACACGTGTATACATAGTATGTATACATATATGTATGATGTACACATACACATATACAAACATATTGAGACCTTTTTCTTTTTCTTTTTTTTTTTTTTCTTTTTTGGTTTTTGGGTCACACCCGGCAGTGCTCAGGAGTCACTCCTGGCTCCATGCACAGAAATCACTCCTGGCAGGCTCGGGGGACTATATGGGATGCCAGGATTCGAAGCAATGGCCTTCTGCATAAAAGGCAAGTGCCTTACCTCATGCCATCTCTCCGGCCCCAAGACCCTTTTCTAATTCTTTCAAATCCTGTATTTTTTTTTTTTTTTTTTTTTGCTGAGTTTTAAGTCTAGTTGATCTGTCAAATGGTCATAAAGTGATGTTGAAGTTATTGTCTTTTTTCAACTCTATTACAATTGTTTTAAAGATTCTGTACATTTTTTATTAGGTACAATTATTGTTGAGGAGTGTGAGTTTTTCTTGGTGTATAAATCCCTTGATAATTAAGATAACCCTCTCCATCTCCTATAACTTTTGAATCCTGAATGTTCTCTGATACCAGTATAACCACCTTTTTGTAGTTTTTTTCCCTAACTTTTGACGTTGAGTTTATGTTTTCCCTTACTATTCAAGTGTGTTTCTTAGAGGCAGAAGAAGGTTGGATTCAATTTTCTAATTTCTAATACATTCTTCTGCTCCTCTGTCTCTTAAGTGTCATATCTGGGCCTTTGGTCTGGGGCTGGGCAGGCAAGACTGATAAGATGCTTTAAGTCTGTTTTAATAAACAGGGAAGGCAGAAAGGCCAGGGCCTTATGATAAACTTCTCGGCTGATAGGAGAGAGAGGGAAAGAGAACTGGGTTTGGGTAAGTAAGGTCAGATAGAGGGCCAGGTACGATGAACAAGCAAAAGGATAAAAAATGCCCCGGAAAATGCAGTCTAATTCTGTTTAAATCCAATAGCAAATTCAGCCAGGAGAAGAATCAGTTCACCAGTTTCCGCTCCACATCTGCCTCCCCAAGGCTTACTTTGGTGGAGTTTTATAGTTTTATATACCCAGCCAACTGCCAAGCAATGATAGTTAAGATCCTTCTGTGTTCTTGTTTTCATTTATTGAGTTTGGTGGAATTCTTTGCATCTTTTTCATTGTGTTTACTGTGCTCCAGCTGTGCTCTGAGTAGTGTGCAATTTAGAGGAGCTGTCTGGAGCCACATATGCAGCCCTGTGCTTCAGGGAGCTGGGCCTCTTTATATGGTGGAAGAGGTAGAATATGGAAGCTACTGGGCCTGACCAAATGGGAGAAGAATCTGTCCACCACATTTCACAAAGGCCTTTGCATTTTTAGCCAGGAGATTTAAAGGGAATTTTTTTTGACCTTCCATGACATTCTTTAAAGACAAAGTGCTGTTGAAATTTACATGGCATTATAATGAACTTCCAACCCCTGAATAGGTAAAAACAGCTCTAGGAAAAAAAAAGATGGGAGGCTTTTCTTTCCCTAGCTTTAAGTTGTTCCATAAAGCCATAGCAGTGGGGGAGGGGAGACTGGAAGGATAGCACAGCAGGTAGGCCATTTGCCTGCTGTGTGGCCAACCAGAGTTTGATCCCTGGCATTCTATATTGTCCCTTAAGTTTGCCAGGTGTGATTTCTGAGTGCAGAGCCAATAACCCCTGAGCGCCACTGGATGTGGCCTAAAAATAACAACAACAACAACAACAAATACAACAAAATGCCATACCAATGCAGTGTTTTATTGTAATAATAATAGACTCACAGACCAGTGGTTCAGAGACAGATCCTAGACATGTGAAAACTAATATTTGACAGTGCAGTGGAGCAGAGTATAAAGTGGAGCAAGGAACCAATTCAACAAATGGTGTTGGGATAACTGGTTTATCAGATGTATAATAATAAACTCAGACCCCTACCTCAAATCATGCATAAAAGTCAATATGAATTAAAGATCTTAATATCAGACCTGAATCCATAAGTTACATTGAGGAAAGTCTAGGCAGAATCCTCCATGATATTGAATCAAGGATTCAATCCTATTGGTTAAGCATTCTGGTGACGCTCAGGGGTTACTCAGAAATCGCCCCTGGCTTGGGGAAACCACATGGGATGCTGGGGGATCGAACCACTATTGTAGGTTAGCACATGCAAAGCAAATACCCTACCACTCCGGCCTCCTGGTTAAGCAAAGTTAAAGAATGCAACCATAGCAAACTAAGAAGCTTTTGCAGAGACAATAACCAAAATAACCAAAATAAAAAGATACTCCATAGACTGGGAGAAAATATTTGCCCTCCATTCATCTGGAAAAGGGTTATTTAGCACTGACTATAAAGCACTTGTAAAACTTAACAAGGAAAAAAATCAGCCCATCCAAAAATGGGCAGAAGAGATGAACAGGGATTTCCTCAAAGAAGACATACAGATGACAATAGGTATATGAAAAAGTGCTGAGTCTTTTATCAGGGAAATTCAAATCAAAATGAGATGTCACCTCCTCTCATAGGTGACTTCTCACCCATGATAGCAGAGTAGTAGATATAAAAAAGAACAAAAGCAACCAGTGTTGAGTTCCTTCTCGAATTAATGACCATAGCTTCTTCATGAGGAAAACACTAGGCAACTTTAAACGATAGATTTGTTGCAGAAGTCCTCTCCCCAAACTGCAAAACTGGCAAGATCAGCTAGCTGGCAAGGATCTCTGCAGCAGTGCATATGGTTCCCACTCCCTGTCAGAAGTGAATCTTGAGCACAGTGTTGGGTGTTTTCTGGACATATTTTCCTCAATATCCCAAAAACAAAAACAAAACAAAACAAAAACCACCACCAAATTGGAGAAAATTTCACAGCCAAGAGGAATCAAAAAGAACGTGATGAGTAAATGTGATTTTGTTTCAAAATGTAATTTTATAACAGGGAAAGGAACATTAGAGGAAATTATAAGAAATCATAATCAAATAGGGACTTTAGTTAATAACAATGATATTGGAATTTTTTACACATGTGTCATACTAATTTATTAATAGGTGTAAATAGGCAAAGAGTTTGGAAACCTATCTCATGAGCTCTATATTTTCTATAAATATTGCATTCTTACCATTAAAACATTTTTAAATAATTAAAAAGAATAAAAATATAACTTATTTGAATAAAATGATACTTAACATCTTTAATGAATGAGCTAACTATAGGGTGGAACTAAGGAATGTTATTGTATCTGAAAGGGAGGTTAAAAAAAACTGAATCTTGGGGCCGGAGAGATAGCACAGCGGCGTTTGCCTTGCAAGCAGCTGATCCAGGACCAAAGGTGGTTGGTTCAAATCCCGGTGTCCCATATGGTCCCCCGTGCCTGCCAGGAGCTATTTCTGAGCAGACAGCAGGAGTAACCCCTGAGCACTGCCGGGTGTGGCCCAAAAATCAAACAGAAACAAAAACAAAAACAAAAACTGAATCTCAGGTTGAAAGAAAACAAGTTTTATGTTCCTTAATATTCTTTATGATAGTGTTTAATACAGTAATGCTTACAGTTCAGTGGATACCATTGGATGCATCATCAGGGAATAGGATAGAAGATACATATTGGAAAACTGAAAGGCATCAAGAATTGCCCTGAGTGAAGGAGATAGACTAGGACTGATTTTCTTGTTCGGAAGTGTTCCTAAACCTTTATTGATTGATTTCCTAGAGTGTAGCAGACTAGGTCACTCATAGACATTTCTTTTGCAGTGAATGCAAGTTCATTTGCATGGGAATCAAAGTATTTAAGTGAACATTTTTACTAGATTTAGTTATTTGATTGCCCAATTGTGGGGGGAAAAATGCAAGATGGTACAGTAAATGCTTTGCTTGTTAACAAAATTAAATAAGAGGATTGATTACTATGTCACTGTAATGCATGGCTTCCATATGAGTAATGGGTACAACTTCTAAGTACTAAGCAGTACCTGCTCTGAGAGTCCCCAGTAGAATAATGATACAGTGACAGAATAAATCCTTTTAATTTGAGAGATTATATATGAAGCAGTCTATGATTTTGAACCCAAAATAGAAATATTTTCTCTCATGTTGGCAGTATTGAGTTTGATGTACCAAGTTTGAGTAAGTGACCCTTTCTGTTTAATTTTCTTCTTCACTTTCTGTTGTATCCAAGTACTTTTTCATAAAGTTGTCATATCTTGTTATTCTTGAGTAAAGCTTTTCTAAAAATGACTCAATGCTTACCCTGAACTTTCCCCATTTTTTAAAATATTAATCAATTCTCCCTCAATGATAAAACAGGTAGGGAGAGGGGCACTGAGAATGAGAAGAATGTCTTAGTGGTGTCCCAGTGTAAGTCCATTGAGTGGGCCAAAATAATCCTCATCTCTAAGAATTATTATATCTTTATTATGTTCTAATGATTAGGATGATGAATAACAATCTTCCTCTAAATTTAAGTTAATGCTTTTAGGAGAACTATTAAAAACTAGAATTTTTATAATGTCTAGATATTAGTGTTTGCAGAATGCAAAATTCTCATACTAAAGAGATGTGCTCAATGACTGACACTAGCTTAGCTAAGGGAGATTTTCCTGGGCATTAGGGCATTATTTTTGTTTTGGGGTTATATTGATGCTCAGGGCTTGTTCCTGGCTCAGTGCTCAGGGTACTATAATATATGGTGCTGGGGATTGAGCCTAATTTGTGTACAAAACAGTACCCGCTGTACTATTTGTACTCTTTGGCCCATGAGCATTCTTTGTTAAAGACCTTTACCCACTGGATTAAAATGATCTTTGTCAGTGTTTTAACACTTTTCAGAAGTTATATATTGGGCAGTTTCTTCATCCTTTCATAAGAAGACCTAGGGATTATTCCCCTACACTACTTTTGTGGAACACCTCCTAGGAAATAGGAACAATAAATAATTCTTGTAGTTTCTCTGTGGGTCACTTTATAGTATGTGATGTTTATGATGTTTATCAGGAAGCTGATTATGTTTACACTTAAGCATGTTCTTAAAAGTCTGCTTTCATGTATATTATTTAGTTAGATTTCAGTGTCTTAGTGGTATGGTGATAAGACATGATCTTAGCTGGCACCTAAGGGTCTCCTCCTCCTCATATGAATATTGCCGTATAAGATTTTATGGTGATGCTGGAGACTGCTTCAATATTCATAAAGTAGCAGTGAAAAGTCAGACAATTGAAGAAAAAGGAATCAGGTAGTGGTTCAGATCATTTTCTTGGTAACATAATCTACCTCTGAATGTATGGTTTATTCAGTTAAAGGAGTTTGCCAATAACAAAATAAGAAGAGATTTTGTTTTTGTTTTTGGGCTACACCTGGTCTCAGGGGTTACTCCTGAGAAATCACTCTTGGCAAATTCTGGGACCATATGAAATGCCAGGGATCGAACCCGGGTCCACTGTGTGTAGCATATGCCCAGTGCTATCGCTCAGAAAACTATGTTTTCTACTAGTGATATTTTGATCTCTATTGAAAATGTTAGCCATTTAAACTTTATGAAGTAATTCACTAATTTAGCAGTATGTTAGATTTCTTCATGTAAGCATGATTATTTTAGTGATTTCATAATTCAGACATATTAACATTGGTGGTATTAAGCAGTTGACCATTGAAAGATGAAATAATACTTTTTTTCACAGTCTTGCTCCTTATGTGATTAACCCTTGAATTCTGTCCTCAGCCTCCTCATATAAAAAAGTGGGAAAGCAGTGTTCTATCTTCTTTTGGAATATTCTGGCTTCTGCTCTACTACGTTAATTTTCATGGCACCAATAAATGGATTGACTTTAGATTATGATCACCAACTTTTTTGTTAGCCATTATTTAAAAATTAGGAAATTAGGGGCTAGAGAGTTAGGACAGTGGGTACTAATATTTGCCTATTATATGGCTCATCCAGTTTTAATCTCTGGCACTTCATATAGTGCCCTGAACCCACCAGGAGTGATTCCTGAGCAAAGTGAGCATTGAGAACAGTCAGGTGTGGCTCCAAAACCAAAATAAATAAATAAATAAATAAATAAAATATGGGATCTATTCTTCTTTGAGTATGGGCCAGATATAGTGACTTATTTCCCCTAGTATAATGTTATATAAGTCATTAGACTTTAGTAGTTTGACAATGTATGATTTCCTAGATGAGGTCATAAAACGAGTTGGATCATTTTTGGTCTCTCTTTTTTTCCTCTCTTGAATCATTAATGAGAGGATGTGAAGGAGGACAGCTACGATGTTGAGGTGTGTGGTGTCATGACCTCTAGTCAGTAGACATGTGAGTGAACAATCTTGGAAGCACCTTTAACCTCAAGTAAACCTTCAGATGTGGCAACTTTGACTGACATCCTGACAACTGCATCCTCATGGAACATAATGCGCCAGAACCTTCCAGATTCTTGACCCTTAGCATCTGTGAAAATAATAAATGTTTATTGTTTTGGAGGGCAGCAATTGACAACACAGTTATTCTCTTAGCTCTTTTCAATCTCTCTTCTCAAATGGTAAATGAAAGAGTAGAATAGAATAAATAGTACCCTAACAAGATGATGAGAATTGATTGGTACTTAAAAAGGACTGATTTCTAGCCAGTAGTACCTCATCTGTTGTCCTTACAGTGACATTTCCACCTCCTTATCTCTGATTCCTTCCTTCATAATTGTTGAAATTTTGATTGGGCCCAAAACATGCAAGTATTTATTTTGAAATGCAGGCAAAGCTTATTGGAAATATTCTTTTATAACTAGACCTGCATTTATACTTGAGTTTTATCAACATTCAGTAAGCTAAACAGTTGTATTTCCTGTTTCTGAAATAACGTCATTTTATTTTTTTAAAAAATCATCTTTATCTCCTTGGAAATAAAATTTGGGCTGTTGTTACTCTCCAATTATGAGAGATAAATAGACTTCACTGTGTGATGTCTATATTCATCTGATTTCACTTGTGGCCTGATTATTCCATTTGTGAGTCAAGTGGTAGACTTTGTATTTTATGTTCCTTCCTAAAAACAATCAGCAGAGCTTTTAGACTATAAGAACCAATCAAATGCAGATGTCTAATAATAACAACTAGCAACTTATGTATTTTAATAGACCTTATTTATCTTAATATATAGGCTATTTAATATGTAGACTATTGGGCTCAAGTACTGTTTAATTAGGGAGATAAAAATGTCAATGACATAGTTGTAACCTGCAGCTCTTTCTGGTGTGTTTGTGTGTGTGTGTTTAATAAGGGAGATAAAAATGTCAATGACATAGTTATGACCAGCAGCTCTTTCTGTTTGTGTGTGTGTGTGTGTGTGTGTGTGTGTGTGTACGCACAGAAATGACTGTGTTATTTCTCCTGGGCCTTGATTCATGCCACTTCACCATCTTTCCAAGCTACAGCTACATGACCTCCTCCTTCTCTCTTTTCCTCTCTAGTTTATTTTAGATATAAATATATCTAGAATTATTTCTACATATATAAATAATTCTATATATAAGTATATATGAATTTTGGATATTAAGTATATATGGAAATATTAGAATATGTCTAATATTAGATGTACTAGTATGTCTAATTAGACATATTGGAATTTAGAACACGTCTTAAGTCTTAGAATGTTTTGCCCCTTTTTATCTTCTAATTTCCAAAGTTTTATTTGGTTCCTGCTTTTCAGAATTTTCACACTTTTTACCCCTCATCATTTCTCCTTACTTTCCTCAGATCTCTTCAAATGTTTCTTCATGTTCATAGTCTTGTAGGAGCCATCCTAGTGCTGCTACTGGTAGTTCTGCTCCTTTCTCTTCCCATGGGCATTGGTACTGTGCTATCATTGACATGTGCCTGCTGTGCCAGGTGTGGACACAGCGAGGGAAAATTCCTGGTCTTCATCTTTCTGGGGACTTAATTTCTTAATGTCCTGTACATGCTGTGTGTTAGGTGAAAAGAAGAGAATATAAAATGAGCAGTTGCGAAGGGTGGTGCTTGTACTCAGGAATCACCAAGAATTTATAGCATATTAACATATTAACATTAGCATATTAACAGTTAATGTGTTTCACTTTAATGTAGACTATTTAATTGAGGGTTTGGGGTGTAGGTAATTGTTAATTTATTGTAGAATAGAAAGATTGACACAATCTGTTTAAAACTAAATTCTGTGGGGTTATCAAATCAAGCCTAAATAATCCTCTAGACTTAATTTTTTTATTGTTTATTTATTGTTAAATATTTTGGTTGTTTTTGGGTCATACCCAGTGGTGTCCAAGGCTTACTTCTGGCTCTGTGCTCAGGTATCACTCCTGGCATTGCTTGAGGGAGCATATAGAATTGAGTCAGCTGTGTACAAGGCACACAAACTCTACCAGCTGTTATGTCACTCCAGCCCTACTTTGTAATTTTAGTTTATAATGCCTCCGTCCCCTCACCCCTCAAGTGGGTAAGTATATAATGGAACTGTAAGGGTTCATGTTCATGTGTTGTGTAGAGTGAGACTTGGCATCTAGCAAATGCTCTGAGTGTCCTACAGTAATTGAAATGATGACTCCTTTTTTAAAATTCTCTTCCTCTTCCCCTCTCTTTTTGCTTTTTTCTCTTTTTTCCCACTTCCTCTTTGTTTTTTTTTTTCTTTCTCTTCCTCTTTAGAATTTCACTTTAGGAAATATAGTTAGCATGGTAATCTGCATTATTTGTCTTTGTAGCCCAGAACAAAATAGTCCTTTGTTAATGGCTACCTAGAAATGTATTTTTATGACATTGTAGTAATCCTCTGACTCTTGTAACTTTAGTTTTGTCTGCCATCTACTTTCCGATTTACGAAAGGCCACTGGGCAACCTAGACAAATGTTTAACGTCTCTTGAAATTAACCTCCATTGTGAGATGAGAACCTGTGTTCAATGACTGGTGTCATCATGTGCATAAATAAAAGGCATTAGGTTTTTATTTCACCTGAGTAGGACTATACCCTGCTCAAAACAGGCAGTTTGTCTTCATCTCAGCCTTTTTTTTGTTGGCATACTTTTGAGGAATATAACATAAAGACAACTCAATCTTAGTCAGGGAGAAACATTCATATTCTGATAAAATGTTTAGGAATTGACCTGTGAGTATTTGTTTAGTGAACACTACAGAAAGTTAGCTGTGTAGATGATAAGACTACATCATCATCAGTGTTACTTTTGATTTATGCAATTAGAAGGTTGAATGGTTTGATCCTTAGCTGATAATGGTAGATCAAATGCCTGTAAAAATTAATTGATACAAAATGCTTTGAGGAAGATACCAAATAAAGATAAATTGTGTTCAATTAAAAGTCTATAGAGTGTTGGGGATGGAGATAGTGAGTAAGGCACTTGACTTACATATATGTTTCACCTGGGTTTGATCCCTGCACTCCTTATCCC
Organism: Suncus etruscus; assembly: GCF_024139225.1. NCBI lineage: Eukaryota > Metazoa > Chordata > Mammalia > Eulipotyphla > Soricidae > Suncus > Suncus etruscus. The sequence goes on along the minus strand of NC_064854.1, from coordinate 50,729,844 downwards.
CTGTGCTTCAGTAGGTGTGATTCCAGAGCTTTAAGCCAGGAATAAGCTCATAGCACAGCCAAATGTGTCCCCTTCCAAATTTATAGTAGAACTATAGTGATTTTTTCACTTTTGGGATTTCATCTTCACACATTTGCCTATATCATAAAAGCATCTAGTATGTTATATTCTTTCCTAGAGTTTGCAAAGATTATCGTGGAATCATTGCCAGTAGTAAATTGAATAAAATATATTTAACCAAATCATCTTCAGAGCAAATAAAATGTCTTTAAAAATTTATTTACAGCCAAAACCAAAACAAAACAAAAAACAAACAAACCCCAAAGCAAACCAATCAGAAAACTACTTCAGCTAGAATTTAGAGCAATCCAGATGCATTTTATAAGATCATATATATATATATATGTATACATATTATTTGGGCACTTGACAAAGGCCTTATTTAGGGCAAATTGGGCTCACTGGGATCACCCAGCACAGGATGGAGCTTCTCTTTAGCCCTGTGTTTTCAGTGGTACCATCCTTTTCTCAATTGGTACTTCCATCTTTCATCTTTGTAATTACTATGATATGATCAATCTGGCTATATATATCACTGTAAAAGCAATCAAAGAAAAATGGGAGGGAATTTGAGTAAGTAATTATTTTGCATTTGAAATAGAACTGCAGATTATTAGCAGAACAAGTTTTATTTGGGGAAACACCTGTCACTTGGGCCAGTCCCTGAACATTCCCTTCTTGCAGGGTCTTGCCTTTTAATTTTTATTTTATTATTATTATTATTATTATTATTATTATTATTTTATTTTATTTTTGTGGTTTTTGGGTCACACCCGGCAGTGCTCAGGGGTTATTCCAGGCTCAGAGATTGCTCCTGGCAGGCACAGGAGACTATATGGAGCGCCGGGATTCGAACCGATGACCTCCTGCATGAAAGGCAAACGCCTTACTTCCATGCTATCTCTCCGGCCCCCTATTTTATTATTTTTTAAGAGAGCCAATGTACCTCCACTGGTCAGCCTTTGTACAATAGGCAGCCCAGATGGGCATGGAGAAGTACTAAATAGACAGATCTGTTCAGATCTAGATAAGACTGTGTCAAGGAAAACCAGTCACCCTAATATCATTTGTTTTAGAAAATGACCAGGGATAGAAGTTTGCATGGAATAATAACTAGCTGTGAGATATTTCTGATTTGAGTTTTACATACATACATACATACATACATACATACATACATACATACATACACACATGGTTTTATACATATACATGCATGCATATATACACACCTTTCTTATTTTATTCACAGAAGATTCCAGGTGTTAAAACAGTATAGATAGCTCTGTGATCATGGAGTTGTTTCTTAGTTTGATTAAATGTTTAGGTTAGGGTAAATTATTTATGCAGATGAAAATCATGAATTCTGCCAGACCTTACATCTTATCCTACTTTAACATTAAGCCCTTAATTTGCAGCTCTGTTTTATTGCAATTCTATTAGAGAAAGCCTTTAGAAAAACTTAGCTGTTCTTTTCCCTTTCTCCACTGTTATTCGGTAGAATTAAATAATTTAATAACCTCTAAGAAAGCCGAAAGGGGCCTTTAGGGAGAACCCAGTCTTGGACCGTCTAGAGAGCTATTCTGATTTTAATGGCTTTAATTTAACCACTATTGAATTACTTTATTTAATTCACTTTCCTGATTTATCTTCTTTAGTCATACAGATCCTGAAAGACCTAGAAATTTACAGAATATTTTTTTTCAGTAGGTATGCAAAAGATATGTAAAATAAAGAGACACATCCTTTCTTGGGAAAGGGCAATGTGCCACACTTGCATTCTTAACCCTTGAGGAGTTCTAGGGTGGAAGTTTAGTTATCATAAGAATTTTCTTGTGTCCTGAGGCCACTGCCATTATAAGACTAAATGATTTGAACCTACAAATGGAGGAATACTTGAAAACCAATCAGTTCACGTGGTGTCTTTGTTTCCCTTAGGAGGACTGGAATGAAATTGACCCAATTAAAAAGAAAGACCTTCACAGCAATGGGGATGAAAAACAACAAAGCATGGAGACTCTCCCTCCAGGTACTATGACAGCCAGAAGCTAATGGTCTGGAAGTCATCTTGCACACTGAATGAGCTGGATATGAATGGTATTTGGAGTATATTGCTTATATTATGGTAGTTGGTGACACTGTCCAAGAGCAATGCTTTGCTGCCTTCTTTAGTAGGTTGGTAATATAAATTACCACCACTCTGATCTAAAAAAGGACTTTTTTTCAAGTGCCCAAGTGATATGACTTTGAAAAATCATATCTTATATGATCTTATAAAATGCATCTGGATTGCTCTGAATTCCAGCTGAAGTAGATTTTGGTTGGTTGGTTGGTTTTTTTCTGTAAATACTTTTTTTTTTGGGCCACACCCATTTGATATTTAGGGGTTACTCCTGGCTAAGCACTCAGAAATTGCCCCTTGCTTGGGGGGACCATATGGGACGCCGGGGAATCAAACCGCGGACCTTTCCTTGGCTAGCGCTTGCAAGGCAGACACCTTACCTCTAGCGCCACCTCGCCGGCCCCATAAATACTTTTTTTATTTTGTTTTGTTTTGTTTTGGGGTCATATCCGGCAGCGCTCAGGGGTTACTCCTGGCTCTATGCTCAGAAATCACTTCTGGTAGGCTTGGGGGACCATATGGGATGCTGGGATTCAAACCACTGTCCTTCTGCATGCAAGGCAAATGCTTTACCTCCATGCTATATCTCTGGCCCCTAAATACATATTTTTAAAGGGAGGCAGCCAGAATTTATGGGAGGGAAAAAAGGATTTAAAAAATAGAAGATGGGGGCTGAAGTGATAGTACAATGAGCAGGAGGGCACTTATATTGCACATGTAGACTATTTTCAATAAGTTTTTCAGAGTATTCTTAGTGCTTTTTGGGTCTGCAAAATGGAGCACAAAGAGAGATGTCCCATATGCCTTCATTCATACATAAGGTTTCCTACATTATTCATATCTCTCCAGAGTAGAACATTTATTATAAGCAATGAACCAACTTTGGCATAACATACCCAAAGAAAAAGTTACAGAAACAACTGAATTGAAAAGAAGAGCCTATTGACCAGAAAACTAATATTTTTAAAGTAATTATTTTTTACACTTTTAATAACTATTTATTGATTTACTGTTTTTTAATATGTAATTTCAGGATTTTAGCTTCATATCACTTTATAAGTGTGTAATTCTCACCATTCCTACCACCAGACTTCTATTGACAACTCATCTCTTAAAATGATCATTTTTCTCATTCCTCTGACCTTCTTTCCTTTTCCTTCTGGTAGCCAATATAATTATGTCAAAGTTTTGAGTTGTTTTCATTCATTCATTCATTCATTCATTCATAGTTAATTTTCTTTAATAATTCATAATTCACATGATATAGAGTCTGGTACTTTCCCTTCGGTTCCTCTTTTTTTTTTTTTTTTTTTTTGGTTTTTGGTTTTTGGATCACACCCGGCAGTGCTCAGGGGTCACTCCTGGCTCCACGCTCAGAAATCACTCCTGGCAGGCACGGGGGACCATATGGGATGCCAGGATTCGAATCACTGTCCTGCATGAAAGGCAAACGCCTTACCTCCATGCTCTCTCTCTGCGCCCCTCCCCCCTCATTTTATTTACCATAATTATCATGAGATTTATCCATCTGGCCCAGAAATACAGGATTTTACCCTTTTGTTTTTGTTTTTGGTTCAGGGATGGGAAAAGTTTGGACCACACCTGGCAATTCACAGGGCTTATTGCTGGCTCTGCTCTTAGAGTTCACTCCTGGTAGATCTTGGCAGACTATACAGAGATTGAACTCTTGTTGGCATATGCAAAGCAAGTGCCCTATCTGCTATGCTAGCTCTTCAGTCTCTAGGGTTTTATCTTTTTTTTTTTTTTTTTTTGGTTTGGGCCACATCCTGTGATGCTCAGGGGTTACTCCTGGCTATGCGCTCAGAAGTCACTCCTGGCTTGGGGGACCATATGGGACAATGGGGGATCAAACCGCGGTCCGTCGTAGGCTAGTGCTGGCAAGGCAGACACCTTACCTCTAGCGCCACCGTGCTGGTCCCGGGTTTTATCTTTTTTAATGGCAAAGTAGTATTTCGATTTGGGAAATGGGAGAAAAAAATATAGTATTATATACTACTGTGGATTACTATACCACTGAATGTAAATACATTGCATTTCTTTAATTATCTCTCAGTAGATGTTTAGACTGATTCTTTGTTGTGGCTGTTGTAAATAATGGTGCCATGCACTTATGATTGCCTACTGTTAGATTCAGAAAGGTCTGTTTATTTGTAACTTGCTAAAGGCTTTATATGTTTGTTTGCTTTTTTAATTTTATTGAGACCATTGTGAATTACAAGTTTTTCACAGTTGTATTTCAAACATATAGTGACAGTGAACTAGGGCCATTTCCACAACCATTATTGACCTCCCTCCACCATAGTTCCCAGCATGCATCCCATCCAAGAGTGGACCCTTAGCCTCCTGGACTACTAGAGTAGCAGGTCCATTTTGTGTTTAGCTTGTTATAGTTTAGATCTCTTGATTCTATTGTTGTTAACTATGGCTTGGTTATTTAGATCTCACTTTTATTTTATTTTATTTTATTTTTTTTGTTTGTTTTTTGGGCCACACCCGGCATTGCTCAGGGGTTACTCCTGGCTGTCTGCTCAGAAATAGCTCCTGGCAGGCACGGGGGACCATATGGGACACCGGGATTCGAATCAACCACCTTTGGTCCTGAATCGGTTGCTTGCAAGGCAAACGCTGCTGCTGTGCTATCTCTCCGGGCCCTCACTTTTATTTTTTTACTCAGTGCTCCTGAGATCCCTTGGCCCCTGGGTTTCATGCACTTATTATTATTATTATTATATTTTTACAATTTGTAAGATACAGAAATATGAGGCTAGGGACTAAAGAGATAGCACATTCGCCTTGTATTTGCCTAGCTGACCCAGGACAGACCCAGGACAGACCTGGGTTTGATTTCCGACATCCCATATGGTCCCCAAGCCTGTCAGGTGTGATTTCTGAGTGCAGAGCCAGGATTCATCATCTTCCCTACTTCACAAATAGTGAAGTTAATATTTTTCATTTAGAGAAGTAAGTTATGAGAGATTGAGTGATTGATTTTCATGACCTTATCATTATCAGTGTCCCCAATCTCTGCTGATCATGACATCCTGCTTTCATGCAGATACAAGCAAATTTACTTTGTATGGCTTTTCAGTAGTTTATTTAGGTTCTATTCGGTTATCACTAATGCCACCAGTTCGTTTGTCTTTGAATGTTTTTAATCCTTTCCTCCCATCTAAATGAGAGCTTCGCAGGGTAATGGACTCTAGGTTAAAACTTTCTTTTATTCAGTAAAGTAAGTATGTCTTTCTAACTCTTTCTTTGCCTGTACTATTTCATATGGGGGATCTGTTGTGATTCTTGTATTTTAGGTTTATCTGTTTTCTTGCTGCATTAAGAAATTTATTTCTCTGTTTTTCATCATTTTGATTACTTTATGTCTTGGTGTTTTGGTTTAGTCTCTTTTGATTTTCACTCCTTTGGACTCTTAAATTTGCATAGCAACCCCCTTCTGTAGTGTAGGAAAGTTCTCAGCTGTTATTTCTCCCACTACTCATTCTTCCCCTGTCCCCCTTTTCCTCACCTTCTGGTAGTTTTATAATTCGGAAAATATTCCTCTTGTTCATTAAGTTATATTTTCTTCCATCCTTTAGTCTCTTTTCTTTTTTCACTTTTATATTAAGTCTGTTTTGGGACAGTCTTTGGAGGTTGAAGCAAGGTTTTTCTGTCATAAAAGGCTTCTTGAACTGTGTTTCTTCACATTTAGTAGCTCTCAACTCAGATCTGTCTTCTTAGAGAAACCTTCACGATTCCCTTTCATCTCTCCTCTGTCCCATTTTTTAATTGTTTTCTCTGTTAGATTTTTTCGCAGAACTTTTCTCAGAGCACTCAACTCAGCTGTTATTGATACATTTGTTATTATAATTTTTTATTATGTCTGTCTTCCTCCATTTGTTAGAATGCAGTTTGCAGGAACATATAAGCCTGGTTTTGCTCTTTTCTCTAGAGGAGCATACATGATGCATAACACAGAGTCAGCATGAAGAATATTCCAAGAATTTCAGGCTACTCCAGTCCCACAGGTGGTAGACAGTAGACATCTCATGAAATCCTCTATTGTACACATTTTATTCAAGAATATTATTCTGGGGGGGCCGGAGAGATAGCACAGCGGCGTTTGCCTTGTAAGCAGCCGATTTATATTTATTTTTTGCCAACTCCCAGTTGGTTCGAATCCCGGTGTCCCATATGGTCCCCTGTGCCTGCCAGGAGCTATTTCTGAGCAGACAGCCAGGAGTAACCCCTGAGCACCGCCGGGTGTGGCCCAAAAACCAAAAAAAAAAAAAAAAAAAAAAAAAGAATATTGTTCTGGGAGCTTGAGCGATTGCACAGCAGTAGGACGTTTGCCTTGCACGTTACTGATCTGGGATGAACCTGGGTTCTATCCCCAGCATCCCATATGGTCTCTGCCAGCCTACCAGGAGCGATTTCTGAGCGCAGAGCCAGGAGTAACCCCTGAATGCCACTGGGTGTGGCCCAAGAAAAAAATAAACAAAAAAATTATTCTGATAGTGCCAGTGTGGTTGGCAACAGCGATTGAAGTTACAGGAGTTTAGAGATGCCACCCCCATAGTTACTGTTGTCTCCTCTTGCAGACCCATACTGATTAAGTATGAACTCCTCCCTCTACTTACCACCCCCACTACTTCATGAGAAGCAAGTAGGGTAGAAGCAGAATGTTAGACAAACATCTCCCCATCATGGTGTCTCACAATGAAGAATATTCACACCATTAGACAGTAAAATTAGAGTCGGGTCATTTTAATTCTGCAGTAGGCAGCGCTGTTATGAATATAGCGGAGGCTCCCATTTGTATCTAAGGGGAGTGAGCTAGCCTCATGAGGAGGAAGGATTTAGTGTTTTTGAGCACAGTTCTCGGTTCCTGCAAGTACATGAGAGTGTGAGGGTGGGAAGGTGGAAAAACAAAAGATTAGTTTTCTTTAAGGCATCAGTGAGTATGCCATAGTTTGAAAAACACATTTAGAAATATTTTAGGTATTTTAGGTCGACAGTCCAACTGGCTCTCATAGCTTTATGTTTATGGAATATGAGCTTATTTGCCATAATTTGGGGGCTGGTGAATTGTAGAAGTGCTTTCCCACATCAGACACCAGACGTCTAACCCTGAGCATTGTTTCCATTTCCACTAGCGATGATGAGATAAGGGTGTGACCTCTTAAGACAATTATACCAAGAAGTGGATGAGCTTTCAAATAGAAATTTTACTCTGGCCTTGAACAAGGCCATTCAATTTTTGTAATGGAACCTCAATTTTTCCTTCTTGGAAATAGAGAAACAAACAAGATATTTCTTTGATTATGTATAAGGAACCCACGTTCCTTTCACAATATATGGAATCACATATACAGGAAGCCTTGCCTCCTTTCCCTGTTTCCCATACCCTCTTCTCTCTTGGGTCTTTCTAGGGAAAGTCCGATGGCGGGATTTCAATCAGGAAGCTTACATCGGAGGGACAATGGTCCGCTCTGGGCAGGACCCCTATGCCCGAAACAAATTCAACCAAGTGGAAAGTGACAAGCTGCGAATGGACAGAGCCATCCCTGACACCAGACATGACCAGTAAGTAACATGCAGTTAGGAGTCAGCCTTGCTCTTTTTTTCTCCCCAAACTCCAAAATAACTGAACATGTGTTGTGCTTTCGTAGAGTAGAAAATCTTGAAAAAAAAAAAATACTGTGTCTTGTCGCAATGGAACATAACCTTTGAGAAAGTCAAAGAAATTGTTTGGATTGGGTCAGGTTCTAGTCTTTCAACTACCCCAACAGTAGTAGCTGGAGACTACTAATTGACCAGAGACTGGGAGTTGGCAAAAAATAAATATAAATCGTTTTACTGACTTCTCTAATCATGTCTGATTTTTAGAATCCACTTATAAAGAAAGGACAAAAGTAAAGTTTTCATAGCCTTGCTGGAAGGAAAAAAGCATAGCTTAAGTTGAGTATCCATAACTACTGAAAAGAGGGAGAAAGGTCAGTAGATGAAGCTCAAAGGGCTTATGTGCATGCTTTGCAAAATTCAGAAGGCCAGCCTGGATCCCCAGCATTGCGTATTTCCCAAAACATTGCTGTGAACAATCTCTAAACAGAGCCAGGTGTAGATCGTGAGTACTGCTGGGTATAGACATAAAACAAAACAAAAAGTAGAAATTAGAAGAAAAAAGTAGTCTGTCCTTTTGATGCTTAAGGGATCTGGTACAAGAGTGCAAGGTACCAAATATCTCTAGATGCCTGTATCACTACCTAGGAAACTGATACGATGTCTATAACTCATGGCCACTCGGCACCTTTAATCTTGTTGACAAGAATCTTTGGGATACTGTTCATATTGAGACTCAGAGGGTGATTACTGATTCAGATTTTAAAAATTAAGAAACTACATTTTGAGGGCAGAAGTTGGAACTTGATGCCTTTTGCTCACCAAGTCACTTTGAGTCATTCATCCTGTGTTAGGGCAACATGATTTAAACATCCACAGTTCAGATACTATGGTCAGGTCTTAAGATTTTAGTCAGGGGGCCGGAGAGATAGCATGGAGGTAAGGCATTTGCTTTTCATGCAGGAGGTCATCGGTTCAAATCCCGGTGCCCCATATGGTCCCCTCTACCTGCCAGGAGCAATTTCTGAGCCTGGAGCCAGGAATAACCCCTGAGCACTGCCGGGTGTGACCCAAAAACCACAAAAAAAAAAAAAAAAAAAAAAAAAGATTTTAGTCAAAAGTCTTGTCCAAGTTTGGAGGTGAGATGGGACAGGTGAACTCAGAAATGAGAGCATGTGGAACCAGGCACTCTAAATCAAGACATTCACAGCCCGCAGCAGTTAGTTAGTTAGGCAAAGCCCAGTAGGAATGAAGTTTGAGCTGGAGACATCAAGGAAGATGGAAATTTGCATTCTCTCCAAGTGTCTTGGCAGAATTGGGAAGTAAATAATCAAAAGAGAAACAGAAAAATCAATTCATGGAGATGTTAAAATTTTGCTTTTCATTGTCAGATAAAGATATACATACATTGCAAGAGCACTTTGTCCTATCTTCTATGTGAGAGAGCTGGGGAGTCAGGGTACTTTATACATAAGTGAGGAAGTTTGGGAGTCAGGGCACCCCCACATACCTTGCAGTGATTGGGGGAAACTCTAGGACTGCGTCCTGTCATACTTGGGGGATCCATATTGTGCTGAGAATCAAAACCATGTCAAATGCATGCTGGGTATTCTCCCTAGCTACTGTATAATTTCCCAACCTCTTTATTTTTTTAATCAACTTTATTAACAATTTATTATTAATTAAATGCCCAGTGTTCACTTTGATTTCTTGTTTTATTTCTGTTTTTGTTCTTTTGTCCTTTCTTTTTTCTAATTTTTATTATAACACCATGATTTATTAAAATTTGGTTAAGACATTAACTGTTCAAATACCAGTGTCCCCAGTCTCCCTCCCACCATCATAACCTGTCTCAATGCAGGCACAAACAAATAGACTTTATGTTGTTTATTACAACACATAGGCAGTGGAATTATCAAAATTCAGTTAACATGAGTCAATTTGAAATGATTGTTATGTCTTACCATGGTGCTACTAAAGCCAGTGTCTAAGGATTTACTGGACTGTGATTGGTGCTAGTTGAACCTTCTGTGTTTACTGTATAGGCTTACTGATATTGTAGATTACTATGTAACTTTTCCATCAAAGTTCCTGTGATAATATTGGGCTGAAACTACAAAACAATATTGAGGTGTCCAGGACTTATAGATGTAAAACAAATTTGGTGGCCAAGAAGTTTGATACGGTTAAATCACAGAAGTGAGCCAGTTCTGTCAGAGAGTGTATGGGCTAGTGTTGGGCTACTGTAGCTCATGCCCAAAGGAGAATCTGCTCTGCACTCCCTTTCTGAGAAATCCGCAGATATATCCTCCTGGACCAGGTTATCTGGAAATTGTCAGCAGTCATTACTTATATTTTTGGATTTATTTTATTTAAATACCCTGGTTACAGAACAGTTCATGATTGAGTTTCAGACACACGATGTACGCCATCCTTCACCAGTGCATATGTTTCCTGCTATCAGTGCAATGCACCAATTTTCCCTTCCACCTTCCCTCCTGCCTGTTCTGGGGCAGACATTTTACTCTCTCTCTCTCTCTCTCTCTCTCTCTCTCTCTCTCTCTCTCTCTCTCTCTCTCTCTCTCTCTCTCTCTCTCTCTCTCTAACTCTCTCTTTTACTCTCCCCCCCCTCTCTCTCACACACACACACACACACATTCCTCCCCTCTCTCCTCCCTCTGCTTTTTTGCCTTTTAGATACTATAGTTTTCATTATTGTTACTGAGGGAGTACCATGCATATCACTTTATCTCCTTCAGCACCCAGATTTTGTCTAGAGTGATAGGTTCCAACTATCTTTGTCATAGTGGTCCCTTCTCTGCCCTAACTGTACTGCTCCACTATTTGTGGAAAGCTTTCTACCATGAACTGGTTGGTCCTCCTGGCCCTTAATCACTATTGCCACTGCATATTATGCCATACTTCCTTTCATTTTTCTTAGATTTCACAAATGAGTGAGATTATCCAATGTTTATCCCTCTCTCTCTCTGACTCATTTAGCCAGCAAAACACTCTTGATATGCATCCGTGTATAAGTAAATTTTATGACTTCATTATTTTTCTAACAGCTGCATCGTATTCCATGGGGTAGCTATTCCACAGCTTCTTTATCTGTTCTTGGGCATTTTGATGGTTTTCATATTCTGGCTATTGTAAATAATGCTTTGATGAACATAGGAATGCAGAGGGCTTTTTGCATGGTGTTTTTTTTGATTCCTAGAGCATGTACTTAGGAGTGGTTTTGCTAGATCATATGGAAGCTCAGTTTCTAGATTTTTGAGGAATATCCACATATATATGTGTATATATATATATGTGTATATATATATATATATATATTTTTTTTTTTTTTACAAAAAGGCTGCACCACTCTGCATTTCCACCAACAGTGAATGAGAGTCCCTTTCTCCCTGCATCTGTATCAGCACTTGTTGTTCTTATTCTTTGTGATGAGTGCCATTCTCTGGGGTGTGAAATAATATTTCATTGTTATTTTAATTTGGATATCCCTATTAGTGATGTGGAATAATTGGATTCAAGTCCTTCTGACCATCTGTATTTTTTCTTTGAGGAAATGTCTGTTCATTTCTTCTCCCCCTTTACATGGGTCTAATACAGGGGTCCTCAAACTTTTTAGACAGGGGGCCAGTTCACTGTCCTTCAGACTGTTGGAGGGCCAGATGATAGTAAAAACAAAAATTATGAACAAATTTCTATGCACACTGCATATATCTTATTTAGAAGTGAAGAAACAAAATGGGAATAAATACAATATGTGGCCCGTGGGCCGTAGTTTGAAGACCCCTGGTCTAATACTTTGTTGCCAAGTTCTACCAGTGCCTTTCTATATCTTAGTTATTTTTCTAATGGGTACTAGGTGAATACTTTCTCCCATTCTGTAGGTAGTCTTTGTATTCTAGCACTGTTTCTTCGGGTGCAGAAGCTTCTCAGTTTAATGTAGTTCCATTTGTGTATCTTTGCTTCAGCTTGCTTGACCAGTAGTGTTTCATCCTTGAAAATGCCTTTAGCTTTAATGTCATCTATGCCATCTATTCTGCCTATGCTTTCCTCTATGTACCTTCTGTTTCAGGTTGATAAAAAAGGTCTTTTATACATATTGGTTTGACCTTTGTACATGATGCAAAGAGAGGTAGTGCTCACTTTATTGACCAGTTTTCCCAACACCACTTGTTGAAAGGTTTTCCTTGCTTCCCTTTCACTATCTGGATTATTTTTTGCATTGACTTTTGCTTCCAGACCTGCACCTCTCCAGGTCCTGGTTTTGGAGCCTGAGGCTTCATTCTCAGGCATCACACTGCAGAAGTCATTTTGAATTGTGAAAAACACAACTGTAGATATTATAGTGAGAGTAAGTGGAATTTCACTGTATATAAACACATGCTTCTTCATTGCTCACAACCACCACCACCACCACCACCACCACCACCACCACCACCACCACCACCACCACCACCACCACCACCACCACCACCACCACATCACCACCAGCATCCTAGTGTTACAAAAAATGTTCTCTAGTTCCTTTTACCTGGGGTCTTTCATCTGGTTATTTGTCACTTTGTCTCAAAATAGGCTCTATAACTTCTGAGGAAATCAAGCTAACCCTTGTCTGTCTCAATTGGTCAAGCTGCTCGTGCTCTGCAAGTGCCTTACTGTGGCCAAGAGGGATCCACGTTGAGAAAGTGCTGCTTCTTCTCTTTCAGATGTCAACGAAAACAGTGGCGGGTAGATCTCCCAGCTACTAGTGTGGTTATCACATTTCACAATGAAGCCAGGTCTGCCTTGCTAAGGACAGTGGTCAGGTGAGGCCAGGGGTCATACTTATTCCCACATGTCATCGATTTTGGGGGCAGGAAGGGCACTAAAAACTATAAAGGGCTTAATCCTGGCTCTGTGCTCAGGGATCACTCCTGGAAGTGCTTGGAAGAGGGATAGAATCTGTATCAGCCCTGTGCAAGGCAAGTGCTTTACCCACTCACTCTACTATCTCTCTGACCCTAATGTTGCAGCTCTTTTAAGAAGCATTCCCTGATCATGATCTTAAACCCAAATTGTGAGCCCAGCATAACTAGGCTGATCTTGTTTGAGTAAATATACAAGCCACCTGACCATACTGCACAAGAAGAGGCTAACATCTCTTCCAGCCAAGAACTGGGGCTAAGATAGGAGAATTGCCTGTCCCAGGTGATAGCCCCTAAAAGACTGACTGCTTTCCTCTTTCTGCATTTTCTCAGTGTACTTAAGAAAAGCCCACCCCATCTCATCAAAGAAATCATCTTGGTGGATGACTATAGCAATGACCGTAAGTACCAAGAACAAATTCACCCTATATGTGGCCCTTCTTTTGGATGCCAGCCTTCTTATAGTGTGAGTCTTAATGGTGATTTTCATGAAAAAATAGAAATGAGGGCCTCAGAAAGGAGAGGGTCCTCTCTGATGATAGATGATCCATAAATGATTGAGAAGTGCTGTGCTTGAAGCAAAGCCATTTAAGAAACTTGAAGTTCATACCTCTCTGCTGTTCTTATTGTAGCTGAGGATGGAGCACTCCTGGGGAAGATCGAGAAGGTACGAGTCCTTAGAAATGATCGCAGAGAAGGTAAGACACTTTGTTAAATTCAGTACCAAGACTGTTGAATTCCTACTTCTTTAGAATTGAGCAATAACTTACACAGTTCATCTTAAAAAACAACTAGCTCCTGTTTGTTCCTTCTTCCAGAGCCTCTGCCAGCAAATATGGTATGAACATTCAAAGTTTATCCCATGAATCAGTGGAAATTGTATACCAGGGCAAGAGTAAAATTACACTTTTATTTATGTTTTTCAAACCTTACCTTTCTTAGATAGAAAAACTTATCAGTGTCCCTTGAGTACTAGAGTGTAGAAGAAAACAAATTTAGAAATGTGTAATTTGATGACTCCATACTTCAGGCAGGCAAACATCTAAGAAAATAATTGGAATTTAGGTTTGACAGCCTGCTGTGGGGGGTGGGAGGGAGGGAGGGAAGGAGGAAGGGAGGAAGAGAGAGGGGAGAGAGAGAGGGGGAGGGGAGAGGAAGAGGGAAAGGGAGAGAAGAGAGGGGAGAGAATGAGAACTATAGTCACATGCTTAAAGGAAGGGGAGAGGGAGAGGGAGAAGAGGTACAAGAGAGTCCAGAGCGGGGGGAGTATTAGTTTGATATACTTGGGGGAAAAAGCTAAAAGTACAGTATAGTTAATTTCCAGTGTACCAGTACTGTTTTCGAGTTTGTTAGCTGAATTCTAGGTTCCACTATAGTTCTGAGAAGAAATCTTGCAATATAATAGCATTTCCAAGCTTTATAAACGCGAGATGTTTAGGGGCCAGTATAGCAGGTAAGGCATTTTGCTTTGCACAGCTGACTTGGGTTCAAACCCTTGTATTCCATATGGTATCCCAAGCTCTGTCAGGGTCAGGAGTAATTCTTTAGTACAGAGCCAGGAGTAACGAGCATTGTCAAGTGTGGCTTCCAAACCAAAACCATGAGTTGTTTTTGCTATTTGAGGATAACTGTTTATCCTAAAATGGTGGTCATATTTTTTTTAATCACAGTATATATCTTTCTTCTGCTTCACATTGTTCAGAACAGCTGGAGTCAAGGAAAGCAGCTTTTTTTTTTTTTTTTTAGTGAGAGTCTTCTCAGCAGTAAAGCTATTGGTCCTGTTAAGGCAGTGTTATCCAGCACAATATTTAAACAACAAAGATCATAAGCACATAAGATACAAATAAAATGGGATCAGACTTGTTCCTCATTAGCTTTTGTTTGCTGGACTTTTATAACTATGACAGGTTACTTGTTTACCTTATTAGAGAATGCTTTTAAACTGCTTAGACATAATAATGCTTCTAAAGGTAAACTTTTTATTTACTTTAAGTTAGGAGATTCATTTAGATAAGAACTGCCATGGATGCTTCTTTTTTTTTTTTTTTTTTTTTTTGTGGTTTTTGGGTCACACCCAGCAGTGCTCAGGGGTTATTCCTGGCTCCAGGATCAGAAATTGCTCCTGGCAGGCACGGGGGACCATATGGGACGCCGGGATTTGAACCGATGACCTCCTGCATGAAAGGCAAACACCTTACCTCCAGCCTATCTCTCCGGCCCCAAGGATGCTTCTTTTTTCTTTGAGCACAAGTAGTAGAAGAACACTACTGGCAAAACAATTTCAGCTGATCCCAGCATTTTGATGCTAAGACCTGGTGATTTGGCTCTGCTTCGTCTCAGCAGTGTTAGGAGTCACTAAGGCCATAACCTTACATTGCTGGGATCAAACCTTGGACCTTGTGCTTGTGAAGCCTAACCCCTCTTCTCTCTGTATTTGTGATTCTCTTCTTCTAAAGGTAGATACTCTGACAGTCTTAGCCTTTTTCCAACCAAGACCTCTTTCCAAGCTTGTTTTCTTCCTTTGCCTTTCCCACATTCACTCTATTCAGACTGAAACCACCACCACCACCCTCCACACTCTGTCTTTTATATAACCATTTACATGATTTTTTTTCCTTGTGGCCTTGGAATATTATGAATTTAAATTTTTTTTTATTTTTTTTTATTTTTTTTTTGGTTTTTGGGCCACATCCTGTGACGCTCAGGTGTTACTCCTGGCTATGCGCTCAGAAGTTGCTCCTGGCTTCTTGGGGGACCATATGGGATGCCGGGGGATCGAACCGCGGTCCGTCCTATGCTAGCGCAGGCAAGGCAGGCATCTTACCTCCAGCGCCACCGCCCGGCCCCTAAATTTTTTTAATTTAAAGTATGAATTTTAAAGTTATTGACAATTGAGTTGCAGGTATATTAATATTCCAACACTAATTCCACTTTCTAGTATCAGCTTGTATCATTAGTATTCCCATGCCTCTCACCTTCACCCTGCCACCTGGATTGAGCATATATCAAAGTTCGGTGGTTGTAGTTCAGATTTCATGTTTTCAGTGTTGTTGAGTCTGTGCTTTGGCTACAGAGCTATACCACTGTCCATATTACCTACCAGTGTACACAAGGCCCCTGACCTCTGTTTCTCCCTTTACTTCCCTTTATCATCTTCTTTCTTTCCCCCTTGATTTCTTTTCTTCTCTGTCCTCCCTATGATCTGGGATCAAGGGTTTAATTTTTTTTTTTTAATGTGGTGTCGTGATTTACAAAGATACCAGTCCATTCATCAGTGTCCACTTTCCCTACCTACAGGCCCACCAGCCTGCCTCTTTAACACTTTTCTTTCCTTTTAGATATTTTGATTTACAATACTGTTTATAGTATATATAGTTACAGACAATTAGAAGCCCCCTTTTGCTATTGTGTGTAAAGGACCTTTAAACACCCTCACTGATTGTGAAGAGTGTGTCATTTTCACGTAGATAAAGACCAGCATACAGAGCCAGAGTCAAGCATGATATCATCACCTAGAGACAAATAAACTATTGATGACAATACTTTATGTGGTAATAAAAATACTTATCTATTAATAGATCACAAATATCTAGACCCATAGTATAGTTTTGTTTAGAAATCAATTATGTTTTTTAGCTTGTGGTAAGCTTTTGAAGACAATATGATTAAAGTCTCACTATTTGTAACATGATTAAATTGTTACTATTAAAGTCAGCCCCATTAGCACTGGTAGCGTCTAATTAGAAAACTAATTCTAATTAAACAGTTAGGAAAATGGTTCTTTTTTTTTTTGTTTGTTTTTGGTTTTTGGTTCATACCTGGCAGCGCTCAGGGGTTACTCCTGGCTCTACGCTCAGAAATCGCTCCTGGCAGGGTCTGGGGACCATATGGGATGCCGGGATTCTAACCACCAACCTTCTGCATGAAAGGCAAGCGCCTTACCTCCATGCTATCTCTCCGGCCCCAGGAAAATGGTTCTTAAAGCCCTGTGTTTTATTTGCTTGATAAAGGAGACTTCAGTTATGTTAAGTTATGACTTTCTCAGAAAGTCATTCTCCCAGATATCCATTTAGCTTCAAAATAAAGAAGCTAACATGGAACTATATTGGTCCTGTCCCACAAGTCTGCTATAAGTGAATTCGCATGCTGGGGCTAAGTCAGAGTTGATGTAGGACCTTAGGTGATGAACGTGCAATTCTTGTTGCTTTCTTCCTCAGAGGCTAGGGTTTTTTTTTTTCCCCCACTAATGTACTTTTGAACTCACTTCAACAGGCCTGATGCGCTCCCGTGTCCGGGGGGCTGATGCAGCTCAAGCCAAGGTCCTTACTTTTCTGGATAGTCATTGTGAGTGCAACGAACACTGGTTGGAGCCCCTCCTAGAGAGGGTGGCTGAGGTGAGGAGTGCAGTGGGAGGGCCCAGGCTTCACCTGAGGTTTTCTGTGACACCATAGAGAAGGAAAAGTGCTTCCATTATATGTGTTCAGAATGTTACTACAGGGGCCGGAGAGATAGCATGGAGGTAAGGCGTTTGCCTTTCATGCAGAAGGTCATCAGTTCAAATCCCGGTGTCCCATATGGTCCCCCGTGCCTGCCAGGAGCAATTTCTGAGCCTGGAGCCAGGAATAACCCCTGAGCACTGCCGGGTGTGACCCAAAAACCACAACAGAATGTTACTACAGTATTCTGAGGGGGTCATTTTGCCACATTGGAAGCCTGAAACGCAGATGGCTGGAGAAAGCTTGATGAGTTTATGACAATACTTTCTAAAGAAGATTTTCCTTTCTTCTTTGCTGTATCTTTTCAGTCAGCTCTCTAAACTTAAAAGTGACAGGGTACTCCAACTATCTTTGGTCTCTTCAAGTTTAGTGTTTACTGTTTTTCTACTAGCTGATGATAGGAGCAGTTAGCTAGAGAAGCTTAAGAAGACCTAAGGCTCAGGCCTTCAGCCAGATTGCTCCCTGTTAGAATCAGCCTATGTGGAGCAGCAGTGACTACACAGGAACTAGGGTGTCTGTCAGACAGATAACTTCAAAATACTTATTTTGATATTGCCTTTGTCCTTTAATCATTTATCTTTCCTTCTGCTGGTTTCATGGACTACCCTTCCTAAAAAATTCGTCTAAAAAATTCTCCCTTAGGGCAATAAAGCAAACTTAATGAAAGTAGAAGAGAAATATAAAATAAACAAATCAACAACTTTTTTTACAGCATAACGAGGTAATTCATGGGAAATAAGTTTGGAAATATTAATAGCCTGAAGGCACTAATACTTATGGTGATCATAATTATTACCATTTTTCCAGTGCTTGAAAATTGACAGATGGGAAATGAAGAAAGGGCTTTCTCCAGAACTATCTCATGCAACTGCATTCTTTTTGTGGGACAGAACACTTTGTTGCGGTTCTAATCCCTTCTCTTGTCTTTATTTGTATTTTAGGACAGAACCCGGGTTGTATCACCTATCATTGATGTCATTAATATGGACAACTTTCAGTATGTTGGAGCATCTGCTGACTTAAAAGGCGGTAGGTGCCACTCTTGCCTTTTCTGTCCACCTAGCATTTAAACACTGCTGCCTCTCAGTGTTATGAATGGCAGAACAATAGCTTTACACTGTCTGTGTGTATACTACATACTGTGCTACATCTCTGTGCTCAATGAGTAGAATTCCATAGAGAGTGAAAAATAGCATTGCTTTCTTTGAAGAGTTCTCTATTTTCTGTTGTTCTCTTATATCTTTAACCTTCTGTTGCTGTGGTGACACATGTGGCGTAGTACATCATTTTGTTGTCATTTTTATATTTTATAAGCTTCTGGATGTGAATGAAGTCTTCAGATCTGACAGGTTGTGTGTACTAAGTCCCACACTATTTAGGATTTATGAAGTTGAAGGAGTCTGTCTTGGCCTTCTCTATCTCCAGGTTCCCTTTGATGGCTTGAATGTTCTTGGACACACACACACACACACACACACACACACACACACACACACACACACACTGCTTTCTTCATTCATTTACCAATTGAACATTTAAATTGCTTTCATATATATATAAAATATATATTGAAATAGGGGCCGGAGAGATAGCATGGATGTAAGGCGTTTGCCTTTCATGCAGGAGATCATTGGTTCGAATCCCGACATCCCATATGGTCCCCCATGCTTGCCAGGAGCAATTTCTGAGCCTGGAGCCAGGAATAACCCCTGAGCACTGCCGGGTATGACCGAAAAACCACACACACACACAATATATATATATTGAAATATATATTTCACATATATTGCTTTGAATATAATGCTGCAGTGAATATAGAAGACAAGGTATCTTTTTGAGTAGTTCTGTTTCTTCAGATAAATATCAATAAAATGGCAACTATATATATATATATATATGTTTTTATTTTTTAAAGAACCTTCATATTGTTATCTAGAGTGCCTATACCACTTTAAATTTCCACAGTAGTGCTCAATTTACCTTTGTCGCCACATCCTTGGAATTATTTATGTTATCTTATTCTTTCCATACTTCTGAGAGAAATAAGATGGAAATAGACTTGTTAATTCTTATTACATGTAAAAGGAATTTTCACATCCAGTTCCTGAACCTAGACCATGCCAGAAGAAGCCCTGTCCTCATGAAAAGGCTTTGCGAGACTGATGGAGGTGCAGAAATCATACTAGCCCACTCAGAGGAGGTGCTCATGTTCCTTTGACTTTTCCTGAGAAAAGTGACAGTGTTTTTCATCTGACAGGTGCACCAGTTTGTGAAACTCACATCAGCCTGTTGGCCAGTTTGGCTGTGCAGCTTGAGAGCTGTTAGAGCCTTTGCCTTGTACAACATTGATTATTACTCATTTTCTATACCCGAACCAGGGAATTCATTCCAGGAATTCAGTACCTCATTTGTTATGTAAGATGATGGTCATCTTAATACAACTCTTTAAAAGAAGGTGGACTATTTCAGAGACACATAGACTGAAGGAGACGGAGAGAGAGAGAGAGAGAGAGAGAGAGAGAGAGAGAGAGAGAGAGAGAGAGAGAGAGAGAGAGAGAGAGAGAGAGAGAGGAAAGAGAGAGAGAGGAGAGAGAGAGAGAGAGAGAGAGAGAGAGAGAGAGAGAGAGAGAGAGAGAGAGAGAGAGAGAGAAAGGGAGGGAGGGAGGGAGGGAGGGAGGGATGGAGAGAGGGAGGACTAGGACGCCAGTCACTCTGAAGGGACGTGGGATTGGGTCAGCAACGTGACTGAGTCCAGAGCATCAGCAAGAAGTCTGCCATGCTGGGAGAGTCTACCCTTAAGTTAGGAAAAGTTAAGAAAGTGTTCTAACAAATGACAGCAAACTTTCTGGGCTTTAAATAGGATCTGTTCTTAGCTATGAGAAAGCATAAACTTTGGGGAAAATCTTATCTCCTAAGGATTTGAAAGAGTTGATATTTGAGAGACTTTTTCTCCCTTAGCAGCTACATATTTCTAAACAAATGTGAGAATGGCAGGCCGTATGCTAAATCGGGTCTAGATCCAGATACATTCAAAAGAATGTCTTCTAAAATATCTTTCAGAAAGAAAAAAAAATTGAGTGATGCCTCTAGCAGGCTCTTTGAATCTAAAATATTTGTGTTTTACAACCAAATTAATAAAACACTTTAAAAACAAAGGTAGTATATTGGCCGGAAAATGTCACATTCTGGTTAGTCATATCCCTTGTGGTTTCTTCTTGGCTAGTGTTGGTCTTTGAACAGGCTCTGCAAGAAGCTAGCTCAGGTGAGCCTGTATCAGTTTTCTGTCTATATATTCCCCTATGAATAGCCTGACATCTCCCTCCCCCCCTCCCCCCCTCCCCCCCAACACACTGTCACTAACACTCCTTCTTTGCCTAAACCTTCCACTCTGTAGTGACAGCTAACCTGGGAACATTTTTGGCCTAATCAGTGCCTCTGGTGGAGCCATCAGTATGCTAGTCTAGCCCAAGAGACTCCTGATTTGTCTTCCTCTTGTCTTCCCTGTTCAGACTGGATACTGACTGATACTGTTGGGACATTTAAGGAATAAGAACTTAGATGTTGCTGACAAAGCATCCCCTAGTGTGGACCTTCAGAGGCAGAATGCTGAAAGATAGATGGGCCTGGTGAACTAAATAAAGCTGGGCTGTCAGACCCTTGTAGGTACAATCTGATGAGCCATAGTGTGCAAATATTGTCTCATGTGCCAGCAGGTGTGACATACTGGCTGCTGGAGTGTTCCATTTAGAGCTTCTTCTGAATAAATCTGGTATCTCACAGCTGTTGCAAAAGGGGCCAATGACCAAGACCACAATTGGGTGCAGATGCCTGGTTCTGAGTGGTCTGTGAATGCCAAGGGTGCATAAAATAGCCAAGGTTATCAGACATTCATGCTTGTTTCTTTGAGGGGCTCATTTTTTATCTCCAAGTTTTTTTTTCCTCCACCTTGCCTTACTGCATTTTTGTTTCCAGTGTGTTTCAGTTGCTGATTAGAGATGTTGAGGCATTGAAATGTATAGAGAATCCCTCACTGTGTTGCCTTGCCTGGGGAAAGGCAGGTGGCTGACTTAAGTTACCCAACTAACTCTGTTCTAGTCTCCTTATGACTCTGGAAGGTGTTATTGCCATCCCAATTGTCTTCTCATTTCACATTTATTTATTCTCGTGAATTTTCTGTAGAAATTATTGATCCACATTTTCTGTTCTGAGTGAGTGCTTTGGGGGAAGGATTTCCTGTGTACCAGCTACTTTTAACTGCTATTTCCCCTCCACCGTTTTTGTTCTTTGGGTCTTTGCCCCTGCCTCTGCCCAATTTTCATTTATTATTCAGTGAATCTCATTCATCTAGATGTCAGATACTCATAAGTTCAAGGGACAAGGTAGTTTATACACACAACAGTTCCTGTCAGCTCCACATGTTCCCTTCTGTTGCCGGCAGGTTTCGATTGGAACTTGGTGTTCAAATGGGATTACATGACCCCTGAGCAGAG
Source organism: Suncus etruscus (assembly GCF_024139225.1). Taxonomy (NCBI): domain Eukaryota; kingdom Metazoa; phylum Chordata; class Mammalia; order Eulipotyphla; family Soricidae; genus Suncus; species Suncus etruscus. Next base: position 50,708,123 of record NC_064854.1, on the reverse strand, counting down.
AAGAGCCCGGCAAGGCAATCCAGTTGCCCCTATCAAGTAAGTACTAGATGTCATATAGAGTGCCTCTGCTAGGGTGTTGGTAGAGGCCTTTGGATTGGTCCTCATATTGCCTTCTAATTTGATGCCTCTCAATTGGTTCCTCTGGTTTTTGTGCTAGAAAGTTGTTTCCTCATTTCTTCGTCATCTGGCTTTTTTCCCTCCCTTTGCGGGGTGGGCTTTGTTTTTCCCAGTTAAGGCTACTCAGGCGGCCTGGAGGGGCGGCTGACATCTTGGCTTGTGGTTCCATGTGGTGGAGCAACTGACTTCTGGGTGAACAGCTTGTGATTAGTTTTCTGGCCTGCTATACCTTCCCAACTGTGTGTGGATTATTTTCCGTGTCGGAGTTGCTGCTAGACCTACATCTTTTGTCCTACCCAGACAGGGGACATGGGAATCCCTCTCCCTCTCTAGGGATTGTGGAACACATAATTCACCATTCAAGACTAGGGGAGAGCCCCAGTCTCTGGCTCTCAGTTTCTCAGAGACCTACCTGAAAGCTCCATTAACTCTTTTGCTAATTAAGGGGATTTATCTGCTACAAGGTATTTGATCATAAGGTAAAATACACAAAGGTTTTTTTTTACCCCTAGCCAGCATGGTTTCTTTATACAAGGTAAGCCAACATGCCACTATTCTGTGTTCATTCAGGTGTATTATGTTGAGAATTTTCTACAACTGTGGTGGTCATCAGGTTAATTAACCTTATAAACCAAAGGATGGAAGAAGGCACACACATGTCCCTCTGCTGCTCTCTCAGCAGTCTTGCTCCCCCTCCCATCCCCTTCACCTCTGTGTGTCTTGTGCTCACTGACAACTGGCTTTATAATTCCCAGGCCATAAATCAGCTTTACTTTGGGAGTCTGGGTGCTGCCTCTAACCAATAGGGAAGGTAAGGCTCAGAGATAAATAAGGGAGAGCTTGTTATCAGTGCAGAGTAGATGAACTAGCTTTTATCCCCTTCCTTATCCTGAGCCCACACAGTGAACAGAAGAGCTAAATCAGTGGCCTATTATTAAACCTTCTCCAAGCTGATGAGGTAGTGAGGACAGAGAAAACTGCGCAGAATATGCTAGTAAAAAAAGAAAGCAGCATCACTAAGCAGTTCCTGTGTGCCAAGTAGTGGTTTTTGGCGATCTGCTTAAGGATAAGCAGAGAAAGTGTACTTACCTATGGACTCTTGTCATTGAATGTTTAAGCCTCAGGTTCTGTCTCCTTTTAGAAGACCTGGTACAACCCAGGTACTCTGACAGTATGTGAGCATGAGAAATAAGGAGGCTGAGAGGATCGCCTAGAACTAGGACCTTTAAAAGTCAGCTTGTAAGATTGACCTTAATATAATTGTTGATTCTGGTGATCCAACATTGACCTTCAATTTTTTTTTTTCTCTGTCACCTTCTCTGCCACTTTAGAACTCCCATGATTGCTGGAGGGCTGTTCGTGATGGATAAGTTCTATTTTGAAGAACTGGGAAAATATGACATGATGATGGATGTCTGGGGAGGTGAAAACTTGGGTATGTATGAACTTTCACCATCAGACACAATATAATTTCCTATGTTGAAAAAACTCAACTATGAAAAGGAGAGAAAATTTGAAGTTTTGAAGAATCTATCAGGCAAGGGTGTGTGTTTATGGGTTTTTTTTGTTTGTTTGTTTGTTTACTTGGAAAGAAAAAAAGACATGAGAATTCCTTGGGCAAAAGTGGTCTCAAATAAGTATACATTTTACTTTTTATTATTCTTCAGTTTCTTGGGTTGGGGGCTGGAGAGAAAGCATGGAGGTAGGGCATTTGCCTTGCATGCAGAAGAATGGTGGTTCGAATCCTGGCATTCCATATGGTCCCCCGAGGCTCTCAGGATCAACTTCTGAGCATAGAGCCAGGAGTAACCCCTGAGTACCACTGGGTGTGACCCAAAACTAAAAACAACAAACAAAAAAGTTTCTTGGGTTGGATATTTACATCTGACACCACCAGGACCAGAAGGATGGCTCTAAGGGCTGGAGTGCCAGCTTTGCATTGGATAATCCCAGTTACAGTCCCAGGACTGCATTGTTTGTTTCCCCAGGATCAATTATGACCAAAAATGAACACAAAAAAGTCATCCTAAAAGTGTAGAATGCTATCCACTTGTATTAGATATAGATAAATTTTCTTAAATCCCTTGAAATAAAGTGAAAAATCTTTAACGTCATTTGAAACGGGAAAAACAGGAAAGAAAAATGGGGAATTTTTGTAATGTGGCTCTTGGAGTTGTTTTTAGCCAAGTAGAATGGAAAGGGAACTGGAAATGGGTATGTGTGTGGGTGGGAAGAAATCATATGAGGTGGAAAGACGACTGAACTTCTACCTGACTATGTTGGGAATGACTAACTTTTTTCTCCCCAATAAGCTTTGCAGATAACTTTTACCCTCTAAGGCACAAAGAAATCATATAGATTTTAGTTGATACTAGTAGTTTCATTATTATTAATAATGAGAAAAATACTCACTGTTGAGGGGACCAGAGCGATAGCACTGCAGTAGGGTGATTGCCTTGCATGCGTCTGACCCAGGACGGACTGGGGTTCAATCCCTGGCATCCCATATGGTCCCCTGAGCTTGCCAGGAGTGATTTCTGAGCACAGAGCCAGGAGTAACCCCTGAGCACTGCCAGGTGTGGGCCCCTCCCCCCAAAATTCACTGTTGAGGATATTTGGGGGTTTTTTGTTTTGGTTTTTATTTTTTTTGGTTTTGTTTTCTTTTAAGCCTTTAATAGCAAGTCCTTGAGTTTCTGAGCTGAAACACTTCAGCTCCTGAATGCTGTATATTACTCTTGTAATGGCAGGGCTGCAGTGCCATGGTCTGCCCCAGGATGTGGTCTGGAAGCCTCTCTGTGGTTCCCACAGGACCCTTCATAAGTCCTCTATTCTTCATAAGTTGGATATGCATAAGGATATGCATAAGGATTGTCAGCAAGACAATCCCCAACTTCGGTACTGCCACAGCCTCTCACTGCGTGCGACTGAGCACACTTGCAGCAAGCCTGAGAGGCTTCTCAGACTGTGTGTAGAGTTGGGCTATGAGGAGACCTAAGTACACTCTCAACACTCTCCAAGTTTGCTTTACCAAAACCACTAGAGTGTTCAATTTTCCTTGCTAATGATGTAAATCTGATTTAATCATTGAGAAAGAAGGCACAGAATTCATCTCTACACCTGTGAACTCTTAAGTCCTCAGTGTAGGAAAGGACAGAAACATCTCCATATGGCATATCATTTGATGCTTTCTGGGAGGATTCAGGCCTCTCCTAAAGTCTCAGCACTCATTAGCAGAGCCACAATGTAAACACAAGCTGACTTAGATTAAAAGACCCCAAGTTATACTGAGTAATGCCCCTCAATTATAGGGTTCAAGTGAAGTCAGAATTAAATATAAACTGCAGTTTATGCTTGGTTTTTAAATAATCTCTCACCAAATCCCTGAGTTCCTTTGCTACATATAAGGAGTACTGATACTTGGCCTTCTTCTCTCCAGAAAAAGTGAATGGATCCCTGGAAATATCTTTATTTTTTTAAGCCAACAAACATAAAACACTACCCCCCTTCCTAGCTGCATCAGAGTAATTTCTGACCTTCAGGATAGTTCCTGTATCCTGGGGGACAGTTATTACCCACTTTAGAAAGCACTGTTTAGTAAAACAAATCTTTAACAGCTCTCCCCCACACAAAGAAGCTGGAGAGCTTCTTCTACCTCATTTCCAATTAGGAAATGTCTATTTCAACTTTATAGCTTTAAATACAGAGAAGTTCTTAATCAAAGCTTTCTTGAACACGGAACCGGAAAGCCAGATATCACTGCATAGGCTTGAGTGGTTGTGAGCCTCATGTAAAACTCATGCTTGCTAGCCCATGTGGGCACTCACCTGTGCTGGATTCCTGGCCTTCTATTCACAAGACTAGATCAGCCACTCACTGCATGAGGGCAGTGCCAGCCTGGATGACAGGCATTTCTCAGGGTTTTTTTTTTGTTATGGAAAAGGATGTGGAAAAATTACTCTTTCATCAGATACATGACTTGTAGAAAAATACTGCGTTTGGTTTTTCTGTTTAATCTTCATTTTTATATTTAACTGACCATCTGGGCTTTGGACTGCTCTCAGAATAGGTGTTGATTGGGTCCAAAATATGAATGTGGCCCAGGAGTTTACTGAACTTCTCCCAGTCTAGGACACAAAGTGATATGTGCTTTTGTGAAAGTAAAGTTGTTTCTCCCATATGAGTCTCTGTGAAGAATAGCCTTTGCTAGGGCTGTCCACGGACAGATTTCAGGCATCTATTAGTTACTTTATTGACCTTGGTTAATACTTCAATCCATAAGTACCTTTACACTTTGTGAAGTGGCTGCTTGAGGCCTACTCATCTACAAGGACAAGCACTATTTCCACTGGAGGAACGAGATATTTTTCATTACTGAAAAAATCTAGTGTACTTTTTTTTGGTGTGTTTAGAACCCAGTCCAACACTTTACAGAGGCTACTACCAGTTCTTTATTTGGGCGGTCATTCCTGAGGGTTCTTTTTGTGCCTTTTGATGCTTGGGTGTTCAGTAGCCTTCAATTTGCTTTTTGTAACAGTGTGGACAGTGCAGGTACAGTTGTGCCTTTCCATGACCATGAACCTACTGGTGAAGAGTTCAGTGCTGATTTATGATATTACAGAGATAGCCAGAAGTCTTCATATTCAGAACAGGCACCCCTCACTCTTGGTAATGGTTTCTGGTCTGAAAGAATTTTCTGCAATCACAATACATTCACTTCACTTACTTTTGTGATTGGTCCATGAAGCCAGCTTAGAGGTCCTGGGTATGTACAATGTCCTGGAAACAAGACTGTTCTTTATTCATATCTCCTTTAGTAGTATGGGCTGTGGGGAGACCCAGTGATGGGTGTGGGGGACTGGTAGAAAAAGTGGACATGTAGGTTTCCACACTCTGGAAACTAGCAGCCACCAACCTCAGCTGATCACCCCTGTCTCCATCATCGCAGAAATCTCCTTTCGAGTGTGGCAGTGTGGTGGCAGCTTGGAAATCATTCCCTGTAGCCGAGTGGGGCACGTGTTCCGGAAGCAGCATCCCTACACCTTTCCTGGTGGCAGTGGCACTGTCTTTGCCCGGTAAGTGTTTGAGAGAACTGAAAGGGACCAAGAACATTGCTAATCACCACCAGACCTTGGAAGTTGATCATGACTCTGGAAGCAGATTTCCTTCATGGGGCTAGTGCTTTGCAGTGACAAGGAACAAGGTATTTCTACACCACATCTTAGGTGTTATTCAGGGAAGACACAGCTATATGTAGAAGAACAGACTGGTCGTTTCCAGAGGTTTGTTATTGGGGGATGTGATTATAAGGGCAGAACAAGTGTGTGGAAGCTGAAAGATTAAAAGTGCAGCACGGGGCCGGGCGGTGGCGCTGGAGGTAAGGTGCCTGCCTTACCTGCGCTAGCCTAGGAGACGGACCGCGGTTTGATCCCCCGGCGTCCCATATGGTCCCCCAAGCCAGGAGCGACTTCTGAGCGCATAGCCAGGAGTAACCCCTGAGCGTTACCGGGTGTGGCCCAAAAACCAAAAAAAAAAAAAAAAGTGCAGCACAAGAATTTGGAGGGTGACAGGGCCATTCTGTACTGATGTGACAGTCCCTAAAAATCACCCATACATTGTGGGAAACATTCTAAAAAGAGAGACCTCATACTTTGTTATTAAACATCACTAGTATAATATTTGGACAGTGTTAAAGCATCAGTTCAAAAAGATGTTATATAGATATGATTCCTGATAGATAGCAGACTTATTAATATTTCTGAGAGGCCTGTAAAGCCAAATATTAGATAGGCATTACCAGCGATCACACGAACTCTAGCCCAAAGCCCTGAGGTTGGTGTACCGCTGCCCCTACTATAAAACCTCTAGCAGATTTCACTCGAGGATATTGATTTCAAAGTGAATCAAATTATTTTGAAATGGGTCAATCAGAAGGTGGATCTGTTGGATTCTCACTTACCCACCCACCTTCTACCTCAGCCTTTTAGAGAGTGTGGAATGAATCTACTCCTCCAAAAGGGATAGTTCTTAGGGAAATTAGTAATAATTCTGTATCAGAAATAAATTCCCCCTATCAGGAAAGTAATCAAAATTCAAACAGAGTTTGAATTTGGATTACCTAAATAGATTTAAGAAAGCATGCTCAGAGTATGGTTCTCTTTCGCCTTTTTTGTTTTTGGTTTTTGGTTTTTGGGCCACACCCGGCAGTGCTCAGGGGTTACTCCTGGCTGTCTGCTCAGAAATAGCTCCTGGCAGGCATGGGGGACCAAATGGGACACCGGGATTCGAACCAACCACCTTTGGTCCTGGATCAGCAGCTTGCAAGGCAAACACAACTGTGCTATCTCTCCGAGCCCCTCTTTCGCCTTTTTTGTTGAATAACTTGGTACCTAGAGTAATGGTGAGTGTTGGACCTAACAGGACTTTAACGTTATAGCAAAGACCTGTTTGAGTGCTTTTCAATTATTATAATGGAAAATGTGGTTTGAGGAAAATTCTAAAAGTAAAATTAATAGCTTAGATCACTGGAAGAAGGGTTGTAGGAGTCACACTATCTTATGAAATTCTTTTTTTTTTTTTTTTTTTTTTTGGTTTTTCGGGCCACACCCATTTGATGCTCAGGGGTTACTCCTGGCTAAGTGCTCAGAAATTGCCCCTGGTTTGTGGGGACCATATGGGATGCCGGGGGATCGAACCGCTGACCTTCCTTGGCTAGCACTTGCAAGGCAGACACCTTACCTCTAGCGCCACCTCGCCGGGCCCATCTTATGAGATTCTTATAGGACAAGGAGAGTACACAGAAGTATAAGGCAGGCAAGACTTCCTAGAATGTTTTAAAACTTGTCAGGGAACTTGCATTAAAGACTTGGGAAAAAGTTGACTCAAATACCGAGTTCAAGGGTAACTATACAAAGATTATTATTCAGGAATCTATGGAGTCATATGCAGAATTTGTAGGGAAATTGACAGAGGTGATAAAAAAGCAAGTTGGAAACAGGGAAATTTAAAATCTCTTGATAAAAATCTTAGCCTTTGAGAATGCCACTGCATATTGTCAGGCTGTCTTACACCCATTTAGGGAGAGATAAGATGTCATCGGATTTCTACTTGCTGTAGAAATGCCGGGACTTAAGTTTATCTCCTCCATCCCTCACCACTGCAACTCTAACAACAAATGCTATTCAGAGGCAAACTCCAAGAAATCAAATCAATGGCTTTTGCCCCCAAAATTACCTGGCCTTTGCTCGAGGTGTAGGAAGGGATTTCACTGGGCAGGAGACTGTCCTTTAGTACCTAATGTCTCCCCAGCAACCGGGGAAGAGGTCCAAAACTATTTTGGGAGGTCAGGTCATATGCTTTGAGCGTGGCAATATGGGGAATTATGAAAACAATGCAGGTCACACCCTCTTTTTATATCCGCTCATGGTCCCTACTCCTAGAGACCCAGACTTTTTTTTTTGTCTACCAAAGTAAGAATTTTTATTTCAAATAGATTGGGAAAATATTGGACACTTTCAACCAGAAAGTTGATATGTTCTAATTTGTATATTAAATTTTTTTTACAAAAGAGAAAATATTTTTATTTGTGACTAATAAATATAGAGAAAAATCAATGCAAGCTATTATAACTAATAAAATAATAAGTTTACCTTCTACAAAGTAGAAAATATCCTATGTATCTTAATAATGTAAACTAAAATATAAATAAGAAATAAATGAGAAAAATACATCATAATAGCATTAAGATTATACAATTTCAAATGATAAATGGACATGATTTTTATGGAGAGCCAGAAGTAACCCCTGAGCGCTGCTGCATGTAAACCCCCCCCAAAACAAACAAACAAACAAAAAGAAAGAATAAGATAGACAAACATTGATTAGACTAAAAAGGGAAAAAAGAGAAAATGCCCAGATAATTCAGAGATGAAAGTGGTGAAATGACAGCACACCTCTCCAAAATTTGTATTATGAGAGATTACTATAAACAACTCTATTCTGTTAAGCCAGAGAGCCTGTAAGATATGGAAAGACTCTTAAAATCATGTAATATCCTAAAACTGGAGGAGAAGGAAATAGAAAACCTAAAAAGGCTAGTCACCAGTGAAGAAATTGCAATAGTATTTAAGAATTTTCCCCAAGAACAAAAGTCCTGGTTCAGATGAGTGAATTTTTATTTGATCTCAAGTTCTTATAACATATTAAAGAAATAGGAACCTCCCTAATAGTTTTTATGAGGCCAACATACAAAAAATATTTTCAGATTTCTCAGGTGAACATTGATGTAAAAATCTTCAGCAAAATATTCTTGAATCCATTTCTTTCTTTCTTTTTTTTTGGGTTTTTGGGTCACACCCGGCAGCACTCAGGGGTTACTCCTGGCTCTACACTCAGAAATTGCTCCTGGCAGGCTCGGGGGACCATATGGGATCCCGGGATTTGAGCCACTGTCCTTACGCATGCAAGGAAAACATTCTACCACCATGCTATCTCTCTGGCCCTTTGAATTCATTTTTTTTTTAAATCATACACCATGACCAAGAGATGCAAGAGTGATTTAGCAGATACAAATCAATTAACATAATATACCACATAAATACAAGGAAGAAATAGATGTAGAGAAAACTTGACAAGATTTAACATTCATTTATAATAAAAACCCTCAACAAAATAGGGATGATAGGATCTTCTTCAAAATAGTAATGAAACTCGGGGCCAGAGTGATAGCACAGTGGTAGATTGCCTTGCACAAGGCTAGTCCAAGTTGGACCTTGGTTTGATCCCCTGTGTCCCATATGGTCCCCCAATCCAGGAGTGATTTCTGAGAGCATAGCCAGGAGTAACCCCTGAGTGTCATAGAGTGTGACCCAAAAAGCAAAAAATAAAAAGTAATGAAACTCTATGACAGATACTGTCACTCTCAGTGGTGAAAATCAGAGCATTTCCTCTGAGATCAGACACAGGGAAGGATATACATGTCTATATACATGTCTAAATAATATTATTTAATATAGTATTGGAAGCCCTTAGCTTTAGTATTAGAAGTATCAGCAGAAGTATTTAGGAATTAACAAAAGATATGAAACATCTTTACCATAAAATTTGTAGAACACTTAGGAAAGAAGACTTTAGGGAGTAGAAAATAGGCTATGTTCTTAGATTGGAACTTCTATATTGTCAAAATGACCAATCTTCTTAAATTACTATATAGATTCAATGCAATCTAAGTAAGTTTTTGGTGGAACTATTATGAGTATTATATTCCCTTAATAGCCAAAAACCTATTGCAAAATAAGACATCGGAAGGTATTATCACTGGCTGTAGACCAAAGAGAAATAAAAAGAAGAAATGAAAAAGAAATCAGTTGGCATTTCATTACATAATTTAAGACTCTACAATAAAGTTACAGTGATCAAACACCATGGTACTGGAGTAAGGGTAAATTCTCTGAGCAAGGGTTAGAATTAATCACACAAAGATAAATCCTCATATGTATGCTCAACTAAATTTTAACAAAGGAGATAGGTACATAAAGTGTATGATAACCATGATAGCAATGATAGCCTCTTCAACAAATGGTATTGAGGAAACTGGGTAGGCATGTGTAAAAACATGGACCTATATTACACACCTTAAAAGTCAGTTCACTTAGTCTTCAGTCATTTGGATTTTGGCCATCACCCCCAAACCTTTGGTTCCATCTTTGGAACCAGCAGTTTTCTGCACCAGCACCAGGAATCGAACTTCTATAGACGAAGGCCCGATTTTGGCCCTGGCACCAAGTTGCTCCAAAGTGGGTTCATATGACTCCCTGATGACTTGGGGACAGCAGCAGCTTGCTTTCAGGTCAAGTTTCCCTGCCTCCATGTAATAGCGAGATGAAACCAGAAGGCACTCCATGACTTAGGATATGTGCAAAAACTAAGATCTCTAAGTACTAAAGTCTGACTGAAACCATAATTAAGAACTTTTCCTGGGACCATGAAGAAGGACTTTGGGGTTAGACAATGTAGTATGCCTGGAGCCTGTACTTGGTCTTATGCAGGATACTGCATGGGTAAGGAAACCCTGTTTTCAGGCCAAAGTCCTTTTTTCTATTTTTCCCAACTTTTTCTATGCAAAAAACTGCCACTTTTTGTTTTTGTTTCGTTTTGGGACCACGCCTGGAGGCATTCAGGGGTTACTTCTGGCAATGAGCTCAGAAATCGTTCCTGGCAGGCTCTGGGAACCATATGGGATGCCAGGAATTGAACCCAGTCAGCCGTGTATGCAAGGCAAACAACTTACCGCTGTGTTATCACTCCAAACCCTTCTACCCCTTTTTTATCTTTAAATAGGGGCTCCCACCTTTTTTACAGAACCTTGGGACATGAATTACTTAGTTTTATCTCATAGTTCTGCATTTTTCTATAAAAATAAAATAAGGGGGATGGAGAAAGAATGGGGGCCAGCCAAGTGGTCTCAGGAGCATTGGTGAAGATAAAAGAAGACAGAACTGGGGCTGGAGCAGTAGGGCATTTGCCTTACACACAGTACCGGTGTGACCCAAAAACAAAGCAAAAAAGAGGAGAGAACTAAATATCAAAGCCAAAGTCAATAACATTAGAATCAAGAGTCCTAAATTATAACCATCTAAACTTATAATGGGCCTGTTAAGCTGGCGGGTCAGGGGGCAAAGGATGGTGGTATAGTATGCACTCTGGGAACATTGGTGGAGGGAAGTCAACACTGGTGGGATTGGCCCTGAATCATTGTCTGAAATCCAACTATGAAGGACTTTGTAAATCTCAGTGGTTTAAATAAAATAAAATTTAACAACAACAAAAGAAAAGAAAAAAAGTAAATTCAATGTGAGTCAAAGACCCTGAGATGAGACCAGAATCTCCTGAGGAAAATATAACAGACCACTCCAAAATTTGGACCTCAAGGTTGTTTTTAATGGCTCCACTGGCAAAGGTAACAGAAACAAACTTAAACGGGACTTCACCAAACTAAAATGTTTCTGTATGACTGAAGAAAAGTTGGCTACAACTAGAAGATGCCCAACTGAATGAAAAAAAAGATATTCACACTGGACACATCAGATAAAGGTTTGTTAAACAAGATAAAGCAACCACAAAGACCAACAATAAGAAAAATTTATGGGGCCGGGCGGTGGCGCTAGAGGTAAGGTGCCTGCCTTGCCTGCGCTAGCCTTGGACGGACCACGGTTCAATCCCCCGGCATCCCATATAGTCCCCCAATCCAGGAGCAACTTCTGAGTGCATAGCCATGAGTAACCCCTGAGCGTTACCAGGTGTGGCCCAAAAACCAAAAAAAAAAAAAAAAGAAAGAAAAATTTATTAAGAAGTGGGGAGAGGAAATAAACAGACTGAAGTTCTCTGAAGAAGACAGGAATGGCCAATAGATGCCAAAAAAAGTACTTATTATCATTTACCAGAGAAATCCAAATCAAGCCAATAATCAGACAATATTAACTTACACCATAAGACTGACACAGCAGAAAAACTGAGAACAGTATATGTTGAGTTTGTGGTGAAAAGGAGCTCTCATCCGCTGTTTATGGGAATGTTGCCTGGGCAACAGTATGGAAGTTTCCGTACAAAGTGAAAATAGAGCTGGCTTCTGACTCTGATAGTCTTCTCGGTACCCAAAACCCTTTAAAATGATCTCATTTTGAATAGTGATAAACACAAAAACATTCATTCTGAAGGTCATATACACCACTATTTTTTGCAGCACTAAGCACAATAAGATGTGGAATCAAGCTTGGTGCCAACAACAAATGAATGGATAATGAAAGTATGGAGTATATAAAAGTATATTACATAGTGGGATAGTATGCAGCTACAAAGAATGGTGAAATTCTGTAATTAGCTGAAATTTAGTTGTTAAGTGAAGCAAGTCAGAAGGACAAATACTGGATGTTCTTATTTATCTGTGGTATATGGAAAAATAAGAGGAGAAGAATACATGGTATCAAATTGGGGAGTATCTAAATTACACTTGACCCTTTATTATAGAAATGAGGATAGTAAAGGAAGAAACCAAAGGTTGGGAGAATAATAAAAGATGGCTAGCAGGTACCAGGAATTCATTGTTTGCATAAAGTTGTGATGTTCATGTATATCTAAACTACAGAGTAAATAATACTGTAAATGTGAATTCCAAAGTATAACCAAACTGTGCCTGTCAAGGAGGCAGACTGGAGGGTGGAAGTAAGACTACACACTTTGGTGGAGAAAAGTCAGTGGTGTTGGAACATTGTATACCTAAAACTCAACTATGAAAAACTGCAAATCTATAAATATTTTTTATTATTTATTAAAAAGATAGATGCTCCAAACAAGTTAATAATTGTAATTGAGATCATTTGAAAAGCTAGCCATTGTTAGAAGACATTTCAGAAGAGAAAAGGAATAACTTTCAAAGAGGAGCATGACTCCATGGATTTGCTTTGAGGAACAGAATATCATCCTTCTGGGTTCTGAAGGAGCTAGTTTCCCAACTCCAACTTTATAGTCCAAGTCCATATCATGGACTTATAGAAAAGCCCTGCCACTTAAACAGAAGGCTAAAAGGAGTCTCAGAAGGGAAGCATCTCTTTACTTACTATAGGGTTTCTTGTTCCAAATGGCACTAAATTCAGGTCTGTGGGAAATAAAGTAATTTTTGATACAGCTCTCATCTGTTCTTAACTTTTTCCCAGAGCAATAGTAGAGGCAAGAATTTTTTTGTTCTGCTCCTTGGTATCAGCCTTCTCTGGATATGCAGTATGTGTTACTGCAGAAGAATTCTCTTTCATTATTTATAATACAGACTAAGTTCTTTTTTCTTTAAATGTCTACTTATGCTACAATTTTTATTTTGACTTGAGCTTTCTGAGTTTGTTTCATGAAAGTCAAGAAGCTGAGTTCTTGTTTAGTAGCACCCTGAGTGCCATCTCCCCATTAAGACACACAGAGTGCTGAGCCAACAGCCTGCCCATCTAGCCAATGCTGTGCATCACTGCCAGAATTGTAGCCCATCTAGCAGGAATCTTCTTGCAAACAGCCACAGATAAAAGTAGTGATGCTGACAGGAAGAAAGCAAATCACAGCTCAAGGTTATTTGTTTTGTTTCTAGTAATACCCGCCGCGCAGCAGAGGTCTGGATGGACGAATACAAAAACTTCTATTATGCAGCGGTGCCTTCTGCTAGGAACGTTCCTTATGGAAAGTAAGTGCTTCTGTGCCCTCAAGCTGCCTTATTTGGAATCATTTAGGCCCAGAACAGAGAACAACTACCCAGTATCAAGATGTGGTCCCTGCCCAAGGTAGATGAGTGCCCTTGGTGGAAGGTGCATGGATGGGGTGGAGGTATAAAGGGGACAGAAGACTGGGGAGATACATAAGGGCCCTAGGGGGAATTTGAATGGGGCTGGTGGGTCACAAAACAGGATTCCACATAATCTATGCTGAACAACCTTCTCCAGCTCAGTTCAACAAGCTGACTTCCAGGGTCAGAAAGCCTGACCCTTCATAAAGTTTTGAGAGTCTTGGTTCTTTTTCTCCAGTATTCAGAGCCGATTGGAACTTAGGAAGAAACTCAGCTGCAAGTCATTCAAATGGTACCTTGAAAATGTCTACCCAGAACTAAGGTAAGCTCTTAGGAAGCTGCAGATTTCTTTGTAAGGACACAGAACACTGACAATGTCTGGCAATGAGGTCTTAAGAAATAAAGTGAAGATTAAGCTTAGATGCCAAGAGTAGGGGAGTTGGGACTCCCAGTGAGACCCTGTGCCTGCACTCCCACTACTGCCCATTAGGGCCCTAAGTATATTCCCTGAATTGTGCCTTTTACTAAGGTACCTTTCTTTTCTTCATCAACACAATCCCTAGAAAGTCTCTCATTGGTCATGTCTTTCCACCTGATGACCTTTGGTAAGATTGAAAAGGCTAAAGGACCCAGTAAACTGTTGTATCGCCATATTCTCTTGGGTATGAGAACCTAACAAGAACAGAGATTATGTTCCTGTTAGGCTTGTCACGTTCCACCTTATTCTTCCTACGGTATTTGTCTTCTTGGGACTTTTGCCTGCCTTACCAAGCTGGTTTGTGGCACACGTGAGAAGGGAAAGAATCCCTCATTATTCCTAGAGGGCTGTTATTTGTTGTTGTCGTTTTTGTTTTTTTTTTTGTCTTGTTTTTTGGGCCCCACTCAGCGGCACTCTGGGATTAGTCCTGGCTCTGCACTCAGAAATTGCTCCTGTCGGGGCCGGAGAGATAGCATGGAGGTAAGGTGTTTGCCTTTCATGCAGAAGGTCATCGGTTCGAATCCCGGCGTCCCATATGGTCCCCTGTGCCTGCCAGGAGCAATTTCTGAGCATGGAGCCAGGAGTAACCCCTGAGCACTGCCGGGTGTGACCCAAAAACCACAAAAAAAAAAAAAAAAAAAAAAAAAAAAAAAAGAAATTGCTCCTGTCAGGCTTGGGGGACCATATGGGATGCAGAAGATCTAACCCTGGTGCAAGGCAAACACTATACCTGCTGTGCTACCACTCTGTCCCCTGACATTTCATTTTTTAATTTACATCAAGTTTCATCCAAAGTCTTCAGATATCCTGCTGCTCTCTCCAGAAGATTGGAAGGTCTGTAGGATTTGATCCTTTTGAACTTTTAAAAGGATTTGTCAGATAAATTTTGCCTTACTGTGGTACATTCTTTATTTTGAATGCTCCCAAGCATCTTAAATGAGTCCTGTCTCTTCACCACTGTGACTACACAAAGGAGATCACTCTTTTCTTTTGTACTAAAATGCTTTCAGACCTTGTCAGAGACATTTGTAGTAGGTTAGGTAATGCCTAACCTCATTATTTTGCTGCTATTCATCTACATTGCTCTTTTTTTTTTTTTTTTTTTTTTTTTTAAGTTTTTGGGTCACACCCAGCGGTGCTCAGGGGTTACTCCTGGCTGTCTGCTCAGAAATAGCTCCCGGAAGGCATGGGGGACCATATGGGACACCGGGATTCGAACCAACCACCTTTGGTCCTGGATCGGCTGCTTGCAAGGCAAACACCACTGTGCTATCTCTCCGGGCCCTACATTGCTCTTTAAAAATATTTGCTTTTAATGTAACATCTGGGAGCCAAGATGCCCTGCTCTTGGGGGAGGGAGGATCCAAATATCCTCCTTGTTCACCTTTTGCTGGAGCTGAAAATAGAATTATTACCACATGGAAGCCCCTGATCATGGTCTTCTCCCTTCCCACCCTACCACTGCCAGTGAGGGGTTCCTAACCACATAATGGTACACTGTTGCTTGCTATGTGGAGTGACATTGAGCACACAATTTTACACTGAGGTCACCAGTGATTTGGGGATGACATTGGACTGTGCTCTACCTAAATCCACATCTGAGACTGGAGAGAGAGAGTACAGTTGGTAGGATACCTGCCTTGCACAAAACCAATCCAGGTTCTATCCCTAGCATCCCAGATGATTCCTAAGCACTACCAGGAGTGATTCCTTAGTGCAGAGCTGGTGTGGCCAGAAATAAATAAATAAATAAACTTACATCTGAAGCATTCAGTACCACACCCATGGAAAAAAAATACAAGGCTGGGGCTGGAGAGATAGCATGGAGGTAAGGTGTTTACCTTGCATGCAGAAGGACAGTGGTTTGAATCCCGGCATCCCATATGGTCCCCCAAGCCTGCCAGGAGCTATTTCTAAGTGTAGATCCAGCAGTAACCCCTGAGCGCTGCCATGAGTGACCCCAAAACCAAAAAAATAAATAAAAATACAAGGCCAAGGAGACAAGAGCTAGATCTTTAACATTTACTGTGAACTTCCTGTGGATCGGGCCCTGGATTGGCTGCTTGAAATGTAGTATTTGAGGTTTTAGTTGCAACCAAGGAATGCCTCATGCACTGAGCAGAGGGGAAATTGAGGTTAGAGAATAACTGTCTGAGAGACCACATGATTAGTATTTGGCAGGGTAAGTTTGGGGCTCTAGGACCTGACCATATTAACTGCCTTCTTAAGTGACTTCAAACACTAAAAGCTACTTTTCTTCTCTAAGAAAATTTTCCTGATACAGGATATAACAATTCTTTTCTGACTTTAGTCTTAATATTAGTTACAAATGCAGTTACTCAAAGAATGCTGTTTCATTGGCCTGTCTGAGGTGGAGTGGGCCTGCTGTCTGGTAACAGCCTTCTTTGCTCCTGCTGCCTGAGATGAACTGACTGCTGAAAGGCTGGCAGTCACAGAGTTAAGTACCTGATTCTCTCCTTGCTTTCCAGGGTTCCTGACCACCAGGACATAGCTTTTGGGGCCTTGCAGCAAGGAACCAATTGCCTTGACACTTTGGGGCATTTTGCTGATGGAGTTGTTGGGGTCTATGAATGTCATAATGCTGGGGGGAATCAGGTATGTATAAATAGGGATTGCAGAGAACCTAGAGGGAACAGGGGAGATAGGAGGGTTCTGAGATTACACGTCCTGTGTTTATGCCACTGTTCTCTGTTGGGAGATGCCTGTATAAAAGCAGTTGGCTCTTGCTAGGCAGTCAGCCAAGGTCATATGGATCCTGTTCCCCACAATTTGCACTGACATATAAAGCCTGTCATCAGCCTCAAGCTAGGCTCTTCCACAGGGTTAAGGGTATATTGATTAACACCCAGCATCTTTGATCTGGGCATGGTTTCAAGGTTGGTGGTCTTTAATTTTTACTCCTTTGCATCATCTTTTCACCTACCTTCAGTTTGAGTATGTATCATCCCAAACTTTCTTTCCTAGCTCTGAGTCTGCACTGATCTGAGTTTGCTTATAGATACATGCCTATATCTTTTACCAATAAAGTGAAAGCTTTCTATAAGGTGGTTTCCCAAGAGAAAACAATAGATGCTTGGTTAAATTTGGTCATTCACCAGGAAGGTTGGGCAATGCTATGCTCTCTGATCTCTTTCTTGAAAATATGTGTGACTCTCAGAAGGCCAGTAGTTTCTGAGAAAAATAAAAATCATGGAGTCATGAGACAGTGTAGCATTTGGAACACTGCCTTTGCACTCATTGAACCTGGGTTTATTCCACTGCAACCCATATGATCCCCCAAGCCTGCTTGGGGGTGATTCATGAGTACAAAGCCAAGACTAATCTCTGAGTACCACTAGTTGTATACCAAAAAACAAAACAACCAAAAAAAAAAAAAAAGAAAGAAAAAGAAAAAGAAACTGTTTAACTCTGTGCATCCAAATTAATTGTTGATGAAAATTTCCTTTAAAAGGGAGGGATGGAGCAATAGCACAGCGGTAGGGCATTTGCCTTGCACACGGCTGACCCAGGACAGACCTGGGTCTGTCTCAGATCCCCGGTGTCTCATATCCTCAAGCCAAGAGTGTTTTCTGAGTGCATAGCCAGGAGTAACCACTGAGCATCACCGAGTGTGGCCCAATCCCCTCCCCCCACAAAAAAGACTTGTTTTTTAAAAAGTTAGGCATCCTTTGTGTAAAGTTAGCTGTTCAGATCCACCTGAGGCCCAAGTATCTATCCAGTCAGACTACAGTTCCCAAATACTTAGCCTTTTTTCTTCATTTGATGATGCTGTTATTATGACTACTTTGTTTGCACGTTCTAAATTAATTGAATGAGATGCAAGAGGAGGAGGACAGTCCTGGTCTGATTTTCATCTGGTGTCTACCAGTAAAAAGGCCCAGCTTCTCCCTGAGCACTGACCGCACTTAAGTCCCAACCTTACCAGCAATCCCAACATCTCTTCTTTGTTTCTGACTTCAGGCCCTGTGTGGAGCTTTATTTTAAGTCATTAAACCTGATCTGTGTACTTTTACCTCTGGACCTGCCAGTATGGAAGTGGGTCTAAAAGAGAAACCTGTGCAGGACAGAGGCTGGTGTAGTTGAGGAAACCAAAAACTAGGCATGTTTTCTGGGCCTGGAATGGAAACAGAAAGGAGCTGAGTGCTATAATACTATACTACTCCTTCCCTCTGTGAACATTCTTTATCAGTCTTGCTCTAAGGAATGGAAATGAAATGTCAGACCTACTATGCACCCACAGCTCACAGCTGCTGGTACTATTTGCAGTCTGTTTGGTCTGTCATTATTCCTGTCATGGTCTGGTTTGATTGCAGAAAACCTTGAAGGTACTTTTTCTTCTACAGGAGAGGTGCTTGGATTTATTTGTCCTAACACCACCATTTCATAGGGATAAAGCAATCAGGACTCTCCCAGTTGTCCCTGAAGCTGCTACTGTTCATCTGGGTTGTTCCAGTGGAGAGTGGTAGTATCCACTTTGGGAAACAGTGCTCTGCACTAAGCATAAACATTTCTTTGGAACATGGGCCACCACTTTGTCATGAAAAAGCAGTGATTTTTTTCCCCCAAGTCCTGCCCAGAAGTCAGTCTCTGAACCCCAGCACACTCCTTCATGAAAAGTTAGGCATGCTGACTGTGGCCTTCCTAGTCTGTTGCCCCTGTGTAAGTTTTAATAGTATCTATTTTAGTCTTTAGGGTCGCTTGCTTTGTACTGGTAATAATGGCCTCCATATTTCAATATTCTGGAGCTGCTCTCAGGATACCCTGCTTGGGGGCGGGCAGCACAATTGGCAGTGCTCAGGGCTGACTCCTAATTCTCTGCTCAGGGAACATTCCTAACAGTGCTTATTGGACAATATGTAGTGCTGTGGATAAAACACGGGACTGCCACATGCAAAGCAAACACTACTGCAAAGCAACTACCCACTGTACTGTCAACCCAATCTCAAATGCCCTTTCTTGAGGGGAATAGGTAGGGACTTCCTTGAGGTGTATGTTCCTAACTGTGTATGAGGTGATTGTGTTGTATCTTAGTCTGAGCTCAGTACTACTTGAAAAATAGACAGGCCTGTGGGCTCTCTTCCTCTTTCACTTCTTTGCTGTTTTGACACCCTTAAAAGAGGGCTTTTAGGGCCGGAGAGATAGCACAGCAGCAGGGTGTTTGACTTGCACGCAGCTGACCCAGGACAATTGGTGGTTCGAATCCCAGCATGGTCCCCCGTGTCTGCCAGGAGTGATTTCGGAGAGCAGAGCCAGGACTAACCTTTGAGCACCACCGGGTGTGACACCCCCCCCCCCCCCAAAGAGAGGCTTTTGGTTCATCTTCTGCAAATGTTGACTGAGAACCTGCTGTACTAAGTGCTGAGTTGAGTCCTTGAGGTCACAGTTAAGGGCCAAAGAGATTGTGAAGCTAGTAGTAATGTGCTGACCCAGTTTTGATCCCTGGCACCTGATATGGTCTCCAACATCAGGAGTGACCCCTGAGCACAGAGCTATGAGTAAGCCTTGATCACAGACCAGTGTAGTCCCAAAACAAAACCAATCATGATCAAGCTCTTTTAGCTTGACTTAGTTTTCTTATGACTTAGTTTTCTTATCTCCAAAATGCAGGTGATAATTACTTCTCATGGGGCTCTCATGTAAAGCACTTTGCATTTTACTCAGCCCATAGAAGTTGCCAATGGATAAAAGTATGTGTGCGTCTATATGTGTTGTGTGCAAATAGGTCTATTTCCCAGTATTTCACATAATTTCTGAGCAGTGGTAGAACTCCTGAGTACTATAATATTCACTGTATTTTGCTTCAATGTGAAATATGTGATTTATCCTTTTCATGACAAAGGTTCATACATTCATAAAGGCACTCTCCAGTCTACCTGCGTGGGGAAGCAGAGTCATTCTAGATTATTATGGGTAGAACAGTTAACCATGAGTTTTCCACCTCATGTGTAACTTAAATTTAAGCTGCAATGTTTGTTTACAGCTCACATGTAAACATGAGAGTAAAGTTTTACTCTGTATTTTTATTTGGGGCCAAAATAGTTAATACTGTCTGCCCAAGATATTGATTGTGGTTTGCAAAGGACTTTTGCACATTAGTCAAGTGATGAATTCTGTGCCTTGCCTCTCCCAGGGCAATTTTGCTCTGATACAGAGCAAACTTGCTATGTGACTTTAGATCCTTTCCTTAGTTCGTTCCTTCTCTTATTCCCCTGTATATGGGGCTTTTTACTTCACTCATTTTATTTTATAATCCTGTGGTAGTATGCCTCTTATCTCTGTTTTATATTCCAGGAATGGGCTTTGACAAAGGAGAAGTCAGTAAAACACATGGACTTGTGCTTGACTGTTGTGGACCGAACACCTGGCTCGCTCATAAAGCTGCAGGGCTGCCGAGAAAATGATAGCAGACAGGTATGTTGTTCTCTAGCCACTAATTACATCTTATGCTTGTGCCATACAGTGAATAATCTGCAACTTTCTTTTTCTTCTGAACTCCTGTCTCTCCTCTCCCATGTGCTGTGGCTCTGATTTAGGGTATCTGCAATCATGAGGCTTGTGAGGGTTATATAGACATGCTACAGAGACTAGTCTGTCTCACTTTTTCTCCCTGCTCTAGGATACTTCCTTTCCTGTGTCCTCTGTCCCAGTGCCCAACCCTCATCTGTCCTGGATTATAACTTCCCATATATTCATTATTTTTTTTTTTTTTTGGTTTTTGGGCCACACCCGGTAACGCTCAGGGGTTACTCCTGGCTATGCGCTCAGAAGTCGCTCCTGGCTTGGGGGACCATATGGGACGCCGGGGGATCGAACCGCGGTCCGTCTCCTAGGCTAGCGCAGGTAAGGCAGGCACCTTACCTCGAGCGCCACCGCCCGGCCCCCATATATTCATTATTTAATCAATCCCTAAATGGATTGAAAATGCAGGGCTGGGCCCGGAGAGATAGCACAGCAGTGTTTGCCTTGCAAGCAGCCGATCCAGGACCAAAGGTGGTTGGTTCAAATTCCGGTGTCCCATATGTTCCCCCCCCCCCCACCCGTGCCTGCCAGGAGCTATTTCTGAGCAGACAGCCAGGAGTAACCCCTGAGCATCGCCGGGTGTGGCCCAAAAACCAAAAACCAAAAAAAAAGAAAATGCAAGGCCATATTTTGTCATTGTTCTGCCACCTTGAAGCTCTGATCTGAGCACTAGTAGGGTATTAGGCTATTTCCTTCTCATAATGAAGTGTAAGGTAAGCAGTACTGGTAGCCTCTTATCTGGAAATTCTTGGTAGTAATCATAATATTGAATTATCTAAAAGTGGGTTCCCCTAAATTGGTGACATTAGCGACTATCTTAGTGATGGAGCTAGTTGGGAGCTAATTGGGAGCTAATGCATGCTTTCTGAGAGCTGCACGTTGTGGTAGGAACCCCAGTACTGTCGTCATACATGGATGCTTTTTTTCCTGTGGAGGCACATGCCTTAGTCCCAGAATTGGGAGGAAGCACACCAAAGCATTGTTCTACAGTCCATAATTTCTCTGAGCACTGGAAGCAATGGGAAGTAAACAAGGTCTGCCCATCATACCGCACCATCCACATAGCCCAGGGTCAGTATCATCCCACTTAGTTTGGAAAGATGATAGTTTGAATGAAGAAAAGTACTATCTTAAAGGTTTTTTTAAAAGATACAAGTTTGTGAGGCTGGAGAGTTTGTACTGCTGGTAAGGTGCTTGCTTTATACAGGGCCAACCTGAGGTTTACTCCTTGGCACCACATATGTTCCCCCAAGCATTGTCAGGAATAAGCCCTGAGGAGTATGCGATGGCTATCAGCCATCCTCCCCCTTAAAGAAAATAAAATTTTGGGGCTGGAGCGGTGACATAAGTGGTAGGGCATCTGCCTTGGTATGTGCTAACCTAGGATGGACCGTGATTTCTGAGCGCATAACCAGGAGTAACCCCTGAGCGTCACCGGGTGTGGCACAAAAACAAAAACACAAAAAAATTTGTGATGCTTTTCATTAGCACTTAGTGAGGCACTAACCTAAAATTAGGAAAAATGAAAAGTAAGCTTCATCAGAACATCATTGAAGGGGTATCCTTGTTTTGAGTCTGTTGCATGTTTTAATCTGATAAATCTCTGCTCTGTGATGAAGACCTATTTTCCCCCCATTTTTAGTAAGTACCTTGATTTATATCTTAATAATAGTTTCATATACACATAATTTTATTACCACCCCAACCACTAGAGCACTTTATAATTTTAACCAATGTCCCAAGAGCCACTCCCCCACAGGTAAATTTATTCCTATGGACCACCTCTCTAGTTCTGTTTCATTTGGCCATTTATTTCCTTCTTACTATGTGAATCTTTATATGGCACGTATGAAGACGATTTCTCCATATATGTTATATATGAATACCTATATGAATATAGGTTTATTCATTGAATAAATATAGAATATATCCTTTTGAATTAATATTTTTGTTTTTATGGGGTAATTACTAAGAAGTGGTATGTGAGTAAATTACTAAGAAGTGGTATGTGAGAGTTCTAGTGTTATCATTTTAATTTTTAAATTGAATCATCATAATATGCAGTTACATAAATTGTTCCTGATTGAGCTTCAGTTATACACTGGTCCAGTACCCATTTGTTCACCTGTGCACATTTTCCACTACCAAGGTCCCTTTCCCTTCTGTACCCCCTGCCCAGTCTACCTACATGGCAAATAAATTCCTTTTCTCTCTCTCTCTCTTATACTCTCTCATTCATTTTTTTCTTTCACGCTCACTCTTGTCTCTCCTCATTCCCTCCTTTTGGGCACTGTTATTTGCTGAATATGGTATCTTGCATATCATTTTACTTCCTTTCAGTACCCTGTTCATGTCCAGAGTGATCATTTCCAACTATTAAATGTTAAAAATTAATATTGACATTTTCAGTTGTATTTTAATTCTCCACAAACCATTCAGTATTTTTAAAAGATTTTGTTTATTTTATTCATTAAATATTTTCTCTTATAAATTCACAAAAAAGTCTAAATGATTATAAAGTTTAAATGGATGAAACCTAATACTTGTGTTTGTGTGTGTGCATTTTAATGTGTCCAATTGAGAATATATATTTCCCTTTTAAGCTTCTCTTTTCTGAGATACTTCCTGAGATACATTCCTTGAACCATGGTATGATGGCTAGTAGTATGAGCCATCACCAAAAGACCGGTACGATTATTGTAATATTGCCAGTGTGACAGTGTTATATAAAACACTTGCTTTTCATCTTCTGAAATAGGATGCAGTAAAAACTAAGCTCAGTGCTTCTGGAATCAGGTCTAGATGGGCTTCTCATCTAACACTGATTTCACAAAAAGATACTGTGGTTCAGCGTCATGAGGGAGGACCAACCAGCACCAAATCTCTTGCATAATCCCAGATATCAATTAAATACTGGCAAAGGATCATTTACTTCTTCATCCCCCAGACCCTCCCTGTATGTCCTCGTCTTCTGCTCCACTCTTCCTGGTTGAGTAGTGAACATGTGGCCTGCTGGGCTCTGCCTGCGATGGCCTTTCAAGTGCTGATCTTTATGGCTGATGCAATTTCCTGACTGTGATATAAGTATGGTCTCTACCAGGAATTCTTGTAAGTAAGATATTAGATGATCTTGGTATTAGTTAATCCAGTTCATTCTCAGACAGCATAGCCCAGGCATATAAAGGAAGGATAAAATGATGTTTTCATTATGTCTCTAAACCTTATTGTAATCAGTCCCTTAATTTTAAAAGGGTTACTTGTACTAAAAGTATGTTTTATTTCATAAGATAAAAGGTGTTTCTACCACTTCCCCAATTTATTATCCCAATTTTGAGGGACCATTATGAATAAAGCCTTTTAAAAGTTCCCATCCTGAGATGAAAAAGACCTGCAGATCTTTTCTCTTCTGGGTGTCTGGCACATGCTAGTTCAGATATCTTTTCAGGAAAAGACTTGCAGATCTTTTCACTTTTCTGGGTATCTGTCACATATTGGTTCAGTTATGAAGCCAAATAACCTTTAGAGAGGCTAACTCACCAATTCTCCACAGCCTCTAGGTCTCTAGGTACCTCTAGGTACCCTGTTCTTTCATAACTGTGGCTACAAGATACCTAGGATAAACTTAAAGACTGAGCAGGGGAGGATGAATTCTTGTTTTACAGATAACTTGCACTATGATAAAGGACAGACAGTCTCTCTCCAGGAATAGAGTTAGATTCTATTTATTCTAGCTTCTTTTTCAAGCCATTTTCTGGTCACTTGGAGTGGCATTTGAATGTTGGCAGCTATGTACTCACTTCACATGACATTGGAGAGAAACATGAAAAATGACTGACAGCAGAGAGTGCCAGAAATGATGGAGAAACTAAAGGGCAAGTACTGATAGTCTCCCTGTGCTTATATTATTGCACTGAATATTACTGTTGGTGTAAAAACCAATCAGCAGGCTAGTGTCATAAGTATCCTCAGGTCCTTCTGGAGCTTTCTTACTGAGGTCTTGGCTGCAAGAAGAGAAGGCTGGCCCACAGGGTGCTTAGCTCCTCTCCTGGTATCATTCGTCTGCTCATTGAGAAGAGGCTTTTAGCTAATTATATCTTGAATATGCCAGGCTTGCCAGTTGTAATAGTTGGTTTCTAGGCATGCCTGTGTATTCATGCTACTTATACAACTGCACAGTCAAAAAGCAAAGGGAAACAAAAGTGAGGAATTTTAATTCTTTGGCCAAAAGATTTGCAGTGATACTTACATAAAGGAGTACATATGTAAAAAATCAGTAAGACTAAGAGGCTACATTAATGAAGAAATTTTGGAAGAAAAATGTGTTACTTTGCATTTTAAAAACAGACACATCTTTATATTAATAACAATGTTTTCAGTTTCCTTCAGGCTTGGTTTAAGCTTTTTGTTCTGCCCAGAGGATGGTTAATTGGTTGGGTTACTGGTAGTTGAGTTTGTGTGGCTGACATGGTTGTGATGGGGTACATGTGTGTATATATTTTTGAAGGAATATCGTGCCCTTCATATGCTTTATGTTCAGAACTCAGCAGGTACCACTGGTCTGTGTTATGCATGGATACTCAAGTATGACTCAAGATAGTCTCTCATACCCCCAACTCATATCAGTAAGAAGATATTGCTAGAACTATTTCAGCATGATGTTCTATTGAATGGGAGCATACCAGTGACCAGACATAAGTACAGGGACATCTAAAGTTTCTACAGCCCAGTGGGAAATTTTTTTAGGCTCAGAAATCTCCAAAGAAGTTTGTTTCTTGTGATGAGACAACAGTAGTCCTACTGTGTGCACTTTTTTCCTGTCCTCAGACCCTAACATACCCTTGTTTCTGTTGCAGAAATGGGAGCAGATCGAAGGCAATTCCAAGTTGCGGCACGTGGGCAGTAATCTGTGTCTGGACAGCCGCACTGCTAAGGTGGGGGGCCTGAGCGTGGAGGTGTGCGGCCCTGCCCTCTCTCAGCAGTGGAAGTTCTCACTAAACCTGCAGCAGTAGGGGGCCAGTGCCTAGGCTGTCCTGTTCCTGTCCCCTCCGGCTGAGTTGGATGATCACGTTCTTGATTATGTTTCTTAAACTTTCCATGAAACTATATACCTCAGTATTCCATCATGTTCTGGCAGTCGGAGAACTTCAGCAGGACACAGACCCAGGCAGACCCAGCAGAAGCACCTACAGAGATCTGCTCTCCTCATCTCCCAGGATGCAGGTGGGCCTCTTTCAGGGGCCCTATGGTACCCCTCTTCCATCCCAGCTTCTGCCGAGCAACACCTCTGATGATGGCATGAACCAGTGGTCAAGAGGGAACCTGAACATCTAAGGTGGAAGACAGGAAAGGAGTGTGGTTTCTGTATCACAGTGAGGAGAACACTTTGGAATCTCCTTCGTTGGCCCCATCAAAATGACTCATGGTTTCCGTAGACCGAATTTGTTACTTTGTTTGCAGGTTTATGTGGTATCCCCTGTCCTGGATCCTCTGTCCCCACCATCTTCCTAGCACAGAGCCCTCTTCCTCCTGTTGTACTTGCTCTGTTTGGACATGGACTTTTCTGTGGCGGGACACTAAACAGAAATATATATGTATATATATATATATATATATATATATATATATATATATATGTATGTATATATATATATATATGTATATATATGTTTATATATACATATATATAACTGTATTGTCAGTTCCCTATGGTTTCTCTAGGTTATCTGCATCTCTTCATTTCCCCACAGAGCAGTTCACGGCCATGAGGAGGTTGACTGGTGTCCACTGGGGCCATTTCCTTGTAGGAGGAAGTCACCTCCTTTGTTTCCTGTAGCCTTATCAGTGAGTAGGTGCTACTGTGGCTATCTGGTGTATCGCCCAAAGCTTTGTCTGGAGGCTGTACCCTGAGCCTTCAGCCCTGGCTTCTTTGTAGGGCTTCAGCATACAAGATAATGCTATGTATTGAAATCCAATCTTTTGTGCCCTTAGTATCTGTAAACCCAGATGAGGTACTCATTTCACAATTATTTCTTTGGGTCTATTTAAAAATAAATTTTAAGAAAAAAATCTGATTCCACAGAGCAGTGAGGGTAGGAAACTAATGCAGTTGTTGGCACTACTTTCAGGGCCTTGGGGCCTTAGGAAAGGCCTCAGAGGTGAAGGCAGGAGGGGTCCAGAACTGTCTCTGGCAGTGAGTGAGGCCTCAAGACACACAGTAGGGTCTTGTGGGTTAAGAACAGGTATCAGCATCAACCTGGTATAGTTCAAACTCACAATGGGAACAGGCAGAGGAATCTGTGTTGAATCTTCTGCTGGGCAACATCCCCACCACAATGACAGACCATCCCTCCAGGTGGTTCTTCTGTCACTCTGATCACTGCCTCCCTTCCTATTTTATGTACCCACTTGTCACCCCTGCCCACATACATACCCGCTCTCAGAGCCTCCACATGGTGGGATATGCAACCTTAGTGCCCATTTGAATGCCCCACAGGGGACTGGGAGTTGTAGGGTGAGGAGTATCCCCCGGGATACTCTCTTAAGTTGACACTCATTGAAGTACCACTGTGTCTCCTGCCTGTTTTTTCTCGGAAGGTTCGTAAGTTTCTGCTATGTGATAGTGGGCTGTGGTGTGGAGGCCTAGGAGATGATAATGTTCTTCGACTTCTCAGGCTTCTCCTTTCTTGCCCACTTCCCAGCAGCCAGATACGTACCGAGCTCTAGAGAGTCTCAAGCTGAATTTGCTCTGCACTCTTACCTACATTTCCAAGACTTATCTTGGAAGTGTCTCAGGACATGTTCCAAGAAGTTGGATTCAGGGGTTGGGGCACAGTCACTATACTGGTGCTGTCACCCAAATATCTGGGTTTCCATGTCTGACCCTCCCTCTCACCAGTGAGCTACCACTACTGTTGAAATAGAGTACCTTTGGTGAAAAATCAATTTGGCTTTGATTCAAAACAACTTTTTTTAATCAGGTTCTTGATGAATTCCTCATTGACACCCCTCAAACACACCAAAACCTTTGTACCACTGGTGCAGGTCCATGAAGTTCCTTGAAGGACAGTTGTTCGTCTGTGAGCTGTGGGTGGCAGAGGCCTTGAGTGGTAAAAATGTGGTCAGCAGAAGTGGGCTGGGCGAGCTCCCTTGAGGTGAGCCATGTTTACATGTCACAGTGTGCCAAAGTGACTTACTGTGGTTGCATTATTTTCTAGTCATCGGGACTATCCCACCCTACCACCCTCTTTTTACAAGTAAAGATTCTTTCCTAAGAGCCCTCTGAGCAAAGCGTGATAAAGTTAGTTGTTTCTCTGTGGTGTTTTTCTTATGTCTTCATAAAAGCTACAATGATGGTATGTTTTGCAATTCAAAATATAGTTTGGTAATTTTTTTTCCAGTTGATTTTTAAAAAGAACTGCTGTACAGAGCTTGTACTTTGTCCATTTTATAGATGGAAACCATCCTTGAAAATTGTTTAACTTAAATAAAGAGAAGATACTTTATAGATAATACTCTGCTGGTGGCTATTGTCATTCTTGGTCTTGGAGTTGTTGCTTGGGGTCTGTGATTATGGTTTTGCTCTTCTTCCCTTGATCAGTTACCATAATCACAATTTTAAAATGCATTCACCTTGGGCCAAAGAGTAAATGTGTTCAGCTTTTATTGCTGTGTTTTATTGATTTTTATTTTCAATAGTAATCTGTCATTTATGGTGTGCCCAGGATTAAGCCACTTTCATATATGTTCTCCCTGTCTCCTCAGCCACCCATGGAAGAGAATTAAAACTAAAATTTCTCAACTGATTAGGGTAACTGGCACTTATAGCCTCATCCTACCCAAGGTCATTACTCTGTTGTCTTTGCCTAGAGTTCCACCCCAGCACTCAAACCAGTGTGAGAAAAGAACATAGAACTAACCTCTTAATGGATTTCAAATCTATGTTTTTGTTTTCTAGTTATCTAGCGATCTCCAGTTCCATCAGAGGCTGGTGGGTTCCCTTGAGCTGAGCTATGTTTATAGCGTGCCACAGTGTGCCAGAGGTTTGCTTGGCTTTTTTATTTTATTTTTATTTTTTATTTTTTCTAGCAGTGCTAGAAGGAATCTTTTTTTTCTTTTTCTTTTTTTTTTGGTTTTTTGGCCACACCCGACAGTGCACAGGGCTTACTCCTGGCTGT
This sequence comes from Suncus etruscus, assembly GCF_024139225.1. Taxonomy (NCBI): domain Eukaryota; kingdom Metazoa; phylum Chordata; class Mammalia; order Eulipotyphla; family Soricidae; genus Suncus; species Suncus etruscus. Next base: position 50,679,499 of record NC_064854.1, on the reverse strand, counting down.
CTGCTCAGAAATAGCTCCTGGCAGGCACGGGAGACCATATGGGACACCGGGATTCGAACCAACCACCTTTGGTCCTGGATTGGCTGCTTGCAAGGCAAACGCCGCTGTGCTATCTCTCCGGGCCCACTAGAAGGAATCTTATGGTTGTGGGGATTGAACTCAGCTTAGTACCTGCTAGGCCATTGCTCTACCATTTGAACCTTCTCCCCCAATCCAGATGAGGTTCTTCACTCTCATCCTTGGCCTTTGGAAGTATCCGTTGATTAAAATAATAAATTAAACCCTTAGGATGGAGCTGGATGGTGATGGAGGGACCTTTCTCTGCCATCCCAGGCCACGTGGCTCCAAACCCCTCCAGCTGGTGGGTATCTGGGTTCAGGAGAGCGGTGGGTATAAAACTCACTCACAGGCAGGCTTCAGGAAGTATCAGCTTTATTCAGGCCCTGGCCAACATGTGTGGCCTATAATCTTAAACCTATTTAAGCATGGTCTTGTTAGCTTGCCCTGTGTCTAGCTTCTTTCAGTCATCTCTTCTCTGACCTGCATCCAGGCAAATCTCTTTTGCCCTTGCGGTTAAAACCTTATCTCACCTTCCCAAGACCCCTCCCAAAAATGGGAGGTCTATTAGCAGGTAAGATTATGAAGGAGGATTGGGGGTGTGGCAACAGTATCCACCTTTGAACATCACCACAGGTATGTCAAGGATGTACTATTGACTAAATCTTGGTTTAGCAGTTTAGATTCAAATCTAAACAGATTTAGATTCAGTAGGAAAAAGGAGTGGGGCTGAAAACAGTAACCTGTTTTAAACCTGTTTTAAACCTTCTTGAGGTCACATTTGCATCCTTTTTTCCATTAATTGAGATTGCTGAAAATTTGACTCTCCTACCACCTGAGAAATAAGAAAAGGTCTTCTCATAATTTTGCAGCGTCATTAGTGCAGAATCCTTTAGGAGCCCTATGTGTTCCTTCTTTGCAACAATGGTTTCACTAACAATGAAAAATGGATTCACTAAGCAAGTTTGTGCAATAGAAACTCTGTCCTGGTTGTCTTGAAGGACTGTGAATTCACAAAATGTATTAAAGCCAAAAATCAGAAGCTAAGATAGAATGGCTGGGCCAGCTCAAGAAGGTGGCTGTAACTGCTCTGGGTTGGGATTATTTTATGAGCTGTTAACTGGAGCAGATTTGCAAACTTTTTTCAGAATTAGGTACTAGCACAGTGGTGGGAGATACATGAAAGCCCAAATCTGCTTCACCTCCTGAGGACATCTCTTGTGATAATATAGCTGCAGCCTTGTGAAAAGTACAACGTTGTCCATGCAGTAGCTGGCCCTCTGTCCTCCAACCAATAGAGCCAGAACTCCGAAGCTCTTGTATCTGGCCATTGAGACCTAAGAAATATGTGAAGGGTCTTTAATCGTCTTTGGGTATGTGACCTATTTCTGTTACCCACTCTGTCCACCCCAAATACTCCGACATATAATGGAGCACCACTTCCCCCTGCAAAGGCACACTAAATAAAGGGGAAATCTTACATATTTAAAAAAAAAAGAGCTCTTATCTACTAGAGATAGGAACTCATATTTGTTTACAATACAGGGATATCTCCTACCTTGAAAATATGTCATGTGGAATCAACTTAGACCTCACGTGATTAGATATCATCCATCCAGCCTTGAACCCTGGATCCCAGACATAGAAATGGCACAGCTCTTCACAACAGCTGCAAGAAACAAACTCCATCTGGGACAGCCTTAATACTGCAGGGTCAACAACAAGGGCCAGCTCTAACATGATATCCTGACAATGAGGAAAATGTGAACAACTTGACCTTAGAACAGTTTAGCCTACCTTACCAGCTAACGACAAGACAAAACCAGAAGACGTGGCACCCTTTGGTAGGTACAAAAGCCAAGATCGTGATTTACAAATGACTGGCTGCTAGAACCACGACCAGACTGTATACATCTTGGGACCAACATAAAAGCCCTAGTCTAGGGTTTGAACTAAGACCTGCACAATAAACATGATCCCCAGTTCCAAAGGTCCGGCAGAGACAATTGTAACGGAAAGGGGCTTCTGGAAGAACAAAGAAAGACGCTATCCTAGATGCCTTCCTAGGTTCAGCGCAAAGACCAAGATCACCAACCACAGAAGATGGATTAAAATGACACTGAGGTAACAGAACCTCTAGATTCACAAAGACTGACTTCACCATAAGTCCCACCTCAGGATATGTACAGATACTGAGACTGCTAAACACAGAGCTCTGACGGTATCACACTGGACAGAGCAGAAGCCTTCCACATACCAAAAAAAAAAAAAAAAAAAAAAAAACACAACCTGGAGAGTAATGATCCTGAGCAAAGACTAGAGCTGATCCCATGACAGTATACTCCAAGGACGGAGAAACCCCATATCTTATAGGGCAAGTGAATTCCTTTTCGAATGACCCCAATATTTACTGTGCCAGGGCAGGAGGGAAAAAAAAATACAAAAAACACAAAACCTTGGTTATATATATATATATATATCTTACCTTCATTTATTATTGTTATTATTATTTTTATTTACCTAGCTATTTTGGTCGATTTCTCAGTTTGGATGTGATTATTGAAATTGTTGTCCCCAATTATTCTTTTTTTTTTTTTTTTTTCTTTCTCTTCCTTTCTTTTCTTTCGTTATGTGCTACGCCATGTTTCTTATTTCAAGACCACGGCGTGTTTTTTTGTTTGTTTGAGTTTGTTTTTTGTTTGTTTCGTTTTGTTTTTTTATCTGTTTTTTTGTGGTGCTTATCGTTATAGCTGGAGTCCTCACTGGATATTTGACACTTCTTTTGGTACTGGTGGAGTGTTTCAACTTCTTTTTCTCCTTCATTTCCCAAATCGATGATGAGAACCTCTAGAAGGATTCTGCCCATTTTCGGGGTATTAAACTCTTACCCCAGTTTATTTATTTTCTCTTTTTCAGGCAAAACCACGCAACTTGAACTAGCTACCCCTGCCCCTACTTAGAGGGGGAAATAAGGGAGGCATCAAGACCAAACTGATGCAAGACTACTAAGTAGTTGGTTAGAGACAGAGGGGACCACATATTCTAGCCGCCCTGGGGTTGAGGGAAGAGGAAATGGGAGGTAAGACAGAAACGGGGGTGTAGGGAGGACAATTTGGGGATGGGAATCCCCCCTGATTTTATGTAAATATGTACCTAAAATATTATTGTCAACAATATGTAAGCCACTATGATCAAAATAAAAATTATATTAAAAAAAAAACTTTAACCTGCAAAACAAAAATATAAAAAAAAAAAAAAAAAGAAATATGTGAAGGGTCATGGTGCTCACTGGGAAGGAAGTGTCCCCCATATGGAGAGGGGTGAGGGAATCCATGTTAGCTCTTTTTAAATGACCTTATTTAATGCTCATTTCCACCTTACCTTTTTAATATATGTTTTTTGGGGGGGATAGGTCCTCTTCAGCAATGCTTAGGTAGTCTGGTTGTCACTTCCAAAGACAAGTAGTGTAGATAATGTGATGCTGCTATAGCTTAATGGTGCAGACACCTTACCACTCTGCGCCACTGCTCTGGCCCCTAATCTAATTTTTGATTATGCCTGATAACTTGATCTAATGTTTATGCCCACAGATAATATTGGAATAGGCACCTGCATGCCACAGACTCTTGCTACAGTGCTCATTCATATAGTATATTATTGCAATTTATATTCAGTGCAAGCTAGTTTGCTACTATATAATAATTCCTATGGTTTCAGTTTGCTTTTAGGAAAGGAACCTGGATGCTCAAGACCTGTTAGATGATATATCATAGTGTAGACTCCTTTTACAGTGCTCATTACTTTATTGTTTAGTATTCTAGACTTGAAAAGTATGACTTTTAAGAATGCTCTATACACAATTTAACACTGGAAGCTTTTCTTCAGTAAAGTTTACCCTCACCAATGATTATTTGCCTAGAAAATGGAAAATATTTTCATTTGACTTGCTGGCTTTATTTATTTATTTATTTATTTTATTTTATTTTATTTTGGTTTTTGGCAGCACTCAGGGGTTACTCCTGGCTCTATGCTCAGAAATCGCTCCAGGCAGACTTGGGGGACCATATGGGATGCTGGGATTCGAACCACCGTCCTTCTGCATGCAAGGCAAACGCTCTACCTCCAAGCTATCTCTCCGGCCCCGACTTTATATTTTTTAAGCATTCTAACCCATTCCATCTGAGTCAGTTTTTCAACTGCAACCTATGGATTGATCTTTATTGTCTGTTTATGGTGTGCATGAGTGTCTGTGTTAGCCACCTCAATGTCTAATGTCCATCTCTAATATACATAATGTCTGTCTACCTTGTATATAGTCCTTTCCCCTGTTATATATAACCCTCTCTACCATTACAACTTTACAAATCCTTTTCTTTACAAATCCTTTTAACTCTCTCACCACTGATCTGTTATTTCTCCCCATTTAACCCTTTTTACCCTCAGTTTTTAACTCCTCAGGAACTACAATGTTCCCCCTACCCAACCAGCTTCCAAAGCAAAAAGACATATCCCCAGCCTGCCTTGCTTCAACCTGAGAAGAAGCTGCCACTGTCGCTGCTGCTGATTTGCTCTCAGTGGCCCCTTTTCTCCCACTTCCCTTCACTGTGGACTGTTGCTTGCTACCAGATTTGTTTTTTGAGAGACATTTCCTGATCTGTGACCGCTGGAACCATTTTTCAGTCTCCAAGAGACCATTTTGCAGGCTGAAGCTGTGCTCTGGATTTTATTCCCCCTAGACTATTTCATAAGACTTAAAGGGGATATGTATATTTCCTTCATATATTTCTTTATATGTATTTTTACTTAATAGATATAGTTCTCATTGTGTATTTCCTTATGCAGATGTAGTTTTTCCATCCATTTTTTGGATTTTTTTTTTTTAGTAGGAAATTTCAGTAGATAAGTTTCTCGTGTTCTGAGTTCATCTTAGAACCAGGATATAGGGATTGTTTGGCTTGTTATTTTTACCCCCATATGCTCCAAATAGTATCCAGTGGCATTGTTCCTTTTTGTGTAGGTACATTAAAATGAGGAAATCTTAAGTAATTCATGCCAGAGACCCTGCCTGTGGAGAGGCTAAAACCTGAATAAGGTCTGCAGAGAGCAACCCCAGGTGTCTATCTGAGCCACTATCATCTGGATGAAATAGAGACGTGCAACATTTGGGGCTCTTGAAACAGAAGAACCAGGAGAATATTCTGCCTTTCATTTTGTACTCTCAAGCCTTTCTGTGGCCAGCGTGTCTCTGGACCTTAGCAATTTGGTCCTTCAGCAACCAGACTCCCTGAGACTACAATTCATGCTCACAGAAAGAACAATGATTCCTCTGAAGGCATGGATTCCAGGAGCTTATATATATATCTATTGATATTGTAATGATCTTGACAGACTAAGAGGTTATATATATTGACATTATTATAGGCTACTAAGATGATGCTAAGGCCGGACAAAGAGAGTCAAAAGCAAATACTTGGTTTGAAAACACTGATAAACATAGAAAAAGCAAGAATAGTTTTTTAAAATCTGCCTGTACAGAGGCCCACTTAATAGGTATTCCTGATAGCAATTCTGAGATTATTTATTTTTGTGTATTAACTCAGGTCAAGCTGAGTCATCTTCTTGGACTGAGGTCCAAAGCTGCCTTTAGTGAGGAGACTGGGAACTTTTGACCAGGGGAATGGTTTCTTCCTTTCTGCTGGAGATTCCTACTGAGAAATTTCTAAGTGAGAGGACTATAGAGACAGTCTTTCATATCACCCATCATTCATGGCTTGAATCTCTTTTTTACAACAAAGAACTTTTATATTATTGTAATTTGGACTTTACCAATAAAACCATATTGTGATTATATGTAATTGGTTTGCTATGTAAGTGAAGACCTTCCAATAAATAGTATAAGTTAGCACTTTCTGAAGTTTTCATAAATACTACTGACATCTATCTTCACTAGATCTTCATTATATGTGGGAAGTGTTGAGTTTGTCCCTGCTGTGAGAGTGGAAAAATTAGGGTGCTTGTTTTTCCCCTCACCCTAGTGGGCTTGTCCCCTTGCAGTCACTTAGATGCTGGACCTTCTTAGCTCAAGTTCAGGCCCTTAGGAAGGACTGTCCTAAGATGTTACAGGCTGCCATCTCCTAAAAGTGCTCTGCATTGCTTATTTGTAGGGAGATACAATGAACCTTAGGGAATTCTGGAATCCATCTTCACTTTCTCAAGGGGTGGGGAATGCTACCTCAATAAACTGACAGCACTCTGACCACCAAGGCAATGAAGTCAACACATTTGCTTAGGCAGTAGTTGAGCCCCATGTTATATTTTGGTGGATTCTGTTTTCTCTCTTTTAAAAATATTAAAAAATATATGTAAGCACCATGGTTACAAATGTTTGTAGTTGTGTTTCAGTCATAAAAAGCACACACCCCTTCACCAGTGCAACCTTCCCACCACCAATGCTCCCTATCTCCCTCCTTGCCCATTCCCTACATATCTTCAAGATGCATTCTATTTCTTTTACTCATGATTGTCATGATAGTTTGGTGTGATTATTTCTCTAACTGCCCTCACCAGACTTTGTGGTAAGTTTCATGTCATGGGCTGGTCCTGCCAGCCCTTGTCTCTATTGTCTCTGGGTATTATTGCCACAATGTCTTTTATTTTTCTTAAATCCCACAGATAAGTGAGACTATTCTGTGTCTATATCTCTCCCTCTAGGAAAATTTCAGACTTCATTTTTACTGACAGCTGCAAAGTAATCTGTGTGTATATGTACCACAGTTTCTTTAGCCACTCATCTGTTGGGCATCTGGATTGTTTCCAGTTTCTTGCTATTGTAAAAAGTGCTGCAATGAACATAGGAGAGCAGAGGGCATTTTTGTTGTTTGTTTGGGCCACACCCACTTGACATTCAGGGATTACTCCTGGCTTTGTGCTCAGAAATCGCTCCTGGCTTGGGGGACCTTATGGTACACAGGGGATCAAACCGAGGTCTGTTGTAGGCTAGCACTTGCAAGGCAGACGCCTTCTAGCACCACCACTCTGGCCCCAGAGGGCATTTTTGTATTGTGTTTTTGTGTTCCTAAGGTATATCCCTAGGAGTTGTATAGGTCGAGGTCTGTCGTAGGCTAGCACTTGCAAGGCAGACACCTTACTTCTAGCACCACCACTCCGGCCCCAGAGGGCATTTTTGTATTGTGTTTTTGTGTTCCTAAGGTATATCCCTAGGAGTGGTATAGATCATATGGGATCTCAATTTCCAGGTTTTTGAGAAATATCCATGTTGTTTTCCAGAAGAGCTGGACTAGACAGCATTCCCTTCAGCAGTGAATTAGAGTTCCTTTCTCATTTCTTTTTTTTTTTTTTCTTTTCTCCCACTGAGCTTCTGGCCACCATCACAGGGACACTGATCCTAGGAATGGTGCAAAAACCAAGGCCACCCATTACAGAAGACTGATCAAAACAACAGTGATGGAACAGAACTTCTAGAACTGTAGAGAAAGACCTATCCTAGGCTTCATCTTATGATGTGCAAATATCAAGATCTCTAGTTACAGAGACATGATTTTATCATCCACGACTGAGCAGAAAGTTTCCTGGCACCATAAAAAGATCTAGGGGAGTGAAAAGGAGCATGTAGAGCCTGCAGTTATTTCCATGACAGTATACATCAAGGGTGGAGAAAGCCTAATTTCTTAGGCCAAGGGAATTCCCTTTCTAATCTCTCCAATACTTACTGTACCTATGCAAAAAAAAAAAAAAAAAAAAAAAAAGCACAATTTTTTTTTCTTTTTATTTTGGGCTCGTGGTTATTGTCTGGTTGTTGTCTTTATTGCTGTAGTACTTTTCTTTTTTTTTTTGTTTTGTTTTATTTATTTATTTTTGGTCACTGTAGTTTTGTTTTTTGTTTTTGTTTGATATTTTTTTCTTTTCCTGTTTTTTTTTTTCTTTTTGGGTCACACCCGGCAGTGCTCAGGGGTAACTACTGGCTATGCACTCAGAAATCACTCTGGCAGGCTTGGGAGACCATATGGGATGCCAGGATTCGAACCATTGTCCTGCATGCAAGGCAAATGCCCTACCTCCATGCTATCTCTCTGGTCCTTTTTTTGTCTTTTATGTTTTTTTTTCTCTTTCCCTTTCTTCTCTTGATGGATTCCTTCCAGTTTTGTTCTTTTTGTTTGTTTTGTTTTCTTTCTTCCTTTTTTTTAATTGCTATTTTTTTTCTTCAAACAGAACCACATAACTTGAATCATCATGTTCTGCCTCATAAATTGAGGGGGAAAAATTGGATGGCACCAAGACCAAACAGTCATATGAACATTGAGTAGAAATAAAAAAATGATCAGACTTGATAATTGGATGCAAAGGCAAACGTTATTAGTCTTAAGCACACCTCTCTGAGTGACTTTGGTGTGACATACAACATACACTAGAAGAAAACAGGAAAACCAAATAGTTGGAAGACAGGTTACATGTTTTCTTCAATATCATCAATAGTGTGACCATGTTCACAGAATCAAGGCATCAAAATTTGTTTCTATTATTTAAAAATTAACAGAAATATCTGTAAAATTTCCCAGTGATTTAATTAAGATATTATGCAACAAGAAATAATTTCTCAAAAGACCAGCCCATATTTTTTATCACTGACCTTTGAAACAAGTCCAAATATTCACAATTAATCAACATCTAAATAGACTTTTATTGTTTCTTTTACTTATCTGGACAGAAAAGAAAACTCATTAGCTTTTATTAGTGTCTCCCCAAGTTTTGGGAACACATTAAACTTAGAAATAGTGAACTTTGTAGAAAAGCATCACAAATTAAAAATATATTTCTCCATGTGGTCAAAGTGCTTTCACTCCAATTAAAGGAAACAGCAAAGGTATTTTAAAACAACCTAAGATTTGGCCTATAGTCCGTGGCATTTAAGGAAAACCACAGGGCAAGGAAACTAATCATGAACTTAGGATATCAGAAATGACATGGAGTTCAGGAGCATGCTGCCAGCAACACTTTTAATTAACTGAGTGTGAACAAGGGGAAAAGTCTCAAAGCCTGAGTAAAACAGATGTTGCGTTTGTAAAAGTGAGGGGGCTACATAAATTGGGTTGAAGCAGGTAGTTCATTCTAGAAATCACTTGTTTCTTATCCGTGATGATCACCAGACCTACTGTTGCTCTGACTGTGGTCCCCACATAACTTAAATCTTGCTTTCAGAAAAGCCCCAGATGTTTTGGGAAATAAGCAGGGCCCTTGCTGCCAAGTACTGGTCATGGAATTCGTTGGGCCCAGTGGGATCAGCTCCCTGATGTCTCAGGAAACCTAGCCCTTAAAATGTCAGCCCACTCTCATTGTGGGGTTCAAACAATGCCAGTCAGCAATTTCAGTGTGTGGCCTGAGACAGGAAAATACCACCAGGTACTGCACATGTAGGGAAGAGAATTAGCAAGGGCTCATACATAAAGCCCTCTTGTTGTTTGTTGCAGCAGTGCTACATATTTTTTGAAACATGTAATTCTGCCAATATTAACACTGGTGACAAAGCTCAAGGACCACAGGTTTCCACAGATGAGTGGAGCACAATCATATTTGTTCTGGAAACAAGTTCCACTTTCTGGCCCTTGCAAGGGCAGGGCACAGAACACAGAACAGAATCATGCAAGGAGCAATGAGTGGGATGAAGCAGGAGGGTAAGGGGTCCAAAAAGAAGGGGACTTTTTCCTTTTACAGAAGATCTTAAGCAACAGTAAGAAAATAACCTGAAGATATATTTAAAAATAAAAGAGCATCACACTGCACTGCAAGTCTGTGAGCATTTCTCCCTTTCTTCCCCATCCAGCAGCTAAAGGGATGAGATGAGCAGGAAGGCCTCATTTATTAATCTGAAAGACAACCTGCCCATTTCATCACTTCATGTTAATGGCACCTAATTTGTTTTTCTGTTCTGACACCTGTCTTCAGCTGCACATGAGGCAAGTGTTGGAAACTCTCTGGTTTTATATACACTCACACTGCCTCAGTAACTGCTTGCTTCTAAACAGGTAAAAAATCAAACCAGGTTTCAAATGTCTTCACATCATTATAAAGCAGGTATTTCCAGCAGAACATGCTGTGTCAGCTGTCCCTGACACCTTCAGTTGTATTAGCTTTCCCAAGTCTGTGTGCCGGAAACTGAGCTCCATGGGGCGCCTCTGCAAGTGTCTTGAGGAGAGCTCACAGTACTGTCTGGCATTACACTGAACCTGATCCTCTTTCTCTTCTTTGAGTAGAAACTAGCATGGCAGTCATGCTTGAGCCAGTCTCAGCAAAGACTGTGAGCATGCCCTAGGCTATGGCACAAACAGACATCTCCAGAGCTCTGGCTGTCAGGTCATATGGTAGGCTTTCCTCTTCTCACCCCTCCAACCTGGTCTTCTCCGAAGCTTGGGACCTGAGGCTACAGCATCAGTGGGTTGGAGAGGTGTCCTCCAGGCCCAGAAGCTCTCTCACAAGTCTCTCACCAAATTGTGCCCGACTGTACCTCGTCACATGGTAGGCATCTGACATTTTGTACAGGATATAGGCATTATTGATGGCGATGCTGATGGCAAACCAGAATACCTGCTGCCAGGTCTTGTTTGGCTTGTGAGAAATGAAATACCTAAGAAGACAGAAGAAATAAGAAAGGTTTACACTTGATATAGCATTATCCACATTAGCTAAAATCTGGAAACAACCAGTGGCATAAAGAAACTGGTACAAATACACAAAAGAATAATACTTTGAGACAAGAAAAGACAAAATCATGCAACTTGCTACTTGGATTGAACTGGAGCACATTATGCTGAGTGAAGTCAGCATGTCTCAGGACAGAGGCAGATACTAAAGGATTTCTCTAATATGTAAGATAAAAAGAGTATGGAAAAGGAATTATGCATGGCCAAAAGTAACAGTATTTAAGAATTAGTCTATAAAGTGGAGCTCACCATGGTAGAGATATGAGGTGGGTAGGAGAAATATGAAATTGAGGGAAGATCTGGGGACGATGGTGGAGTAAAGTAGATACACTGGTGGGTGAGATATTGGAATGTTGTACACATGAAATCCTACTATTGACAGTATAAAGCATAGTGACTAGAATAAAATTTAAAGAGAATAGGGGGGAAAAGAGAAAGGTTCATGAGTACCCTGCTCTGAAGAGGCCTCCATGTGGTGAGAAAGAGAAGGCAGAAGGAGAGGGACTGAGTCAAAGAGAGTTTAGTGAGTCGAGTGGTTGCTTTATATGTGGCTGACCCAGGTTTAATGGCTGAGTACAGAGCCAGTGTTAAACCCTGAACACCACTCAGTATGGACCAAAAACAAAACAAAAATTAAAAAGAGGACTAAACAGGGTAGGAATCAAACCAAGGGAGAAAGCTCACATTGAGGCTTTGTAATAATAAATGACTCAAGATAAAGAGTAGGTGGTGGTTACTGGAGGAGAGGTAGACATCACAAGCTCCTGTGAGGCAGGATCAGGTGAGTTTGTCCCTGCAAGCAAAAGGTCCGTCTTAAATGCTGGGTTCTGTACATACTGACTTGGTTTCATCTCCAACAGGTCACATTAACCCAGAACTCCAGACTTCTGCCTGAGTGTACTTCTCTTGATTACCATAATTTGTTTACTTTAGGGGAGCCTTTTTGGCTGCTGATGCCCAGTGGCTCAAGTGAATATAGAAGAAGCGTGGGCACCTTGGTTAGAGGGATACATAGAGTGCAGGATTGGGCCAAGTAGAGAGATGTTGAGATTGAAAAGAGGAGTTCCAGCTTGGGCAAAAAGGGAAAAAAAAAAAAAAAACCATGGGTTGCAATAAAGGAGGAAGATGCCCAGAGGTAAAGGTTGATAAGCAGAGCCAGAAAAAGGATTCAGGGTTTTATCTTACAGGATTTATCAATTCAGAAGTTGAAGGAACTATTTTTTCATTCATTTTTAGGTTATGCTCAAAGTGATTGGGAATTATTTTTGGATTGATGCTAGAAGGTCACCAATGGTGACTGGGTTTTGGGGATTGAATCCAGGGCTCCTGCATGCAAAGCCTGGTTCCAGCTCAGCTCTTTGAACTATCTCCCTGGCTTATAGCATTAGGGAAACTATTGGTAATCCTATTTTCTTTCTTTTTTGTACTGATCACTCACTTGCTGTACTTGTCATCGTATCTGCAGATGTAGCTAAGGTGAGCAGCAAACGCCTCCACAGCCAAAGGGCAGGGGATCTCCAAGTTCTTTCTCTTGATGATGACTCCTGTACAAAAGAGGAGATATAAATATCCCTTCTCAGTTTCCTCCTCCCAACACTAATTTTCTTCTCCTGATGAAGCAGAGATTTGAGGAGGTAGGTACATGGAGAAGAATTAATCAAGAACTGTCACTTGACCTGCAACCAATTGTCACTAGAAGCTTCTGAGAGTGAAGGAACATTTCATTAAGGGACCAGGAATGAAGCTCTATGGTACAGCACTTGTCCTGTGAGGCCCTGGGTTTGAATCCTGATACCACGTGGTCTGCCAAGCACTACTGAGGTTAAAAAAAGTTTATTAGGTTAAAAATCAATAAAGGTATCTGCTGATGAGACCTGGTATTCAAGGCACATGGCCATTTAGAACATGGAGAGAGGCGACAGGCTTAAGGGTGACCCTTAGTGGCATCAGAGAATGGGGCTGCACCAGACTGGATATTAAGTGACAAAAGTCAACAATTAGAAGGCTTAAAATGTTTAAATTCGGGGCTGGAGCAATAGCACAGTGGGGAGGGCATTTGCCTTGCATGCAGCTGACCCAAGTTCAATTCCCAGCATCCCATATAGAATTACAGTGCTGGGGGTACTGCCAGGAATGATTTCTGAGTGCAGAGCCAGAAGTAACCCTTGAACACTGCCAGATGTGGTCCAAAAATAACAATAAAACCCCAGCAAAACAAAATATTTAAATCCGTTAAATTTATTCCTACTTGAGGAAATAGTGAAAGATGTACCCAAAGATTTATGTATGCTTATATTCACCACATAAGTATTCGTATTGTGAAAGAACTTGACATCAATAGGAGTCAAGATAAAGGAATTATAAATTTTTCCCCACAATGAACAAACTACTACACAGTTCTTAAAAATTATGTTTGGGCTAATGATATGGTTCAACAACATAGCCCATGGCTTGTATGCCTGAGAATGAATTTGATGTTTAATTTTGAAAAACATGCTCTGTTTTCTTAAAATTTAAAAAAATTAGGTGCCATGATTAATAATTAATAGAAATATTTCAGATATACAATGTTAGGACATTCCTGTATTTCACCCTCTGCCAAAGTGTTAGAGTCCTTTACACACTTTCTATCCCCGGTTATCACCTTAGTTCTGTAGTTCTACTCTCAGATCTATTCGTGCACATCACTTTTATTCCCTTACTACTATTTTTTTATACTCCATATGTAAGTGATCATTTTGTATTTGTCTCTCTGCTTCTGAAAAAGTTTCACTCAAGATGTTACCTGCCAGTTTCATCTACATAGTAGTAAAGAACAAGAATATTTATCCTTTGGTTTTGAGCAACACTTGCAGTAACCAGGATCTGTGCTTGGTAAGCTTGTGAGTGCAATATGGGGTGCCACGCATTGAACCCAGATCAGCTGCACTGAAAGCAAGTGCCTTACTAACAGTACTATCTTACCAGCCCTTGGAGTGCAAGATTTTATCTTATAGCTGAAGTACTGTTCCATTATGCATATATACCACAATTTTCTTTACCTACTTATCTGTTCTTTAGCATTTGGTTTGTTGTCAAATCTTGGCAAATGTGAATAGGTGTTGCCCAAAAATCAAAGCATTGAATATAAGGTGTAAAATATCTTTCTGAATTAATGTTCTGAATTCTTACATTATATGTCAAGAAGTGTAACCATTGGGTCACAGAAAGCTCAATTCTTTTTTGTTTTTTTTTGTTTGTTTGTTTTTGTTTTTTTTTAGGAAGCTCAATTCTTGATAATCTTCTCTGTATCGTTCCAATTTTAGTATATGTGCTGCCGAAGCGAGCACTAGGAAGCTCAATTCTTAATTATCTTGTCTTGATACTGGTGTCTATCGAGGCTACAATAGATGAAATTTCCACCAATAGTAAATCAGGGTTTCTTATCCCCTCACCCCATCTCCATTGGTTGTTTCTGTTCTTTTAGAGGTGTATCAATCTCACTGGTGTGAGGTTACCTCATTTAAAAAAAATTATTATTATTATTGTTATTTTGGTTTGGGGGCCACGTCTGGCCATGCTTAGGGATTACTCTTGGCTCTGTACTCAGAAATTGCTCTCAGCAGGCTTAGGGGACCACAAGGGATGCCAAAGATTGAACCTGGGACAGCCACGTGTAAGGCAAACACCCTACCTACTGTGCTATCACTCCAGCCCCCATTGTTTTTTTTTTTGTTTGTTTTTTTTTTTTTTGGTTTTTTTTTTTTTTTTTTGGTTTTTGGGCCCCACCCGGCGATGCTCAGGGGTTACTCCTGGCTGTCTGCTCAGAAATAGCTCCTGGCAGGCACGGGGGACCATATGGGACACCGGGATTCGAACCAACCACCTTTGGTCCTGGATCGGCTGCTTGCAAGGCAAACGCCACTGTGCTATCTCTCCGGGCCCAACCCATTGTTGTTTTTATCGGACTTCCCTGGTGATAAGTGATGAAGAATACTTTTTCATAGATCATGTTTTAGGGTACACTGAAAAATGGCAGGGGGCAGCTGCTTGCCTAGCTTGACTGTTAACTCAAATCACCGTCACTTAGTTGTTTCTGTGGCTCCAGCCTTTGGGCTCATGTGCTCTCTTTTTGCCATTATGTAGCTTAGCTCCTAGGTGCTCATGAAAATTATCCCTTAAGCATTGTTCAAAAACACTTAAGAAAGGCACTAGTGCCCTTAGAGGTGGAGATGTCTGCAGTGTTGTAAAGTACATGTGTCTCAGGATGTATAAGGGGGTCCAAAATTTCAGATTTTATGATTTAGAGTAGAATACTTTAAAACTGAATTAAATAACATCAAGGTTCCATACATATCGAAATCAACTCTAATTTTACCATCTTCTTCCACCACTACCCTTTCTTATACTCTTGTCATCTATACATTTCAACCTTTGAGAAAAGAATTTTAAAATGTCCCATGTTGGGGCCGGGTAGGTGGCGCTGGAGGTAAGGTGTCTGCCTTGCAAGCGCTAGCCAAGGAAGGACCGCAGTTCGATCCCCCGGCGTCCCATATGGTCCCCCCAAGCCAGGGGCGATTTCTGAGCACATAGCCAGGAGTAACCCCTGAGCATCAAACGGGTGTGGCCCAAAAACCAAAATAAAATAAAATGTCCCATGTTGCCTACCAGGGATACCCATGTTGCCTACCTGGGTTCGATATCTGGCATCCCATCTGGTCTCCCGAACCTGCCAGGAACAATTTCTGAGCAAAGAGCCAGGAGTAACACCTGAGCATGCTGGGTGTGGCCCACAAACCAAAAAATAAAATAAATTGTATTTAAAAATACGTCCTATATTTTTCTGTATATTTTTGTTACATGTCACAATTCTTGGGGACCACTCACAGCTCTGTTCCTAGAGGTCGTCACTGAGCCCATTGAGTTATCTCTCCCCTCCCTAAAAATTGTCATTTTAAATCCTATTGCCTACTTCTTTCCAATCTTCTTAAATGTTTTTCTTCTTCACTTCATTTTCCCTATATCAAGTGGTACAATGTACTGATTTCAGATATTTTTGAGACAGCCTCTCAAGGAAACTTAGTGGGAAGCAGTTCTGGCATCTTATTCCCTTATGAAAACTGAGGCCCCACCCATCTGAGTACTGAGGCCAATTCAAGTTGTTGCTTTTGACAATTTTGACATGCTGGGTCTATCCTAAATTTTCTCTAAATGCTCTTGTTATAGCAGTTGAGAATGGAAGCATGCTCTTATCTCTAAAATTAAGTGAGGTAGAAAAACTTCAAACATTTGAGTTGGTTGGTTGTAATCTTTTGTGTGTGTGTGTGTGTGTGTGTGTGTGTGTGTGTGTGTGTGTGTGTGTGTGTGGTTTTTGGGTCACACCCAGGAGTGCTCAGGGGTTATTCCTGGCTCCAGGCTCAGAAATTGCTCCTGGCAGGCACGGGGGACCATATGGGACACTGGGATTTGAACCGATGACCTCCTGCATGAGAGGCAAATGCCTTACCTTCATGCTATCTCTTCGGCCCCTGGTTGTAATCTTTATAGAAATATAATCCAATTATGGTGTGGTGTGGGTAGGGTTAGGAGATGAAATTAAACACGCACACACTCACTCACTCACTCACTCACTCACTCACTCACTCACTCACACTGAGTTCCTTGGCAGGTATTCCTTTAAAACTGATGAGGAAAGAGCCAGAGCAATAGCACAGCTTTTGCCTTGCATGCGGCCAACCTGGGACCCACCTGGTTTGATCCCTGGCATCCCATATGGTCCCCCAAGCATGTCAGGAGTATCAGTGCAGAGCCCTGAGCACCACCAGGCAGCCCCCCACCCAAAAAAAAAACCAAAAACAAAGTGATGAGAAAAGATATGAAAGGAATGTGGAATTTGTTAATTAGGCTTGCTATAAATAGTTTGTCACTGAACTTTTAATTTTCCTCCCAGGACTTTTATAGTATTTTAGTTGTACTAAAATAAAATTTTAGTTGTACTAAAATTTGGGAAAAGGTTGGGGCTTTATCTAGAAGTGTGCAGAGGCTATTACCAGCTTTGTGCTCAGAGATCATTCCTCGTTATGCCTAAGTGACATACAGTGTCAAACTGCTAATAGTATGCAAACACCTTCCTTAACCTCAATATTATTTCTCTGTTCCTATGGTTATATATGAGCTTTGTGTCAATTTCCTTGGTTATACCTTTCGAATCCTGCCACCAGCAAATTTTATGATAAAATCAAGTAAATACTCCCCCTAAACTGTAAAGCAATGGTTAATTTCTAAGGAAGACACTTAAAAGATAGGAATGGTTGATTTATCTCCTAGAAAGAAGGATTAAAAAAGTCCAAGATATTAAAGTGAGTATGCATATATAAAGTGAGTATATATAATATATAGGGGCCAGAGTGATAGCACAGCAGTAGGGCATTTTCCTTGCACATGGCTGATCCAGGACGGACCTTGGTTTGATCCCCAGTGTCCCATATAGTCCCCTGAGCTAGGAGCAATTTCTGAGTGCATAGCCAGGAGTAACACAGGCAATTAACACAGTCATATACAACATTATATGGAGACCTAAGGGAAGTTATCTTCAAGCTGCACCACCATTGTTAATACCCCAGTAGTGACACGTAATGAGAGGAAAGTCAATGAAGCTTTAAAAGTGACAGGTCTTGGGCCCGAAGAGATAGCTCAGCTGCGTTTGCCTTGCAAGCAGTCGATCCAGGACCAAAGGTGATTGGTTCGAATCCCGGTGTCCCATATGGTCCCCCGTGCCTGCCAGGAGCTATTTCTGAGCAAACAGCCAGCAGTAACCCCTGATCAATGCTGGGTGTGGCCTAAAACCAAAACCAAAACAAAACAAAACAAAAAAAAAGTGACAGGTCTTGGGGCCAGAGAGATAGCATGGAGGTAAGGCATTTGCTTTTCATGCAGAAGGTCATCAGTTCGAATCCCGGTGTCCCATATGGTCCCCTGTGCCTGCCAGGAGCAATTTCTGAGTATGGAGCCAGGAGTTTCCCCTGAGCACTGCCGGGTGTGACCCAAAAACCACCAAAAAAAAAAAAAAAAGGTGACAGGTCTTCAAGGAACTCACCATCCTAACCCCAGGTTTACACATAGAAGATTTGAAACTCAAGCCCTGCTGTACTCATCAAAATATCCATCAAGCCTATCACCATTCATCCCGACCCCCAGTACTTGCACATAGGGGTTTATGCCTACCTTCTTGCATAGGTGAGTAGGCATTGGTCAAGAAACGAAAGTGCCCTTTGTTGTACCAGCAGATCAGAGACATGTTTCCCTTCATCTTTATCCAGTGCTGGCCCCGGACAGGCGTGGTGGTGGAATTTGTGAGCATGGACAATGGTAGGCCAGTACAGTCACTCTTCCTGGAGCTGAGCAGTCCACAGCAGTAAATTCCTGTGGACAATAGGGAACCCAA
This sequence comes from Suncus etruscus, assembly GCF_024139225.1. Lineage (NCBI taxonomy): Eukaryota > Metazoa > Chordata > Mammalia > Eulipotyphla > Soricidae > Suncus > Suncus etruscus. The sequence continues at coordinate 50,661,304 of NC_064854.1, read as the reverse complement.
ACAGATAAACATCAGAGATGTTAGTGCTATTCTACCTTGCACATGTGAAGGAAAAGATGGGCTACTCTCTTCTGAGGCAATGATGGAAAATTAATGCTCTATAAGTCTTTCTAGGAAAGTAAAGTTTAGGGATTTTTTTGAGATTGGCTGTCTCTCACAGTACTGACAAAGGCAAATTTAGGGTTACATAGTTAAACTATAACCTAGGCAGCAAAGTACTGACAATTCTTTTTTGCTTGAATGCTTGCTGTATGATAGACACAATGATAAGCACATGCACCTACCATCCCCTCAACTTGTTATAAACTTTTGTAATCAGGTTATTGTATTCCTATTACAGAAAAACTGCAGTTATACAAAAATCCCTGGATTCACAGCTGGGAGGGCAAAGATGAATAGTGAACACAGTCTCTCTGATAGGTCTAAGTCTCCCTAATTAGCTCACCATAATGTGAGCAGTCAAAGTTCAACATTCATCTGTCTGCACAGTTTTCACAAGCAGCATATGAAGAGGAGAATCATCTTTGTGGGAAGATTTTTTCAGAAGAAATAATCATCAAAAGTGTGTAGCTGAACAGTGCTCTGCCAGTAGATATAAACTGCAGTGACTGGATTGAAGATCCTTCCAAGGGAGAAGGAATTAAAATGGCATCTAATGTCCTTAGTATTCTATAGGAATGGGAAGGACTTTGAGCAGAGGCCCAGGATCTCATAATTCCCCATCTATCCTCACAATTGACCCACTATCAGTTCACCAGGCAGTCATAGAGGCCACAGAGAAGTATACCTCTTGGTCACCTCTAGTTTCAGCCTAACTCCCTACACGAATGTGAGAGATTTTTGATGTAGATTCTGGGAAGAGTTTTGTCCTCTGTTCTCATCTTAGCCTACTGAAGCCTGACACAAACTCCATAAAAATGCATATTCTTTTAGTATACAACTCATTGTTGCTTTTCCATCCATGCTGGGAGAATAACTAAACCATAACCTCTCATAAACAGTTAGCTTCCATCATTCTTAAGTGTACTGGTTGTCACATTTGAGTTGAGTCTTGTTTCTTGAGAGAGGGCTTATGCTTGAAAACTTATGCATGACTGCCAGAACCTCTATAGAGGAATTAGTGCATCCTTATACATATTTTTTAAAGTACAATTTTATGTTTTTTTTTTTTTGTTTTTGGGTCACCCCTGGCAGTGCTCAAGTGTTACTCCTGGCTCCACACTCAGAAATCACTCCTGGTAGGCATGGGGACCATATGGGATGCCAGGATTTGAACCAACGACTTCTGCATGAAAGGCAAACGCCTTACCTCCATGCTATCTCTCTGGCCTAAAGTAAAAATTTAAAACAGGGAATAACTATGTGAATGAGAGTAAGAATTCTGAACCACCAACCCAGATCTCTAATACACAAACAACCAAAGAGTAGCTTTATTTTTGTAAGCGTGAAGAGGAAAATCTGAACATCACTCAAGTTTTCATGATTCTATTTCTTGCTATAAATGATTATTAGAAAAATGTCTTTGATGATGGCTAATTTACAAGAAAACTGTGTGGTACAGTTCTTTTTCATTTTGTTTTGGGGTCATTACCTGTAGTGCTCAGGGTTACTCCTGGTGGTGCTTGGGAGATGCATGTGGACCATGTGGTACAAACCATGCATTCAAGTCCTTTGAGCCATCTCCCCAGATCTTTAATTCCTTTGAACTTTGACTGCCTAGGAGGATATTTAGGACAGATGCTTAGAAATTTTTGCTTGGTGGGAAGGGCACCACTTCTGACCAATGTAGTTAAAGTCCTTGGAAGTGCAGGCAGCCATCTATGTGACCTGGTAAGTGCTAATCATTGCAGCTAAAAGCCCAAGAGGTCCTTTGTGGACCACAGGCTTAAATAGTTTGATACTTGATTTTTAAAAACAGGAAAGGCAATCTTTTCTTTGAGAAAACTCAAATTCCATGCTGATTTATTTCTGCCAGAAAATTCTCCACTATCTTCATCTTAATTCTGAGCTAGGGACCGCTCCTTTCCTCCCAGGTCATGGGCCAGCATTCTAGGTTCAAAGAGAAGCAGCACTGGGAACTTCAATAATTCTTCTGCATCTTTCTTCTACATCAAACACATAGAGCTGTACCAGGCCTACATTGATTACTGACCTTGACTTTACTACTGGACGCCAATCAATGGTATACAAATGGTACAAGAAACGCAGTGGGCCCCCATGTGGCATATGAGTGCTATCAGGGTAGTTTAAGGAATCCTCATGGCTCCAATTTCAAACACATTACACCCACATTTGGGCTTACAGGAGCAGGTAAATGGGAAGCAGCCTTGGCTCTCTTCCACGCTTCAACAAAGGAATCCCTCATTTTCCCCAAGGAGGCTGCATTACATGCATTTGCTCCAGTTTTCTTCCAAATTCTTCCAAATTTCCCAAATTACACAGCAACTCCACACTAAATTATCTCAGCAGTTCAATATTGTCTTTTTGTGTGCTAGACTTTACTTGCATAATCCCAGCCTAGGAGGAAAATAGTGTCCAGGGAGGAGGAGTCTTTAGTAATGTGGTTAATATCCTTAATAAAAGAAATACCACAGCTCCTTCCTTCATGGTAATAATGAGAAGTCTAAAATATTAAAAGGACCTCAATAGAACTCAGCAGTTTTGGTAGCTTGATTTGGCCTTTGAGCTGTGAGAAATAAAATTATATTGTTTATAAACCATCTTGTTTGTGTCATTTTTAAAAATAGCACCACAAATGGGCTGAAACACTAATACTTCTTATTTGGTCATGTCTTTATAACAAAGAACCACACACATACATATACACACACATCAACATGTGCTCTGAGTAGGGGATGTGGCTCAGAAGTACAACACTGCCTTGCCTTGTGAGGCCCTGTGTCCAACTCCCAACATGTAAAAACAATAAACAAATGCTGGCATTGTCCCTTTAGACCAGAGAGAGAGCTCAATGGATTGACCATATGCTTTGCATGCAAGAGGCCTTAGTTTGACCCCCATTACCACATGATTCCTCAAGCACCTCCAGAAATGACCTCTAGGCAGAGCAGGGGGTGGCCCCTGACACTGTTACATGCATTCCTGAAACAAAAAATAATGGGTACTAAAGACAGGTTTGGCTTTGTTCCCGAAATCTCAAGCCTAGTATTCCTATAGCCCCTCAGTGCTCAGCAGGGTCCAGACAAGCTGCAGGCTGAAATGAATCTGCATTCTCTTTCTTTTTTTTTTTTTTTTTTGGTTTTTGGGTCACACCCAGCACGCTCAGGGGTTACTCCTGGCTCTATGCTCAGAAATCGCCCTTGGCAGGCACTGGGGACCACATGGGATACCGGGATTCGAACCACTATCCTTCTGCATGGAAGGCAAACGCCTTACCTCCATGCTATCTTGCCGGCCCCGAATCTGCATTCTCATGGTAGGTCTCTTTGCCTGTCTTCCCGTCTTCCACAGCCCATTCACACTTTCACCTCTTGCTCTCTCTCACCATATCTCCAGGGAAAAAGTACATCATTCTCAGAACAACTTTCCACTTGACTAACCTTGCTTTTCAAACTCCTCAAATAGTGTTAGGCTGGTGATGCTAGGCCCAGTGAAGATGATGTAGTTTTTGCCTGTTGCATTCTGGCAGAGGTTCCGAGCCACCATGCTGTGGAGCTGGGGTTTGTTCTTCAGTGAATCCAGTCCATCTAGGCCTCCACCTTCCTTCAGATGGACATGAATCTTTAAAAGAAATACACAGGGTTCAGGGTTCACCAGAGAACTAGGCCAGGGACTCAAGGGGCACCAGTTTCTACCAGTTGGCCAAGAATATAAGTGATGAGAAAGCCACTCTTCTCCGTTACTTGTTTATCTCAGAGAGGGCCCAAGTCACTTATAGGTCAGAAGCAGATTATTAAGCTCAATTCTTCAATTAGGAAATGTTACATAGAGAGAGGATAAACAGTGAAGCTTGGTAGTTGTGGTAAAAGCAAACACATTACCATTTCTGGAGCACAGAAATGACTTAAGTTTACAATAAATAAAACTAAAGGCTACCTTGCTAGTAAGGGAATAAGGAATGAATATATGTACATTTTCTTTTGAATACAGATTTTTTAACTCACAAAGTCATCTGCAATCTTTGTGGAATCTTTTCCCTTTTTCTTTACAGTAACCAGCATGCAGGCAGAAAGGAACTATTTATTCATTTCACCTTGCAGCACGGAGACAGAATCAGGAATTAAGAGTTCACTTGGCATTTGAGGACCACTAGTAAGTGTGTGCTGGAAGTAGCAATCAGTTTCCACACTTGGAAACTGATCATCAAAGGCATAGATGTAGGAACTGAGAAGGATTTAGGAATATTGCCCTCCCCTGACTGGCAGAATGAATCACTAGGGCACCAACTACTATGCTACTCTAGGGAGAATAGTTCCCATGCAATGTTCTGGGTGACTATGTTAGCAGCAATTCACACTTTAACAGTGTTCATCTATACCTTTTAGTTTCTGGGAACCACAGATGATACTTGGAAGGAAATGTGATCAATACTGAATATTCCACACAGCACAGAACTGGTAAGGCATGCAAATTGTCACAACGTTTCATTAAAAAAATTCTAGATTTAATATAGAAAAAACTTTAGCATAAACAAATATAGATGACTTATAGGGATAAAATAAGCATATCCACCTTAGTAAAATATTTAGTTACTAGAAAAATAAGATCTGATGATCCTGAGACAGAAGAAAAGCTAATGAACATGATACTAATTCTAAAGACACATTTTTTTTTTTTTGGTTTTTGGGTCACACCTGGCAGTGCTCAGGGGTTACTCCTGGCTCTACACTAAGAAATCGCTCCTGGCAGGCACCAGGGACCATATGAGATATCAGGATTCAAACCACCATCCTTCTGCATGCAAGTCAAATGCCCTACTCCATGCTATCTCTCGGGCCCCTAAAGACACTTTCTGAAATACATCAATTCTAAAAATTATTAACACTGCTCCAATGTCATAGAACGTCTTCAATGCAGCTGTGTTATGGCTCTGTGCATAACAGATTCTACAGGAAGGACTCCATCTTTTCATTTTTGATGTTTCTTGGCCTCTGAAACAGGTAAAAAAATTCAACCAACTCAAAGAAGAACATTTTTAGAAAAGAATTTATACAAATGAAACTAAAGAACACACTAGCAGAATCTCACAGCATGAGCAGAAGCTCTCAAGGGTAGAACCATATAGATGAACTTGAAGATAAATTGTAAGCCAGCACTGATAAGAAAGATGAAAAGAAAAAAGAAAAAAAAGATGAAAGACCAAAAAAAAAACGTGTCTAATGAACAAAGCAATCATCTCTGAATTACAGAAATACCAGAAAGGGGAAGAATAAGTAGTGGGAGAGACAACTGCAGGCAATTCTCCCACTCCCTGAAAAGAATCAGCTGCACAAATTCAAGAAGTCAAAAGAGAACCAAACAAAACAGACTACAAAACAACAACAACATCATCAGGATATATAGTAATTAAATTGAAAAAACAAAAAACAAAACAAAACAAAAAAAACGAAACAACAACCCAAAAATGATAAGGACTTCTTAATGCAGTAAGGTAGAAGAAAAATGTTAAAAATGAAAGAAAGAACATTAGTCACAACAGATCTCTCAGATCAAACTGTGTAGGCAAGAAAAGAGTGGAATGACATATTCAAATTACTGAATGAAAGAAACTTTCAACCTATAGTCCATTACCCAGCAAACCTATCATTTAAATGAGAGGGATAGATAAAAAACAAATTCTCAGAGGAAAAAAACCTGGCAAAATTTGCAATAAGCAAACTGGCTCTAACAAACTGTTTAATGGCCACATACATAAACCAAGCAACCACCAAGAAGCATCAATTCTACACAATAACATGGCATAATAGCTCTTTCTGGCAATAGTATCCTGGAATGTCAATTGACTAAATTCTATTTTTAGTTTTTTTTAAATATAATTACTTTATTTAAGCACCATGGTTACAAAATTGCTCATTGTTGAGTTTCAGTCATAGAATGTACATCACCCTTCACCAGTACATGTTTCCCACCAATTTTCCCAGTTTCCCTCTCACCTACTTTCCCCCACCTGCCTCCAGGGCAGGCATTTTACTTTCCTTTCTTGTTATTATTAAGTTTTTTTTTTCTTTTTAAATTTTTGGGTCATACCCAACAGTGCTCAAGGGTCACTCCTGGCTCTACGCTCAGAAATTGCTCCTGGCAGGCCTGGGGTGGGGGGGGGGGGAGGACCATATGGGATGCTCGGATTCGAACCACTGACCTTCTGCATGCAAGGTAAACGCTTTACTTCCATTCTATCTCTCCGGCCCCTCTATTCTTTTTTTTGACAATGGTCCTCTGTCATCCCCTCCCAGGGCCAAATGCTAATATTACCTGTTGGTCAGACCAGCCCACTTCTAGGAGGGGTCTATGGAAGGTAACAAAAGGGTTGCCTCAGGGGCAGAAAGGGGATTTCAGAGGAAGAGTCAGGGGAATTCAGCAAAAAGGCTGAGTAGAAGTAGGCAGCATGGAGAAATGTCAGATTCAAGATTAAATTCAGAGCAGTTGATGGAGCCTGCTTAAAAGGTTAGTATAGAAGCCACATATGTGGCCTATTATTAATAAAGCTTCATGTCTCCTGACTTCTACTGACTGCTTGTGGGCCATTTCCTCACTGCTACCCTGAAGCCTGAGACCTGCCAGCTGGAAGGGGATGCAGACGCATGGACCTGGCCCTGTGAAAAAGGCCTCATTATTCCCCATCATCCAGGACTCATAATTAATATGTAATTCTACAGTCCTCCTGTTCCTCATCTTTATTGTTTCTGGATATTAATACCATACTATTTTTATTTTTCTTATGTCCCACAAATGAGTGAGATTATTCTATATCTACCCATCCCTTCTAACTCATTTAACTTAGCATAATAATGCTCATATCCATCCATGTATACACATTTCATTATGTAGGTGTACCACAGTTTTCTTAGCCACTCATCTGTTCTTGGGCACTTGGGTTGTTTCCAGATTCTATATTGTAAATATACAATATTTGTATATTATAATATTGTGACTAAAATAGGAATGCAAAACACTTTTCTGTATGGTGTTTTTGGATTTCTAGGCTATATTCCAAGGAAGGGTATTGCTGGATCATATGGAAGCTCAATTTCTAGTTTTTTGAGAAATATCCTTATTGTTTTCCAGAAAGGCTGGCTCAGTCTATATTTCAATCAGCAGTGAATGACTGTCTTTCTCCCCACATCCACACCTGAACTGGTTGTTCTCATTCTTTGTGATGTGTGCCAGACTCTATGGTATGAGATGATGTCTCATTGTTGTTTTGATTTGCATCTTCCTGATGATTGCTGATGTGGAGCATATTTTCATGTGTCTTTTGGCCATCTGTATTTCTCATCTGAGGAAATGTCTGTTTATTTTTTCTCCCCATTTTTGGTAAGTTCTATCAATGCCTTGGATATCTTAGATATTAACCCCTTATCAGATTGGCATTGGGTGAATAGTCTCTCCCATTCTGTTGGTAGCCTTTGTGTCCTAATCCCTATTTCCTTTTAAGTATAAAAACTTCTCAGTTTAATGTTTATCTTTGCTTACATTTACTTAGACAGTGGTGTTTCATCTTTGAAGATGTCTTTAGTTTCAATGTCATGGATGTTTTGCTTATGTTTTCCTTATGTACCTTATGGTTTCAGGTCTGATGCAAAGGTCTTTGATCCATTTTAATTTGACCTTTATGCATGGTGTGAAAGAGAGGCCTGAGTTCACTTTTTACATGTAGTTGACCAATTTTCCCAACACCACTTATTGAAGAGGCTTTCCCTGCTCCAATTTGTGTATTTTTACCCTGTATAAAATATTAATTGATTGTATACCTAGGGGTCAATCTCAGAATATTTAAGTCTATTCTACTGAGGGTCTATCTTTATTCCAATACCGTACTATTTTAATGACTACTGCTTTATAAAAAGTTTAATGTTGGGGAAAGAGATGCTTCCTGTCTTCTTTCTCTCAAGGATTTCTTTAGCTATTATTGGAAGTTTATCGTTACAAATAAATTTTAATAGTGTTTGTTTCAATTTTTTATAAAACATCATGGTATTGTTATAGGGACTGCATAATATGTATAGAGATTGCATGATATGCTTTGGAAGGATTGCTTTTTTGTGTTGTTTTGTTTTGTTTTTGTTTTTTGGGCCACCCTGGTGATGCTCAGGGGTTATGCACTCAGAAATCGCTCCTGGCTTGGGGGACCATATGGGACACTGGGGGGATCAAACTGTGGTCCATCCTAGGCTAGCGCATGCAAGGCACACATCTTACTGCTTCCGCCACCGCTCTGGCCCCAAGGATTGCCATTTTAATGATGTTAATCCTTAAAATCCATGAGCAGGGTATATATCTCCATTTCCTGTGTCCTCTTATTTTTTGAAGCAGTGTTTTGTAGTTTTCTTTGCATATGTCTTTCACCTCTTTACTTAAGTTGACTTCAAGGTACTTGGTTTTCTGAGACACAACTGTAAATTGGATTTTTTTCAAAGTCTCTTTCATTATTTGTATATAAAAAAGCCATGGATTTATGCAGGTTAAGTTTGTAGACTGTCAATTTACTATACAAATCTGTTTTTAGAAGCCTCTGGTGAGAGTCCTGAGGATTTTCTAAATATAGTATCATATCAGTTTTGCAAACAGTGAGAGCTTGACTTCTTCCTTTCCTACCTGTTTGTCCTTGATATCTTTTTCTTCCTGATTGCTATGGCAAGTACATTCAGTTCTGAATATAGGTGTGAGGAAAGGATTTTTGAGTTGTATTTTTGTGTTCCTAGGGTATATCACTAAGAGTGGTATAGCTGGATCATATGGGAGTTCAATTTCTAGTTTTTAGAGGAATCTCCATATTGTTTTCCATAAAGGCTGGACTAGACAACATTCCCACCAGCAGTAAGAGTTTTTTCTCTCCACATCCGTGCCAGCACTGATTGTTCTTGTTCTCTGTGATGTGTACCAGTCTCTGTGGTGTGAGATGATACCTCATCGTTGTTTTGATTTGCATCTCCCTGATGATTAGTGATGTGGAGTATTTTTTCATGTGTCTTTGGCCACTTTATTTCTTCTTTGAGGAAGTGTCTGTATAATTCTTTTTCCCATTTTTTGATGCAGTTAGATATTTATTTCTTGTTAAGTTTTGTCAGTACTTTGTATATTTTTGATATTAGCCCCTTATCTGATGGGTACTGACAGAACTTAACCAGAAATAAACATCTAACTCCATTCTGTGGGTGGTTTTTGTATCCTAAGCACTATTTCCTTTGAGGTGCAGAAGCTTCTCAGCTTAATATAGTCCCATCTATTTTATCTCTGCTTCCACTTGTTTGGAGAGTGTTGTTTCCTCCTTGAAGATGCCTTTAGTCTCAATGTCATGGAGTGTTTTACCTATGTGTTGTTCTATATACCTTATATCTGATATCAAGATTTTTAATCCTGGGACCGGGCGGTGGCGCTAAAGGTAAGGTGCCTGCCTTGCCAGCGCTAGCCTTGGACGGACCGCGGTTCGATCCCCCGGTGTCCCATATGGTCCCCCAAGCCAGGAGCAACTTCTGAGCGCATAGCCAGGAGTAACCCCTGAGCGTTACTGGGTGTGGCCCAAAAAACAAAAAAAAAAAAAAAAAAAAAAAAAAAGATTTTTAATCCATTTTTTTCATGCCTGGTGTTAGCTGGGGGTCTGAGTTTGCTTTTTTGCAAGTGGCTAACCAGTTGTGCCAACACCACTTGCTGAAGAGGTTTTCCTTGCTCCAGTTTGGATTTCTTGCCCCAATATCGAAAATTAATATTGCAGCACTATTTACAATAGCCAGACTCTGGAACAACCAAGATGCCTTTCAACAGATAAATGGCTAAAGAAATTGTGGTACATATAGACAATGGAGTATTATGCAGCCATCAGGAAAGATAAAGTCATAAAATTTTCCTATACATGGATGTACATGGAATCTATTATGCTGAGTGAAATAAAACAGAGGAAGAGAGATAGACACAGAATAGTCTCACTCATCTATGGGTTTAAGAAAAATAATAGACATTATTGTAATAATGCCCAGAGACAATGGAGATGAGGGCCGGAAGGACCAGCTCACAATCTGAAGCTCACCACAAAGAGTGGTGTATGAGTTAGGGAAATAACTACACTAACAACTATCATGACAAGAAGTAGAATGTCTGTCTTGAATACAGGCAGGGGTGGGGAAGAAGAGAGGGGACATTGGTGGCAGGACTGTTGCATTGGGGAAGGGAGGTATTCTGTTTATGACTGAAACCCAACTACAATTATGCTTGTAATCATGGTGCTTAAATTTTTGTTTTGTTTTGTTTTTGGGTCACATCCAGTAGTGCGTAGGGGTTACTCCTGGCTCTTTGCTCAGAAATCGCTCCTGGCAGGCACGGGGGACCATAAGGAATGCCGGGATTTGAAACACCTTCCTTCTGCTTGCAAGACAAATGCCCTACCTCTATGCTATCTCTCCGGCCCTAAATACAGATTTTATAAAAACAAACAAACAAATACAAAGTGACATTAATTAGAATATATAATATTAGGTTCGAATCCCGGTGTCCCATATGGTCCCCCGTGCCTGCCAGGAGCTATTTCTGAGCAGACAGCCAGGAGTAACCCCTGAGCACCGCCGGGTGTTGCCCAAAAACCAATATATATATCATATTAGAATATATAATAGGGCTATAGTAGAATCCTAGTTTAAACACTGCTTTAGTCTTACTATAAACTTTTATAACTACACTTAAAAGACCTGTTTCTACTGGGGTAGGATTTTTTATAAAGGCCAGAGAGATAGCATGGAGGTAGGGTGTTTGCCTTATATGTAGAAGGATGGTGGTTCAAATCCTGGCATCCCATATGGTTTCCTGAGCCTGCCAGGAGTGATTTCTGAGAGTAGATCCAGGAGTAACCCCTGAGCATAGCCGGGTGTGACCCAAAAACCAAAAAAAAAAAAAAAAAAAAAAAAGGAACTATAGCTGCAACCACTAAATTTTGTAATATGCCTTCAAGGGGCATTAGAGTATAGGGTAGAAGATTCAGGGGATGATGGAGTATGGGAACACTGGTGATGGGAAAAAATAAGTACATTCAGTACTATATTGAATAGAAGGGGCAAGAGGGGGCAACCTTGTCTTGTACCTGATCTTAAAGGAAAGGCTTTTACGGCACGGACGGGAAGCTGGCAGGCCCCCCATGGGCCAGCGGCCTTTTAGTCCGGCCTAGGGTTAGGGGGGCCCGGACCTGGTTCACCAGGCCCCTCTCTCCCCCATTCCTCCGGATCTCCAGGTGGGTTTCTGGGAGGAGCTGACGGGGCACCCTGGGGTTTTTTTTCCCCACTCCCAGGCCGGGCCGGGACCCTGGCCTAGGGAGGGGCTCCAGTCCCTGAGCTTCAGGCTTGGGAGGGTCTCTCTCCCTTCCCGGAGCAGGATTCTTAGCCGGCGCGGACGGGCAGCTGGCAGGCCCCCCATGGGCCAGCGGCCTTTTAGTCCGGCCTAGGGTTAGGGGGGCCCGGACCTGGGTCACCAGGCCCCTCTCTCCCCCATTCCTCCGGATCTCCAGGTGGGTTTCTGGGAGGAGCTGACGGGGCACCCTGGGTTTTTTTCCCCACTCCCAGGCCGGGCCGGGACCCTGGCCTAGGGAGGGGCTTAGGGGGTAGAGTTTGATCTGGTGGGTGGCAGATAGCTGCTCAGATATACTCAGTCTGTCACTGGTAATTTCATACCAGTCTACATTTTGCAAACCGCGCGGACATTTGCTCCTTCCAACCATTAGTACCCCAGATTTACCCTTCTTAACTTCAGTAACACATAGTTCTAATCTCTGACCTAAGACATACAGTAGATCTAACAAATCCCAGAACTATCTAGAAGGACACACATTGAACACATATATCTTTTGAATATTTTATGGGTATTTTCTTTAACTGATGTAACTCTCTATATATTCTTCTACCCTGATGTTTCTATTCACTTTTCATCTTGTCTGTTCTTTGTAAGCTGTACAGTAAGGATTGTTGGTGGAACTGTCCCTCAGTTTGATGCTTATGATTGAACTATGTCATGGAAAATGCAGGTCTTGTTCCTATTGCCTCCAGATGCACCAATAACGCCCCATGGCATTGATCCTTGTTTGCATAGACACATTAAAATGGGAAAACACCATACATACAGATAAGTTCTTATCTAATAAATCTCAGTACAATGTACCTTACACCCTGAACATTGATATAATGACCTGGCACAGGCCTCATAAGAATGGGCATCCTCCATTCACGCCGGAACCAGGCAAGCTATCTACGAAACATCCAGGGTCTTTTTCAGCAACAGCTGGAAGCAGTCCTCTACCAGGAAAGACACTACCAAGGGTCTGACATCGACCCCCTAAAAAGAGACTTCCGTTTACACTGAGAAGACTCGACAACATCAATGACCTGCTCTACAGGACATGGTTCTCTCTAGTGCCCCTTAATTGTGAGGTGAAACGAGAGGATGCTATGCACCATCCTGACTGCAATATGGGATATGCAGACTCCAGGATCCTTAATACAGAAGCATGATACCAACAACAGAGACTATGTGAGGAATGGAGGTGTATTGCCACTACAGACGATGACTTGAATTGGACAAACTAATTTGCCTGGAGCCTAGAGTCAGTCCTGTGCCAGGAAACTTCAGGGTTAGGGTCTTCTTGTATTTAGACCATAATTTGTCTTTCCATGTCCCTTATGTTTTGATGGGCCTATGCAAACAAATGCCACTTTAATACCATTTTTTTACTATGTTCCCTTGACTCCAATCCTTAAGAAAAACAACCCACTAAAACTTTTGAGGTTAACTTAAACTAGTAAGCATGTGCATAGAACTAGAGAAATGTACTTTGCCCTCAATGTTTAGGGAGCTACATAAGTATAATGTCTTTAGATTATATTGTGTGCTGCTAAGAAATAGTATGTACTACAACTGGGGATTTGAGGGACAAGAAATTGTATTGTACATGGGTTCAGTTTTGTTTTTCTTAATGCTCTTTGGCTGAAAGTTCAAGGCTGGGATATCATCGATGGGACTACCGAGAATTCTGTTTATGGGTGATTGGGCTTCCACTGTCCTCTTCTTTACATCTTTGTTGTCATAATTAAAATAAAAAAAGGAAAAAAAAAAAAAAAAGGAAAGGCTTTTAGTCTTTCTTCACTGAGTATAATTGTGATAGGCTTCTGGTAAATGGTCTTGACTATATTGAGAAAAGTTCCTTCAATTCCCATCTTGTTGAGACTTTTCATCCTGAGTGTGCACTGGACCTTGTCAAATGCTTTCTTTGAATTTATTGCTATGATCATATGATTTTTTTTTTTTTTTTGGTTTTTGGGCCACACCCGTTTGACGCTCAGGGGTTACTCCTGGCTATGTGCTCAGAAATCGCCCCTGGCTTGGGGGGACCATATGGGACGCCGGGGGATCGAACTGCGGTCCGTTCCTTGGCTAGCGCTTGTAAGGCAGACACCTTACCTCTAGCGCCACCTTCCCGGCCCCTGATCATATGATTTTTTAAAAACATTTTTTTATTGAGACCCATGTGAATTACAAGTTTTTCACAGTTATGGTTAAGGTTCATAGTGACACTGAATTGGGGCAATTCCCACAACCAGTATTGACCTCCCTCTGCTCCTGTTCCCAGCGTGCACCCATACCTCCACCCCTAGCCCCTTGGACTGCTGGTATAACAGGTTCCTTCTGTATAGCTTGTTGTAGTTTTGGCCTCTCGATTCTATTGTCATTGACTTTGGGTTGGGTATTTAGGTCTGGTCAGTTTTTATTTCCACTAATGTTCATGAGACTGCTTGCCCCTGGTACCATCCACTTTTCTCCTCAATTTATGAGGCAGAACAAGATGATTTATGTTCTATCAAAAAGAAAAAGAAAAAAAGTACAGGAGCCCCTGTCTAGAAGCTATGAATATAAATTTAAAAGAAGGAAAGCAAAAGAAAAAAACAAAACAAAACAAAAATAAGGAAGAGGGGCTAGTGTGGCAGGGTTTTTTTTTTTTTTTTTTTTTTTTTTTGCCTAGACACAGTTAAGTATTTGGGAAATTAGAAAGGAAATTTCCTTGACCTAAGAAATTCAGGGTTTCTCCACCCTTGAAACATACTGACATGGGATCTACTGACATGGGATCTACTACAGGCTCCGGCCATGTTCATTGTCAAACTCTGAGACCTTTTTATGGTGTCAAGAAATATTCTGCTCAGTTGTGGTTGTCAAAGTCAGTCTTCTGTAATTATAGATCTTGATTTTTGCCCAGGTCCTAGGACAAAGTATAGTCATAGTTGTTGTTGTCAGTCTTCTGTATTTAGAGATCTTGGTTTTTGCACAGATCAAAGAATGGAGTATCTTCTGATTTCATCTCATTGTTAGGTGATGTGGTGGGAAAACCTGCCTTTAGATCAAATTGTTGCTATTTCCTCACCATCATGAGACCCTATGAATATGCCCTGGTGCAAGTTGGTGCCAAAGCTATATTAGGGACTCCCCCAAGGGGAGTTTTATTCTTGGTGCTGTTGCAGGGAACTGTGTCAGTTCTAGAGTTAGGATCTGGGGTTTGGGGTGGGATGGCTGATGTCTGATCATGTGAGGTCTAAGTCAAGTTCCCATGACAAATGTTCAGGGTGTGTTATAAACGTTATGGGTTCTTATCCCTAGTAGGTAAGAACTTGTTTCTATACATAAGATTTCTCCATTTCAGTGTGTTTATGCCATATTATATTGTTAGTGCATTTGGGGGGTAAAAATGTCAGACTATACAATCACTGTGCCTAGTTTTGACTTGAGCTTTTATCCCAAGCAAAACTTTTCTTCTAAAATTCATACTAAGCAGAACCAGAACAGGCAAAGAAAAATAATTAAATAAATATATGAATAAAAATGTAAACAAAAGGCATGGAGGTGGGCCGGGCGGTGGCGCAAGAGGTAAGGTGCCTGCCTTGCCTGCGCTAGCCTAGGACGGACCGCGGTTCGATCCCCCGGCGTCCCATATGGTCCCCCAAGCCAGGAGCAACTTCTGAGCACATAGCCAGGAGTAACCCCTGAGCGTTACCGGGTGTGGCCCAAAAAAAAAAAAAAAAAAAGGCATGGAGGAAGTTACCTTTACATTTGGAAGTAGAAATACTAAGAGGTATAACTATTAAGGAATTAAACAAACAGAAAATATAGATATTACCATTAAGTCTTTTGAGATAATCTTGGGGAGAGATGAGATCCAGGGCACATTTTCGTCTCACACCATGGTCTTATTGAGACTGAGAGATGGTTGTAGCAAAAAGAGATTAGTTGTGTCCTTGAGCTGGGGGTCCTTCTGAAGCTGAATCCAGTAGCATGCACCAGTTCACGTTAATGTGTGTGTGTGTATGTGTGTGTGTGTGTGTGTGTGTGTGAGAGAGAGAGAGAGAGAGAGAGAGAGAGAGAGAGAGAAAGAGAGAGAGAAAGAGAGAGAGAGAGAAATGGCTTCATAGGATGAGTCAGCAGGGACTGTGGTAGCAGCTTAACGGGGTGAGAGATGTGGGCTGAGAAGGTATCGCTGGATAACAGCTTGTTGAGACAGAGGGTCATATGATTTTTATACTATGGAGTGTTATATTGATTTACTTGCACATGTTAAACCATTTTTGCATCTCTGGGACGAATCATATTTTGTTATGGTATATAACCTTGATGAGCAGTTGGATTCTATTTGTTAGTATTTTGTAGAGGATCTTTACATCTGTGCTCATCAGGTATATCTGTCTGTAGTTGTCTTTTTTGGGGGGGGATGTCTATGTCTGCTTTTGGTATCAGGGTGATGTTAGCTTTATAAAAACATTTTGGAATGTTTCTGTTTCTTCAATTTCCTGGAAAAGCCTGAAAAGAATTGGTAGTATGTCCTCTTTAAAAGTTTGAATGAATTCACTAGTGAATCCATCTGGCCTAGGCTTTTGTTTTGGGAATGTTTTGTGATTAGCATTTCAATTTCCTCAACAGTGTTGTCTGTTCAGATATTACAAATCATCTTGGTTCAATCTTGTGAAGTTATAGGAGACCAAAATATTATCCAATTCTTCCAGGTCCTTTTATTTTGTGGCATAAAGATTCTCAAAGTAATCTCTGATTACCCTTTGAATATCTGTAAGTATTGGTAGTGTCTTTCCCTTTTAGTTCTTATTTAGTTATAAGAGTTTCTTTCTTTGTGAAGCTAATGGTTTATCAATCTTGTTTATTTTTTCAAAGAATCAACTCTTGCTTACATTGATGATCTGGATTGCTTTTTTGAGTGCCAGTTCATTAATTTCTGCTCTAAGTTTTATTATTTCCTTCTGTCTGTATTAATCTTAAAAATATATAGATAGTGGGATGAATCAGGAAACTAAAACATTTATTTGTTACTCATAGGAAATACTTTTAAAATCACAAGATAGACACAGGCTCAGAGAAAAAGAATGAAAAATAATTATACAAGCCACAAGTTTATAATGCTCTTTTTTTTAGAAAGTACCTCAGCTGTAAAGGTAATCAGTTATGGGAAATCTGTGGACAAGAATCCATTAGAAACATAGGTTATGGTGCTGGAGAGATAGCATGGAGGTAAGGTGTTTGCCTTTCATGCATAAGGACGGTGGTTTGGATCCCGGCATCCCATATGGTCCCCCGAGCCTGCCAGGGGCGATTTCTGAGCATGGAGCCAGGAGTAACTCCTGAGCGCTGCCAGGTGTGACCCAAAAACCAAAAACCAAAAAAAAAAAAAATTAGATTGAAGAAAAATTGGTGTTTTCTGAATTTAGGCACTAGAACCCTTCCTTACTAACTTTTGGCTAGTACTTAGAAAGTCTGGTCAGTTACTAATATGGTTCATTCTTAGCAATCCACATTAAATTCTGCTTTTATTCTTCCATCTTTTATCATCCTGAAAGTCAGGGCTAAGCCTCATCAGTACAGGGCGTGGCTTTGTTGTTGCACCAGAACTTGGTTGCTGTGTCCTGCACTGGTTTGTTAGTATAGTTATTTCCTTAAATGCATGCACCACTCTTTGTGGTTAGCTTCAGATTGTGAGCTGGTCCTTTCGACCCTCATCTCTGTCGTCTCTGGGCAGAATTACAAAATGTCTTTAATTTTTCTTAAAACACATAGATGAGTGAGACTGTTCTGTTTCTATCTCTCTCCCTATGAATTATTTCACTCAGCATAATAGATTCTATATACATCTTGTATAGGAAAATTTCATGACGTCATCTCTCCTGACAGCTGCATAATATTCCGTTGTGTATATGCACCACGGTTTCTTTAGCCATTCATATGTTGAAGGGCATTTTGGTTGTTTCCAGAGTCTGGCTATTGGAAATAGTGCTGCAATGAATATAGTTGTGAGAAAAGCATTTTGTATTGTGACTTTTTTGTTCCTAGAGTATATCCCTAGGAATGGTACAGCTAGATCATATGGGAACTCAATTTCCAGTTTTTTGGGGAATCTCCATATTGTTTTCCATAAAGGCTAGAGATGATGCATTCCTACCAGCAGTAAAAGAGAGTTCCTTTCTCTCCACATTCCTGCCAGCACTGATTGTTCTTGTTCTTTGTAGTGTGTACCAATCATGTGGTGTAAGATGGTACCTCATTGTTGTTTTGATTTTCATCTCCCTGATGATTAGTGATGTGGAGAACTTTTTCATGTGCCTTTTTGCCATTTGTATTTCTTCTTTGAGAAACTGTTGTTCATTTCTTCTCCTCAGTTTTTGATGGGGTTTGATGATATATTTTTCTTCTTAAGTTGTCAGTACCTTGTATATCTTAGAGATTAGGCCCTTATCTGATGGGTATTGGTTGAATAGCTTCTCCTATTCTGTGCTTTTGTATCCTAGACACTATTTCCTTTGAGGTATAGAAGCTTCTCAGCTTACCATAAGGACCAACATCCATTCTTGATAAAAAATTCTCATCAAGATGGGAATAGAAGAAATTTTTCTCAATATAGTCATGGGCATCTACCATAAGCCAATGGCAAATATTATTTTCAATGAAGATAAACTAAAAGACTTTCCTCTAAAATCTGGTACAAGACAAGGCTGCCTTCTCTCATCATTCCTATTCAACATAGTACTGGAAGTTTTTGTGATAACGATTAGACAAGAACATGGTATCAAGGGCATCCAGATAGGAAAGGAAGAAGTCAAGCTCACACTGTTTGCAGATGACATAATACTATATTTAGAAAATTCTAAAGACTCTACCAAAAAGTTTCTAGAAACAATGTATTCATATAGCAAAATGGCAGGCTACAAAATTAATATAGGTGTGAGAAAAGCATTTTTGTATTGTGACTTTTTTGTCACAAAAGCAATAACCTTCTTATACACCGATAATCATAGAGAAGAAAAGGACATTAAAAAAACAATTCCATTCACATTAGTGTCACAAAAACTCAAATATCTTGGAGTCAAATTAACTAAAGAGGTAAAGAACCTATACAAAGAAAACTACAAAACACTGCTTCAAGAAATAAAAGAGGACACAAGGAAATGTAGATACATACCCTGCTCATGGATGGGGAGGATTAACATTATTAAAATGGCAATAATCCCCAAAGCATTGTACAGATTTAATGCAATCCCTCTAAAGATACCCACTTCAAAGAAGTGGATCAAACACTTCTGAAATTCATTTGGAACAATAAACACCCACAAACATCTAGGCAGGGGTCCTCAAACTTTTTAAACAGGGGGCCAGTTCACTGTCCTTCAGACTGTGGAGGGCCAGATTATAGTAAAAACAAAAATTATGAACAAATTTCTATGCACACTGCATATATCTTATTTAGAAGTGAAGAAACAAAATGGGAATAAATACAATATGTGGCCCGTGGGCCGTAGTTTGAAGACCCCTGAAGCAACAACCCTTGGGAAAAGGAATATGAGAGGCATCATTTTCCCAAACTTTAAATTGTACTACAAAGCAATAGTCATTAAAACAGCATGGTAATGGAATAAAGCCAGTCCCTCAGATCAATGGAATAGACTTGATTATTCAGAGAATTTCCCCAGATATACAACCAATTAATCTTTGATAAAGAGGCAAGAAATGTAAAAGGGAGCAAGAAAAGCCTCTTCAACAAGTGGTGTTGAAAATCAGCCATTTGCAGAAAAGTAAACTAAGACCTCCATCTAACACCATGCACAGTCAAATCTAAATGAATTAAAGACCTTGATATCAGACCACAAACCAAAGGTATAAAGAACAACCCGTATGTAAAACACTCCATGACATTGACTAAAGGCATTTTAAGAGAAAACAGCATTCTCCAAACAAGTGGAGGTGGAGTTAAACAGATGGGACTATATTAAGCTGAGAAGCTTCAGTTTCTAATTAAAACATCATTTAAGATTCATTGTAACAAATCATTTTGCACAGGTTGTTTCTCCTCACACATAGTGGACTCTCTGTTTCTGTTTGATGTTTTTATACTTAAATTTAGAAACTCTGTTTATAGGTGTTTTCTTTATCTTTTCAGACCCCTAATTTATGTTGGCTTAACTTGAATTATTTCTATTTATTAAAATATTAACCTGTATATGTTTTTGTATTTTTGTTTTGTTTTGTTTTGTTTGTTTTAGGGGGCACACTTGGCAGCACTCCTGGTTCTGTGCTCAGAAATTACTTCTGGCAAACTGTGGGCCATAAGGGATGCTGGGGATTAAACCTGGGTTTGAGCACTTGCAAAACAAAGGCTCAACCTACTGCACTATTACTCTGGATCCTCACTAGCTATTATGAAAAATATATATAACTGTATAAAAAGAATAATAAGCTCCAACAGAATCTCTTCCTAGCCCTGATGTAATGTTATTACTAGCAAAGATGTAAAGAGACCTGTGTTCAGACTGTAAAGAGACATTTAAGCATTCCATCAATAATGCCCAAAGGAGGCATCACCATCCTGGTGCTTTCTTGAAAAACTCATACAATGCTGAAAGAAACAATATTCACTTTAATGTTCTTTTACGTGTAAGTTTAAGACAAAATAATGTTTGTTTCAGTTGCCAAGCCCTTTATCCTAAATTATTTTTCTTGCTCCTATGATTTATTATCTTATAGACACATACTTAGAAAGGAAGTTTTTTTTCCTTGTTGTTTGTATTTTTTATTTTGTTTTGGAGTCATACCCAGCAGTGCTCAAAGCTCACTCCAGGCTCTGCTCTCAGGAGTCACTCCTATCAGGCTCAGGGGACTATATGGGGTGCAAGGATGGAACAGGGTTGGCTGCATGAAAGGCAAATGCCCTAAGCACTGAACTGTCACTCTGGACCCAGAAGGATTTTACTAATTTATCTGTAGTTTATATTGATATTGTGATAGAAAGAAAGGAAGCTGTGGTAGTAATATCTCTAGAAATACATATAACACATTACTATTTATCTTGAAACCACCTCTAAAATGTGTTAAAAAACTTGAGAAAGGTAATCAAGTTCAGTCCATCTCTGTGCTGACCCAACTTCACCCAAAGAACACTGGTAACAAAAGCAATGACTGAAGGGCTCATTAAGATCCAGAAGAGGTGGTCCCTGCCATGTGCTTTGACACACAAGAGACATTTTGAATATCCTCTGCTCTACTGTGTGCTGGGCTATAAACCATCCCATCCAGAACAGTTCCTGAGGGCACAACGGAGATGAGCTGTCCTCACCCATGAAGGGTGGAGCAGAGGAATGCAGCTGCTCTGCTTCATCTCATAGACATGCATATCTCCTAATCAATGATCCCCAGAACAACATGTAGAAACACTACACTCCCAGTGTGACAATGGGGGAAACAATGCAGGTCAACACCATGCATAGAGAATGAAGATGGCAGCTCTAATGACCCAAAGAAGTTTCAACCTCTTATATTGCCTCTCAGATAAGAAGTATAGAGAAGAAATATCGAAGATGTTAATAAACCTCAAAGAAAACATGGATCAAGCTGAACAAACCACAAATAAGAATCAAGAGGATAGGAAAGTAGAAATAAGAAAGCTCCAAACTACAAATAACAGGTCTGAAAACTTGGTAGGCAAAAATGAAAAACCTCACTGGAAAGCCTCTCTAACAGAATAACAGCAGATAGGAATGAATTGGTAAGCTGGAAGATGAGATGCATGACAACACCATACAACAGAAGAGAATAAAAAAAAAAGAGCCTTAAAGCAAACAATCAGACAATGGAAAAAAATCTTCAAAGAATGTGAACAGAAGAAAATATAAGTCTTTGATAAACTCAACAGAAACAACATAAGAATCATTGGAGTTCCAGAGACCCAGGAAGAAAATACCCAGGAATAGTCAAGGACATCATTGCAGAGAAACTTCCAGAGCTAAGGAGTGCATGCAATAAAAATCTGCAGGCCTAAAGAGTACCAGCTAAAAGAAATGCAGCCCAATACAGCCCAGTCACAACGATGAATCACACAGATAGGGATAGAATAATGAAAGCAGCAAGATCAAAAATGGAACTTACAGTCAAGGACTGTCCTTAAGATTTACAGCAGACCTGTCACAAAGAACTCTCAAGGCCCAAAGGCGGTAGTGTGTAGTGACAAAACTCAGTGATATTAATGTTTTGCCTAGAATACTTCACCCAGCCATTCAGGTTTGTGTCTCTTGGGTCAGGTTTGTTTTTCAAACATTCAGGTTTGAAGGAAGCATACATAGCTTCCTGGATAAACAACAGCTCAGAAACTTTAAGACTCAAACCAGCCATAAAAGAAAAACTAAAACAGGGGCCAGCGAGGTGGTGCTAGATGTAAGGTATCTGCCTTGCAAGCGCTAGCCAAGGAAGGACCATGGTTCAATCCCCCAGCGTCCCATATGGTCCCCCCAAGGCAAGGGCAATTTCTGAGTGCTTATCCAGGAATAACCCCTGAGCATCAAACGGTTGTGGCCCGAAAGAAAGAAAAAAAATTAAAACAGGGCCAAAGCAAAAGCACAGTGGTAGGGCGTTTGCCTTGCAAATGGCTGATCCAGGATGGACTGCAGTTCAATCCCCAGCATCCCTATGGTCCCCCCCAAGCCAGGAGTGATTTCTGAGTGCATAGCCAGGAGTAACCCCTGAACATCACTGGGTGTGGCCCCCAAACCAAAACCAACCAACCAAACAAACAAAAAACTTAAAGGTCTACTTTAAGATAAGACAGACCAAGAGACACAACAAAGTCCTACATAAAGATGACACTAAATCCCATGACAATTATCTCTCTCAACAACAAATGCACTAGTTAAGAGACAGAGTAGCAAAATGAATAAAAAAAAAAGCTGAATCCAACTTTTTGCTGCCTACAAAAACACACCTGAATATTCAGAACAAACATAGACTCAAAATCAAAGGGTGGAGAACAATCATCCAAGTAAACAACTCCTTTATAAAGCTGGAGTGACCATATTAATATCAGATGACACAACTGTTAGACTTAAAAAAGTTATATAGGACAAAGTTATAAAGAACAAATGTTATAAAGGACAAAGATGCACATTTTGTAATAATCAAGGGATATGTACAACAGGAAAAAATCACACTCCTAAACATATACACACCCAATAAGGTACCAGCAAAATATTTAATACAATTGTTGACAAATCTGAAAGAAGACATCAAAAGCAAAACAATAACAGAAAAACTTAACACTGCCTTGTCACCCCTTGATATGTTAACCATGCTGAAACTCAAACAAGAATATACTAGCTCTGAAAGGAGAAATGGAAGAAATCAGACTAGTTTATAAATATGTATAGGGCACTCCCCCCCCCCAAACTGGAATGTCTATTCTTCTCCAATGTACATGGTCATTTACCAGGAAAGAACACATGCTGGTCTATAAAGCATATCTCCATAAAATAAAGTGAATAGAAATTGTACAACTACCTTCTTAGATCACAATACATTTAAATTAGATTTAAACTACAAAGGGAAACAGAAGAAAAAAATTTAACACCTGGAAACAGCTCTATTGAACAATTAGTGGGTCAGAGATAAAAATCAAAGAGATAAGCAAAAGATTCCTGGAAACAAATGCAAATGAAGACACAAATTATCAGAATCTATGGGATACAGCAAAAACAGTACTGAGAGGAAAATTTATAGCTTTGCAAGCACACATCAGGAAGGAAGAAGGAGCCTACCTGAATAGCTTAATGACGCAGCTTATAAAATTAGAAATGATCAACAAAAGGAACAAAAAATAGGTAGGCAGAGGAAATAACAAAGCTTAGAGCAAAAATCAATGAAGTGGAAATCCAAAAAACAATCCAAAAGATCAACGAAAGCAAAAGATGGTTCTTTGAAAAAATAAACAAGATTGATAAACCACTAGAAAAACTCACATAGAAAAAGAGAGAAGTTTAATAAGCCAGATTAGAAATGAAAAGGGAAATCACTACAGATATGACTAAAATTCAAAGGGTAATCAGTCTACTTTGAGAAACTCTATGCCACAAAACAAGAGAACCTGGAAGAAATGGATAAATTCTTGGACTCTTATAATATTCCCTGGTTGAATCAGGATGATCTAGCATATCTAAACAGGTCCATCACTATTGAGGAAATTAAAATGGTAGTCAAAGATCTTCCCATAAAAAAATCCCAGGCCCAGATGGATTCACCAATGAATTCTTTCAAAACTTTCAAGAGGATCAACTACCAATCCTTTACAGGCTATTTCAGAAAATTATAGAAACAAAAACACACCAAATAGTTTATATGAAGCTATCATCACCCTGATACCACAACCAGACAGAAATGCTGTTAAAAAAAAGAAGACTATAGACCAAAATTCCTGATAAGCAAATATCAAAGATCATCAACAAAATCCTGGCAAATAGGATCCAATGGCTCAATAGAAGGTCATACACCACGGCCCAGTAGGCTTCATTACAGGAATGCAAGGATGTAAATCAATCAACATAAACACCATATAATGTACATATTATACACCATACAAACAAAAGAAAAAAAACACGACTTGATTATATTAATAGATACAGAGAAAGCATTTGATAAGGTCCAACAGCCATTCATGGTAAAAACTCTCAACAAGATGGGAAAGGAAGAAACTTTTCTCAATATAATATAGTCATGGCCATCTACCACAAGCCAATGTCAAATATTATTCTCAATGGAGATAAACTAAAATACTAAAAGTCTTCCCTCTAAAATATGGTAGAAGATAAGGCTGCCCCTATAGCAATTAGGCAAGAAAAAGATATCAAGGACATCCAGATAGAAAAAAGTCAAGCTCTCACTGTTTGCATATGACATGATACTATATTTAGACAACCCTAAAGACTCTACCATAAAGCTTCTAGAAACAATAGAATCATATAGCAAAGTTGCAGGCTACAAAATAAACACAAAAAAATCATGAGGCCAGAGCGACAGAACAGTAGTAGGGCATTTGCTTTGCATGTGGCTGACCCAGGATGGACTTGGGATTGATTGTAGGTATCCCATATGGTCCCCCAAGCCAGGAGCAATTTCTGAGCACACAGACAGTAGTCACTGCCCGAGCACCACTGCGTGTGGCCCAAAACAAACAAACAAAATTAATAGCCTTCTTATATAAAAATAATGATTGGGAAGAAATTGATACTTAAAAAAATCCTATTCACATTAGTGCCACACAACTCAAATACCTTGAAGTTGACCTAACTATTGAGAGAATAAACAAGATAGACAAACCATTGGCAAGATTAAAAGAAAAAAGCGCTCAAATAACTCAAATCTAGAGCAAAATTAACACAACAGGTAAGAATTTTTCTTTGTATGCAGCCAACCCAGGTTAGATCCCTATCATCCCATATGGTCCCCAAGCCTGCCAGGAGTAGGAGTAATTTATGAGCAATACCTAAGCACTCTAGATGTGCCCCCCCAAACAAAAAAATCATTTGCATTCCTTTATACAAATAATTGAGTTAGAAGAGAAAGAGACCAAAGAGTCTATCCTATTTAAAATAGTGTCCCAAGTAACCAAATACCTAGCAATCAACTAAACAAAAGAAATGAGTGACATATATCACAGAAATTTCAAAAACACTTAAGAATTGAAGAAGACTAAGAAAATGGAAGAACATTATATACTCATGGAGCAAAAATAAAAATGACTATATTACCTAAACTACTATAAATTTAATGCAACCCTATTTAAATTCAGAGAACATTCTGCATAGACCTGGAACAGTAAATTATAAAGTTTGTGTGGAACCATAAAAGACCCCATAAAGACAAAAATATACGGAAAAATAAGAAACTGGGAGGCGGGCCCGGAGAGATAGCACAGCGGCGTTTGCCTTGCAAGCAGCCGATCCAGGACCAAAGGTGGTTGGTTTGAATCCCGGTGTCCCATATGGTCCCCTGTGCCTGCCAGGAGCTATTTCTGAGCAGACAGCCAAGAGTAACCCGAGCAACGCTGGGTGTGGCCCAAAAACCAAAAAAAAAAAAAAAAAAAAAAAAGAAAAGAAACTGGGAGGCATCTCATTACCTAACTTGAAGTTATACAACAAAGTCATAGTGATCAGAAAAGCATAACAGACTTTCAGACAAATGGGTGAGAACAGAATATTCAATAACAAATCCCTACGTATATGGTCAACTAATTTTTGACAAAGGTTCCAAAAATATAAAATGAAATAAAGACAACCTGTTTCAAAAATGGTGTTGGGACAATTGGATAACCACATGTTAGAAATTAAAGCTGAATCCATATCTTACTCTTTACACAAAAGTCAACAATAACTGGATCAAGTACCTTGAAATTCAAACCTGAATTCATAAAGTACATTGAAGAAAACATTAATACTCCAAAGGAGTCTTCAATAATATTATGCCAATATATTTATAGAATTAATTCTGGATAAAAGGGAATACATCAAACTAAAAAGTTTCTATATGGCAAAAGAAAGCATGGTCCAAAGCAAAAAGACTGAGTGGGGAAAATATTTGGACTCTACACATCAGATAAAGAGTTGATAAAGACAATATTCAAATATCTCACAATACCTATATAAATACCTATCTCACAAATCCTATAAAAATGGAGAGAGGAAATGAACAGACACCTCCCCAAGGAAGCCCAACAGATGGCCAACAGGCACTTGGAAAAATGCTGATCATCATTTATCATTAGAAAAATCCAAATCAAGATGACAATGAGATATCACCTTACACCAGTGATGGTGACACATAAAGTGATTCATTTACCAGATATAGGATTAATGTTTGGTTATTTCAATTGTCTATAACACTGTCAGAAGCAAACCTCTACCAGGAAGACCCTACTGCTGCTCTGACATTGACTTACCCTAAAGAGTGCTCTCTTAACACCCAGATGACTTAGCAACAGCAACAACCTGCTTGCAGGGCAGGTCTCTCTGCATCTAATGGTGAGGTGAAACTAGAGAATGCTCCACATCAGCCTGACTTCAAGAAGGAAATGCACAGAAACCAGAATCTTTAACTAGAGTATCCAGACAACAACAACAGCTAATGTGTGAAAAAGTTTCACCAGGACCACTGAGAATGACTCAGGGGTTGGGAAGCCTGATATGCCTGGAGCCCAGAGTCAGTCTTATGCCGGAAAACTTCAGGGTTGAAGTCTCCTTGTATTTAGGCCAAGGCTTTTTTTTTTTTTTTCCCATTTTCCCCATATTTTTCTTGGCCTATGCAAAACAACGGCGATTGCCACTCTCACACCATTACTACTGTATTTTTTTAAACACTTATCCATTAAGAAAGAAAAAAAACCCAGCTTATTAAACTAAAAAAAAAAAAAAACTGTAGTAAGATGCCTGTCTCGAATACAGGCAGGAGATGGGAGGAGGGAATGGGGGCATTTGTGGTGGGAATGTTGCACTGGTGAAGGGGGTTGTTCTGTTTATGACTGAAACCCAACTACAATAATGTTTGTAATCATGGTGCTTAAATAAAGAATTTATATTTAAAAATGTTTGTTTATTCCAGAGTTCCCAAAAGGGAAAGGGCAACCCCGTGTCCCTTATCCAAGAAGGATAGGAGAACTGGTCCAGTTATATTAGTTTGCAGTAAATAATCCACACAGGTAAGAGGGTAAAAGAGGCAAGAAAGTTGAACATAAGCAGTTTACCAACAAGCCAGCTGCTCCAATCCAGGAACTTGCAAGTCTGCAGCAAAAAGCCTCTACTTAGTTACCTGCCTCCTATTTATGCTACTCCAAACCACACCTCACCTTCCAGAGGGATGAGAAAAAGCAGGCAGAGGGAACAGATACAGAGTACTGATACAAAGTCCTTAATATACCTCATAGGCACATATCAAAAATACTGGAAATAATTTTTGTTTGCAGGGATGTGGAAAAAAAGGAACTCTCATACACTGCTGATGGGAATGCTGCCTGGAAATCAGTATGGAGGGTTTTCAGTAAACTCAAAATTAAGCTGCCATATGACCCAGAAATCCCTCTTTTGGGTATCTATCCCCAGGACAGAAAAACATTAATCTAAAAGGATGTATGCACCCAGCTATTCATTGTAGCACTCAGTACAATGGCTAAGAGTTGGAATCAGCCTAGATGTCCAACAACAGATAAGTAGATTATGAAGGTGTGGTACATCTATAAAATGGAATACTACATAGCTGTAATGGATAATGCAATAAAGCAATTTTCTACAACATGGATGGAACTGGAAGGTATGTTAAATGAAGTAAGCCAGAAGAATGACAAATACAGGATTGTATCACTGATGTGTGGTATTTATGATTACTGCATAAAGAAATGTAATAATTTAAATGGGGGTCCAGAGTTAAACTGGATTTCAGAATATAGTGAGAAGGAAAGAAGCTAAGGAGGAGAAATAATTTAAATGGGGGCCCAGAGTTAAACTGGATTCCAGAGAACAGTGAGAAGGAAAGAAATTAAGCTAAGGAGGAGAAAGACAGATGCGAAATATTGGGGAACAGTGGTCAAGGACAGTCAGGTGCATTCGTGGTGTAAGAAAGGACAGAACTAAATATCCAAGCCACAGAATTAACAACGAATAAACCATGAGACCCAACTTCAACAGCTAGACTTTAAAACATGCATGTTATGATAACAGGCCAAGGCAGGGGAAGGTGGCATGTGATGGACTCTACAAACACTGTTGGAGGTTGACACTGTTGGTGAGATTAGTTGGTGCTGAAACATTGTATACCTAAAATTCAATAATGAGTAACTATAAATCATAGTGCTTTAAATAAAATATTAAAAAAATAGCAGCAGGATTCCAAGATGTGTAATCAGACTAAGTTCAACCTCTTACATGGCTTTTCCCACAAACTAGAAGCATCACTATTTAACTTTCTCCAGTTCACCAGGAAAGTTTTGAACAATTAGGTAGGCAATCTTGGCTAACTCCACTTTTCAGATGCCTTCTGCAAACAGCACAGACTTGGAATCAGTTCTTTGTAGACTTACCCCCCACCCCCCAAAAGTTAGCATTTAATGAAAATGGCAGTGGGTATGACCAAACCCAAAACATTAGCTATAGCTTCACATAATAGTGTTTTGTACCTAGTGAGCACAATTTTAAGAATAGTTTAAGAAATCATTAGCAACCTATTCAATCTGTTACAATTAAAATCAAGAATTAGAGCCTGAAGATCTATCATGTAGTAGTTGAAATGCTTACTATAGCGTAAGAGAAGTGCATACCACTTCATTTTTCACTGTAGATAAAAACATTCCTGATTTTCTTCAATTGGTTAGTTCATAGGAGAGTCACAAAAATACTTTGAATTTAGACTCTCATATTTGGAGAAACAAACAGTATTGGAATGCACTGAGTTTAGAGCTACATTATTATCATTTCTTTCTCACCTAAAGTGGCCCAGTGGAGCAGATGATGAACTCACACTTTAGTTCCAACACTTATCAGTGTTAAGTGTTAACTCTTAGAGTCAAGGACTTAATCTCTAGGAGCTTCTATTTCCCTATGGAATATGGGAAGTAAAGACAGTCAAGCACTCACCAACAGATGATTTGTGCTTAATTGAAGTGGTATAGAGTCTAGGATTCAGGTAGTAGCATGGACTCTATTTCCTCAACCTCTACTGATGTACCTTCTTCCTAACCACATCACACACCCTATTTTATATGTGTAGGAGTGATGCTGGACACTTCCTTAAGCCTCATAACAGCTTTTCTACAACCCTGGAACATTCTCCTCACATCTCTATTAGTGTACTGTCATACAGGATTGATCATTTTCAGTACATTTGTTTTGTTACACTGAGAGCTATATTTCATTATGTTCATAATGCAAAACAACTGTAATTCCATGAAGTGTGGTCTACAAAAATAGATTTTCATTTGTAGATCTCTTAGTTTCTTGTCAATTTTGTAAAATCTTCTACAACAGAGATCTGTACAATACCTGAATTCTTCTGACACATACCCAGAAAATCCCTTAGATCATAAAAAGGCAAAGGTGAAGAACCCATAGTAGTGGACATCTAGGAGTTCAGAATTCAGAATAGTCAAAGCAGTGTGCCTTTGAAACAAAAGGCTATATAAACTGTAAACTGGGTGAATTAAAGAAGCTCTTCTGGCAATAGAACCAATAGAATAAATGGAGATATATAGAGACACACACATCTTTTTTTAAAATAATATCTTTATTTAAGTACCATGATTATAAACATGATTGTAATTGATTTCAGTCATAATCCCCTTCATACCAGTGCAACATTCCCATCATCAACACACAAACACACACACACATCTAGTTATTGGTAGACTGAGAAAAATTTATTTAAGAAATTGATTTACATAAGTCAATAAACCTGCAATAAGCCTAAAGGAATTTAGTGTTCAAGGTTAATAGGTGGTGTTCAAGGTCCATCACACCCATGCAAGCTAACTTCTCTCTCTTTTTTTTGTGTGTGAGAGGTCAGTCTTTTATAATTAAGGCCTTCAACTGATTGAATACAATTACAATTACAATTACAGAGGGTAATTTATTTTACTCAAAGTCTGCTGATTTGGGCGCGGAGAGATAGCACAGCGGCATTTGCCTTGCAAGTAATCGATCCAGGACCAAAGGTGGTTGGTTCGAATCCCGGTGTCCCATGTGGTCTCCCGTGCCTGCCTGAGCAGACAGCCAGGAGTAGCCCTGAGCACCGCCGGGTGTGACCCAAAAACCAAAAAAAAAAAAAAAAATTCTGCTGATTTAAATGTTAATCTTATTTATAAAAATAACTATCTAAAAAGTGTTTGACTATATATCTGAAAACCTTGCACAGCCACTCTGGCACAAAATGAACTGATAGTTTCAAGCATAGCTAGTAAAGCTTAAAGACCAGGTCAGGAGATATAGTATAGCAATGTGGGCATAAAAGGTCTTCCAGAACCTTAAAGAGCTTCATTACCACCAAGAGTGCCCTAATTATGTTGTTTCTAGGTATCAAAGCATCTGTCCTGTAGGGATGCAAAAAAATACTGATATATCTTCAAGGGTGTTGAAGCATACTTCTTGTCCTGGCAAGTCATCTGTCTATGCCTGGGAGTTTATGATAAAGGCAAATCTGGTAACTAGAAGTGTGATAAGATTTGGGAAGACAGTGCAGAGCACTCAGCCAAACTGAGACTCCAGGTGATCTTACCTCTGAGCAACACAACATCAACAAACTATCTGGAAGGTGCCTGTGCTCTTGAGAATTTCCTCTTTCTACACAATAATATGTTGTCTTCCAGCTAAGAGCTATGCTCCAATTGTTTCAGATGATTTAAAGTTTCTGAAATTGGTGATAGTTGCACAACACCGTGAACTGACATCAAAATGGTTAAAATGACAAAGATCAAATACATTTCACCATAATATTAAAAAATGTCCTGGAACCAGATATTTAGCTCGATGGTATAGTGCATGCTTCATCTGTCTATAGTTCCAAGTTTTGTACCTGGCACTCAAAAATAAAAATACTTCCTGAGGCCAAGTCTATGGAACTCTTTATCCCACACAGGCACAATACAGATCTTATTCCTTACCCATTCTCACATTTAACTTAAAAGATTAAAAAAATAGTCAAGATTCGTACTTATTAGTAGTAACCTAGCAATGAGAATAGCTTTCTTTGATTGTTCCTATAAGTCTTAAGCAGTGCAAGTTGGCATCTACACATATTGATTTGTTGTTTGTTTGTTTGTTTTCAAATCAACTGATCTGTGAAGAGCTGAAGATTTGTAGTAACTTTGCATGAAGTAAGGCTACCACTGGCACATTTTTTCTGACAGCAAGTGTTCACTTCCTATTTTCTGTGCTATGCTAAATTAAGGCATGTGTTTGTTTTTCTTTTAAAGAATGGTTGTGGCTGGTCAGATGGCAATGGTTTATCAGAACTTATTAACGTTAGTATCACAAAAGTTGGTATATAACCCCCTCCACTGCTCAATTTGACTGGCTTTAAAAAAAAAAAAAAGGATTGGTTGCTATTGAAAACTCAGCAGTCTATAGTAAAGTAACTTTCCAAGGCTGATCCAAGAGAAATCAGAGCACCTATATGGATCAATACTATTAAAAAAATTGAAATGGTAATCAAATAAAAGCCTGGGCCTCATGGTTTTATTTGCAAGTTCTTCAAGTCTTTATAAAAGACCTACTCCCAATTCTTTTTAGGTTCTTTCAGGAAGTTGAGGAAAAAGCTTTCCCTGTTTCTATGAGGCAAGTAATACTCCTGATACTGAAAGCTGATACACTGCCATGAAGTTAAATCATAGAAAGGCCTCTATATCTGATAAATATATACACCAGGATCCTTAATAAAATTTTAGCAAGTCAAATACATCAAAAAAGATAAATGTGCTAGGAATATAACAAGGTTCTCCAAAACAGTTAGTTACTTACCACAAACTCACATCTCAATGGAAGCACTTTTAGAGAGGTTTAGAAAGAAGTGAGCAAGCAAGGTCACTGGCTACAAAGAGAACAGAGGCCCCTTGATTATCTTCCCTTTGTTTTTGTAGGCCCAAGGCCAGAACTCACCTGAATAATGAAGCCAGTGGAAGAACACTGCCTAACCCAGAGGCTAAATTTCCGCTTTTTCCTCTTTCTCAGTTCTCTTTCTGTGCATGTGGCAATGAACACAGGGTCCTCATCGATCAGGGGTTCATGTAGCACCTGCAAGGAAAAAAAAAAAAACAAGCAAATTTTCAGGCAAGTCAGCATGAGCCTGGGGGCATTAGAGAACTAGTTTCTGCCTTTGATCAGTTGTGTAACCAAGGCCAAGTTACTTTATCTCTCTGATCTCAGTCTTTCTCATCTATGAAAGGTTACTATGAATGCTTATACCAATGTTTAAAAAGAATGAAGAAAGTATATTTAGGGGCCGGAGATGTGGTGCAAATGGTAGGGCATTTGCCTTGCACACGCATAAGCTAACCTAGGACAGACTTCAGTTCGATCCCCCAGAGTCCCATATAGTTCCCCAAGCCAGGAGTGATTTCTGAGCACATAGCCAGGAGTAACCCCTGAGCATCACAAGGTGTGACCCAAAAAGCAAAAAAAAAAAAAAAAAAAAAAAAAAGGTATATGTAAAGCTTTGACCATGACACAGAGCAAGTATTTAGTAAATAGGTGATACTGATTATAATTAGATTCCTGGTATGGTCATCACCACTTGATAAAAGAATTTCTAGGAGGAGTTTCAGCTTTCAGTTGAACAAAACAACAGTGGGTACCCACATCTTCACAAGGAAAGACCTTTTTAGATTGATGGATTTAACTATCAAATTTGTTTTTCTCTGGTTGATAGAAAATTTTCATACTTCTAACCAAAACTTAATCTAGGTCACTGATTTATGGCCCAGAGGAAATAAAAAAGCACATTAATTATTTAGGTATTCACAAGTGCTTGCAAGATAGTATGTAACCTTTTTACCTAAGCCCAAAGTAGCTCATCAACCTTGTTGTTGTTGTTGTTGTTGTTGTTTTGGTTTTTGGGTCACACCCGGCTTTGCTCAGGGGTTACTCCTGGCTCTACACTCAGAAATCGCCCCCGGCAGACTGGGGGACCATATGAGATGCCAGGATTCGAACCACCGTCCTTCTGCATGGAAGGCAAACGCCTAACCTCCATGCTATCTCTCTGGCCCCTCAACAACCTTGTTACATGATTCAGCTTCTTGTCTTCCAGACTGTCCAGTCCTCTTTGACACAGAATATTAATAAAATTTCTAAATTTATTTAACCTATACCAACTTTTTGTTTTGTTTTGTCTTGCCATTTTTGGCAACACTCAGTGGTTACTCCTGGCTTTGTGCATCAGGAATTACTCTAGGTGGTGTTTGTGAAACCATGTATGGTGCTGTTCATGCAAGGTTCCCAGGTTTAAAAACTGGCACTAGACAGTGTTGAAAGCTCCATTTGGAGAGAGACCTCTGAGCACTGTGCTGAGAGCAGTTACCAACTTCACTAGGAGTGGCCTAAAAAAGTTTCAGTGAACCTTTCTCAATTATGAACTGTCTAGGAGTGCTATCTGGCAGTAGTGGGAGAGTTGACCACACAAAGTCTAATATAGTTATTAACCATAAAAGTATAACAGTCTCTACTTCACCTTGGTACTGCTCAACTTTCAACAAACTCCTTTTCTAAGGATGTTACTGAAAAAGTTCACTGTAGTAATTCAGTAGATTTGGGGCAGGACCCAAGTTTCTTCACTCCCAAAGTGATTGGGAAATATTCTCCCATTCTTCCATTAATATTATTAATTTCACTAAATAAACAAAACAAAACAGCATTGTAATGTTCAGTTTCTGTGTTCAGCCTCCTTTCCTGGGTGCATGAAGGAATGGCAGGAGAAGCTACCTTGCTATGGGCCTCTAAGCCCTCATGCTAGTAACTGTTCACTTCTGTGTTTCACAATCCCCATTTGGAATCCCTCTAAAATGTACAACTCTTCTGACTTATAGTGATGGTGGAGTTCAGGGAGAAAGAATAGAGCAGAGGGAAAGGGGGGGGGTGGCATAAAGAAATGTTTTTGCTGGTGGTCTGTTCCCTGACCAAATATGCTACAAAATGTGCAGCACTTACTCATTCTTAGGCCATGGGTAGAAACTATATGCTTTCTCTCACTCCCAGAAATATACCCTACCTGTTTCCACTTGCATGGAATATATGATAGGCTGCAAATTTAATGAGATGCTTGAAAGCCAGCAAGAACCATTAGCTGCCATTGTTTTCCCCCTCTTTTATCATCACAAAATGAAGTCAGAATGTGTCATTACTTAGTATCTTGCTTCATAGAGCACTATGCTCTCCAGAATACTTCTAACCAAAACTTTCTCCAGCACACAGAAAAATGATGCTTATTAAAACTCAGTGCTCTCTCCTTTGGCTGAGGATTTTTGTCATCAAGCTATATGTTCTGAGTTCCTTTGTATACAACTCATTTTGAGATATGACAGTGGGAAGACAAAGCTCTCAGTTATCTATATAACCCCTTCCTGAAAATATTCCTAATTAACCTGTCCCCAGTTTTCAGGAAACAGAGTTACTCCAAGTATATATATATACATATAAATATTAAGTTACCCCTTTTATTCTGAGAGTCCTGTAAAGATTTTTGCAAGCCATAAACTCATCCCAGATTCATTTTTTTTGCAGTAAAAAGGTCCTAAGTTTTCATGGTAGAGGGGATATATATGGGTCTTTGAAGTGAGTGTAGTGTATAAAAGGAAGGTATGTTGAAGAGACTCCTTGGTTTTCTGGCAAAATCCATACAAACACTTGGTGAAGAGATAAATGAAAATTGTTCAAATTGATCTCCACAGGTAGCAGGAAAGGCACTACAAATACTTTTGTAGTTGCCAGTGGTGTTACTGGCATTAGAAGACCATATAAAACCAAACTCTCTATCCTTCTTGTTTTGGAATTTGTCCCCAAAGTCCAAATAGGAATTTTCACAGAGAAGGAAAGCTAGAAAACTAAAAAACAATAAGGGGTCTGGCTTGTCCATTCAAGGATCAGACTTTTTAAGAACGGTTCTGATCTCAGATGTGTCTGAGAAGAGAATCAATGCAAGAAGCAAGAAAAATATTACCACTGCCAGAAAATATAAAGACTACTTCCCATCCCATGGGAAGTTAGTCCTTCTACACACAATGCTATGCTTCCAATATGACAGGGCACCTGCTCACTCATAAAGTAGGGGTACAATGGTGGGTAGAAAACCCCAGATAATAAAAAGACCTAGTCATGCTACAAAGCAGACATATAGGCCAGTAAGGATTTCATAACCTGATTGGTTCAACACAGCTGATTTAACATGAAAAGATTATCATCCAGTGGGAAAAGTGGTCTAAAGGATTTTGACTTTCCTTTTGCCTGCATTTCTACCACTTAAATGTAGTGCATTGGGCATTTTGTTTGCCCCCAGATCCACTTTCTACCCTTGCTAACCTGCTCTATGATCCAGAGGCCAAACTGTACTTTTCATCATGTGGATTGCTGAGCAGTGAGGTGTGAAGAAGAGAGAACTAGCCTCTTTCTTCCTGCTGGCTAAGGCAAACATCTTCTTTTCTCTCTCCTTGGTATCAAGTCCTCTATTGTTGTTAACCGGTGTTTTTCACAACCGTTGTTCAAAATATTTCCCTCAACCTTGTCCCTGCCCCTGATCCAGTTCTTTTCAGCTGTCTTCCAGAGCACAGCAGATGTTTCCAACTAGGGTTTTAACTAATACACAGGGCAATGAGTAGGAAATGTTAGTAAATATTTTTTTGTGTGCAAATACAAAAGCAAAAAACTTAAATGCAAAGAAAAAATAAATAAAACCCTAACATAATGGATACTTTCCCCAAATAATCTTTAATTTAGGACCCTTGTGTCTCATCAATTGGAAGCCAAGAAAGTATGAAGAATAAGAATAAAATAAAGGGTTCATTTTCCCAAATGCCATCTGAACTGTTTCCTTACTCACAACTGCCCATTTAGTTATGGGCAGGCAATGATGCCTTATACATCTGCAACTTACCCATAGACTATAGTCAATTTACTCATATTCAGAATACTGCTACTTATCACCTTATATCCTAAACACCCGTGTCCATGAATCTCAAAATTTGTTAGTAGGTGTTTCAGCCTCAGTATACCCAGATTATATATATATGTATATATATATATATATGACTATATATATATAGTCATGGTGTATATCTCTGGACTTACATTATTAATAATGTGTGCTATACTTAAATTTCATTTAAAAAAAACCAGTATGGGGGTTGACTCAGTAGACATCTATCACATCTAACCAGAATCACCAATGGATTTACCTAATCTCAGGCTGAAAGGATTATTAGCAGCATTATCTTATTGACTGTTAAGTATTAACCATCCAAATAACTGGCTGTTTAATTCTTTAGCAATACTCAGCACAGAGACTTCAGCCTCATCAACAGCTCTTCAAATGTTTATCCCTAAGGAATAGTACAATACTGTTGTTTTCCCCTTACATCTGGAAAACATATCCCTAGTTTTGTTCATTTTCAATAAAGCAAATGTTAAGTAAAACAAA
The DNA here is from genome assembly GCF_024139225.1 of Suncus etruscus. Taxonomy (NCBI): domain Eukaryota; kingdom Metazoa; phylum Chordata; class Mammalia; order Eulipotyphla; family Soricidae; genus Suncus; species Suncus etruscus. The sequence continues at coordinate 50,624,635 of NC_064854.1, read as the reverse complement.
GACAAAACACATGTACCCAGTATTCTTGTGTCCCCCACCCACTCTGGACTTATTAAAAGTAGAGTAGTCTCCAAAAGACCCTACAACTGGTAGACCAGACAAAATGTGTTCAATTATCTTAAATAATGGGATCAAGCAGGGGATTGGAAGTCAACATGAGAATGAGGCATTAGAGTGGACATTCTATCAATGCATATTCTATCACTAGGCATGAAGACTGGGAAAATTTGCATGGGCAGAGAGAAACAACTATGAAAGAATATCCCAGACCATTTTAAGGTAGCAACAGCCCTTTGAAAGAAAGGTATATTCACTTGAAACCCAAAGGTTTTCAGCAGTGTAAGGCATGGAGTTAACAAAAATATAGATGAATAAACATCAGAGAATCAAGTTTATGAAGGCCCTTAGGAAAAGGTACATGAGTAGGTAGACTGATGGTCTTCAAATGCATACAAAAAAGTGAAGTAAATTTTTGTTTCTATATAAAGCAAATCAAGGGAATTAACTTCATGTGAGCCAAGAATTCCCCCAAATTTGGATTACTGAAACTTTTAGTAAAGAGCCACCTCTTCAGTTTACCTCGACAGATTACTAGAAAAAAAAATCAAAAAAACAAAGGATAATTCTGAAACTAACTTGCTATATAGTCAAATGTGATAGTCACAAGTGGTGGCCAGAGTAGAACAAGTGCAACAATGCAACAGAAAGTCTTAGAACCAGACAGGGAGGCCATAACAGCATGAGGGGGCATAACTGTTAGCTCTGGGCACTACAAAATTCTCCCTCTTTTTGTTCAGGGCTTAATCCTGCTCGGTGTTCATGGAACCTGATGTGGTGCAGGGGATAAATTATGCTGACTGTGTGCAGGGTAAACACCTTACCTAGCTCTCTCCTTCTCTCTCCTTCTCTCTCTCTCTTTCTCTCTCTCTCTCTCTTTCTCTCTCTCTCTCTCAGTGTCCATGTTTCTTTCCCTTTTTACTTTTGAAACTCTCATTTGCTATGGGTGTGAGTTAAGTATGAGGAACTCTTGCCTACTTGAAAATATTTACATTCCAGGCTCATTCCTTTTACTAGGCTTTGAGCACCTGGTCATCACCAATAGATGTGTACATTTTCAGAAAATATGACAACAAAATTAATATTATAACCAAATATAATTTAAAAATACAATAACTGAGGAGGGAGTATGAGGGATAAAGAAAAGAATTGCATCTCGAAGCAAGAAACTGAATCCTGACTTCTCTGTAGTTTGGTGTAGCAGTTACATTTTTTTTTCTCCATTCCAATGTGGAATTTATGGGTTAGTGGAATGGGAAAAGAGCAGAGTTTCCTTGATCTGACTGCAGAACCCAGAAAGAATCAGGAGAAAGCCTAAGGTTATTACTGATTCATGGGCTTTTACTGTCACTCAGAGAGGCTAAGTAAATAGAAGGGAACCTCTAGGAGCTATTTTTCTGTATACAGGCCTCACCTGGGTTTGGGAAGGCCTGAAGGCTGAGTTGAAGCTGCTCTGTAGAGAGTCAAGAAAGGGCTGGACCTTGTAGAGGCCATGTGTAGTCTGGCTGGAGCGGAAGGCCACGATGTGGAAGTACTTGAGGATCTTCTCAAAGCGGGCCTGGCTCATAACAAGGGCAAGACTCTTGTTACTGTAGAAACCACTGCTCCAGATGCTGAGGACTGACTCGCAATGGGATATGCTCGTGGAGATCATGTAGCCCAGAAATGCTTTCATTTCCATGAGTGTAACCTCCACCCAGTTGCTGTCGCTCCCAAACCGTTCCTGGAACTTCTTGGCATACATGTTTGTCTGCACCACCATGTTCTTGAGGACGTTGTCAGGGACAAAGAGCTGGAAGAAGTCCATAGCACTGGCAGTGGGGGGCATCTTTCTTGTAGGACCTAAAATAAAGATGGGACATGTGCTTACTGTATCACAACAGTCCTCATCCAGCATGGGAACACTCCACATTCTTGGATCCCTCTAAAGTGCCTACTTTGGGAGAACTCTTAACAGTCCAATCCAGAAACTGTCCTTTCTATGCCCAAACATATAATAGCTGTGTTCCCAATATTCTGTGTCCTACTAACCGCCTCATGCCTCTTTTCATTTGAATGCACCAAGTTCTTAAAAATACACATTCAAAAATATCAATGCAAAGAAAAAGAGACATAAGAAAGAGGAGAAGACATAATAAATTCTTAACACAAAAGCTTGCCCAAAGCTTTTTGTTTTCCTGTTCTTGTGTTAAGCTAAGCTTTCTAAAAAGTTGTTTTTTTAAAATTGTTTTTGTCGGGCCCGGAGAGATAGCACAGCGGTGTTTGCCTTGCAAGCAGCCGATCCAGGACCAAAGGTGGTTGGTTCGAATCCCAGTGTCCCATATGGTCCCTTGTGCCTGCCAGGAGCTATTTCTGAGCATAGAGCCAGGAGTAACCCCTGAGCACCGCTGGGTGTGACCCAAAAACCAAAAAAAAAAAAAAATTTTTTTTTTTTGTCGTCAGAGGCAGGGCTGCACCCGGAAGACTCCACATGCCAGTTCTTCTGTTTCTCTTCAGCTGGTATGTTGGGGGCTCTGGGCAGGACAGCTAGCCATAGGCCCCCTAGGCTGACCACTTAGTCCAGGGGACTGAGATCCCCCACGCCAGGTGGGTTTTCAGGGCCATGTCTGGTTAATCAGACATGATTAACATGGGGGAAGGGAGGGAGAGAAATTCCTCCCTATGAATCCACAAACTACAGAGGCAGGGCTGCACCCAGAAGACTCCACATGCCAGTTCTTCTGTTTCTCTTCAGCTGGTATGTTGGGGGCTCTGGGCAGGACAGCTAGCCATAGGCCACCTGGGCTGACCACTTAGTCCAGGGGACTGAGATCCCCCCCATCCCAGACTGGACCTCGTTCAAGAGTTCTCTTCTTACTGTTATTCATTTTCAAAAGCATGCGGGCGCAAATATACTTTTTAACAACACCCAAAAATATTAATTCTCGACTGTTTTTAGGAAAAAAAATTCCCTAGATTTGGAGGATAATATTCAAATAGGTCTCTAAAATCAGTGTACATGTAGACGTGACTTCCTATACAGTGGTCCTCTCTGACAATTCATCTATACAATGTATATAGCCCCTTCTTCACACAGAGCCCCCTCTATTCCCTCATCTCCCAATCCGGATTCATTATCTTCCCCTTAATTAACCCTCTTTACCCTCAGTTCTTTAATTTGTTAGGCACCAAGACCGATCTCCTGCCCCCAACATATTCTTCCCTTTCGCTCACCCCTACAAAACTCATTATTACTCCTTAACTCTCCCACCCCCAACCATCAGTACCTCACATTTACCCTTTTAAAATTCAGTACTACACAGTTCTTTTTTTTTTTTTTTTTTTTTTTTTTTTTTTGGTTTTTGGGCCACACCTGGTGGTGCTCAGGGGTTACTCCTGGCTGTCTGCTCAGAAATAGCTCCTGGCAGGCACGGGGGACCATATGGGACACCGGGATTCGAACCAACCACCTTTGGTCCTGGATTGACTGCTTGCAATGCAAACACCGCTGTGCTATCTCTCCGGGCCCACTACACAGTTCTAATCACAGATCAAAGTCGTGCATTTGATTTACCAATCCCCAACTATTTCAAAAGACATAAAATGGACCATTATGTCTTTTGAATATTTTATGTGTATTTTCTTTAACAGCTATAACTTTCTAAATATTCTTTTACCGTTATGATTCTACCCACTGTTTATCTTGTCTTCTCTTTGTGAGCTGTTCAATAAGGAATTTTGGTGGAAGAGTCCCTCAGTTTAATGCTTATGATTGAACCATGTCATGGGGATTGTTGGACTTGTTCTTATGGCCCCCATATGAGCCGATAACGCCATGTGGCATTGCTCCTGGTTTGCATAGGCACATTAAAATGGGAAAATACTATGCATACAAATAAGTTCTTATCTAATAGAGATGGGAACACACAAATCTTGTAATGCAATGGGACTTTATACCCTGAACATTGATATAATGACCTGGCACAGGCCTCAGAAGAATGGGCATCCTCCATTTACCCCTGAGCCAGGGAAGCTATCTACGAAACATCCAAGGTTTTTTATAACAACACCTGGAAAGCAATCCTCTACCAGGGAAGACACTACCATGGCTCTGACATCGACCTGCTCAAAAGAGACTTCCCTTAACACTCAGAAGACTTGACAACAACAACAACAACCTACTTACAGCACAAGGTTCTCTGCATTGCCCTTTAATTGTGAAGTGAAACGAGAGGACACTCTGCACCATCCTGACTGCAATATGCAATATGCAATATGCAGATTCCAGGATCTTTAATACATAAACATGATACCAACAACAGAGACTGTGTGAAAAATCAAAGTATATTGGCACTACAGACAATGACCTGGATTGGACAAACTAGTTTGCCTGGAGCCTAGAATTGGTCTTTTGCCAGGAAACTTCAGGGGTAGGGTCTCCTTGTATTTAGGCCAAGGCTTTTCCTTTCCATGTCCCTTATATTTTGTGGGCCTATGCAAACAATAAATGCCACTCTAACACCGTTTTTACTGTGCTCCTTTGACTTTAATCCTTAAGAAAAACAACCCACTTAAACTTTTGAGGTTAACTTAAACTAATATGCATGTGCATGGAAATGTAAAAAAGTACTTTGCCTTCATTGTTTAAAGAGTTACATAAGTTTTATGTCTTTAGATTGCTTTGTGTGCTGCTAAGAAATATTATGTACCACAATCTGGGGACTTGAGGGACAAAGTAATTGTACATGGGTTCTGTTTTATTTTTCTTAATGTTCTTTGGCTGAAAGTTTAAAGTTAAGATATCAGCAAGGGCCTGGGGAGATAGCACAGCGGCATTTGCCTTACAAGCAGCTGATCAAGGACCAAAGGTGGTTGGTTCGAATCCCGGTGTCCCATATGGTCCCTCGTGCCTGCCAGGAGCTATTTCTGAGCAGACAGCCAGGAGTAACCCCTGAGCACCACCGGGTGTGGCCCAAAAATAAAAAAAAAAAAAAAAAAAAAGATATCAGCAATGGGACTTCTGAGAATTCTGTTTATGGGTGATTGTCCTTCCACTGCAACTTTACCTTTGTTCTCATAATTAAAAATTAAAAATTAAAAAAATTGTTTTTGTCTTGGAACTTGACAAATTCCATCTAGGTCTAAGTGCCATTTTTATGGGGCATCATCTGTGACAGGACTGCTTCAAATTTAATCACTTGCCACCCTTGTTACACACTAAGAATTCCTATATAAGGCAAGAGTGATAGTACAGAGGATAAGGTCTATCTCTTCTGTGCCTTCCAACCCTGTTTAATCTTTAGCACCACATGCTCATACAAGTATTGCCTGATAAATCCCTAGTCATCCAAGCACTGCCATATCTGGCCTCAAAAGTAGCCAACAGGGGGCCGGGCGGTGGCGCTAAAGGTAAGGTGCCTGCCTTGCCTGCGCTAGCCTTGGACGGACCGCGGTTCGATCCCCCGGTGTCCCATATGGTCCCCCAAGCCAGGGGCAACTTCTGAGCGCATAGCCAGGAGTAACCCCTGAGCGTTACCGGGTGTGGCCCAAAAACCAAAAAAAAAAAAAAAAAAAGTAGCCAACACTGCTGAGTGGCTCAGGTCATACCTGGCACTGCCTGTTCTGAACTGTCATCCTGGCTGGCTGAGAATCACTGGGAGGAGTGTTTGGGCTCCTGACGGTCTGAGAGTCACCTGCCACTGAGAAAATTCCCAAATCTGAAACCTTTTACTACTGACACATTTTTCAAGTAAATTTTTCATTTTTTCACAGTAAATTATGTGATAAGTTATATAGATTTGTGATTCACATTTTAAGCAGGTTCCAGTGGTATCTTTAATTTGATTTAATTGATAATTTCATCAACATAATAAAAAACCTCAATTTTCCCTCTTCTTCCTCTCCCTTGCATCACTGCTGTAATAACCAGGAATGGCACGCATAGCTTGACAGTACTGCACACACTTCAGGCTTCTGTGCTTAAAGACTTAGACATAGTCCTCACTGAGTTTTACATTCTTTTAGTTGCAGTGCTCTACTGTGCATGCTTATCAGGGTTTGCACTTACTGGTCCCAGTGGTGCTTGCATATTTTTAGTGGTGGTGATTGTTGGGAGTTACAACACTGTTAAGATGCTTACACACACAATGTTGTGGTATGGCCAAAAATTGTTGTGGTACTAGGGATACCAGATATCAAAACAGCTAGGATGGAGACATGTAGGACACAGTTGACTGAATTCATGAAAATATATGCTCTAAATTACAGCAGGCCTCATAACATTTTAAAATTATTTTATTAAATTTATAATAACATAAAATAAATTTTATTTATTAAAGTCAACTCATAGTTGAGTTTTAAATATACAACGTTCCAGCATAGATCCTATCACAAATGTTAACTTCCTTCCACCAATGTTTCCAGATTTCCACCCATTTCTACCCATCCCCAGTCAGGCATCTTGACAGTAACCTTCTTTGGTTTGTTTGTTTTTGGGCCACACCTGGTGCACTCAGGGCCTACTTCTGGCTATGCGCTCAGGAATTGCTCCTGGCTTGGGGGACCATATGAGACGTTGGAGGATTAAACTACGGTCTGTCCTAGGCTAACGAAGGCAAGGCAGATGCCTTACCGCATTGTGCCACTGTTCTGGCCCCTTGACAGTGACCTTTTTTAATTTGGTTGGTAAAGTTTGGGTCTCATGATTTCAACGTTTATTCTGTGGTTTGGATAGATAGCTCTACATTCCTTAAAGCCACCAATGTATCTATCGAAACCCCCATGCCCCTGTACCCTGTTGCCTCTCATCTCTCTCTTCTTTCCACCTATGCTTAATTTTTTTCTTTCTCTATCCTGTGGGTTCAAGGCTGATCTAGGCATCTCTCCTTTAAATCATTGTATCAGCTTATATAGTTTTTCTAAATACCACATGTATGTAATATCAAGTACTTCTCCTTCTTCTGGATTACTTTATTTAATGTATCTGTCAGTTTCAGCCATTTTGTAGCAATTGCATTATTTCACTCCTTACAGCTGCATAGTATTTCACTGCATATATACACCACATATTTCAGGTCTACTTTTCTATTATTGGCATCTAGATTGATTCCAAACTTTAGCTATTGTAGGGAGTGCTGAAATGAATAGTGGTGCATACATCTCTGTTCTTTTGAATGAATGTTTTCCTGTCCTGGGGATAGATACCCAAAATTGAAAATTCTGAGTCATATGGCAGATCAATCGTTGTTGTTTGGGCCACACCTCATGATGCTTAGGAGTTACTCCTGGCTCTGCACTTGAGTGACTCTTGGCAGTAGTAGTAGTAGATAGGATGATCATTTTGACAATATTTATTTCTCTAATCCAAGAGCATGGAATATTTCAATTTTCTAAGATTTCATATATTTCTTGAGTTTTTTAAAGTTTTCATGGTGTAGGTCTCTCACCTTTTGTTAAATTGATTCCTAGGTACTTAATGTTTTTGGAAACTTATGGAAGTCTTTAATCTCTTTCTAACTGATTCATTACTTGTATATGTACATGCAACCAGTTTTAGGATGTTAACTTTATAGCTAGCCACTTTGCTGTATTTGTTTATGGTTGATGTGTGTGTGTGTGTGTGTGTGTGTGTGTGTGTGTGTGTGTGTGTGTGTGTGTGTGTGTATTCTCTTAGGATGGATCTTCAATGTTTATCATCAGGTGATTTGCAAACAGAGATCATTTGACTTCATTTCAAAGTTGGATCCTTTTGATTTATTTTTCTTGCTTATTTGCTGTCACATGGACTTCTAATACAAAGTTGAATAAAAGTGGAGCACAGAGCCGGAACTAACCCCTAAGCGCTGCCAGATGTGACTCAAAAACAAACAAAAATCGTAAGGACTTCTTTATTGGAGAGTTTATTTCATTGATATTCATGAATATTAAAAGGGCCGTGCTGCCTTCTAATTACATAGAGTTGTTTCTTCAACAAGTGGCTATTTGGTTTATATAAGTGACCTTTCTTCATTCATATCAGTTTGGATATAGCAAAGGTCACCAACCCTTTTGTATGAAAATGTTTTTATCCCTCCAATCTAAATGAGAGCTTTGCAGTGTAATGGTCTCTAGGTTGAAAGTTTTTTCATTCTGTAATTTGCATATGCCTTTCATATGCTTCATATGGAGGTGTTATAATTATGACTATGCTATTTTTCTTATATTTGAAGTTTTTTTTCTCTCTTGCTGTGTTAGGAAGTTTATCTCTCACTTTGGTGTTTGGCATTTTGATTTTTTGTTTGTTTGTTTTTTGTTTTTGGGTCATATACAGCAGCGTTCAGGGGTTACTCCTGGCTCTACATTCAGATATCGCTCCTGGCAGGCTTGGGGGACCATATGGGATGCCAGGACTCCTGCATCCAAGGCAAACGCCCTACCACTGTGCTATCTCTCTGGCCCTTGGTATTTTGATTTTTATGTGTGTTGGTGTTTTTCTATTTGAGTAAATTTTGTTCAGTACTCTTTTGGTCTTTTTAATCTGTCTGTGCCATAGTCTTCCTCCAGAGATTTCTCAGCTAACATTTCTTCCATGACTTGTTTTTCTTTTCATTTTGAAAAATGTTTTTAATTGAATCACCATGATACACATTTACAAATTTGTTCATTATTATTTTTAATAATGAACATTATTTTAGTCATATATTGTTCTGACATCTATTCATTTACCAGTGCACATTTCCTGCCACCAATGTCCCTAGTTTTCTTTCTGCCCCCTCAAGCCTGCAGCCTGCCTCTTTGGAAGGCATTTTTTTCTCTTCTTCTCTATCACCCCCCTTTTATTCTGTTAGGCACTGTGGTCTACAAAACTGTACTGAAAGAGTCTGGTGCATATCACTTTACCTCTTTTGCACCCAATTCTTTTTTTTTTGGGGGGGAGCACCCATTTGACGCTCAGAAGTTACTCCTGGCTATGTGCTCAGAAATCACCCCTGGCTTGGGGAGACCATATGAGACACCGGGGGATGGAACTGCAGTCCGTCCTACGCTAGCGCTTGGAAGGCAGATGCCTTACCTCTAGCACCACCTCTCAGGCCCCAGCACCCAATTCTTTTCTAGAGTGATCATTTCCAACTATCATACTCATAGTAGCCACATCTCTGTCTTCACTGTATTTCCCCTGCCTCTCTGTGGCAAGCTTTCTATCAAAAAAAAAAAAAAACAAAAAAAAAAAACGGTCCTCTTAGCCCTTGTTTCCATTGTTTTGAAGTATTACTTCAAGTATTTGAGCATTCTATTGTCTTTGGGTGGTATTTTTATATCTCACAAATAAGTGTGATAACTCTATATCTGTCCCTCTCCATTAATCATTTAAGTCAGAATGATATTATCTATGTCCATCCACATATGTTCATTCACATACAAACAAATTTCATGACCTCATTTCTTAACTTCAATATAGTATTCCATTGTGTGGATGTACTATGATTCCTTGATCCACTCATCTGATTTTAGGCATTTTGTATCCAGATTCTGGCTATTAGGAATGGTGCTGCAATTAATATAGGAATGCAGATCTTTTCTGCATTGTGTTTTTGGGCCTGCTGAGTTATATTACCAAGAGTCCTATAGAGGTCATAGGAGAGCTTTTACAGTTATTATTCACTAATAGTAAGAAAAATAATTTAGAAAATTCTTTTTTTTTTAATTTAGAAAATTCTAATGATAAAATAAACATTCATTTTACAGAAGGTAAGGTCCAGAGACCAACACAACGGTCATGTTCATTTTCATTGACCATCTATTTTTCCACAGGGGCCAATGGTATTAGAGGTGTCATTGGCTGGTTGGTCAAAGATATCAGGAAGGCAGGGTGGCTCTGCTTAGTAAAAGCTGTTTGAAGATAGACTCCCAGCTTTAACATCATTTTTCAGCACACCTTTCAACTATTGGAGAAAAGAAAACTATATGGAGAAAAACCATGACTTTTTTTTTAGAGGAACTCTCATAGGGACAAAAGTAGAGTTTAATTTAGTACAGCATGTAAACAGAATAAAAATCTCTTTTATAAATATTGTTGAGTTAATTTTGACTCTGAGGCCATTTCAAAGAGAATTCACATGAGTCTTGATGGGCCAACTGCTTAATGAAGAAACTGGGCAGTAGGTAATTCTCTCCTATCTACCTTAACTTTAGATTATAAGTATCTTAAACAGCTTTTTTTTCACTGTTGTGATTCCTTGTATTTGAAGTGTTGGGAAAGAGAGAGAGAAACAAGAGAAGCAGGAAGTGCTCTTCAAATGATTTATTCCTTTGTATTCATTTGAATCATATAACCATTTGATAATATGGCCATGAGGTTAAGCATCATCTTAGAGTCCCTTATGTTTGATTGGCCTATTTATAGCTTTTCAGACACTTTCTCATATGACCCTCAAATCTTCATGTAAAGCATCATCTCAATCTGCACAGGGAAAAACAGAAACTCTAAAATTTAAGGACATAACCCAAGATCAACCACATCTACTTGCTTTACAGTTTTGGATGACCTTTTGTCCAGCTGGACTCAGAGTCAGTTTGTGTACACCTATTATAATCATCAACAATACCCTCTGCTCTTATAAGTGACCCCTTGCAGCAGCAAAAAAGGATATTGTTCCCTTGCACATATGTATACAATATGCCCTCCATCTTTTGTTTTTTTTTGGTTTTTGGGCCACACCCGGTGACGCTCAGGGGTTACTCCTGGCTATTCGCTCAGAAGTCGCTCCTGGCTTGGGGGACCATATGGGACACTGGGGGATCACACCATGGTCCGTCCAAGAATAGCGCAGGCAAGGCAGGCACCTTACCTCTAGCGCCACAGCCCGGCCCCACCCTCCATCTTTTGAATACAGAGAACAAATGAAATGTGCTAATATAAAGTCAAACTTGCAAATAAATAAATAGAAGGAACTGGAGGGAGGAGAACCCGCACTGCAAAAACAAGCAAAGGGAGACTGGATAGAGAGTACAGTAGGAAGGATATATGACCAACTGGGGTTTTATCCTTGGCATCCAAAACATTGACAGGAGTGACTACTGAGTGAAGAGCCAGGAATAAGCCCCAAATACCACTGCGTGAGCCCCTACCTCCACAAAAAATAATCACAAATGGAAAAAATTTTTATTTACACAAAAAAGTGATGGAGATTAGCTGAATTTAACATTTAGCTGATTGGTGATCATTTCACAATACATGTAAATCAAATCTTTGTGTCAACTCTCAGGTGCATATTATATAGACCAATTATTTGTGAATAAATATGGAAACACACATGCTTGTGCATACACATGAGTGTACACAATCTTGGGCTAGTTTCACGGCTTCCCTCTTTTTATGGTTTGCTAATCACAAATCACAAACAGATATTAATCTGGTCTTCTCAATCCTTGTCCTACATTAGGGTTCCTGCCTCTTGTCATCACAGTCGAATTTTTTGGAGGGAAGAAGTACTAGGTTATAGTCCTAGGAGCTATATCACAGGGTCAGATGGGAGATCAATTTCTAGTTTTTTAAGGAATGTTCATGTTGTTTTCCAAAAATGCCGGGTCAGTCTACATTCCCACCAGCAGTGAATAAAATTCTCTTTCTCCTCACATCCATACAAGTACTGGTTGGTCATGTTCTTAATATGTGTCAATCTCAATGGTGTAAGATGATACTTCGTTGCAGTTTTGGATTACATCTCCCTGATGATTAATAATGTGAAGATCTGTATTGTGCATTTTGGTCATCTGTATTTCTTCTTTTAGGAAATATCTTTCTCTTCTTCCCATTTTTTGATGGGGTTTGATTTATTTTCTTTTTAAGCTGCACTGGTGTCTTATATATTTTAGTTACTAACTCCTTATCAGATAGATATTGGGTGGATAGTTTTTCCCATTCCATGAGCAGTCTTTATATTCTGGTTCTCATTTCCTTTGAGCTGCAGAAGATTCTTAAATTAAATACTTGTTTATCTTTGCTTCTACTTGCTTGGTCAGTGTTGGTTCATCCTTAAATATACCTTTACCTTCAATGTCATAATGTTCTTTCTGTTTTCTTCTACATACCTAATAATTTCAAGTCTGATTTTGATTTTGATTCAACTCCATTTTGATTTTACCTCTTTTCATGGTGTCATGAAGTATGAGTTCAGCTTCCTGCATGTAGCTGGCCAGGTTTCCCAGCATCTTTGTTGAAGCTTTCCTTGCCCCACTTCACATTTTTTACTCCTTTATCAAAACTTAATTTATCATATAGCTGAAGAAGTCTCAGAATATTCAATTCTATTTCATTGATTTGAGCGAATCTGTCTGGATTCCAATACCAAGCTGCTTTAATTTTACTGCTTTATAGTACAGTTTAAATTGTGAAAAGTGATATTCTCATCTTCTTTTTCCCAAGGACTGCCTTAGCTATTTGTGAAGGCTTATTGTTCTCAAAAGTGTTTAATCTATTTCTTTGAAAAAAACGTCATGAGCATCCTTATAGGAACTGCATTGAATCTGTATAATGCTTTAGGAAATATATATTGGTTTTTGAGTCACACTCAGCAGCGCTCAGGGGTTACTCCTGGCTCTACACTCAGCAATCGCTCCTGGTAGGCTCAGGGGAGGAGACCATATGGGATGTGGGGATTTGAACCACTGTACTTCTGCATGCAAGGCAAATGCCCTACCTCCATGCTATCTCTCTAGACCCTGGAATATTGACATTTTAATGATGTTAATTCTCCCAATCTATGAGCAGGGAGTCTATTTTCATTGTTTTATGACCTCTTTTATTTCATGAGATAGATTTGTAGTTTTCTTTGTATAGGTCTTTCACCTATTTAAGTTGATTTCAAGGTATTTAATTTTCTGAGGTACAATTGTGAATGGGTCTTTTCTCTCTCATTATTTATATATAATAAATCTATGAACTTCTTTTAAATTTCATTTAAGGAAAATGTATTATATAGTTGACATAGTTGACCATAATACATTTGTTTCTGGGTAAGAGTAAAATTATTAAAAAGGGAATAGAAAGAAAAAAAATAAAAGAGAAAGAGAAGAAAGTTTAAAAAAAAATAAAAAGAGCAGTAAAAATAAAAACATTTGTAAAAATTACTGTATTTCCAATGAAATCATTAATATGGGATAGAAGGTTTAATAACTCTTGTTTGATGTCCATTCTGCCTAGTTAGTATGTTCCTACAGGAATGACAGCATCAAACAAAAGAAGTTGTCCATAAATTCAAAGCACTATTACTGATATCTTGGCTTTTAGGAGTGTGTACTCAGCTGCCAGGCTTCCCAGAAGAAGAAAGATACAGAGGGAGGATACCCACACTTGCTCCAAAAAGCCCCGGTGATATTAGCCTGCATAGCTGAGGTTTGGTTAGATTCGTGTAGTGGGGTTATGAAGCAGGGCATTAACAAAATAATGACTCAGTGTGATTTGTGTAGCAGGCATGGATTCAGCAAGGCAGGGGCTTGTTCCCCCTTCTCCTTCCAAGATGGCCAACTTTCTGCTCTGTGGCTGGTACCTAACTTTTTCATGATTTGGTTTACATCTTGTTTGAGAAAAGAGTGAATCTATGGAGCTGGCCCAGTTTGAACACGGTGGCTTCATTTGAAGTTATGGACTTTTGCAAGTTAATATGGTAACCCGTCACTTTACTATAAAGATCTATTTATTGTTCCTGGACACCTTTCTGTAGAGTTCTTAGGGTTTTCTAAAGAGAGTATCATATTTGCAAACAGTGAAAGCATGAATTCTTCCTTCCTATCTGGATGCCACTGGTAACTTTTTCTTGCCTATTACTGCAAATAACTCCAGTACTATATTTAACAGAAGTGGTGAGAAAAGGCAACCTTGTCTTGTGTTAGATTTTAGTGGAAAGGCTTTTAGATTTCCCCAATGACTATTATGTTTGCTGTGGGCTTCTGGTAAGTGGCTTTGACTATTTTCAAGTCCTTTCAATTCCCATGTTATTGAGAGGTTTTATTTATTTATTTATTTTTATTTATTTATTTTTTTGTGGTTTTTGGGTCACACCCGGCAGTGCTCAGGGGTTATTCCTGGCTCCAGGCTCAGAAATTGCTCCTGGCAGGTACGGGGGAACATATGGGGCGCTGGGATTCGAACTGATGACCTCCTGCATGAAAGGCAAACGCCTTACCTCCATGCTATCTCTCCGGCCCCGTTTTATTTATTTTTTTAATCATGAATGGTCACTGTATCTTGTTAAATGCTTTATCTTTATCTACTGATATGATCATATAATTTTTTCTTTTATTGATATGGTATATGTTGACTGACTAGCATATGTTAAAATATCCTTGTATCCCTGGCACGAATATGTCTAGAATTGTTTTTGGTTTTTTTTTTTTTTCCTTTTGGCCACATCTGGTGACACTCAGGGGTTACTCCTGGCTATGTGTTCAGAAATTGCTCCTAGCTTGGGGGAAATATATGAGATGCTGGGGGATTGAATCGCGGTCCATCCAAGGCTAGCACTAGCAAGGTAGACACCTTACCGCTTGTGCCACTGTTCTGGCCCCAAGGTTTGTTTTATAGTAACTTAAGCCTGTTTGTCTCTGCTCTCTCATCCTTTGACCTCAACTGACATTGAAGCAGTTGACAGCAGAAGTCAGTATTTTTTTAAGATACCAGGAAGTGAGTTTCTTTCTTTTTTTTTTTTTATAATTTTTATTCTGACCACAGTGGATTACAAATCATTCACAGTAATATTAGTATTTTTTTTAAATCATCCTTGCCTTCTAATGTCAGTACAAGACTACAGATAATACAACCTTGTGGACTAGTGAATGGAGAAATGGTGAATGGTGAAAGTGAACAGAGGCAGGGATTATGAGGACCAACCAGGAAAAGGGGGATCTGCTGAGCTCTGGATAAAGAGTTTTGTTTCTGGGCCAAGTCCTGTGTCAATGCTTAGAAAAAAATATAGACCAGCCATAAACATCCGTTTGCAATAATGTCTGGATAGGGTTGGGATAGAAGGAGCTTTGAAATACTGCTCAGTAGGGCTCAGTTCTGCTGGTTCTTGAGAGGAGATGGACACTTCTCCAGTCACACCTGTCCGTCCTGGAGAATAAGATGTCAAGCAGGAAAAAAGATATGATAGGTTATGGAAGTACAAAGGTAGGATGTAGGTAAGGGCATAGCATAAAGAACTACTAAACTACAAACATGGCTAAACATACTCTCGATCTTGTTTTGTTCAATTCCCTCCATGCCTAAACTTTAGAACACCTCTTGAACCTAATCTTATTTTGCCCAACCCCTCACCTCATCCCAGCTGCTACCCACAAAATCTCTCTGCACCTAAGTTTCTTTATCAAATGAGAGTAAGTCACCACAAAATAAGTAGGAAATATCACAAGTTCATAACCTATCTTGGCTGATCTAGAATCTGAGGGTTCTGGGGCAGCTGGCCAATCCACCTGTGACACTGATCCATTCCATTTTGAAAATCCTTTATCTTTATTCTGTCTGAAAGATCAGATGGAACACTTTGTATATTCTCTAAAGCACAACTTTTAGAAATCAAAGTCTTAATTTTGAAGTGACTATGGCATTTGCATAAACTCTTATTTGGGTACACATAAAATTATCATCAGTTTTTGTGACATAATAAAACCATATAATATTCTGATCTAAGGATTTAAAACAATGAAAGTCTCTAAATCTAATAGGTATAAAATATAACAGGAATATTCTGTGTCACCACTAAAATATTCCTATCATGCAAGGTACTGAAAGTTACATCCTACAAAAGGCAACTCATTGTTACAGTGCCAACTGTAGCTTGTCTTTATCGTCAATGAAATTAATTATCACTTATCTCATATTCTTTTTTCTCACCCCCAGGGCCTATGTGCAAAACAATCCACATATCTGACTACCACCTTAAGTTCCAAACTTAAATATAGAATTCAGAAACTTGGCCCCAGAAGAGCATCAAAGGCTTGTTTACCATGTTGTACAGAGGTAAGTGATCTTTAGCACATTCTCTCCCAAATAAATCACAAGGTTTACAAATAGGGAGAAGCAGGAGTCAGGTTATTGGATCCTACTCTCACTGTGCAACTCTTAGAAGCAGTATTGAGGATTTAAATATGACATGACAAAAGCTCCAAAATTGTAACACTCTAAAATTAATTTCAGATTAGTCAGTTCTCCAAGTTCAAACTTCTCAAAAAATGTTCCTCTCTTCTGACTTTACGTTCTTCCTATGGTTCTGTCCTGTCATATAGTGGGTTCACTAGTCCTGTGCTGTGCCACTCTTTGACTATTCCAATATTTTACCTGTGGCCCCTTCATATATCCTGGGTACCTACATGGAGCCCTGAGTTGAGAAATACTGCTCTAAGTGGCAATAGCAATTTCTACTATAAGGCACACAAAGCTTCTAACTAGAAGCACTAAAACGCCTACAGAAGAGCCACAGTGCAGTGTCAGTGACATATTGGCTGCAGAGCTTCCTTATTAGGAATATATTAAAGGTAAAGCTCTGGGAGATGGACATATGACTCAAAGGTGTAGAATATATGCCTGGCATGTGTGAGAACCTGAGCACAATTCTTTTTTTCTTTCTTTTTCTTTTTTTCCTGCATCCTATCCCTCTACCAGGGATCCTCAAACTTTTTAAACAGGGGGCCAGTTCACTGTCCCTCAGACCATTGGAGGGTCTGACTATAGTAAAAACAAAACTTATGAATGAATTCTTATGCACACTGCATATATCTTATTTTGCAATGAAGAAACAAAACAGATACAAATACAATATGTGGCCCGCGGGCCATAGTTTGAGGACCACTGCGAGTCTACCCCTTCCAAAGGAAGGAAAGAAAGATCAGCAATGGCAAAAGGTGGTCACAGAAGCAACACCTAGAGCCAGCTTCACGCTCAGGAGAGGATGCTCTGACTCCTCCTTGTGGCTTCGGGTGCTCTATACTATCAGAGAAACTTCTCTAGTCACATATTATAGAAATGATCCCTGAAAGTATAGTCTTGAGCACTATTCTTGACATTGCATGTCCCCATGAGAATCACTGAGTGCTATGCTTCCAGCTCTTGGTCACTAGGTGCAATTAAGTCACTAAATATGGCCCTCATACTACCGAACACTGTCTTTTTAATAATAAAAATGAGCAAACCCTGCAATGTATATGTTCATGTGTGTGCAAAAGTGAATTTGTGGGGGCCGGAGTGATAATGAAATGATAGGGCGTTTGCCTTGCATGTGGCTGATAGAGGGCAAACCTAGGTTCGATACCTTGCATCCCAATTGGTCCCCCAAGCCAGGAGCAATTTCTGAGTGCATAGCCAGGAGTAACCCCTGAGTGTTACTGGGCGTGGCCCCCCAAAAAACCAAAAAACGTAAATTTGTGTATGTGTGGCAAAAAATGGAAAATATATAAACTATATTGCAATTGGACACCTTGAGCTCAAGGGCTTCTGTGTGTAACCCTTACAGAAAGACTCATTCGAAGGATGCCACAGACATTAAATCTGCAAACTTGAGTATTAAAAATGATATAGGTAAAACAATGATGCACAGAGAAGATATTACATTTCTCTACAAAACTTCTTCTTTTTTTTTTTTTTTGTTTTTGGGCCACACCCCGCGGTGCTCAGGGGTTACTCCTGGCTGTCTGCTCAGAAATAGCTCCTGGCAGGCACGGGGGACCATATGAGACACCGGGATTTGAACCAACCACCTTTGGTCCTGGATCGGCTGCTTGCAAGGCAAACACCGCTGTGCTATCTCTCCGAGCCCTACAAAACTTCTCATGAAGTGAGGCACTAATATATACAGAATAGACTGTCTTACACACGAACAAATCTGATATATTAGACAGTTAATTCAAGAACCTGCAGTCAAACTGCATTAAAGCATCTCCTAGAATCCTGACCTGCTAGAGGAGCCAGGATGCACATTGCCCCAAAGAGCAGAGCCCATCGAATGCAAGTCAATGGAGATGAAATAACCTCGCCCCTGAAGGGTGGAGCTTGCTCCCTGGAACTACCAGAGGCACTTGACACACACTGTCCCATGGCGCCTGGACCCAAATCATCCCAAAGAATGGAACCCATGGAACACACATCAATTGAGGTGAGGTGACCCCACCCACAAAGGACAGAGGCAGAGGAGCTTGGCGATACTGCTCCACTACATAACCATGCAACTCTCCTAGTCAAACAATACCACATTACAAGCATGACGATGGGGAAACAATGCACCTCCATCCTGGATAGAGAATGAAAATGGCAGTTCTGATGATCTGAAAAGTGCAACAATCTACTTAGCCTCTCAGATAAGGAGTTTATAGAAGCAATATGGAAGATCCTCATAGAACTCAAAGAAAGGATGGCTAGAGCTGAACAAACCACAAATAAGAATCAAGAGAATATAAAAATTAGAAATCAGAAAACTCCAAGCTGAAATAACAGGACTGAAAAACTTAGTAGATAAAATAGAAACCTCACTGAAAAGCCTATCCAACAGAGTAACAGTGGCGAAGACAGAATCAGTGAGCTGGAAGATGAGATGCATAACAACTTCATACAACAGAAGAGGTTAGAAAAGAGCCTTAAAATAAATGATCATAAAAAACATCTTCTAAGAATGTGAACAGATAAAAATAGAAGCCTGTGATAAAACCACCAGAAAAATAAGAATCAGGAACTTATATTCATTCAGCTCTATTTACAATAACCAGAATATGGAAACAATCCAGGTGCCCATCAAAAGATGAGTTGCTAAAGAAACTATGGTAAAGATACACAATGGAATACTCCACAGCTGTTAGGAAAAACGAAGTTATGAAATTTACCCACAAATGGATGGACTATTATGCTGAATGAAATAAGTCAGAGGGAGAGAGATAGACATAGAATATTTTCACTCATTTGTGGGATTTAAGAAAAATAAAAGACATTATTGTAATAATACCCAGAGATATAAAGATGAGGGTCAGACAGACCATCCCATAATATGAAATTTACCACAAAGAGTGGTGAGCACAGTAAGAGAAATAACTACACTAATAACAATCATGACAATGATAGCAAGAGAGATAGAGAAATATATTGCCTGTCTTGAAGACAGACAGGGTGTGGGGGAGGAGGGAAAAATGAGACATTGGTTGTGGGAAGATTACACTGGTGATGGAAGGGTCTACATTTTATGACTGAAACCCAACTACAAATAAATGCTTAAATAAAAATATTAAAATAAACATCTGTGAAAATTCCATAGGCTGACGGTACCTGACCATCTCCAGGGGATAAAAATCTTAGGGATCAGTTGGAAAATAAACCTGTACCTGGCAAGAGCATTCTCAGCATCATTTCTGTCTGAAGCTTGGTATTCTAGATTCTAAGTATATGTACAAACTAACTCTGTTAGTGAACAGAAACCAGGTCATACATGCTGTTATGCTCAGAACGATAATTTTTTTTTATCTTTATGACCTGGATCAGCTCTGAGTCTAGAGGTGAAAAGATGACAGCACAGAAAGAGCTATAAAATGTTTAAAGAAGAAGTGGTTACTGAACTCAAACATGAATGAATTAATGCTCTTAAGAGAAAGCTTCATTATACCTCCTATATTGGCAGTACCTGACATGTCAGGAGGTAACATGACTATACCGTGCCTGTTTATGTGTTCTCACATCATCATGTTCTAGGGCCTTCCACAGGGTTGCTGCACCTAAGAAAGCCCTGGACTAGACTCATCAAGTAATAGCTTCCCAACAAAACTACAGATTTCACTTTTCACTAGACAGAGTTAAAATAAAATACATTTTAATTTGTGTTATTTCAAGTAATAGCACAGAATGTGGAGTGCTTGCCTAGTACATAACTGGTCTGGATCTGATCCTTGGTGCTCCAAAAGGTCTCAACTCCCTCCAAGAAAGATCCCTAAGCACAGGGCCAGGGTTAAGCCCTGAGTACAGCTAGCCTTGGCCCAAAACAAAGTAGCATATTAGGTTATGAGTACCGAGGCAGTTGGGGGTTGTAGGAACTAACTCTACTCCTGGCTTTTCATTAATTCAAAGTTTTCACAAAAGTGGACAAATGTTTCCTGCCCTGGGGTGGTGCTGGAATGTTTAGACACTTATAACAGCTTTAGGTACAATTGTTTACTTAAAGGAAATAGATTTTGAGGGCTGGAAAGCTAGCACAGCGGGTAGGACATCTGCCTTGCTTATAGCCAACCTGGGCTCGATCCTTGGCATCCTATATGGTACTCAGTGACTGCAGAGCTCAGAGCAAGGAGTAACATGAGCATCACCAGGTGTAGCCCAACTCTCCTCCAAGAAAAGGAAGTAGATTTTGAAAGGAGGAGCTGATGTTTTTGTTTTTCTGAAAAGGGAGCAGTAGGCCAAATACACTTGGGAACCTCTAGTAACTGAACTTTTGAGAAGCTGCCAACTGCTTTTGATCTATTTTTCTTTTTTCACTGATAATTTATCTCATCGTCCTTCTAGGACTAAACAGTAAGACATTGATGCAAGTATTTGGAGGCTCCTAAATAACATTTGAATAGAAATACAGACTTTAAGTCAAGTAGGTCCATGACCACCATCAGTTTAAATCTGCCAGTCAATTTATGGACTAATTTACTATAAACAGATGAATTAAGGTATTGATAAAGATTGTAGTCCTTAAATGCATTTGTTTTTACCATTTTTCTCTAGCTTATTATAGAAATAATATTATGTTATATATTCAAATTTGTAGTGCAAATTGGTTCACAAAATTGTATTTGGTTCATCAGTTATCTGTAAGACTTTTCTGGTCAACAGTTGGCTATTATTAAGATATTAGTGAGGAGCGATTAGAAGTTATACCTGTATTTTTTCCCACTGTGTATATTAGGAGTTGGTGATTAAACTGTGGCATTGTTCAAGGGTAAATGTAGTTATATAAAACTTCATCTTATAGTTCTGAAATAGTTTTGTTCAGCAAAATTAAAAAATGGAGTGGGCTCTAGTCCCATAACCATGAGGTATGTGCCATGAGCAAATTCCTTAACCATTCTGTCCCAGCCTAGAACAGCACAGGTTGGGTGACAGGAACAGAAAAAAATCCGCCTTCTACTTCATAAAGTGCATTTTCTAGTTGTGCTTTCACACCATTGAAGGAAAACCGTTTTTCTTTCTTTTTTTTTTTAATTTTGTTTTTGGGTCACATCTGGCAACGCTCAGGAGTTACTCCTGGCTCTGCGCTCAGAAATTGCTCCTGGCAGGTTCGGGGGACCATATAGGATGCTAGGAATCGAACTGGGGTCCATCCAGGGTTGGTTGTGTGCAAAGCAAATGCCCTACTACTGTGCTATCGCTCCAGCCCCAGAAAACTTTTCTTTTTTTTTTGTTTTATAGAGAAAATGACCCAATCATGAGAACTCCCACCCCCCAGAACCTAATCACTGCCCAATGGTTGTACCCCTAATATATCACATTAGGTATTTTATCTTTAATTTTAACATTTAGGGACCATGATCTACAATATTGATAATGGCAGGATTTTAGAGCATCTGATTTAAATATGTGAATTTGGGGATCATTCATCCTTGATAGTAAAATGAAGATAACAATAGTTAACAAAGTTGGGGTAAGGATAAAGGGGGAAGATGTATGGCAATAACTTACTTGCCTCATACCATACAGATCCTAGTTATCCCAAATACTGGCATCAAGCCACATATATGACAGCATCTTTTAATCCCTTTTCCTGACTTTACTAGATGGCTAATATAAAACAGGCTCAGGGAACTTCAACTTATACTTCGCTTACATAATATATTTTTCATATAAAACTGTATTTTTTAAATGGGTTTGAATACAAAAAGAACAGCATATGTTCTTAATTGGGCACAATCTAATGGGGAAAGAGATGCAGAGCTGAAGAGTCATTGGGATGCAGTCTAAGACCCAATCACATCAAAACTTTCCTTTATGCACAATGATAGTGTGGCTTGGCCATCCAGAGAATTTTCCTCTATGATTTCAGTCTCTTCTTGCTCCAGCTCTTTATTGCTCCAACCATACCTGCTACAGCTTCTAACACATAATTCTGTAAATTCCTTGTGTTATTTCCCTTTTCATATGACAAAGCTTTTCCATCAGATATACCTTCTCTGCCCTCAGGACCTCAGCTAAGGTCACTATATTTCCTATTTCCTGTCAACCCTAGTCAGGTCCTTGATACAAGTCTCCAAGATCACCTAGCTTTTCCTTCAAGAAAGGCAAAGGAGAAAGGGATCATGTCACTAAAAACTCAGGGGATACATGCTAGTGGTGAAGAGCTTATGTAGTTATTCCAGGCTTGAAGTTGTAAAAAATTTATGCCAAGTATTAGCACTCTAGGAATAGAAAACTCCAAGGGTCCATCCAGATAGAGGAACTTTCCACATCATACACTACAAACAACATTTAACTGACTAGGTTTAATTTTTACAATCTTCATAATAAGAGCTGCTGGGCACTCACTTGGCATTGAGAAAAGTGAATAGAGAACATAAAGAAATGAGACCTGGTTTTTGAAGGGGCTGAGATATTCTTCCCTGTGCCAGGTTGCAGCATCCCCCGTAAAACTCCCCCAACCCCCAACCTGATGATTGAGTCTATTTACATTTTGATTCATATGTTTTCCATGTACGTATTGAAATCCTGACCATGAGGATGACTGAGAGAATTCTGAGGAGAAAGAAGGCTTTGAAGAGTAAGGGAGGAGCTAACAATAATATAAAAACTCAGAAAAATTTTTTGAAACTTAATTCTTAGAAATCTATGCTGCTCAGGCTAATATTACTAATATATGATTTTTAGAATCACTGGATGAAGGAGTGCAATGGTGTAAAGCAGGGATACCTAAATCACCCATGGCCCCACAGTATAGGGAAGAAGAGAAAAGAAACAAGGGAGGAAAGAGAAAAGAAAAGAAGGATGTGAAGTAAGGGGGAGGGGTCAAGAAGATTTACATTAGCAGTAATAAAGAATGATAGAGCTAAATATCCAAACCACAGAGTCAACAATACTGAAATCATGAGACTTATACTTTAACAATCAAACATGAAAACATGCCTGACAAGATGAATGCTGTGAGTGGAAGTGTGGAAAAGGAAACCTGAGAACATTAATAAAGGTTAGGTGACACTGGACGTAAGATCACTTCTGAAATAACATATGTCAAAAACTCAACTACAATGCTGTAAATCACAATGCTTTATATAAAATTAAAATTTAAAAACACTTAAATATTCAAACAACACTGAAATTATGAGACCTAAACTTTAATCAAGCATAAAAAGGTGCCTGTCTGGGCCCGGAGAGATAGCACAGCGGCGTTTGCCTTGCAAGCAGCCAATCCAGGACCAAAGGTGGTTGGTTCGAATCCCGGTGTCCCATATGGTCCCCCGAGCCTGCCAGGAGCTATTCCTGAGCAGACAGCCAGGAGTAACCCCTGAGCACCGCCGGGTGTGGCCCAAAAACCAAAAAAAAAAAAAAAAAAAAAAAGTGCCTGTCCAGATGGCAGGCTGGGAGGGGGCTATTTGAGAAAACTTGGAAACAATGGTGGAGGAAAGTTGACAATGATGCTGGAACCATCATTAGCGTAGCATTCATCTATGCGTAACTTTGAATCATGGTGCTTTAATTAAAAAGTTAAAAATAAAATAAAAAGTAAAAAATACTGTGCTTCAAAACAGAAAATATCTAAGCTTTAAAAGAAAAAAAAATGAAAGAAAAAAGAAATGTGTATTACTGACGTGAAAGGGCCACTCCCTAAAAAGGAGAAGGAAGGGCAATGAATCAGTGGATTTGACAGCTAAAGTGCTAAAGTGAAAGCCTGGATCATTTTAGAGGATGTTTTTGGGATTTGTCATTGAAGGAAGGTAAAAGGAAGATGTGAGGTAAGGTCAAATCAGGTATTTGGGCCTGGATTTTTTTCTCTCCAATATATTCATTCAGTGCCTAGAATCGTGCCTGGCCCTTAGAAAGCATGGCACAGATATGTTGCTGATTGAGAGATAGTGAAAAGAGAAATGAAAATAAGAAAAGAAACAAACCTTTAGGATTTGAGTGTAGTTGGCCGGGGCTATTCACCTTGAAGTGAAAGCCAAAGCTTTAAAGAAAATAATAAGGGAAAGAAGAAAAGACATCTGAAGATGAAGAAAAGTTCCAAGAGAGAAAAAAGTCACCTGTAAGTTAAAGAGAGAGGGAAGAGAGAAAGAGAGAGAGAGAGAGACAGAGAGAGAGACAGAGAGAGAGAGGAGAGAGACAGAGAGAGAGAGGGAGAGGGAGAGAGAGAGAGAGGGAGAGAGAGAGAATATACACATGCATGTATATATCTAGTTACCTGAAGAGGTGAGATCTTAATTCTGACACACTTTCCCCAAGACTGCAAATTTAGATCTTTATTCTTGTCATAATGATATTAGACAGTTGGTTACAGGGACATATGCACACGGGGCTAGACAAAAATAATGTGCAGTTAAAAAAGTTATAATAAAACTGCTGGGAGCTTAGAAAAAGGTGAGCAAATAAAAGGAAACAGATGGCCTTGCCTGTGGGAGGCCAGATCCACAAGCCAGAGATGAAGTGCTTTGGAGAAGCCAGAGGCTCTTTGAGACCACACAAGGAAAATTTACGAGAAGGTAAAGGTCACATCATGAGCTGAATTCAGTAACCTTGTCCTTCTGTGGTCATTGGAAAAACAGAATTAACATCCATTCCAGGTCAGAATTCTGAGAAGCAGCTTTGCTGAAATAATATCAAAGGTATATGTTGACATAACAGTCATAAGGCTAATGGCAGAAATAACATCAAAGAAAACCAACTAGTTTTTCTCTAGGGACTATGGATAAGGACGATTGGTATCTACAATCTGGTTAGAGGCCTGTTCTTGGACTTTTCTCCAGGGGATAGGGAACTTGTTTTAACTACTTTATATAGGTACTGCCAGCTGCCTGTTATAATAGGACCTTTTCCATGGAAGGATAATGACTCTTGTTTAGTTATCTTAAGCAATTCCACCCAATTCCTATACTTGTGGTTTAGCATCACCAGTGAAATTCATTCAGCAAGTTAGTCACTTTCTGAAGTCACATAGCCCAGATCTGAGGACCCCCATGTTATGTCAGCTCTTTGATAATTAGTTTTAGCATTTACTGATTATGTGCTGGGGCAATGGAAGGCACATGCAATATAACCAGTCAGGAACATAGAGCCCAGGGGCGTGGTTTCTGGTGGATATTATGACCTTTCTACTCCCCTGAGTCACCCTTGGGGCTGCACCAACAGATGATACTTAGCTGTCTCAGCACAATTAATCTCTATAATTTTATCCCTCTTATTCCTGTATATTGACACACATACACACCCCATTGGGAAAGAAAAAGCACAATGAGATAAAAAGCAAATAAAAAAGGGGGTTAGGATGAAGAAACATATCAGGATATGTAAAAAAGAAAAAAAAACTGAGTAGCCATTAACCCACAGACTAATTAAAAACTTTTTGGGGGGCTGACTCTATATGGTACCTGGACTAGAACCAAGTATCAAACTGGGGTTGTTGTGTGCAAGATGAACACATTATCTCTTTTACAATTTTCATGGTCCTGTTTTTTTTTTTTTGTAAAATGCATAGTTTGTTTTATTCTTTCCAATGAGTTTTATCTCACCAATATTTCAATAGAATAATATTAATAATAATAGAATAATATTTTATTGGGCCCGGAGAGATAGCACAGCGGTGTTTGCCGTGCAAGCAGCCGATTCAGGACCAAAGGTGGTTGGTTCGAATCCCGGTGTCCCATATGGTCCCCCGTGCCTGCCAGGAGCTATTTCTGAGCAGACAGCCAGGAGTAACCCCTGAGCATCGCTGGGTGTGGCCCAAAAACCAAAAAAAAAAAAAAGAAAAAAAATTGATATCTTAAGGGCCCGGAGAGATAGCACAGCGGCGTTTGCCTTGCAAACGGCCGATCCAGGACCAAAGGTGGTTGGTTCGAATCCCGGTGTCCCATATGGTCCCCCGTGCCTGCCAGGAGCTATTTCTGAGCAGACAGCCAGGAGTAACCCCTGAGCAATGCCGGGTGTGACCCAAAAACCAAAAAAAAAAAAAAAAAAAAAAAGAAAAGAAGAATAATATTTTATTATATGTAATAAAATGGGTGTTCCTATTTATTTTCAAATTTGAAAATTTTTTGAAAAGTGGATTGTTGATTATACAAAATTCTAATTTTCAGTCGTGGCAGGTAAACAATAGTGAAATATCATATAATGTACAATTTATACTAGATCTCTTTCACACAGGTCCAAATGGAAAAAGAAATATGAATACAAAATGCAGGTAAACATCTTTCATTTCATGTTAGTAGTGTTAAGTTCCATAATAAAGCTTATATTATATTTCTCTGACATTCATGATTATTACTCTGCCAAACCCAATGACAAGGACATAACTATACAATATGTGTAATTTGTTTCTTTATACAATGAAAGTTTTATAGAATACTTCAAAATTGAAAGTTACCTATCACATTCTTTATTCAAAGTTTCTACAGATTAAATTTTTCTTTGTCATGGTCCTGTTTTTTGTGGGGAGGGGTTAACACCCTGTGGTGTTCTTGGCTTACTCCTGACTGTGCTCATTCCTGACAGTACTTTGTAATCATATGTGGTGCAACATAGTCAGCGATGTTCAAGGCAGTACCTTACCCACTAAACAATCTCTCTGATCACTAAGGCAAATAAATGAGAATAGTCTAAGCTTCCTCATCTAAAAACTGCAGGTTGGACTAATAATACATAGGGATGGTGGACATGTGTCCACTATGAGATGGTGATGGCAGCTGCCAGAAAGCATTTTCAGTGTTAATAGAACCTCATTATTTTTAGTTTGGAAGGGCCAGCACACTCAAAGACCACACCCAAGGTCAGAGTCAGCTCACTTCAATAGGCAAATTTATTTTCATCTGTGTGAAGCCACCTCAGATCACAAGATTTTCTTTTACATAGCATAAACTTGAGCCTTTGTCTGTGCATTTCTGATATTTTAGTTATTTATGCAGTCATGGTTACAAAAATGTTCATAGTTGGGTTTCAGTCATTGAGTGTATAACCATATTTCAATGTAACTTTCCTGTGAACAGTATTCCTCATTTCTCTCCTCTGTCACCCCCTTCCTGTCTTCGGTAAAGATATTCTATTTCTCTCTCACTATAATTGTCATGCTCTATATTACTAATCATAAGAGAAATGCAAATCAAAATAACAATCAGATATCATCTCATGCCACAGAGACTGACACACATCAAAAAGAACAAGAACAATCAGCATGGTAGTTATTAGTGCATTATTTTTCTAACTGTGCTCACCACTTTTTGTAGTAAGCTTGATATCATGGGCGGGTCCTTTCTCCCCTCATCTCTATTGTCTCTGGATATTATTAAAATCCTTTATTTTTATTTTTCTTAAATATTTTAGATAAGTGAGACCATTCTGGTATATTTTTCTCCCTCTGGTTCATTTCATTCAGCATAATATGCATAATAACATCTATGTCCATTCAATGAATAGGAAAATTTCATGACTTCACTTTTCCTAACAGCTGCATAGTATTCCATTGTATAAATACACCACAGCCACTCATCTGTTATCAGGTACCTGGGTTGTTCCTACACTGTGACTATTGTAATTAGCACTGCAATGAACATAGAATAGCAGAGGGCATTTTTGTATTGTGTTTTGTGTCTCTAGGGTATATTGCTAGGATTGGTATTGCTAGATCATAATGGAGCTCAGTTTCTAGCTTTTTGAGGAACAACCTTGTTGTTTTCCAGAAAGGCTGGACTAGACAGCATTCCCACCAGCAGGGAAAGAGTTTCTTTCTCTCCACATCCCATGCTAGCACTGATTGTTCTTGTTCTTTTTGATGTGTGTCAGTCTCTGTGGCATGAGATGATATCTGATTGTTATTTTGATTTGCATTTCTCTTCTGATTAGTAATATAGAATATTTTTCATGTGCCCTTTGGCCATCTGCATTACTTTTTTGAGGAAATGTCTGTACATTGTCTCCATTTTTTTGATGGGTTAGTTTTTTTTTTTTTTTTGTTAAGTTCTGTTAGTACCTTGATATCTCAGATATCTGATGGGTATCGGGTGAATAGTTTCTCCCATTCTATGGGAGAGCTTTTTACCTTAGTTGCTGTTTGCTTTGAAGTGCAGGATATTCTCAGTTTAATGTAGTCCCATTTATTTATCTCTGCTTCCACTAGCTTGGACAGTGGTGTTTCCTCCTTGAAGATGTCATTGATGTCTCAATATCTCAATGTCTCAATGTCATTAAACATTTTGCTTATGTTTTCTTCTATATAACTTATAGTTTGGGATCTAATATTAAGGCAATTAATTCATTTAGATTTGACCTTTGTGATGGTGTTACAAAGGCCCAAGTTGCCTTTTTTTGCATGTGGCTGGACCAGTTGTCACAACACCACTTATTGAAGAGGCTTTCCTTGCTCCATTTTGTTTCTTGTCCCTTTATCAAATAATTATTTTGTCTGGGGGTCATTCTCTGAATACTCAAATTTATTCCATTGATTAGTGGGTCTGTCTTTATTCTAATACCATGCTGTTTTCATGACTATCGCTTTGTAGTATAATTTAAAGTTGGGGAAAGTGATACCTCCCATCTTCTTTTTCCTAAGGGTTGCTTTAGGTTTTCATGAAGTATTTGATCGACTTTTTTGAAGAATGTTACTAGTATCCTAAGAGAGACTACATTAAATCTGCACAATGATTTTGGAAGTATTGCCTTTTTTTCTTTTTTCTTTGCTTTTTGTTTTGTTTGTTTGTTTTTGAGTCACACCCGGCAGCGCTCAGGGGTTACTCCTGGCTCTATGCTCAGAAATCGGTTGCTCCTGGCAGGCTTGGGGGACCATATGGGATGACGGGATTTGAACCACTGATCTTCTACATGCAAGGCAGATGCCTTACCTCCATGCTATCTCTCCGGCCCCAAGGGAGTATTGCCATTTTAATGTTAATTCTCCCAATCCTTGAACAGGATATATGTCCCATTTCCTTCTGTCTTCATTTATTTCTTGAAGCAGTGTTTTGCAGTTTTCTTTGTATAGGTCATTCACCTCTTTAGTTAACTCCAAGGTATTGAGGTTTTGTTGTACTATTGTGAATGGGATATTTTAAATGTCTACTTCTCTACCATTACTTGTGTAAAAGAAAGCTATTTTTTGTGTTAATTTTGTAGCTTGCCACTTTGCTATATAAAACTATTGTTTCTAGAATCTTTTTGGTAGTGTCTTTAGAGTTTTCTAAATATAGTATTATGTCATCTGCAAACAGTGTGAGAGTTTGACTTCTTCCTTTCCTATCTGGATGCCCTTGATACCTTTTTCTGCCCTAAGTGCTATAGCAAGTACTTCCATATTCTGTAGAATAGGAGTGGTGAAAGGGGGGGCAGGCAGCCCTTGTCTTTTGCCCAGATTTTAGATGAAAATATTTCAGTTTTTTTTCCATTGAGTATAATATTTGCCCATGGGGCTTGTGTAAATGGCCTTGACTAAATTGAAACGTTCCTTTAAATTCCATCTTGTTGAGAATTTTTATAATGAATGAGTGTTGGGACCTATCAAATGCTTTTTTCTCTTTCTCTCTCTCTCTCTCTCTCTCTTTTCTTCCTTCCTTCCTTCCTTCCTTCCTTCCTTCCTTCCTTCCTTCCTTCCTTCCTTCCTTCCTTCCTTCCTTCCTTCTTTCTTTCTTTTCTTTCTTTTCTTTCTTTCTTTCTTTCTTTCTTTCTTTCTTTCTTTCTCTTTCTTTCTTTCTTTCTTTCTTTCTTTCTTTCTTTCTTTCTTTCTTTCTTTCTTTCTTTCTTTCTTTCTTTCTTTCTTTCTTTCTTTCTTTCTTTCTTCTTTCTTCTTTTGTTTTTGGATCACACCCGGCAGCGCTCAGGGGTTACTCCTGGCTCTACACTCAGAAATTGCTCCTGGCAAGCTCAGGGGACCATATGGGACACCGGGATTCAAACCACCGACCTTCTGCATGTGAGGCAAATGCCTTACCTCCGTGTCATCTCTCTGGCCCCTCTTTTTCTTTTTCTTTTTTTTTTAAAAGCTGAATACTTTAATCCATCTGCCAGCAGCCCCCAATCTGACAAGTCAGGGTCATCTCTAGAAGATGAACTCTGCCCAAGGTCATGAAGATGATTATATAGGGGAGGGATATAGCAAGTTTTTAGCTTCTTCATGATCTTTAAAATAATTGGCTATTGTCTAAGGGTACCTTTCTACTGTTCGCTTGTATCTTTCCCTGATAGGCTATCTGGTTTAGCCAGGTAGCTTGGTGTGTGTTAATGGAAATAGGTTTGAGGAAACCTTGCATGTGGCTTACACCATGTGATCCTTACAAAATGACATCTTTCTCTGCTCAGAACCTAAGAAAAATCTGACATTTGCAAAATGGCATTCCTCCTTGTTTGGAACCCAGGATCCCACATTCTCTTTTCTTTTTGTACCTGAGTCAAATCTTTGACTCTCCTTCAGGTTCCTCATCCTCATCCCTAATTATGGGCACCTACTGGGACCTTCACATAAGCATCTTAACTGCAACTATGTGTGCCTGAATAGAGGGTAAGGAAATTAATTAATACAAGGACCTAATAAGAAAACCATTCCAAAAAAGATGAACAATGGCCCAGCCAGGGCAGTTATCAGGGAGATTTTTCAGAGTGATTGAACCACTCTTCATACCTGGTGGCAGAAATTTTCTGTTGCCTTTCCCAATCCTTCAAACTAGCTTCAACCTGCTGCAGTGTCTTTCAGATGACCCCTGATTTGTTAGCATAGGAACAATATAGAAACAACATTGCTCCTCCAGAGTCATATACAACCCTCCTTCCTTCAGGAAGAGTAGGTCCAGTCCCCGTCTGTTCTGGAGAGCAACTTCTTCTAATATCCTGGTAGAAAAATATCTTCTCAGATCAGCATCCACTTATTGGGAAGTGGTTTAAGTTGCATGTCTCTCTTAACAAGGGAGGTCACTCCCACACCATTTGCTACAAAAGCTGGAATAAAGGGAACAACCCTCTTCCAGTTTGGATAATAATTCTGCTCAACTTGTTCTCACCCACCCTCTCCCACTAAGTATGACACCTAGGGTAGGAGAATGACCATGATGCAAAACTCATCTGGGTTTGCAAAAGCAGTGGAAAACACAGGGGGTTAGTCCCTTGGTACATGCAAGCCATGTCCCATTCGGTCCCCAATGGGGATTATTTCCCCATGCAGCTATATTGACCACTACAGTCTCTTTGCAAAAGTCTAGGTAAGGGGAGGGGACCCTGGTGGCCCACCAGGGGTGGGTAAGAGGCACATGCCTGTGCCTTGTATTCCTTGCAAGGTGATTCTCCCCTCAGTCCAGGGGCGGTCAGAGTCTGTTGTATGAACCACAGCCCTCATTATTCCCACTTCCATGATATATGGGGGTCAAAGATCCAAGCATAACCAGCAATCTTTGGCCAGCCCCAGCCTGGAGGCCTTGAGAAAACAAAAAGTTGCTTCTATGGTCCTGAGTGCCTCTTCCCCTTCAGTTATTGAGCCAAGACAGGTACAGGACTGTGGTACTTACACTGGCACCTTAGGACAGTGTTGAGCTGCTGTCTCTCTTCTTATTTGTCTTTACTGATGCTTCCCTACTAGGAGATTAATCTGGGTACATTCTCTTAAAGGCCTTACTGATATTTAACCAGAAAGCGCTGGTTAACAGCACTCCCAAAACTCTGTTTGAGACCTCCAGCCTTAGTCTTTGGCTTCCTCTTTGCTGCCATTTGGCTTCCCTGACAGTCCTGTATCCTGCAGAGAAAATCCCTCTACCCCACATTTTGGAGAACTCCATTCTGAACAAGCATTAAATGAGAATGCACTCAGAATAACTTCCTTATTCCAGGACCTGAACCCATGGGTTCGTACCCAATTCTTTCAACACTTACACCTCAGTAGGAGACCCTGTGGAACACAACTCAAACAAATCACATAAGTCAAAGCTTAGGGAAGGGATCCCTGGGGTGAGTTTGACCCACAACCCCATCCAGAGTCTGGGTAAGAGGGTGTTCATTCTTTTGGTCCTCCTGCAGACACTGCACAATCATAGCCAAAGTCAGCAGGAACACCAGGACTATCTGCCTTCTGTCCTGGTCCTGGGAGCTGAGTCAGATGGATCTGCAGGGTCCTTCTTATCCAAGCTGTGACTCTACCATGAAGAGAAAGAAGATTCCTGCTGCTTCAATCCTGCAACTCAAGGGAATCCTGGTGTATGTTCACAGGACATAGGCAGCTTTGTTGAGACTGAGTCATCACTGTTTGATTCTGGGCAAGTCCCCAAATGTTAGGGTCAGGAGTTGAAGGATGAGACCACACAACAGGAGTAAAGCTGAATACTTTAATCCATCTGTCAATAGTCCCCAAACTGACCTGTCAGGATCATCTCGAAAAGGAGATGAACCACTTACTCTTCTTCTACTGACATGATGTGGTTTTTATTTTCATTTTGTTAATTTGTTAATATGGTTATCATGTTGATTATTTGTATATGTTAAACCATTCTTGCATCTCCAGAATGAATTCTACTTGGGATCATGGTGGTATGACCTTCTTAATTAGGCATTGGATCCTATGTCATAAGATTTGGTTGGTTGAAGATATACCTCCATAAAATAAAGATAGAAAATTGTATAAACTGCATTCTCAGATCATAATGTACTAAAATTAGAAGTGAATAACAGACAGAGGGAAAACTTTAAAAGAGCTGGTTCTTTGAAAAAAATAAACAAATTTAATAAACTACTAGCAGCATCACAAAGAAATGTAGAAACTTAA
The DNA here is from genome assembly GCF_024139225.1 of Suncus etruscus. Classification (NCBI taxonomy): domain Eukaryota; kingdom Metazoa; phylum Chordata; class Mammalia; order Eulipotyphla; family Soricidae; genus Suncus; species Suncus etruscus. Next base: position 50,591,690 of record NC_064854.1, on the reverse strand, counting down.
TAAACCAAATGAGAAATTAAAAGGGGGAGATTACTACAGATACTACATAAGTTCAAAGGATAATCAGAGACTATTTTGAGAAAATCTATGCCACAAAGCAGGAGAACCTGGAATAAATGAATAATTCTTGTATTCTTATAATACCGCAAAGTTGAACCAAGATGATCAGTCATATCTTAACAGACTATTGAGAAAATTAAAATGTTAATGAAAAAGTCTTCCCTGAGCAAAAGCTCAGGCCAGTAAGTTGACACCTAGCTATTAGCCCAAAACAAAGGTGTTCCCCAACTTCCTTCTTCCTTAAACCTCTTCCTTTCATGTATAAATCCCTCTGGATGGGTAATTTTGTTTCTCAATCTTCTAGTTTTAAGAAAAAAAAAAAGAAGTTTCTGGCTTTTTGGCTTAGAGAGACAGCATAGATGCAAAAGGTCACAGACAGCATGATCATCCTTTCCTGACTGGCTTGTTTATTATTTCTTTGCAACTACCCTGATTCTTCAGATCATCTTCATTGGGGTTTAGAAACAGGGTGCTGGGTGATCGGACAACCTGTGGATTTTTATTTTATTTTACAACTGGCGACAGGACAGTGACCCAGGAAGAACCCAACGATAGTTCCTTGATCGTCTAAGTGACTAATCACCATGGTGGCCTCCTTGAACTGGACTGAGTGTGCAGTGCCCTTCACCAATCATCAGTAAATGTGGCCCCTGTTCTGGACGTGGTAGAGACCCCTTCAGGCAGGACAGAAGTAGGCAGTGAAAGGGAGAGAGCTGAAGACTATCAGCAGCATCCCAGAGGCCAAGGCCCACAACCTTTCTTCTATCAAAGGTGCTTTGTGCGAGGACCTTGACCTCCCAACCTGCAGCAGCTTATTGAAATCACTGATGGAGTAGAAGCCAAATAGACAAACAGCAGGGACCAACAACAGGGACAACAGTAGGGAGATGAGCAAGTTCCACCCACCTACATTCTGGTTCAGGAACTGAAGGCCTTTATATCCTAAGCAACCTCAGCAGTTTACCACAGAAAAATGGAGGAAAAGATGGAGGATCCAAGCCCAGCCAAAGAAGCCAAACTGCTTTCAGAACCTCCTGCAACTTTCATCTATTAATCATTGACTATTAATAGTCTTTAATCTATTGATCCTGTTTGCATTGGTCACTATGTTGTTGCTTAAACTTTGTGTTCTACCTGTATTGATTTTAATAAGCTACTCTTTTGTGTTTATGCCCCACTGCAAACAGAAAATATTGTCTCCAACTTTATTTTAGTTTGCGCAGTTCCAGGGAAATGCATAATGCTGTTAGATTTTTAATAGTTCTCAGCTATCCTAGTGAATGATGGTTCCTAATTACTTTAGTGTTTATATATATTATGTAGCAAGTTATTTTCAAAATTATGTCTGCAAAAATGTTCAATGTCTTTGTCCACAGAAGTCAATGGAAAAGGAAGTTGGATAATGTAGACTCTTATTACAGTGCTCATTATAAGAATGTTTTAGCAAACTTATTTTCAAACTCTATATATATGCACATTTTTTTTGTGACTTTATTTAGAGAAGTTTATTCAAAGAAACTCAGATGTTCTAGACTTGTATTACAGTGCTTGGTGTAAAATGTTTAAGAATTTTCAAATTAAATGTACCTGCAGAAAGGTTCTAATGTTTAATCTATGGAAAAATAGTGAGATGTATAATACAGAAATATGGCAAAGCTGATTGTTTTGAGAATGATGTATACAATTTAAACTTTGATGCTATTACTGCCAATTTTTACTGTGCCTATAAAAAATAACAACCACTTTTATAAGTTCTATTCTGAGGTTCCTACCTCTGGCAGAAAACAGTAGAACAAAAATTTTGTAATTTTTTTTTCTTTCTGGTTATAAACAGAAAGGGTAGAATTATAAAATGACACATCCAGCTATTAACACAAAACAAAGGTATTCCCCATTTTCCTCTTTCCCATAAACCTCTTCCTTTGATATGTAAATGTCCATCTAGACAGGTGAAGCCTTTCTTGACCTTCCTGCTCCTGTCGAATTTTGTACTGGGTTTAATAAAGAAAGAGCATTTTTGGCTTTTGGCAGAGGCAGAGACGGTGAGGAGAGAAGCCCCTGGTTCCATGTTTCTTTCCTAACTAGCTTTGCTTATTATGTCCATGCTGCTACCCTGCTTCTTCAGACTTGTCCACCTGGGGTTAGACATATGTGTGTGGGGTAGTCTCACAAACTTGTGAATTTTATTTGACACAGGCCCAGATTGAGTCAATAATGAATCATTTCAAACCTTTAAAGAGGACCTTCTGCCAAACTTTTTCAGGATTCTCCAGGAAATTGAAGAAACAGAAACACTCCCAAAGTGTTTTATGAAGCTAACATCACCCTGATACCAAAAGCAGTCAGTGATGCCACAAAAAAAGAGAATTGCCTATACATATTTAAACTACAATCATGCTTTCCAACACAAGTGCCATTTAATTGCTCTACATTGTAGCAATATCACTTTCCCATAAGCTTTAAATTATGCAATTTCATCATGAGATTCTAGAGAAAAATTCTTGTGGATGAAATCTGCTTGAGGACTAAAAGGGCAGCTTTCATTTAGGAGTCATACCAAGTCAATAAATCAAACATGGGAGCCAGTATAGTTAACTGCTTCTGAGCTTAATTCTAGATACAATGACACTTGGAATAAAAGTAGGAATTCAGTGCCTTTAATGCTTCAGAGGCAGCAATAATATCTATGTATAACTTTTGACTTCCTCAGACATAACTATTGTTGATTGATACTTGTATCCTCAAGGTATTGATTTCAGAAACACCATGTCTAAATCCCATCTTAGATACTTAAACTGATTAGTGCTCAAATCCCATATAGTTTGCCCTCATCTGTAATGAAGACAGATGTACTCACAGAACACATGAATACAGGGCCCAGGGGGAAAATTCACATACTAACAAATCTCAAAGTATAAAGTTGCTCAGGACTCAAGAGAACAGACAAGCAAATTTTATTCAGATAAAAACAAATAGAGTGTCAGCAGACACCAAAGAGAAGAGGTCTATCATTTAAAGAAAGTAGCAGCATTGTATAACTTTCTTATTAGTTAAGTAGTCACACACCGGAGAAAGAATTACAGGCATAAAATGCCTTGCTACCTTGGTTGGTTCTTATTACCTACTGTGTAAAACATCTTTGTGATCAGCATATGTTATGCACAATGTCTTGAATTCTTTCTGAGTTAATAGAGGTTGAACTTTCTGCCTAAAAGGCTCTCTATTGTATTTATTCCTAGACCTAGAATTTATACCTGACTTTTGCTTGTGAATTTCCAGTGCTGGGAATTGAACCCAGGTCTCATCAACATGCTGAGACATGTGCTTTACTGCTGAGTCACATGTCTGTCATATTTCTAAGAAGTTTACAGAAAAGAAAACAGAACTGGGGGCCAGAGAGATAGCTTGGAGGTAAGGCGTTTGCCTTTCATGCAGGAGGTCATCGGTTCGAATCCCGGCGCCCTATATGGTCCCCGTGCCTGCCAGGAGCAATTTCTGAGCCTGGAGCCTGGAATAACCCCTGAGCACTGCCGGGTGTGACCCAAAAACCACACACACACACACACACACACACACACACACACACACACACACACACACACACACACACACACACAACACAAACAGAACTAAGTCAAACGGTGACAGAAGCCAAGCCCAACTAGGTATTTTTTTCCTTTCCCGAGGGAGCCTTAATTTTAATAAAAGATTCATTGATTATCAAAAACTTCTATATTTTAAGCCTCTCTGGGGGGGTAGTGAGAATAAAGAGGCCACCAAATGTAAAGGATGACAAAGCTAATGTGAACAGATTTTGTTTTGTTCATATGCTTATAGAAAGATTACAAAGTGCTTCCAAAATTAGTGTGTCATTTTTTCTCTGCCTACACCATCCCATATAAATTTATTTCCCCAGGAATAACAAAACTAGATTTTAAAGATACTTTTAGGGACAATGATTGATGAAGGTATTCATGATTTAATTTCAGACAATGTTCCAATACCAATTCCTTCTCCAGTCTCCCCAGTTTTCCTCCCACCCATCAGCCTGATTCTATGATAGGGTCTCTCCACCTTTTTAAGTACACTGTTGATAAGGTTTTATGCATAACATTTTACCATCTTCCAATATAACATTCTATTCCACAGTGGTCAATAAAACTGGATTTTAAATGCCACTTTGGAATAGGAGTCAGTTAATGATCAGAGATGGCATGTCAGTTTAGATTCTTGGATCATTTCTAGGACATTGATCTGGTTGGGTCCTGTTGTGTTGGAAACCACCAGGGTCACCCAGAGGTGCTCTGAGTCCTCCTGGAAAAAACTTGATACGTTTGGCAAGACATAAAAGTTAAATTCATGAGAACATATTTACAACTTTACAGAGTTTGAATTGTATAATCCAATGTAAAATGTAAGATGTATTCCTGTGAAATCAAAAGGAACTAAAAGGTAGAGACTTATTAAAGATCACCTTAAGGGGCCGGCGAGGCGGTGCTAGAGGTAAGCCTTGCAAGCGCTAGCCAAGGACCGATCCCCCAGCGTCCCATATGGTCCCCCCAAGCCAGGGGCATTTTCTGAGCGCTTAGCCAGAAGTAACCCCTCAGCATCAAATGGGTGTGGCCCGAAAAATAAAAGATCACCTTAAGTATAGGATTGTAGATGATTTGCATTGCTTTATGTTGTTTTAAATATGATTTCTGAAAAAATGTCAATAATTAAACATTCTATTTTGTAAGTAGAAAAAAAGAACTATAATAGCATTTTAAGGAAAAAGAGAGACTGATGTTTGTCTGCCAAGTGTCATTTGTAAGACCAAATTTCTGGTCTCTTTTCTAGCAGTAATATTCTATATTTTGGGGCCTATCTGCCTCAATGCACCAACTTCTGTTTCGCAAACAGGAGCCACAAGAGCTTATGAGAGCAGGAAAAAAAACTCATGTCTCAGAATCCTCCTTTTTTTTTTAACCTAGCATTTAAAATGAAATAATTTTTTTACTTAAGCACCAGAGCTGTTTGTATTTGGGTTTCAGTCATAGAATGTACACCACCCTTCACCAGTGCAATTTCCCTACCATCAATGTCCCCCATATCCTTCCCTCACTCCGTTCTGATGCCTGTCCCTGGGACAGAAATTCTTTCTTTCTTTCTTTCTTTCTTTCTCTCTCTCTCTCTCTCTCTCTCTCTCTCTCTCTCTCTCTCTTCCTCCCTCCCTCTTTCTCTCTCCATCCCTCTTTCTCCCTCTCTTTCTCTCTCTCTCCCCCTCTCTCTTTTTTTCTCTCTCTGGCTCTTATTGCTATGGTAGTTTTCAGTGTGTTAGTGCTCTAACTGCTCTTTGGGACAAGCTCAATATTATGGGCTGGTCCTCTTCTATTGTCTCTGGATATTATTAGCAAACTATCTTTAATTCTTCTTATATCCTGCAGACAAGTGAGACTATTCTGTCTATCCATCTCCCTCTGACTCATTTCACTCAGCATAATATACCATTCATATATAAGCAAATTTCATGACTTCATTTTTCTATTTATGCAAATACTATTTGCATAGTATTCCATTATGTAGATGTACCACTTTTTCTTTAGCCACTCATCTATTGTTAGGAAACTTGGTTATTGCTATATTCTGGCTATTGTAATTAGCACTGTAATGAACATAGGCTGGCAGGGGGTATTTTTGTTTTGTATTTTTGTGTTCCAAGGGTATATCCCTAGGAGTGGTATTGCTGGATCATATGGGAGCTCAATTTCCAGTTTTTTCATTTTTTTGTTTGTTTGGTTTTGGTTTTTGGGCCACACTGGTGATGTTAAGGTGTTACTCTTGGCTATGCACTCAGAAATCACTCCTGGCTTGAGGAACTATATGGATGCCAGAGCTAGAACCAAGGTCCATCCTGGGTCAGCTGCTGCAAGGCAAATGCCCTATCACTGTGCTATTGCTTCAGCCCCACAATTTCCAGTTTTTTGAGGAATATCCATATTGTTTTCCAGAAAGGATGGACTAGATGGCATTCCCACCAGCAGTGAATGAGAGTTCCTTTCTTCAACATCCACATTATTCATGTTCTTTGTGATGTGTGCTAGTCTTTGTGGTATGAAGTGATTCCTCATTGTTTTGATTTTCATCTTCCTGATGATTAGTAATGTAGAACATTTTATCATGTGCCCTTTTGGCCATCTATATTTCTACTTTGAGAAAATGTCTGTTCATTTCTTCTCCCTATTTTTTGATGTAGTTTGATTTTTTTTTTCTTGTTGAGTTCTGTTAGAACCCTGTATATTAGACCTTCTAAAGCCCACAATCTTCAGAACTTTATGGAGATGCTCTCTTACTCAATCTGGTTTTTTTTTTTTTTTTTTTTGGTTTTTTTTTGGTTTTTGGATCACACCCGGCGGTGCTCAGGGGTTACTCCTGGCTGTCTGCTCAGAAATCGCTCCTGGCAGGCACGGGGGACCATATGGGACACCGGGATTTGAACCAACCACCTTTGGTCCTGGATCGGCTGCTTGCAAGGCAAACACCGCTGTGCTATCTCTCCAGGCTCACTCAATCTGTTTTAAGAAAGAATAAGAACAGATAAGAGAACCAATCTAAAATCATGGACATCGAAAGCAGCAAACCAGAGGGAATCAATAAAGTTGGAAAAAGTAAGATTTCCAGAGATGTTAGTATAATGGATCATAACTGCGCTGTACATTGTTTGTAAATATTTCTCCTTCTAAACAAATGTATTACTTATCAGTAAAAAAAAAAGTAGCCATTAACAAACAATAACAACAACAACAACAACAAAACTCCAACAACCCTGAAGGTAAAGGCAGTGGGAGAGGAGAGTGCCTGATATAAATTACAGATGTAGACAGCATTCTTACATCTCTCATCCTTCAATTCAATGTAAATTGGTATGTTGTAATTTTTCTTTTTAATTAAACTATTTTAAATGTAATCATTTTTGAATTACTATATGAATCATCACATAAACAGTATTTAATCACCATATGAATTCAACAGTTTATTGAATCACCAACGAACCTGGTAATGCCTTTTCTGCATTTGTTTAGTTACAAAGCTGTTGATGGTTGAATTTCAGTTTTAAAATGTTCCAATTTCCATCCCTTCAACAGTTTGCACTACCCACCTCTTATGTCCCCAGTTTCCCTCCTGCCTCCCCAAGCCTACCTTTATGGAAGACACTATTCCTGTCTCTTTCTCCATTTCTCTCTCTCCACTGCCATTTGCAGTATTGTCTGAAAAGACACTATGCATATCCCTATATGCATCCAATTCTTTTCTAGACTGATCATTTTCAACTATCATTTTAAAAGTGGTCTTTTCTCTGCCTTAACTGCAAGCACCCAAGCCACTTTGTAGAAAGCTTCTTTTTATAGACAAGTCCTCCCGGCCCTTGTTTCTATTGTCTTTGGGTAGTATGCTCATACTGCTTTTTAATATTTGACAAATGAGTACAATCATTCTATGCCTGACTCTTTTGAACCAACCACCTAAGGTCCTGGTTTGGCTGCTTGCAAGGCAAACGCCACTGTGCTATCTCAGGCCCCCGAGCCTGACTCTTTCTCTTTACCTCTGACTCTTCACACTCAGTGTGCTACTTTCTATTTCCAATCCATTTATAAGAAAAATTCCTAATGACTTCGTTTTTTCTAACACTGCACAGTACTCCACTGTGTAGATGCACCATAGTTTCTTCATTCATTTACAGGTGTAGGCACTTGGGTTGTTTCCAGATGCTGGCTGTTGTGAATAGTGCTGCAATTAACATGGAACTGTAGATGCATTATGTGTGGAGGCTTCCAGAATCTATTCCCAAGAGCTATATTGCAGTATTGAGTGGAAGCTCAATTTCTAGTTTATAAGGAATGTCCATATTGTTTTCGAAAAGACTGGATCAGCCTACATTTCTACTAGCAATAAATGAGAGTCCTTTTCTCCACGCACCCATGCCAGCATTAGCTGCTCTTGTTTTGTTTGATGTGTTCCAGTCTCTGTGGTGTAAAGTAATATCTCATTGTAGTTATGATTTGTAACTCCATAATAACAATGTCAAGCATTATCCTATGCCTTTTGGCCAATTGTATTTCTTCTTTGAGGAGGTTTCTGTTAATCTCTTCTCTTCATGTTTTGATTGGATTGAATGTTTCCTTATAAAAATTTCTCCCAATGCCTTGGGTACTAACCCTCTACCAGATGGGTATTAAGTAAATAATTTCTCCCATTCTATGGGAAGTCTTTATTCTGTCTTTGTATTTGTATTCCATTTCCTTAGAGATGCATAAGCTTCTTAATTTAATGACAGTCTCATTTATCTTTGTTTCCATTTGTTAGGTCAATTCCTCTTTGAAGATGCCTTTAGTTTAAATGTCATGGAGAATTCTTCAATTTTTTTCTCTACCTTAAGGTTTCAAGTGTGATATCAAATCTAATTTGATTAGATTCTTTTTGCATAGTTTAGTAAGATGTTTGTGTTCCTTTCTTGACCTGTAGCTAACTACTTTTGCCAGTACCATTTGTTGAAGACGTTTTCCTTGCCCCACTTCAGAGTTTATGCTCCTTTTCAAATATAACTGAGGTCTGTATCAGAATATTCAAATCTATTAATCTGAGGGCCTTCTTGATTTCATTACAATGCTGCTTTACTTACTAACACTTTGTAGTCAAGTTGAAAGTTAAAGAAAGTGATGCCTCCCATATTCTTCTTTTTCAAAAATCGCCTTAGATTTGGGGAGATTATTCTATACAAATTTCAGGAGTGTTTGATCTATTTCCTTGAAAAATGCCATTATAGGGAGTGCATTACATTTTTAAGATGTTTTGTGGAGTATTAATATTTTAAAGATGTTAACCCTCCAATACACAAGGAGGGGATCTGTTTTCATTTCCTTCTGTCATGTTTTATTTCTTTTTATAATTTCTTTATTTTATAATTTTATAATATTTATACTTTTTACTTAAGCACAATGCTTACAAACATGTTCATAACTGGATTTCAGCCATAAAATGCACATCCTTCTTCAACAGTGCAACTTTCCCACCACCATTGTCCCTCCATTTTCTACCTCCCCCATTCTCTCTCTCTCTGCCTGCCTTCAAATCAGGCATTGTATTTCTCTCTCTATTGTTGTCATGGTAGCTGTAGTTATTTCTCTCTCTACATTTACCACTCTTTATGATAAACTTGTTATCATGGGCTGGTCCTTCCAGCTCTCATCTCTATTGTCTCTGAGTGTTATTATTATACTGTCTTTTTTCCCCTAAACCCACAGATAAGTGAGACTATTCTGTGCTTATTGCACTCACTCTGACTTATTTCCTCAACATAATAGTCTCTAAATCCATCCATATATAAGCAAATATCATGACTTCATTTCTTCTAACATCTGTATAGTATGCCATTATATAGATGTACTACAGTTTCTTTAGCCACTCATCTGTTGTTGGGCACCTGTGTTGTTTCCAGATTCTGGCTATTGTAAATAGTGTTGCTATGAACAACGGAGGGCATAGGGCATTACTGTATTGTATTTTTGTGGTTCTAAGGTATATCCCTAAAAGTGGCATTGTTGGGTCATATGGGAGCTCAATGTCCAGTATTTTAAGGAATATACATATTGTTTTCCAAAAAGCCTGGACAATGAGTGAATGAGAGTTCTCTTCTCCCTACATCCACACCTGCAGTGATAGTTCTTGTTCTTTGTGATATATGGCAGTCTCTGTGGTGTGAGATGGTATCTCATTGTTTTTTTTTTTTATTTGCATCTTCCTGATGATTAGTGAGGTCGAGCATTTTTCATGTGCCTTTATGGCCATCTGTATTTCTTCTTTGAGAAAATGTCTGCTCATTTCTTGTCCCCATTTTTTGATAGGGTGTTATATATATTATATATATTTATATATGTATATATATTTCTTGTTAAGTTCTGTCAGTACCTTGTATATCTTAGATGTTGAGAGTTTTTTTAAATCATGAATGGGTGTTTGACATTATCAAATGCTTTCTTTGCATCTATTGATATGATCAGATGGTTTTAAATTTTCCTTTGTTCATGTGATGTATAACATTGACTTGAGTATGTTAAACTATCCTTGCATCTCTGAAATGAATCCTACTTGGTCATGGTGTATGACTTTCTTGATGATACACTAGATCCAATTTACTAGGATTTTGTTAAGGATCTTTCATCTGTGTTCATCAGGGACATTAGTCTGTAATCCTCTCTTTTAGTGGCAATTCTGTCTGGGTTTGGTATCAGAGTGATGTTAGATTCATAAAAACTAGGAGTGTTTCTATTTCTTCAATTTCGTGAAAATCCTAAAAAGCAGAGGCAATAGTTCCTCTTGGAAGGTTTGAAAGAATTCATTAATAAATCAACGCCTGGGCTTCTGTTTTTGGAAAGACTTTTGATTACCATTTAAATTTCCTCAATAGTGATGTGTCTGTAGTGATATGCTTGATCATTGTGGGCAACCTAGGGAAGTTATAAGAGTCCAAGAATCTATCCATTTCTTCCAGGTTCTCATGTTTTGTGGCAGAATTTTTCAAAGTAGCCTCTGGTTACCCTTTAAATTTCTGTAGTATCTGTAGTAACCTGCCCATTTTCATTTCTGACTCAGTTGATTAATTTTCACCTTTTTGTCTTTGTGAGTTCTGCTAGTGGTTCATCAATCTTGTTTATTTTTTCTAAGAACTTGCTTCTATTGATCTTTTGGATAGTTTTTGAATGTCTATTCATTGATTTCTGCTCAAAGCTTTATTATTTCCTTCTGTCTCCCTATTTTTAGTTTATTTTGTTGTTCACTTTCCAGTTTTGTAAACTGTGATATTAAGTTATTTATGTAGGTCCCTTCTTCCTTTTTGTTTTGTTTTGTTTTGTTTTTGTTTTTGGGCCACACCTGGTGACGCTCAGGGGTTACTCCTGGCTATGTGCTCAGAAGTTGCTCCTGACTTGGGGGTCCATATGGGATGCCGGGGGATCGAACCGCGGTCTGTCCTAGGCTAGCGCTGGCAAGGCAGACACCTTAACCTCTAGAGCCACCGCGTCAGCCCCTGGTTCCTGTTCCTTCCTGATGGATGCCTGCCAAGCTAAAGCATTTCTTATTAGTACAATCTTTGCTGTGTCGCACAGATTATGGTAATTTGCGTCTTCATTCTCATTTTTTTCCAGTAATCTTTTTATTTGATTTCATCTCTGATCCACTGAATGTTCAGTAGTGACCTGTTTAATTTCCAAGTGTTAAATTTTTTTCTATGTGTGCTTGTTATTCACTTCTAATTTCAGTGCATCATGATCACAGAAGGTAGTTGTACAATTTCTATTATCTTTATTTTATGTAGGTATGTTTTATGTGCTAGCATGTGGTCTATTTTGAAGAATGAAACATGTGCATTGGAAAAGAATGTATATCCAATTTTCTGAAGGTGGAGAGCCCTATATATACTTACTAGGCCAATTTCTTCTTTCTTTCTTCTTTCTTCTTTCTTTCTTTCTTCTTTCTTCTTTTCTTCTTTCTTCTCTTCTTTCTTTCTTTCTTCTCTTTCTTTCTTTTTTCTTCTTTTCTTCTCTTTCTTCTTTCTTCTTCTTTTCTTCTCTTTCTTTTTTCTTTCTTTCTTTCTTTCTTCTTTCTTTCTTCTTTCTCCTTCCTTCCTTCCTTCCTTCCTTCCTTCCTTCTTCTTTCTTCTTCATTTTGTTTTTTTTTTGTTTGTTTTTGGGTCACACCAGGCAACGCTCAGGGGTTACTCCTGGTTTTATGCTGAGAAATCGCTCCTGGCAGGCTCGAAGGACCATATGGGATGCCGGGATTCGAACCACCAACGTTCTGCATCTCTCCAGCCCCAATCTTTTATTTATTTATTTATTTATTTATTTATTTTTGTGCGAATTTCTTTCACTGCTAGTATATTCTTGTTAGGTTTCAACCTGGTTGGCCTATTAAATGGTGACAAGGCAGTGTTCGATTATTATTTTGTTGTTATTGATATTTTCCTTCAAATTTCTCAGTAGTTGATTTAAATATTTTGCGGGTTCCTCATTGGGTACATATATGTTCAGTAGTGTAATTTATTCCTGTTGTACATATCCTTTAATTATTAGGAAACATCCATCCTTGTTCCTTATAACGTTTTTAAGTATAAAGTCTGTCAGATTTTTGACCCATTTTTGTCACTCTGTGTCTTTTAACAGTTGCATTTAGTCCATTGACATTGAGAAAGATGGTTGTCATAAGATTTAGTGTCATCTTTAGGTAGGAGTTTGCTTGGTATGCTGTGGTCTGTCTTATCTTAAAGTAGAATTTTCATTTCATTCTTTAAGGCTAATTTTGATTCTATAAAGTTTCTAAGCTGTTCTTATCCATGAAGCTGTGTATCTTTCCTTCAAATCTGAATGTAAGTCTGGCTTGATAAAGTACTCTTGGTGATGCTTCATTTTGTTGAGTTTTGTCACTTTATTCTGGCACTGCCTTGGTCCTTGAGGGTTTCTTGTGACAAGTCTGTGGTAAATCTTAGAGATGCTCTCTGAATGTAATTTCCCTTTTGATCTTGGACCTTTCGTGGGGTTTGTCCTTGTGATTATGATATGTCTTGGAGTGTTTTTCTTTGTATCTCTTTTGGCTGGTACTCTTCAGGCATGTAGGATTTGGTTGCATGCACTCTTTATCTCTGGGAGTTTCTATGCCATGATGTCTTTGATTACTGAAACCTCATGGGTTTTTTCTTACTGTGTCTCTGAGACTCCGATGATTCTTATGCTGTTTCTATTGGGTTTATCAAAGACTTCTATTTTCATCTGTTAACGTTTTTTGAGTACTTTTCCTATCATCTAATCATTTCTTTTGAGCCTCTTCCCTGACTTTCCTGTGTATAAAGTTTTTGCATCTTATCTTCCAACTCATTGATTCTGTTTTCCACCACTGTTACTCTGTTGGGGAGGCTTTCTAGTGAGGTTTTCATTTTGCCTTTCATTTCATTTTTTAGTCTTGCTATTTCAGTTTGCAGTTTTCTGATTTCTATTTTCATATCATCTTGATTCTTTTTTGTGGTCTGTTCAGCTCAATATATGATTCCTTTGAGTTCTATGAACATCCTCCATATTTCTCTCTAAACTCCTTATCTAAATGTAAATAGGAGGATAGTATTTTTTTGGTCATTAGAGCTAACATCTCCATTCTCTAAGCATGGTGGGGGCCTGTCTTGTTTCCCCAAAGTTGTAGTTGTAGTGTGATGTTTTGCAGGCATTCCTTGTCTAGGAGGAGTGTGTGGCCACGCAGCAAAGAGGAGCAGTTGTACTCCACTGGCTCTTTGACTTTGATTCTGTTCCCAACTGACACTACTGATATGACTGATATTACAAAAGTCTCTGAGTCTCCCCTCTGCATCCTGGTTGATCTTGTGCAGGTTCAGCCACTCTGGATTATTCCCCTGGGCTTCCATTTATCACCTGGGCACCACTGATGTGACTTCCAGGTCCATAAGCCTGTTTTATTTCTCAAAGTATTGTTTTGAGGAACAAAATAATTGAAACTTGTGCAGAAAGTAATTAACTATATTCCCAAATTTTTTTCCAACAGATCAATGAAACCAAGAGCTGATTCTTTGGAAAAAACAATAACAAAACAAACAAATAAAAAAGGAGACTGAGGGGGCCGGAGTGATGGAGCAGTGGTAAGGCATTTGCCTTGCATGTAGCCAACCCCAAACTGACTCCAGTTGGATTCTCGGCATCCTACCTGGTTCCTTGAACCTGCTAGGAGCAATTTCTGAGCACAGAGCCAGTAGTAACCCCTAAGCACTGCCAGGTATAACCCAAAACAAAAACAAAAAAGAGAGACCACTAACAAGAGTCACAGAGTAAGTGGGGTGGATTGACTTTGCCTCATTCTAGCGAGTTTGAAATTTTCTATCACAGTGGCTAATACAGCAGATCACTAGGAGGAAAAATATTCCAGAGCCTATGACAATATGAAGGGCAAGCAACCCAATAAAAGTATTGAAATTTTCTGTCTGAGAAGTGCAATTTGAAATACGACCATAGAAAAAGAAAATGGGAAGGAATCAAACTTGTAGAATCGCCACAAAGGCGGACAGATAAAGGAGGCGGTCAGAGCGGAATTAAACAAACATTCAGAGGCACAACTGTAAAATTCACAGATTAATTCTCCACTGTAAATACCAACAATAAATCCAAGACAGACGGCAATGCCAATAACAACCAAGCTTGTTGAGCTCCACATATCACAGGCAGACAGCCTCTCCCAGCAGCCCCGGAATGTCTTCCCACTGCTCTTAGTGATCCCCTGGGGCGCCTCCAGGGTCGTGACCTATAGCACCAGAGCTCGTTAGCTCGCTACTACTCAGACTCCTCGAGTAGGGGACTCGAACCCTCAGTCACAAAGTCTGCTACTACTCGGTTTCCATGTCGAGTAGGGAACTCATACCCTCAGTCAATAAGCCACCACAAAGTTTGCTTCCCACTGTTCACAGGATACAACATAATCTTAGACTAAGACAGACACGAAGAAAAGTACACTCATGCACACATCAGAACTCACCAGGCTGCCTGTTCATAGCTCTATTCTGGGCAGGATGAGGACTCCTAGCTGGCTCGCCAATTAAAGGTCCAGACGTCTTAATCTAGCTGCCTGACGCAGAGAAATGAAGAGGCTGAGGCCCCAGCAAATGCTCCAGTAAGTCCTTTATTAATTCTGACCGGTCAGGGTCAATGCATGCCCAGAATAGGACAGAGGCAAAGACCTCATGGCTTTCTACATTCCTCCTTATATAGTATAGGGGGAAGGGGTAGTGACGACTTCCTTAGAGGCGGGACATCCGCCAAGGTAATACGAGGTATTGGTGGGGCCGAGGTAGTGATGACTTCCTTAGGGGCAGGACATCTGCCAAGGTAATACGAGGTATTGGTGGGGCCGAGGTAGTGACGACTTCCTTAAGGGTGGGACATCCGCCAAGGTTGAATTCCCTTTTCACTACGTGTTGTGGTTGTATTCATTGGCTAAATGATGTGCATGTCGGGAAGTGAAGCAGGTGGCTGTGCTCCTCTGGCTCCACCCTTTCTGGGCTTGTAAACTCACCTCCAGGGAAGGCTCCAGGGAAGGCAAGCCGTCCGCAGATGGGCCACACATAGGATAAAATCAGGCCGAAGATGGAGCACAGCACAGAAGACAGGCAGATAGGGATGCTGGCATCTGAGTTCCAGCAGAGTTCAGCGGCTTCCCCTTTCTTGGCGTGTATGCGCACCTCCAGGGAAGGCTCTAGGGAAGGCGAGCCATCTGCAGATGAGCCACACACAGGATGAAATCAGGCCAAAAATGGTGCACAGCACAGAAGACAGGCAGATAGGGGTGCTGGCATCTGAGTTCCAGCAGAGTTCAGCAGCTTCCCCTTTCTGGGCTTGTAAAGTCAAGCCATTTCTTACTCACTTGCTCGCTGGGTAGCTTCAGAATGCAGTTTTTTTTGGGTTCGCTTCCCAAGGCTCTGAGGAGAGCTTGAAGGATTCAGGAAAGACAGAGGAGCACAGGACAGGGTTCTCTTTAGGTCCTCAGCTTCCTCAGAAGAAGCACAGCAGGGCGGAGACTCTGCAGGTGAAGCAATCAGCACTTCACCTGGCAGTCCCCACAGTCAGCCATTTCTTACTCACTCACTCGCTCGCTGGGTAGCTTCAGAATGCAGTTTTTTGGGGGGTTCGCTTCCCAGGGCTCTGAGGAGAGCTTGAAGGATTCAGGAAAGACAGAGGAGCACAGGACAGGGTTCTCTTTAGGTCCCCAGCTTCCTCAGAACACCCCAAAAGTCTAAGATGACTATTGAAAAGCTAAATGGCCTGTTTGCAGGGCATAATCAACAAGATCCACATGAAATATTTCTTTTCCTGATGGAGGATCTTCATTAGGACTTCATCAAAGCCGATAAGCAAAAAGACATAAAGAAGAAAATTGTGATTTACTTGTTGACTCAAAAGTCACAAAACAAGCTTGGCAGAGACAGAGCACAGTATAATAAGTCTATTATTGCTACACTTTTCCAAGATCACATTAAATCTACAATTCAATGCCTCATCTGCCATCAAGAATCTCAGACACTTGAGATCTTTATTCATTTATCCATGCCTTTGCATATACAGATAAATGTATTTGCAAGATTGCCATAAATTGTTTTTCAAAGAACTGAGAGATAATAATAGGGTTTATTGCAGCCACTGCAACACACAGCAGGATTCTCTAAAAAGGACAAAAACTTGAGAATTACCACCTGTGCTTGTAATATATCTCCAAATCATTTTTAAATATATAAAATATTTAAACACCATGCTTAGAAGTATGATTGTAGTTGGATTTCGGTCAAGAAAAGAACACCCCCCCCTTCACCAGTTCAACATTCCCAATACCATTGCCCCTCACCTCTCTTTCTGGTGAGCTACATATTGAGAGCTGGTCTTCCAGCCCTCATCCATATAGTCTCTGGGCATTATTAAAATAATATCTTTCATTTTTCTTAAAACCCATAGATGAGTGAGACTATTCTGTGTCTATCTCACTCAGACTTATTTCACTCAGCATGATAGATTACATGTATATCCATGTATAGGAAAATTTCATGACTTCATCTTTTCTGACTGCTGCATAATATTCCATTATATATATGTCCACTTTTTTTTTATCATTATTGGTATATAAAAAGACCATTGATTTTTCCCTGTTAATTTTGTAGCCTGCCACTTTACTATATGAATCTATTGTTTCTAGAAGCTTTTTGGTAGTCTTTAGGGTTTTCTAAATATAGTATCATGCCATCTGCAAACAGTAAGAACTTAACTTCTTCCTTTTCTATCTGGATGCCCTTGATATCTTTTTCTTGCCTTATTGCTATTGCAAGTACTTCCAGTACTATTCTGAATAGGAGTGATGAGAGAGGGCAGACTTGTGCCCAACTTTAGAGGAAAGGCCTTTAGATTATCTACATTTGAAAAAATATTTGCCATTGGCTTGTGGTATATGGCCTTGACTATACTGAGAAAAGTTCCGTTCATTACTATCTTTTTAAAAAAATTTTATTGTGGCCAAAGTGAATTGCAAATATTTCACAGAAATATTTAAGGTACATAGTGACAATAAGTCAGGGGCATTCTCACCACCAGTGATGTCCTAACCCCACCCCTGTTCCCAGTATGCATCCCATATCTCCCTCCTTTACCCCCAGAATACTAGTGTAACTGGTCCCCACTTATAAAGCTTGCTGTGAATTAGGTATAGATTCTGTTATCATTGACTTGGGTTTGATGTTCAAGTCTGCTCATTTTTTATTTCCACTAAATGTTCATGTGAGTGTCTGGACCTTGTACCATTCATTTTCCCTTCTGAATCTGAGGCTGAACAAGATGATTTGATCAATGTGGTTCTGTTGGAGATACAGAAAAAGAAAAAGGAAAAGAAAAAAGAAAGGAAAAAAAAACTAGAAGGTTCTTCTAGGTGTTATAGATATCAATTGTAGCAGAGGAAAGAGAAAAAAGACAAAAAAGGTAACAAAATAAAACAAAATAAGAAACAAAAAACAACTAAGCAGTAACAAGAAAAATACAAAAAAACACAAAAAAAAAAAACACAAAAAAACCAACAAAGGAAAAGAACAAAGTCAGCAACTATGAAAAAAACCAGAAAGAAAAAAAACAAAAAAACTCCACTCAACCAGCAACTACATAAAAAGGTTTGTCCTCCTCCTCCTCTTTCTTCCTCTTCCTCCACCTCCTCCTCTTCCTTCTTTTTTGCAAAGGCATAGAAAGTATTGCAGATTTCGGGTTTCTCCACCCTTGAAGCATACTCTCATGAGAATAATTACAGGCTCCATACATGCTCTTTTTCTCTCCCCAAGATCTTTTTATGGTGCCAGGCATCTTTCCACTCAGTTGTGGATCATAAAATCAGGACTCTCTAACTCGATACCTTGGTATTTACACAGGTCATAGGACAAAGCCTAGGAATAGCCTTTCTTTATGGTTCTAGAAGTTCTGTTTCATCACTGTTATTGTAATCAGACTTTATAATGGTGGTCTCAGTTTTTTACACAGATCCTAGGACAAAGCCTGGAATAGAGTTTTAAAATTATGATTCCAGAAGTTCTATTCCATCGCAGTTGTCACAGTCAGACCTCTGGGATTGGAGATCATGGGTTTCTTTTACTGATCCTTTTTATTGGTCCCAGGGTAAGTACTGTCCAGTCTTGGCTGTCAATGTCAGTCTTCAGTAGTTGGTAATCTTGGCCTTCGCATAGATCAAAGGGCAACGTGTCTTCTAATTTTATCTTACCATTCAGACATTCTGCTCTTGGATCAAGTTATTGCCATTTCCTCTTTGTCAGGATGTCATCTCAAAACGGGCTTAAGTTGGTGATATAGAGGCATTAGGCATTTCATAGGGAGAGTTTGGTTCCTGGTGCTGCTGTGAGGAATGGTGTTGGTTCTATTTCTGAGGTCTAGGTCTCAGGAATGGATGATTGCTGCCAGATCACATGGAGTCTAAGTTGGGTACACATGACACATGTTCAGGGTGGAAAGCGCCCTTGTATTAAAAATGTGTGGGTTCTTACCTCTAGTAGATAAGAACTTGTTTCTATATGTAAGACCCAATCCCCTTTTTAGTATGCCTTTGCAAAAAAGGAATAGTGCCATATTATATTGCTAGTGCAATATATAAGAATAAGAATGTCAGGCTACAGATTCTTTGTGCCCTGGTTTTGACCGGAGCTTTCATCTAAGGCAAGACTTTCTTGTATGTTTTCATACTGCTCAAGCAGAGTCAAAACAGATGAAGTTAAAGAAAAAAATATATATATATATATAAATAAATAAAAGTAAATCTCTGAATTTATACTGAAAGAAGTAAATAAAAATGAATTTTAAAAAAGCATTAAAGAAAAGAAGGTGTTTAAGGGGCTACCTTACATTTGGGAATATCATTCCTATATTGATGAGAGTTTTTTATTTTTATTTTTTTTTTATCAAGAATGGATGTTGGCAAATTCAAATATCTTGGAGTCAACTTGATCAAAGACATGAAGGACCTATACAAGAAAAACAAAACAAAACAAAACCCTATAAAACCCTGATCCAAAAAATAAGAGAAGACACACAGAAATGGAAACACATACCCTGCTCATGGATTGGCACAATCAACATCATTAAAATGGCAATACTTGCCAAAGCATTATACAGATTTAATGTGATCCCTCTAAAGATACCTATGACATTCTTCAAAGAAGTGGATCAGGCACTTTTGAAATTCATTTGGAACAATGAACACCCTCAAATAAAGCAATCCTTGGGAAAGGGAATATGGGAGGCATTACTTTCCCAACTTTTAAAATGTTTTACAAAGCAACAGTTATCAAAACAGCATGGTATTGAAATAAAGATGGACCCTCAGATCAGTGGAATAGGTTTGAGTACTCAGAGAATGCTCCCCTGACATACAATCACCTAATTTTTGATAAAGGAGCAAGGAATCCTAAATGGAGAAGGGAAAGCCTCTTTAACAAGTGGTGTTGGCACAACTGGTTAGCACCTGCAAAAAAGCGAACTTAGTCCCCCAGCTAACATCATGTATGAAGGTAATATCCAAATGGATTAAAGACCTTGATACCAGACCAGATACCATAAAATATACAGAACAACACGTAGGTAAAACACTCCACGACACTGAGACTAAAGGCATCTTTAAGGAGGAAACTGTACTCTTCAAACAAGTGGAAGCAGAGATAAACAGATGGGACTATATTAAGCTGAGAAGCTCCTTCTGAGAAGCACTTCAAAGGAAACAGTGCCTAGGATACAAGAGCCACCTACTGAGTGGAAGAAACTATTCACCCAATACCCATCAGATAAGGGGCTAATATCCAAAATATACAAGGCACTGACAGAACTTTACAAGAATAAAACATCTAATCCCATCAAAAAATGGGGAGAAAAAATGGACAGGCACTTTGACAAAAAAGAAATACAAATGGCCAAACGGCACATGAAAAAATGCTCCACATCACTAATCATCAGGGCGATGCAAATCAAAACAACTATTAGGTACCATCTCACACCACAGAGATTGGCCTACATCACAAAGAATGAGAACAAGCAGTGCTGACAGGGATGTGGAGAGAAAGGAACTATTATCCCCTGCTGGTGGGAATACCGTCTAGTCCATCCTTTATGGAAAGTGATATGGAGATTCCTCCAAAAACTGGAAATCGAGCTCCCATATGATCCAGCTATACCACTCCTAGGGATATACCCTAGGAACACGAAAATACAATACAAAAATCCCTTTCTCACACCTATATTCATTGCAGCACTATTTACAATAGCCAGACTCTGGAAACAACCAAGATGCCCTTCAACAGATGAATGGCTAAAGAAACTGTGGTACATATACACAATGGAATATTATGCAGCTGTCAGGAGAGATGAAGTCATGAAATTTTCCTATACATGGATGTACATGGAATCTATTATGGTAAGTGAAATAAGTCAGAGGAAGAGAGATAGACGCAGAATAGTCTCACTCATCTATGGGTTTTAAGAAAAATAAAAGATATTCTTGCAATAATTTTCAGAGACAAAAATAGAGCTGAAAGTTCCAGCTCACTACATGAAGCTCACCACAAAGAGTGATGAGTACAATTAGAGAAATAACTACATTGAGAACTATCCTAACAATATGAATGAATGAGGGAAGTAGAAAACCTGTCTAGAATATAGGCGTGGGTGGAGTAGGAAGGAGGAAGTTTTGGAACATTGGTGATGGGAATGTTGCACTGGTGAAGGGGGGTGTTCTTTACATGACTGAAACCCAACCACAATCATATTTGTAATCAAGGTGCTTAAATAAAGATATTAATTTAAAAAAAAGAATGGGTGTTGGATCTTACCAAATACATTATCTGCATCTATTGCTATTATATAGTATTTATTTTTCTTTTTGTTGATATGATGTATTATGTTGATTAATGAATGCATGCATATTAAACCATCCTTGCATTCCTGGGATGAAACCCACTTGGTCATGGTGAATGACCTTCTTGATGAGGCATTGGATATTATTTGTCAGAATTTTGTTGATGATCTTTGCATCTGTGTTCATCAGGGATATTGGTCTGTAATTATCTTTTCTGGCAGCATTTCTGTCTGGATTTAGTATCAAGATGATGATAGCATCATTATAATTTTTTTGGAAGTGTTTCTGGTTTTTCAATTTTGAAAGAGCCTGAAAAGAACTGGTAGTAATTCTTCTTGAAAGGTTTGAAAAAATTCATTAGTGAATTCATCTAGGCCTGGGCTTTTGTTTTGGGGAAGACTTTTGAATACCATTTTAATTTCCTCAACAGTGATGGGGCTGTTTAGATATGCTACATCACCCTGATTCAACCATGGAAGGTTATAAGAGTCCAATAATTTATCCATTTCTTCCAGGTTCTCATGTTTTGTGGCATAGAGTTTCTCGAAGTTGTGTCTGATTATCCTTTGAATCTCTGCAATATCTGTAGTGATCTCCCATTTTCATTTCTAATCCAGTTTTTCAAGTTTCCCTCTCTCTTTTTCTTTTTGAGTTTTGCCAGTGGTTTTTCAATCTTGTTTATTTTTTCCAAAGAACCAACTTTTGTTTTCATTGATTTTTCAGATTGTTTTTTTGGATTTCCACTTCATTGATTTCTGCTCTAAGCTTTGTTAGTTCCTTCTGCTTACCTATTTTTGGTTCCTTTTGTTGATCATTTTCTAATTTTATAAGTTGTGTCATTAAGCTATTTTCTAGGCCTTTTCTTTCCTGATGTGTGCTTGCAAAGCTATAAATTTTCCTCTCAGTACAACTTTTGCTGTGTCCCATAAATTCTGATAATTTGTATCTTCATTGTCATTTGTTTCCAGGAATGTTTTGATTTCCTCTTTGATTTTTTTGTTTGTTTTTGAGCCACAACCAGTGACACTCAGGATTTACTTCTGGCTATGCACTAAGAAATAACTCCTGGCTTAGGGGACCATATGGAATGCCAGGAATCAAACCGAGATCCATCCTGGATCAGCCATGTGCAAGACAAATGCCCAACTGCTGCACTATCGCTCTGGCTCTCTGCAACACTTTTCATATGACAGCATGGAGATGAAAAATTACAGACCTACATGGACTTTTCTTTAAAAAAAAAACAAACTTTGCCTTGTCACAGTACATGATTGAGTCTAAGGACAACCATGAAGAATACAACTTATTCTTTGTTTTGAACCATTATTGTGAAATGGAAAAGGGTAATTGCACAGCCTATTATAAAAATGAAGCAAAACAATGCTGGTTCAAATCTGATGAACAGGAAGTTTCAGAAATATCCAACTCATCTATGAAATCGTCAGCAGTTTATATTCTTTTTTTTTTAATAATTGAAAGAGCTCTGCAGCAATGAATACAGAAGTTTAGATTAAGCAGGTGCTAAACTCATTGCTCTTTATAGATGTTTCACTCAATTTCTTTCAATCTCCTCACTATACTCGAGCCAAGAGTGTTCTACACAATCCTCATTTAAATCATTTTCTAAGTTTATTGGCACACTAACGAGTGGGTTCCAAGGACCCCACTCCCATGAGACTGTTCTCTGCTTCCCACAACACTTGAAACTGTTTTGAAGTATTAAAAAGTATCCTTTCTTCCTAGACTCAGTGTGCTGTCCTGCTCTGCCTGTGCTCTCCATACTTATAATTTCAAAATTTCAGATCAAATGATAACAGAAAATAATCACTTACAAATTAATACAAAGTCCAGTCTCCTGATTTCTCCTGGAATGACCCTGCATTCTGCACAGCTGCTCTAGGGACTGGCCTCACCATCATTTAATGATCTATTCACATTACAGTTGCTCAGAATTCTAATCCCCAAAGATCATGTGCTGAATGGCCTGGGAGAGCACTGGAACTATGTGCTTTGAAAATGGAAGTGAGGGGAGGAGGAGAGCCAGGCAGAGAAAGAGAAAGAGGAAGAAAGTAGATAATAATAGATGGGCTGGGCTGACTTCACCACTGATAAATTCCAGATGACAGGCAAATTACCCAGTTTATCTATATGCACTGTTAAAGAGGTGTGTAACACCCCAAGGTTCATTTTGGAATTTCAAAAAACACAATTGTCCTTAGGTCAAGGAGCTGGGTTGAAAATTCACTATTACTGTTCTTGCTATAAGGGAATACTCCTTTATCACTCAGAGGCTCTTAAAATGAGGAGTGTGATGGTATTTGTGAAGTTCTTAGTTCAGTACCACAAAGTATTCAATATATATTAGCAACATTATAATCAGCTAGTAAAAGAAGGGTCTACTACTCTAAGACTAGCCCTCACCCAAAGAAATCTCTAATAAGTGAGGAAAGAAACTGTCCAATCTCTGGGTGGATGTCAGTTCTACACTAAGAAAAGTCACTTTTTAATTCCAAGTTCACATGGCCTCACCCTATCCCTGAAGGATAGGACCTTTAATGCATAAGTGCAAGCTTATGAG
Source organism: Suncus etruscus (assembly GCF_024139225.1). NCBI lineage: Eukaryota > Metazoa > Chordata > Mammalia > Eulipotyphla > Soricidae > Suncus > Suncus etruscus. The sequence continues at coordinate 50,568,091 of NC_064854.1, read as the reverse complement.
TTTTGATTTCTTTGAGTCATATGCCTTAAAATAAAGGGATTGTGTGATTTAACTTCAACAGCAGAGGGGTGAAAATTCTGCAACTGACACTCTGATTACTTAGTTATGTGCTCTCAGCATTTGTTAAATCAGAGATGAGATGACTATTGAGGGCAAAATGTAAGGCACAAAGAACAGACAAACCAAGTGAAAGGCTGATGCTGATGTCAGGCATGTGGTAAGAAGCAGCTGTAGCGATAATAATGCCAACAGCATACTGACAATGACCTGGGTTCCATAGATGTTAAGGCCTTGCTGAGACAGCAGTGTCTGGAGTTGGCTCATTCAATCCACGGACTGTGCACACAATGCTGCCATGGCCCTAAAATAATGCACAAAGAAAGCACAGGTGCTTAGTCGGGCAGCTTTTATCTATTCAATAGGTATCACAAAATATATATGACCCCATAATACCTGTAAAATGAGAATAATTAGAGAACCTTCCCTTTCCTAAGGGAAGGGAAGGGAAGGAAAGAACAGAAAGAAAAAGAGAAAGGAAAAAGAAAGAAAAAGAAAAGAGAAAGAAGAGAGAGAAGAAAGAAAAAGAAAGAGAAAAAAGAAAAAAGAAGGAAAGAGGAATAAAGAGAGAAGGAAAGAAAGAAGGAAGGAAGAAACAAGGAAGGAAAAGAGTGAAGAAAAAAGAAAAGAAAGAAGAAAAAAGGAAGAAAGAGAGAGGAAGGAAGGAAGGAAGGAAGAAGAAAGGAAGAAAGGAAGAAAGGAAAGAAGAAAGAAAGAGAAAGGAAAACAGCCCTATCCCTAGTTATTGTGATAAATTTGGCTGGGATCATTTCCTAGGATAGATCTTAGAGAATACAGGGCAAGCAGGCTCTTCAGAAAAGACTAGAAAGGAGAATAGGGCAAGCAAATGTTCATCCAGGGGAAAAAAATGAATAAAACCGTTTAGGGTCTAATAGATGTAGAGGTCAACAGGCAAAAACAGAATAGGAAGTTGTCAGTATTTTATACTTTAAGTGTGCCTGCTGATTGTCTATGTGAAATACTCAAGCCTGGCAAAAGCCGGCTCCCTGTGTGTGACACCAGGCAGGGAAAATCCGCGAAAGTACACCGGCCCAGTGGGGCCCAACTGTGAAAAACTGTGAGTGTGACCTGTCTATGTCTGTCTACTGTCCTCTTGCGTGAAACTCTTGCGAGTGGGGCAAAAAGAGGCTCCAGAAACCTCGCTCGCCCAGACGCCATTTTCAGGGAGGGACTACAGAGCATGAAAACCGGCAAAGCTTTGCAAAAGCCGGCTCCCTGTGTGTGACACCAGGCGGGGAAAATCCGCGAAAGTACGCCGGCCCAGTGGGGCCCAACTGTGAAAAACTGTGAGTGTGACCTGTCTATGTCTGTCTACTGTCCTCTTGCGTGAAACTCTTGCGAGTGGGGCAAAAAGAGGCTCCAGCGGAGCACAGCTGTGTAGCGAAGCTAAGCGGCCGTGCACTCTTTCTAAGGAAAGAACTCCATTGCAACAAGAAGGAAAAATCACACTAAGAACGGCGCTATATCACAGAAGCAAACATTTCTCTCCGGACTGTCTTCTCTGTTGCATGCTCGGGCCTAAGATTTGACCCAGTGTGAGGCTTCATCCACGGAGGACTCCCCTCCCTTAGAGGCAAGTCAGCCCATCCAGAAAGGGAGGAGCCAGAGGAGTGTGCTGCCTGCATCATATAGACAATGAATACCACCACAACACGTAGAAAACCCCACAATACAAGTGTGACAATGGGGAAACAACGCAGGCCAGCATCAGACATAGAGAATGAAGATGACAATTCTGAGGACCAGATAATACCACCAACAATCAACCTCTCAGATAAGGACTTTAGACTAGCAATATGGAAGATGCTCAACGGACTCCAAGAAACCATCGATCGAGTTGAACAGAACACTAATAAGAACCAAGAAAATATGAAGACAGAAATCACAAAACTCCAAACTGAAATAACATGTCAACTAACAGGCCTGAAAAACTCAGTAAACGAAGTGAATGACAAAATGGATAAGCTCTGGGACAGGGTATCAGAAGCTGAGAATAGACTTGGTGCTGTGGAAGATGAGATACATAACAATTCCATACAGCAGGAGAGATTGGACAAAAAACTTAAAGCAAATGAGCAGACAATGGAAAAATTAGTCAAAGAATGGGAACAGATGAAAATAGAAGTCTATGATAAGATCAACAGAAACAACTTATGAATCATTGGAGTCCCAGAGACCCAGGAAGAAAATTTCCAGGAAGAATCAACAGTCAAGAACATCATTAAAGAGAAACTTCCAGAGCTAAAGAATATATGTGATCAAATCCTGCATGCCCGAAGAGTACCAACCAAAAGAGACCCCAGAAAAACCACCCCAAGACACATCCTAGTCAAAATGACAAATCCCACAGATAGAGACAGAATTCTGAAAACAGCAAGATCAAAAGGGGAAATCACGTTCAAGCAAGCTTCCCTGAGATTTACAGCAGACCTGTCACCAGAAACACTCAATGCCAGAAAGCAGTGGTGGGATATTGTGACAAGACTGAATGAAATGAATGCTTCACCCAGAATACTATACCCAGCAAAACTCACTTTCCGGTTTGACGGAAGAATACATGGCTTCACAGACAAAAAACAGCTCAGAAACTTCACAGACACAAAACCAGTCTTAAGAGAAAAACTGAAAGACCTAATCTAAGACAAGACTACCCAAAAGACACACCAAATTTTGAAATAAAGATGGCGTTAAATCCCAGGACAATTCTTTCTCTCAACGTCAATGGACTAAATGCACCAGTTAAGAGACACAGAGTGGCTAAATGGATCAAAAAACTCAATCCAACCTTCTGCTGCCTACAAGAAACGCACCTGAATAGTCAGAACAAACATAGACTCAAAATAAAAGGCTGGAGAAAAATTATCCAAGCAAACAACACCCATAAAAAAGCTGGAGTGGCCATACTAATATCAGATAATGCAAACTTTATACTCAGGAAGGTTGTAAGGGACAAAGATGGACATTTTATATTAATCAAGGGGTACGTAGAGCAGGAAGAATTCACTCTCCTAAACATATATGCACTGAATGAGGGGCCAGCAAAATATTTAATACAACTGTTGACAAATCTGAAAAATAATATCAATAACAACACAAGAATTGTGGGGGACCTTAACACGGCTTTGTCAACACTGGATAGGTCAACCAGACTGAAACCCAACAAGAATATACTAGACCTGAGGAGAGAAATGGAAGAAAGAGGCCTAGTGGATATATATAGGACACTCCATCCCCAGAAACCTGGATACACATTCTTCTCCAATGTACATGGGACATTCTCCAGGATAGACTACATGCTGGCACATAAAACATACCTCCATAAGATCAAGAGGATAGAAATTTTGCAGACTACCTTCGCTGACCACAAGGCTCTGAAATTATTTGTGAACTCCAAAGGGACTCAGAAGAAACACTTTAACACCTGGAAGTTAAACAGCCTCACGCTCAATAACCAGTGGGTCCGAGATGAAATCAAGGAGGAAATAAAAAGGTTCCTGGAAACAAATGACAATAAAGACACAAACTATCAGAACTTATGGGACACAGCAAAAGCAGTACTGAGAGGAAAATTTATAGCTTTGCAAGCACACATCAGGAAGGAAGAAGGAGCTTACCTGAGTAGCTTAATGACACAGCTAATAGAACTAGAAAATGATCAACAAAAGGACCCAAGAATAGGAAGACAGAAGGAAATAACAAAGCTGAGAGCAGAAATCAACGAAGTGGAAACTCAAAAAACAATCCGAAAGATCAACGAAAGCAGAAGTTGGTTCTTTGAAAAAATAAACAAGATTGATAGACCACTGGCAAACCTAACAAAGAAAGAGAGAGAGAGAGAGAGAGAAACTTGATAACTCGTATCAGGAATGAAAAAGGAGAGATCACTACTGATATGACAGAGATTCAAAGGGTAATCAGAAACTACTTTGAAAAACTCTACGCCACTAAAAATGAGAACCTGGAAGAAATGGATAAATTCTTGGACTCTTATAATCTTCCACGGTTGAAGGAAGAGGATGTAGCATATCTAAACACCCCCATCACCATTGATAAAATTAAAACAGTAATCAAATGTCTGCCGAAAAACAAAAGCCCAGGTCCAGATGGATTCACTAATGAATTCTATCAAACTTTCCAAGAGGAACTACTGCCAATCTTGGCAAGACTCTTTCATGAAATTGAACAAACAGAAACACTTCCAAATAGCTTTTATGAAGCCAACATCACCCTGATACCTAAACCAGACAGAGATGCTACCAAAAAAGAAAATTACAGACCAATATCACTGAAGAATGCAGATGCAAAGATCCTCAACAAAATCCTGGCAAATAGGATTCAATGCCTCGTTAAAAAGATCATCCACTACGATCAAGTAGGTTTCATCCCAGGAATGCAAGGATGGTTTAACATCCGTAAATCTATCAACATAATACACAACATCAATAACAAGAAAAATAAAAACCACATGATCATATCAATAGATGCAGAGAAAGCATTTGATAAGGTCCAACACCCATTCTTGATCAAAACTCTCAGCAAGATGGGAATGGAGGGAACCTTTCTCAATATAGTGAAGGCCATCTACCACAAGCCAGTGGCAAATATTATCCTCAATGGAGAAAAACTGAAAGCCTTCCCTCTAAATTCTGGCACAAGACAAGGCTGTCCTCTCTCACCACTCCTATTCAACATAGCACTGGAAGTACTTGCTATAGCGATTAGGCAAGAAAAGGATATCAAGGGAATCCAGATAGGAAAGGAAGAAGTCAAGCTCTCACTGTTTGCAGATGACATGATACTCTACTTAGAAAACCCTAAAGACTCTATCAAAAAGCTTCTAGAAACAATAGACTCATATAGCAAGGTGGCAGGCTACAAAATTAACACACAAAAATCAATGGCCTTTCTATACACCAATAGTAATAAGGATGAAATGGACATTAAGAAAACAACCTCATTCATAATAGTGCCACACAAACTCAAATATCTTGGAAACAACTTGACTAAATATGTGAAGGACCTATACAAAGAAAACTATAAAACTCTGCTCCAAGAAATAAGAGAGGACACACGGAAATGGAAACGCATACCCTGCTCATGGATTGGCAGGATTAACATCATCAAAATGGCAATATTCCCCAAGGCATTATACAGATTTAATGCTATCCCTCTAAAGATACCCATGACATTCTTCAAAGAAGTGGATCAGACACTTTTGAAATTCATTTGGAACAATAAACACCCTCGAATAGCTAAAGCAATCATTGGGAAAAAGAATATGGGAGGAATTACTTTCCCCAACTTTAAACTGTACTACAAAGCAACAGTTATCAAAACAGCATGGTATTGGAATAAGGATAGGTCCTCAGATCAGTGGAATAGGCTTGAATACTCAGATAATGTTCCCCAGACATACAACCACCTAATTTTTGATAAAGGAGCAGGAAATCCTAAATGGAGCAGGGAAAGCCTCTTCAACAAGTGGTGTTGGCACAATTGGATAGCCACTTGCAAAAAATTGAACTTAGACCCCCAGCTAACATCATGTACGAAGGTAAAATCCAAATGGATTAAAGACCTCGATATCAGCCCCAAAACCATAAGATATATAGAAGAGCACATAGGCAAAACACTCCAGGACATTACAGGCATCTTCAAGGAGGAAACTGCACTCTCCAAGCAAGTGAAAGCAGAGATTAACAGATGGGAATATATTAAGCTGAGAAGCTTCTGCACCTCAAAGGAAATAGTGCCCAGGATACAAGAGCCACCCACTGAGTGGGAGAAACTATTCACCCAATACCCATCAGATAAGGGGCTAATCTCCAAAATATACAAGGCACTGACAGAACTTTACAAGAAAAAAACATCTAACCCCATCAAAAAATGGGGAGAAGAAATGAACAGACACTTTGACAAAGAAGAAATACACATGGCCAAAAGACACATGAAAAAATGTTCCACATCACTAATCATCAGGGAGATGCAAATCAAAACAACGATGAGATACCACCTCACACCCCAGAGAATGGCACACATCACAAAGAATGAGAATAAACAGTGCTGGCGGGGATGTGGAGAGAAAGGAACTCTTATCCACTGCTGGTGGGAATGCCGTCTAGTTCAACCTTTATGGAAAGCGGTATGGAGATTCCTCCAAAAACTGGAAATCGAGCTCCCATACGATCCAGCTATACCACTCCTAGGAATATACCCTAGGAACACAAAAATACAATACAAAAACCCCTTCCTTACACCTATATTCATTGCAGCACTATTTACCATAGCAAGACTCTGGAAACAACCAAGATGCCCTTCAACAGATGAATGGCTAAAGAAACTGTGGTACATATACACAATGGAATATTATGCAGCTGTCAGGAGAGATGAAGTCATGAAATTTTCCTATACATGAATGTACACGGAATCTATTATGCTGAGTGAAATAAGTCAGAGAGAGAGAGAAAAACGCAGAATGGTCTTACTCATCTATGGGTTTTAAGAAAAATGAAAGACACCCTTGTAATAATAATTTTCAGACACAAAAGAGAAAAGAGCTGGAAGTTCCAGCTCACCTCAGGAAGCTCACCACAAAGAGTGATGAGTTTAGTTAGGGAAATAACTACATTTTGAACTGTCCTAATAATGAGAATGTATGAGGAAAATGGAGAGCCTGTCTAGAGTACAGGCGGGGGTTGGGTGGGGCGAAGGGAGACTTGGGACATTGGTGATGGGAATGTTGCACTGGTGATGGGTGGTGTTCTTTACATGACTGAAACCCAAACACAATCATGTATGTAATTAAGGTGTTTAAATAAATTAAAAATAAAAAAAATAAAAAAAAAAGAAATACTCAAGCCTCTGCTGTTCATGTACGTATTAAATTCTGATAAATTTACTAAAGTCTGTCTCTATCAACTTAAACAATTGCTCACAGCCAAGTAGCATTCATTATTGGGAATCAGAGTAGTGAAGTGATATTGTTTTGTTTTTCGTTTTTTGGTGTTGTTTTTTTTTTTTTTATAATTTTTTGGGGGTCACACCCGGCAGTGCTCAGGAGTTACTCCTGGCTCTACACTCAGAAATCACCCCTGGCAGGCACGGGGGACCATATGGGATGCCGGGATTTGAACCACTGTCCTTCTGCCTGAAAGGCAGACGCCTTACCTCCAGGCTATCTCTCCAGTCCCAGTGAAGTGATATTGTATTGAATATATGGGAGTCTGTGTGTGAGCTCACTGATGGCTGCCCATGCACCCTGAAAGCTTGGGCAGTGATTGTATGTTTGTTGTCTCCTTGTATGTTTGTCTTATTCTCTGAATCTGACCTCCTATGGATGGATGTTAAAGTGCCAATCTGATTAGATTGTGGTAAATTACCACAGCTTGTTACTGCTTGTGTCTAATGAACACTAGACATGTTTCTCAAAGTAGATAGGGTAGTTAGACTCAAAGTTCTTTCCAAAAGATCAGGAAGATCAAATCAGGATGCAGTTAGCTTGGTTCTAATTCTGAGAAGGAAGAAGGCTTTGTTCATAGAGTCTAACAAAAAATGAAGACTTTTTGGCTATACTCAAATCCAAGTTTAGGGAGTACTGGTTGCTCAGAAAAACAACACATCTCAGCTAACAGAAATATGAAATACACTTCCATTTTTGGAATTATTATTTTGGGGATATGTTCATGTGCCTTCTGTTTCTGACTGCAATTTTAAACCACCATAATGGAAATGCTATTTTACTGTTTCTGTATCCACCTTCCATTACCTCTCTGCAGAGACAACCTAGCATAACACTAAAGAATCACAATGTCTCCTTCGCAAAGCTTATAATAAAGTGGTCAAGTGTTTTTTTTTTCATTAGCATGATTTTCTGTGTTTCAGATACCATACCATCAAAGATGGAAAATGTGCCAAAAGTGGAAGAAGGTTGAGAAAATGGTCACTCTTCTATACTGTTGAGGCAGCCTGAGAGATTAACCTTTCTGGAAGGCAAGCTTACATTAAAATGCTTTTACCACTGTTGATCTAAAAATTCATTTCTAAAGGCCAGAGTGATAGCACAGCAGGTATGTTTGTCTTGCATGTGGCCAACTCGGGTTTAATCCCCAACATTCTATATGCTCCCTCCTCCTCCACCCCCACCTGCCAATAGTAATTTCTGAGCATAAAGCCAGGAGTAAACTCTGAGTACTGCCAGATGTGGCCCAAAAATAAAACAAAAAAAAAAGTCATTACTAGTAAATCGAAGAGATCATAGATATGGAGTATAATTAGAATAACTGAGTTAATGGGTTTCCTAATAGGAAGAGTACAGAGAAGAGCAGTGTCAATTCACCCATCTCCCATACTCCATGGTCTTACTCACCACCATTTTTCTTTAGCAATCAACATTTTCTCCATTATCTAAAATCAAGTAACTTGTTTATATATACTAACATAGCACCACCCCAAATATGCTTTAAGAGTATAGAAAGAAATGGCAGGAGGAAGTTTATAGCTTGGACTTAGGAGATCTGGGACATTTGATTGTATACCATTTTTATGTGATGGTGCTTATCTCTCTTCACCTTCAATTAAATCATCCACTTGTTTCTCATTTGTTCTACAAAAACTCTTTAGGGACAACTGTCTTCCATGATTAGGGAAATGAAAATTAGAACAATAGTAAAGTAACATCTCATGCCTATAAAGAATGGCACATATAAAAAATCTGGAAAAGGTAAGTAGAGTTATGATGAAAAAGAAACTCTCTTCCATTGCTGATAGAGTTATGATGAAAAATATACCCTTCATCCACTGTTGGTGGGAAAGTTGTCTAGTTCAACCTCTAAGGAAAACAAAATGAAGATCCATACTCAAAGTAGGAATCAAACTACCAAAAGACCCAGCAATACTAACTTCTTGGAATCTATCCCAAAATACAAAAATATTAACTTAAAAAGATATATGCATACCAATGTTTATCATCATACAAGGTAAGTAAACCACTCAAATTCCCAATTATGAATCGAAAATATATACACAATGCAATACTTATGCAACTCTCAGGAAGAATAAAATCAAGCAATTTGCCTTGATACTGAGGAACTAGAGCAGGGGTCTCAAACTCAATCTGAGGAGGCAAAGTCGGGGTGATCCTTGAGTGCAAAGTCAGTAGTAAGCCTTGGACATTGGGGGGTGTGACCCAAACAACTAAAACAAAACAAAACAAAAAAAGATTCCTCTAGGGCAGGGCCACAAAATGTTGTATGAAGGGCCATTTGTGGCCCGCGGGCCGCGAGTTTGAGACCCCTGAACTAGAGGTTATCTTGCTGAGTTATCTTGCTGAGTGAAGTGAGTCAGAAAAGAGATGAATATAGAATAATCTCTCACATATGGGGGACTGAAAGATACACAGCAAGGTAGCAACAAAGGTCCAAAGGCACATAACAGAAGAACTGATCCACAAAATAGAGTTGGAATGAGGGTGTGGCTGAAAGAAAGGGGCATTGAAGTCCTTGGGGGAGTGAGATGGGTACAGTGGTGATGGCTATAGGGTTGAATAGAACAATTATAAAATTAAATACAACTCCCCTCCATCAGATCCAAAAACTAATCAACTAAATCATGCCAAATAGGACCATTCTATAGTAAAGGAACCCTTTCATGTCTAGTAGTTCTAAGCATTAGCTTATATTTTAGCTCATCTTTTTTTTTTTGATTTTTGGTTTTGGGGCCACACTCAGTGTCGCTCAGGGGTTACTCCTGGCTATGCATTCAGAAATTGCTCCCAGCTCGGGGGACCATATGGGATGTCAGGGGATTGAACATCGGTCTATCCTGGGTCAGCCATGTGTGCAAGGCAAACACCCTACCGCAGCTTTTTCTTTTCTTCTTCTTTTTTTTTTTGATTTTAGCTTATCTTAATTTTCACCCTACCCAGGAAGATCTATTTATTGTCTGCATTTGTAGTGAAGGAAACTGAAATAAGGTGAAATAACTTGCACTCAGAAAATATGGTTATTATCAATAGAGTTATTGTAATTACCAATTTCATGTTCATCTGATGTTCAGGGCTGGACCCTTTTGCAAAGCAGAGGTCATGGGTTGGTCTGCCTCTATATATATAAATAATTTTCTTCTGTTACCATTTTTCCTCCTTTTCTTCATTGCCATTGCTGCCTCAATGACTAGGAGTCACAAGAACTACTTGTGGTACTTGCAAACTTAGCTGTTATGCTCACTAAGGGTCACATTGCTTTAGTTGAGGTGTTGACACATATTTTGATAGTGGTGCTCACTAGAGGTTACAGTGGTGTACACAATGCATGTGCACAAGGGCTATAGTTCCTGGCAATGGTGTTTGCACAATTTTTAGTTGAAGTACTTTCCAGGAATGTACCCCTTTTAAGTTGTGGTCTAGCTGGGAACTACTAGGCATAAAAGTAGAATTCTCAAGTCCTTCTCTGTGGCATTGGGACTCAAATTCAGAGACTTATGTTTACAAAATAGGCATTGTATGTCACTGAGAAATTCCTTCCACCTTCTCCCATGCTATTCATATTGTAACCCACAATACACAAATGTCACTCAGGAGTGCCACTTAATATCCTAGAACAGACAGAAGGCCAGCACCAGATGGTTGGGTGTGCTCAATGCTGTCCAAGTAATTAGATTAATCTTCCCTTATAAAGGGGGATGAAAAACAAAGCTCTGAGTGGGAACATGCCATGTGAAAGAAATAACCAGCACCTTCATGCCATTTTCCTTTACTTAATTACATAGAGAAATGAATTCTGCTGCAATTTCCTAATCCAGATACCAAATCAGTGTCATAAGAAGAGGGACAAAACTATCTTTCTGTGCTGCAGTCCCAGGGCAATAACTAGGCCAAATTCATACTCTAAAAAGTGACATCCCAAATGGCTGGGTATCTAGAGTAAATTTACAGCCATCATGCACCTTCTTGAATAGAATCACAATTTATACATTACACTATCACTGTATCTTATCCTCACAATGAACCACTGAAATATCAAATACCTTGCCTGCTATAGATAAAGAATACAAATGCAAAATTCACTTAACCTTCATAAAATTAGAACCAAAAATAACACCAAACTTCCTGTTCTGAGATGCAGTATGTGTTCTCAACTGGTTACTTGTGCACACTCAATCACAGTGCTCACAGTACACACAGGGCTAGTAGAGTTCATTCCTTGGCAGATCTCACCCGCTTCCCCTTTGGGTATTCTTGGAAGAAGTACAACTATTCCTGTGACTGGCATCATTTAAGCAATGCAGTTCTAATCTCTTCTGGTACTGGTGAGGATGTACCACATTTGCAGTGGGTTGCCATGTCTCCGGTATGTTCAATCTCAGCATCTGTGCTGAGATGAGCACTAAACTCCTGCCATAGCTTTGCACTCAAATCTGAGCAGAGCTTGGCAGCCCTAGCACACTGCCTGCAGATGGACTCTGCTGTAAAGTATTAGCTGAGCATAATGCAGGAGGGGCACCACACTCACACCAGATTAGCAATACCTTCACTATTAACAAATTCCTTGTTATGTGACCACAGCAGTCCTTTTGTGCAACTCTAAATTCCAGCTACCCTTCAAACTTAGAACACCCAATGTCACTTCAAGGACTTTCTCTTCTTTTCCTGGTCCACTAAGCCTGGCACCCAAGTGAAGTGAGAATTTCCCTATATAACTTAAGCAATGAGAGCACATTCTTTTTCTAATGTCTACAAAGCCTACTGTAGCAGTAGTTTTTTTTTTTAAATAAAATTCTCTTAATGTTTTTATCTTTTTTTTTTAAATCACTACTTCCTCTGGGTTCTCAAGCACTCTGTATCTTTCTCACTGACTTAGTTTTGGTGGTCTATCATTACTTTTTAAGAGCATTAACTGCTGTGCTGCAGAATTCTTCCTCTACTTTACTTTGCTGTACATGATTCAGAAATGCTTGTGGTCATTCAGTGCATTATCCTGCAGAATTACTCTCAGATTTAAAAATGCCAAAAGGACATCTAGACCCCAGACTCTATGTGTTTCTACAGGCAGGAAAAACTGCTTAGCAGTCAGCTTCCTTTCTACTAAAAATTTGATCCTCTTTCCCCTCACAATCCCACTTCATCATCTGACCTGCAGCAGAGCAGCAGTTGGGCATGCACACACTGGCAGTCAGTGAGATGAGCTGAGGTTAAAAGGTCTTCCCTAGGGATCAGAGACCATTGGAGAACATGTTGTATTCTGTCTTGTCCTTTATTCTAATTCTGAATCTAAACCAAACTGGTTCCTTAATAAGTAATTGAATCAAGGTCAAGAGAAAAATGTACTTTAGTTCAGAAAGGCTAACTTACTCCTCTCTCAGAAAATGAATTCTGGCAATTAAATTATAAATAAGGTCATTTCAAAACATAGGTGCCTTCAAAAACACATTATTAGTCCTAGAGAGTCCCCCTAGAGAGGGATCGTCTACTTTATCCAACTACCTTTTTTTTTTACAAAAGTAAATATAAAAGACAGGCACTCACACTTTTTATGGAGTAATATTTGGTAACTTATATCAGATATTATGAAGATTTCCTCTTCAACAATTATATCCCATACAAATGGTCCAAAATGAACAGATCTTTGATGCTATTACTTTATTTTCATTTATTTTTTCTTTCCTTTTCTTTTCTCTCATTTACTTTAGTTTTGAGACTTTCCTGGGGTCCTAGCAGTCTTGAGAAAATGGACTATATGTGGTTCCAGGGATGGAAGAGCTGAAACCAAATCAGCTGTATGCAAGGCAAGTGCTTCAACCTGTACAATCTCTCTGGCCCCATTGTAAATTACTTTGAACAGTAAGAATGAGGATGTAATAATTGAAAAAATATATATAGTTTAACATTTAACATTGTTGTTAAATGTTATTAAATGGAATCTTAGTCAGAACTTGTAAAAAATTTCTTTGCATCAGGCAGGGAAGTAAAAATAATAATAAGTAAGGATTAATTTAATTTTTTCCAGTCACATAATATGTGTAGGCCTGGTTCTTTAAATCATTGTTCAAAATTCTTCCTTAAAAGGACTGGCAATTTCCAGTCCCTGTAGGAAGAAATCCTGTAATTTCCAAACATCTGTTTCTCAATTCAAAGTCAAAATCCCATAGCCAGAAGATACTGTGATTCAGCAAAAAAAAGAACAGAGTGAACTATGGAAGAATCTCCAACCCAATCCTGAAATATGTGCTGTGCAGTAGACAGAAACTGAAGTCTAAGACTGAGATCTCTAATAAAACAAAATAAAAGGGGATGTGAAGCAAGCAAGCAAGTTACTCTAATATGATACACAAGGTCAATGGGGAAAAAATAAAAACAATTTTCACTGCCATTTTGCAAAGAGCATCACTGACTTAGATGACTAAAAATATAGTTGCTCAATAATAGCCCTTTAACCAGGCTCCTTGATGTAGCCCAGAGAAGTGAAAGCCGTGACACCTGGGACAGCAGGCACTGCACCAACAAAACTATTTCCAGAAACTGCTATTTAGAGCAATGGTCAAGCACTAGAAGAAAACGGGAGGTGAAAAAAGAAACTGATATTTAACCTAGCACTTCTGGGTACAGATAACTGTGTTAAAAATTTAAAGGCATTACTTCTATAATCATAAGAACAGTCATGTTATAGAGAAGGAAACTGGGATAAAAAGAGAATTATGTATTATGAAAGAGACAAATACTCTGCCTTTATCACCTGTGTAACCTGTGATAAATCACCTCTACCCACTCAGTAACTGTTCATTTGTAAAATGTGACAATAAGACTACTCCCCATATATATGAAATTGAATTGAGGGCACATATAACAATTTTCTAGAGGCAGAAATAAGAGGGATTATAATTTGCCTGGGACCCCAACTTATGTGCTAGAGGTGTGATAAAATACAAAGTCTATCTTATTCCGTACACTATGCTGGCTCAAGTTTCCAAAACACACATGACTGAAAACTCTCCCTCCACCACTAACTAGTTCACAGTCAAAACTTACATTTTCACAAACCCAATGCAAAGCTATAATATTTTATCAAGAGTTCCAACATCATATTCAATAATAATGTTTGTATATTATTATATTTATTACAGGCCCCACTCATTGAATGGTTATAATATGTGCTCTAATTTTTCCCAGTTGTCATCTGTTTTCCCACCCAATTCCCAAAAAGCATTTCCCCAAAGAAATAAAAAACATTCTCTCTATAAAACAAAAGAATATTAAAGATTTCATTGTACTCAAAAGTATTTTGCCTACAATGAGCAAGTATGCATTCTTATGAATACATTCACAAGTATGTATAAATGAGCAATTATGTACCTCTCCAAAATTCCAAATTCTAACAACCCCAGCACTTTAAAGTCTGGAGTCTCTGGAAATTCTTACCATATTCAAACATAGATTGTGGAACCAGGCAATGAGTTAATAAATCAATCCCATGAATTTGGAGAACCTTTATTACAAAAGGCCACTTGCCATCATCAGAATGGCCTGTTCAGTCCTGTCCAAATGTCCACAGCTGTGATATGATTGTCCAGAGTTGAAGGATGCGGCCACACCATTGAAAAAAAAGCAAAGAAAAGCTTTATTCCATCAATCAAAAAGCTACAAACTGACTGAACAGGGGCACCTCCCAAAGGAGGTGACCCCAACCAGGGTCACAATCGAGGTTATGAAATAGGAAGGGCTAGAAACAGTAAGTCTTGACCTTTAAGTTGATTGACTATTGTCTTGGGTGTTTCTAGGGTGTTTCATCATGTCCTTTTAGGGCTAGATATTTAGGATGGTATATTGTGGTTTATAGGGTTTTGGGTCTGCGTCATTATTATTGGGATAGATTAGCTCTTACATAGAACTTAGCCTTATTAGCCTTAAATGGAAACTTAACTTTAGGTTGACAAAATGGAGACCTTTCTGCTCCAGGTTTCACAACTCCAAGTTACATATGATGCATACCTTCTATTTCTACTACTATGAAAAAACAGCTCTAGTGAAATTATCAGAATTACAACATTAAGACTTCTAGCCCTTTGGGTATGCAATTAAAAATTAAGTACCTCAAAATTCCCAACAAAGAGAAACATCAGTAGTATTAACACACCTGGGCATGATAACTTTGTTATTAAAATTTTTTTCTTGAAGGGCATCTTGGTTGTTTCCAGTGTCTTGCTATGGTAAATAGTGCTGCAATGAATATAGATGTAAGGAAGGGATTTTTGTATTGAATTTTTGTGTTCCTAGGTTATATTCCTAGGAGTGGTATAATTGGATCATATGGGAGCTCAATTTCCAGTTTTTGGAGGAATCTCCATATCGCTTTCCATAAAGGTTGGACTAGACAGCATTCCCACGAGCAGTGAAAGAGAGTTCCTTTCTCTCCATCCACACCCCCCACAGCACTGCTTGTTTTCCTTCTTTGTTATGTGTGCCAATTTCAGTGGTGTGAGATGGTATCTCATAGTTGTTTTGATTTGCACCTCCTGCAGATTAGTGATATGGAGCATCTTTTCATGTGCCTTTTGGCCATTTGCATTTCTTTTACAAAGTGTCTGTTCACTTCTTCTCCCCATTTTTTGATGGGATTAGATGATTTTTTTTCTTGTAAAGTTCTGTCAGTACCTTGTATATTTCTCCCCCCCCCCCCAGTGGGTGGCTTTGGTATTCTGAGCACTATCTCCTTTGAGGTGCAGAAGCTTCTCAGCTTAACATAGTCCCATCTGTTTAACTCTGCTTCCACTTGTTTTTTTTTTTTTTTTTTATTGTGACCAAAGTGCATTACAAATCTTTCACTGCATCATTTATGGTACATAGTGACAATGAATGAGGTGCATTCCCACCACCAGTGCTGTCCTCCCTCCACCCCTGTTCCCAGTATGCATCCCACATCTCCCTTCTCTACCCCCAGTATGCTAGTGCAACTGGTCTCCACTTTACAGCTTGTTGTAGATTGAGCATCTATTCCATCGTCATTGGAGATAAAAAGGATAAGAAAAAGGGGAGAAAAAAATTTGGTGACAACTACCAAAAAAGAAGGAAGAGAGAGAAAAAAAGGAAAGAAAAATAAAAGAAAAAAAAATGGACCCGGCAAAAAAAAAAATCTCTAAATAATAACCACAAGAATGAAAAAGAAAGAGAAAAGTGGAATCTCTAAATAATAACCACAAGAGTGAAAAAGAAAGAGAAAAGTGGAAAAAAATAAGAAAAATAAAGTAAAAAACTAACAAATCAAAACAAAACAAGAAAAAGTATTTGTGCTGGAGTGGTAGGGTTTGGCGTTCCCCCCACTTTTTTTTTTTCTTTTGCATAGGCACAGTAAGCATTGGGGAAGAAAGAGAATTCCCATGGCGAGATTCAGGGTTTCTCCATCCTTGAAGCATACCATCATGATTCAAATCCTGGCATCCCTTATGGTCCCCTGAGCAATTTCTGCCAGGAGCAATTTCTTTTTTTTTTTTTTTTTTTTTTTTTGGTTTTTGGGCCACACCCGGTAACGCTCAGGGGTTACTCCTGGCTATGCGCTCAGAAGTTGCTCCTGGCTTCTTGGGGGACCATATGGGACGCCGGGGGATCGAACCGCGGTCCGTCCTAGGCTAGCGCAGGCAAGGCAGGCACCTTACCTCCAGCGCCACCGCCCGGCCCCACCAGGAGCAATTTCTAAGCATAGAGCCAGGAGTAACCACTGAGCACTGCCGGTTGTGATCCCAAAATCAAACACACACACACACACACACACACACACACACACACACACACACACACACACACACACACACACACACACACTCCACAGCCCTTATCTCTGGGACTCCTGGGGACTCCTGAGAACTTCTGGTGTTCAATACCTCTGCAGTTATAGAAGCTGGGCTTCTTATTCCCTGAGCATTACAGTTCTAACACTCGAAGTGAAACTTCAAGAATTGAAAATATTCGTGCTCGCTTCGGCAGCACATATACTAAAATTGGAACGATACAGAGAAGATTAGCATGGCCCCTGCACAAGGATGACACGCAAATTCATGAAGCGTTCCATATTTAAAAAAAAAAAAGAATTGAAAATATTCAAGTCTTAAAAAATGCCATACTGACACCATAATACAAAAAGAATACTGAGAAAAATCTAGTAGATGCTTATTTAACCTATAAAATTTAGCTTTCTGCTAACTGGTCAATAGCAATTCAATTCCTGTATACTGAGAATTCATATGTAATTTGAATAGTGAAAAAATACTCTGCAAGAAGTTGAGATAATAGTTTAAGACTAACCAACATAGGACCAGAGCAATAGTATAGTGCATAGGGCTCTTGACTTACATGTGGCCAGTCAGGTTCAATGCCTGGCATCCCCTGTGGTCCCCCAAGCACTACAAGGAGTGACACCTGAGCAAAGAGCTTGAGGTAACCCTGAGCATCACTGAGCTTGACCCCCCCAAAAATTAAAAGATTAACCAAACATTACTTGCACCACTGACCTCATGAGAAAACTACTGCTTATACCTATAGCTGCCAAAGTCTGTGCCACACTGATCCTCCACTTTCCAATAAAAATGACCAAAAAATGGCTCCAGAGCAATTGTACAGTGGATAAGGTGCTTGCCTTGTACACAGCTGACCCAGTTTTTATCCTCAGTATCCCAGGTGCAATTCCTAAGTGCATAGCCAGGAATAACTCCTGAGCATCACCAGGTGTGACCTCAAAACAAAACAAATCAAAACAAAAGACCATGATATTATAACAGGTATGAACATCACTCAACACAAAGTTGAACTTTGCTTCTCCAAACCTTGTACTGTGCTCCTCTTGAACCCCTCTTATCAACTCATCCACAGTTCTAGTATTTGCTCTATTTACCATGAGTGATAAGTGAAATCAACCCAGATTTAAGAACTAGTCTGCTGGGGATAGCACAACTGTAGGGTGTTTGCCTTGCAAGCTGCCGACCTGGAATGAGCCCGGGTTCTATCCCAGCATCTCAAATAGTCCCCAGAGCCTGGCAGGAGTAATTTCTGAATGCATGGTCCCCCGAGTCTGCCAGGAGTGATTTCTAAATGCAGAGCCAGGAGTAAACCCTGAGTCCACCAGGTGGGCCCAAAGACAAAAAAAAAAAAAAAAAAAAAACAAAAACCCAAAACTACTCTGCTCAATTACTCAGTTGTATTTGCTGGTGGGCTTCAATAAGGGTGAGAGCAAACAACATGTCTAAGTTTGGATGATTACTCAGATTGCAGACACAGTATTCAAATCAATGGGGGTATTTCCAAACTGCTCTTGCCAACTTCAAAGAGTTCTATTTTTCCCTGCAGCTCAGAAAGAAGCTGAGTAATCAAGTGTGGGTTGAGGAGATCCGTGCCAGTTTGTCTATCTCCATTTCATACTGACTGGTCACAGTGTACAGCACCTGGGTACTTGGTCAAGGACTTGGCCAATAATTTGCCTGTATATGAGAAAGCTGAGTTAGATGTGAGCAATTGGCAGTATGTCAAAAAAACTAACAGGAGAAAGCAAAGAGAGGTTGATTATAGCAGCTCAGCAGAGCCCTGAGTCACTCTCTTACACAGCCATCACACATTTGGAAATTGCATATGGTTGGATTTCTTTCAAAGGTTGTCTACCTAATTTTCTCTTTTAGTTAAAAATAAATTTCTCTCTTCTTTCTCACATGGATATAATGGGAACCTTACAGAGAAATCCTCAAATAGCATGATTATGAAAGTTGCATACCACCACACACACACACATACACACACACACAGACACACACACATGCCACACTACGGTAACAACTCATGTATGGTTTTCTATCAAGGAACAGCATAATATTCCATGCAAATATAGCCCTCTCCTTTTCTTATGGGCTTTATCAATACCTTATGGGCTATATTACAACTTTGACAAGTCTCCTTGGACTAGAAATTTCCACTATCTGTGTGATGCTGTGAAAACTTAGAATGGTATCTGTTAATCAACAAAGATGGCTCCTGTAGAATTTTTTTAATACAATTAGGAGACTGCTTTTCTTCTGAGAGAAATAAACTCCATCTTTACTATTTCTAACCATAATTAAATAAAATAGGCTTTACAACTATTAAGGATCTCCCACATGCTTGGCACTAATCTTTGAAGAGGCAACATACAGCAATGAAGCTATAAATTACAGGCATATCTTACACTCTGTCCCAGAGAAAGGGGGAAGGTGTTACAGAGAGTGAAAGACAATCTTCCTTTTGGGAATTTTCTCATTTAATGATGATAAAAAAAAAAAGAGATAAAAGAGTTTTGTTTGTTTTGCAGGCAATGGCAGAATTGATGCTTACCAAGCCTGTGAAGTTTCAGTATCTGTATATCAAACCCAATGACAGTCTAGCTTCCCTTTTTTTTTCCTCTCTTAAAGTGCCATAATGAACTTCCATGGGCTTCATAGAAAAGAGCTGTTGCTCTCCAGGCCTCAGCACAAATCTTGTCTGGAATAAAAGCCCAGAGGTGCCAGCAGACTAGAAAACGTGTAAGGGAGATAATTTCTGATTCTTGCCAAATGAGAAGAACTTTCCTAATCACTGGGAGGAAAGAGGCTGTGAATGATGTACATGTTCACCACTGGCATTTCAGTTTTATACATCAATAAAGGAATACAGAGGATTATAAAGTTTACTGTTTCATAGGCCTCTTCAGCCCCACACACACATACACACGCGCACACACACACGCGCATACACACACACACACACACACAAACCTCAATCATACTTTTAATCATTTTAACATTTTTAAAAAGCTAGGTCTGGGTATATAGCTCAGTGGCAGAGTACATGTTTTGCTTTTATGAGGCCCAGACCACCCTCCAAATAAAAAATATTTTAAGTAGAAACAATTTAATCTTAATCAAAGATAGTTAAGAAGCTACCCCTCCCCAAACCCTTATAGTCTTTCTGTCACTGTAGACAAATGTCAACATCACTGTAGACCAGTAGTGGCTTGAAAATGGGTACTTGAAACAGTCTTTCTCTTACTCCTCTGAGTGGTATTCTGAACACTATGGTTAGCCTCTGAAGAGAGCTGTTCAATGACATCAGATTCTGCACTGAAAACTTCATCTTTCTGGACCTGCACTTTCATCTTTAGTATAAAAACTTTCTTCTCTTCAATGAATGTTCAACCTGCAACTCCAGGTCACTACTAGCTTCTCTTCCTCTCAGTAGCACCTAAACTGTAAGCATTTCCCACCTGTTCTCTCACCCTAAGAACACATGGTGTTCAACTGATAACTACTTCCAACAGAAAGGAAATCGCTTTTGCATCCTGCCTACTCTCTCATGCTGTCTAAAAGCTTGAGCAGAGAGAAGTTAATTACTATTTATAACACTTAAGATCAACACCCAAGAAAAGTCTACAAATAGTTGATGATAGTTGCAAGACATAACTAAGAAATGAGAAAAGACTTTAGCCTTCATTTCGGGAACTCTATCCAGTTGGCCTCAGTGCTTCCTGGCCCTCTATACACTATACTTGAACGAGGAGATGTGCAGAGAGCTGAGCGTCATTAAGGGGCTGTGTCAACACCGAGGATAAAGTCCCCAGTGATGTTATCATTTTCACAGAATATCTATGTCCTGCCTCTGTTCCAGATGGGGTTTCTGGGTGAGAGGGTTTGGCAGTTAGTGCCTCTAAGAGGGAGTAGAAGTCTGGCAAAGACTGAAGTCAGACTATAAAGACAGATGGCTTTGATAATAGGCAGGCATCTGAACCAATATGAAAGCCTCAAATGTCATTAAATTCCAGGGTGCTCTTTCTCCTTCCAAAGCTCAGTTAAAGAGCATCTAGGGTGGTGTCGTTCACTTACTCACAGGAGGCCTGGAAGGCAATCGCTTTCAAACTTTGATTCTGTTTTTTTTTTTTTATGTTTTGGTTAATCCTACTTTGAAAGCTCCCTAAAAATAGGTTCTTCAGAGCTTACTGTAAATGTTCCAAAGGTCATGGTTCACCATTAAAGTGGGTCCACATAGCACTTCATGTGCCAAGGAGCCTAAAAGGCACTCAGTAGTTTTTGTTCCTGACTACAATTACATAATAATCAAGCTAGAGGGGCCGGTGAGGTGGCGCTAGAGGTAAGGTGTTTGCCTTGCAAGAGCTAGCCAAGGAAAGGACCATGGTTCGATCCCCCGGTGTCCTATATGGTCCCCCCAAGCCAGGGGCAATTTCTGAGCACGTAGCCAGGAATAACCCCTGAGCATCAAACAGGTGTGGCCCGAAAAACCAAAAAAAAAATATCAAGCTAGATATCTCATACATATAAATAACCCCACAAAGTCCTGGTTGTTCCTCATTATATTGCTCTACATCCATCTCTGCTTCTCTCTACAAGTTCTTTACTCTCCATGCTCCTAACCTCATCAGGTGTTACGTTCAGGGGCTTGCAAGACTTTTTCTGAAATAGGTGCTGTTCTGAAATAGGTGCTGTGACTTCATAACCAAGGCATGTATCAGACCACTCTCCTCTACTTAGCTTGAGCTAGAAACCTTCCACAATCCTCCAAGATGAATGCTGAGGACAATATACAGGAGGAATATAACTCTGGGCCTCAGGATTGCAAAACCCAAATGTTATCACAGTCACCAACACATTATAGATGGCTCCATCCTTTAAACCAGAAGAGAACCTACTCAGGGACTGCTGGAGGGTAAAATGATTCATGTAAAAGGTAGTTGATGAATCTGAGCTAAGTATATTTGCAAGTAAGCTTAAAACTTCACACACTTTAGGCCAGTTCTAGGGCTTGAGAGTCATAGGCTGCCTACTATGAATAAAGTTGAGGAATGTGGGGGCAGAGATAGCTGAGCACACTAGTGTCACAGGGGTAGCAGTTTCTTTTTTTTTTTTTATAAATTATCTTTATTTAAACACCGTGATTACAAATATAATTGTATTTGTATGATTACAGTCATGTAAAGAACACCCCCCTTCACCAGTGCAGGATTCCCACCACCAATTTCCCAGATCTATCTACTCCCCACCCCACCCACATCTGTACTCGAGACAGGCTTTCTTTTTCCCTCATTCATTCACATTGTTATGATAGTTTTCAGTGTAGTTATTTCTCTAACTGCACTTATCACTCTATGTGGTGAGCTTCATGTCATGAGCTGCACCTACATGGGAAGATGGGGGGAAACAAGGGTTGGGACTGAGGCAGTAAAATATTAGAAATGAGATTTGTAGGGCAGTATCAAGGTCACAATACAAGATGAATGTTATGGATATATAAATAATATGCATACAATACTATCAATAGGAAAACAAGGAGAAAAAAATTCCAGTGACTGTCCCAACATAAACCAGTACTAAAACGGCCCGCCCTCCTCCCAAAGCACATTTCCATTAGTGTAGGGAGAGGTAGGGGGGAAGCCTGAGGACCACTAAGAGTCCACCTGAACCCACTTCTGGCCATCTGAGCTGGCACCCAGGGAAGGCCTGGAGTCAGGGGAAAAAGACAAGGACGGCTGGGGGCCTGCCAAGCCTCCCAGCACTCCCCAGGTCAGGGAGAAGGGCTCCGGTATGGGGCCTCCCCAAACCCCATACCTGGCAAGAGCCGGTCTCCAGAATCAAAGAGAAAACCGGAGGCCAGATATCTGCCCGCCCTCCTCCCCATGCACCTAGGGGTAGCAGTTTCATTTGGGCTAATGTCAAACTTCAGCTCTTTGTGAATCAATTTCAGATAAGGATCATTTTTCTTCTTTTTACTGTGGACAAACAGTCCCCAGGTTCTTTTTAAAGAAACAGGATTAAACTAAAGTGAGGTGTATAGACAAGTACACACAGATTTTTGAAAAAGCATTTTTTGGATACTCATAGAAACATTCATCTAGCCACTGGGGATAAAATTTCCACAGTGTCTCACCTCAGGAATCCTGTACAGGTGGGGGAGTCTGATTTGTTAGGTAAAACTACTACTGATTAGATTTTGCAAACCTCAGCAGTTCACATTGACAATTGGAGACTGTTTCTCTAACCATGTAATCGGAAGTCAAAATTCCCCTATAACACTCAAGGAAAAAAATAAAAGTGTCAACATTTTAAGTATTAAAGCATAAAAATATGTAAATGTAAGTTTAGCTCTACTCCTTCAAATTCTTAGTTTCCAACATTATAGGCAATTTGTTAGTTTTGGGGAAACACCCAGCTGTGCTCAGTGACTACTTCTGACTCTGCATTCAGAGATCAAATCTGGTGGAACTCAGGAACAATATGGGGTGCTAAGAATCAAATCTGGTCGGGCCCGGAGAGACAGCACAGCGGCGTTTGCCTTGCAAGCAGCCGATCCAGGACCAAGGGTGGTTGGTTCGAATCCCGGTGTCCCATATGGTCCCCCGTGCCTGCCAGGAGCTATTTCTGAGCAGACAGCCAGGAGTAACCCCTGAGCACCGCGGGGTGTGGCCCAAAAACCAAAAACCAAAAAAAAAAAAAAAAAGAATCAAATCTGGAGTTGGCCAAGTGCTAGACTAACTCTTTATAAGTGACATTTTAATAAGGGAATAAAATAATTGGTTTTGGTTTTTGGGTTCCACACTCAGGGATTATTCCAGGCAGATCTGAGGTACCTATATAGGGTATTGAGGACTGAATTTAGGTTGGCTACATGCCATGGAAGAGCTCTACCCACTGTTCTATTTCTCCAGCCATCAAATTTAAAGAAATTTAAAGAAAATTAAATCTAAGCAATAGAAGGAACTTAAAAATCTTTATCAAATTCATTCCTAAGGACAATGATATAAAGATGTTACCACCATACAAACAGCTTTATTTTGGGGTATTGGTTTTTTTAAATATCCTCCAAAAACATGGCTATATGGCTATGCCAAAAGCTATGACTTGAGATTGTGCACTCTCTGAAGGTATGTTATAGCTAATAAGCAGAAAGAAGACCTTATCAGTACTCCCAAAGTATTGTACAGATTTAAAGTAATCCCTAAGGGCTGGGACTTTATTCCCACCAGCAGTGAATAAAAGTCCTTTCTCCACATTTCCGTGCTAGCACTGAGTGTTCTTGGTGTGTGTGTGTGTGTGTGTGTGTGTGTGTGTGTGTGTGTGTGTGTGTGTGTGTGATATGTACCAGTGTCTGTGGCATGACATGGTACCTTATTGTTGTTTTGATTTGCATCTCCCTGATGATTAGTGATATGGAGCATTTTTATGTGCCTTTTGGCAATTTATATTTCTTCTTTGAGATATTGTTCATTTGTTACCCCCAGTTTTTTAAGGAGTTAGATGTTTTTTTTCTTGTAAAGTTCTGTCAGTACCATGTATAACTTTGGTATTATCTGTTATCTGATCGGTATTGGGTGAATAGCTTCTCCCATTCTGTGGGTGGATTTTGTATCCTAGGCATTATTTCCTTTGAGGTACAGAAGCTTCTCAGCTTAATATTTTCCCATTATTCCCATCTGTTTACCTCTGCTTCGACTTGTTTGGAGGGTGCTGCTTAATCCTTGCAGGTGCCTTTAGTCTCAATGTCTTGTAGTATTTTACCTACGGGTCTGATATCAAGGTCTTTAATCCATTTGCATTTGACCTTTGTGCAGGGTATTAGATGGAGATCTGAATTCATTTTTTTTTTTTTGCAAATGGCTGACTAATTGTTCCAGCACCACTTGTTGAAGAGGCTTTCCTTGCTCCATTCTGCATTTCTTGCCCCTTTATCAAAGATTAATTAATTATATATCTGGGGAACATTCTCTGTATACTAGTCTATTCCACTAATCTGAGGTTCTGTCTTTATTCCAATACCATGCTGTTTTAATGACTATAGCTTTGTAATACAGTTTAAAGTTGGGGAAAATGATGCCTCCCATATTCCTTTTCCCAAGGGTTACTCTAGGTATTCGCAGGTATTTATTGTTCCAGATGAATTTCAGAAGTGTCTGATCCACTTATTTAAAGAATTTCATGGGTATTTCTTAAGAGATTGCATTAAATCTATACAGTGCCTTGTGAAGTATTGCCATTTTAATGATGTTAATCCTCCCAATCCATGAGCAGGGCATGTGTTTCCATTTCCTTATGTCCTCTTTTATTTATTGAAGCAGAATTTTGTAGTTTTCTTTGTATAGTTCCTTCAGATCTTTAGTTAAGTTGACTCCAAGATACTTGAGTTTGTGGGACACTAATGTGAATGGGATTTTTTTGATGTCTATTTCTTCTCTATCATTATTGGTGTATAAGAAGGCCATTGATTTTTGCATGTAGCCTGCCATTTGCTATATGAATCTATTGTTTCTAGAAGCTATTTAGTAGAATATTTAGGGTTTTCTAAATATAGTATCATGTCATCTGCAAAGAGTGAGAGCTTGACTTCTTACTTTCCTATCTCAATGCCCTTGATATCTTTTACTTGCCTAATTGCTATGGCAAGAACTTCTAGCACTATGTTGAACAGGAGTGATGAGAGAGGGCACCTTGTCTTGTGTCTTATTTTAGAGGAAAGGATTTTAGTTTATCTCCATTGAGAATAATATTTGCCATTGGCTTATGGTAGATGGCCTTAATTATATTGAGAATAGTTCCTTCCATTCCTGTCTTGATGAGATTCCTCAAAAAACTGGAAATTGAGCTCCCATAGTATTCAACTATACCACTTTTAGGAATATACCCTAGAAACTCAAAATCACAATACAAAAATCCCTTCCTCACATCTATGTTCATTGAGTGCTATTTATAATAGCCAGACTCTGGAAACAACCAAGATGCCCTTCAACAATTGAATCATTACAGAAACTGTGGTACATATACACAATGGAATATTATGCAGCTGTCAGGAGAGATAAAGTCATAAAATTTTCCTATACATGGATGTACATGGAATCTATTATGCTGAGGGGGAAAAGTCAGAAGATGGCAGCAGACTTTATTGTAATATATGCAGAGGCAAAAGAGATGAGGGCTGGAAGGACCAATCCATGATATGAAGCTTACCACAATGAGTGGTGAGTGCAGTTAGAGAAATACACTAATAACTATCATGACAATGGTAATGTGTAAGAGAAATAGAATGCTGGTCTTGTATATAGGTAGGGGAAGTGGGGAGAAAAGGGATGGGGGACACTGATGGTGGGAACTTTGCACTGGTGAAAGTGGGTTTTCAGTTTTGTTTGTTTTTTTGTTTTTTTTGGGTCATACCCGGCAGCACTCAGGGATTACTCCTGGCTCTGTGCTCAGAAATCACCCCTGGCAGGCACAGGGGACCATATGGGATGCCGGGATTCAAACCACCGTCCTTCTGCATGAAAGGCAAACACCTTACCTCCATGCTATCTCTCCGGCCCCGGGTTTTCGTTTTTATGACTGAAACCCAACTACAAACATATTTGTAATCATGGTGCTTAAATATAGATATTATTAGAAAAATAAAATTTAATTGTTAATTTTAGAAACTAAAAAAAAGATGAGGTCTAATTTCAGACAAGGTAAACCAATAGACATACCAAACTCTTACAAAACAATGACAGTACATCTCATGACAATTATCTCTCTCAATGTTAATAGACTAAATTCACCAGTTAAGAGACATATAGTAGCAAAATGGATCAAAAAGTTTTATCCAACATTTTTCTCACTACAAGAAACACATCTGAATAGTCAGAACAAATATAGTCAAGGTCTAAAAAGCTAACAAGTCCCTTTAAAAGGCTGTAGTAGTGATACTATTATCAGATAACACAGACTTTAGACTTAAAGAAATTATAAAGGACAGAGATGGACTTTTCTTTCTTTTTCTTTTTTCTTTTTTTTTTTTTTGTTTGTTTCGTTTTTGGGTCCAAGGCTAGCGCAGGCAAGGCAGGCACCTTACCTCTAGCACCACCGCCTGGCCCCTTTTTTTGGTTTTTGGCCACACCGTTTGATGCTCAGGGATTACTCCTGGCTAAGTGCTCAGAAATTGCCCCTGACTTGGGGGGACCATATGGGACGCCAGGGATCGAACCACAATCCTGATGAGATGGACTTTTCTTAATAGTCAACAAACATGTACAACTGGAAGAAAGCACACTACAAAATATAAATGCACACAATGAGTACCAGCAAAATATGTAAAAACAATTACTGACAAATTTGACAGACTATATCAACAGCAACACAGTAATAGTGGAGACTTCAACACCACCCTGTCATCCCTTTATAGGTGTTCCATGCTAAAACCAAAAAGGAATATACAGGTCTAATGGGAGAAATAGTTGAGTTTAGTGTATGTATGTATGTGTGTGTATGGTTCTTGACTCACAGAATTAAATACACATTCTTCTCCAATGACATGGGTCAATCTTGAGAACAGATTACTTGCTGGCCCATAAAACATACCCACATAAAATCAAGAGTATAGAAATTGTATGAACAACCTTCTCAGAACATAATGCACTGAAATTATAAGTGATAAGGAAAATCTTTAACATCTGTATATTAAACATCTCATCAATGAACAACCTGTGAAAAGATTCTTGGAAACAAATTATAATGAAGGCATGAATTATCAGAATGTGTGGTACACAGCAAAAGCAGTACTAACAGGAAAATCTATAGCTTTGCAAGCACTCATCAGGAATGATGGACCTACCTAAATAACTTAATGGAAGATCTATTAAAGTGTAAACTGATAAACTAAATAAACAAAAATAGGTAAACAGAGGAAATAATAAAGTCTAGAGTAGAAATCAATGAATGAGAAATAAAAAAATCCAAAAGATCAATAAAATCAAGAGTTGGTTCTTTAAAAAAGCTAAATACAATTGATAAACCATTAGAATTTCTCACAAAGTAAAGGAGAGAAATTTAAAAAACTGAACTCAAAATGAAAAGGGAGAATTATTACAGTTATTACAGAAATTCAAAGGGTAATCAGAGACTACTTTGAGAAACTCTATTCCACAAAACAAGAAAACCTGGAAGAAATTAATAAATTCTAAGACTCTCATAACTTCCCAAGGCTGAACCAAGATGGTCTAGCAAATCTGAATAGACCATCAATATTAAGGAAATTAAAATGGTAATACAGAGTCTTCCCAAAAATAAGAGTCCAGACCTAAGTAGATTCACTAATGAATTCTTTCAACCCTTTCAAAAGGACCAATTACCAATCCCTATCAGGCTCTTCCAGGAAATTGAAGAGAAAAAAAAAAAAACAGAAACACTCCCAAATAGTTTTTACAAAGCTATTTTCACTCAGATACCAAAAGCAGAGATATGCCACAAAATAGAATTACAGACCAATATTTCTTATGAACAAAGATCATGCGAAGATCCTTAACAAAATTCTATTATATAGGAGCTAACACCTTATCCAGAAAGTCATACTCTATGACCAAGTAGGTTTCATTCCAGATATGCTAGGATGTTTTAACATACACAAGTCAATCAACAAAAGGAAAAACAGAACCATATGATCATATCAATAGATAAGAGAAATTGTTGGATTAAGTTCACTGCCCATTTATAATAAAAGATCACAACAAGATGAAAATGGAAAGAACTTTTCTCAATATAGTCACGGCTTACCTCAAGGCTCTGGCAAATAATATACTCATTGAAGATAAACTAAAGCCCTGTCTTCTAAAATCTGGTATAAGACAAAGCTGCCCCCTCTCACCATTCCTATTCCATATTGTACTGGAAGTACTTACCATAGCAATTAAGCAAGATAAAGATATCTAGGGCATCCAGATAGAAAAGGAAAAAGTCAAACTCTCACTGTTTACAGATGACATGATACATATTGAGAAAAACCTAAAAACTACAAAATGTTTCTAGAAACAATAGATTCATATAGCAAAGTGGCAGCCTACAAAATTAACACACAAAAACCAATGGCCTTCTTATATACAAAAACTATATTAAAGAAAAGATATTAAAACATCCCATTTAGAATAACACTACAGAAACTCAAATATCTTGGAGCCACCTTGACTAAAGAAGTAAAAGACCCATACAAAGAAAACTGCAAAACAGTGCTTCAAATAATAAAACACAAGGAAATGGAGACATATATCCTTTTCAAGGACTGGGAAGATTAACATCATTAATATGGCAATATTCCCCAAAGCACTGAAAAGATTTGATGCAATCCCTCTAAGGACACTAATGACATTCTTCAAAGAAGCAGATCGAACATTTCTGAAATTCATTTGGAACAATAAATGCCCATGAAAACCTAAAGAAACTCTTAGGAAAAAGAATATGGAAAGCATCTCTTTCCCCAACAATAAATTGTATTACAAAACAATAGTCATTAAAACAGCATGGTATTGGAATAAAGACAGACCCTTAGATTAATAGAATAGACTTGAGTATTTATAGAATGTTTCCCAGATATATAATCAATTACTCTTTGATAAAAGGCCAAGAACAGAAAATGGAGCAGGGAAAGCCTCTTCATCAAGTGGTGTTGGGACAACTAATAAGCCACAAGCAAAAAAAAGCAAACTCAGACCTCTATCTACCACCATGCACAAAGGTAAAATCAAATAAATTAAGGACTCAAAACTATAAGCTATATAGAAGAAAACATAGAAAAAACACTCATGTTACTGAGACTAAAGGCATATTCAAGGAGGAAACACTGCTGTGCAAGCAAGTGGAAGCAGAGATAAATAAATGGGACTACTTTAAACTGAAAAACTGCTGCACCTCAAAGAAAATAGTGACTAAGATACAAAGGCCACCCACAGAATAGGAAAAACTACTCAGCCACAACCCATTAGATAAGGGGTTAATATCTAATATATACAAGGAACTGACAGAACAAGAATAAAAGCATCTAACTCCATCAAAAATGGGGAGAAGAAATTAATTATATTTCCTCAAAAAAGAAATATAGATAGCCAAAAGGCAAATGAAAAAATGTTCCATATCACTAATCATCAAGGAGATCAAAATCAAAACAACAGTGAGGTATCATTTCATGTTACAGAGACTGGCACACATCGCAAACAAGAACAACCAGTGCTGGGATGGATGTGGGGAGAAAGGAACTCTCATTCACTGCTGGTAGGAATTCTATTTAGTCCAGCCTTTCTGGAAAACAATATGGATACTCCTCAAAAAACTGGAAACTGAACTCCCTTATGATCCAGCAATACCATTACTAGGGATATATCCTAATAACACAAAAACACAGTACAAAACACCCTCTGCACACTTATGTCTATTGCAGTTTTATTTACAACAACCAGAATCTGGAACCAACCAGGTTCCCAACAGCAGATGAGTGGCTAAAGAAACTATGGTACACAATTTTGTTCAACGTAGTTAGAAATCCTAGCAACAACATAAAAAAAATCAAAGGAATATAAACTGGAAAGGAAGAAGTCAAAAACTATAACTACTTTTAGATGACCTGTTAACAAACTCTAAAGAGTCCACTAATTTTATTATTGGTTTATTGCTACTCAAAACCCTTAAGAGGCTCCAAGAAACAATAAAGCAATACATAAATGTAACCAACTACAAAGTCAATACTAAAAATCTGTCACATTACAATAGGCAAATAATGAATCAGAAGAGATTAAAAAAAGAGATTTTAAAAGATCTACTCCATTCCAAAATTATCCAAAAACACCAGGCCAGCTTACCTAACCAATTTCTTGAAAATTATGTCACTTAAAAAGATATAGTTACACTCAAAAATTGGGGACCCCAACTACCATTTGTGCATCATTCCATCACATCCATTGGCCAGATCTAATGTCCATCTGTTTTCTGAACCCAAGTGCATTATGGTATGGGATGGGCCAGCCCGCTCCTAATAGAAGCTGTATGCACCAGGCATAACCAGCAAACTGTGGACCCCAGCTCCCATTTGTGTGTCATCTAACCCCACCATTCAGCCACATCTGAAACTGGCCACATCTGACATGTCTTCTTTCTGAACCCAAGTGTGTCACGGTGGGGAGAAGAACCAACTCTTCCCAAAATGAAGCCATGTGCTCTAGCCATACATAGCAAACTATGGCACACAGACCCCCATTTGTATGCTACCCCATCCTACCTCTTGACCAAAAATTGGTCAAATCTAGCAGCCATCTATTCTCTAAACCCAAGAGTGTGTAGACACTAACATGTCCATGCAAAAACATTGCAAAATAGATCTCCTATTGTTGGCAGGTGAGATGAGGTACTCCTATTTCTCAGATAGTATACAGCCTCAAAACTCATGGATGAGGCCGGAGTGATAGTGCAAGTGGTAAGGCGTCTGCCTTGCCAGAGCTAGCCTAGGATGGGCAGTGGTTCGATCCCCCGGTGTCCCATATGGTCCCCCAAGCCAGGAGCGATTTCTGAGTGCATAGCTAGGAGTAACCCCTAAACATCACCAGGTGTGGCCGAAAAAAATTTTAAAAAACTCAGCTCATGGAAATAGCTAGATGATAACTTTCTCAGCATATTCAAATAATTCTACATGATAAAGAAAATAACTTGAAAGCAGACATATTATTAGTTGCCATTGATAGAAATAATTCAATACATCATTTCTCAAGTAACTGGGAATCTAAAATTCCACTATTAATACTCACAAAATTCAAAGAACAATGGGGAAAACTAAGGAGCTCAACTGCAGTCATGGGTAGGAAGAGAAACCTAGGCAAGTCTGCAAGTCCATACAGGTGAGCCTGGTTTGTGTGATCCTAAAATCAACTTTCAATTATAGAAACACTAGCCAGCAAAATTAGGATATCAATTGATGAGGTCAAGAAACTTTTGAGAGGATGAGAGAAACTATACAAATAGAAATGAAGGTGCTAAAGAACACAGTGGCAAAATCTCAAAGGGTGAACCATATAAATGACGTGGAAAACAAATTTTAAGCCGGCATTGCTAAGGAAGGAGAGAGAGAGAGAGAGAGAGAGAGAGAGAGAGAATGAATATGATGGAGGAAAATGTAAGATACTATGTTAACAAAGACAAGGAAGGACAAAACTAAACCAAACCACAGAGCCAATAGCACAGAATTATGAGACCCAAATGTTAATAACCAAACTTAAAAAGGTGCCTGTTAAGATGGCAGACTGGGGTGGTGGTGGTAGGAGAGCTACAGGATAAACTACAGGAACACTAGTGGAAGGAGGTTAACACTGGTGATGGAATTGGTGCTGGAACATTGAATGTCTAAAACTTAACTATGAATAACTGTAAATCACAGTGTTTTCACTTAAAAATGTTAAATAGGAGTCAAGCGGTGGTACAGCGGTAGGGCATTTGCCTTGCAAGCGGCTGACCTAGGACATCCCATATGGTCCTCCAAGCCAGGAGCGATTTCTGAGCGCATAGCCAGAAGTAACCCCTGAGCATTGTCACCAGGTGTGGCCAAAAAAAAAACAGTTAAATAGAATTGGAAAAAAGAAGATATAAAAAGCAATCTTAGGTAATAGGAAAAAATCCATTTTATGCTGGATCCCTGCAAATTCCTAGTATATTTTTTCTTGGAGGTGTCTAGATTCTTGAAAGTAGGCAAGTTGTATAAGTCAGTGGGTTGGAGAGTTTATCAGACAAAAGTCCAAGACAAAAGTCTCTATAAATCTCATCTAACACTTGGCTTCAAAACTTTTCTGGTAAAGAATTTATCTCATCATGAACTGTCCTTTCCATTCCTCCTCCTCCTCCTCCTTCTTCTTCTTCTTTTTTATTTTTGGTTTTTGGGCCACACCCGGCATATTCACTAAGCAACAAATATGGAATATTATGCTTAGATAAATGAATCAGAAGAAGGATAGACATAGATTAATAGCACTCATTTATGAGAGATATATCTTAAATATAAAAACATATATTTATATAAATATTGTATTTATTATATATTCACATAACTATAATGTGAATATTCAATATATAAAATTTAATATAATATATTAAACATACATATTTGTATATTGTTTATTATATTTATAATTAAATATATACTATATTAAATATAAATATATATCATATATATATAAAGATAGCATGGTATTAATGCCCAAAGACAATAGAGATAAGGGCCAGAAGGACCTGTCCATGTAGGAAGCTTGCCACAAATAGAAGGGGAGTTCAGTTAGGGCAGAGAAGAAACTTCAATGACAATAATAATTGGAATGATCAGTGGATAAGAACTGAGTGCTGAAAGGAGATAAAAGTTATATGCATGATACCCTTTCAGCAGGAATATTGTAAACCAGTGTCTAAAAGAAAAAAGAAAGCATGTGTGTGTGTGGGGGGGGAATGCCTGCTCCAAAGGCAGGCAGTGGGAAGGAAACTGGGGACACTGGTGAGAAGTGTACACTGGAGACTTGTAGACTATACATCATTGTATGACTAAAACTCAATCATGAACAACTTTGCAATTGTTTAAAAAAAACTAACCATATTAACAACCTTGTACCCATCGTGTTTAAATAATTTTTGTTTAAAGTTAGAGAAAAAAGACAGTATAAGATGAAACTAAAAGGATAGATGCCCCAAGAAATCAGAGTGGCCTGAATTTCAGGCTTTTTCCAAAACTGGGCTCACATGCTGTGTTGTTAATTGCATGGGAACAGATAAGTTTGCTTAAAGGGGACTATTATGAAGAGATTTGCTAAAATTTGGCTAAGAAAATATTTCAGACCTTGCAATTCCAGTAAATATTTACAGTTCTCAGGATGACTATTCCTACATCTATCTACACAGGAATTAACGACCTGTCACCCAGAACTGCAAGTAACTGTTGAAATCATTCCAAGACGAGCCACAGTATGTGGTGTGAAGAAAGAGAGAAGATAAAGAATGATGAAATAAAGGGCCCTTCCCCTCACACTCCTTTCCTTACCATACCCCTGCTGTAATTGTTGAACATACTTCTGCAGACCATATCTAATACAGAAGCTAAACACAATACAAAGCTAGATACAAAGAACTGAAGGAAGGAAGAAGAGTCTGAGAAGAAAAAGCCATCATGAAGAAGGGTCAGGAGTCTCAACATGTACTACACAGGAATGTCTCCCTTTCCTCTCAGCAAGAACCAAAGTGTGTCTATTATGTGCACTTCCACCAATGGACCAAAAGAGATTCTAACGGCTGATGAAAGTACAATAAAAAAATGTCTACACTTTTTTTTTTTTTTTGGTTTTTGGGCCACACCCGGCGGTGCTCAGGGGTTACTCCTGGCTATCTGCTCAGAAATAGCTCCTGGCAGGCACGGGGGACCATATGGGACACCGGGATTCGAACCAACCACCTTT
The DNA here is from genome assembly GCF_024139225.1 of Suncus etruscus. Lineage (NCBI taxonomy): Eukaryota > Metazoa > Chordata > Mammalia > Eulipotyphla > Soricidae > Suncus > Suncus etruscus. Next base: position 50,533,766 of record NC_064854.1, on the reverse strand, counting down.
GGTCCTGGATCGGCTGCTTGCAAGGCAAACGCCGCTGTGCTATCTCTCCGGGCCCATGTCTACACTTTCATTACTCATAGGTTCTTGAAAAAAGGTTCTTGGCTATCAGTGAGTTTCCAAACAGCAATATAGTATCTGTCTATGGTAAACCCTATTTTGGCCCAAACCAGCAATGCAAGTGCTCAATATTAAGAAAAAAGCTACATACATATTTATATGCCTACTTAAATAAAGTAAATTTCACAATAGTGTGTGATTGTGTATTTACAGTAAAAGGCAAACAAAGCTATTAATTAGAATGCTTTGGTTATCTTATTCTAGCAGCAATAGCCATTTCTATTCTGAATTTTCTACAATGAGGGCTGATCAAAATGCCATCTTCTTGCTTGTGTGTCCCCACTCATCCAGTGAGATTGTTTAAATTGGGGGAAAAGAGGTAGAAAAAATACCAGCATTGAAAGTTTAGCAAACATCCTCGCTGATTATTTGAATGTACTTGGAAGACTGGACCTTTCTGCTCCTAGGGATGCTGGGCACATGCAGGCAGGGCTATTAATAAACATATCTATCTTTTCCCATGCCATGGACATTCTTTGACCAGCAGCGCATTTCTTCATTTCTTCCACATTTCTCTCCTCCCTCCCGCATATATCACATTTAGCTGTTCATGGATTCAAAACTCGTGTTTAATAAGCCATCAACCTCATAACTCCACCTCCACCCTAACTTTCTCTAGGGGAGGAAATTGAAAGAAGAAAATTTTTCATTTAGTCTGGATTTGAAAAGCAGGCACCACACAAAAGAAGGAAACAATTGGGTATAAATACCATCAAATAAAGTCTAAACACTGTCACTCTCAGGTAAGATATAAATTGGACAGCAAAGAAGAAGAATATAAAGTTGCATAATTTTAACCTCACATCAAACAGCTATTTAAGTGCCACAACAGCTGGGTTAAACTCCTATTTACAGGTTAAATAGAAATATAATTTTATAATTTTGCTTCAAGTTATTTTTATCACACCAATATAATTAAAGCACATATATACATTGCATCTTAACCTAGTATAATTTCCTTTTACCCCTCAAATATTGGAAAACTTGCTGCATCTTGTCAGATGGACATGCATCTCAATATTCCAAGATCAAAAACTGGTTGACAATCAGTCATAAAATCTTCCAAACCAGGACTCTGAGCAAGTGCAATTCTTAAGAACCAATAGATGAGGTCAAAGAGATTATGTACAGTAGTTAGGGTGTTTGCCTTGCATATGGCCTACCTGGGTTTGATATCTGGAAGCCTATAAGTCCCCCTAATACCACCAGTAGTAGTACCAGAAGTAATTCCTGAGCACTTCTCCTTGTGACCCCCAAACAAACAAAAAAGAACAAATACGTAGATGTCCCAGGCATTCTAGAAAATCTGTATAGGTATACAAAGACATGTGACTTGAAAATTCCTGAATAAGAACATGTTTTAAAATGTGCCCATACAAAAGCACTGCAGAGTCAATCTGGATCTCCTAACAGTGGTGATTTGAAGTTCAGGAAATTCACATTGTAGCCTGAATTCTATAGTCTTACACAACATCCTCCTTGCTGAATGGCCAATCAACCCTACGAACTACATGATATCCCATTCCATGTCCAAGCACTAATTAGTCTAGGTCATCCCACTAAGGAACCTGACTGGTTTAAACAATTATCAGGGAGAGCCCTAGAAAAGGCTGCATCATGCATAGCATGGTTACCCCTGTTTCACTAACATTGGTTACGTGCTCTTCTACAAATGAAAATAGTGTGCTGGTATATGAGTCTGCCACAGAAGGCAAAAAAGAAAAACATCAGAGAACTGCTTAAAGGGTCCACCATTCAGGTCAGAAACAATGAGTTTTTGCAGGGTAAGTAGTGGTATTTTCAAACCCAATTTCCATCAATGGGATCGAAAATTAAAAAAAAAAAAAAAAAAAAAAAAAAAGGACTTCAAATAGCCACAGTGGATAGTATTCCAGCAATTCAAAACACACATTAAAGTGCCTTCTGGTTCAATACTGCAAACTCTGTTCTTATTAAGAGATCATGAATAGCATGGAAAAGAAAGTTTCTCAGATTAACTGGACAAAACTAGAACCTAGGAAGGAAAAAAAAAAGAGTGGCCTCTGAAAGGACCTATCTCCAGAACTGCTAACTGTCCCTACCACTGGCACCTGCCACCACTGCACGCTGGCAATGACACCCCAGACCCAAGTGTGCTGGTCTTGCATCATCGCCTCATAGAGGCAAGTCGTACTAACAGAAGGTGGACTCCCACAGGTATAATGTCACTGGAGGAGGCGGCTGGCTGGCAACTCCCAAGAAGGGAGGGCAGGCCTGCCCCCACGTCCTTGCCATCTGACATCAGATCAGCCTCAGCGAGGACATCGGGGCCCCTGGAGGCTCTCAGGCGGGTTTCCCCCTTGTAGGTGACAACCGCCTCAGCCTCTTTGGTATCCTGAAACGCACTGCTCCCTCCCAAGGCACAGTCCCGGGAAAACACCAGTCAGTTCCAGGAGCCCCTGGAGAGGTCAGGCGGGTGACCATGATGATGGTGGTCATGGTCACAGGGTGGTGCGGGTCCCAGCGCCGCTCCCTCCCTCCCTCCCGAGCAAGCAAGCCCGACTGGCTGGCCGGCCGGGGTGTGCTTTACCTCCGGTGTCCTGGAAGAGCGGGGACGGGCGGTCCCACAGCTGGGCGCTCCAGCCCGCCCGGGCTTCGTCCTCGGCGAGCCCGGGGGCGTCGTGGGCGCGCGGCTGGGGCTGGGCGGCCTCGGGCCGGGGCGGGCAGGAGCGCTCGCCTGGGCGCTCGCGCTCGTCCTCGGAGGAGGCGGCCGACGAGGAGCGCGACGCGGCCGAGGTGCTGTAGAAGGGGTTCCCGCCGCCGCTGTCCGGGCCCGACTCCCCGAACACGTCGTCCGAGATGTGCAGGCTTTCGTAGCGAGCGAGCGCCGCCTCGAGCAGCGCCGGCGCCCTCCGCCGCGCGCCGCCGCCCTCGGCCATGGCCCCCGCGCCCGGCCCCCACAGGGCCGCCCAGCCGCAAGCGCCGGGCCCCAGGCCCGCGCCGCGGCCCGCCGCTCCCCACCAGGGCAGCCCGCAGCACAGCGCCCGCGGCCCCGCGCACGGCCGGCCTGCCGTCTTGGCCGCCTCGGGCCCACCGCCCGGGAAGCGACTGAGCGCTCGGGCGCCGTCGGCTGAGGGCCGCGGCGAGAGGCTGCGCCGGCTGCCCGGCTGGTTCCGGAGGCTCCGCTCCGCACCGCACCGCCGCCGCTCCCGCCTCTGCGGCTCCCTCAGGCGCGCCCTTCCCCTGAGGTAACCGGCCCGCGCCAGCCGCCCCGGCGGGCTCCGCCCCCTCGCACCGCCAGCCCGCCGGCCAATGAGCAAGCAGAACCGCGGTGGGTGGGTGGGCGTGGCCGGCGCTGGGACCGCCCCTCGCCTCTTTTTTTTTTTTTTTTTGCTCGCTTCCTCGTCTCCCAGTACCCGGGAGCTGTCCGCTGTTGTGGTTCTGAAACCTCCAGATTTGCTTCGAGTGTCAATTGGTTTCTACGGAAACCATCCAGGCAAGCCGGCAAGCCAACCCAGAGTCCCAATTCTCAAGCGACTGCTTGCTTCTGCTGCCTTCCCCCCTGCTTGCGTCTATAAATACAGGGCCATCTGGCTTGCGGGAGTCTTCTTGCCCTAACTGCGAGGAGGTTTTGCCGATTCATTTCTGTTTGTTAACTCAGTCTCACTGCACTATTTAAGGAAGGCCACATCAGGAGGTTTGGGAGATGTGGATCTAGACGTCTTGATATCTTTTGCATTCAAAATATGCATCGCCTCGAAAATTATTCCAATACAACTATTTCGAATCTTCTTCCAGTTAGATATTTGGTAAACTTATACTAGAAAAATGTAGCATCACTACCCAGGCTTCAGTTTGTGAATATAAGAGAAAACTTCAAACCAGTCACATCCTTGGATAGGTGTGTACCGTAGACATCTGCTGGGGACAATGCATATGATCAGTCTATCTTGTCTTCTTGCTCCCTTCTTCCATTTACTAACGGTGCAGTAAGTCAAACTGTAAAATCACCCTACGCACCGTATCTCCAACCCCCAGGTAAACAAGTCTAAAGCAGAGTCACGCATGAAATAATCCAGACCAGGCTGAGGATGAAACACGTATAGTCTAGCAATGATCTATCTCATAAATCGAGCAAGCTGACTTCTAGAACTGTTTTTATTGAGTACAGAGACCACCCAGGTGGGAGAGTAAAAACAGAGTAAGGGCGAATGCTCAGGCTATCCTGAACCTGTCCCGCCCAGGTTTACATATAAGACAATCTTTGTTTTGGGGGAAACCAAGTTTTAAACAAACAGATACAAAGAGACCAGGGATGATCTTTGTTTTGGACAAAAAATAAGTCAGAATCTAGCAGTCAAATTGATAACTGGGTTATGACCAGTTTAGAGGAAAATTACTTTCCCTCTAACATTAAACTCATAGAAATGTGGAAGGCTTACGAATCCTACTAGATATGACTAGATACTTGCACAAAATAAAAAAACACGTTGCTATGTCCAAGTTTGCAGAAAATAAGAGATGCTGAAGGTATTCTACCACCACATGAAGTTAATGCTATCAACAACTAACTCTTGCTCTTTTCTCTCCAATCTCTGTATTTTCTCTTGCAGAGCTAGGGTCTTTGTACAAGTATGAATTCATGTTACTCTAAAAACAATATATTAAAATAAAAGAATCCACATAGCATTATTTGGATTTTCAGACAAATGAAAATTTTGTCTGCAAAGTATTTTTAGTCCCTTGGAAGAAATATGCTACCAAAAAGGGCTGATTCCCATTGTATTTATATTTTACTAATCAGCCAGAGATTTTGAGAGGAAACATGGGTATTCAGACTTATCTAGAGTCACACCAGAATATAAATTGAAAATATAATTAGCAAAATAAGACTCTGTACTTCAAGTTCAATTTCAGTAATTAAGAATGTTTATGATCCGAATAAAACTTCCCCCCAGATAGCTCTATAACAAAACATAACTATATAACTTTTACAACTAATTTATGACTTGAGTTTGTAGTGAAGATCAGTGTGTGTTTTACAAATAATGGTTTTGGTACCCATAGAAGCATAGAACAGAACAAAAATTTTAAAGAATGGACAGTTTTTCACTGTCTCTAGATTTTATTTTTATGGTGGAATCCCAAGGAAACTCTGTGACTTTGGGACTTCCCAGATTCACAAATACCGGTATTTATGGCTCACACAACATGCAACATTTGGAAGAGGGTTCTATGATCATTAAAAAAAACTAGAAATATAATGGTTACCTTAAAAACTTGTCAATAAAAACTGCCTGATAATTCAGATTAGAAAAAAGTGTTTGACATTTTACTGTGTTCATGAACTGTTTTTAGTTGACAAAAGTAAAAATAGTTTCACATTTAAAGGCAGACCACTTCTAACTGAGGGAGGAGAAAAGGTAAGAGAACAGTTGAAATTAAAAAAACAACAACTAAAAATAGCTTTCCCTATTGACTGGTATCTTCCTGCTGCATGCTACCATTACAATTTGATACAACTATTTTTTTTATTTTGGATTACACCCATTAATACTCAGGGGTTGATCCTGGCTCTGCACTCATGAATTACTCCTGACAGTGTTCAGGTGACCATATGGGATGCTGGTGATCTAATCAGATTAGGCCATGTGCAAAGTAAGCATCCTATCTGCTGTATTGACCAACAAAAATACAATAAATTTTATAAGTAAAATTATCCGTGAAGATAATTACATGACCAATATTTACTGATATATTTTAAAGTTTGAGTCATTTGAAAACATCTTGGTGACATAATTAAATCATTTTAGACTGATATTGAACTGTTTTGTCTTCCCAAGGAGTCCTAAATAAATTGATTCTTTATGTTTTGTTGATGCATTTATATAATGGGACTTATCTGAATAATTCTATGTGGCATGATATGCCCTTGTTTAGCATATACAATAAAAAAGATGAAAAATTTTATTTAAATTGTGACAAAATATATTCCTTTTTAAATAATTTTAAATTATTTGTATTAAAAACCTATAATTATTTACAGACACTTGGTTACTCTATTAAATACACTGTAATAGAGTACTTGATTATTCTGTTACATACATAAACTTTAAAATAAGTTAAAATATTGCCTTTTTTAAAGTTCAGAATCTTACAACTCATTTATTCAGAATCTTACAGCTCCTGTATTTTCTGAAAGTTTTCAATGTTCATGTTTTTCTCACAATGTTCATGTTTTTTTCTGAGCTAATCAGAGCCTCTGTCATATTATACTTCTTAAGAAATTGTTTTAGGGGCCAGAGCAACAACACAGCAGTAGGGTGTTTGCCTTGCAAGCAGCTAACCTAGGACGAACAGGTTGATCCCCCAGTGTCCCATATGGTCCCCCAAGCTGGGAGCACTTCTGAGCACAGAGCCAGAAGTAACCCCTGATTTTAGTGTAACTGGCTGTGGCCCAAAAAACAAACAAACAAAACACAAAAAGGAAGGAAGGAAGGAAGGAAGGAAGGAAGGAAGGAAGGAAGGAAGGAAGGAAGGAAGGAAGGAAGGAAGGAAGGAAAGAAGGAGGGAAGGAGGGAAGGAAAAAAGGAAGGAAGGAAGGAAAGAAGGAGGGAAGGAGGGAAGGAAAAAGGAAGGAAGGAAGGAAGGAAAGAAGGAGGGAAGGAGGGAAGGAAAAAAGGAAGGAAGGAAGGAAAGAACAGGGGCCAGAGAGATAGCAAGGAGGTAAGGCCTTTCATGCAGGTCATTGGTTCAAATCCCGGCATCCCATATGGTCCCCCTGCAAGGAGCAATTTCTGAGCGTAGAGCCAGGAGTAACCCCTGAGTACTGCTGGGTGTGATTAAAAAAAAAAAAAGAAGAAAGAAAGGTAGAAAGAATGAAAGAAAGAAAGAAAGAAAGAAAGAAAGAAAGAAAGAAAGAAAGAAAGAAACAAAGAAACAAAGAAAAAAAGAAACAAAGAAACAAAGAAACAAAGAAAGAAAGAAAGAAAGAGAGAAAGAAAGAAAGAAAGAAAGAAAGAAGAAAAGAAAGAAAGAAAGAAAGAAAGAAGAAAGAAAGAAAGAAAGAGAAAGAAAGAAAGAAAGAGAAGAAGAAGAAGAAAGAAAGAAAGAAGAAAGAAAGAAAGAAAAGAAAAGAAAGAAAAGAAGAAAGAAAGAAAAAGAAGAAAAAGAAAGAAAGAAAGAAAGAAAGAAAGAAAAAGAAGAAAGAAAGAGAAAGAAAAAGAGAAGAAGAAAGAAAGAAGAGAAAGAAGAAAGAAAGAAAGAAAGAAAGAAAGAAGAAAGAAAGAAAGAAAGAAAGAAAGAAAGAGAAAGAAAAATGAAAGAAGAAAGAAACGAAGAAAGAAAGAAAGAAAGAAAGAAAGAAAGAGAAAGAAAAATGAAAGAAGAAAGAAAAGAAAGAAAGAAGAGAAGAGAAAGAAAGAAAGAAAGAAAGAAAGAAGAAAGAAAGAGAAAGAGAAAGAAGTTGTTTCAAATAGATCCAAGTAGCTACTTTTTAATCTGCCTGGTTTAAGTAGTAAACCTGCAGAGGGCTTTTATTTTACCTTATTCAATTTTTCCTTATTTAAAATTTAAATTTACCTTTTAATTTTCTTTTCAAATTTACCTTATTTTACCTTTTGTTTCTACCATATTTTGTTTCACACAAAAACCTGATTTATTTTTCTTCTTCAAATGGTAATAAAAAGGCTTGTGGCCTATAAAATAAAAAAAAAAATCCACGAGTAGGTGAGCTCACCCCAGGCACCTTGTTTCTAACCCTCCAGGGGTCTTCAAACTACGGCCCGCGGGCCACGTATTGTATTTATTTCCATTTTGTTTCTTCACTTCTAAATAAGATATATGCAGTGTGCATAGAAATTCGTTCATAGGGGAGGAGGGAGATTTGGGACATTGGTGATGGGAATGTTGCACTGGTGATGGGTGGTGTTCTTTACATGACTGAAACCAAAACACAATCATGTATGTAATCAAGGTGTTTAAATTATATATATATATAATTTAAACACCTTGATTACATATATATATATATAAAGAAATTCGTTCATAATTTTTGTTTTTACTATAATCTGGTCCTCCAACAGTCTGAAGGACAGTGAACTGGCCCCCTGTTTAAAAAGTTTGAGAACCCCTGCGTTAGGCCAACTGGTCTGATGAAGCAGAGTAGCTACAGAGAAATAATACACCAATCAATGAGGAAAAGATTAACTCGAGTTAGCCTGCTTTTTCCTTCATGGCCTCTCTGCCATGTGCTCCATCTGCCATGTGCTGCCTCTGCGACCCCCAAAGTCCTGTTCCTCTTTATTCTCCAGAACCAAATCCACAAAGGTGAGGGAAGGTCCTGTAATCCAGGTGGGTTTTTACATTTCAAAGAAGTTAGGGAAAAAGTAAATTGGGAGAAGAGTTCACATTACAGTGGCCTAGTATGGTAAAGGATGTGGATAGCCAGACATGCCCTAGGAATTATAACCATTTTATTTATTTTATTGTTTGTTTTTTTGAATTTTTCGACTATACTCAACTGGCTTCAGGAAAGTATGAAGTGCCATGGATTGAATCCAGGTCTCTTCTTTGTGAAATTTGCATTTAGATCTCTACCTCTTGGGTTCCTAGTAAAAAGTTTAGCATGGGATCAAGCTATGATAACACCATCGATTCTTCTATTTGCTCAGCACTTTCAGCTATCAGAAAATAAAATTTCTCATCATGAGAAACTAGAATGACTACTTTTCTTGCATCCTTGTTAAATCATGGGGTCCTAAACTCCATCCAGAGAATATTTTATTTATTAAGCCAAAATATTCTCAGGGGGCTGCAGCGGTGGTGCAATCAGTAAAGTGTCTGCGTTGCGCATGCTAGCCTAGGATGGACCAAGGTTCGATTCCCCCAGCATCCCATATGGTGCCCCAAGCCAGGAGCAATTTTTGAGTGCATAGCCAGGAGTAACCCCTGAGCATCAACGGGTGTGGCCCCCAAACCAAAAATAAATAAAATAAAATAAAATAAAATACTTTCTGGAAGAAGATCAACAAGATTTCCATAGAAAAATTACGATGATTTATTAAACAAGGGAAACTACTTATTTGTGTGCTGTTGATGAACCTAGTAGAAATCCTAGGCCTCCTTTTGGAACCACTGCTGAATCTATCCATGGAAGGAAGGGATACCAGTTTGATGTCTCAAAAATGCCTAAATTCTCAGGGTACAGATATTTATTTGTTCTTATGCATCTTCACTGGAAATCTCTGTTCATACTAAGATAGCCATAGAAGTGCCTCAAGTGTTTCTAGAGGGGGAAAAACACTAAATTTAGGTTACCCAGGTCAATACAGAATGACAATGGAACTTCTTTAACTTCTAAAATCATCCAGGTCACAGTCTAGCACCCCAATCCTCAGAAAAGGTGGAGAAATTAAATCATACCCTAAAAAGAGTATTATGGAATTATATCAAGAAACCTCATGGTTCTCACTTTTGTTTATAAACCATATGATAGTTCCAAAGGTTAAACTTAATTTTAATCACAGATTCCTTATTTGATTCAAAAATTTTAAATTAACCAATTTATTAATTTAGGACAAGTAATCTAGGCAAACATTGTTTGCCTTGTCAAAAAGAAAAAATATTTCTAAATAAAATTCAGCATGATATTTAGGTCTTAAATAAGAATCTGGAAAGGGGAATCTTTTTATTTATTCATGTTTTTGGATCACATACAATCCAAGTGGAACTTACTGAGATATCTTGAGCACCTAAATGATTGAAGTGGGATTTCTAATTGGAGTCATCCTTCTAAAAGCAGTTCAATATTCCTCAAACACTGACAAGATTCTGATTGAATAAAATCACACTATTCATTCTAGTAAACTGATTTTGAACTTAAAAAAAACTTTTAAAAGAAAAATTAGACTTAATGCTTCTAAAAGCTAAGTAATATAAATTTTTACCTGAAAATGTCTCTTTTACAGAAGGTAATAGAAAACAGTTGAAGCACATTTTTAACAGAAAACTCATCAGAATGCAACAACAACAACAACAACAACAAATTTACTCTTTGGCTGCCTTTTACTGTATCCTTAGATACTCTGTTTCTCTGGTCCAGAGAAAGCTATGTTTTTGCTCCAGGAGAATTTTTTAAATTATAGAATAATCTATATAATTTCTCATTCAGACTCTGGCAACTTGGAAACTCAATAAACTATTGATCAGGTCCCATTAATATTAAGTGTGAGATTTCACATCCTTATATAGGTAAGTTTACCCTTTTCCAGCAGGAGGTATCTATAGATAACAAACTTTCTTCCATAATATATTCACCTTTATATATTTTAGGGGATGAAATATTTAGGTATGCAATGTTGAAGGCAGATAGATAGGGGTCCTGGTAATGAACTTTGGGGAGAAGATGCTTAGTCCCCAGCCCTGAAGTAGCCCAAAAGTATGAGGACTTCTTGAGTTATTTAAAGATCTAAGTTATCTTTGCAATTTAAAAACCCTGGGAAATCTTTGGAGACAGAAAATGAACCATCAGCTAAATACAGAAACCAAGTTACCACTCAGAGAAGAAAGGGTACCACAGAAAAAGAATAGCTTCAAGAGAATCCAAATGTCATAATACAAATATAAAAGAACCACCTAGAGTCCAAGGCTCTTTTATTGATGGCGGTGTTTTGGGCCCACACATAGCAATGCTTAGAGATTTATTATTGGCTCTGCACATAGAAATCAATCCTGGCAGGGCTCAGAATTCCATAGATATCATGGATTGAATCAAGGTGAGCTGCAAGTACATACAAGGCAAGCACACTGCCACTGACTCCCTTCAGCCCTAGTCCTGGACTTATTTCCTCTATAATGCACCATTTCATTGTGCAGAGAATTTACGTTTGTAAAATTAACTACTGTAAAACTAACTTTATTGGAATTGCAGTAATATTACAGATTTAAGGTACTTGACTTGTATGTGGTAGTCCCTTGTTTAAACCCTGGTTTTGCATATGGTCCCTTAAACACTGACAGGAATCATTCCTAAGAAGAGTAAGCCTTGGGCATTGTTAAGTGACAACAAAAAGCAGCAGCTACAACAAAAATAACAACAAAAATCCAATTTTGTAAAGGCATGATGGGCTCATTTTCCATTAGGTTAAATTACCTTCTTACGAACCGAGAAATACTCTTAGCTTTTTCTCCTTGGAGGAGCTCATCTTCTTTGGAAAAATTATCTTACATTTTCTCTCTCTCTCTCTCTCTCTCTCTCTCTCTCTCTCTCTCTCTCTCCTCTCCTCTCTCTCTCTTTCTCTCCTCTCCTCTCCATTTCTCTAAATAAATTTCTTAATTTTTAAATAATATATTTATGTAAGCATAACTATTACAAACATGTTTATAGTTGGGTTTCAGTTATAAAAAAGAAAACCTCCCTTCACCAGTGCAACATTCCCACAACCAATGCCCCCGTCTCCCTTCTCCCCAACCCCAACCTATATTCAAGATGAGCATTCTATATCTCTCACTCACTACCATTGCCATCATAGTTAAGAGTGTAGTTATATCTCTAACTGAACTCACCACTCTTTGGGTAAGCTTCATATCATAGGCCATTCCTTCCAGCCATCATCTCTATTGTATCTGTGTATTATTACAACAATGTTTTATTTTTCTTAAATACCACAGATGAGTGAAACTATTGAGTGTCTATCTTTCTCTCTCTGACTTACTTCACTCAGCATAATAGTTTCCATGTCCATCCATGTATAGGAAAATTTCATGACTTCATTTTTTCTGATGGCTGCTTGGTATTCCATTGTGTATATGTACCAGTTTCTTTAGCCACTCATCTATTGTCAGACATCTGGGTTGTTTCCATATTTTGGCTATTGTAAATAGCACTACAATGAATATAGGTGTGCAGTAGGCATTTTTTGTATTGTGGTTTTGTGCTCCAAGGTATTTCCCTAAAAGTGGTATAGCTAGATGATATAGGAGCTCAATTTCCAGTTTTTTGAGGAATCCCCATATTGTTTTTAATAAAGTCTAGACTAGATGGCATTCCCACTAGCAGTGAAGGAGAGTTCCTTTCACCCCACATCCCTCCTGCTCATCTTCTCCATGTTTTTTGATTGAGGTTAGATTCTTTTTCTTGTTAAGTTTTGTCAGTACCTTGTATATTTTAGATATTAGCCCCTTATCTGATAGGAATTTGTTGAAAAGTTCTCCATTCTGTGTGTTGCCTTTGTATTCTAGTCACTATTTCCTTTGAGGTGCAAAAGCTTCTCAGTTTAATATAGTCCCATCTGTTTTCTGCTTCCATTGGTTTATACAGTTCTATTTCCTCCTTGAAGATGACTTTGTTCTCAATGTCATGGAGTATTTAATCTATGTATTCTTCTAAATACTTTAAGGTTGTGGGTCTGATAGCAAGGGCTTAATCCATTTAGATTTGACCTTTGTGCATGGTGTTAGATAGAGGACCAAGATTACATTTTTGCATGTGACTGAGCAGTTGTCCTTATTAAAGATGAGGATTTCCTGCTCCATTTTGCGTTTATTGCACCTTTATCAAAATGATTTGATTGATGTCTAGGGAACATTCTCTCAATACTGAAGTCTATTCCTTTGATTTGAGGGTCTATCTTTATTGCAGTACCATGCTGTTTTATGACTATTGCTTTTTAGTACAATTTAAAGTTAGAAAAAGTGATGCCCATCTTTATTTTTTTAAGGGTTGCTTTAGATATTCATGGTGGCTATTATTCCAAGAGAATTTCAGGAGTGTTTGATCCACTTCTTTGAAGATTGTCATGGGTATCCTTAGAGAAATTACATTAAATCTATACAATGCTTTGGGGAGTATTGCCATTTTAATTATACTAATCCACCCAATCCATGACCACGGTATGTGTCTCCATTTCCTTGTGTCCTCTCTTATTTCTTGAAGCAGTGTTTTGTAGTTTTCTTTGTATGGGTCCTTCACCTCTTTAGTTGACTCCAAGTTATTTGAATTTGTGTGGCATTAATGTAAATGGAATTTTTTAAAAATGTACATATCTTCTTTATTATTATTTGTTTATAAGAAGGCCATTGATTTTTGTGTGTTAATTTTGTAGACTGCCATTATTGTATATAAATCTATTATTTCTAGAAGTTTTAGAGTTTTCTAAATATAGTATCATGTCATCTGCAAACAGTGAAAACTTGAGTTCTTACTTTCCTATCTGAATGTCCTTGATATCTTTTAATTGCTTAATTGCTATAGTACTTCCAGTACTATGTTGAATAGGAGTAGTGAGAGAGGGCAGCCTTTTCTTGTACCAGATTTTAGAGGAAAGGCTTTTAGTTTATCCCAATGAGAATAGTATTTGCTATTGGCTTGTGTGGTAGATGACCTTGACTATATTGAAAAAGTTCCCTCCATTCCTATTTTGTTGAGAGTTTTTATGATGAATGGGTGTTGGACCTTATCAAATGCTTTCTCCGCATCTATTGATATGAGCATATAGTTTTAATTTTCACTTTTGTTGATATTGTGTATTATGCTGATTGATTTATGTATGTTAAACCATCCAACCTTGCATTCCTGGAATGAAAGCTACTTGGTCATGGTGTATGACTTTTTTGATGAGCATTGGATACTATTGTCAGTATTTTGTTAAGGATCTTTGCATCTGTATTCATCAGATATATTGGTCTATAGTTTTCTTTCTTTTTTTTTTTTTTTGCAGCATCTCTGTCTAGTTTTGATATGAAGGTGATGTTAGCTTCATTAAAACTACTTGGGAGTGTTTCTGTTTCTTCAATTTCATGAAAGAGCCTGAAAAGGATTTATAGTAATTCCTCTTGAAAGATTTTTTTTTGTTGTTGTTGTTTTTGGGCCACACCCGGTAATGCTCAGGGGTTACTCCTGGCTATGTGCTCAGAAGTTGCTCCTGGCTTGGGGGACCATATGGGACACCGGGGGATCGAACCGCGGTCCGTCCAAGGCTAGCGCAGGCAAGGCAGACACCTTACCTTTAGCGCCACCGCCCGGCCCCCTCTCGAAAGATTTTTAGCATTAGTACATTAGAGAATCCAATGTGAGCCTGGGCTTTTGTTTTTGCAAAGACTTTTGATTACCATTTTAATTTTCTCAGTAGTGATATGCTAGATCATCCTGATTCAACCATGGAAGATTATGAGTCCAAGACTTTATCCATTACTTCCATATTCATATGATTTGTGGCATAGAGTTTTTCAAAATAGTCTGTGATTAACCTTTAAGTCTTTCATTTTCAGAAATAAAAAATGTCCCCCTTTTCATTTCTAATTTGAATTATTAAGTTCCTCTCTCTCCCTTTCTTCTTGAGTTTTCCTAGTGGTTTATAATTCTTGTTTATTTTCTCAAAGAACAAACTTTTACTTTTGCTGGTCTTTTGAATATTAATTCTTTTAGATATCCACTTCACTGATTTCTGCTCTAAGCTTTGTTATTTCCTTCTGCTTATCTATTTTTGGTTCTTTTTGTTGATCATTTTCTACTTTATAAGCTGTGTCATTAGCTATTTATATAGGCTTATTCTTTCTTCCTGATGTGCTCTTGCAAAGCTATAAGTTTTCTTCTTAGTGCTGCTTTTTGCTGTATCCCACAAATTCTAATAAATTGTGTCTTCATTTGTATTTGTTTCCAGGAATCTTTTGATTTTTTTTTTTTTTTTTTTTTTTGGTTTTTGGGTCACCTGGCTCTATGCTCAGAAATCGCTCCTGGCAGGCTCAGGGGACCATATGGGATACCGGAATTCGAACCAATGACCTTCCGCATGAAAGACCTTACCTCCATGCTATCTCTCTGGCCCCTTATTTCATTTTTTAAAATTAATTTAATTTAATTTAATTTAATTTATTTATTCTTTTTTTTTTTTTTTTTTTTTTTTTGGTTTTTGGGCCACACCTGGCGATGCTCAGGGGTTACTCCTGGCTGTCTGCTCAGAAATAGCTCCTGGCAGGCCCGGGGGACCATATGGGACACCGGGATTCGAACCAACCACCTTTGGTGCTGAATCGGCTGCTTGCAAGGCAAACGCCACTGTGCTATCTCTCCGGGCCCAGGTGAAGCCTTTCTTGCCCTTAATTTTATTTTTGACCCACTGTTTGTTCATTAGTGAGCTGTTTAATTTACAGGTGTTAAAGTTTTTCTTCTGTGTCCCTTGAAGTTCACTTCTAATTACAGTGCATTGTAATATGAGAAGGTAGTCTGTACAATTTCTATCTTCTTAATTTTATGGAGGTGTGTTTTATGCAGCAGCATGTAGTCTATCCTGGTGAATGACTCATGTGCACTGGAGAAGAATGTGCATCAAATTATCTGGGGATCGAGTGCCCTATATATATCTATTAGTCTACTTTCTTCCATTTGTTTTTTCAGAGTTAGTATATTCTTGTTGGGTTTCCGCCTGTGCAACCTTTCAAGGGGTGACAGGCTGTGTTGAAGTCTTCTACTGCTGTTGTGTTGATATTGATGTCTTTTTTCATATTTGTTAACAATTGCATTAAATATTTTACTGGTCCATCATTGGGTATGTTTATGTTTAGGGGTGGTGTGATTTCTTCCTGTTTTACATAAACCTTGATTATTACAAAATGTCCATCTTTGTCCCTTATTTATTTATTTATTGGATTTTGGGTCACACTGACAGCAAACAAGTCTTCTGATATTGTGACACCATAATGAATATGTTCAATGAGCTTAAAGCAATGATGGCACAAGTAGTGATCAAATCACAAGTATGTCAAAATGAGAAAATTACTACAATCATAGATGACATAAATAAAAATCATGGTTGGGGGGGGCCGGGCGGTGGCGCTAAAGGTAAGGTGCCTGCCTTGCCTGCGCTAACCTTGGACGGACCGCGGTTCGATCCCCCGGTGTCCCATATGGTCCCCCAAGCCAGGAGCAACTTCTGAGCACATAGCCAGGAGTAACCCCTGAGCATTATCGGGTGTGGCCCAAAAACCAAAAAAAAAAAATCATGGTTGGTAATATTTTTAAAACCCAATTAAAGCTCTGTATATCATAATATGAGCAGCTGAGCAAAATATCAAAGATCTCCATGATAAGAAGGAAGACGTCATTAGGAAAAAGCAGAAGGTGGAACATAGTTTGAAAAGAAATGAACAGTATACTAGAAAGTTATGGATTGAGATCAAGAAGAACAATCTATGACTTATCAGAATCCCCAAAGGAGAAAAGCAAATTCAATCAAGAAAAAAATAAGAATGATCAAAAGAATTTTCCATGACTGAGAAATATGGGCACCAACATTCAAGAGACCTGAATATTTTCAAAGATAATAGATTAAACCAGAAAAACTCAAAGACACATTGTACTCAATGATAAAATCCAAAGATATAGACAGAATACTGTATCAAAGAAGGAAATTACTTACAAAGGAAAGCCCAGAAGATTTATAGAAAATTTACCAAATGAGACTTTATAAACCAGAAGAGAAAGGAAAGATGTAGTACAAAAACTCAATAAAATGAATATCTCAACAAGTATACTCTACTCTATCAAGCCAAGTTATCATTTAAATTTTAAGGAATGCAGAGTTTCATGAAAAGGCAACAACTTAGAGAATTCATAGCTTTGAAATAAGTTTTGCAAAAATCATTAAAGAGCTTCCTTAAAGGGAAGAAAAACTTCTCAACATGTGATATTGAGTATGGAACACTCTAATGGCACATATAGTTGCCTTCTACTATATTAAGAAAAGTGTGCTTCCTACTTTGCTAAGGAATTTTTGTATATTTTATATAATGAATTAATATCTCATTCATATTAATTGGTATATGTATGATTACTTATATCTATATATTTTATTAAAATTTGTTATTAAAGTAGACACTTGAGTAGTATCTATAAGATATTTTCTAATGTAAAACAAATTTGTTTTTAAAGTAGACACTTGAGTAGTATCTATAAGATAATATTTTCTAATGTAAAACAAATTTGTTTTTAAAGTAGACACTTGAGTAGTATCTATAAGATATTTTCTAATGTAAGACAAATATTCCCTCCAAGGGACCCACCTCGCTGGCTTGCCCGGCCATGTGGCCAGGAAAAGCCCTGGAGTTCTGGAGGAAGGAGGTAGAGGGGTGCTGGGGTGGTCCATGTCCCGCACCCCCTCCTAGGCCTGGTTAAAGAGGCCTTTGGCATGGTGGAGGGCTGCCAAACCTCATGCTGGCAAAACCTCCCGGCTCCCAGGAAGGAAGGAGATCCTTCCAACCTAGAAGGCCAGAAGGTCAGAGCCCCCACCCCAGACCCTCCCTTTGGAGCCAGGAGGGAAATGGGGAAAGCTTAGGGAAACCAATAAGCTCCTCCAAGGGACCCACCTCACCGGCTTGCCCGGCCATGTGGCCAGGAAAAGCCCTGGAGTTCCGGAGGAAGGAGGTAGAGGGGTGCTGGGGATCTTTATGGTTTTCTAAATATAGTATCATGTCATCTGCAAACAGAGAGAGCTTGAATTCTTTCTTTCCTATCTGGATGCCCTTGCCCAATTGCTATGGCAAGAACTTCCAGCACTATGTTGAGTAGAAGTGGTGAGAGAGGGAAGCCATGTCTTCTACAAGATTTTAGAGCAGGGGTCTCAAACTCGCAGCCCGCGGGCCATTTGCGGCCCTCCGTACAACATTTTGTGGCCTGCAGCCGGCCTTCAAATATCGCAGTATTCGCGATTATTCTCTTACCGAATAATCGCAATAAAAATCGCATTAATAAGAAAAAAAATCGCATTAAACATTCACATACCCTGAGCAGTTCTGTTTGGGGTATGCAAATGTTTAATGTGATTTTTTTTTGCGATATTTTTCTTACTAATGCGATTTTTTATTGCGAATATTCGGTAAGCAAAATCCCTTATGCGGCCCTGCCTCACCCAGACTTTGTCTCCTGCGGCCCCCAGGTAAATTGAGTTTGAGACCCCTGTTTTAGAGGAAAGGCTTTTAGTCTCCATTAAGCATAATATTTTCAGACTATGTGCTTTCAGGCAGAAAGAGGAATCTGCTTACCTTGATCCTGAGAAAGCCCTAGAATTGTAAACCCAGACCACTTTACATAGAAAGATTCTTTAGCATCAGAATTAGCTGTGGAGCTGGGCTTTTTCTCTGCTGGCATAATGACAGATTTTATGGTACTGGAGGGTGATTGTTATGGGGGAGTCTACCTTTCTCTATTCCAAAAAAAACCCAAGAGTTTTCAGTCCATAGACTAGTCTCACCTGGGAAGAGTCAACTGCCCATCATTCTTTTGGATATTAGTTAATAACTGTTTTCATGTTGGATAGTATTAAGGTGCCTTCAAACAAAAAGGGGCTGACTTTTCTCTAATTTATTAACATACAGCTTAATCCTAAGGCACCAGTTGCAGGTGCAGTTCTATTAGGGTGAAAAAATAAGGTTTAGAATAGATGCAACAAATTTTCTCCAAGTCCTTTAACTGACATCATGGATGTTTTCAATTTTATTTTATTTTACATTTTAAATAATAATTACTTTATTTAAGCACTATGGTTACATAATTGTTCATGGTTGGGTTTTTGTCAAAAATATACACCTCCCTTCAGGGAAAATTTCCCATTACCATTATGAATATCCCACCCCCACACCTCCTACTTCAGGGCAGACATTTCACTTCTGTCTCTCATTTTCTCTCTCTCTCCCCTCCCCTTTTTTTAAAGTTTAAAAAATTATTCTCTATTTTTTTGTTTATTAACAATTTCCATGAGGATATAATATTATTCTTCTTTGAACAAACCAGGGTGCACTATAAAACCTATCTTTAGAGGAAAGTATTTAATAAGATTATTTAAATAAACTCTTGAGTAACAAAGGAAGAACTGCCATTTAGACTTTGCACGTTGCTGTTTACTCTTTCTCTATTCACTATTATTTGAAAAAAATCCAAGGAGTAATGTACTCAGAAGTCTTTGATAAATAAACAATAAAGGTCTTACTAATTTCTAAAAATTCTCCTTTACATAAAGGTCATTGATTGATAGCACAAGGAAAGAAAAATAGAGACATAAAATTAAATTGAGCAATAATTTTCATTTTTCTTATTTCATAATGCTATGTCAAACCATTTTTAACTTTTTTAAAATAATTTTGTTGTGATCAACGTTAATTACAAGTTTTTCATAGTAATATTTAAATTTAAAGTACGTAATGACATTGAATCAGGGGTATTCTCACCACCATTGTTGTCCTCCCTCCAACCCTGTTCCCCAGCATACCCCTCCTTTGCCCCCAGACCGTTGGAATAACTGGTCCCTGCTATATATAGCTTTTTGAAGATTGGCTATCAATTCTGTTGTCGTTGACTTTGGGTTTGGTGTTTAAGTCTGATCATTTTTTATTTCTACTCAATGTTCATATGACTGTTTATTTTCCCCTCAATTTCTGAGGTAGAACAATATGATTCAAGTTATGTGATTCTGTTTGGAAAAAAAAAGAAAAGAAGATGAAAAAGAAGAAAACAAAAACAAAAATATAAAAAACAAAACCAACAAACAAAAAGCCTGGAGGAGTCTGTCTAGAGGTTATAAATATCGATTTAAAAAGAGGAAACGGAAAAAAGAAAGAAAATCATAACAACAAAAATAGAAAAAAAATCCAAAAAACACAGAAAAATAAATAAAAATCAACAACAACCACCAAATAGATAAAACACAAAATAGTCTGGAGGTAAGGCATTTGCCTTGCATGCAGAAGGACAGCAGTTCAAATCCTGGCATCCCATATGGTCCCCCTAGCCTGCCAGGAGCTATTTCTGAGTGTAGAGCCAAGAATAATAACCCCTGAGCGCTGTTGGGTGTGACCTCCCCAAAACAAAAAACACTCAAAAAACAAACAAAATAAAACACAAAAAGAAGCAAAAATCAAACAAAAGACCAAAACCAGCAACTGCAAAAACCCACCATAGCAACAAATACAACCAAACAATAACCACAAGACCAAAAGAAAGGAAAAAAAAGGAAAGAAAGAAAAGAAAAAAAGTTTTTTTTTTTTTTTGTATAGGCATAGTAAATATTGGGGAAATTAGAAAGGGAAATTCCTTGCCTTAAAAGATTCAGAGTTTCGGGCCCAGAGAGATAGCACAGCGGTGTTTGCCTTGCAAGCAGCCAATCCAGGACCAAAGGTGGTTGATTTGAATCCCGGTGTCCCATATGGTCCCCGTGCCTGCCAGGAGCTCTTTCTGAGCAGACAGCCAGGAGTAATCCCTGAGCAATGCCGGGTGTGGCCTTAAAACCAAAAAAAAAAAAAAAAAAAGATCCAGAGATCCAGAGTTTCTCATCCCTTGAAGCATTCATGGGAATAACTACAGGCTCCATACATGCTACTTTTCACACTCCAAGAAATATTTTTGGTGTCATGAAACGTTCCACTCAGTTGTGGCTTAAAGTATCAGGCCTCTAACTAGAGATCTTGGTATTTGCACAAGTCATAGGATGAAGCCTAGGAAGTGCCTTTCTTTACTGTTCTAGCAGTTCTATCACTGTTGTAATCAGTCTTCTGTAATTGGTGGTCTAGATTTTTGCACAGATCCTAGGATGAGCCTAGGACAGAGTCCTTCATTGTGTTTCCAGAGATCTGCTCTGTTGCAGTTGTTGAAGTCGGACTTCTGAAATTAGAGACCTTGGTTATTGTGCAAATCCTAGGCCGAAGCCTAGGCAAGGGTCTTTCTTATTGGTCCCAGGATAAATTCTGCCCAGTCATGGTTGTCAAGGTTAGTCTTTTTTTTTTTTTTTTTTTTTTTTTTTTTTGGTTTTTGGGCCACACCCGGTAACGCTCAGGGGTTACTCCTGGCTACGTCCTCAGAAGTTGCTCCTGGCTTGGGGGACCATATGGGACACTGGGGGATCGAACCGTGGTCCGTCCAAGGCTAGCACAGGCAAGGCAGGCACCTTACCTTTAGCGCCACCGCCCGGCCCCAAGGTTAGTCTTATGTAGTTAGTGATCTTGGTTTTTGCACAGACCAAAGGATGACGTGTCTTCTGATTTAATCTTACCGTTAGGTGATTAGATAGGTCTTCCCCCCTCCTTTTGACACTGTCGTTTGCACAATTGGTAATGAAGGAGTGTCACATATATTACTTTATCCCCTTTCACAACCCTATTTTTGTATCCAGAGTGATAATTTCCAACTCTCAATTTTAAAGAAGACCCTTCTCTACCCTAACTGCAATCTCGCTTTTTGTTGCAAGCTTCCTGCCATTGATTGGTCCTCCTGGCCCTCAACTCTTTTGTTTCTAGATATCATTACCATACTACCTTTTATTTTTCTCATATTTTTATATCATTTATAGATGAGTGAAATTATTCTATGTCTATCTCTCTCTGACTCATTTCACTCAGCACAATATATAATCTTCATATACATAAATGTATAAGCAGATATCATGACTTCATTTTCCTACTGGCTGCACAGTATTCCATTCTGTATATATACCACAGTTTGTTTAGCTACTCCTCTGTTATAGGACATTGAGTTGAGTCCAGATTCAGGCTATTGTAAATTGTGCTGCAAAAATCATAAGAATATAAAGGACTTTTCTGAATGGTATTTTAGGTTTCCTAGGGTCTACTACTAAGAATAGTTTTGCTGCTGGGGTCGGAGAGATAGCATGGAGGTGAGGTGTTTGCCTTGCATGCAGAAGTATGGTGGCTTGAATCCCAGCATCTCATATGGTCCCTCGAGCCTGCCAGGAGCAATTTATGAGCATAGAGCCAGGCTAGGAATTTCTATGGAAATACAATGCAAAATTACCGTTATATTTTGGGTATCAATATGGGGGTCTAAGCAATTACCTTTCTCTCCAATTCTGAGGCAAAAGGGCATTTTACACCACTTCTACCTACTAGGAATGTCATCCCTGAACTTTGATTAGTAAGCAAAAGTGGCAGTCTTGAAAGTACATGAATAAGGCAAGCCTTCCCAATATGGTACTTTTCTTTTCAGTGCAGTTCTCCAAACAGGTTGTCAGTTTGACAACAACAGAAAGAACAGTTATTAATAGGAATGGGGACATGATAACATGAAAGAGGAGAAAGACATTTCTAAAATGTTGATTTACTTTGTCATGATCTCTAATCTCAGATAATGCTCTGCATATAGATATTGTGGGTAGGAGAAGTCATTCCCACTGGAAGAATTAAGGTATCCCAAGTTGGGAGGACAGGCAGGGCATCCTTAAAAAATGAGTGTATGGGACCTGAGACACAGTACCTTATTGGCACTTGTCCTGCATGCAGCCAATCTGAACTTATTCTCAAGAATGCATATAATTGGTCCCCCATTCATGCCAAAAATAAGCCTCGAGTAAGCTCTGAGAAAGTATGACCCCAAAGAAAAAAAAGCCAAACAAAACAGCAAGCAAACACCCCTCTCCAAAAATGAAAAAGAATTATGGCTTCCCCATTAGTCTCCTAGAAAAGTAACTGAGGAAGCTTAAGTCTTGATAAGTGCATCTGCCCAATACAGACCTTATGTATCATAGCCCCATAAAGCAACTGTCAAACCATATCTGGTTCTATTAGTTCTGCCTGATGTGAGAAATAATCTCTTTCTTAGTGGAGTCCTAGACTTCAGGCTGGACCAAGGAATTACTCTTTGTAAGGTGGAAAATCAATTCCAAATCATTTTAGGAACATTGCCTTCCCTTACAGAAGAATGTCAGGAGACAAATAGTTAAGAAAATAAGCTTATTTGGGAGATGAGGGGAGGGAGAGAGAGAAACTCCTTAAAGAGTGATGGGAGGTTTTCCATATTGATTAAAGTAAGTACACAACAAAAGTAGTTTTGCAATGGATTCCCAAAATTAAAATATAGCCATAAAGAAAGTATGAATGTCAGGGAGTGATGTAAGCAAATGCATAGCTTTGTCTCTATCAAATTATTTTGTATACGTTTTCCCAAACTAATACTCAAAATCTGTTAATAGAATGGTTGTAAAAGGTAAGATCTTGGGATTCTAGTTTTCTTCTACTATTCCTAGTACAGCTTTTCTTCATTATCTCTTAATCTTGAGATCGAGGAAGTTTCAGAAAGAGCTCAGGAACTTACTGGAGCAGAAAGGAGTTAGCTAAAATGGAGCTGTTTGCAGTAGTCAGCAAGGGGGAAATTAAAGTTTCCTCTTCACCCTCATGACACCCCTTATGTGCTTGACACTGTTCACTTAGTGTCAGGTATGTAGGCCACTACAACACCTGAGCTTTTGGCTCTATTTATAATTTTTCCCTGGGAGCATCACTGCAGTCCTCTTTCTTGTGCCCCTTGGTTTGGGTAGATGAATCTAGAATGTCCTCATCCCAATTTGTTCTGTCAGCCAACTCAAGTTTCCTGGAACATCTGATCCTTTTCATCCCCATTCTGTTGCATTATTTATGAGAATTAACCAGGACTATTTTTAGGTCCTCTGAAAGGTGGTAGCCACTTAGTTCCCAGACAAATGGGATAATGAAACAATTGGGATATTATAGAGTGCTTTCAAAAGAATAATCCTCTCATAAACTCATAAAATTATTTTCTGATGAAATTTTAAAAAATAATCATTTTGGCCTCCTCTATATCACAATTCTCTCTGGTCTCTGCTACCAGCAGACAGAAGACATAAAAACTACCAGTCACTTTGTCGCTTTTTCAAAATGAGCAGTTCTGATTCCCTTGCCCTCCTCTAAACTAGGAGCTGCCTGTCTGATTGAAAAAGGTGAAGCTGGGGGCCAGAGAGATAGCCTGGAGGTAAGGAGTTTGCCTTCCATGCAGAAGGACGGTGGTTCGAATCCCGGCATCCCATATGGTCTTCCGTGCCTGCCAGGGGCGATTTCTAAGCGTAGAGCCAGGAGTAACCCCTGAGCACTGACCAAAAAAAAAAAGAAAAGAAAGAAAGAAAGAAAGAAAGAAAGAAAGAAAGAAAGAAAGAAAGAAAGAAAGAAAGAAAGAAAGAAAGAAAGAAAGAAAGAAAGAAAGAAAGAAAGAAAGAAAGAAAGAAAGAAAGAAAGAAAGAAAGAAAGGAAGGAAGGAAGGAAGGAAGGAAGGAAGGAAGAAAGAAAGGAAGGAAGGAAGAAAGAAAAACAAAAGGTGAAGCGTAGCAAAAAATAACTAAAGACAAATAAATGTCTCTTATAATTCAAGGAGCTAATAAATGTCCTGCAGTACTGTTCTCCATAAGTGCATCAAGATATATTTCATTTTCAGATAGGAAACAATCTTAAACATATTTATTACATATGTTTTAAACACTTATTTTTATGCTTTACAGAATAATTATCCTCCCATCCATACCTGAAATAGCACTATTTCCAACATATAAAACAAGTGAACAGGGGCCGGAGAGATAGCATGGAGGTAAGGTGTTTGCCTTTCATGCAGGAGGTCATCGGTTTGAATCCCGGCGTCCCATATGGTCCCCCGTGCCTGCCAGGAGCAATTTCTGAGCCTGGAGCCAGGAATAACCCCTGAGCACTGCCGGGTGTGACCCAAAAACCAAAAAAAAAAAAATATGATAGTTTGATAGCACAGTGGCGTTTGCCTTGCAAGCAGCCAATCCAGGACTAAAGGTGGTTGGTTCGAATCCTGGTGTCCTATATGGTCCCGTGCCTGCCAGGAGCTATTTCTGAGCAGACAGCCAGGAGTAACCCCTGAGCACCGCCCAGTGTGACCCAAAAACCAAAAAAACAAACAAACAAACAAACAAAAAAAAAACAAGTGAACAATCCCATTTTTTAATATTGTCTTCTAACCGTTTTAAGTGTTTTTGAAAAGAAACAATGATTTGTCTGAAGTCTTATAAATCAGTCTGAAGTTAAATCAGAATGCCATGACTTCAAATGGTTTTGCAGGGACTGAGCAAAGGTAGGCTGGCCAAATGAAACAGTGTGCTGGGCTTAGAGACAGAGGGCAGGTGGGAGTGTGCAGTTAGTGGGTGTTGGACAAAAAGCTAGATGTTGGCTCCAGATAAGTCCTTATTACACATGTCTCATACTCTGTTACATAGGCTCAATGCCTGGAAAATAAATTAGAAATTAAATTTACATGTTAACTATTACTAGTAATATTGTAAGTGATGAGAGGAAACTAATAATAATCTGAAGAGATTTACCTAAGGTCACATACAACTATAATGAGAAACAGAGACCCAGGCATTTGCTTTTAAAAAAAGAAAGAACTCTCCCTACCAACTCCCCCTAACGTGGACTGTTACTTGAAACCGGACTTAGGTCTAAAAGTATCCTCAATGCAAGAACTCTTCCAGGACCTCCCTGCCACAAATCTTTTGCCAATCTGAAGAAGATCAGGGGATGGGATGGAAAGACGCCTGGGAATCCACACACCACAAGAAAAACCCAAAAGACAATGGGAAAACCTGTACTTCCAACATAAGCATAAGACCTGTATCACACCACCTCTTTACCTGCTTTTCCCCAAATGTAAGATAGTCTTTTGCATCACTTTGGTCCTTTAAATACTTTGCTACCTCATTAAAAAAAAAAAAAAAGTCTGGCCTACATATACATATGTAAGCACATACATTTTTATTCCCGATTTTTTTTCTTTTTTTTTCTTTTTTTATCTTTTTTGGGTATGTAACCTGTTTCTGTTTTCCCCTTTGACCACCCCCAAATGCACCGACAATATAATGTAGCACCATTTCCCCCTGCAAAGGCACACTAAAAAGGGGGAATTCTTACATATAAAAAAAAGAGCTCTTATCTACTAGAGATAGGAACTCGTAGTTGTTTACAATACAGGGATATCTCCTACCTTGAAAATATGTCATGTGGAATCAACTTAGACCTCAGGTAATTAGATACCATCCGCCCAGCCTTGAACCCTGGATCCCAGACATAGAAACAGCACAGTTCTTCACAACTGTACAGGAAACAAATCCCATCCGGGACAGCCTTAATACTGCGAGGTCACCAACAAGTGCCAGCTCTAATATGACATCCTGACAATGAGGAAAATGGGAACAACTTGACCTAAGTGCAGGTTATCCTACTTTACCAGCTAACGACAAGACAAAATCAGAAGACTTGTCACCCTTTGGAAGGTCCAAAAGCCAAGATTGCGAGTTACAGATGACTGGCTGCTAGAACCATGACCAGACTGTATACAGCCTGGGACCAATAAAAAAGCCCTAGCCTAGGGTTTGAACTACGACCTGCACAATAAACATGATCCCCAGTTCCAAAGGTCTGGCAGAGACCATTGTAACGGAATGGGGCTTCTGGAAGCACAAAGAAAGATGCTATCCTAGGTGCCATCCTAGGTTTAGTGCAAAGACCAAGATCACCAACCACAGAAGATGGATTAAAATGACACTGATGGAACAGAACTTCTAGAACCACAAAGACTGACTTCATCATAACTCCCACCCCTGGATATGTGCAGATACTGAGATCCCTAGACACAGAGGCCTGATTGTACCACCCAGGACAGAGTAGAGGTCTTCCAAACACCACAAAAGCATCACCGGGAGAGTAAATGATCCTGAACAGAGTCTATAGTTGATCCCATGACAATACACTCCAAGGGCGGAGAAACCCCATATCTCTTAGGCCAAGTGAATTCCTTTTCGAATGACCCCAATATTTACTGTGCCAGGGCAGGAGGGAAAAAACAAAAAGCACAAAACATTGTTTATTTTTTATATATTATTTTATTTTCATTTATTATTATTATTTTTATTTACCTATCTATTTTTGGTCAATTTCTCTGTTTGGGTGTGATTATTGAAGTTGTCCCCAGTTATACTTATTCTTTCTCTTCCTTTCTGTTCTTTCTTTATATGCTATGCCATGTTTCTTATATCAAGACCATGACGTTTTTTGTTTTTGTTTTTTGTTTGTTTGTTTTGTGTTTTTTGTATCTGTTTTTGTGTTTTTTTTTAATTTTGTTTTGTTTTGTTTTGGTGCTTATAGTTATTGTTGGAGGCCTCACTGGATATTTGACACTTCTATTTGTGCTGGTGGAATGTTTCACCTTTTTTCTCTCCTTCGTTTCTCAAACCGATGATGAGATCCTCTAGAAGAATTCTGCTTATTTTCGGCATATTAGACTTTTACCCCAGTTTATTACTTTTCTCTCCTTCAAATAAAACCACATAACTTGAACTAGCTAGTCCTGCCCCCCCCCCCCCGTTAGAGGGGGAAATAAGGGAGGCACCAGGACCAAACAGGTGCAAGACTACTAAGTAGTAGGCTAGATACAGAGGAGACCACATATTCTAGCAACCCTAGGGATGAGGGAAGAGGATATGGGAGGTAGGACAAAAACGGAGGTGTAGGGAGGACAATTTGGTGATGGGAATCCCCCCTGATTTTATGTAAATATGTACCTAAAATATGATTGTCAACAATATGTAATCCACTATGATCAAAATAAAAATTATATTAAAAAAAAGAAAGAACTGATTGTGGAACAGATCATATTCCTGCAAGAGAACAAGATAAGTGGGCACTCAAGAATTGAAATAATAATAGGACTGTATAAAGAACAAGAACCAGGAAGTGCCATCACCATTTTCCTGGACCTCCCACTCCTACCTACAATGGCAGAATAAAATTTCCAGATTGTTTCAACTGACAACCAAAGAGAGGTGGGAAGCATGCTTCTAACTGCAGATAAATAAAGGAGCTATTGCTACCAGGCAGTCCTCAAAACAGGGTCTCTAACTGAAATAGGCAACTGCACACCATAGACTTATGTTATAGGTCCCACTTATTGAGTGTTTTATTTTATTTTATTTTGCAAATTACTATTATCCACTTTCTTTTTTATCCTTTTCTCCTTTTTTTCTTCTTTTTCAATTCAAGCTATGTATGTTACTATTATATCATAAAGCCCACACTGTCATTCTTTTTTTCAGGAAAGGAACCTTGATACACAAGACAGGGTGTATGTTGCTACAGAGGTAGAGTTATAGTGCTCATTACCACATTGCTTATTACTCCAGACATGAAAATCATGTTTAATGTAAAATGCTCCAATCTAATCCTAAAAGCTTCATTTAGCAAAGTTCACCCCTGCCATTGATGAAATGCCTAGAAATTGGAAAACCTTTCCCCTCTAATGTGCCTGTCCAATTTATTTTTTCTTCATATTTTTTCTTCCTCCTCTTTTTAAAAACAATTTTATTTTTTTCTTAATTCAATTATTTCTTAAGCATTCCAACCCATCACATTAGGATCAGGCCTCCAACTACGAATAGATCTCTAATGTCTATCTATAAGAGGTGTGAGTTTGTATGCAGTGACTCCTCTATGTTTGCTTAATCATCTTGTAAACAATTCATGCCTATATTATATATAGCACCTGTTATATATTATCCCTACCCGCCCCTGTTCAGAACTCCTTCTATCCTCTCACCCCTTCAATCCAGATCTGTTATCTCTCTCTATTTAACTCTTTTTACCCTCAGTTCTTAACTCATTAGGAACTGAGACCAACCCCTGCTCCAATAAGCTGCCACCTGACTCTCAAAGAGAAAGGACACCCTTTCAGTCCCACATCTCTCACCCTAACAAGAAGCTGCAACCACCACTCATTCTATGCTGTCCTTTTTCTCTCACCCACATCCCAATGTAGACTGTGGCATGCTACCGGATTCAGCTCCTGAGGGACTCCCAGTTTGAGGACAGTACCTGATCCCTTACTGCTGCAAACCATTTCTCAGATTCAATAAGACTATGGTGTAAGACGAAAATGTGCCCTGCATCTCATCCCCCCAAGACTATCTCAAAAAACTTCATGTGGATTTATTTTTCTTTGTATGTTTAATTCCTCAATAGTTATACCTTTTATGTGTTTAGCCTCCTTCATCCTTTTTTTTTTCTTTCCTTGTTTTGGTTCTGCTTAGTATGAAATTCTAGTAGAAAAGTCTTGCTTGGGATAAAAGCTGAAGTCAAAACCAGGGCACAGATATTGTATAGCATGTCATTTTAACCCCCAAAAGCACCAACAGTATAATATGGCATCGTCCCTTTTTGCATAGGCAAACAAAAATGGGAAAATCTTATGTATAGAAACAAGTTCCTATCTACTAGGAATAAGAACCATGAATTTTATGATACAGGGGAGCCTTCCATCTTGAACATTTGTCACGGGGATTTGACTTAGACCTCATGTGATCGAACATTAACCATACAATCCCAAATCCCAGATACCAACCTTAGAACTTATACAGTTGCAGGCAACAGCACCAGGAATCAAACTCCTTCCAGGGGAATCCCTAATACCTCTGTGGCAGCAATTTGTGCCAGGATAAGTTCATATGACATCTTGACGATGAGGAAACAGCAACAACTTGATCTATAGGCAGGTTGCCCTACCTCATCACCTAATGGTGAGATGAAATCAGAAGTCACTCCATCCTTTGATCTGTACAAAAACCAAGATCTCTCATTCCAGAGGACTGACTTTGACAACAACTGAGCAGAATGTTTCCTTGCACCATAAAGAAAGACATTGGAGTTCGACAATGAAAATGTCCGGAACCTGTAGTTGGTCTCATGACAGTATGCTTCAAGGGTGGAGAAACCGTGTATCTCATAGGCCAAGAGAATTTCCTTTCTAATTTCTCCAATACTTACTGTGCCTATGCAAAAAATCAAAACCAAACAAACAAATAAAATAACCCAAACCACACCAGCCTCTCTTTTTTATTCTTTTCTTTTTACTTTAAAATTTATTTATTTATTTTATTGATTGGTTTAGGGCTATTCCTGGCTCTGCAGTTAGAAATCGCCCCTGGAAGGCTGGGAGACCATATAGGATGCTGGGAATAAAACTGGGTCCCTCCTGGGTCACCCACATGCAAGGCAAAGGCCCCACCGCTGTGCCATCTCTCTGGCCCCCTTTTATTCCTTTTCTTTTTTTCTTCTAAATTTATAGCTTCTAGACAAGGGGCTCCTACCTGCTTTCTTTATTTTTGTTAACAGAACCATAGAATATAATTCATCTTGTTCTGCCTCATATTTTTATGTCTTCCTACAAATTGAGGGGGAAAAGTGGATGATATCAGGGGCAAAGCAATCTTATGACCATTGAGTGGAAATAAAAACTGATCAAACCTCAATACCCTACCCAAAGTCAATGACAATAGAATCAAGAGACCCAAACTACAACAAGCTATACACAAAGGGGACCTTTTAAACTAGCAGTACAGGGGACTAAGGATGAAAGTATGGGATGCATGCTGGGAATAGTGGCAGAGGGAGGTCAACATTGTGGTGGGAATTGTGGTGGGAATTGCCCTAATTCACTGTCACTATGTACCTTAAATATAACTGTGAAAGACTTGTAATTCACATTGGTCTCAATAAAAATTATTTTTTTTAAAAAAAAGGTCTTTAACAAGTGTGATGGCAACAGATAAGGTCATATCATCAAAGAGCTATAGATTATAGAGAAGCCAAGCAAAACAAAACATGACTGTCCAATAATAACCAGAACAACATTAAAAACAGAACAGTGTGCTGATATTTATGGTATAAACTTCACATCTCTGACCTAAAATTGAAAGTAGTGGAATAAATCACTTAATGTGAGTTCATAAATTTAAGCCAGACTTATATATTATTACAATTCAATCAATTTTATCCAAAGGGATATATATATATATACATATATATATATTGTTTCTTTAGGCAATACCCGGTGATGCTCGGGGGTTACTCCTGGCTATGCACTCAGAAATGGTTCCTTGCTTGGGGGACCATATGGAATGCCGGGGGATTGAACCACGGTTCGTTCTAAGCTAGCGCCAGCAAGGCAGATGCCTTACTGCTTGCAGTGATATCCCCAAAGGGATATTTTTAAAAGAATAGAGTAGTAGTATGTACTCTTCTCATATGAATGTGCCAAAAGTTATTTCTATGTGTTGACCCTGGGTTATTTATGTCTAAATGGGAGGATGAGACCCTTTAGCTCAAAGTTCATCTGCACCAAATTTTAGTATTTGCAAATACAACTATTTAAAAAAATAGTTCAAATAAGTGCATTTTAGTCATTTAGAACATTTTTCCAACCACTGTGTTCACAGTCTATATGTGTATAAAGGTTTAAAAACACTGGTCTACCATGTTAGTTCTAGTACTTATATTCTAACAGCCATGTGTTGCTAATCATGTAGCATATATAGCTCAGCCCAATGAAGAGTTTAGAGATAGAGAGCAGGATATGACAGTTAACCTCAAAATGGATACTTCCCAGCTGGACTGTAAAACACCCCACGAGTCATTAATCTGGGAGTGGGCAGCCCTCACCAGCACAATGATTTCTCATAAATTGGATTTTGTGTTAAAAGCTCACCAGGTCTCAGGTACTCTAACCTTGGAATTCCACCAGCGAGGTAGGAATTGGCCTTTTTGCCTTTGTGTAGAAAGGTATAATAAATGTGTGCTGAAAAAGCTGCTCAGGGCCTCAGTGTCTCTTTAGCCCAGGGTCTCTAGTACTGAACTTCTAATAAATGTCTTTCTTTAACTATCTATGGTGTTTCCTTGTCTCTGTGGGTTCAGCCTAACAATATAACTGTTAACCCATGCAAAACAGATACCAGTTTGCAAATTTAGAGACTGTATCCCAAGTAATATCATCCCATTGATAAAATAGAACCTACATTTCCAGCTGCCTAAGACTTGCCCTAGTAATTTTATAATGTGCTTGAACAGCATCAGCTAGACAAAAGAGAAACAATCCACTTTGATCCTCTATTTTCTTTAAAATTTTTTTTGTCCCCTGATACTCTAGAGTTTTAAGCCTCCCTTGCAACACCAGTGGTTTTCAGTTTTTTTTGAACCATACCATTCTAACTACTGTAAAATGTCTTTTTTTTTTAATGTGCATTTCTCTGGTAACAAGTGATCACGACACCACAGATGCCTACTGGACACTGTATATCTTCTTTGGAGAAATATTTCTTTATCTTATTTCCCCATTTCTAAAAGAAAATTATTGCTTTTAGTTGTTGCTGCTGCACTTTGTGAGTGGTTTTATATCTTCAATGTTACCCCTATATACAATATGTACAAATATTTTTTCCTATTTGGTAGAATTTTCTAATTTCTAAACTTCCAATATAAATGAGACCCCTGACTCCTACCCCTTCTACCTTCTGTCCTCCTCTTCTTTGAATTTTTCCTTGATTTCTTTGCTTTCCTCTCCTCATTTCTATAATCTAAGATTGATGCTAATCTAGGTATGCCCCTTTGATTCCCTGTCCTGTTATTCAATATATGACACATATGAGATCAATTAAATTTATCTTTCTTGTAAATTCACTTAACACAATGACTTCTGATATCATCTAAATTGCAGTGGATTACATGATTTTTATCATTCATTAAGATATCCATTCATCTTTTTATCTGTCATTGGCAACCTGGTTGATTATACATCCTACCTATTGTACTTACTACTGCAATAAATAATGGTGTGCATTTCCCTATAAATAAATGTTTTTGTGTTATGGGGTAGATAACAAAGTGATCAGCAAAATGTGTTATTTTGAGTCTGAGATGTAGCTCAGTGGTATAGCAATTGCTTTGCTTTTAGGAGGCCCTGGTATTTAGGCAAGCACCTAAACCCTGTACTATCTTTTTGGCCTTACTTTTATTTTATTGAAACTGTGTGATTTACAAAGTTTTTCATAGTTGTATTTCAGGGATAATCCCACTACTAGTGATTACTTCCCTCCAACAATGTTCCTCAAGTGCATTTCATGCCACATCCCCCTTGCACCATAGCCTGCCAGTATAACAGGCCCATTTTAAGTTTAGATTGTTAAAGTTTGGATCTCTTGATTCCACTGCTGTTGCCTTTCACTTGGATATTTAGTTTTGTTCTTTTTTTAAATCTCCACCAATGCACCTGATGTCTCTTGGCCCCTTCTCCTATCTTTTCATGTTTATGTTTCTCCTCTTCCACTTAGTTTCTTTTCTTCTTCTCGCTATACTCTAGATAGCCAACGGTGTTCTAAACAACTCCCAATTAACCATACATTAAATCCTAGCTCTTTGCCGATTTTTCAGCCAAGGTACTCTATTTTTCTTTGCTAATTTGCCAGTCTTTTACTAATTTAGATAATACAAGTTTATTTTCTTACTTCTGTGTGAGGATGATTTTTGTTTTGGTGGGGGGGACCACACACAGTAATGTTTCAGGGTTACTATTGGATCTGCTCTCAGAAATCACTCCTGGTGGTGCTTGAGGAGCCATATGATACCAGGGATCAAGCCCACATTGGCTGCATGCAAGGAAAGTGCCCTACCCCTGGCAACTCTATTTTGTTTTAAAATTATTATTTTCACATTTAATTAAGCCATTATTTTCAAGTTATTCATAGTTGAGTATTCTTCATGCAATATTGAAACACCAATCTCACCACCAGTGTCAAGTTCCCTCCACCAGTATTTCCATGCTCTCTCCTACCTCTTTCACCCCAACCCACCGACCCCAATTCCACTTGACATATTGATAAGAACATTTCAAAGTTCAGTGGTTGTAGTTTATATCTCATGTGTTAGTGTTGTTGAGACTGTGATTTGGATATATAGGAATATCATTCACCCACATTACCAGTACAACCAAGACTTTGACTCTGTTCCCTGTTATGTACCTTTCTCATTTTTCTTCCCCACTCTATATTTTCTCTTCTATATCCTCTTCCATATACTCTGGATTGAAGGGTACTCTAGGCATTTCCTTTCACTGCATTACATTTCCTTGTCCAGTTATTCTATATACCACAAATAAGTGAAATCATATTGTGTTTGTCCTTCTCTAGCTTACTTCACTCACTTGATATCTTTCAGTCCCATCCAGGTTGTAGAAAATTGCATGATATCATTTCTTGTAGTTGCATAGTATTCCATTGCATCATGTCTTGATAATTTATTCATCTGGCATTAAAAACTAAATTTATTCCACATCTTAGCTATTATACTCACTGCAGCAATGAATAATAGACTCATTATTCAAAAAGACATGTCTTTTTGAATGAGTGTTTTTAGGTTCTAGGGATAGATACCCCAAAGTGGAATTTCTGGGTTATATGGAAGCTGAATTCTACATTTACAGAGGATTCTTCATATGCGTTTTTCACAGAGTTTAAATCAGACAATATTCTCAGCAGAAGTGGATCAGCGTTCCCTTTTCATCACATCCCCATCAGCACAGATTGTTCCTTCTATTTTTAATGTGTGCTATTCTCACTGGTGTGAAATAATATCTCATTGTTGCCTTAAATTGGATTTTCCTAATGATAAGTGATACTGAGCAATTTTTCTTGTTGCTATTGGCAATCTGCTTGTCTTCCTCTAAGAAATGTCTCATTTCTTCTCCCCATATATTGAGAGGATTTTTTAATTTGGTGTTTGTTTATCTTTGTTAATATTTTATATATCCTAAATATTAAACCCTTAAATGAGGTTTTAAAAGAGAATATTTTCCCATTCAGTTAGCTGTCTTTTAGTCCCTGTTTATTTTGCCATGCAAAAACTTTAATTTGATATGTTTATGTTTTATCTTGTTGCCTTTGCCAGTGGTATTGAAGAATATCATTGAAGATGATATCATTGAAGAGTCCTTTGAATTTGTTGTTGATGAACTCTGTGAATACTTTATCCTTAATATCAAGCCTTTATCTGATTACTGAATGCAATTATTTTTTCTCATCAGTTAGATGTCTTGTACTTTTAGCTTGTGATTCTTTTGTGATGTGGAAACACTTTAATTTAGTACAGTCCCATTTAAAAATTTTTTATTATGTTGCCTTTGCCAGTAGTATCAGATCACTGAGGATACCTTTAAGGTATCTCAATATACTTTATTTTATATTTTCTTAATATACTTTATAGTTACCACTGGGATCTCAAGATCTGTTATTCACTTTGAATTGACTTACTCTTTATTAATTACTTTAATATAAGGTAATGCTGAGTAATTGTTTTATCAATTAATGTTATCATTTATTCACTCATTTATTATTAATATTCAATTAATTTATTATAAAATAAACAATGATGAGAATTGTTAATAATAATTATTAAACTATTTATTAGTATAAACTTTATATGCAAATAATTATATTACATAATTATAAACTATTAACATATGTAATTATTTTAACCGATTTTTTATTTTATTAATTACTCCACGTTACCTTGTAACACTGCAGTTATAAGATTGTTCATGATACAGTTAGTTTTTCACAGATACAAAGTTATTAATAATTAAGTTTAGGTCATACAATGTACAATACCCTTCACTAATGCACATTTCCATCACCAATGTCCCAGTTTCCCTCCTGCCCTCTACCAAACCTGTCTGCATTCTTCTTCTTCTTCTTCTTCTTCTTCTTCTTCTTCTTCTTCTTCTTCTTCTTCTTCTTCTTCTTCTTCTTCTTCTTCTTCCTCCTCCTCTTCCTTCTCCTCCTCCTCCTTCTTCTTCTTCTTCTTCTTCTTCTCCTCCTCTTCTTCTTTTTCATTATTTTCTTCTCACTCTTCTTCTTTCTGCTCCTCAATCCTCTTCTTTTCTTTCTTTTCCTCACTATCAGTTTTCATTTTTTTCTCTTTTAGACATTGTTATTTGCAATATTGTTACTGAGGTTTATCATGCCTATCACTTTATCTCTTTTCAGCACCCAGTTCTTATTCAAAGTGATCATTTGTAACTATCATTATCATAATGGTACCTTCTTGCTGCATTACCTCTAGCTGCATTCCGTGTCTCTTTGTGGCAAGGATGGGCTCTCTCAGCTCTCATCTCTATTATCTCTAAATATTATTTCCATAGTATAATTTTTACATATCCTACAAATGAATGTGATCATTCTTTGTCTAGTGTTCTTGCTCTGACTCCTTTTGCTCAACATAATACTTGCGGGGCCAGCGTGGTGGCGCTAGAGGTAAGATGTCTGCCTTGCCAGCACTAACCTAAGATGGACCGCGGTTCAATCCCCCGGCATCCCATATGGTCCCCCAAGTCAGGAGCGACTTCTGAGTGCATAGCCAAGAGTAACCCCTGAGCATCACCGGGTGTGGCCCAAAAACATATATATGTATGTATATATATATGTATATATATATTCTTACTCTTCATCCATCCATGTATAAACACATTTCATAACTTCCTTTTTCCTAACAGCTGTGTATTATTTCATTGTGTAAATGTATCACTGATTTTTATCACCTCATCTGTTCTCAAGCATTTGAATTGTTTCCAGATTCTGAACATTAAAATAGTGCTGAAATAAACATAGGAATGCAGAGAGCCTTTCTACATTATGATTTTGGTCTCCTAGAGTGTATTATTAGGAGTACTACTGCTGGGTCATAGGGATGTTCAGTTTCTAGTTTCTTTGAGGAATATACATATTGATTTACAGAAAGGCTAAACAGTCAACATTCTCACCAGCAGTGAATGAGAGTCCCTTTCTGACAGCATCCACACTGTTTATTCGTGTTCTTTGTCATGTGTGCCAGTCTCTGTGGTGTGAGATGGTATCTCATTGATGTGGTGATTTGAATCTCCATGATGGTTAATTATGTGTGTTTTGACCACCTGAGGAATACCAGCTTATTTTTCTCCACATTTTTGGATGGGGTTAGATTTTTTTCCTTGCTGAGTTCTACCAGTGCCTTGTATATTTTAGATATTAACCCCTTATTTTGGTATTGGGTGAATAATTTCTCCCATTCCTTGGCTACTCTGTATCCTAATTACTGCTTCCTTTGAGTGGCAGGAGCGTCTTACTTTAATGCAGTCCCATTTGTTTCCCTTTGCTTTCATTTAATTGGCCAGTGGTGTTTTAGGCTTGAAGATATCTTTAGCTTCATGAATTATCTTGCCTTTGTTTTCCTCTATGTACCTTATGGCTTCAGGTATGGTATCAAGATATCATGGTATCAGGTATGGTTTCAGGTATGGTATCAAGGTCCTTAATCCACTTTGATTTGACCTGTGCAAGGTGATAAAGAAAGATCTGAGTTCACCGTTTCACATTTATTTGACCAGTTTTCTCAATACTACTTGTTAAAGAAGCTTTCCTTGCTTCACTTCATAATTCTTGTCTCCTTATAAAAATTAATTGATTGTATATTTGGGGGGTCACCCCAAGAATACTCAAGTGTATTTCATTGATCTGAGGGTGTGACTTTATTCCAATAGCATTCTCTTTTAATGATTACAGCATTATAGTACAGTTTAAAATTGGGGTAAGTTATGTTCCTCATATTCTTAACCACAAGAATTGATTTATCTATTAGTAGATATTTATTGTTCCAAATGAATATCCACAGTGTTTGATCCATCTTTTAAAAAGTTCCACGAGAGGGGCTGGGTAGGTGGCGCTGGAGGTAAGGTGTCTGCCTTGCAAGCGCTAGCCAAGGAAGGACCGCGGTTCGATCCCCCGGCGTCCCATATGGTCCCCCCAAGCCAGGGGCGATTTCTGAGCACATAGCCAGGAGTAACCCCTGAGCGTCAAACGGGTGTGGCCCAAAAACCAAAAAAAAAAAAAAAAAAAAAAAGTTCCACGAGTATACTTATAGGGTTTACATTAATCTGTAGAGAGCTTTAGGAAGTGTTGTCCTTATAATGGTATTAATCCTCCCAATCCATGATTAGGGTATATGTCTCTATTTTCTGTGCTTTCCTTTATTTTGGAGCAGATTTTTGTAGTTTCTTTCACTTTTTCCACATCTTTAATTGACTCTTAGGTAATTGATTTTCTGAGGCATAATTATGAATGGGATTTTAAAAGTAAATCTTAAGGGCCCAGAGAGATAGCGCAGCGGCATTTGCCTTGCAAGCAGCCGAGTCAGGACCAAAGGTGGTTGGTTCAAATCCCGGTGTCCCATGTGGTCCCCCGTGCCTGCCAGGAGCTATTTCTGAGCAGACAGCCAGGAGTAACCCCTGAGCACCGCTGGGTGTGGCCCAAAAACAAAAAATAAATAAATAAAAAATAAAAGTAAATCTTTCTTCACTATCATTATTTGTATGTGAAAAAGGCATATGTATTTGCTTATTATTTTTGGAGCCTGCCATATTACTTTACAAAGCTATTGTTTCTAGAAGCTTTTTGTAGTCTTTAATATTTTATAAATATAGTATCATGTCATCTGTACACAGTGAGAAGTTGGCTTCTTTCTGTACTACCTAATTACCTGATATCTTTTTCTTGCTTAATTGGTATGGGAAGTATTTGTAGTATATATTAATAGAAATGGTAATAATGGGAAACATTGTTTTGTGCCAGATTTAGAGGAATTTTTTTTTATTTTCCCCATGAATATATGTTTGACATGGCCTTGTGGTAGATGGCTTTGACTACAATGAGAAAAGTTCTTGCAATTCTCATTAGTTGAGAATTAGTTGTAATTCTCATTAGTTGAGAGAGTTTTTTTTTAAATCATGAATGGTCTTTTTTTTTTTAGATACTTTCTTTGCATGTATAGCTATGCTCATACAATTTATTTCTTCTTTCATTGTTATAGATTTTATATTAATTGACTTGCTTATGTTATACCAGCCTTGCATCTCTGCGATGAACACTACCATAAAAGCAAGTTTATGCAGTTTCCAAGTCATCAGGATGTCATATGAACCCATTCTAGAGCAAATTGGTGCCAGAGCAGCATTAGGCTCTTCCCTGGTACAAATCCTATTCCTGGTGTTGGTGCAGAAAACCATGTTAGTCCCATAAAGGATATCAAAGGTTCAGGGGTGAATGGCCAATTTATTATGATTTGAAGCCTAAACCAAGTCATTATGACAAATGTTCAGGGTGTAAGGCCCCACTGCAATTACAATTTATGAATTCCTATCCCTATTAGAACTTGTTTGCACAAGTAAGATTTCCCCATTTTAATGTGTCTATGCAAAAAAGGAAAAATGCCACATGGTACTACTGGTGCATAAAGGGGTCAAAATCACAAGCTAAGCACTCTCAATAACCTGGTTGTAACATGAACTCAGAGCCACAGAGAAACTACTAAATAGATTTTTAAAAGGAATGGAAAAAAACTACCTTTACATAAGGAAATAGACAATAAGAATTATACCTATTAAGGAAATACATCTAAAATATATGATGGAGCTATACATATTCCTTTTAATTCTTTTGAAGTAGTCTGAGAGGGGAATAAAAAGTAGCACAGCTTCTGCCTCTGACATGGTCTTGTGGAGTCTGAAAAATGGCTCCCAGCAGTCACATATCAGGAAATGTCTTCGAGCATGGGGTTTCTCAAAAACTGATTCTGGTAGCAAGCAACATTCCATAACTAAGGGAGGTAGAAGAAAAGGGGCTACCTAGAGCAGCAGTAGTAATGGCTGCTTTTTCCTGGGTTGAGTTAAGGTGGGCTGGGAATCTGTCTTTTCCCTTTGAGAGCTGGTTTGCAGCTGGTTGGGGTGGGGGGAAAGTTCCAGTTCCTGAGTAGTTATGAATTGAAGGTAAAAAGGGTTAAATAAGGATAAATAACAGATCAGGGGTGAGAGAGTGAAGGGCTAGAAAGGGATTTGTATGAGGTAAGTGGGGGTAGGGGAAAGAAGGATTATATATAACAGGGGAAAGGACAATATACAATATAGACAGGCATTATGTATTTTTTTGTGGTTTTTGGGTCACACCCAGCAGCATTCAGGGATTACTCCTGGATCCATTCTCAGAAATTGCTCCTGGCAGGAATGGGGGAACCATATGGGACGCCAGGATTCGAACCGATGACCTGAATGAAAGGCAAACGCCTTACCTCCATGCTATCTCTCCAGCCTCCAGCATTATGTATGTTGTATATGAACATTAGACAGACATTGAGGTGGTCAACACATATATTCATGCATACACATAGTTAGACACTGAGGACCAATTCATGGATGACAGTTGAAAAGATGACCCAAGTGGAATGAATTAGAATGCGTAAAAATATAAAGCTGTCAAGGTAAAGGTTTTCTATTTTCTAGGCAAATCACTGGTAAGGCTAAACTTTACTGAAGAAAGGTTTTGTGGGTTAGGTTGTGTATAGAGAATTCTTAAAAGCAATCATAATATTCAAGTCTAGAAACCAAGTTAGTAATATGGTAATGAGCACTGTAAGATGAGTTTACAACACCATGAAGTATCATCTAATGGGTCTTTGGCATATAGATTTCTTTCCTGAAAGCAAATTGAAATCATGAGCATTATGGTATAATGGTAAACTACATAAAATTGAAAATAAACTGCAGTAACATACTCAATGAATGATCACTGTAGCAGGAGTTTATGGCATGCAGTTGCATATTCCATTGCTATCTGTGTATATAATCATTAGATGATATTAGCAGACATAATCAAATGAAAAATGAATAGATTAGAATTTTTGTCAAGACATATTAATGAGTATTTTCTTTTGAGTCTAATATTATATAGGGTGACCAATCTATATCTACAAGTACCACTGTGGACAAAAAGAAAAAGGAGTTATTATAGACATATTGAAATTAATACATTAAAAGTCCTTATAGCAAGCACTGTGATGGGAGTCCATGGCTTCCAAAATCATTCTTCACTGTTAATGTGGATAAAAGTATTAGAACATTATAGACATCTATAAAGAGCAGTTGATTTTAAAAGACCAGCTCAGGGGCTGGAGAGATAGCATGGAGGTGGGGCATTTGCCTTGCATGCAGAAGGACAGTGATTAGAATCTTGGCATTCCATATGGTCCCCCGAGCCTGCCAGGAGCAATTGTTGAGCGAATACCAGAAAGTAACCACTGAGATATAGATTTGGGTTGGGTGTGACCCCCCCCCACAAAAAAAGACCAGCTCAATTTAAACAGCCATATCCATTGCTGAAAGTCTCTTTGCAGTATAGAGGAGAATAAAAGCTCTTATGTTTCTCCTCTTCCATCCAATTCCTTCTCTTCTCTTCACTTTACACTGAGGCTAATGGTGATCAAGACAACTATCAATTAAACACCATGGTTTTGCTTTGTTCAGTTATTCTAAATACCACATATAAGTGTTACCATTCTGTACTTAATTTTTTTTCTGGCTTGCTTCATTTAACATAATATACTTCAAGTTCCATTTATGTTGCTGAAAATTGCATGATGACATCATTACTTACAGCTAAGTAATATTCCATTGTATATATGTACCACATCTTTATTATCAACTTTCCGATTTGGGCATCTAGGTTGATTTTAAGTCTTAGCTATTGTACTTAGTGCTGCAAATTGATGCCCATTCTTTTGGATAAATGTTTTTTGTCCTGGAAATAGATACCCAAAAGGGGGATTACTGGGTCACAGGGAAGCTCAATTTTGAGTTTAGTAAGAATCCTCCATACTGTTTTCTATAGAAGTTGGACCAGGCAGCATTCCTACCAGCAATGGAGGAGAGTTCCTTTTTCATCATATCCTAACCAACAGAGATTGTTTCCAGTATTTTTGATATATGCCATCTTCACTGGTGTAAGATGATATCTCATTGTTATCTTGATTTGGATTTTCCTAAGGATAAGTGATGATGAACATTTTTCCTGTGTCTGTTGGTCATTGTTGGTCTCCCTCAGAGAATTGCCTGTTCATCTCCTCTCCCCATTTTTGATAGGATTTTTTTGGTTTTCTGGAGTTAATCTTTTTTGGGGGATGGGGTGGGGAGGGCACACCTGGAGTTACTCCTTGCTATGAGCTCAGAAATTATTCCTGGTTCAGGAAACCATATGGGACACTGGGATCAAACCCGGGTCTGTCCTGGGTCAGCTGCATGCAAGGCATGCCTTACCTCTGTACTATAGCTCTGGCCCTGGAGTTTATCTTTGTATATCCTAGAAATCAACCGTTTCTTTATCTGATTTGTTGAGACTAAAAAATTTCTTCCACTCAGTTAGCTGCCTTCTAATTTTAGCTCTTGTTTTTGCCATACAGAAACTTTTTAGTTTGATGTTGTCCCATTTATTTAGGTTTGATGCTATAGCTCTTGCCATTAGTATCCTATCATCGAAAACTTCCTTGTGGTACAAGTCCAGTAATATTTTACCTAAGTTTTCCTCAATGAAATTTTTGGATTGGGGTCTAATCTCAAGGTCTTTAGTCCACTTTGAATTGATGTTTGTGTAAGGTGTGAGATATGAATCAATCTTTAATTTCTTACATAGTTATCCAATTGTTCCAACACCATTTGTTGGAGACTGCCTTTTTTCATTTCATATTCTTAGCTCCTTTGTCAAAGATTAGTTGATCATATGCTAGGGGATGAGAATATTCTATTCTCATCTATTGGTCTCAATATCTGTCTTCGTCCATTACTTTGCTGTTTTGATTAATATGGTTTTGTAGTAGAGCTTTAAATTAGGTAATGAGATGCCTACAAGTTTTTTTGTATTTTAGTATTGATTTGGCTATCCTAGGTCTTTGATGGGATTTTTTAATTTTGGGGGGGGCATACCCGGTGGCCCTTATAGTTTACTCTGGGCTCTGTATTCAGACATTGTTCCTGGCAAGCTCAGGAGTCCCATATGAGATGCCAGGGATTTAAACACAGGGCCCCCCAGGGCTGTCTGCATGCAAGGCAAATACCCTAGCATTGTGCTGTCACATCAGCCCTTGCTGTGGGATTTTTTTTTTTTTGGGCCACACCCTGTGACGCTCAGGGGTTACTCCTGGCTATGCGCTCAGAAGTTGCTCCTGGCTTCTTGGGGGACCATATGGGACGCCGGGGGATCGAACCGCGGTCCGTGCGCAGGCAAGGCAGGCACCTTAGCTCCAGCGCCACCGCCCGGCCCCTGCTGTGGGATTTTTATAGATAGCTTTTACTATCCCGAATAAGGTTCCTTTGACACCTATTTTTCTAAAAGTTTTTTTTTTATCATGAATGGGTATTGTATTTTGTCAAGTGCTTTCTCTGTTTTGATAAATATTATCAAGTGGCATTTTACTTCTTTTCACTGAAGTGGTGTATGATGTTGATTGATTTACATATTTTGAATGATCTTTGCATTCCTAGGATGAACCCCACTGGTCATGAAAAATAATCTTTGATGAGTTGTTGGATTCGGTTTGCTAAAATGTGATTTTTGTATCCAAGTTCATTAGTGAGAATGTTCTATAGTGTTCTTTCTTGGTGGTATCTGTCAGCTTTGGGAATGAGCATGATATTAGCCTCATAGAAGGTATTAGGGAGGACTCCCATCTTTTCAATGTTTTGGAAGGATCAATGGTAGTAATTCTTGTCTGAATGCTTGACAAAATTCACCTGTAAACCCATCTGGTGCTGAACTTTTATTCTTTTGGAGTTTCTTAATTAATGTTTCCTTTACTTGTTATGGTATTTTCCACTTCCTTCTTATTAAGTATCGGGAGATGATCTATTTCTATAAATTTGTTTATTTCTTCTAGGTTCTCTAGCTTAACTGAATACAATCATTCATAATAAGCCCTCATGATGGCTTCGATTTCTTGGGGATTATGTTGTTGTTCGGTTTTGTTTGTTTGTTTTGGTTTTGGGTCACACCCAGCAGTGCTCAGGGGTTATTCCTGACTCTACACTCAGAAATCACTCCTGGCAGGCTCGGAGGACCATATGGGATGCCGGGATTTGAACCACCGTTCTTCTGCATGCAAGGCAAACGCTCTACCTCCATGCTATCTCTCTGCCCCCCCTTGGAGATTATTTTTTAATCTCTCCCCCAAAGTGGATTATGAATCTTTCAGAGTAATAGTTGAGGCACATAGTGACAATGAATCAGGGCCATTCCCACCACCAGTGTTGTCCTCTCTCCACTCCTGTTCCCAGCATGCAGTAAGGGATCAGGTAGTGTCCTTGAGCTGGGGATCCTTCTAGAGTTGAATCCGATAGCATGCAATAGTCTAAATTTGGTGGGGGTGAGAAGGGCCATATAGCATGAGTCAGCAGAAGTGTTGGTTGTAAATTCTTGCTAGGCCACGAGATGTAGGACTGAGAGGGTGTCCTTTGACTTTAGGAGCTGGGTGGTGGCTTATTGGTGTAAGGGGTTGGTCTCAGTAGCCATTGAGTTAAGAACTGAGGGTAAAGAGGGTTAAATTAGGAGGGATAATGGATCAGGATTGGGGGATGAGAGAATAGAAGGAATTCTGAAGGGGGGGGAGGTAAATTGACCAATTTCTTGATTCCGTTTATTATTATATAACCCAAAGAAAAAACCATCCCCTAAGTTTCTAGCTGAGAATATTCTCCTACAGAGGCCAAAGTGTATACACAACAGACTCATTGAGAAGAAATGCAAGAACTGAATCAAGTTGTACACAACTCTAGAAGACCAGTTTGATAACTAATGGGCTAACGTTCGAATCTTGAGGCTCTTGTAGCACAATGAACAGCCTATTCTGGAAGAAAACACTAGAAAAGCTTATACTGCATGCTTATATTGCAGTGGAAAGGTTGGGGAGAGGAAGCCCCTGCATCCTATCTTCCTGGGCTCCTTTCCTTAGTTTTTTCACCCCCGAGAGCCAGAGCTGAGCAAGACTACAGTCCCAATGTGTACCGGCAGGGGGAAGCACCGCTTGTAGGAGCAGCAGCAGCAGCAGCAGCGGCAGCAGCAGTTCCGCCTTCTCTCTCGGTGGCCTGGCTAGAGTGGACTCGGGGAGCGCTCCCTCATTGGTCGCTGCGTGGGCGCTGCCATGTTGGCGGAAGTGGTGCCTCC
This sequence comes from Suncus etruscus, assembly GCF_024139225.1. Lineage (NCBI taxonomy): Eukaryota > Metazoa > Chordata > Mammalia > Eulipotyphla > Soricidae > Suncus > Suncus etruscus. The sequence continues at coordinate 50,488,983 of NC_064854.1, read as the reverse complement.
CCGGCCCTGGAAACTGGCCCTGATATTTGCACACAGCTTCCTGCTTCTTGCTAAGAATCTCGGCTTGCTAAGAAGCGGCGGCCGGCAGGATGCAGAAAAGTAGGATGAATCTGCCCAAGGGACCCGACAGTCTCTGCTTCGACAAGGACGAGTTTATGAAGGTGCGCTTCGGAACTTCTCGGGCCGGTTGGGGGTGACCTGCCCTTTGGGGGCCTCTGCTTGGTGGGCTGCTTCTGTGAGGGCCTGGTCCACAAGCACCCCCGTCTCGAAATCTGCCCGCAGTCACCCCCTTTTGTAGGGACTATAAACTGCACTGGGCAGCGAAGCTCTTGATCTAAGGTTTGCACGGCGAAGCTTGGCGAAGTAGTTATCTAAAATCCTGTATCTTGGCTTGGAAAGTGGGTTTGAAACGGTAAAGCACCTGCCTGACCCTGGTAAAATAAAGGGGCCAGACTGCCAGTTGGCTTCCTGAAAAGGAGCTTGTTTGTTCTAGAAACTCTTAAAAATGTACATATCTACACAAGTATTGAGTCGGCGGAAAGTTGCTTCGCATTCCAAGTTTGGCACGAAATACTTAAAAGGTTAGACTATTGTGAACGATTTTGTTGTGGTATAACAACGCAATGACTGTCTTTTAGAGAGCCTGGATCTATTTGTGTATTGCTTAAATGTCTAAAAGAACACACACACACACGCACACACACACACACACACACACAACAAAAATAAAGAGTATGTTTAGGGCCAGCTTATAGTCTGTGAGCACATGTGGTACATTCCAGAGCCCTGGTTTTTATTCCAGGCATTCTTGACCTTTCCAAACATTGCCAATAGGAGCTACTGAGCATTGAGTCCGGAGTAACCCCGGCATCCCAAGCTGATCCTAAAACTATAAAGCAAAAGTACATTTAATTTGTTAGTGCTGGGATTTTTGACATCCATTTAAACTTGGTTACAGTGTTAATACGTTGAAAGTTTAATCCCTTAAAATTTAGGATAGTGAGAGGGTTTACATATTTTATTGTTCTGCCCTTTTTTGAAGTCTTAAGTTGATGCATATTTTTCTCATTCACTAGGTTGTTTAATTTCTTTCTTCTTTCTTTCTTTCTTTCTTTCTTTCTTTCTTTCTTTCTTTCTTTCTTTCTTTCTTTCTTTCTTTCTTTCTTTCTTTCTTTCTTTCTTTCTTTTCTTTCTTTCTTGTTTTTTTTTGGGGGGGGCCACACTCGTTTGACGCTCAGGGGTTACTCCTGGCTATGAGCTCAGAAATAGCTCCCGGCTTGGGGGGACCATATGGGATGCCGGGGGATCAAACCGCGGTCCTTCCTATGCTAGAGCTTGCAAGGCAGACACCTTACCTTTAGCGCCACCTCTCCAGCCCAGTTGTTTAATTTCTTTTTGATGTTTACATTTAGATTCCTTCTCTAAAACTGGTTTAAAAATATATTTACACCGGAGAAGATGAGTTTTTAGTATGAGGGACTGTCTAGACCTGGGAATATAAATTCTTGCTCATTCGTAGTAATGCTGTCTATGGAAAACTCATGGATATCAGGTCTTCAGTATTGCAGGTTTTTATTGTTGTGTCTGAAAGGAAAACTTAAGTGCCTGCCGGCTAACTGATGAAATCAGTAACAGCAAACAGTTATTGTTTCTTTCTTTTTATTTGTATAGTCCTTTCTCATTGATGCAATATATCTAATTCTTGTTTTGATTTGCATTTCTCTAATAATAAGAGGTGACAAGACCTTTTTCATGTTTACTGTCCTTACATATGTCTTCTTTGGGGAAGTGTCTGCTCATCCTTTCCCTATTTTTGGATTTTTTTTTTAAGTTTGTGGATGTTTTATAAATAACCTTGACTACTAGCATTTATCTGATGTGTGAATTTTCTACCATTTTATAGGGGGCCTTTATTTTTGCTTGTGTTTTTTTGTTTGTTTGTTTGTGTTTTTTTTTCACACAAAGCTTTTTAGTTTGATGTAGTCCCATTTTATTTTTGTTTTGTTTTGTTTTGCTTTTGGGCCACTTACCTCAGTATTCAGGGCTCTGCACTCAGAGATCACTCCTGACTGAGCTTGGGTGGTTATTTGGGGTACCAGAGCTCAAGTTCAGGCTGCCTGAGTCCAAGGAAAGCAGTCTACTTGGTAGCTGCATTATTGCTCTGGCCTGTATTACATTTTTAAACTTAATTTGTCTTTACATTTAATTGATCCCAGTACTAATATAAAGAAGTAGTTGGCTTGTTGCCTTATTTTCCTATGTTACAGTACTCTTTATGATTTCACAACTTACAGCTTTTGGGGTATAGGTACCTGATTTGAATTTGTCAGAACTACTTCTGAATATAAAGAGAAACTTCAGGTTTTTTGGGGGGAGGTGTTGAAGGGGAGGGTTATTTGTTGGGCTATATTATTTCGTCAGGCTCTTGGATAGAGCTGCTGGCCAGTCCATTTATTTGAGCACATGAAATACTCAAGTAGAAGTGTAATAAAATATTATAATATCTACATAAATAAGAGTATATATTTTATTCTTTGGCGGATGAGGGTGTTTGTTCACACCTGTCAATGCTCAGGGCTTACTAATACCCCTAATTGTGCTTGGGGACCATATATGGATGGTCCTTGGTATTAAACCAGGGTTGGCAATGCAAGGCAAATGCCTTAGTCTGTATTATTTCTCCAGCCACAAATTTCTTCTTTTTTGCTCTGTGTGTAAAATAGCTCACTAATATTTTTATTTTTATTATGTGTGGAAGTGATCATTATTTGTTTTTGTTTGAAATAATTATTTTATTTAAATAGCATAGTTACACAGTTCATATTACAGTTTTCTTCATATTTACGAAATTGTTCATGATTGAGTTTCAGACATAAATTGTTCAACACCCTTCACCAGTACACATTTCCCATCACTATTATCCCCAATTTCCCTCCTGCCCTCTCCCCTGCCTGACTCATCTTCCTCCTCCTCTGCCCCTTCCCCTCCTCCCTCCTCATTTCTCCTCCTCCTTGTTTCTTCGTCATCTTTCTCCTCTTTTCTCTGTCTGCCTCCTGTCTGTGTCTCTCACACACTCTTCCCTTTTTATTTTCCTTTAGAGAATGTGCTTTGCAATATTGTTATTGAAGAAGTATCATGAATTGATATTCATTTCTCAAGTTTCAGTTTTCTGTTTTTGTCAGTGATCATTTCCAACTATCATTGTTATTCTGGTCCCTTCTCTGCCCTAACTACACTTTTCCACTCTTTGTGGCAAATTTCCTGTTATGGATTAGTCCCTCCTGACCCTGATCTCTACTGTGTTTGAATATTATTACCATATTATTTTTTTTTTAAATATCACACAAATGACTGCAATTATTCTATGTATAACCCTCTCCATCCAACCCATTTCACTCAGGATAATGCCCTCCATGTCAACCCATGTATAAGCAAATTTCATGTCTTCATTTTCCCTAAAAGCTGTGCAGTATTCCCTTAAGTAGATATATACCAATTTCCTTATCTACTCATCTATTCTCAGGCACTTGGGTTTTTTTTGTATGTACTTTTTCTAAGTGATTTTCTTTTCTTGGTCTAGCTCTTTACCTTGTTCTATTTCTATCTTTTTCATCATTAATTTTCATCATTGTGATGAGAATGTTGCCTTAGGGTGCTTTTTTTTGGGTCTCTTAGTTGGTACTCTTTGTGCATCCTGGATGTGGGTATAAGCAGTCTTCAGCTCTGGGATCTTAAAGCACTGATTTTTTTTTTTTTTTTATTGTTGCTTCTTCATGAGGGTCTCTTCTTGGGTCTCTGAGACTCCATTGATTCCAGATTGTGAGGAATATACATATTGTTTACTATAAAGGCTGGACTGTTTGGCATTCCCACCAGCAGTGAATGAGAGTTCTTTTCTCCCCACATACATGCCAGCACTGGTTGTTCTTGTTCTTTGTGATGTGTGCCAGTTTCTGTGGCAATTATACCTCATTGTTGTTTTGATTTGCATTGCCTTGATGATTTAGTAGTGTTGAACATTTTTTTATGTGCCTTTTGGTAATCTATTACTTTTTTTTAGGAAATGTTTATTCATATCTTCTATCTTTTTTTCTTTGGGAGTAGATGTTTTTTTCTTGGTAAATTCTGTCAGTACCTTGTATATCTTAGATATTAGCCCCTTATTTGTTGGATATTGGGTGAATAGTTTCTCCCATTCTGTGAGTAGCTTTTGTATCCTGGTCACTGTTTCCTTGAAGCTTCTCAGTTTCAAGTAATCCCATTTGTTTATGTTTACATCAGTTTGCTTGGACAGTGGTGTTTCTTTCTTTTTTTTTTTTCCTGTTAGATTTTCAGAGTTTATTTCTTTTTTTTTATTTTAATTATGACAACAAAGATGCAAAGAAAGAGGACAGGGTAAAGTTACAGTGGAAGCCCAATCACCCATAAACAGGATTCTCAGTAGTCCCATCGATGATATCCCAGCCTTGAACTTTCAGCCAAAGAACATTAAGAAAAACAAAACTGAACCCATGTACAATACAATTACTTTGTCCCTCAAATCCCCAGTTGTAGTACATATTATTTCTTAGCAGCACACCATATAATCTAAAGATATTAGACTTATGTAACTCTTTAAACATTGAGGGCAAAGTACATTTATCTAGTTCCATGCACATGCTTACTAGTTTAAGTTAACCTCAAAAGTTTTAGTGGGTTGTTTTTCTTAAGGATTGGAGTCAAGGGAACATAGTAAAAAAATGATATTAAAGTGGCATTTGTTTGCATAGGCCCACCAAAACATAAGGGACATGGAAAGACAAATTATGGTCTAAATACATGGAGACCCTACCCCTGAAGTTTCCTGGCACAGGACTGACTCTAGGCTCCAGGCAAACTAGTTTGTCCAATTCAAGTCATCGTCTGTAGTGGCAATACACCTCCATTCCTCACATAGTCTCTAATGTTGGTATCATGCTTCTGTATTAAAGATCCTAGAGTCTGCATATCCCATATTGCAGTCAGGATGGTGCAGAGCATCCTCTCGTTTCACCTCACACTTAAGGGGCAATAGAGAGAACCATGTCCTGTAGAGCAGGTCATTGTTGTTGTCACGTCTTCTCAGTGTAAACGGAAGTGTCTTTTTAGGAGGTCGATGTCAGACCCTTGGTAATGTCTTTCCTGGTAGAGGACTGCTTCCAACTGTTGCTATAAAAGACCTTGGATGTTTTGTAGATAGCTTGCCTGGTTCCAGCGTGAATGGAGAATGCCCATTCATCTGAGGCCTGTGCCAGGTCATTATATCAATGTTCAGGGTGTAAGGTACATTGTAATGAGATTTATTAGATAATAACTAATCTGTATGTATAGTGTTTTCCCATTTTAATGTGTCTATGCAAACAAGGATCAATGCCATGAAGCGTTATTGGTGCATCTGGAGGCAATAGGAACAAGACCAGCAATTTTCATGACATAGTTCAATCATAGGCATCAAACTGAGGGACAGTTCCACCAACAATCCTTACTGAACAGCTTACAAAGAAAAGACAAGATGAAAAGTGGATAGAAACATCATGGTAGAAGAATATATAGAGAGTTACAGCAGTTAAAGAAAATAATCATAAAATATTCAAAAGATATATGTGTTCAATATGTGTTCGATTTGTGTCCTTCTAAATAGTTCTGGGATTTGTAAGATCTACTGTATATCTTTGGTCAGAGATTAAAACTGTGTGTTACTGAAGTTAAGAAGGGTAAATCTGGGGTACTGATGGTTGGGAGGAGCATATGTTTGCGCGGGGGCAGTAGCCCCCGTGCGGTTTCAAAATGTAGACAGGTATGAAATTGCCAGTGACAGCCTGAGTATAGCTGAGCAGTTATCTGCCACCCCCCAGATCAAACGCCACCCCCTAAGCCAACCTCTGGAGCCGGCCAGGGAGTGGGGAAAACCCAGGGTGCCCCATCAGCTCCTCCCAGAAACCCACCTGGAGATCCGGAGGAAAGGGGGAGAGGGGGGTCGGGTGACCCAGGTCCGGGCCCCCCTACCCTAGGCCAGGCCAAAAGGCCGCTGGCACATGCGGAGGTCTGCCAGCTGGCCGCCCGTGCCGGCTAAAAATCCTGCTCCAGGAAGGGAGAGAGACCCTCCCAAGCCCGAAGGACAGGGATTTAAGCCCAACCCTAGGCCGGTCCCCAGACCCGGCCTGGGAGTGGGGAAAACCCAGGGTGCCCCATGAGCTCCTCCCAGAAACCCACCTGGAGATCCGGAGGAAAGGGGGAGAGGGGGGTCGGGTGAGGTGTTTCTTTCTTAAAGATGCCTTAGTCTTAATGTCATGGAATGTTTTGCCTCCATTTTTTCTCTATAGTGTCAGGTTTCAGGTCTCTGTAAGTTATGGTTTCAGGTCTGATGTAAAGGTTATTAATCCAGTTTGATTTGACCTATGTCCATGGTGTTTTTTTTCTGTGTAGTTGACCAGTTATCCCAACACCACATTTTGACAAGGCTTTCCTTGCTCCACTTGTGTTACTTGCCTCTTTATCAAAGATTAATTGATTGTATGTCTGGGAGTCAGTCTCAGAATACTTTGTCTATTCCAATGGTCTGAGCGTCTATTTCTATTCCAATACCATGATGTTTTAATGACTATTGCTTTTTTAGTACCATTTAAAGTTGGGGAGAGTGATGATTCCCAACTTCTTTTTCCTAAGGATTACTTTAGCTATACTTGGGCATCTATTGTTCCAAATGAATTTCAATAGTGGTTCACTACTTTGAAAAATGTTAATTATATTCTTAGATGGATTGTATTAAATATGTAAATGCTTTGGGAAGTATTGTCATTTTAATGATGTTACTTCTTCCAGTCTAAGAGTGTATGTTTCCATTTTCTTGTGTCCTTTTACTAAGTGAAGCAGTAGTATAGTGGGTAAGGTATTTGTCTTATACGTGTCTGACCCTGCCTTATATGGTTTACTCTCTGGCATCCCATATGTCTTAATTCTTAATGATACATGACTGACTACATCCGAAAATAAGAAAGGGAGGCTGGAGAGTTAGTTAGTACAGGAGATTAGCACTTGCCTTAGACAGAGCCTACCCCAGCACTACATGAAATTCCTTTGGGAATTCACAACTGAAGCAAAAACAGGTAGAACAACATTAAACTTTATATAATTTCCACCCAACAAAGGAAACTGTCAGCAAAATGACAAGGCAACCCACCAAATTATTTAATAGACATTTTAACAAAGGTGACAAGAATGCAAAAAGATATTTAGCATCATTAGTCATCAGAAAATGACTATAATGAGCTGTAAATGGTCTATAAAAGCATTATAATGAGATATGTTTTCATTTATGTTGAGTGATATAAAAAAGATTGGGAATACTAAATCTTGATAAGAATTTGGAGAAAGAGGAACTCGTGCAATGTTTTGTAGGAATGAAAAAATCACTCAGTCACTATGAAAAACAATATATTTCTTGCTTCCAAAGTTTAAAGTAGAACTGAAATATGATCCAGAAATAATAATTTATTTCTTTTTTTTAGGAAGATTTTGATGTCGATCATTTTGTGTCTGACTGTAGAAAGCGTGTACAGCTAGAAGAACTGAGAGAACACCTAGAACTCTACTATAAACTTCTTAAAACTGCTATGGTTGAGCTCATCAATAAGGATTATGCAGATTTTGTCAACCTTTCAACAAACTTGGTAAATCTCATCTATTTCTTACACATATATATATACACATACACTTTCTCATTCACATTTATTCTTAATAATGTATTGAGTGCTTTTGTAACTCTTAGTTGATTTTTCTCCCTAAATATGAAGGACTGGGGCTGGGAAGGTGGCGCTAAAGGTAAGGTGTCTGCCTTGCAAGCGCTAGCATAGGACGGACCGCGGTTCGATCCCCTGGTATCCCATATGGTCCCCCCAAGCCAGGGGCGATTTCTGAGCGCATAGCCAGGAGTAATCCCTGAGTGTCAAACGGGTGTGGCCCAAAAACCAAAAAATAAATAAATAAATATGAAGGACTACCTTATTAATAGAAATAGTATATTTTTCTTAACAAGCATCTTTTGTTTTGAATTTGCTCATCTGAGACAGTTCTAATATGCTTATTTTATTTTCAAAAATAAATTCTTCAATTGAATCACTGTGACATATACAGTGACAAAGTTATTTATTTTAATATGTAAATATTTAAGCACCATGATAACAAGCATGTTCGTTATACAGTTATTTATGATTGAGTTTCAGTCATGCAATGTCCCACCCTTCACCTGTGTGCATTTCCAATCACCAATGTCCTCAATTTCCACCCTGTTCTCCCTTCTACTCTCCCTACAGATTTCCTTTGTGGAAAACATGCCTGTTACTTTATCTCCTTTAAAGTCACTATATCTCATTTTGTCTACAGTTTTTGTCAAGAGTGATAATTTACAACTATAATTGTCATAATAGTCCCTCTCTGTCCTAACTGCATTCCCCTGCTATTTTGGCAAGTTTACTACTGTGGACTGGTCCTGCTAGCCCTCATCTCTATTTTCTGGATATTAATGATGTGGAACATTTTTGGGCATGTTTGAGCCACATCCATTAGTGCTCTGAAATTACTCTTAGCTCCATGCTCGGAAATCACTCTTGGTGGGCTCAGGGGACCATATAGGATGCCAAGATTTGAACTCTGGTTGGCTACATGCAAGCAAATGCCCTGAGCACTCTGCCCTGACTGTTTCTCTGTGGAACACGTTTTCATGAGCATTTTGAACCTCAGTATTTCTTCTCTGAGGAAGTTTTTGTTCAACTCTTATTTTCTTGTGATAAATGTGCTGTAAACCTTAAGAATGCTCCTTTGTATGTCAACCGTGTTGACCTCCCTTCACCCCTGTTCCCAGTATGCATCCTATACCTCCACCCTCTCTCCCCTGCACTGCTAGTGTAGTGTTGTAAATTTGGTCTCTTGATTCTGTTGTCCTTAACTTTGGGTTGGTTATTTAGGTCTGATCACTTTTTTTGCCCCCCCCCCAATCATTTTTTTTATTTCCACTCAATGTTAGTGAGACTTCTTGCCCCTGATACCATCCACTTTTTTTCCTTCAATTAATGAGGCAGAACAAGATGATTCGCGTTCTATGGTTTTGTTGGGAAAAACAAAAGTAAAGCTGGGAGGAGCCCCTGTCTAGAAGCTATAAATATAAATTTAAAAGAAGAAAGAAAAAAAAACAAACCAAAACAAACAACAACAACAACAAAACAAACAAAAAAACATGAAGGGAGGGGCTGCTACGGCAAAGGTTTTTTTTTTGTTGTTGTTGTTACACACCCTGTGGTACTCAGTGATTGCTCCTGGGTCTGATTTTAGGAATCACTTCTTGAGGGGGTTGGTGGATAATATGATATGCCAGGGATTGAACCTAAATCGACTGTAAACAGAATAAGTGTTCTACTTACTGTACTATTTACTCTATCCTTCTAAAATGCTTTTTATACACACACAAAAATATATAATTGATTTTTCTTTTAGATCTTTTTTGTCCTAGTGAAGAATTTGTCATGGCAATTTCAAGAACCATTAAAGAGCCATATTTGTTTTGGAAGTATCCCAGTGAGATAAATGTTTCAGTAGAATTAGAAATTCAGAAAATCTTATTTTTGTTCTACTTAACTTGAATTTCCTGAAATAATAATAATAATATCTAGGGGCAGTATAGTTTATTAGGCTTTTTATAGTATTATTGAATACTATAATCAAAGACAACTATTCACCTTCCATTAGAGCATTTCAAATTAATTTAAATTTTGTTCTAAAACATATATAATATAAATAATTTTTCATTTAAGAATTTCCTTATTTTTACAGTTACATAAATAAGTAGATTTTGTTAAGAGCAGTATCTATGGTGTGGAATTTCTGTTTTTTTCTAAAAATTTGTTGAGGTATTAGACTCCATCCATTATTAGACAGCAACCATCCAATCCGGAAACCTAGATCCCAGACACAGTAACCAGCACAATTCCCTGCAACAGCACCAGGAACCAAAACCCCCCTGGGAAAGTTTTATTGCTGCTCTGGCACCAACATGCCCCAGTTTTGATCTGACATCCTGACAAGGAGGAAACGGCAACAACATGAACCAAGAACAGATTGTCTTATCTCATCACCTAACAGTAAGATAAAATCAGAAGACACCTAATGCTTTGATCTGTGAAAAACCAAGATTGCTAACTGTTGGTGTACCTAGCTAAAACCCTGAAGTTGGGTGCAAAGACCCTAAGACCCACCCATATCTGGGAGGGGTCTTGGGAACCGGATAATAGGTGTAACTACCTGCAAGACCTCCCATTCCTGGGAGGGGTCTGGAAAAAGTTAGATAAGCCTGGGACGAAAGGGATTCGGCCCTTTTTGTCTAACTTTTTAGAAATCAGCAAAAATGGTGAGATTTCTGCTCTTCTGTTTGATTTTCGCTTTGTTCAGATGCAGTCAGCCCAAAGTGTTTGGCCACGTAAAGCCATGTTCAAAGATGGCCGCAACCCCTTCTAGGGGCAGAAGGGCAACTGGAAGTACAAAGGTGAAAGCTTGCATCACCTCCAGCCCAGGCCCAGGCCTAGAACTAAAACTTTGTTACAAAAACCAAAAACCTCGGCCTCTTCAAAAACTTATTAAAAGTCTAAATTGGAAACGGAGGAGAAAAAAGACTGTATTTAAAGTGGACTGATTTTCTAAAAATGACCTTTGGCTTGAATTTGGATTTCGACTTTGGAAATTTCGAACTGAACTTTTAGTTTAAATCACTTGGAACTCTGAACATCCATAAGCTGCTTCCAAAGTGCGCCCGGAGGGAAAAATAAGGCAGCGGTGAAGCCCCTCCAGCATCAGAAAAGCGGCAAAAAGCTCCTATCGGCCCAGAAGCAGGAACGCCTCAGCTCAGCTCAGCTCAGCTTTTGCTCCGCTGCAAGCCTGAAAAGGTAAAACAGCAGGAGCGAGAAAAACCGTCCAAAGTAATGCCCAGAGGGGAAAAGCGGCTGGGCTCGGCTCGGCTGGGATCTCGGCTGGGATCGGCTTGGCTGGGCTCAGCTTTGCCCGGAAAAGCGAAAAACCTGGAATCCACGCTCCAGATCACAAACCGGCAGCGGAGCCTGGAACTACGGAAGAAAGCCACGTGGTAAGATCAGCGTGGGACAAACCAACATCTGAACTTTAAAAGTTTACAAAAGCCACGTGGTGAGATCAGCGTGGGACAAATTAATCTAAACTATGGTTTTAGGTGTAGAAAATTAGTGGGTAGTAATATTTTACTCATAGTTGGTGATGAAATAAGTTTTAATTAGTTAGTGGTTAAAAAATAAAAATATAAGGGAGGTAATACAGATTAGCCCATTTTAACATCTAATTTCTAACCACCTGCATCTTTGTCTTAGTCATTTTCTTTATGATTTAAATGTGTTTTGTTTTTCAAAGTTAATATTTTCAATTGCAAAATGTTTTACTGTGTATTTTAATGTACTTAGCCTGTTTTTAAAATGTATGTTATGCATGTATGCTGAAGTACTTGTGTATAGAAAAGTTATAGGAACAAATAGTTCCCCCAATATAGTTTAAAAGTTTAGAAACATGAAAGTTCCAAAATAGTGCTTGGTAAAAAAGCATTAATAGAATTTTAGGTTACAGGTGTAAAGTATATTTTGCAAAAATAATATGTTTTTAAAAAAAGGGCTGGTATATTAATTTTCACTCTATTACGTTGGTGCATAAAAATATTAAGAAAAGGAGGAAATGTTGGTGTACCTAGCTAAAACCCTGAAGTTGGGTGCAAAGACCCTAAGACCCACCCATATCTGGGAGGGGTCTTGGGAACCGGATAATAGGTGTAACTACCTGCAAGACCTCCCATTCCTGGGAGGGGTCTGGAAAAAGTTAGATAAGCCTGGGACGAAAGGGATTCGGCCCTTTTTGTCTCTTGGCCGGCTTTTGGATCTTTGGGCCGCATGGAGCCCAAAGGGAAGATGGCTAACAGGAGATAAGATGCAGGGCTAGCAAAATAATGCTGTGCTTGAAAGGTTGACATAGGCCACACACCTGTGGTGGCTAGGGCATGAATAAAGATGATTCTTCCTGAAGCCTGCGTGTGAGTGAGTGATTTCACCTGGGCCTGGGACCCGGCCGGCTGGATGGAGGTGGCAGAGCCATGTGGCCTGGGGTGGCAGAAAGGAATCCATCGCCATCCATCGCCATCCAGCACCATCACTAATTATTTGATTCTACTAATGACGCCCGGACAGGGACCTGAACCCTGGACCCTCAGAACTGTAAGTGAAATATTTCATTGGAAATTTCCTATGCTGACCATCAAATGGTTTCTGTGGTTAGTCATGTGGATTTTACCACCCTTAGTCTTACGCATTGGTGCTCTAGTATACAAGTGGATCATTCCATTTTGTTTAAAACTAATTGGTTTTGATCTAAGGACAATTACTGCAGTTGGATGGTTGTGGTCTATATTTCAAATGAAAAGTGTAGTGTCTCTAGCCATCATAGTTTGTGGAATTTCTGTGTTGACTAACGTTATTATTATGAGCATAGTTATTTGCTGTTATTTCTATTTAGGAAATAGAAAGTGTAGAAATAGTGAGGCTAAAACCAGTATAGATAATAAGGAAATTTATCTGACGAAAACTCAGACCAAGGTGCAGGCTGACGAATCCAGCCCCACCATCAACAATATAGAAATTTTTGCTGGAAGAAAAACAACTCAGAATGTTAAGCCTGATTCTAGTGAATTGCTTGACAGTAGTGACTCAGATAATGATCTACCTCCAGTGCTAACTCCACGAAGTATGCCTCCTTCTAGTCACAAAATTGAATCGCAGAGCAGAGCAGATTCAAACGATGAACCACATGCTCGGTCTCAGAGCTCTATTCAGAATAATTTTGCTAATCAGGCCTTATCCCCTATAGACGGGGTAAATGTTTCTAACTATGTACCCTATCAGATGGAAGAATTAGATCGGTTTAAAAGATCATGTAAAGAAAATGGGCCAAAATCGCCATACAGTGTGGAGTTATTAAGACTTTGGAGTCATAACTCATCTTGGACTTTGTATGATTTTAAAAGAATCGCTGAAATATGCCTGTCGTCTAAACAGCGAACTGAATGGGAAATGTACTATTCAGAAGGCGTAAAAGCTAAATTATATAGTCCGGATGGTATGAAAAAGCAAGTGGCAGGTGTTACTCTATCGTATGAATTATTGATGGCAGAAAATCAATTTGCAAATATTCAGACACAAGCAGCTTTACCTAAGGAAATCTTAAATTTAATCAGGGAGATTGCATTGTCAGCATGGGAAAAAATTGATTCTAACAGCATTGGTAGAGGAAACTTTTTAAAAATCACCCAAGGCCCTTATGAGTCATTTGCAGAGTTTGTAGGTAAGATTAAAGATGCTCTGAAGTTACAAGTCGAAGATGAGGAGATAAGAAACTTCCTAGTAAAATCTGTGGCCTATCATAATGCAAATTCAGCCTGTAGATTAGTATTGAATACATTAAATGAAAAGTCAGATCTGAATGATTACCTTTATGCCTGCCGGAATGTCTATGTGGAACCCCAACCCCCACCCCACTCAGACTCAGTACAAACCTTCCCAGTTACCAAGGGAACAATGTCTTACTCCCCTCGGGGACAGAACACTTTCCGGAAACCAGGTCTTTGCCCAAAATGCAAAAGGGGTCGCCACTGGGCGAAAGATTGCAGATCCAGAAACCTCATTAATAATAACCTAAGTAGAGGTTTCAACACAGTCCCCAGGAGGCAAATTGCCTGCTACCATTGTGGAAAACAGGGACATATCAAAAGAAATTGTCGTCTCCTTATAAATTCAGCTCCCCAAGAACACACATACAAGATGCAGGGAAACGCCCACAGGGCCTCCCCCCAGGCCCTTCCAAATCAGGGGCAAAGTTCACAGACAATAATCCTTCCAAGCCCAGCCCAAGAAAATTCATCACGATAAGGGAATTAATCCACTCTACTTCAGGGAGTGCCGGATTAGATATATTATGCCCAGAGGACATTACAATTTACCCAGGAGCATGCCCTTACATGTTAGAAACTGGCATTGTAGGCCCGCCACCCCCAGATACCATGGGTTTGATTCTTGGCAGAAGTTCCCTCAACATAAAGGGTATATCAGTAATCACTGGTGTCATTGACTCAGATTCCATGGGAGAAATCATTGTAGTTATTACTGTACCAGTTACATGGACCTTTAAAAAAGGAGAAGCGATTGCCCAGATAGTAATAGTGCCTTATGTCAAATTTGGGACTTCAGATAAGACTAGAATTGGAGGTTTTGGAAGCACAGATCCGGGTGCTGCTCAAAACCCAATCGTGGCTCTGGTTACTAAATGTAAAGATGAACACCCAATGATCAAACTTCACTTGGAAGGCAAACCCTTTGATGGAATGATAGATACGGGTGCTCAGGTTACCGTAATTTCTGATAAAGAATGGCCAGAAAATTGGCCTCTTCAGGAAATCCCGTATTCCCTAGAAGGAATAGGAGGCCTGAGTTCCTGTCTGTTGAGTACGAGGACTATACTATTTTACGGCCCAGAAAATCAAAAAGCAATAATCAGACCTCACGTGGGCCCATTTTCACCATCCCTGTGGGGCCGTGACCTACACAAACAGTGGAAAGCAGAATTCCACATCCCATTAGCTCCAGAAGAGCCCGAACCTTCTTTTGATTTAAAAACCCAAAATTTTTAGTGGGGGCCACTACCGTAAAAACACCAGCACCAATAAAAATAAAATGGAAATCTGATGAACCAATTTGGACAGGTCAGTGGCCCCTTAAAACTGATAAATTAAAGGTGCTGACAGAATTAGTGGAGGAACAGCTAAGTTTAGGACATATTGAACCATCTTTTTCTCAATGGAATTCACCTATATTCACTATAAAAAAGAAATCCGGTAAATGGAGACTTTTGATGGATCTTAGAGCTATAAATTTATCCATGATACCTATGGGCAAATTGCAGACTGGTTTACCATCACCTGTAGTTATTCCAAAGGAATGGCCACTAATTATAATTGATCTGAAAGACTGCTTCTACCATATTCCTATCCACCCAGATGATAAAAAACGTTTTGCATTCTCAGTTCCTTCTCTCAATAATACCCATCCCTGCAGACGTTTCCAATGGACTGTTCTCCCCCAAGGCATGCTGAATTCCCCAACCATGTGTCAGTTTTTTGTAGATAAGGTTTTGAGCCCTGCTCGTGAAAAATTTCCTCAAGCCATGATATTTCATTATACAGATGATATCTTGCTCACAATGAACAATGAAACAGATTTACAGGAATTATACTCTTATGTTACTGACTGTTTACAAACATCAGGACTGAAAATAGCTTTAGAAAAAATACAGATAATGCCACCGTATCAATATTTGGGTTTTATTTTGGACCGGACGTCTATACGTCCACAAAAATTTTCTATCAAAAAAGAAAACCTCAGAACGCTTAATGATTTTCAGAGACTTTTAGGTGACGTAAATTGGCTCCGCCCTGCACTAGGAATCCCAAATGCAGAGTTATCTAATCTGTTTAAAACGTTGGAGGGTGATCCTGCTTTAGATAGCCCGAGAAATTTAACAACAGCTGCAAAAAATGAATTGGACATCTTCTTGAGCAGATTACAAAAATCGTTTCTCTCAAGATTCATCCCAGGAGAAAAGGTATTACTGTTAATCTTCCCTACTATAGAAACCCCCACAGGGGCCTTGATGCAACAGTCAGGACCTTTGGAATGGGTGTATTTACATAACAAACAACCTCGCTCAGTTGTCCCCTACTTACAACTGATTTCAGAGATTATTATCAAGGCAAGACTCAGATCTATATCTTTACTAGGTTTTGATCCAGATATAATAGTTTTGCCAGTACCAAAAAAGGAAATTGAGTCAATATTGCCAATTAATGAATCTCTACAAAGGGCCCTCTCAGATTTCACAGGAGAAATATCTTCCCATTATCCAGCAGGAAAAATTTGGGACTTTTTAAAGAAAACTCAGTTTGTTATTTCTTCAATTGTTCGGGATTCCCCTATTCCCAATGCCAAGGTTTTTTACATTGATGGATCCCAAAATGGAAAAGGAGGAATAACTGGAGACAACATTAATATGACCATAGATACCAAATATAAATCTGCACAGAAAGTTGAATTAGCAACGTTAATTTACCTATTAGAAAATGTATCTGAAGCCATGAATATAGTTTCTGATTCTTTGTATGTGGTAAATTTATGTCATGTGATAGCCACTGCATCCCTTAATGCTAATAACCCGATCATACAGGACTTACTTAAACAATTACAGCAGCTTCTTCAAAAACGAACTGAGCCCATCTTCATCACACATATTAGAGCCCACTCAGGTCTTCCAGGACCTATGGCTCAAGGAAATAAAACTGCTGACTTGCTAGCAATGCCTATATTTAAATCACCTATAGAGGAACATTCAGCCCTACACACAAATGCTCGCCGTTTACATGTGAATTACCAAATTCCATGGAGGCAAGCTAGAGAAATCGTAGAAAACTGCAACGTATGTGCACCGTTAACAAAAAAGACTCACATAGCAGGAGCAAACCCAAGAGGCTTACAGTCTAACGAACTTTGGCAAATGGATATAACTCAAACAGATTTATTTCCAAGGAAACCTTATCTTCATGTTGTGGTGGACACTTATTCTCGGTTTATGTGGGCAATTCCCATGTCTTCTCAAAAATCTAAGGCTGCTTGTAGTTTTCTTTTACAATGTTTCTCTGTGATGGGTATTCCATATTCTATAAAAACTGATAATGGGCCAGCCTATGTTAGCAAAACTTTTGAATTTTTTTGTAAGGAATGGCAGATAAGACATCTCAGAGGAATTCCTTACAATTGTAGGGGACAGGCCATTGTAGAAAGGACTCACAGAACCTTAAAAACTCAATTGCAAAAAAATAGAAAAAGAGGTTTACCACCAACGGATTTGCTGTCTTTGACTCTTATCACACTAAATTACTTTAACTTACCCCAAGGGGAAAGCTACACTGCAGCGGAAAGACATTTTAAAGAAGATATTCAGAGACAAGAAACAACCCATAAACCTATTTGGATCAAGGAGGATGAAAAATGGATAGCTGGCTATCTTCTCCTAAGAGGAAGGGGTTATGCCTATGTTTCTATAAATGATGACCCTCCCAAGAAATTTTGGGTTCCATTACATCTTGTTAGAAATCGGGCTAGCACAAATGATCAGGTTCAGACTACAAACTCCCCTTCAGAGAAAAAAACAGAATACTTCAGACACTAACAGCAGTAATATTACTAAGGTCTCTGGGGCAGGGAACGATTTAGCTGTCACACACCATACAATGAGTGAGACTGATGGTAGTGATAAACCCTTACACTCCGAGATGCAAAAGGAAAGACAGGAACCTGTCTTAACTGGGCTCCAAAATATAGGAAACTCTTGCTACATGAACTCAATATTGCAATGCTTGTATAATATTTCAGACTTAACTCAGTATTTTTATAAAGATCATTATAAAAAGGATATTAACAAGAAAAATCCGATGGGGCATGAAGGTAAATTAGCCGAAGAATTTGGTCGGCTCATCAAAACCATGGGAAATGGATTTCATAGATATATTAATCCTGAAAGCTTCAAAGTAACAATTGGTTTACTTAATGACCAGTTTGCTGGACACAATCAGCAGGATCCTCACGAACTACTGATGTTCCTAATAGAGGGATTACATCAGGACTTGCTTACTGTAAATCTAATGACAGACAAAACTACACATCTCATGGGAAATGAAAAATATGAACAATTTAGTCCAGAACACCAAAAGGCTCATAAATCTATTATTTATGATCTCTTTCAAGGACAATTCAAATCTATACTCCAGTGTCTCACTTGCCACCAAAAGTCTGAGGTTTATGAGACATTTGTTCATTTGTCTTTGGCTGTTACATCTACAGATAAATGTACATTACAGGAATGCCTCTCTGAATTTTTTAAAGAAGAAGAATTAAGAAATGACAACAAAGTTCTGTGCAACAGTTGCAAAAATAGAAGGGATTTTTCAAAGAAAACGTACTTATGGAAACTGCCACCAGTACTTATAATACACTTGAAACGTTTTGCTTTTGATGGCAAACAAATAAAAAAATTGCATACTTATGTAGATTTTCCTTTAGAAGACCTCAATTTAGAGGAGTTCACTTCAGAGAATAAAAGCAAGATTAAGAAATACAACTTATCATCGGTGTCAAACCATTATGGTAAAGTTCACTATGGACACTGTACTTCATACTGTAAAATTGCTGGAAAACAACACTGGATCAATTTTGATGACAAGAAGATCAAAAAAGTCCCTAATACATTGGTGAAATCCACAGCAGCATACATCCTGTTTTATACTTCTTAGAGATCTACAATGAACACCAGATAATCATTTTACTTCCCTATCAGTTGCTATTAATGCTCTAGGATTCTTTCCACAGGCATGATCAATGAATATAGATTGAAAATCATGAATCCCCAATGTGTTTCCTTGTAGGATGGATTTATGTCTTAATTTCATTATTGTTCTAGGTCTCAGTTAATCATGAAATTTTACAAATTAATTTAGTCAAGGTTCACCTGAAAGAGAAATTTCTCATCATATTAATGTTGTTTTTCTTTCTAGGTATACTCATTTAACGACTTTCACTCTTTTTATTTTAACATCATTGCTTTATTTCCCTCAATTTAGGTTTTAAGACGCATACATAATGATAATTTTAGGTGGACTTTCTTCACAGTGCTTCTTGCCTATGATTGATTATCATAAAGTTACTGTTATACAATAACTTTGTATATATACTGATATACACGTATAGTAGAGTTGTCCATGTTTGTATTACGCATGAAATTCTCTTTCAGATCTGCTAGGCAAAAAATATATATATATTTTTTTAGTGAATTTGAAATGATTTATCTAAACAATTGCCGGCTATTACATTTTAAGGAGCTTTTAATTGATTCAGCTGAATTCTCTTTTCTTTTGCTCTATTTTGGATCCTTTCCAACAAATATTTTTTAGTATGAGTGAGTGTTATGGCCATATTTTTTGTGAAGTCTGTGTGTGTATGTCTTGTTTAGTGTCTGTCTGTTCTACATATTTTGTATATAGTTTCCTTTTTCCTAACTTTATCTTCCCCAAATTAGTCTTCCTTATCCTTCCTTCTCTCTTCCTAGTCCTTAACATTTTAATTTTCAGGATTTCACATGTGCAACCCATCTCCTTCACCCACAACTACAAGCTTCCTGATCTCGGCGGGAAGAAGAAATCCATGACTGTTGGAGTTTTACACCATATATGCTGCAAACTTGTTGGAAATGAAGCCACCTGGGATTTGTGTCACAATGTAACACCAGAGAAAAGATCCATGGACAAGACCCACAGTCTCTGGATCCCAGTTAAACTGTGCTATCTGAATTTCTGGTTTTCCATCCACATACAAAATGCTATTGTTGACCGTTTCTACAATGGCTACCCCAAGATTGCACCGATCCCAAAGGAAATACAGAAGCCCAACCAACTTATGATGTAATGATGTAACGCTTGGGGATGCCCCAACACATGGATGACTGTACTGGCCTTCCTTCTTCATTCAGCTTGATGTTATCTCCTGTACAAGGCTTCAACCCGCTTTTCCAGACCCATCAAGTGTCTTCTGCTGGTCTTTTTGGAGTTCCAGACCCCTCATATTTACAGATTGGTATTGAACTCTGTAGAAATTACATCTGTTGTTTTTCCTATAACTGTAATCCTTTGAAGTTATATTTGGTACTACACTTCTTTTGACTATCCTAATTAATGTTTTTCTATTTTAGTTTTAATATTAGGAATCGATGTATTACATTAAGGTTTTGCTTTCTTTTTTTTTTTTTTTTTTAATGCATAATTTTTTTTTTTATTTAAACACCTTGATTACATACATGATTGTGTTTGGGTTTCAGTCATAAAAGGAACACCACCCATCACCAGTGCAACATTCCCATCACCCAAGTCCCAAATCTCCCTCCTCCCCACCCAACCCCCGCCTGTACCCTAAACAGGCTCTATATTTCCCTCATACATTCTCAATATTAGGACAGTTCAAAATGTAGTTATTTCTCTAACTAAACTCATCACTCTTTGTGGTGAGCTTCCTGAGGTGAGCTGGAACTTCCAGCTCTTTTTTCTTTTGTGTCTGAAAATTATTATTACAAGGGTGACTTTCATTTTTCTTAAAACCCATAGATGAGTGAGACCATTCTGCGTTTTTCTCTCTCTCTCTGACTTATTTCACTCAGCATAATAGATTCCATGTACATCCATGTATAGGAAAATTTCATGACTTCATCTCTCCTGACAGCTGCATAATATTCCATTGTGTATATGTACCACAGTTTCTTTAGCCATTCGTCTGTTGAAGGGCATCTTGGTTGTTTCCAGAGTCTTGCTATGGTAAATAGAGCTGCAATGAATATAGGTGTAAGGAAGGGGTTTTTGTATTGTATTTTGGTGTTCCTAGGGTATATTCCTAGGAGTGGTATAGCTGGATCGTATGGGAGCTCGATTTCCAGTTTTTGGAGGAATCTCCATATCGCTTTCCATAAAGGTTGAACTAGACAGCATTCCCACCAGCAGTGGATAAGAGTTCCTTTCTCTCCACATCCCCGCCAACACTGTTTATTCTCATTCTTTGTGATGTGTGCCATTCTCTGGGGTGTGAGGTGGTATCTCATCGTTGTTTTGATTTGCATCTCCCTGATGATTAGTGATGTGGAACATTTTTTCATGTGTCTTTTGGCCATGCGTATTTCTTCTTTGTCAAAGTGTCTGTTCATTTCTTCTCCCCATTTTTTGATGGGGTTAGATGTTTTTTTCTTGTAAAGTTCTGTCAGTGCCTTGTATATTTTGGAGATTAGCCCCTTATCTGATGGGTATTGGGTGAATAGTTTCTCCCACTCAGTGGGTGGCTCTTGTATCCTGGGCACTATTTCCTTTGAGGTGCAGAAGCTTCTCAGCTTAATATATTCCCATCTGTTAATCTCTGCTTTCAATTGCTTGGAGAGTGCAGTTTCCTCCTTGAAGATGCCTGTAATGTCCTGTAGTGTTTTGCCTATGTGCTGTTCTATATATCTTATGGTTTTGGGGCTGATATCGAGGTCTTTAATCCATTTGGATTTTACCTTTGTACATGATGTTAGCTGGGGGTCTAAGTTTAATTTTTTGCAAGTGGCTATCCAATTGTGCCAACACCACTTGTTGAAGAGGCTTTCCCTGCTCCATTTAGGATTTCCTGCTCCTTTATCAAAAATTAGATGGTTGTATCTCTGGGGAACATTTTCTGAGTATTCAAGCCTATTCCACTGATCTGAGGACCTATCCTTATTCCAATACCATGCTGTTTTGATAACTGTTGCTTTGTAGTACAGTTTAAAGTTGGGAAAAGTAATTCCTCCCATATTCTTTTTCCCAATGATTGCTTTAGCTATTCGAGGGTGTTTATTGTTCCAAATGAATTTCAAAAGTGTCTGATCCACTTCTTTGAAGAATGTCATGGGTATCTTTAGAGGGATGGCATTAAATCTGTATAATGCCTTGGGGAGTATTGACATTTTGATGATGTTAATCCTGCCAATCCATGAGCAGGGTATGTGTTTCCATTTCCGTGTGTCCTCTCTTATTTCTTGGAGCAGAGTTTTATAGTTTTCTTTGTATAGGTCCTTCACATATTTAGTCAAGTTGATTCCAAGATATTTGAGTTTGTGTGGTACTATTGTGAATGGGGTTGTTTTCTTAATGTCCATTTCATCCTTATTACTATTGGTATATAGAAAGGCCATTGATTTTTGTGTGTTAATTTTGTAGCCTGCCACCTTGCTATATGAGTCTATTGTTTCTAGAAGCTTTTTGATAGAGTCTTTAGGGTTTTCTAAGTAGAGTATCATGTCATCTGCAAACAGTGAGAGCTTGACTTCTTCCTTTCCTATCTGGATTCCCTTGATATCCTTTTCTTGCCTAATCGCTATAGCTAGTACTTCCAGTGCTATGTTGAATAGGAGTGGTGAGAGAGGACAGCCTTGTCTTGTGCCAGAATTTAGAGGGAAGGCTTTCAGTTTTTCTCCATTGAGGATAATATTTGCCACTGGCTTGTGGTAGATGGCCTTCACTATATTGAGAAAGGTTCCCTCCATTCCCATCTTGCTGAGAGTTTTGATCAAGAATGGGTGTTGGACCTTATCAAATGCTTTCTCTGCATCTATTGATATGATCATGTGGTTTTTATTTTTCTTGTTATTGATGTTGTGTATTATGTTGATAGATTTACGGATGTTAAACCAGCCTTGCATTCCTGGGATGAAACCTACTTGATCGTAGTGGATGATCTTCTTAACGAGGCATTGAATCCTATTTGCCAGGATTTTGTTGAGGATCTTTGCATCTGCATTCATCAGTGATATTGGTCTGTAATTTTCTTTTTTGGTAGCGTCTCTGTCTGGTTTAGGTATCAAGGTGATGTTGGCTTCATAAAAGCTATTTGGAAGTGTTTCTGTTTGTTCAATTTCATGAAAGAGTCTTGCCAAGATTGGCAGTAGTTCCTCTTGGAAAGTTTGATAGAATTCATTAGTGAATCCATCTGGACCTGGGCTTTTGTTTTTCGGCAGACATTTGATTACTGTTTTAATTTCATCAATGGTGATGGGGGTGTTTAGATATGCTACATCCTCTTCCTTCAACCGTGGAAGATTATAAGAGTCCAAGAATTTATCCATTTCTTCCAGGTTCTCATTTTTAGTGGCGTAGAGTTTTTCAAAGTAGTTTCTGATTACCCTTTGAATCTCTGTCATATCAGTAGTGATCTCTCCTTTTTCATTCCTGATACGAGTTATCAAGTTTCTCTCTCTCTCTTTCTTTGTTAGGTTTGCCAGTGGTCTATCAATCTTGTTTATTTTTTCAAAGAACCAACTTCTGCTTTCGTTGATCTTTCGGATTGTTTTTTGAGTTTCCACTTCGTTGATTTCTGCTCTCAGCTTTGTTATTTCCTTCTGTCTTCCTATTCTTGGGTCCTTTTGTTGAGCATTTTCTAGTTCTATTAGCTGTGTCATTAAGCTACTCAGGTAAGCTCCTTCTTCCTTCCTGATGTGTGCTTGCAAAGCTATAAATTTTCCTCTCAGTACTGCTTTTGCTGTGTCCCATAAGTTCTGAGAGTTTGTGTCTTGATTGTCATTTGTTTCCAGGAACCTTTTTATTTCCTCCTTGATTTCATCTCGGACCCACTGGTTATTGAGCATGAGGCTGTTTAACTTCCAGGTGTTAAAGTGTTTCTTCTGAGTCCCTTTGGAGTTCACAAATAATTTCAGAGCCTTGTGGTCAGTGAAGGTAGTCTGCAAAATTTCTATCCTCTTGATCTTATGGAGGTATGTTTTATGTGCCAGCATGTAATCTATCCTGGAGAATGTCCCATGTACATTGGAGAAGAATGTGTATCCAGGTTTCTGGGGATGGAGTGTCCTATATATATCCACTAGGCCTCTTTCTTCCATTTCTCTCCTCAGGTCTTGTATATTCTTGTTGGGTTTCAGTCTGGTTGACCTGTCCAGTGTTGACAAAGCCGTGTTAAGGTCCCCCACAATTATTGTGTTGTTGTTGATATTATTTTTCAGATTTGTCAACAGTTGTATTAAATATTTTGCTGGCCCCTCATTCGGTGCATATATGTTTAGGAGAGTGAATTCTTCCTGCTCTACGTACCCCTTGATTAATATAAAATGTCCGTCTTTGTCCCTTACAACCTTCCTGAGTATAAAGTTTGCATTATCTGATATTAGTATGGCCACTCCAGCTTTTTTATGGGTGTTGTTTGCTTGGATAACTTTTCTCCAGCCTTTTATTTTGAGTCTATGTTTGTTCTGACTATTCAGGTGCGTTTCTTGTAGGCAGCAGAAGGTTGGATTGAGTTTTTTGATCCATTTAGCCACTCTGTGTCTCTTAACTGGTGCATTTAGTCCATTGACGTTGAGAGAAAGAATTGTCCTGGGATTTAACGCCATCTTTATTTCAAAATTTGGTGTGTCTTTTGGGTAGTCTTGTCTTAGATTAGGTCTTTCAGTTTTTCTCTTAAGACTGGTTTTGTGTCTGTGAAGTTTCTGAGCTGTTTTTTGTCTGTGAAACCATGTATTCTTCCATCAAACCGGAAAGTGAGTTTTGCTGGGTATAGTATTCTGGGTGAAGCATTCATTTCATTCAGTCTTGTCACAATATCCCACCACTGCTTTCTGGCATTGAGCGTTTCTGGTGACAGGTCTGCTGTAAATCTCAGGGAAGCTTGCTTGAACATGATTTCCCCTTTTGATCTTGCTGTTTTCAGAATTCTGTCTCTATCTGTGGGATTTGTCATTGTGACTAGGATGTGTCTTGGGGTGGTTTTTCTGGGGTCTCTTTTGGTTGGTACTCTTCGGGCATGCAGGATTTGATCACATATATTCTTTAGCTCTGGAAGTTTCTCTTTAATGATGTTCTTGACCATTGATTCTTCCTGGAAATTTTCTTCCTGGGTCTCTGGGACTCCAATGATTCTTAAGTTGTTTCTGTTGATCTTATCATAGACTTCTATTTTCGTCTGTTCCCATTCTTTGACTAATTTTTCCATTGTCTGCTCATTTGCTTTAAGTTTTTTGTCCAATCTCTCCTGCTGTATGGAATTGTTATGTATCTCATCTTCCACAGCACCAAGTCTATTCTCAGCTTCTGATACCCTGTCCCAGAGCTTATCCATTTTGTCATTCACTTCGTTTACTGACTTTTTCAGTCCTGTTAGTTGACATGTTATTTCAGTTTGGAGTTTTGTCATTTCTGCCTTCATATTTTCTTGGTTCTTATTAGTGTTCTGTTCAACTCGATCCATGGTTTCTTGGAGTCTGTTGAGCACCTTCCATATTGCTAGTCTAAAGTCCTTATCTGAGAGGTTGATTAGTTGTTCAGTCATTATCTGGTCCTCAGAATTGTCATCTTCATTCTCTATGTCTGATGCTGGCCTGCGTTGTTTCCCCATTGTCACACTTGTATTGTGGGTTTTTCTACGTGTTGTGGTGGTATTCATTGTCTATATGATGTAGGCAGCACACTCCTCTGGCTCCTCCCTTTCTGGATGGGCTGACTTGCCTCTAAGGGAGGGGAGTCCTCCGTGGATGAAGCCTCACACTGGGTCAAATCTTAGGCCCGAGCATGCAACAGAGAAGACAGTCCGGAGAGAAATGTTTGCTTCTGTGATATAGCGCCGTTCTTAGTGTGATTTTTCCTTCTTGTTGCAATGGAGTTCTTTCCTTAGAAAGAGTGCACGGCCGCGTAGCGAAGCGGAGCGGCCGTGCTCCTCTGAGCCTCTTTTTGCCCCACTCGCAAGAGTTTCACGCAAGAGGACAGTAGACAGACATATACAGGTCACACTCACAGTCTTTCACAGCTGAGCCCCACTGGGCCGGTGTACTTTCGCGGATTTTCCCCGCCTGGTGTCACACACAGGGAGCCAGCTTTTGCAAAGGTTAGCCGGTTTTTATGCTCTGAAGTCCCTCCCTGAAAATGGCGTCTGGGCGAGCGAGGTTTCTGGAGGCTCTTTTTGCCCCACTGGCAAGAGTTTCACGCAAGAGGACAGTAGACAGACATAGACAGGTCACACTCACAGTCTTTCACAGCTGAGCCCCACTGGGCCGGTGTACTTTCGCGGATTTTCCCCCCAGGGGCAATTTCTAAGCACTTAGCCAGGAGTAACCTGGGTTCAGTCTCCAGAATCCCATGAGAGCATCCAAGCAGTCAGTAGTGATTCCTTAGTTTAGAGTCAGGAATAACTTCTGAGCATCACTGTGTGTGTCCAGAAAGACAGCTCAAAGGACCGGAGGACATGCTTTGCATCTCTGGCACTGCATTATCCCTGCTTGGTGTCTCTGCAGGTTGGAAAGGCATCCCGGGCCATGGGCACCCACTGTGGGGGTAAGGGAAAACCTTTCTAGGTCCCCCTGAGAGACTGTAGGTAGCTGAAAATCTTCCAATCTCCTTAACCACGACGTCCTTCCCAAGCTCAGTCCTGGAACCTGGAGAACTGGGCCCAGAGGTACAGGCGTCCTCCTGGCTACCTGAGTTCTCGCTTTTATGAAGGGATGTTAACGAAAAGCATCTCTTCCTCTGTCTTGTTCCCAGAGTCTCCAGTTCCTTCCTCTGCCCCCAGAGCCTGCGTCAGTCATGAGGTTTTGCTTTCTTGACTTTAGGTTTGTGAGTTAGATATTATTGTCTATAATTTCCCAAATGATATTTTTGTCTGTTCTCAGGGTTTTTTGCATGGGCGCATCATAGGCAAAATACTAGGTTTATAGAAGGTTCCATCCATTTTGGATGGGCCCTCAAGTTGTTTATTTACACAGGGAGGGTCTCTGCCTTAAACATTTTGTTTTGGTTTGTGACTTAAGCTCCCATCTATAAATAGTCGACATCAATTTCAGACATCTTATGGACTTCAGACCGGATTAAGAACTTGGACTAAGTTCAAATACCTATTGATCATCATTGCAGTGGCTCCCCACTGTGCAGAGGGTGTATGTGCCACTTCTTCCGAAATAAAGGCCTAGTTCAATGCCCTCAAAGATGGGCTTTCTGGTCTACCTGAACTTGAATGAAAATGGAGCTGGAGAGATAGCATGGAGGCGCGGCGTTGGCCTTTCATGCAGAAGGTCATTGGTTCAAATGCCGGTATCTGCCAGGAGCGATTTCTGAACGTGGAGTCAGGAGTAACTCCTGAGCACTGCCAGGTGTGACCCAAAAACGACCACCACCACCACCTACAACAACAACAAATAAAGAAAAGGTGCTTCTCCTTGCCTGCTACACAACCTTTCTGGTGTCTCTTCGAAAGATCTATGTACGTCTTAGATTTATCTTGTCAGGAGCTTGTAGTTGATTCCTTGATACATGTTTCTGGTTTTAGACACCCTGTGCTTAGGTTAGAAGTTTTTCTTTACATTTTCCTGTGATGCGCTTATGCAAACAGCCGCTCTTTTATTATTGACTAATTTTTCTTTTAATAATTGTAGACAATATTGTTTGTTTACTAAAAACAAAAGGGGGAATTGTTGTGTATGTAAATATTTTGGGGGATTACTATGTTGCTCACCCTAATCTGATTAGGTGATTGTGCCCTACCCTGGGGTGTGACCTGGCATTCTGCCCCCACCCTAGGGTAGGACCTGATTCTGCTTCCACCATTGGTTGGTATCTGATCCCACCATTGGGTGGGACCTGACTCTGGACTATAAGAGCAAGGGTCTGTGGAAGGCGAGAGGCTTTTGCTGGCTGGAACTGAATCTGAGTCTTTGGACTTCAGTTTTGTCCATCCGAATAAAGCAAATATTTCCACGAGCCTGATTGTCTGCGAGCTGTTTACCCGCCGTTTCACCTCAGAACCGTGGGCTAGACAGGGTGGCAGACACGTGCTCCGAGCTGGAAGAAAAGGGCCTCATTCTCCATCCCTCCATCAGTCAACCTCTTCAGGGGCTGTCCTGCTACAGCTAACTACAGAAGATTGACTTTGACAACCATGACTGGGCAGAACTTATCCTGGGACCAATAAGAAAGACCCTTGTCTAGGCTTCAGCCTAGGAATTGTACAAATAATCAAGATCTCTAATTCCAGAGGTCTGACTTTGACAACTGTGACTGAGCAGAACTTCTGGAACCATAATGAAAGACTATCCTAGGATCTGTGCAAAAACCAAGACCACTAATTTCAGAAGACTGATTACAACAACAGTGATGGAACAGAACTTCTAGAACCACAAAGAAAGAATCTATCCTAGGCTTCATTCTATGACCTGTGCAAATATCAAGATCTCTAGTTACAGAGGCTAGATTTTATCATCCACAATTGAGTGGAAAGTTTCCTGGCACCATAGAAAGACCTTGGGGTGTGAAAATGAGCATGTATGGAGCCTGTAATTGTTCCCATGACAGTATGCTTCAGGGGCAGAGAAACCCTGTTTCTCTTAAGCCAAGGGAATTCCTTTTCTAATTTCCCCAATACTTACTGTGCCTATGCAAAAAAAACAACAAAAACACAAAACCTGCCATACTAGCCCTCCTTCCTCTTTTTTTTTTTTTTTCGTTGTCATGGTTATTATTTGGTTGTTGTTTTTTGTTGCTGTTGTGCTTTTTTGTAGTTGCTGGTTTAGGTTTTTATGTTTGTTTTTGTTTTGTTTTATTTTTCTTTTTTTCCTTTATTCTTTCGAATTGATATTTATAACCTCTCGATTGATTCCTCCCAGTTTTTTTTTCTTTTTTCTCTTTTTTTCCTAACAGAACCACATAACTTGAATCATCTTATTCTGCCTCATAAATTGAGGGGGAAATATGGATGGTACCAGGACCAAACAGTCGTATGAACATTGAGTAGAAATAAAAAATGATAAGACTTAAAACCCAAATCCAAAGTTAACCAGTTCCAGTAGCAGTCCAGGGGCAAAGGCAAAAACCAGTTCCAGTAGCAGTCCAGAGGCAAATAGGATGCATGCTGGGAACAGGGGTGGAGGGAGGACAACACTGGTGGTGGAAATGCTCTGATTCATTGTCACTGTCTACCTTAAATATTACTGTGAAAGACTCATAATTCACTTTGCTCACAATAAAAATTTAAAAAATTGTTGATGTAAATCACATATTAATTTCAGATCTGCAACATAATTCAATATCAAAGTCTGCATAGTATTTCTAGTTACCATTCATCATTTTATGAAGTTAGAGATTTCTCTTTCTGTT
This sequence comes from Suncus etruscus, assembly GCF_024139225.1. Taxonomy (NCBI): domain Eukaryota; kingdom Metazoa; phylum Chordata; class Mammalia; order Eulipotyphla; family Soricidae; genus Suncus; species Suncus etruscus. The sequence continues at coordinate 50,460,113 of NC_064854.1, read as the reverse complement.
TATAAAGAGGTTATCATAAGAACTTTTACAGTTTACTCTCTTGACAAGTTTTAAATATGCAGTACAGTGTTTATTTTTCTTTGTTTTTGTTTTTTGCTTTTGGGTCACATTGGTGGTGCTCATGGGTTATTCTTGGCTCTGCGCTCAGGAATCACTCCTGGTAGACTCATGGACCAAATGAGATGCTGGGATCAAACTCACTGGTCAGCCACAAGCAAGGGCACACCCTATTGGTTGTGCCTATTGCTTGGCCACAGTACAATTTATTGACATTTATTGACTGTTGTCGATATCCTAGATTAACATTTCTATTAACTTACCAATAGATGGTTGTTCATTTTTATTGTATAATAAATATTTTGAGTGATATTTTTGCCACAAAATATACTTCACTGTTATTGCTGATTGTTATGTGTTTGTGCTAACATGATTTTGCCTTCAGGTTGGCATGGACAAAGCCCTTAATCAGCTTTCTGTGCCCTTGGGACAGTTACGGGAAGAGGTTTTGGTAAGTTCTAAAATAATACTAAACAGTTTACCATAAAGCATAGATATACTTGTTCACATACTCTAAGAATTTTTTAAATTTTCATTTCTTTAATATTGTAACTAATTTTTAATGGTGAGGCTGGAGAGTTAGTGTGGTGGTCAGGGCACTTGCCTTCCCAGATTTAATCCCCAGTACCTAAGCCTTCCAGGAATGATCCTTAAGCACAGAGCCAGGAATAAGCTCAGAAGAAAATATTTTTTTAATGTTTCATGATTATGTACCTTCAAAAAATTGGTAAATTACCTCTGTTTTTTGCATGTGATATTAAAATTTAAAGCATATTTGATTTGGTGATGAGAAATTTATCAGAGTACGAAATTTTAAGATATTGGAGAGGAGTTGGAGAGAGAGTACCAACAATAAGGCACTAGCCTGGCATACAACTGAATTGGATTTCGTCTTGCCACTGCATGTGTCCTCTAAGTGCCAAGGGTCACTCATTTGCTCAGAGCCCAGAGTAGCCCCTGAATATGGCTGGTTATGGTGCCAGCCTCCCTCCCTAAATGATAAATATTGGGGAGGAGAAGGCTATTTCAACTTGTTAATGCCACCTCATTTACATTCAGTTATCTTTTTTATATATATATGAAATCTTTACATGTAAATAGAGGAATAAATTTTGTTATTAGGTTTGCTAATTTCATATATGTTTTTTAGGCAGTAGTTTTGGTACCTAGAACAGTCCACAATAGCTATTTAATCTTCAATGTCAGTAACATAAATATATTCCCCAATAAGCACTATTTACATATTCCTCTGGGAAAATATCTATGGAAGAGACTATGTTAATGAGCTATGAAAGAGGAGTCTGGGGAATCTCTTTGACAGAAAAAATGTACTGTTTTCATTGAATGCCTATATTCTCATGCTCCACAACTTCCTGCTTCCTTAGCTTTGACATAATTTGGAGTTTATGGTACACAAATAAGTATGTCACCAGACATAACCTTGCCATTTAATGTCCTAATGCCTAACCCAGAGACAGTGTTCGAGGCTCTCTGTGAGTAATATGAAACACTCAGCATGCATGCAACTTTTTAAAAAATGAAGATTAATGTAAATGTTGATACTGAAAAGACCATTGGATGAGGAGTCAGGAAAATTCATAATTCTACAGCTCCTCTGCTTCCATTAGTAAAAATATTTGAATTTTTATGTCTTGGTTGATGTTTTTATTTATTTATTTTTACAGAAGTTTAAGTAACTTCTTGGAGATAAGAGAAATGGTTTTTGTAGTTTATTGTAATCATATCTACTCTGGTCTTCTGCTCTGAATTTCATGGATTGCTGTCATACACACATGCAGGCTCTAACTCTTATACCCTGCCAAAATTTTTTTTATTTTTTATTTTTTTGGGGGGTTTTGGGTTTTTGGGTCACACCGGCAGTGCTCAGGGGTTACTCCTGGCTCTATGCTCAGAAATCACTCCTGGCAGGCTCAGAGGACCATATGGGATGCCAGGATTCTAACCACTGACCTTCTGCATGCTAGGCAAATGCCTTACCTCCATGCTATCTCTCCGGCCCCCAAAATTATTTTTTATATAGTCTTTCATATTCACCAACAAAAATTATCTTTTTTTGATCAGAACTTAAAAGTTGAGCTACTCTATGAGTATCTAAGACAATTAATGACCAAAATGGTTTCTATGATGTTTATTGAATCTTCATTAATTTACAGAGTAGGTGACATTTAATAGGTATTTCATGAATGTTTAATGAATGAGTGGACTTATCTTTTTGTAGGATTTTATGATTTATCTAGTTTTATCTTTGTCTTTATTACCATTGTTTTGCCCCTACTTCTTAATATCTCTAATTCCTGGTCATGTGTCTTACCTTTCTATTTTGCAGTTTGTTCTGTTTCTTGATTTTCAGTATTCCTCATTATAAAGAACATTTATACTGATATGTAATGCTTAAATAATCTTTATATCTTCAAAATGTAGAGTCTAGTCTAAAGATTTCATTTTAAGTCTCCAAAGTAAATTCTGTAGGACACCTGGGTTTATGTTTCATGACTTATGTATGACTCCTGACAAGTGATGTACTCAATTCTTTATTTCAGACTTTTGTCTATAGTAAGTCCTGCAAAACACAGATTATTAGATTCTAGCCCAAGTGGCATTTTATTAGCTAATTTTTGGGCCATACTCAGTAATGCTCAGGGGTTACTCCTGGCATGCACTCAGAAATTGCTCCTGGCTAGGGTGACCATATGGAATGCCAAGAATTTAACCAGGTCTGTCGTACATCTGCCACGTGCAAGGCAAATTCCCTACTGCTGTGCTATCGCTCTGGCTCCATTAGCTAATTTTTTAATACATGGATTCAGATTATCCTTTCTTGGCTATGACATTCATTGCTTTTAAAAAGTTCTTTTAGCTTTTAACTCTTGTGTGACCTTAACTTTATTGTTTTTTGTCCCTAAGTTATGATTACTCTTATTTGTGCCTGATGTGTTATACCTGTATCTGTATAATCTTAGCCTATAAATACTAAGTAAAACTTAGCTTATAAATACTAATTAATGTGAATTACTTAGTGAATATTGAATTAATGTGTTTAATCAAAATGTTACATTTTTTAATACATTTTTTTAAATTATTTTCAAGAGTCTTAGGTCATCTGTCAGTGAAGGAATTCGGGCAGTAGATGAACAAATATCTAAACAAGAGGACATTAGGAAAAAAAAGGTATATTTAAGTGTCATATGGTTAAAAACATGGACTCATTGTGTGAAATAGTCTGATTTTACTTCTTTTGGGGTCTGTGCAAAGAGCAGGTCTGCTATATGTTTATTAAAGTAACTTAGATGAAACCAGTAAAGTCTAGAGCTAGAGCTGGGAACCAAATTTTCTCAATCCCAGTCCTGCTAATAAAAGGACTGTGGTACATTTTACATGATGAAATAAAATTCTTAGTCCTCAATTTAAACATGACAGTTAACATTGACTTTAGCATAGACATTTTATAAACTATGAATCTTAGATCATCTCATAGTTCTCAGTATTATGACATTTTTTACTTATAGCTTTCCATGTCCATATATTTGTTTATTTTAGTGTCCTATTGAAATTATAAGACAAATTAAAGGTGTTGAGTGGTCACAAAGTTAAAATTCCACATTTTTTTCCTAAATAATGGGAAGTAATAACTAACATCTATAAAAACACTTTGTAATATAATAGCACGGTGTCTCTCAGCACCCCTCAAAAGAAGTTATTTATATTTCAGACATTGGGGAATAGGTGTGACTTTCTACAGCAGATTTTATCTGTCTGTGTATCTATCTACCTATCTATTTAGCTATCTATTTATCTATCTTTTGGTTTTTGGGCCACACCCTCTGATGCTCAGGGGTTACTCCTAGCTATGCATTTAGAAATTACTCCTGGGAATTCATTGTTGCATAGAAATATTCAAAATGTAGAATGTTTTAGATTTGTTATGTTGATTTTGGGTTTTTGTATTTTTCATTGTTTAGAATGGGAATATAAAATAATTAGCATTAAAGATCATGATAACTTGTCTCTGTTTTCTGCTTAATTTTAATTTTATAGATATGTGTGTTGAGGCTTATACAAGTTATTCGATCAGTTGAAAAAATTGAAAAAATTTTAAATTCTCAAAATTCTAAAGAAACATCTATACTAGAAGCAAACAGGTAAGATTTTTTTTCTAAATACATGTAAATTAAAAATTTACATACAAGGGCCAGAGCAGTTGCACAACGGTACGGTGTTTGCCTTGCACACAGCTAACATAGGACGGACCGCGGTTCTATCCCCTGGCGTCCCATATGGTTCCTCAAGCCAGGAGTGATTTCTGAGCACAGATCCAGGAGTAACCCCCGAGCATCACAGGGTGTGGCCCAAAAACCAAAAAAAAAAATTACATACAAGCTAAAAGGATAATTGTTGTGGGGTTAGAACTCATTTCTGAAAAAAGATGCAGATTAAACCTTAGTGTTTTAATGTAACCTTAATGTTTAATGTAACTCAAGAAAAATTAAGTGCATGACTTGGTATAATTTATAATGTGTTATTTTAAAATCTTTCTTTTTTTGAAATATATTTTTTATTTAAGTAACATGATCATAGTTGGGTTACAGTCATAACAAGAACACCCCCCCCTTCACCAGTGTAACATCCCCTTCCTGTATTTGAGACAGGCATTCTACAGTTATTTGTTTTTTAGTTCAGTAACTTGTATTTTTTTTTCCTTAAAGGATAAGAGTAAAAAAATATAGTAAAGGTGTGATAGTGGCAATCACCGTTGTTTGCATAGGTCCAGAAAAATGGGGAAAATGGAAAAAAATCCTTGACCTGATTACAAAAAGGCCTCACCCCAGAAGTTTATTGGCATAAGACCGACTCTGGGTTCCAGGCATACCAGTCCGTCCAACCCGAGTCATTCTCTGTGGTCCCGGTGAAACTTTTTCACACTTTAGCTATTGTTGGTATCAGATTCTTATATTTAAAGACTCCGGATTCTGTGCATTTCTTTCATCGATGTCAGGCTGATGTGGAGCATCCTCTAGTTTCAGCATACCATTAAATGCGAAGCGATTTGCCCTGCATGCAGACTGTTGCTGAGTCGTCTGGGTGGTTGGGATCACTCTTTGGAGTAAGTCAATGCCAAAGCAGTGGTAGGTCTTCCCTGATAGAGGCTTGGATCCTGGTAATGTTATAGACAATTGTGGTTGTTTCCATAGATGGTATCCATTGTTCAGGTGTGTGTGGGCGATGCCCATTCTTCTGAGGCCTAAGCCAAATCATTATGCCAATGTTCAGGGTAAAAGGCCTAATTACATTACCAAATTTGTGTTCCCATCTCTATTAGATAAGAACTTGTTTCCCATTTTAATGTGCCTATGCAAAAGAGAAGCAATGCCACAAGATATTGTTGGTGCATCTGGGGGCCGACGAATAAAGTCCAACATTCCCCGTAACTTGGTTCAAATTTGAAATCTATAGAAATACTCTTCTACCAGTATTGCTTATACAACATATCTCAAAGGGGGAAAAAATCAAACAATCAATAACAAGTCCAGTGGGCAAAATTGTCACTATATGAGGATGTTCGAAAAGTGTTATAGATGTTAAGGGAATACATCTGAGATATACAAAGGAGATACACGTGTCCCTTTTATGTTTTAGAAGTAGTCAAAAGGGAGGGGGTTGTTTCCGAGATACTACTTTGGTCTGTGATTTGGACAAGCGAAGAGCAAATGGAGCCATGTCCTTCCCTTGTTGCCTGCTGAAGCTTCCGACTCCCCGAGTCTCCTTTACTTCCTAATTGCTAGAAGTTGAAAGTTCACCAGTCCCCTCCCAGCCCCTTGCAGGAACAAGAAAGCCTGGGGTCTCTTAAATTGCACCTCACCGGAATCTACTTGCTGGGACCCTGAGCAGGTGTCCAGGAATAACCCTGGGGATGGGGAGGAAGGAGAGAGAAGGCTGTGGGGGGAAGCCGAGGCTGCATCTTCACCTTATCTTGGCCAAAAAGCCTACAGCATGCAACCTTGCCGTGATGCATTGCCTGCTGAAGCTTCAGACTCCCCAAAAAATTACTGTGAAAGATATGTAATCTACCTTGGCCAAAACAAAAATCATTAGTACAGAAAAATGGTTAAATGTGGGGTAACAAGAGATGGGAGTGAGGGAGTAAAGGAATAAAACAAGCTCCTGGACGGCTTTCAGATTATGACAAGCAGAGGAAACACAGTGATAGCGCCCCCGCACATTTTCACAATGGACAGGTTTAATAAGGAAACTTCCCTGGTAAGTCCTAAAGCCAGAACCTATTGTGCTGCTATTCCTACCTCGCTGGCTTGCCCAGCCATGTGGCCAGGAAAAGCCCTGGAGTTCCGGAGAAAGAAGGTAGAGGGTGCTGGGGTGACCCATGACCCGCACCCCTTCTTAGGCCTGGTTAAAGAGGCCTTTGGCATAGCGGAGGGCTGCCAAAGGCCATGGTGGCAGAACCTCTCAGCTCCCAGGAAGGAAGGAGATCCTTCCCGAGCTAGAAGGCCGGAAGGTCAAAGCCCCCACCCCAGACCCTCCCTTTGGAGCCGTGAGGGAAATGAGGAAAGCCTAGGGAAACTAACAAGCTCCTCCAAGGGATGCACCTCGCTGGCTTGCTCAGCCATGTGGCCAGGAAAAGCCCTGGAGTTCCAGAGGAAGGAGGTAGAGGGGTGCTGGGGTGACCAATGTCCCGTACCCCTTCCTAGGCCTGGTTAAAGAGGCCTTTGGCATGGCGGAGGGCTGCCACATGCCATGCTGGCAGAACCTCCCGGCTCCCAGCTACTTTAAAATCTTTATGGCTTGTTTTATTCTTGGGTTTTGAACTCAGGGATCATTCTTGGTAGGGAATTTGGGGACTATGTAGGCTGCCAAGAATTGAACGTGGGTTGGCTTCATACAGTGTAAGTGCACTGCTTACTGCAATGTCACTCAGGCCCTTAAAAACTTAGCAGTTTTTGGCTATTGGTTCCATTATATTACCTTTCAGAGTCATTTTACTTTCAACAGAAGATTTTTATTTTTGGAGATGCCTTAACTGATTCTTACTGATTTTTCAAGGTGTATAGAGTAGTTTAATTTTTTTTTAGATTTTATGATCAGAGTAAGACTATTGATGTATCTTGAGAATCAAAATACATTAGCATTATCTCATTAAGAAATAGTATAGGGTACTTCTAGATGAAATTTATTAATAGGAAAGAAAAATCTGTAAGAGGAAAATGATGGGACTAAGGTGATATACAAACATGCATACTTATTGAACCTCTGTTTCAATCTTAACACCACGTGGACCTCTAAATATTCCTAAGTATAGCCATGGAAGTTCCCAACCACTGCTGCTTATGATCTTGGTTTTTCCCTGCATTACTGGATCCAATCAGGACTACATTTGGGGGCCCTCAAATTCATTCTGGTCCGGTTGGATGAATACACTAGAAATAGCCCCGGAATACAATACACAATGCTTAGAAGGCCAAAGAAAGATGACTATTTCCTTTATTACACTGTGACTGTCCTAATATGTTTCCATTCTGATTTTAGGATAACTAGATATATTAATGAGTCAGGAAATGAATTGAGTAGTTTTTCAACACTGGCGAAAAGAGTACATCTTTGAACAGCATGTACTAACTGGGCAGCCTGAGTCAAGATTCTTCAATTTTCTGTCATTTGTAGCATGAGAGTAATTGTAACTGTTCTTGTAATGTTATCTGATAATCATTAAAGCCAGCATCTGGCATATAATAGAAATTAATTCATGTCTAATGAGGTCTAATATATCCTAAAGTCATATTGAACACCATGTCATTCTTCTATAAACCATGTCAGATAATCTAACTAGACTAATAGTTGATATTAGTGATCAACTGAAGCCAAAATCTTCTATTTCTTTAGCAGCATGAACAGAGCCTTTCAAATAGTCCTCACTGAACATCTAATATTTTTTTCTGTTTTCTGATAATTTATTACTAATTTTTGTCCCTTTTCTTAATAGAATACTTAAGAGATTTACACTTCTATCCCAAAGTAAAAATTTCCACTGAAAGCACATCTCTGAAAGATGTTATTTTTGGAAACATGGTCTAAAATAAAGGCTTTTGGAGCTTGAATATAGCAGGTTTGTGCTGATAGAGCTTCTGTGTTAGTTTTCACTCATTGAACTTGTTGGAACTTCTACATATCTTTCTCCATTGGGTTTTTGCTCTTTTCCTTTCTTATCTGTCTTAAAACAGTGATAGGAAGTAAATTTGAGTAGTGTGAAATTAAATGAGGACCTATTTCAACTGCAAAGGTAAACTTGTAGGAGATGTGGAGCTGGGTCAGATGAATGGTGGAGTTCAAGTGTGAAGGCTAGAGATTCAACTCACATGGAAGGGTGGGTAGGTTAGGTTAGATAATTTATAAATATTAAGTCTATGTTATTTAAGAGAATTAGGAATGAACCTTTCGGTTTGGTCTTGTTGGCAAATATGCTTCCTTTAAACAAATGGTTTTTCTTTTTTTTTGTTTTTGTTTTTCTTAATTTCTTTTTAATTTAGGCACTGTGAAGTTACAAAGTTATCATGATTATGACAATCTTAATGAGTGAGAGAAGAATACAGGCAGGGGTTGGGAAGGAGGGAGGGGGGCATTGATGTGGGAATGTTTCACTGGTGAAGGGGCCTGTTCTGTTTATGACTGAAACCCAATCAACAAAGTTGTTCATGATTAGGTTTCAAGCATACTATGTTTCAACACCAGTCCCTTCACCAGTATATACCTCCCTCCACAATCTCTTTGCCGCTCTTTTGCCACCCTCCCACAGCCTGCTTCTTAAAGGTTTTGCACTTTAGATGATAAGATTTTGCACTTTAGATTATAGTACTGTTGCTGATGGGGTTTCATACATAACACTTTACCACCTTTCAGCACCACATCCTTTTGGTTGACTGCTTCCCTCCACCGTATACATGTTGCCCCTCTCTGTCCAATTGCTCAGCCCCAACCCTTCCCCACTGAATATCAGTTCCTAAGTTCTTTGTTTCTATAATCATTGGGTATTTTTTTTTCCACCATTAAGTTTCTTTATAGCCACATATGAGAGACAGTATTCAATTTCAGTCTCTCTACCCTTTGGCTAATTTCACTCAGTATGATGCTCTTCAGGTTTGTCCATGTAGCAGCAAACTGCATGACTATTTTTTCTTATGTAATATTCCACTGTGTGTATGTACCAAAGGTTCTTTTATCTAGCCATCTATTCTTGGATACTTGCCTATTTCCAGATTTTGCCTATTGTTGATAGTGCTGCAAGGCAGTTAGAGATGCAAATGTCTTCTCTCCATTTTATTTTTGGACCCCTGGGGTATATTAGAAGTGGAGTTGCTGGGTCAAATGGAAACTCCATTTCTAGATTTAAGAATATCCATATTGCTTTCCCAAAAAAGTTTATCAATTGATGTCTATTAGCATTGAATGAGAGCTCCTTTCTCCCTGTATTCAAACCAGCACTGGTTGTTCTTATTCTTTATATATGCCAGAATCTGTGCAGTAAGCTGGTTTCTTTCTCCCCACATCTGGGTTCTGGCCATCTGTATTTCTTCTTTGAGAAATATCTGTACATTTCTTCTCCCCATTTGGGGTGTGTTATATGTTTTTTTCTTTTTAAGGTCTATCAGTACCTTGTATATCTTAGATATATTAGCCCTTTATCTGATGGGTATTGGGTGAATAATTTCTCCCATTGCATGGGTGGCCTTTGTGTCCTAGACACTTTTTTCTTTGAGGTGCAGTAGCTTCTCAGTTTAATGTAGTCCCACTTGTTTATCTCTGCTTCCACTTCTTTGGACAGTGGTGTTTCCTCCTTGAAGAAGCCTTTAGTTGCAACATTATGGAATGTCCTTTTTTTTTTTTTTTGGTTTTTGGGCCACACCTGGTGACGTTCAGGGGTTACTCCTGGCTATGCGCTCAGAAATCGTTCCTTGCTTGGGGGACCGTATGGGATGCTGGGGGGATCGAACCGCGGTTTGTCCTAGGCTAGCATGGGCAAGGCAGATGCCTTACTACTTGCACCACCACTCCAGCCCCATCAATATCATGGAATGTTCTGCCTACATTTTCTTCTAAATATCTTGTGGTTTCAGGTCTGATATCAAGGTCTTTAATTCACTTTGATTTGACCTTTGTGCATGATGTTAGAGGTCTGAGACTGCTCTTTTTGCATGTGGCTGTCTAGTTTTCCCACCACCACTTTTAGAAGAGGGTTTCCTTATATTGTTTTGCGTTTTTTGCCCCTTTATCAAAGTTTAATTGATTGTATGTCTGTGGGACATTCTCTAAGTACTCAAGTCAATTCCATTGATCTGTGGGTCTGTCTATATGCCAATGCCATTCTGTTTTAATGACTATTGCTTTGTAGTGCAATTTAAAATTGGGGAAATTGATACCTCCCATCTTCTTTTTCTGTCGGGTTGCTTTAGCTATTCATGGGCATTTATTATTATAAATGAATTTTAGGGGTGTTTGATCCACTCATTTGAAAAATGTCATGGGTATTCACAGAGGTATTGAATTAAATTTGTACAGTGCTTTGGGAAGTATTACCATTTTAATGATGTTAATTCTCCCAATCCATGAGCGTTCTATGTGTCTACACTTCCTTGTGTCCTTTGTTTTTTCTTAAAGCAGTGTTTTGTTGTTTTCTTTGTGTAGTTCCTTCACCTCTGGAGTTAAGTTGACTCCAACGTATTTCCATTTCTGTGGCACTGTTGTGAATTGGATATTTTTTCAATTACTTCTTTATCATTATTTGTGTATAAGAAAGCCATTGATTTTTCACATGCTAATTTTGTAGCTTACCACTTTGCTATATAAATCTATTGTTTCTAGAAGGTTTTGGGTAGTCTTTAGGGTTTTCTAAATATAGTACTAAGTCATCTGCAAACAGTGAGAGCCTGACTTTTGTTCTTTCTTATCTAGATGCCCTTGATACCTTTTTCTTGCCTAATTGCTATACCGAATATGAATGGTAAAGGCAGCAGCCTTGTCTTGTACCAAAATTTAGAGGAAAACATTACAGTTTATCTCCATTAAGAAAAGTATTTGCTATGGCCTTGTGGTAAATGGCCTTGACTATATTGAAAAAAGTTTCTTCCATTCCCATCTTGTTGAGAGTTTCTTTTATCATGAATGGATGTTGGACCTCATCAAATGCTTTCTCTGCATCTATTGATATGATCATATGGTTTTTATTTTCTCTTTTTTATTATTACATATTACTTATTAGTTATTACATATTGACTTATTTGCATATGTTACACCATCTTTGCATCTCTGCAATGAAAACTACATGGCCATGGTAGTTTTGATGAGACGTTGGATCCTGTTTGTTAGTACTTTGTTGAGAATCTTTGCATCTGTTTTTGTCAGCAATATTGGTCTGTACTCCTTTTTTTTTTTTCCTGGCATCTCTGTATCTATGTAAAAACTATTAAGAAGTGTTTCTGTTTTTGGAAAAGCCTAAATTTCCTGGAAGAGCCTTGTAAGGATTGGTATTAAGTTTTCTTGAAAGGTCTGAAAGAATTCTGTAGTAAATCCATTTTGTCCTGGTCTTTGGTTTTAGGGAAGACTTTTAATCACCATTTTAATTTTTTTCAATATTGATGTGTTGTGAAATCTTTGGAGTTTATTATGTCTGTTGGTCTGTCTTGTCTTAAATTAGACCTTTCAGTTTGTCTTTTAAGGCTGATTTTGAGTCTGTAAAGTTTCTGATCTGTTGATTAATTATGAAGCTATGTATTCTTCCTTCTAACCTGCATGTGAATCTAGCTGTGTGAAGTAATCTTGTCTAGATGCTCTGGGGTTACTTTTGGCTATGTGCTTAGAAATCACTCCTGGCTTGAGGGACCATATGGGATGCCGGGGGATCGAACTGTGGTCTGTCCTAGATTATACGCATGCAAGGTAAATACCTTAATGCTGCACCATTGCTCTAGCACTAGCACTGTCATTTCTGCTTGTAGTTTTCTCATTTCTGCTCTGATATCTTCTTGTGTTTTATTGACTGTCTATTCCATTTTTTTGAACTCTTTTAATATCATCACCATTTCATCTCCAGAGTCTTTATCAGAGAGGCTCTATTACTACCATCTTGTCTCATTGCTCTCTCATTGTCACCTTTGCAGTCAAGCAGTGTTTCTTGTGTGTTTTGTGGTTAGTTGACTAGACTTAGAATGTCTTTGTGTATTCATCATTAGATATGACATGGTGAAGAAGTGCGCAGCTGCTTATGTCTTTATATATTCATGGTAAGATATTAAGGGGTGAAGAAAAGCATGGTGCTGGGCAGAGCAAAGCTGAGTGACTATCAGCCTTCCCCTTCCACTTCACTGGCATCCTGACCTTAGGGACTAAATGGTGATCCTGAGTAACAAAGAGGTGATTAATGCCATGTTGTCTCAGCTTCTTGGGACCAAGGCTAGGTACAGCCAAGCCTAAATTGTAGCAGCTTCCCCTTCCACATTGTAAAGATCCTGACAGGGGGTTGGGGGGACAAATGGTGATCTCAAGTAACAAAGAGATAATTTAATTTTTTGGAGGGAGAGTTCTCTAGGAACCAACTTTGGAAAATCTTGACTAACTTGCTGGTGGTTAAAATTTTAAGCTCTATGATGCCAGGGACCCTGGGCCACTCTACTCGTGCTTGATGGTCCCTGTGCCATACCTTGCATTGATCAGGGACTTCATGGCTTTACCTAGCAGTACTTAAAGGGCCAAGAGTTAATCCAGGGTTGAGTTCTTCCCTTGCTATCTAATCCTTGTATTATCTTCACTGTTGTTTTTAATTCCTATGCTTCAGATATAGGACTGCATAGATACTTAGGGACTCCAAATAGCATTTTATTTACCTAATATAGATTGCTTTCTTCACTTTACTGTTTGATCTAGACACAGACTGTTCAAGGAAGTGGCAAAAAGCTGATTGGATTGGCACCTCTGACTTCTGTCCATCTGTGTTGATTTCTTAGACACTGTGGCTGTCCAGGTAGCAAGCTAGCCTCAAAAGCTTGAAAGAGAGTGCTCCTTGGCCCTTATACTAGGTACCTTCTTTATTTCCTCCCTTTCATCAATTACACTATTCATAATGAATTAGTAATAGAGCAAAAGAAAAACTGTTAGGTCAACTCTGTGCTTGGACATGGGATAGATAAGCATATTTCTTGAGACCATGTTTTGCTCTTCTCTACCAAGCTGTTCATGTTACAAGCTTTATAAGTCTGTCTAAGCCTAGCAGGATAGTTTCTGCTCAGGCACATATTTTCCCTAGTAGTATGTTTCCCACGTAAGACTTTGTTTTTCTTAGAACATTTCTTGCTTGGGCCTGTGTTTTCCCATGTTTGCTTTAATCAGGACTCTGTTCATGTCTTAAGGCCAATATTTAAAGGGTGATTTAAAGTACTTTATATTTTTTGCATTTACCTTTCTTTTGAATGTCATCAATACTTTGCAGTGTATTTTGAAGAAAAAAAAGTACATTTTATTACACTCTTGCAGATTTGAAAAGAATTTCCTCTCACTAAAACTAGGGTTTATAGATTAATAGCTGTTTTATCTTTTAGTAAGTTATATTTAAAGTAGGTCTTTACTATTTAAGTTGAAAGCAATCTATTTAAGGTATTTCTTTTTTTTTTTCTAGAGGGCTATTTTGTTTTATTGGTTGAGAGTATTGGGTATTTTAGATTATTAGATGTGTTTTAGAAGAAGAGAAAAGTGAGACAAGCAGAAGAGAATTAAGGTGTAAATAGTAGAATAGGACAAGAGAGTGAGAGAAAGGAGGTAGAGGGTAATAAGTGGTAGAGACTAGGTGTTGAAAACTCAGAATTGCCCACACTGATTATTCCTGTACTTCTTTTGCCAAAGCTAGGTTAGGAAAGCCTAAGCAAGCCTAGGCTTAGAATATGCTTTATATTAGGTTCAGAGTGAAAAGATACTTTTTATTCTACCTTGTATATAAGGAGAACCTTGTATATATATGAGAACACAGTTCCAGAAGAAGTCAAATGCAGAAATCATTGTTGAACACATTGCAGCTCTTGGATAAGTGAATACAAAACACATTGCCGTTTATCACTTCATGATTCTCTTAGAAATTAAGACACTTTAGGAATTAAATTTCTGTCATTTTCTCTACTAGCCCACTTTTAACTGGACAAATTTTGGAGAGAATTGCCACTGAATTTAACCAGTTGCAGTTTCATGCTATTCAAAGTAAAGGCATGCCTCTTATGGACAAAGTCAGACCAGTAAGTACTGTATAGATTTTTGCACTTTATTTGCGATTTTATTTAGTTTTGTTTAACCTAGTAATACTCCCTTGAGTATCCAGTAGTCGAACTACTTAATTTTGAAGATGACTTTTTAATAATTTTTAATATTTGAATATTTTATTTGTTTTTCTATTTTTTGGTGCCTGCCTCCTAAGTATACAATGTGTACAGCATACATTGATATATTGTATATGAACACAAACATTTCTCTAACTTATAAAAGTGAAATTAGTGGCTGGAGCGATAGTACAGCAGGTAGGGTATTTGCCTTGCACACAGTGACTCAGGTTTGATCCCTGGCATTCTATATGGTTTTCCAAGCCTGCCAGAAGTAATTTCTGAGTATACAACCAGGAGTAACCCCTGAGCGCTGTTGGGTGTTGCCACAAACCAAAAAAAGAAGTGAAATTAGTTCTGTATTTTACATTATAGGATATAGTTGGAATTTATTATTTCTGTCAGATTTATTCTGACAAACTAATATCAGAGGAAAATAAGTTTGTTTCTCATATTGAAATCTCTTCCTAAAGTCTACTTTGATAAAGCAAAATTTATGTATAGACTATGAAGATGAGCAATCGTTGTTGTCCAGGAAAAGACTTTAAGCCTAAAACTTAATTTACATATATTCTAATATAAGATTTGTCTTATATATATTAGCATTTTTTAAATTGTTCTAATTTGTTTCTTTTATAAATACAAATGTTTATGTATTTGCAGCGTATAGCTGGCATTACTGCTATGTTACAACAGTCACTGGAAAGTCTTCTCTTAGAAGGTCTTCAGACATCCAATGTTGATATAATACGACACTGTTTAAGAACCTATGCCACAATTGACAAGACACGGGATGCAGAGGCATTAGTTGGTCAAATACTAGTAAAACCATACATAGATGAGGTTTGTTCATTCAACAAACATTCATGTATTTCTCTTTGATACTTACGGTTACCAGAATAGCAGATCTTCCTGTAAAGTTTCTTAAAATTATTGCATTATCACATATATGGAAGAATTGATCTTAGTTTGTTACAATTTGCATGATAGGTACTGGGAATGCTCTCCAGTTTTGTTTTGTTTTTTTTTTTTGTTTTTTTTTTTTTTTTTTAGTAATGCTGTAACTCAGATATCTTAATATAGTTCTGATGAGAGTTGCATTGGAAGAGAGTATGTCAGAATGTTTTTGGGTTTACTTTTATGTTAGTTAAATTTTATTTTTTTTTCTTTTTCTTTTGGGGTGCTGCAAGGGAATGACCCTGGGGGAGAGGTTGGGGGGAGAGCCAGGGAGGAGGGAGGGCAGGTGGGCCGGAGGCCAGAGGAGCACAAGGAGCAGGGAGCACCCTTAAATTTTCAATAAAATAAATTTAAGTGGTTTTTTTTTTTTGAATGATTGGGTAGAACAAAACAAGTAATCAGTTGAAAGCACTACAGTGTGCTTACCTGGTTAAGGAATAGAAGACATTTAGCTGAGGTCATGAGAAATAACAGTGTTTGAGGCCAGAAATATGGAGGGGTAGGGGAGACTTTAGTGATGGGGATATTTATAAACAAATTAGCAGCATAGTATTTTAGCTGAAATGTGGGGCAGAAGGCTGAGAGGACATTCCCAGTGGGGCTCAAGACTTACTGTTGGTTCAGAGATCAGTCCTAGTGACGGTACTCACAGCACTGTGTGCAATACAGGGAATTTGAATCAGAGTCAGGCACTTGAAAGAAAGTGCCTTAATCCCTGTATTATCTCTGTGGCCCAAAATATAACATTATTTTGGGTGGGGGGAAGGAGAATAGTTGGGATGGTTTGAGCTAAACCTGACTACACTCAGAACAATTCCTTGCCTTGGCCCAAGGATCACTCCTGGCTGTTCTCCAGGGACCACATGCAATACTGAGAAACATTTTGGGATGAGCTGTCTGCAAGACAAGTACATTTACCCTTATACTATCCTTTCATCTCTGCTAAGTATTATTTTAAGCCCAGAACTTGACTCTCTGGTGTCCTTTACCTCTTAAATTACAGCTAGACTATAGGAAGTTTGAACTCCCATTATTAAGCAATGACTATTCCTTGTGGTTCAAGGTCATTAGTGCCTCAAAGCTCATTTCTCAGTGTTTGCAGATTTTTTTTTTTTTAGTATAAATTTACTGCTCAATGCTACTTTAGGATGAAAGCCTTTTGTTTTATAAAAAGGGATATTTTCTTAATATTCTTCTCTGTTTCAAATCTTTCTCTATTGTCAATGATGATCACAGACAGGCCAGAGTCAAGATAATAGAAATAATTGTCACTGGGAAAAATTTTTCTAGGATAGAAAAGATGACTGTGCTAGCTTTTGTTGGCTTCAAGTTAGTTTCATACAATCTGTGTCCCCCTCTCCCCCCATGTCAGAACTGGGTATGATTAGTCTCAGGGACTTTTTGCATGTAGTTACTATTTAACTTATTTTTTTAAAACCATGTCAGTTGAGGAGGAAGATAGACACAGGAAAATATATTTGTAGTTTTTCTTTGATCTTTGTATTAAAGTTCATGTTTTCATACTATAGGTTTTAAAAATGATGTTTTTAATAGGTGATTGGAGAGCAGTTTGTTGAGTCATATCCAAATGGCCTTCAAATTATGTATGATAAACTTCTGGAGTTTATTCCTCACCATTGCCACCTTCTTCGAGAAGTCACAGGAGGTGCTGTCTTAAGGTACTTAAAGCTATGTCAAAGTATCACATTTTGAAATATGATATAGGAAACTGAGGCAAACAGAAAAGCATTGGGGTCCGTGTAAGTTAAAAGTGTCATTTTGTACCCAAGTTCACAGACCAGAGAAAAGCATGGCCACAGAGCAAGTTTTGTGGTTATGCATGTCATCTACTCACTTAGCCACATGAAATAAATACCTCCAACTGCAGAGGTCACAATGGGAAGACAGCACAGAATCCCACCACATTTAATAAGGAAACTTGATTACCCTAAAGAATCAACCAGTATCATCCAACTGTATAATCTCTATGATGAAGAATTTAGAGAGGACATGTTCAGGATGTTCAGGAATTAAAAAAACAACAACCAACAATACAATGAACAGCCAATAAAGAGAAGAGGATATGAGAGCAGAAATGAGAAAATTTCAAACAGAAATAACAGAAGAAGTTTAAGATTAGGCAAAGTGAAAAACTGACTGTAAGGACTCACTGCTAACAGAGTACTAACTGCTGAGATAAAAGCAGAGAGCTCAAAGATGAGGTGCAGAACACCCCAGACAACAGCAGAAGATGGAAGAGTCTTAAAATAACTGATCAGTTAACAAGAGAACTATGGGATGAATTCAAGAGAAACAATATAAGAATCATCCATGTTCCAAAGGGTCAGGAAGGCAACTCCTATGAAGAAGCAGCAGTCGAAGATATTATTGCTGGAAAGTTTCCAGAACTGGAGAGTGCTGAAGGGTACCAGTTAAAACAGATCCAAGTTGGGGGCTGGAGAGATAGCATGGAGGTAGAGCATTTGTCTTGCATGCAGAAAGACAATGGTTTGAATCCCGGCATCCCATACGGTCTCCCGTGCCTGCCAGGGGCAATTTTTGAGCGCAGAGCCAGGAGTAACCCATGAGCAAAAGCCAGGTGTGACCCAAAAACCAAAACCAAAACAAAACAAAACAAAAAAACAAACAAACAAACCAACACAACAGATCCAAGTCAAAATACTCCAAGACACATCCTAATCTGAAAGATGAAAACCATAGCTAGAATACCGAAAGCAGCAAGATCAAAGAAGGAAATCACATTCAAAGGAGCATCTTTAGGTTTATAGCAGATTTATCAGTGACAATCCTACATTTCTGAAGGCAATGGTGGGACATAGTGAAACTCAATGCAATGAATGCCTCACCAAAAATACTTTACCTTTTACCTAGCCGTATTATCATTCTTATTTGAAAGAATGATACACAACTTCACAGATAAACAACAGCTCAGGAACTCGTTGACTCAAAACCAAATTTAAAAGAACTGAAGGGGCTACTTTAAGGTAAGACAACTACACAAGCAAACAATGTCACAGAAAGATGGCACAAAAAAATCTCTCACTACCAGTGATCTAAATGCAACAATTAAGAGACAGAGTGAGGCGAAGTGATAATACAGTGAATAGTGTACTTGCTTTGTAATTGATTCCCCCTGGGCACTGATAGGAGAAATTCCTGAGCATAGAGCCAGGAGTAACCCCTGAGCACCACCATATATGGCTAAAAAAGAGACCTAGAGTGCAATATGGATTAAAAAATTGAATCCAACATTCTTCTGCCTGCAAGAAACTCATTTAAATAGAGCAAATAAAGATTCAAAGTCATAGGTTGTTACACAACCCTTCACATGAAAATACTCTCAAAAAGTTCTGAGAGGCCATACTAATATCAGACAACATAGACTTCGGCTCAAAAGGTTATAAGCTTAATAGTCAAGAAGTATGTACATCACAAATCACTTCCTGATCATATATGTACCTGATGAGGAATCAGAAAATACTTAAATAGTATTTTAAGCAGTTTAAAAAAATTGCTAATAGACTTGAAGAAAGTCATTAATAACAACACACAATAGTAGTTGGAGACTTCAGCATCATTCTGTTACCTCTTAATAGATCAACCATACTAAAACTCAGTAAGAAAATATTGGCTTCGAGGGAAGAAATAGGAGAGGCTTAGTAGATACATATAGGGCTTTTCATATCTAAAATCTCTAAGATATAGACACATTATTCTCCAAGATTGATCACATGCTGGGCCACAAAACATTTCTATAAAATCAGGTGGATGGAAATAGTATCAACTATCTTCTCAGACCATGATGCACTGAGATTAGAAGTGAATTCAAACAGAAATGGAGAAATAACTTGAACTTGGAAATTAAACAGCTCACTAATGAATAACCAGTAGATCAGAATTTGTGGGACACAGCCAAAGAGTTTAGAGGAAAGTTCATAGCTCTACAGAGAAGCACACAATTATCAGGAACGAAAAAGTACTTGAATAACTTGACTTCACAGCTTAAGAAATTGGAAAATGACTAATAAAAGGAGCTGAAAAAAGGCAGGAGGAAGAAAATAATAAAACTTAGAGCAGGAATTAATGAGCCAGAAACTCCCAAAACTATCCCCAAAAAATCAACAAAACCAAGAACAGTTCTTTGATAAAAATGGAGTTCCAGACCTACTAGCAAGATTCAAAAAGAGAGAACCCTATTAAACTGAATCAGAAATGAAAGGAGGGGAGGGGCCAGAGTGATAGCATAGTGGTAGGGCTTTTGTCTTGCATGCGGATGATCCGGGCCGGATCTGTGTTCATTCCTGGCATCTCATATGGTCCCTTGTGCCTGCCAGGAGCGATTACTGAGTACAAAGCCAGGAATAATCGCTGTGTGCCACCAGGTGTGGCCCAAACATAAAACAACAATAACAAACCCCCCCAAAAAATAGAAATGAAAGGAGGGGAACATCACAGTAGATCTTACAAAAATTCCAAGTATCACTAGAGATTACTTTGAGAATATTTGTGCCATGAGTCAAGAGAACCTAGAAGAAATTGATAAACATTACTCCTGCGATGTTGCAAGGCTGAACCAAGATGATTTGTGATACCTGAACATACTTATCACTCTCGATGAAATTGAAATATTAATCAAAAGGCTTACTCAAAACAAAAGCCCAGGCCTATGTGGATTCATTATTGAATTCTTTCAAACCTTTAAACAGGACCTACTGCCAATCTTTTTCAGACTCTTCTGGGAAAATGAAGAAACAGAAATACTTTCAAAAGTTTCTAGTATAAGTTTTTGGTTTTGCTTAATTTTGTTTGTTTGTTATGTGGGAGGCCACATCTGCCTGTTCTCTTGCTGTACTCCTGATTCTGTGTTGAAGAGTCAGGCAATGATAGAGAGACCATATATACAGTGTTGGGGATCAAACCAGGGTCCACTGCATGCAAGGCATCGACTTGCTGTACTCTGTAGCTTTTGTTATTTTTTAAATGCAACATTCAAACTTTGTTTTATAAAAATAACCAGTAAAGAAAGCAGGCAATTATATAAGATAAAAATTAACTAGAAAAGTTTTTTCTCAGGCATCTTAATTATTACAGTTGCATTTAATGTTGCTATGAAGGGAAAATGTATTGAGTTGCGGTTTGTCTTTAAAAAAAATGGTTTTACATACAGTATATTTCCCAATATATAGCAACCAAAATGGTTAGATCTGTGAGATGGTGTTTGCCTAGACATTTCTTTTGAACTTAACAAATAACTTATTAAGTTTAACCGAAGCTTAAGTAATTTGCTTTTTTAGCTTATGTATTTAACCACATAGTTCTTAAATAGTAAAGCACTTATTAAATTTTTTACAAATATTAGTCCTTTTTAGTGGTCTTTGAAGAGGGCATTTTTATTATTTTCATTCTAAAGAATATCAAAACATAAATGATAAATGTCAAATAATCTTAAATTTAAACTGATACTCTGTTTACTCTGCTTCTGAGTACATGATTTTATCTTGATGCTGCCTGTCATCTGAATTTGTGAAATAGAAATCAAGTCTGGTCTTTGCCAAAAAAAGAAAAAAAAATTATAAGGTACATGGTTTTAAATATCAGTGTTTTATTTTTTTTTACTTTTTTGTGTTAATATTTTAAATAAAATATAAATCTTTTATAATTTAATATACAATAATTATAAGGTTTTAGAATTAAAATAATCTTATAACTGGTTATATAAGCACAAAGTTGTTAACATTTGAACAAAATTAAAATAATTTGTAAGGCTTTTGCTTTAGCTTTAATAAGGTAAGTATAAAGATTTCTTCTGCTATTATACTTCTTTTCTAACTTATTTGTAACTTATATTGGGGCTCTAGTGTAGTTTAATTCAGGAGAAGATTATACCAAGGTGATTTTATACAGTGATTTAGTTTTTTACTTGATACTAATTTGCCTATAATATGATAGATTAAAAGCCAGTATATAGGATATGTATCAGGTTAAGTGTCAGAGTGAAATTGAAGCATGACCTTTGGGTCTAGAAACTAATTTCAATTTTATTTGAAAAGACATAAATTTTAGGCCATGGAACTTTTAGTAAAAATATCACTGTAGAGTTTTGCTCTTTGTAAATACAAGGCTATATAGTATTAAAGTTTTGTATCAAAATATACTCTTATCTTGCAGTGAAAAAGGTAATACTGTTCCTGGATATGATTTTTGGGTAAATTCTGTCTGGCCAGAAATAGTACGAGGATTAGAAGAAAATTTGCCGTCTCTTTTTAATCCTGGGAATCCTGATGCATTTCATGAGGTAACTTTTCCTTCATTTTCTTCATTCTTGACAATGCTAGCTTGTGTCCCTATTTTATTGAATGTTTTCTTTAAATCATGAATAGATACTAAATCTTGCCCATCAGTTGATAGATGAACCACATGATTTTTATGTTTCTCTATGTTGACACAGTGCATTTCATTATCTCTCTCAAAGTAATAATACTTAGGGTTGGAGAGATAGAATGGAGGTAGGGCATTTGTCTTGCATGCAGAAGGACAGTGGTTCAAATCCTAGCATCCCATATGGTCCCCCAAGCCTGCCAGGAGCGATTTCTGAGCACAGAGCCAGGAGTAACCCCTGTACACTGCCGGGTGTGACCCAAAAACCAAAAAAAAAAAAAAAGTGATGATACTTAATCACTGTATATGATCATTTTGATATGTTGTTGGATTTGGGTCACTAAGATTTTTCTTGAGGACCATTGTGCCATTGTTAATGAGATATATCAGTCTGTATTTTTGGGGTAATTTTTGTCTTAGTCATGTCTCTGTTTCTAATATTGGCCTCTTGGAAGTTACTCAGACGCACTTTTTATTTATTTCATATTTCAAAAGAACTTGAATACGGTAGATCGATTGAAACTTTGATAGAACTTACTAATGAACCCATCTGAATCTGTCCTTTTTTTTTTTTTTTTTTTTGGCTTTTGGTTTTTGGGTCATACCCGGCAGCGCTCAGGGATTACTCCTGGTTCTATGCTCAGAAATTGCTCCTGGCAGGCTCAGGGGACCATATGGGATGCCGGGATTTGAACCACCATCCTTCTGCATGCAAGGCAAACATCCTACCTCCATGTTATCTCTCCTGCCCCTGCACTTTTTTTTATGACTTACTTTTTCTTTCTTTCTTTCTTTCTTTCTTTCTTTCTTTCTTTCTTTCTTTCTTTCTTTCTTTCTTTCTTTCTTTCTTTCTTTCTTTCTTTCTTTCTTCCTTCCTTCCTTCCTTCCTTCCTTCCTTCCTTTCTTTTCTTTCCTTTCTTTTTCCTTTTTTCTTTCTTTCTTTCTTTCTTTCTTCTTTCTTTCTTTCTTTCTTTCTTTCTTTCTTTCTTTCTTTCTTTCTTTCTTTCTTTCTTTCTTTCTTTCTTTCTTTCTTTCATCTTCTTTCTCCTTCCTTCCTTCCTTCCTTCCTTCCTTCCTTCCTTCCTTCCTTCCTTCCTTCCTTCCTTCCTTCCTTCCTTCCTTCCCTATTTTCCTCCCTCCCTCCTTTTTTTTCTTAAGAAAGTGTATCTCTTGTAAGCAGCAAAAGGTTAAATTGTTGCTTGATCCATCCAAATGAATATTTTGTTTGTTTTTTTAGAACATTAGGTTTAACAAGTCCTAAGATTCTATGAGTTCCAGTACATCATTTGCACACTTAAAGACTCAGCATCTCAGAAAGAACTTGTGTTGCTGAGTCAGGTCAGCTTAGAACCTGCCTGCAATAATCACTCTGACAAATATTCAGGGTTTTGTAGGACCCACCTGAAGCATTTGAATTTTGGAGTTCTTAGGACAAATAGATGGAAACTCCTTTCTTCCAGTAAGACATTCCATTTACTAGATATATGCAAAAATGGAAAAAAGGATGTTGCCACAAAGTATCAAAAGACTAATGGATTGGGGAACTTCAGTAGGTCCATGGGAGTATACCATTGAGGAACAAGGAAACAATAGTTTGTTGAGTCTTTCCCTCTGTTGATGCCATTCTCCACTATTCCCTGATTAATTGATTAAATAACAACATTATTCCCAAGAAATACACATAAACGAATACACATATCCCCACTTTGTCTGCTGTGATCAAGTCCAAGGTACATCACTTCTGGAGGATTACTTCAGCTAATGAGGTAATCTGTCAGTGGTGAGTAGCTAGGGAGGCCACCAAAGTACCTGCAGCTGCTGGGAGAAACACAGGCCAAGATCAGTTCCTGTCCCTGTGCCAGGCCCTTCTTAAAAAGCCGATCAATGTAGTCAGTCTGATTGCAAGTGTGAGTGTCATGAAGCTTGAAAGGGTGGGGTGGCAGAGGGGGTCGGTGTTCCAGGGTACAAGGATTGATGAGGTGCAGGGATAGTGGGGATTGATAGGGACAGCAACAAATCCAGGATAGGAGGAGAGCACATGGAAAACAATCACACATTTCTGGGATTTTGGCAGTGTCCAAAAAGGAAGGTATGGGGGATGGGAAGGGCTTTGCTAAGGGACAACACAGACAGATCTGAATTGACTACAAACATAAAGGTGGCCACTACACATATGCAGTTGTTAAATTAATTTTTTCAAGCTGTTATTCCTACAATCACTGCTTGTGAGAATTGACTTGGCTGTAAAATTATCATAGGTTAAATTTTGCATTCATCATTTTCAAACTAGTCAGCTTTTTTTGCATACTTGTCTTTATAAAATCACAAAAACTATGGAGTTCCAAAGACTATGGAACTTAAGCTCTTTTAACTCACTTAGTTTTTGTAATTCAAGCACTATTGTCCCACCCAAATGATATGATTGGATTCCATACCAAGTGTATGAGTTTAGGACTCAATAGCAACAGTAGCCCCAGTTAAAGATTTTTATGCTCCCTTAACTTTAATGGGATCCAGGTTTTGGTCAGAGTTAGTAAAAGATCGTATCAGTTAGACAGAGGAATACCATTTTAAATGATCATGCCTGGAACAGCAAAAGGTCCTCTCTATCCTTGGGAGGACAGAGCAGTTTGCTCTTTTAGAAGGTGCTTTCTCTGGGATGGTGACACAGAAGTTAAATTCTAAGAGCACTGTAATGAGTCACAAGGATCTGAGTTCCTTTTCCATAGACTTATCTGAACAAAAACATTAGAACGTTTCTGCATGTATACTTAATTTGAAAACAAGTTGCTAAACATGCTTACACCTAACAGGACAAAATTGTACTTTATGGTACTTAGTAAAAAACCTTTAAGACTTTCTTGAATAAAATACATTAAATCAGGAACCAGAGAGATAGCATAAAGGTAGGCGTTAGCCTTTTCATGCAGAAGGACGGTGGTTCGAATCCCGGCATCCCATATGGTCCCCTGTGCCTGCCAGGTGCGATTTCTGAGCATAGAGCCAGAAGTAACCCCTGAGCGCTGCCGGGTGTGACCCAAAAAACAAAAAAATAAAAATAAATTAAATCAGTTCTATAGATAAACAAGTTGCATTTGGATATACATGATCAAGTATATTGCGTTTGAGAAATATTCACTATGATTACCAAGAATGATTAAAAATCTAAAAACATAATACATATAAGAAAACAGAGACTTATGGCCCCTGGTTAGCCATTAGTGTGCTATTGTCCCATTAAGAGTGAAGATGTCAGTTACCAGACACCTGTACCTGTAACTGCTGCTAGAGGGAAGTTGGCCTAAAGCCCCAGGCTAAAGTGCTAAGGGGCCTAAGAGACTGCCACCACCGCCCTGGGGGTTGCTCTTCCTGGGTGGTTGCTGCTGAATTGCTGGAGAAGCTTTTACAGGACTTCTGGTTCCTGTCTTTTGCTGCCTCTCCTACTGTTCTGGGCCTAACAAAGCATTTCCATGGAACTGAGCAAATTAACAACATAGTCTGAAGAATCTAATCATAGTAATTGCAACATTTTAAACCACTAAAGTTAAATGCAATTTACCTGTTTGCAATGGGGCTTAGCAAAAGAAGAGCTAAAAAGATCTACAAAGTTAGAACACACAATTTAACCAGTAGTATAGTGACTGATGATAATAGGATCAAGGGAATAACCTAGAGGAAAGTTAAAAGAGGGATTCCTTTCTTGTCCAGAAACTGAGGAATCAAGGGGCTGCAGGACAAAACTGCTATAAGGGGTAACCCAGGTGCAGGAAATTCTGAAAACAGCTTCTCCTTTTCGGGTTAGTCTGTTGAAAGAGATAGAGGCCTTTATGAGTCTTGGTGAATTCAACTTCTGATGAGTTGTAATGGGACCCAGAATTTCTTGGTGAGTACTTGAAGAATAATGTATTATTAAAAAATAAATAGGGGGCCGGAGAGATAGCATGGAGGTAAGGTGTTTGCCTTTAATGCAGAAGGTCATCGGTTCGAGTCCTGTCATCCCATATGGTCCCCTGAGCCTGCCAGGAGCGATTTCTGAGCGTAGAGCCAGGAGGAACCCCTGAGCACTGCTGGGTGTGACCCAAAAACCAAAATAAATAAATAAATAAATAAATAAATAAATAAATAAATAAATAAATAAATAAATAAGGGGTGTTTTGTTTATGACTGAAATCCAACTACAAATATGCTTGTAATTATGGTGCTTAAATAAAAAATTTATTAAAAAAAAGTAAATAAAATAGAATTTCTTGGTGAGGCTGCCATTTGTGGATATATAAGCATAGCCTTTTCCTCAGATACTCAGATGAGAAGGTTATCCAGTACCCATTCTTTATTTTCTCCCAGTTAGGTGTAATAACTATTTTCTAAGTCTATGCTAGTACTTGAAAGTGTTTTTAGCAGCTATGAATGTCTCTCCGTGGGATAAATTAAAAAAATTCAAAGGGATGTTTAGGGATAAGAAGTGTAGTCAAACAACAAAAATTTTGTTTTTCAGTAATTGTGTTTTTAGTCTCCTGTGAGCATGTTTAATGATGTCTTAACTCTGAGGATTATAGGGAATACTAGGAACATGTTTGATTTGCCATTCATTGCCACAGCATGCATAATATTTTAGGGAAGCTCAGCCCACCAGATGTATTGCCAGATTTTCCTGGTGGGGAGAACTGAAATAACTCCCAGGGGGTTCTTCAAAAGGCCCACTGTGGATGCCTTTATCCCCTGCGTGGATAGCTGAGGAATTCCCAAAGAGATAAATCTATGCTTGGTATTACATTTTCTGTCATTATTTGGCTCCTTCCTTTACTTGACTTCTAAAACAATACAGCCCAGCTCAGCGAAGACTATGTTCCTAGATATTTTTTACTTCCTAATAATCCCTAATTTTCATTTGAACTAAGCTTGCAAAGAGCTGCCTTGAGTTATAACCTTCTCATGAGTTATAACTTTCTTTTTTGTCTAACAAAGACAGGAATTCTATTCTGAAAACATAATTTTAATGTGTCCTAATTTAAGTTGTTTCTTCACCATATTTAACAGTACCCTTAACTTGATGTTGTTAAGGGGCCACTGCAGTGTCCACACAGGATTGTAAGACTTCCATTAAATGTGAACAGAAGATTCTGCTTCCTTCATTTCTTAGCTTTGTTCTTTGGGAAAATTCTTTGTGTACCCGAATAAAAGAGAAAACGTGTCTGGGAGATAATAATAATGTTATCTGCCTGAGTTAAGTTAGTTTTGTATGTTAAATTAGAATAGTTTTGAGCATAGTATGTAGAATAGATCATAGATGCCAAATAAGTAATATCAGCTGCTGTTCCTTTTCTGTGAAAATCACATAGTTCTTTATGTGGTTTGATTCCTTTATAAAATTTTGAACTTCTTCTGGAAATGCAATGAAGATTATTTAAATTAATTTATTACTTCTATTTTCATATGATGGATAAACTATAAAAGTTGTTTTTAAAGAGCTCTGGACTTTGAATATTTGGGTTTCTGTATAAACTGAACATGTCATGAAATCACTCTGGTGCTGTCTAATCTTTATATGGGAACTTTGGAAGAACCCTGAAGTTCTCATCATCACCAAACTGATTTTACATGATGACCTTTTAAAATCTTACTTACAGTTCCATTGTATTTTACCAATTTGGTTAGTTTGCTTACAATTAAAATTACACTTGTTTAGGAACTAGAGAGATAGTAACCTGGGTTCCCTCCCCCAGAACCCCTATGGTCCCCTGAGCCCTATAGGAGTGATCCCCGAATGTAGAAGTGTCCTGAGCATTGTTGAATGTGACCCCAAAATGAAACAAAACAAAATTACACTTGTTTGTTCTTTTTTTTTTTAGAAATACACCATAAGTATGAATTTTGTAAGAGTATTTGAACAGCAATGCGGATCACAGGCCAGTGTAAAAAGATTAAGGGCACACCCTGCCTATCAAAGCTTCAATAATAAGTGGAACTTGCCTGTTTATTTTCAAATAAGGTTAGTATTTTATTCACTCCAACCTCTATTCTAAATGCCAATGAAAGATGTCCTCATCTGTTTTTGGGAAACAAAAGCATGGAAAATCATGATTACTAAAGTTCTACCTTTCATAACAAAATAGTATTTATTTATTTCTTTGTTCTGTAATTAGAGAACTCAGAACTTTAGAATTTTATTAAGTATTCTTTGACAAGCTGAACTTCATTTCCACTTGCTATATTGTCATTATTTATGAAGAAATTGCAATTCTTCCCATTTTTTATTTCTCATCACCTGCCTCCCATGATGCACCTGTCCCTAAGTATTATTTTTGCTCAATCATAGCATTATTTTTTATCTCAGGGTTAGAGGTAAGTATTTTAGCATTTAAGTATTTTTGCAGCTGACTTCATTGCTCAATATAAAAATTCTAATAATTCTCTAATAATTTCTCTTATCACAATTCACTTTGATTTCTTTTATAAATGTGATATTATTATTTGATCTGAAAAAAGGATGATACTTTTCTTTCAGAAAGCATGATGATATTTTCTGTCAATAAATGTCTTCTTAAAACATCTTTTTAAATTTAGGATAAATCTATAACAGCATATATTCCATTAGAAAAATAGATGTTAATAACCATTTTTGTAGCTACTCTTGAATGAGGTCACAGTTATTTCCACCACAGAACGCCTTTTACTTTCTTTCTTTTTTTTTTATTCTTTTGTATTTTTTGTTGTTGTTATTGTCATTGTTGTTCGTTTTGGTTTTTACCAAACATATTCCTATTGATTCTCAGAGCATACTACTTACTCTTGACTTAGGGGTCTCTTGTGGTGGGTGACTGTATAGGATTCCTGAGACTGAACTCAATTAGTTTTGTGCAAAACAAATACACTATCCACTGGATTGTCACGCAATCTGGCTTTTATTTTCTGAGGAAAAATTACAGAGAAGAATATACCTAAAATCAGTTGATTATAATTGGCTTGCCATGATTGAGAATATATGTAATCATTTTTATAACAAAGTTACTGTTATCAAATGTAAGTAAGACTCCCCTTCACATACATGGCTGTTATGTACATAATATTCCAAGTAGAAAATCAAGATCTGTATCCTGGACTGCATTGGAAATAGTGATGATCAAGATCAAGACAAAAATGAAGAAGGCATTTAGATTCATGAACATAATTTAAAATTGTAAAACACTGCTTTACAGTATAAAACTGAATTAAAGAGATGTTAAAAATTTACCATTTATTATATGGCCCAGTATAGTTGTATTAGATATGTAGTACTGTCACATCACTATGTCACGTCACTATGCCTACTGCATCCAAACCCTTTTAGTCATTTTCCCTTTGTCCTATTACCCTCTTAGTAATCTAGCTCTACTTCTGCTGGAGCTCACATTAGCTGTTTCCAGATTTATAATCTGAAATCTGCCAGTCTAGCTTCCACAGTGATGCATGTAATAACCATTACTGAGGTATGGAGCGGTGGTGCAAGTGGTAAGGCATCTGCCTTGCACACGCTAGCCTAGGACGGACTGCAGTTCAATACACCAGCGTTCCATATGGTACTCCCCAGCCAGGAACAATTTCTGAGCTCATAACCAGATGTGGCTGAGAAAAAAACAAAACGAAAAGCTAGTTTAAATATTTTTACAAGTATATATATAAATATATATTAATATAAGTAGTTTAATTTAGTAAAGTCACAAAAATTTGTCTATAATCACTTAAAACAGGTCAATGGCAGGTATCTAAGATACCAGGTGAGTCAGCTATCAGCAAACAAGAAAGCTAACTCCTCCTGGAAGCAGAGATGAAACTGAGCAGCAGTTCCAATAGGGCTAGCAACATGACACCATGAAAAGAATAGCAGATACCTGAAAGCATCCAGCAACAAGTTGTTCACAAATTCTAATAACTAATGGTTTTCTTTATTTTTATACTAATATGATATTTATTTAAATTTTTTAATTTAAACATCATGGATACAAGGTTGTTCATAATACAATTGATTTTTATAGACAAAGTTTATGATTGAGTTACTGTCATAAATGTACAATAACTTTCACCAGTGCACATACATATCCTGACACCAATGTCCTCAGTTCCCTCTCATCCCCCCTGATACCCTGAGACCCCCATATCCTCTCTCCTTTGTGTCCTAGGGAATACATATTTTCCTCTCTTTCTTTTTCTTCTTTTCTCTTCTCTTTTCCTCTTCTTTCTCTTTTTCTTCCTATTCTCTCTGTTTTCTTTTTGACACCAATTTGCACTATTGTTGATTAAGCATGCAATGGATGTTGCTTTATCTCTTTTCAGCACCCAATTTTGTTCATATTGGTCAGTTCCAACTATAATTGCATAATAGACTCTTCTCTACTCAAATGCTTAAGTTTTATCATTTTTTTCCTACTTACAGCTCATTAAGTTGCTCTTTTTCCATTTTTTTTTTGTTTGTTTTTGGGCCACACTCGTTGATGCTCAGTGGTTACTCCTGGTTATGCTCTCAGAAATTGCTTGTGGCTTGGGGGAACCTTATGGGATGCCTGGGGATCGAACTGTGGTCCATCCTAGGCTAGTGCAGGCAAGGCAGATGCCTTACCATTTGTACCACCACCCCAGCCCCTCTTTTTCCAATTTTTAAGTTGTGCCATTAACTTATTTATGGTAGCCTTTTCTTCCTTCATGATGAATGCTTGCAAAACTTTAAATTTTCTTCATAATACCACTTTTGCTATGTGCTACAAATTCTGGTAATGTCTTCATTTTCATTTGTTTTTAGT
Source organism: Suncus etruscus (assembly GCF_024139225.1). Lineage (NCBI taxonomy): Eukaryota > Metazoa > Chordata > Mammalia > Eulipotyphla > Soricidae > Suncus > Suncus etruscus. The sequence goes on along the minus strand of NC_064854.1, from coordinate 50,429,548 downwards.
AATATTTTGATTTTTCTTTGATTTCATCTCTGACCCATAGGATGTTCAGTAGTGAGCTGTTTGTATCTGTTTGTAATTCACTTCAATTTTCAATGCATTGTACTCTGAGAAGATCATTAACAGAATTTCTATCTTTGTGATTTTATGGAGTATGTTGTATGGCTGAGCATGTTGTCCATCTTGGAGAATGTCTTATGTGCTATATATATGTATATATATATGTATATATATGTATATATATATATATATATATGAATATAAGCTTATACATGCCACTCTCTTCCATTTCTTTCTCCAGAGCCAGTATATTCTTGTTAAGTTTTAGTCTGGTTGACCTATCAAAGGGTGATGGTAGAAGTCTCCCACTAGTATTGTGTTGCAATTGATGTTTTTCTTCGAATCTATCAGCAATTGTTTTTAAATATTTAGCTGGTCCCACACTGGGTGCATATATATTCAGGAGTGTGAATTCTTGATTACTAAGAAATGTCCATCTCTGTTTCTTACAACCTTTTTGAGCCTAAAGACTGTGTCACCTGATATTAGTATGGCCACCCCAGCCTTTTTAAGGGAGTTATTGCTTGAATGATTGTTCTCCAAATTTTGACTTTCAGTTTGTGTTTACTCTATTTAGATGTGTTTCCTGTAGGCATCAACATGTTGGATTCAACTTTTTGATCTATTTTGCCACTCTATGTCTCTTTACTGGTACATTTAATCTGTTGACATTGAGAGAGATTGCAACCTTCTGTGGGGGACCCCCGACCCGCAGGGGTGTGGGAATGAGGGTCGCTAGTAATTTGTGGGTTTACTCGAGCAGGTCCGATCTGTGAAGAAAACTTAGAGAAGTTAGTAAGAAAAATCCTCAAGACAACGCATGCTGTTCAAAAGGGATTTATTGCTGGGGAGATCAGCTTTTAAGGGCAAAATATGTCAGAGGGTGTTACAGGTTTCCACCATTTACAACTGCAAGCACTCATTAGCATAAGCTGGGGGCAGGTAATAGGGAGGGGTAAAAAGGTAGACCTGAGCACATGTTTATACTGAAAGCACAAGATCCAAACAGGGTCTTATAAATTTACTCAGCAAGCATAAATAAAACATCAGCTGTAATCATATTAATCTTTTGCTAACACAAAGGCAAGTTGCTTTATAATTTTCTTTCTGGCTGGATGTATTGGGCTGCTTTGAATTTACTTTAGTATTTGTCTATTTCCTTTGTCCTCAGGGCATGAGTGCCTCTGGTCACGTGGGTAACAAGGTCAGGGATTTCTGAGGCACCTTTGTTCTAAGTTCCATCAGCTAGGCTCCCCACAAGAGATGATTGTCATGGGATTATCATCTTTTTATAGTAGTTTGATGTGTTTTTTGGATCTGCATTGCCTTTAAGGAAGACCTTTCAGTTCTCTTAAGGTTCTCTTCAGTCTGTAAAGTTTCTGAGCTCTTGTTTATCCATGAATCTATTTATCCTTCCTTCAAACCTGATTGAAAGTGGTTGGGTGAACTATTCCTGGTGAAGCATTCATTTCATTGAGTTTTGTCATAATATCCTACCATGGCATTTGGGCCATGAAAGTTGCTGGTGATAAATCTGCTATAAATCTTAACTCTGTATATAATTTCCCTTTATTTTTGTTACTTTTTTGTTTGTTTGTTTTGGGGGGGCATACCCGTTTGATGCTCAGGGGCTACTCCTTTTTATGTGCTCAGAAATTACCTCTGGCTTGGGACGACCATATGGGACGCTGGAGGATCGAACTGTGGTCCATCCTAGGCTAGCACTTGCAAGGCAGATGCCTTACCTCTAGTGCCACCTCTCCGGTCCCTATAATTTTCCTTTTTGAGCTTGCTAGTTTATGTATTCTATCCCTATCTATGGTTTTCATCATTGTGACTAGGATATGTCTTGGGGTGATTTTCTTTGGGTCTTTTTTAGCTGGTGTTCTTTGTGCATCTAGCATGTGGTTGCATGCACTCCTAAGCTCTGGGAACTTCTCAGTACTGATGTCCTTGACTATTGATTCTTAATGCTCTTCTAAAGCCTTTTCTGTTGTATGCAGCTAATCTTCCAGTTACTAATTCTGTCTTCAGTAGCTTTTTCTCTGCTGGAGAGCTTCCCAGTGAGGTTTTTATTTCATGTATCATGTTTTTCAGCCCTGCTATTTCTGTTTGAAAGTTGTTTTTTTTTTTTTTTTGGTTTTGGTTTTGGTTTTTGGGCCACACCCGGCACTGCTCAGAGGTTACTCCTGGCTGTCTGCTCAGAAATAGCTCCTGGCAGGCATGGGGAACCATATGGGACACCGGGATTTGAACCAACCACCTTAGGTCCTGGATTGGCTGCTTGCAAGGCAAACGCCGCTGTGCTATCTCTCCGGGCCCGTGTTTGAAGTTTTTTTTATTTATTCTCATACCCTCTTGCATCTTTTTTTTTTTTTTTTTTTGGCTTTTTGGGCCACATACGGCAGTGCTCAGGGGTTACTCCTGGCTGTCTGCTCAGAAATAGCTCCTGGCAGGCACGGGGGACCATATGGGACACCGGGATTCGAACCAACCACCTTTGGTCCTGGATCAGCTGCTTGCAAGGCAAACGCCGCTGTGCTATCTCTCCGGACCCACCCTCTTGCATCTTATGGGCTATCTGTTCAGTGGTTTCTTTGAGTTCTTTAAAACGTCTTAGCATTTTCTCTGATGTAGGTTGAGTCTTCAGAACCAGCATCTTCAGTTACAAGGTTTGGTGGGGTTCTGTGTTGTCTTCCCATTGTGACCTTGGTAGTGTGGTGCTGGTTTTTTTTAATTTTTTTAATGTGTTGTGTTATGGGTCCTTGACTAGAAGAAATGTTTGACCACAGAAATAAGTTCCTCAGTTTAATTAATAGTGGTACTTTTTTTTAGTCCAAACAGCTGACAACCCACAGCTGCTCCTGTTACTGTTGGTCAGTAGTCTTTTTTCCTCCAGTTTTACACTGTTAGCTGGGCCCACACACTTCATTAAAGTTCAAAATGGCACCTTTTTTATACTCCAAACTCTACCCACAGTCCACAGCCACTCCATCTGCTGTCAGTCAACAGCCTTTTTTTTCTCCCAGCTACTTGCTTGGCAGGGGCCATACACCTCTGTACAATTCAAAATGGTGCTTTTTTTTTTTTTTTAGTCCAAACTCCGCCCACAGCCCACAGCTGCTCCCTCTGCTGTTGATCTAAGGTTTTTATCCTCCAGGCTGCATGCTTTGCTGTGCTCACACTCCATTCAATTTCAAAATGGGCACAACTGATTGTTCTCTAATTGAACACTTTTAGTGATTCTTCAAGCTCCAGAAATGCAGAATACAGTTTACATTTTTTAGTTTAGAAACTTCTTACCTGTGTCAGTGTATATGGATTATGGTATATGTCTTTGACTATAGCAAGGTGGAATTTAAAAAAGAATTGTTTTTATTTTTACACATATACACACACAGCTCACACACATACACCTAACTTTACTTTTTGGTAATTACCAATCTAATATATTCTCTGAATACATTAGAAAAATATGGAAAATATATAGAATATATTTAGAAAAATAACTTCTTCATGGAGCTTAAATGGACATTTTGTTTTGTTTAAAAATGAGATTGTACATAATAGAGGAACCTTGTTTCTCCTTAATTAACAGTTGTTTAATCAGCATAATTTTATGTAAGGTGAATTTAGGTAAAAGCTTAAACAAAGGTGTTCCCCCAACTTCTGCTTCCCAGTAACCTCTTCTTTTGAGATGTAAAAGCATTGGATAGTTACTTTTATATCTGATTTGACCTTCCTCCTGCTGGATTTGGGAGTTGGTTTGAATAAAGAAAGGAGTTCTGGATTTGAGGGCAACGAGAGAGTATATGTAGAGAAAGGCCATGAGCCAGAAGCAGTGTGACTCGAATAAATCTTTTTTTTTTATTTGAACACCTTGATTAAATACATGATTGTGTTTGGGTTTCAGTCATGTAAAGAACACCCCCCATCACCAGTGCAACATTCCCATCACCAATGTCCCAAGTCTCCCTCCTCCCCACCCGACCCCCGCCTGTACTCTAAACAGGCTCTCCATTTCCCTCATACATTCTCATTATTAGGACAGTTCAAAATGTAGTTATTTCTCTAACTAAACTCATCACTATTTGTGGTGAGCTTCCTGAGGTGAGCTGTAACTTCCAGCTCTTTTCTCTTTTGTGTCTGAAAATTATTATTGCAAGAATGTCTGTCATTTTTCTTAAAACCCATAGATGAGTGAGACCATTCTGCGTTTTGCTCTCTCTCTCTCTGACTTATTTCACTCAGCATAATAGATTCTGTGTACATCCATGTATAGGAAAATTTCATGACTTCATATCTCCTGACAGCTGCATAATATCCCATTGTGTATATGTAGCACAGTTTCTTTAGCCATTCGTCAGTTGAAGGGCATCTTGGTTGTTTCCAAAGTCTTGCTATGGTAAATAGTGCTGCAATGAATATAGGTGTAAGGAAGGGGTTTTTGTATTGTATTTTTGTGTTCCTAGGGTATATTCCTAGGAGTGGTATAGCTGGATCATATGAGAGCTCGATTTCCAGTGTTTGGAGGAATCTCCATATTGCTTTCCATAAAGGTTGAACTAGACGGCATTCCCACCAGCAGTGGATAAGGGTTCCTTTCTCTCCACATCCCTGCCAACACTGTTTATTCTCGTTCTTTGTGATGTGTGCCATTCTCTGGGATGTGAGGTGGTATCTCATCATTGTTTTGATTTGCATCTCCCTGATGATTAGTGATGTGGAGCATTTTTTCATGTGTCTTTTGGCCATTTGTATTTCTTCTTTGTCGAAGTGTCTGTTCATTTCTTCTCCCCATTTTTTGATGGGATTAGATGTTTTTTTCTTGTAAAATTCTGTCAGTGCCTTGTATATTTTGGAGATTAGCCCCTTATCTGATGGGTATTGGGTGAATAGTTTCTCCCACTCAGTGGGTGGCTCTTGTATCCTGGGCACTATTTCCTTTGAGGTGCAGAAGCTTCTCAGTTTAATATATTCCCATCTGTTAATCTCTGTTTTCACTTGCTTGGAGAGTGCAGTTTCCTCCTTGAAGATGCCTGTAGTCTCAATGTCCTGGAGTGTTTTGCCTATGTGTTGTTCAATATATCTTATGGTTTTGGGTCTGACATCGAGGTCTTTAATCCATTTGGATATTACCTTCGTACATGATATTAGCTGGGGGTCTAAGTTCAATTTTTTGCAAGTGGCTATCCAGTTGTGCCAACACCACTTGTTGAAGAGGCTTTCCCTGCTCCATTTAGTATTTCCTGCTCCTTTATCGAAAATTAGGTGATTGTATGTCTGGGGACCATTTTCTGAATATTCAAGCCTATTCCACTGATCTGAGGACCTGTCCTTATTCCAATACCATGCTGTTTTGATAACTATTGCTTTGTAGTAAAGTTTAAAGTTGGGGAAAGTTATTCTTCCCATACTCTTTTTCCCAATGATTGCTTTAGCTATTCTAGGGTGTTTATTATTCCAAACGAATTTCAAAACTGCCTGATCCACTTCTTTGAAGAATGTCATGGGTATCTTTAGAGGGATAGCATTAAATCTGTATAATACCTTGGGGAGTATTGCCATTTTGATGATGTTAATCCTGCCAATCCATGAGCAGGGTATGCGTTTCCATTTCCGCGTGTCCTCTCTTATTTCTTGGAGCAGAGTTTTATAGTTTTTTTTTTGTTTGTTTGTTTTTTTGTTTTGGTTTTTGGGCCACACCAGGTGATGCTCAGGGGTTACTCCTGGCTATGTGCTCAGAAGTCACTCCTGGTTTGGGGGACCATATGGGACGCCGGGGTATCGAACCATGGTCCGTCTAAGGCTAGCACAGGCAAGGCAGACACCTTACCTCTAGCGCCACCGCCCGGCCCTGAGTTTTATAGTTTTCTTTGTATAGGTCCTTCACATTTTTAGTCAAGTTGATTCCAAGATATTTGAGTTTGTGTGGCACTATTGTGAATGGGGTTGTTTTCTTAATGTCCATTTCTTCCTTATTACTATTGCAGTATAGAAAGGCCATTGATTTTTGTGTGTTAATTTTGTAGCCTGCCACCTTGCTATATGAGTCTATTGTTTCTAGAAGCTTTTTGGTAGAGTCTTTAGGGTTTTCTAAGTAGTATCATGTCATCTGCAAACAGTGAGAGCTTGACTTCTTCCTTTCCTATCTGGATTCCCTTGATATCTTTTTCTTGCCTAATCGCTATAACAAGTACTTCCAGTGCTATGTTGAATAGGAGTGGTGAGAGAGGACAGCCTTGTCTTGTGCCAGAATTTAGAGGGAAGGCTTTTAGTTTTTCTCCATTGAGGATAATGTTTGCCACTGGCTTATGGTAGATGGTCTTAACTATATTGAGAAAGGTTCCTTCCATTCCCATATTGCTGAGAGTTTTGATCAAGAATGGGTGTTGGACCTTATCAAATGCTTTCTCTGCATCTATTGATATGATCATGTTGTTTTTATTTTTCTTGTTGTTTATGTTGTGTATTATATTGATAGATTTATGGATGTTAAACCATCCTTGCATTCCTGGGATGAAACCTACTTGATCATAGTGGATGATCTTCTTAATGAGGCATTGAATTCTATTTGCCAGGATTTTGTTGAGGATCTTTGCATCTGCATTCATCAGCGATATTGGTCTGTAATTTTCTTTTTTTCATAGCATCTCTGTCTGGTTTAGGTATCAAGGTGACGTTGGCTTCATAAAAGCTATTTGGAAGTGTTTCTGTTTCTTCAATTTCATGAAAGAGTCTTGCCAGGATTGGTAGTAGTTCCTCTTGGAAAGTTTGAAAGAATTCATTAGTGAATCCATCTGGGCCTGGGCTTTTGTTTTTGGGCAGACATTTGATTACCGTTTTAATTTCATCAATGGAGATGGGTGTGTTTAGATATGCTACATCCTCTTCCTTCAACTGTGGAAGATTATAAGAGTCCAAGAATTTATCCATTTCTTCCAGGTTCTCATTTTTAATGGAGTAGAGTTTCTTAAAGTAGTTTCTGATTACCCTTTGAATCTCTGTCATATCAGTAGTGATCTCTCCTTTTTCATTCCTAATACGAGTTATCAAGTTTCTCTCTCTCTCTTTCCTTGTTAGGTTTGCCAGTGGTCTATCAATCTTGTTTATTTTTTCAAAGAACCAACTTCTGCTTTCGTTGATCTTTCGGATTGTTTTTTGGGTTTCCACTTCGTTGATTTCAGCTCTCAGCTTTGTTATTTTCTTCAGTCTCCCTATTTTGGGGTCCTTTTGTTGAGCATTTTCTAATTCTATTAGCTGTGTTATTCAGCTACTCAGGTAAGCTCCTTCTTCCTTCCTGATGTGTGCTTACAAAGCTATAAATTTTCCTCTCAGTACTGCTTTTGCTGTGTCCCATAAGTTCTGATAGTTTGTGTCTTTATTGTCATTTGTTTCCAGGAACCTTTTGATTTCCTCCTTGATTTCATCTCGGACCCACTGGTTATTCAGTATGAGGCTTTTTAACTTCCAGGTGTTAAAGTTTTTCTTCTGAGTCCCTTTGGAATTCACAAATAATTTCAGAGCCTTGTGGTCAGCAAAGGTAGTCTGCAAAATTTCTATTCTCTTGATATTATGAAGGTATGTTTTATGTGCCAGCATGTAGTCTATCCTGGAGAATGTCCCATGTACATTGGAGAAGAATGTGTACCCAGGTTTCTGGGGATGGAGTGTCCTATATATATCCACTAGGCCTCTTTCTTCCATTTCTCTCCTCAGGTCTAGTATATTCTTGTTGGGTTTCAGTCTTGTTGACCTATCTAGTGTTGACAAAGCCGTGTTGAGGTCCCCCACGATTATTGTGTTGTTATTGATATTATTTTTCAGATTTGTCAACAGTTGTATTAAATATTTTGCTGGCCCCTCATTCGGTGCATATATGTTTAGGAGAGTTATTTCTTCCTGCTCTACATACCCCTTGATTAATATAATATGTTCATTTTTGTCTCTTACCACCTTCCTGAGTATAAAGTTTGCATTATCTGATATTAGTATGGCCACTCCAGCTTTTTTATGTGTGTTGTTTGCTTGGATAACTTTTCTCCAGCCTTTTATTTTGAGTCTATGTTTGTTCTGGCTATTCAGCTGCGTTTCTTGTAGGCAGCAGAAGGTTGGATTGAGTTTTTTGATCCATTTACCCACTCTGTGTCTCGACTGGTGCATTTAGTCCATTGACGTTGAGAGAAAGAATTGTCCTGGGATTTAATGGCATCTTTATATCGAAATTTGTTGGGTCTTTTGGTTAGTCTTGTCTTAAATTAGGTCTTTCAGTTTTTCTCTTAACACTGGTTTTGAGTCTGTAAAGTTTCTGAGCTGTTTTTTGTCTGTGAAACCATGTATTCTTCCGTCAAACCGGAAACTGAGTTTTGCTGGGTACAGTATTCTAGGTGAAGCATTCATTTCATTCAGTCTTGTCACAATGTCCCACCACTGCTTTCTGGCATTGAGTGTTTCTGGTGACAGGTCTGCTGTAAATCTCAAGGATGCTCACTTGAATGTAATTTCCCCTTTTGATCTTGCTGTTTTCAGAATTCTGTCTCTATCTGTGGGATTTGTCATTGTGACTAGGATGTGTCTTGGGGTGGTTTTTCTGGGGTCTCTTTTGGTTGGTACTCTTCGAGCATGCAGGATTGGATCACATATATTCTTTAGCTCTGGAAGTTTCTCTTTAATGATATTCTTGACTGTTGATTCTTCCTGGAAATTTTCTTCCTGGGTCTCTGGGACTCCAATGATTCTTAAGTTGTTTCTATTGATCTTATCATAGACTTCTATTTTCATTTGTTCCCATTCTTTGACTAATTTTTTTATTGTCTGTTCATTTGCTTTAAGTTTTTTTTCCAATCTCTCCTGCTGTATGGAATTATTATGTATCTCATCTTCCACAGCACCAAGTCTATTCTCAGCTTCTGATACCCTGTCCCAGAGCTTATCCATTTTGTCATTCACTTCGTTTACTGACTTTTTCAGACCTGTTAGTTGACATGTTATTTCAGTTTGGAGTTTTGTGATTTCTGTCTTCATATTTTCTTGGTTCTTATTAGTGTTCTGTTCAACTCGATCCATGGTTTCTTTGAGTTCGTTGAGCATCTTCCATAGTGCTAGTCTAAAGTCCTTATCTGAGAGGTTGATTAGTTGGTTGGTCATTAACTGGTCCTCAGAATTGTCATCTTCATTCTCTATGTCTGATGCTGGCCTGCGGTGTTTCCCCATTGTCACACTTGTATTGTGGGTTTTTCTACGTGTTGTGGTGGAATTCATTGGCTATATGATGCAAGCACCACTCTCCTCTGGCTCCGCCCTTTCTGGATGGGCGGACTTGCCTCTAAGGGAGGGGAGTCCTCTGTGGATGAAGCCTCTCACAGGATCAAATCTTAGACCCGAGCACGCAGCAGAGAAGACAGCCCGGAGAGAAATGCTTGCTTCTGTGATCCAGCAGGGTTCTTAGTGTGATTTTTTTTCTTCTTGTTGCAATGGTGTTCTTTTTCGCTCGCTCGCTGGGTAGCTTCATAATGCAGTTTTTTGGGGGTTCACTTCCCAGGGCTCTGAGGAGAGCCGCTCACTGGGTAGCTTCCGAATGCAGTTTTTGGGGGCTCGCTTCCCAGGGCTCTGAGGAGAGTTTCAGGAGTCAGAAAAGACAGAGAAGGACAGACAGGGCTCTCTTCAGGTCCTCAGTTTCCTCAGAAGAAGCACAGCCAGGCAGGGACTCCGCAAGTGAGTCAATCAGCACTTCACCTGGCAGTCCCCGAGGTCAGCCACCTCTTACTCACTCACCCGCTCGCTGGGTAGCTTCCGAATGCAGTTTTTGGGGGCTCACTTCCCAGGGCTCTTAGGAGAGCTCCAAGGTTTCAGAATAGACAGAGAAGCACAGGGCTGGGCTCCCTTCAGGTCCTCAGTTTCCTCAGAAGAAGCACAGCCAGGCAGGGACTCCGCAAGTGAGTCAATCAGCACTTCACCTGGCAGTCCCCACGGTCAGCCATTTTTTACTCCTCGGATAAATCTTTTCCTAACTGCTAGTGTTTTATTTCTCCACCGCTACATCTGACCCAATTCGCCCATGGGGTTAGAAACACGGTGCTTGCACTGGTGATGGGTGGTGTTCTTTACATTGCTGAAACCTAAACACAATCATGTATGTAATCAAGTTGTCTAAATAAAATATATATTTAAAAAAGTAAAAGAAAAGTAATTAAAAAAAAAAAAAAGAAACACGGTGCTTGTGGTGGTCTGTCAACCTTTGGATTTTTATTTTACAAGTTTATTCTTGCTCAGCTAAAGAAAAGGAGTGGGGTCTTGGAGAGTAGGTTTTGTGGGGCTGGTTGAGTTTCTGTTTGAGCATTGGACTCATCAAAATAAATAGAGAAAGTTCTTTTTATACATTAAGATTGGAAAATGAATAGGGATATTTGGCAGTCATAAATACTAATTTTCACTTTTTTTCCTTTAGATTTAGAGAAATAGCAGGATCCTTAGAAATGGCATTTACAGATGTTTTAGAAGATGCTCCAGGTAAAGTTCTTGAAGTGATTGATGACTGACCAAGAGGTCACTACATGAATTAGCTCACCAAGTCATCATACCTTAATATCTGTAAGATACTTATTACCTTTTAGGGTTCAATAGTTAAATTAGATCTTAACTGAGAAAATAAAATATAGAGAATTGGGCCCCCAAAATAACTCAGCAGGTTGGAGAGCATGCTTTTTGTTCAGGAGGAACAAATTTGATCCCTGGTACTACATAGACTGGGATTATTGTTAGGTATGATCCCTGAGCAGCAAGCTGGAGGTGCCACACACCACCCCACAAATACAGAAGACTGACTTTAGTTTTGTTCCTAAATATAACATACCAACCGTACCAAGGGGTGTAAGGGGCCTTTTTATAGTAAACTAGCTATAATCTTTTGTCTGAGGCTGAAGTATAGGATCAGGATGCCATTTCTCTCCTAATCACAGATGACCTATAGCTGGGAATTGGGCTTCATAACTGAAGTCCCATTTTTGGACAAGAAATAATGTACTTACCATGTATACTCGAGTATAAGCTGACCCCCTCAATTTTTCCTAAAAACTGGGAAAACTTAGTGATTCAATTATAAGCCGAGGTGGAAAATGCAGCAGCCACTGGTAAATTTCAAAAATAAAAATATATACCCAAAACAATTAGAGTAATTGAGAAATTAGTAGGTTAAATGTTTTTCAATATTTATTGCAAAGAAAAACTGTAAACTTGCAACAATAACTTTAAAACTTAAAGTGCAGAAAACCGTAGGTTAACAGGTAATTCAGCTAAATCACAAAGGTTAAAAGTCCTTCAAAACTGCATTCCTCCTCCTCTTCATCTGTATGTCCGAACAGAGCTTCATCTGTATCTGATGTGAGGGTCTCAGCATAGACATTGTCATCATCACTGATGAGCATCACTGATGATCATCACTGCTGCTGGTCTCATACAAAGTACAAAATATTGTGAGTTAAATAGTTCAATGGCATACAGTTCAGTTCAGGCGCCTCTCTCTTCAGCTCAACTTCAGCTCAGCTCCCGACTTGTGGACTGAAGCTGAAGCACTGCCCTCCAGTATATGGCAGAAGATGACTGGAGACTATGTGCATTTGATTCAGTATGTGCTCACCAAATCAAATAACCTGTATGACCTTACTATAAGCCAAGTTACAAATTTCATGCCGAAAAACTCGGCTTATACTCGAGTATATAGGTATATATTATTTATGCTATTTGTATAAATACTGTATATTTACTATCTCGTTTACCTCCATAATGTATAGCTGCTTTTATAGTCATTTGGATCTCTAGGTTGATTCATGTAAATTTTTTTTATAGCAAAATCAACCTGAACCACACTAATTTAGCCTCAAAATTGCAGTCTCTGTCTTTTTTTAAAAAAAAAGTGGTAATATTTAATTGACTTCCTAATATTGAGCAGTAATTCAGTAGGGGGAGAAGAAACAGGGGCATATAGAATGGAACAAACCTAATATAGGGTTTAAATTCCTTGCAAATGATTCCACTCTAATTCATGTTTATTGATTTGGTACAATGTACCTATTAACAAACTATTTTCTTTTGTGTGTTTTGTTCTGTATTAGGGACACACTTAGCTGTGCTGAGGGCTTTTTCCTGACAGTGTGCTCTGAGACCATATTTTGTTAGGATCCGACCAGTGTCAGAAGCATACAAATTATTCACTTAGCTCCAGTACTTTCTGTTCCAACAAATCCTATACATATTTAACCTTTATAAAACACTTGGAGATAGAATTCTGTAAAATTATAAAATGTGTTATGTTGAGAGGTAGCATAAGAAATGCTGTGTCATAATAAGGATTATGGCTATTTGGTCATCTGTGTAGCCACTTCTAGGCTGACAATAGTTTTTCAGAATGTAGCTTCACTTTTGCATAGAAAATGTTAGACCTTGACTCTTAATTACAATTCCTTTAATGTAAATGTTTTTTCTTTAGCTGGAAGTTCCTATTGCCTTTTGGCTTCTCATATAACATGGAATAGTCTCCAGAAGTGTTGGTCAGATGAGCTTTTCTTACCATTGCTTTCACATCGTCTGTGGAGACTCACACTGCAAATTTTGGCTCGGTATTCTGTGTTTATCAGTGAGGTGAGAGCTAGCTATGTAGTCCATCCATAATTAATGTTAAGAATTAAATGTACTTAAAAATATTGAGATTCTGTGGTTTACAGTGCTATTAATAATGGTTTCTCATGCATAAAATTCTAACACCACACACACCCATCAACAGTTACCCATTCCCTCTCTCTCAAGAAAACAAGACCCCTGCCTCTAAACCCCTCCCCCGTTACACTCAATTGTATGGATTGATTCTTCTATTATATTGCCTTAGGACCTTTGTTGCTACCTTGAATTTTAAGTCCCACATCTGAGATCTTTCTGTATTGATGCCTTTCCTTTTGAGTGATTTCACTCAGCATATCTCTAATTCCATCCATATTACTGAAAACTCTGATTTTGCTTTTCCTTCGCTATTTAGTATTTCATTGTGTTATTTACTACATTTCTTGATTCATTCATCTGTCATTGGGCATTTGGGTTGTTTCCATATTTTGGCTATTGTTCTAAATGCTACTGTGAACTTATATGTGCCATATTTCCTTTCAAATGAATGTATTTGGGGAATAGATGCCAAAAAATGGTATTCTGAATTGTATAGTAGTTTTATTTTAATTTTGCATAGATATTCATGTTGTTTTCCATAAAGACTGAACCAGATGACATTCCTACCAGCAGTGATTGAAGGTTTCTTTCTCACCTGGCACACACTGCATTATATAGTGAATTTATATTCCAAGATATACTAAACACTCACAAAACAACAAAAATTCCAATGACATACATAAATAGGATGATATGAACAGACAAATGCTCAAATAATTCTTGCATCAAGATATTAAAATGTCGTGTTACCATGAGAGGTTAATTTAAAAGACAGTACTTCTCAGTTATGTAACTATTTCTGTCATTTGATTTTTTACTTTTAGAGTTTTAACATTAAGGGGGGTTGTTATTACATATTATTCATTATTATATTACTGGAAAGAACTACAATGACAAGTTTATTTTCTCTTAAAATGAGAATTTTATGGGCTCGAGAGATAGCATGGAGGTAGGATGTTTGCCTTGCATGCAGAAGGATGGTGGTTTGAATTCCAGCATCCCATATGATTCCCCATCCTGCCAGGAGCAGTTTCTGAGTACAGAGCCAGGAGTAGCCGCTGAGTGCTGCCAGGTGTGATGCAAAAAAACAAAAAAAAAAAAAGAGAGAGAGAGAATTTCATGTTAAATTTTTAAATTAAGCAAAGATACTTATTTTTACTAAATGATAAATGATTATAGCTAAGTATTTCTATTTATGAATATATTAATGAATTTAATATGTAAATTTATATTTATGAATATACTAGTATATACATAGTATATATAGTTTCATCTATTATAAATTTATAATATTTCTTATGATTTTATGTATAATTTACATATATAAATATATAAGCTCTTCTAGGTCTCTTACATATTTACTGATATCCTGTCTAGTGGATCTATCATCGATCACAGTTTCTTGTTGAAGTTTTCCATCACTATGATTTCACTGTTTTTCTCTAGGCTGTGGCCAAAAACCTTACAAATATTGTTTATTCTACATTTGGTGCATATATGTTGATTAATTAGTATTTTTTGGTCTGTTTTTCCTGAGTCAATAGTGTCCATCTCTGATTACTTTCTTTAGATTGAATGAAATTTGTCTAATATAAGTATAGCTGTCCCAGCCTTTTTTTTTTTCTTTCCCATTGGACTGTATAATTGTTTTCTATAAATTAATATGAGCCTGAGTCTATCCTGTGATTTTTAAAATTTATTTAAAGAAAATACATCACATAGTTGACACAGTTGATCATAATATATTTGTTTCCAGATAAGTGAAAACAAAATTACTGGAGCTTAAAGGAAATTAGTTTTTACTTCCTTTTCTTTTTTACTGTTCAGAAGAGACTTAGTAGATCACCATGTACCATCAAGCAATTTGTGAAGATGATTATTCAGTTAAGTTAGCAAAATGTTTACCTGATAAAATTAAAATTTAAATATCTGTCTTATTTGGTTTAATTTGGGCACACACTCAGTGGTGCTTAGGGTTTGCTTTGTGACCAGAAATTACTCCAAGCAGGCTTGGGATACCAAATGGGATGCCGGGATTGAACCTGGGTGGGTTGTGTTCAAGTCAAATGCCTTCCACAAATATAAAAGTTCATGCATGAATTGTGCTTGTAGAAAAAAAAAGTATTTCATTGAAATCTCTTTTCAGCTTTTACTCAGGCCTATCTCTAATGGAAATGTCAAGGATGGTAAAAAGTCTTTGGTAATTGGTAACAAAGACCCTTTTATTACCCAAGGAAATAGTGACGACCAGGGAAATGGTCCTTCTGAAACAAAGCCTGTGGTTTCCATTTCTAGCATGCAGCTTGTATATGTGGTTGCAGACCTGGACAGACTTCAGGAGCAGGTAAGCATGTGTCACAAGAATTTGAAGTCATTTGTTTTCATAGAAAGTCATTTGTGCAAAGATGTAATGCCATTTTACTCCATTGGCCATAGACTGTAGGACACAAAAGTATCTTGAGATGGCTAGGTTTAGATTTGAGGTATAGGTTTGAGCTTGCTTTGCCTGGGTTTGTTCCCTAGTAGTATATGGTTTACCAATGTTGCCAGAAATAATCCCGGAGCACAGCTGAGTATGGCCTCAAAACAAACTAAAACAAATAAAAATGTGTACCTTGAAAAAGACTATCTCACTATTCTATGTATTTCTCCAAGTTTCTATGACGTATGTTGACTCATCTTATCTCATCTAGTATTGTATTAACCTGGGGCCTCTGCTTTCTTTTTTGTGATGTGACAGGCCAGAGCAAGCTTTTACCCTTAGTGTTCAGCATAGTAGTTAGATTGCATTTTTAATTATTTGTAATTCTCTGTCTCTCTTACTATCTCCTCTGTCTTCTTCTTTTTTTTTTTTGGTTGACTGTTTTGTGCCATGCCTAAGGGCTTTCTATTGGCTCTGCACTCATGGATCATGCCTAATGAGGTTATGGAGTTATATTGTGATACCAGGGATTAAATCTGTGTTGGCCATATGCAAGTCAAGTGCCTTCATCCCTCTGACTCCCATGTTTTTGCTAATTTTGCTAAGAATTTTGTGGAATGGATTTGTGTTTGTTTGCTGATACATTATTAATTTTTTTAGTTTCAGTATTTTGAGTTGCTTGAACAATGTTGAGCAGAAACATTGGTTTTTTTGTTTGTTTTTTGGGTCACACCCGGCAGCACTCAGGAGTTACTCCTGGCTCCATGCTCAGAAATCACTCCGGGCAGGCTCGGGGGACCATGTGGGATGCTGGAATTAGAACCAATGACCTTCTGCATGAAAGGCAAATGCCTTACCTCCATGCTATCTCTCTGGCCCCGAAACATTGTCTTTATCTGGAGGTTTGTTATTGTTTTATTTTTTTATACTAGGGGAAGAGAAATAAAATACTTTGCTTAGATTTTGAGCCATGAAATTGTTGCTTCCCATATTGTTTTATTCTTATATGTGAAAACTTAATTAAGAATTATTTTAATGATGAGAATTACTGAAAGTCCTTAGTTTGAGTACTTAACAATATTTTCAATGGGGCCGGAGAGATTGCATGGAGGTAAGGCATTTGCCTTTCGTGCAGAAGGTCATTGGTTCTAATACCGGTATCTCATATGGTCAGGAGCAATTTCTGAGCGTGAAGCCAACAGTAACCCCTGAGTGCTGCTGGGTGTGACCCAAAAACAAAAACAAAACAAAACAAAAAAACCCATAATATTTTTAAGTTGGTAGGTATAACAGAATTTCCTCTTCCTTTACTTTATAAGACGTAACCAAAAACTTAGTGCACATTTTATTTCAGCTTCCAGAACTCTTGGAAATAGTCAAGCTAAAAATGGAAACAATTGGCTTAAAGAATTTTTCTTCGATCTCAGGTAAAAACAAGTCTTTATACTCAGCAAATCTTTGAATAATAAATAATATAAAATACCATTTTAGTCTTCTTTAATTGTAAAGACACTTGGTCTTTTCTTTATATTATAACTTTTTTTTCTTTATATTATAACTTCTCTAAGTGATATAGTTTACTTTTAATAATTTGATTATATTAAAATATAACTTTGTTGCATTTTTAAAATAAACTGCCACATTTGGACCTAATTGAAGTGATTAAACACAGTCTTTATGTTTTTACAGCTGCAATCGAGGATTCAAAGAAGTCTTTGTCAGCCTGTATTCCTCCCCTGAGTGAAAGAATCATCCAAGGGTTAAGTGATTCTTGTTTCAGTTACCTAAAAAGTGCTCTGGAGGTTCCCCGGCTTTACCGAAGAACCAATAAGGTTACCACCATTTATTAAAAATAATTTTGAAGTGTTAAATCATGTTTGTTAGGATAGTCCAAGGAAGGTTAGTCCCAGGGTAGCCTGAGGCCAACTTAATTTTATCTTTTTAATAATGTTTCTGAGAAAAAGCACTCCACAAGGTTATACTCTGTTGTTTAGATAGTTATTTGTTGAGTTTTGGGAAAGGGGTCTCAAATGGTTGTTGTCAGGGTTTACTCCTGCCTTGAGCTAAAATATCACTTCAGGTGGTGCTCATAAGATAGCTGCATACAAAATAAGCACCTTTTACCCATGCAATCTCTCTGGCCTACTTTGGGCAAACAGAACTTAAGACAGTTACACTGAAATTGTGGTATTCATTGGGTTCTTTTGGTCTTACAGTAAGGAAAAAAAGTATTTTCAAAAGAAAGTGTTTTAATAAAATATTTTAAGACTGTAAGTCCCATATTTATTGGACTAAATGTCTTAAAAATATGCATTTACCATGTTCCCATATTATATTGGAATTGTTTTCTTCCTCATCTTCTTTCACCAGCAAAGACTGCAAAAACATCAGTAAATATAGACTTTTTATAAATGAAAACACTCTTTGAGTACACAATGTATTTTAATTATCTAATTTTAATTTTTTTGTTTTGTTTTGTTTTGGGGTCACATCGGCAACACCCAGGGGTTACTTCTGCATGCAAGGCAAATGTCCTACTTCCATGCTATCTCTCTGGCCCCCAATTTTAAATGTTTATATTTAAAATTTTTTGTTTGTTTTCTCTATTGAACTGACACACATTTAATTCTTGCTGCCTCTTAACTTACTTTTATATTTTTTTTTCTTAACTGTAAAGTTGGATTTTAGGTAATTTACCACCAAATGTAGTCTCAGAAACTGAATAATACTCTACTACTTTTGTGCTACTTTCATATCATACTTACAGTTTCTATAAGCAACTGTTTAAGGGCCAACCTTTTCATTATTAGGGCCTTCTGTTCTCTTCGTTTTACTCTACCCATTTAAAGATATTCTAGATGGGGGCCGGGCGGTGGCGCTGGAGCTAAGGTGCCTGCCTTGCCTGCGCACGGACCGCGGTTCGATCCCCCGGCGTCCCATATGGTCCCCCAAGAAGCCAGGAGCAACTTCTGAGCGCATAGCCAGGAGTAACCCCTGAGCGTCACAGGGTGTGGCCCAAAAACCAAAAAAAAAAAAAAAAAAAAAAAAAAAAGATATTCTAGATGCAGTTGATGGCTTTTCTCTGCCCAAATAAGACTAACTTTGTTACAATTTTCCTTTTTCCCTTTTAAAATATAGGTTGTGCAATGGAATCACTGTTTTTAAAATTAATACTTTGTCACCTAATTTTTTTCATTTTATTCTGACTTACCAAGGGTAAAATACTTGTTTCATGTTTTCAAATACATTGTTCTACTTTAGTAACTAACTTTATTTAAAAGGATTTTTTTACAGAGAGAGAAAATAATATTTACCACATAAATTGTGTTTCAGACACTATACTAAACACTTTATATACACCCTAATAGACCTACTACATGGGATGCTGTATCCATATCATAAGCGAAGAAACCAAAACTGAGAAAGCTAAATCACTCTATATTCTAGCTGCTTAAATGGCGGTTCACATTAGTGTCTCCTGATGAGAATTTATTAGAAAAGGACTCTCAAAATTTAGTTTTAAATATATTAAATCAGACCCAAAATTTAAGGATCTCACTGTATAATTGGTGTGAAACATGAATTTATAGAAAACAAAAACCCAAATCCAATTGAGTTCTTTTTTGGTTTGGCTTCCCTTTACTCTCTATTTTCCAGGTGTCTTTTGGCAGCAAGCTATTTTATCTACTAGTGGCAGATGAATGGAGGTGTATATTTCTTAAAACGGGTTCATTTGAGTAACTTTTCCTCTCTTTTTCTATGCTTATTTAACCTTTATCAATATTTTCCCAGGAGGTGCCAACTACAGCTTCCTCTTATGTGGACAGTGCTCTGAAGCCATTTTACCAGCTTCAGAGAGGGCACAAGAATAAACTCAAACAGGTGATAATTCAACAATGGTTAGAAAGTGCTCTTTCTGAAAGCACACATAAGTAAGTATCTTTACTTAAAAATAGAATCTTTGGGGCCGGAGAGATAGCATGGAGGTAAGGCGTTTGCCTTTCATGCAGAAGGTCATCGGTTCAAATCCCGGCGTCCCATATGGTCCCCCGTGCCTGCCAGGAGCAATTTCTGAGCATGAAGCCAGGAGTAACCCCTGAGCACTGCCAGGTGTGACCCAAAAACCACAAAAAAAAAAAAAATAGAATCTTTGGAGACCGGCGCAGTGGTGCAAGCGGTAGGGCGTTTGCCTGGCACATGCTAACCGAGGATGGACCACAGTTCGATCCCATATTGTCCCCCAAGCCAGGAGCGAGTTCTGAGCACATAGCCAGAAGTAACCCCTGAGCGTTTCCGGGTGTGGCCCCCCTAAAAAACAAAACCTAAAAATAGAATCTTTGGAACTTTATTAAAAATCAAAATCAGGGGCCCGGGCGGTGGCGCTAGAGGTAAGGTGCCTGCCTTGCCTGCGCTAGCCTAGGACGAACCGCGGTTCGATCCCCCGGTTTCCCATATGGTCCCCCAAGCCAGGAGCGACTTCTGAGCTCATAGCCAGGAGTAACCCCTGAGCGTCACCGGGTGTGGCCCAAAAACCGAAAAAAAAAAAAAAATCAAAATCAGGGATCACAGAGCATCACAGAATCATAGATTTCAATAGGTAAATTGGTAGAAGTAGAAACCACTTTGCGTATCTTTCCTTTTCCTTTGATTGAGCTGTTTTGCCTTCATTACTCTCTCCCAACAGTTTGTAGACTGCCTGCCTTTACCTGGGCTGCAGCCACACAGAGGTCAAATGCATACTTTTTGGCAGCTGCAGCACATTTTATGCTCCTGAGACACAACTGTCTTTTACATTTTTATTGCCACTTCATTCAGCTATGATTCTACAAGTCCAAGCACATTCTTTCCCTTAAAATTCTTTGCTCTCTGGCTATTATCTATTTAAAATAGCTCTAACCATGCCAAAGAACTCACATTGAAAAAATCATAGTAATCCAGGACTAGCAAACATACATTTTGAAGTGTAATTGCAAGTGATAATGGATGAATTACTAAAGCCTTTGAAACACCACAAAGTCTTCAGAATCACTTGATAATTATGTCTTGATTTCTGATTCAATACTTTTCCCCAAATGCCAACATCAAAAAAGATATGACTCAATTTTATTGCTTAAAGCTCTTTAATTATTATTTTTGTAATATCTTATTTTAAAAAAAATTACAGGTAAAAGAGAATTACAGGTAAAGCAGTACTAATATGTTAATTTAGAACATAAGAGTACATTACAGGGGCCGGAGATATAGCATGGAGGTAGAGTGTTTGCCTTGCATGCAGAAGGACAGTAGTTCGAATCCCAGCATCCCATATGGTCCCCCGAGCCTGCCAGGAGTAATTTTTGAGTGTACAGCCAGGAGTAACTCCTGAGTGCTGCCGGGTGTGATGTGACCCAAAAACCAAAAAAAAAAAAAAAAGGAGTACATTACAATATTTGTAAACATTACAACTGCCAAGTAATCAACATGTAAATAGTTTATAAGTATTTATAATTAATTATGGCTCTAGTACATAGTTCTTTGGGAATTATATTGTGAATGTTTGGTTTTGGTGGCCACATCTATCTCTACTCGGTGTTCATTCCTTGATCTGCACTCCTGACAGGGTTTGGGGGACCATATGGAGAGTTGGAGCTTGAATCTGGATTGGGCACATGCAATGCAAGCGCCCTATCCACTGCACTCTTTTCTCCAACCTCTGAAGAAACATTTTTATTTAAAAATTTGAAGTATTTTCCTCCTTAAAAGAATTGATTACAAATTAAGTTAATTATTATGTTTGGATAATGGGGTACAAAAGTAATGTTCACCCTTGATATAGTAAAGAGTTTGGTGTAAATTTTGTTTAGCACTAAAATTTAAATAAAATCTATGAATAATGTAAAGGCCTGACTGAGGGACTCAGTGCCCTATTTTTCTTGTAGTCTTAAAAATAATAAATATTTGCTATTAGCATATTTTTAGTTGGAAATATTTTTTAATCTTAATCTACTGTTTTGAAGATTAGGTAATTTAGCAGTTAATCTGCTTGGTGCTATAAAAACGTATCTGTCTTGGGGCTGGTGTGATAGCACGGTGGTAAGTCATTTGCCTTGCACCTGCCTGACTCAGGACAGACCTGATCCCAGCCATCCCATATGGTCTCCCCAGCCAGGAGCTATTTTTGAGTGCAGAGCCAGGAATAACCCCTGAGTATCACTGGGTATGGTTCAAAAACAAAACAAAACTATATATATGTCTGTCTTATCTTCAAGGTACTATGAAACTGTGTCAGATGTTTTAAATTCTGTGAAGAAAATGGAGGAGAGCCTGAAGAGACTAAAACAAGCCAGAAAAAATACTTCTGCCACCCCTACTGGCTTGGGTAGTAGTGGCATGAGTGATGACGACAAAATCAGGCTGCAATTTGCCCTAGATGTTGAGTACTTAGGAGAGCAGGTAACCTGTGATCTATCCTAAATCCAGTAAATCAGAAACCTAATTTGAAGGCCTAGTAATCTGGGGTTCACATGAACCACAAATGTGGTTGAATGGGGGCTATCAAGTCCCTTGTCTAAATACATTTAACAGAAAGGTTCAACACCCAAAATATTTGCAAAGAAGAGTTTTGTGCCAAAAGAATACTTCTTTTCTTATAATTAGTTTTACTTATAAAAATAAAAATTAATTTTCTGAGGTACAAAAATTATGGTACAGTTGACATTTTGTTTCTCTCTGTTGATATTCTTAAATCTTTCTGGAATGTAGCACATAGAGCTACTCTTTTTGGTCTGGAATGTGCATGATAGAATATTGATACCAACAATAATTGTTGGTTTGACTTAGAATCACCAGTAATGTATTGGTCCGTGATTTGTCAGTATGACATCTAAGTACATCTGAGTACAATTTACTAAGTGACATCTACTAAGTGACATCTGAGTACAATTTTACTGCTTTCCTGCCTGGGTTTTATAAGTTTTCAAATTTATATAGTCAACATTTATAGATGTATGCATATATACATATATGTCACAAATTCACCACATATAAATATTATGTGCAAGATACTTTTCTGAGTTATAACGAGATGTGTACAACATTTTGAATTTCAGAAACTGACTCTATGATTGTTTGGGTTTTCTAGAGTGAGGTAAACCCTCAAGGATAAACATTTTACTAGAGAAAAATAAGTGAATTTATAGTTTCCAAAAGAAAATGCCTGTTTACTATGATTACTGAACACTTATGGATCATCAAATTAGATTTTCTCTTTGAAGTAAATTTAGAGCTACACCAGCAAAAGTTTATTAACTAGAGAAACTTCTTCCTTTTCGGTGAAAATAATTTTTTTATTTTTAAGCACCATGTTTACAAACATGTACATAATTTAATTTTACCCATAAACTGCACACCTTCTTCACCAGTGCAACTTTCCCACCAACAATGCCCCCATTTTCCTATTCCCCCATCCCCTGTCTGTCTTTGAGACAATTATTGTTTTTCTCTCTCTGTCATTGTCATGGTAGTTGTTAGTGTAGTTATTTCTCTAACTGCATTTGCCACTCTTTCTGATAAGCTTTATATCATAGGCTGGTCCTTCCAAGCCTTGCCTTTTATTTTTCTTAAGTCTCACAGACTATACTGTGTTCTCTCTTTCTTTTTTTGGGGGGAGGGAGGGTCACACCCAGCAGTGCTCAGGGGGTACTCCTGGCTCTACTCTCAGAAATCGCTCCTGGCAGGCTCAGGGGACCATATGGGATGCTGGATTCAAACCACAGTTCTTCTGCATGCAAGGCAAATTCCTTACATCCATGCTCTCTCTCTGGCACCCCCCCTCTCTCTCCTTCTCTCTCTCTTTCTCTTTCTCTCTCTCTTTCTCTCTCATTTATTTCACTCAGCACAATAGTCTCCATATCCATCCAGGTATAGGCAAATTTCATTTCTTCCAGGTTCTCATTTTTAGTGGCGTAGAGTTTCTCAAAGTAGTTTCTGATTACCCTTTGAATCTCTGCCATATCAGTAGTGATCTCTCCTTTTTCATTCCTAATACGAGTTATCAAGTTTCTCTCTCTCTCTTTCTTTGTTAGTTTTGCCAGTGGTCTATCAATCTTGTTTATTTTTTTCAAAGAACCAACTTCTGCTTTCGTTGATCTTTCGGATTGTTTATTGGGTTTCCACTTCGTTGATTTCTGCTCTCAGCTTTGTTATTTCCTTCTGTCTCCCTATTTTTGGGTCCTTTTGTTGAGCACTTTCTAGTTCTATGAGCTACATCATTAAGCTACTCAGGTAAGCCCCTTCTTCCTTCCTGATGTGTGCTTGCAAAGCTATAAATTTTCCTCTCAGTACTGCTTTTGCTGTGTCCCATAAGTTCTGATAGTTCGTGTCTTTATTATCATTTGTTTCCAGGAACCTTTTGATTTCCTCCTTGATTTCATCTCGGGCCCACTTGTTATTCAGTATGAGGCTGTTTAATTCCAGGTGTTAAAGTTTTTCTTCTGAGTCCCTTTGGAATTCACAAATAATTTCAGAGCCTTGTGGTCAGCAAAGGTAGCCTGCAAAATTTCTATCCTTTTGATATTATGGAGGTATGTTTTATGTGCCAGTATGTAGTCTATCCTGGAGAATGTCCCATGTACATTGGAGAAGAATGTGTATCCAGGTTTCTGGGGATGGAGTGTCCTATATATATCCACTAGGCCTCTTTCTTCCATTTCTCTCCTCAGGTCTAGTATATTCTTGTTGGGTTTCAGTCTGGTTGACCTATCCAGAGTTGACAGAACTGTGTTGAGGTCCCCCACAATTATTGTGTTGTTATTGATATTGTTTTTCAGATTTGTCAACAGTTGTATTAAATGTTTTGCTGGCCCCTCATTCGGTGCATAAATGTTTAGGAGAGTGATTTCTTCCTGTTCTACATGATTAATATAAAATGTCCATCTTTGTCCCTTACAACCTTCCTGAGTATAAAGTTTGCATTATCTGATATTAGTATGGCCACTCCAGCTTTTTTATGGATGTTGTTTGCTTGGATATTTTTTTCTCCAGCCTTTTATTTTGAGTCTATGTTTGTTCTGACTATTCAGGTGCGTTTCTTGTAGGCAGCAGAAGGTTGGATTGAGTTTTTTGATCCATTTAGCCACTCTGTGTCTCTTAACTGGTGCATTTAGTCCATTGACATTGAGAGAAAGAATTGTCCTGGGATTTAATGCCATCTTTATATCGAAATTTGGTGGGTCTTTTGGTTAGTCTTGTCTTAAATTAGGTCTTTCAGTTTTTCTCTTAAGACTGGTTTTGTGTCTGTAAAGTTTCTGAGCTGTTTTTTGTCTGTGAAACGATGTATTCTTCTGTCAAACCGGAAAGTAAGTTTTGCTGGGTACAGTATTCTAGGTGAAGCATTCATTTCATTCAGTCTTGTCACAATATCCCACCACTGCTTTCTGGCCTTGAGTGTTTCTGGTGACAGGTCTGCTGTAAATCTCAAGGATGCTGCCTTGAATGTACTTTCCCTTTTTGATCTTGCTGTTTTCAGAATTCTGTCTCTATCTGTGGGATTTGTCATTGTGACTAGGATGTGTCTTGGGGTATTTTTTCTGGGGTCTCTTTTGGTTGGTATTCTTTGAGCATGCAGGATTTGATAACATATATTCTTTAGCTCTGGAAGTTTCTCTTTAATGATGTTCTTGACTGTTGATTCTTCCTGGAAATTTTCTTCCTGGGTCTCTGGGACTCCAATGATTCTTAAGTTGTTTCTGTTGAGCTTATCATAGACTTCTATTTTCATCTGTTCCCATTCTTTGTCTAATTTTTCCATTGTCTATTCATTTGCCTTAATTTTTTTTTCCAGTGTCTCCCGCTGTATGGAATTGTTATTTATCTCATCTTCCACCGCACCAATTCTATTCTCAGCTTCTGTTACCCTGTCCCAGAGCTTATCCATTTTGTCATTCACTTCGTTTACTGAGTTTTTCAGGCCTGTTAGTTGACATGTTATTTCAGTTTGGAGTTTTGTGATTTCTGTCTTCATATTTTCTTGGTTCTTGTTAGTGTTCTGTTCAACTCGATCCATGGTTTCTTTGAGTTTTTTGAGCATCTTCCATATTGCTTGTCTAAAGTCTTTATCTGAGAGGTTGATTAGTTGGTTGGTCATTATCTGGTCATCAGAATTGTCATCTTCATTCTCTGTGTCTGACGCTGGCCTGCATTGTTTCCCCATTGTCACACTTGTATTGTGGGTTTTTCTACATGTTGTGGTGGTATTCATTGGCTAAATGATGTACACATCCACACTCCTCTGGCTCCACCCTTTCTGGGTGGGTCAACTTGCCTCCAAGGGAGGAGAGTCCTCCGTGGATAAAGCCTCTCACAGAATCAAATCTTAGGCCTGAGCACGCAGCAGAGAAGATAGTCCGGAGAGAAATGCTGGGCTTCAGTGATCCAGCACAGTTCTTAGTGTGATTTTTTTCTTCTTGTTGCGATGATGTTCTTTCCTTAGAAAGAGTGCACGGCCGCGTAGCGAAGTGGAGCGGCCCTGGAGCGGCCCTGCTCTTTTGGATCCTCTTTTCGGCCCACTCCTAAGAGTTTCACGTGACAGGACAGGAGACAGATACACACAGGCAGCACTCACATTTTTTCACAGTCGGGCCCTACTGGGCAGGTATAGTTTCGTAGATTTTCCCAGCCTGATGTCACAAACAGGGGACCTGGCTTCTGCAAAATACTGCTTATAGCCGGTTTTCACGTTATGAAGCAGTTCCTTGGCGTTCCTGCCCTAGAATGAGCTCTTGGAGAGTGAGTTTTCTGGAGCCTCTTTTTGGCCCACTCCCAAGAGTTTCACAACAGGAGACAGACACACACAGGCAGCACTCACAATTTTTCACAGTTGGGCCCCACTGGGCAGGCGTCCCTCTTTTATTTCTTATAGCAATGCTTTATAGTTTTCTTTGTATCGGTCCTTCACTTCTTTAGTTAAGTTGACTCTGTGTTGCTATTGTGAATGAAATTATTTTTTAATGTCTATTTCTTCTCTATCATTTATATATAAGAAGGCCTTTGATTTTTGTGCGCTAATTTTGTAGCCTGCTACTTTGTTTCTAGAAGCTTTTTGTAGTCTTTGAGTTTTTCTCAATATGTATCATGTCATCTGCAAACAGTGAGAGCTTGACTTCTTCCTTTTCTGTCTGAATGCCCTTGATATATTTAAGTAGGAGTTTGGTGTGCATTGTCTTAAAATAGATCTTTCAGTTCATCCTTTAAGGTTGGTTTTGAATCTATAAAGTTTCTGAGCTGTCTATTTGTGAAGCTATGTATTCTTCTTTCATACCTGAATGTAAATCTAGCTGAGTGAAGTATTCTTGGTGACTCATTAATTTCATTGGGTTTTTTATTTTTTATTATAATGATAATTTTTATTTTGACCAAAGTGGATTACATATCTTTCACAGTAATATTTTAGGTACATAGTGACATTGAATCAGGGGAATTCCCATCACCAAAGTTGTCCTCCCTCCACCCCTGTTTTTCCCAGTATGCATCCCATATCCCCTTCCTTTACCACCACCCTCCCACCCCCAGGCTGCTAGTATAAGTGGTCCCCTCTGTGTCTAGCTTGTTATAGATTGGGTATCAATTCTGTTGTCATTGGCTTTGGATATGGTGTTTAAGACTGGTCATTTTTTATTACTATTTAATGATCATACAACTGTTTTGTCTTCGTACCCTCCATTTGTAAGGCGGAACATGATGGTTTTTGTCACTCTGTCCCACCACTGCATTTGGACCTTGAGGGTTTCTTGTATCAAGTCTGCAGTAAATCTTTGGGATGCTATTTTGAACACAATTTCTCTTTTTGATCATGCTACTTTCAGTATTCCATCACTATATATGGGGTTTGTCATTGTTTAAAAACTGAAAATAGAAGTCTTTGATAAACTCAACAGAAACAACATAAGAATCATTGGAGTCCCAGAGGACCAGGAAGGGGATCCCCAGGAAGAATCAACAGTCAAAGACATCATCACAGAGAAACTCCCAGAGCTAAAGACTGCATGCATTCAAATCCTGCATGCTCAAAGAGTTTCAGCGAAGAGTCCCAAAGAAAAACACCACAAGACATGTCCTAGTCACAATGACGAATCCCACAGATAGAGATAGAAGAAAGTAGCAAGATCAAAAAGGGAAATTACAGTCAACGGAGCACAGGTAGACAGAAGGAAATAACAAAGCTTAGAGGAAATAGAAAAATATTCCATGCTCATGGATTAGAAGAACTGATGTTATCAAAAAGACCATGTTATCTAAACTCTTATATAGCTTCATTTTTATCCCAGTTCAAATTTAGACATTTTTTAAGGATTTAAAAACAGTCAATTATTAAATTTGTATAGAATCATTAAAAAAAAAGTGTATGGGGCCGGAGAGATAGCATGAAGGTATGGCATTTGCCTTGCATGCAGAAGGTCTGTGGTTCGAATCCCGGCATTCCATATGGTTCCCCTGAGCCTGCCAGAAGCAATTTCTGAGCGTAGAGCCAGGAGTAACCCCTGAGCGCTGCCAGGTATGACCTAAAAACAAACAACAAAAAATAGTGTATCCAAAACCATACTGAAAGGTAAGAAACTGAGAGGTATCTCATTACCTAAATTGAAGCTGTACTGCAAGCCATAGTTATCAAAGCAGCATGATACTGGAACAAAGACAGACTTTCTGACCAAGTGAATCAGAATAGAATATCCAACAACAAATTCCCAAGTATATGGTCATCTAATTTTTGACAAAGTAGCCAAGAAAAGAAAACAGCTTTTTCAACAGATGGTGTTGGGACAATTGGATAATCACATGTAAGAAATTAATCTAGATCCATATTTCACACCTTATACAAAAGTCAATTAACAAGTTGTGGATAGCAAAGAAACACAGGCTTAAACTATAAGACAGCTGAGTGTGAGAAAATATTTGCACTCATGCATCAAATAAACAGTTGATATTAAACAGGATATAAATAGTATTCACAAAGATAAACTCTCCAGGAGCCAGAGCAATAACATAATTGGTAAGGCGTTTGCCTAGCACATGGCTGACCTGAGTTTGATGTCTGGCATCCCATATGGTCCCCTGAGCCTGCCAGGAGTAATTTCTGAGTGCAGAGCCAGGAGTAACCCCTGAGCATTTCTGGTTGTGCTCCCACAAAAAACAAATAAACAACAACAACAACAAAAAATGATAGCCCCCCCAAATTTAAAAAAATTAAAAATGGGGAGAAGAAATGAACCTTTTCAAGGAAGACCAACAAATGGTCAACAAGCCTATGAAAATATGTTCAGTATCACTTATCATTATGGAAATCTAAATAAAGAGAACAATGAGATATCTTACACAAGTGAGAATGGCGCATATTTGAGAACAATCTTTGTCGGTGGGGATGTGGTAAAAAAGGAATTCTCATCCACTTCTAATGGGAATGTTGTTTGATTCAACCCCTATGGAAAAAAGTATGGTGGGTTTTCAGTAAACTCAGAATCAAATTACCATATGACCCAGTAATTGTGCCTTTGGGTATATATCCTTAGGACAGAGAAATATTTATTCAGAAGGATGCTTGCAAACCACTATTCATTATAGCATTTATAATAGCTAAGAGTTGGAAATCAATCTAGATATCCTATAATAGATGACTGAATTATGAATATATGGTACATATATATTATGGAATATTATATAGATATATAGAAAGCTACAGTCAGAGTTTGTTATTTGCATGAATGGAACTGGAAGAGATCATGTAAAATGAAGTAAGCCAGAAAACTAAGTGAAAAAACAGGATATCACTTATATCTGGTATTTAGAATAACTGAGTGAGGGAAATGTAGTGATTTAAATGGGTGTTTCCTAGAACCAAAAGTACATTTGGCCCCAGTCTGTAAGTCAAGAAAAGGAAAAAAGGGGCCAGAGAGATAGTGTGGAGATAGGGCATTTGCCTTGCATTCAGAAGGACAGTGGTTCGAATCCCGGCATTCCATATGGTCCTCCAAGTCTGCCAGGAGCAATTTCTGGGTGCAGAGCCAGGAGTAACCCCTGAGCGTTGCCGGGGATAACTCAAAAACGAAAAGAAAGAGAGAGAGGGGGGGGAGAAATAGAATGGAAGAGAAAGATGTGTGAAATAAGGGGGACAGGAATCAAGGAGATTCAGTTACACTGGTGGTGTTAAGGAAGGACAGAACTAAATATTCAAGCCACAAAGTCAACACTGAAATTATGAGACACAATTTTTAAGTCAAATTTTAAAAGGTGCCTGTTCTGGTGGCAGACTGGGGGAGTAGGGGCTGCTGGAATGGAATCTGGGGACATTGGTGGAGGGAGTTTGAAATCGGTGATGGAATTGGTGCTGAAACATTATATATCTAAAACTCAGCTATGAGTAACTTTGTAAATCACATTTTAAATATTTTTTAATGAATAGCCCAGTTTGCTGCATTATTTTTAATGCTACACTGAAGAATAACTCAATTTGCTATTTCTTTTTTATTTGTTTTGGGTTCATACCCAATAATGGGATTCTGTGAATGGAACCACATGCAAGACAAATAAATGCCTTACTTGCTGTAGTGGTGCTCTGGTCCCTAATTATTTCTTTTATTGTAAGATTTCTTTTCTTTTCACAAAAGAAGCTCATCCTGGTAACAGTTAACTTAGATAATTTAAGATACTGATTTCTTAAAATGTTAGATGTTTTTACTCCAAATTAAAGGTTTACAATCACTGAATCTTTTGTGCTAAAGAATTTAGGCAATTATCTTTTTATAGATAGAAAGTATATTATTTTTAAAAAATTAAAATAATTTTATGAGATTTTATTTTCACGTTCAGATTGAAGAGCAATTAAAATTTTTCTCTTGGTCTTTGCAGATACAAAAGATGGGGCTGCAAACAAAGGACATCAGAAGCTTTCCAGCCCTTGCAGAGCTTGTTATTTCTGCCAAGGAACAGGCAGAGCATCCATAAGCATCTTGGAAGAACCAAAGAGGAAAGTTGGTCGTGTCTTCTTAACAAGTGTCTGTAGCAAATAGTGCTTCCACCATCAACATGCTGTGCAGCTACTCAGTGTATTTGGGACTTCTTTGAACCAGAAAAACAAGCTTTTTTTCCATTGTATGGAAGATTGTTTTTAAAACATTTAAAACTTTCTACTATAGTTTACAAAACAAATTATTTTATTTTTATTGTTAATCTTAGTGCAAAGGGGCTAATTTCTAAAATATGATTAAAATAAATATGTATGAATATATGTGTCATAAAGATTTTTCTCCCTAATCTTATTTCTAATTTTAAGTGAATAACTATAATGTTTATAGTATGGAAACTCCTTCCCTGAAATAAAAAAATGTTTAATATTTCCAAGGGGCTATAAATGGTAGTTCTCCATTCTCTCTGTGGATATATAAGAACATATTTATGATCCTGTCCATCACCTAGCCCTCTTGTTAAGAGCTAAAACCAGTATGGAAAGATTTATTTTCTAAATTAAAAAAACCATCTGCCGAAATGGATGTGTTTCTTTTGTTTGTGACTTTGACAAATGCTAAATATTCCTTCTAGTTTATAACCTTTGATTAAAATACCCTTATAGGCAATATTACTTTGTTCTAACTCTTGGCAAGGTATTGTCTATTCACAGTACCTTTCTAAGTGGGAGTGGGGCAGGGTTCCATGGAACTATAACATGTCTCTTGATGAATCAGAAAGCTTCTCTTTCTAGCATCAAATCCAAGATGGAAGAAAGAACAGGCATGAGCTACAAAGGTGCTTTCACCTTGCACTCAGTTGCTGAATATAAACATACTGTGTGACTCCACCATCAAAATCACACACTTAAGAGATAGTACAGCAGATAAGGATCTTGTTTTACATGATGCAACTGAGGTTTGATCCCAAGCAACAACAGGAATGACTCCTGAGCAGAGAGAAGTAAACCCTGACTACTGCCAGATGTGGCTCAAAAACAAACACCCACATGCACGCACATCCACACACAGGATGTGTGTTTAACTTTTAAGTAAAAGTTAAACTTCATCCTCCTCAGATTTACCCTGGACAAATACTTTAAGTAGTCACATGCGTATGGTACTTCTGTCGATCCATAGTCAATAGACTCAAAGTGGTGTTCCATCTCCCTGACTATCAAAACAGTTAAAACAGCCTGGTAATTCCAGCACCCATTATTAAATGCCAGGCAAATTATCACTAAAATAGCTTTGGAATACATAGGCCCATGATCCTGTATTGAACCCAATTTGTGGATTTCTTCAACACCTTTCAAATGCCAGGCTCAACCTCACTTTAATAATGCAACATTCCAAACTTGTTTTCACAGTGATGTCTTATATTGTTTTATATTTTATATTCTTGATGTCTTATACTGTTTTCAAGGTTAGAAACAATCTTAACTTTAAAAAGTTTCAGAGCATTTACCTCTGATTTCCCCAGAATATCACTTTTACTTCATGGAAGTTTTATTAGTTAGCTTTGCTTTGGAGAACAATAATTAAAACAAGTTGAAAGAAAATGTAGTACTTTTTTTGTCATTATTACTATAATGCTATCTTTCTTAGGATTAAAAGAGGTAGTCTCAAAGTTTATTTCATGCTTGTATAATGTAAGGGTTCCAGGAATGGTGTGAACTGGTACCTTAAGTAACCATCTGGGTAAAACTTGCAGACAGTAGAAGAGTAGACTCAGCTCTAAGTGTGCCATCTCCATTCAGGCCATCTCTGACCTGTGATTTCCTAACAGAGCTAACATTGACATTTGTGTTTGTTTCCTAGAGCTAATATAACAAGTTCCTACAAATACAATCATTTAAACTTCCTTCACACAGTTCTGAAAGCAAAAATCCAAAATGAACATGTTAGTGGAGAAGACTGCTTTCCCTGAAGACTCTGGAGAGCCTCTGTAGCTTCTTGTACCTTAGATGTTCATTGGCTTTTGTTATTAAACTACATTTTTGTTTTGCCTTCATCTTTACATGTTCTTATCTGCTTCTGTCTTATTAGAATACAGGTCATTGGAATTCAAACCTGATTATCCCAAGAGTGTCTGATCTTGAAATCCCTAAATTAATTTAGGGTTATAGGCAAAGCTGCAATTGTGGGTGATAGGTGCAGTTGGCATGGCATAGGCAGGGCAGGGGCTTGGCACACCTCTCCACCCGAGATTGTCAGCTTTCAGCTGCATAGCCACTGTGCCCATAAATTTTCATGGGTTGGTTTACATCACTTTGAAGAATGGATTGAGTATGGAGCTGGCCAAATGCAGACATAAGCAGCTAACATTAGCTTCTTGATATCTTTTTTTTTTTTAATCTTTTTATTTTCTCTTCCTGGCATCTGAATATATGAGGTTGCTGTTATTATCAGTCAACAAATATACCAAAGTTTTTGTCATTTGTGTAAAAGTTGACTTAGCAGTTCTAGTATCTCAGTTTCAGCTGTTCTGGGTTTTTTGGTTTTCAAAAGACCTCCACATTCCATTTACTCTCAATTAGCTTTCGTTTTGAGACTGAATTACAGAAAAATTGAGGTTTTTATATTTTTTATATATCTCCTTAGTGTTAAATGCATTGCTAATATTTAGGATGATAATTTGATTGTTAAATTTCTTGTGTAGTCTAACTTGATTGGAATAAGGACTTCATTTACTCTTCTATTCTAATTAAAACTCAAGACAAACATTTAAGGAAAAAATATTGTCCAGAGATTGGCCAACACAAGAACATGATTCCAGAGCATAAGAAAAGAAAATGGTGCGGGTTATCTAGGGCCTGGCCAACTTCCTATATTTTGTTGGTTTGGAACTGAAGGATGTTTAGGAGCTAGAATTGAGGAAATGGAGAAGACAGAAGAGTGAGTTGTAGAGGTAACTTGATTCATATAATTGAATTCTAATTGATACCTGGCTGAATTTACTATCTAGGAAAGGGATAAACAAGCAAGCAGAACAGTCTTCAGGATTAAAAGGCAGAAAAACAGGATGTGTTCCTATCAGCCAGAATGAAAACTTTGTGATATGGGCCTCAAGGAAGAGCCCCTGGACGGATATGATTTCAGAAATGAATTTAAATTTACCTATACTAAAAGCTGATCTGGACCCATCTAACAAAACATAAAAGTAATTTTCAGATATACCAGTTATTTCCAAATAATCAAAGAATGAGATAACTTGAAAGCAGTAACATAGGCTGTAAGACTCACTTCCTTGAAGTGAGTGAATAATTAGCCTTTAAAATACATGATATTTATGAGTATCTCATAATCATTCTAAATTTCTCTTTAATTTTTCACATGGTCAAGAAAGTTCTCAAAGGGCTAAAGTTCATTCTAATGTTTGACTTACATATTTCAGGCTTTGAGTTTGGTATCTAGCGCCACATAATCTGTTGGTTCTCACCATAGCTAAGTCTGAGTTCTAAGCTCTTATATCCACACACACAGAAGTGACCTTTTGGGTTCCTGAACCCTAAGGAAGTGCCTCAAGATGACCTGAGGGACCACTTAGTCCAGGCGAGCATGATTCCCCCCACACCAGGCGGGTCTTCAGGGCCACGCCTGGTTAATCGGGCCCTAGGAGGAGGGGGTGAGAAATTCCTTCCTAGGCATCCAAAAACTACAGAGGCTTGGCTGGGCTCAGAACACTCCGAATGCCAGGATTTCTTGGTGTGTTTGCCTGGTATGTTGGGGGCTCTGGGCAGGACAGCTAGCCATAGGACCCCTGGGCTGACCACTTAGTCCAGGCGAGCATGATTCCCCCCACACCATGCGGGTCTTCAGGGCCACGCCTGGTTAATCGGGCCCTGGGGGGAGGGGGTGAGAAATTCCTCCCTAGGCATCCAAAAACTACAGAACCGCGCGGGGGCTCACGCCCCCGCACGTACTTCATGTACTTCATGTATTCAGAATATTCCTTATTCTTATGTTATGTTTTCCGTATACAGAATGTTTATTTTGTATTCTCCCCTTTCCCACACCAAAGCTCTTTTTTACTCCTTAACTCTCTAACCCCCTCTCAAACATCACTAACCTACTTTACTCTTTTTAACTTCAGTAGTGTACAATCCTAATCACAGTCCAAAGCTGTGCATTGTGTGTGACAACCCCAAACTGTTTCAAGATACATAAAATGGACACGTATTTCTTTAGACTATTTTGTGTTTTTTCTCTTACAGCTATAATTCTTACTAAATGTTGTCTTATACAGTGATGATTCTAACCACTTTTTATCATCTCTTTTTGAGCTGTTTAACAAGGAATTTTGGTGGAAGAGTCCCCCAGTTAATGCTTATGATTGAACCATGTCTTGGGAATCATTGTAATTGTTCTTATGGCCCCTATATGTGCCAATAACACCATGTGGCATTGCTTCTTATTTGCATAGGCACATTAAAATGGGAAGATAGTATAAATACAAATAAGATCCTATCTAATAGAGATTGGAACACACAAATCTTGTAGTGCAAAGGGACCTTTCAACCTGAACATTGACATAATGACCTGGCACAGACCTCAGAAGAAAGGGCATACTCCATTCTCCCCTGAACCAGGAAAGCCATCCACGAAACATCCAGGCTGGTCTATAACATCACCTGGAAGCAATCCTCTACCACGGAAGACCTACACTGCTCAGACTTCGACCTGCTCAAAAGATACTTCCCTTAACACTGAGAAGACTTAACAACAACAACGACCTGCTTACAGGACAGGGCTCCCTGCATTGCCCTTTGATTGTGAGGTGAAAGGAGAGGATGCTCCACATCCTGACTTCAATGTAAGATATGCAGATTCCAGGATCTTTACTACAGAAACATGATACCAACAACAGAGACTGTGTGAAAAATAAAAGTGTGTTGGCACTACAGACAATGTATTGGATTGGACGATCTAGCTTGCCTGGAGCCTAGAGTTGGTCTTGTGCCAGGAAACTTCAGGGGTCTGGTCTCTTTGTACTTAGGCCAAGGTTATTTCTTTCCATGTCCCTCATATTTTGGTGGGCCTATGCAAACAACAATTGCCACTCTAACACCATTTTTACTGTGCTCCTTTGACTCTAATCCTTAAAAAGAACTCACTTAAAATTTGAGGTTAACTTGGGGCCCGGAGAGATAGCACAGCGGCGTTTGCCTTGCAAGCAGCCGATCCAGGACCAAAGGTGGTTGGTTCGAATCCCGGTGCCCCATATGGTCCCCCGTGCCTGCCAGGAGCTATTTCTGAGCAGACAGCCAGGAGTAACCCCTGAGCACTGCCGGGTGTGACCCAAAAACCAAAAAAAAAAAAAAAAAAAAAAAAAATTTGAGGTTAACTTAAGCTAATATGCATGTATATGGAAATGTAAGAAAATACTATGCCTGTAATGTTTAAGGAGTTACGTAAGTTTTATGGCTTTAGATTGCCTTGTGTACTGTTAAGAAATATTATAATGTGTTACAATCTGGGGACTTGAGGGACAAAGTAATTGTACATGGATTCTGTCTTATTTATCTTAATGTTCTTTGGCTGAAATTTCAAAGTTAAGATATCAGCAAGGGGACTTCTGAGAATTATGTTATGGGTGATTGTCCTTCCACTGTAACTTTACCTTGTCCTCTTTCTTTGCACCCTTGTTCTCATAATTAAAAATAAAAATTAAAAAAAAAAGATGACCTGAGGAAATGTTTTCACATGAAAATTGCATATGATGTGTATATTTGCCTTAGTTATAAATTCCTAAAGCAACCAAGATTTAGTGGTCAATGGATAAATAAATTGAATGGATAAATCAGACAATCAAATATTCAGCATTAGAAAACTACTATTGGGTCATAGAAAGACTAATTCAAGTATATTACTAAGTAAAAGAACTCTAAAAAGGCTACATATGGTTTCATTACAAATATATGACATTCTGAAAAAGGCAAAATTATGGAGGTAGTAAAATAATCAAGAATGCCAAAGAGTGAATGAATAGGGAGAATGTAGAATTTGAGGAACAGTAAAAAAAAAACACTAATAATTGATATGTAACATTATTTAAATATATAGACAAAACCTATAGGGAATCCTTATCTAAACTGTGGACTCTGAAAAACAATAAGTTTGTCAACAGTAACAAAAGTACTATCAGCTATTGATGAAAAATGGCTGTGCATTTATGAAGACATTATATGAGAAATTTTCTGCTCCTTTTTTTTTTTTTTTTGGTTTTTGGACCTCACTTGGTGACATTCAGGGGTTACTCTGGGCTATGCGCTCAGAAATCGCTCCAGCTCCATTTTTCTTTTCTTTTTTTTTTTTAAATTTATATATATTTTATTTAAACACCTTGATTACATACGTGATTGTGTTTGGGTTTCAGTCATGTAAAGAACACCAC
Organism: Suncus etruscus; assembly: GCF_024139225.1. Taxonomy (NCBI): domain Eukaryota; kingdom Metazoa; phylum Chordata; class Mammalia; order Eulipotyphla; family Soricidae; genus Suncus; species Suncus etruscus. Next base: position 50,392,989 of record NC_064854.1, on the reverse strand, counting down.
CCATCACCAGTGCAACATTCCCATCACCAATGTCCCAAATCTCCCTCCTCCCCACCCGACCCCCGCCTGTACTCTAGACAGGCTTTCCATTTCCCTCATACATTCTCATTATTAGGACAGTTCAAAATGTAGTTATTTCTCTAACTAAACTCATCGCTCTTTGTGGCAAGCTTCCTGAGGTGAGCTGTAACTTCCAGCTCTTTTCTCTTTTGTGTCTGAAAATTGTTACTGCAAGAATGTCTTTTATTTTTCTTAAAACCCATAGATGAGTGAGACCATTCTGCATCTTTCTCTCTCTCTCTGACTTATTTCACTCAGCATAATAGATTCCGTGTACATCCATGTATAGGAAAATTTCATGACTTCATCTCTCCTGACAGCTGCATAATATTCCATTGTGTATATGTACCACAGTTTCTTTAGCCATTCATCTGTTGAAGGGCATCTTGGTTGTTTCCAGAGTCTTGCTATGATAAATAGTGCTGCAATGAATATAGGTGTAAGGAAGGGGTTTTTGTATTGTATTTTTGTGTTCCTAGGGTATATTCCTAGGAGTGGTATAGCTGGATCATATGGGAGCTTGATTTCCAGTTTTTGGAGGAATCTCCATATCGCTTTCCATAAAGGTTAAACTAGATGGCATTCCCACCAGCAGTGGATAAGAGTTCCTTCCTCTCCACATCCCCACCAACACTGTTTATTCTCATTCTTTGTGATGTGTGCCATTCTCTGTGGTGTGAGGTGGTACCTCATACTTGTTTTGATTTGCATCTCCCTGATGATTAGTGATGTGGTCCAGCTCCATTTTTCTATGAGACAAAAAATGCTCTTAAGGGGCTGGAGTGATAGCACAGAGGTAAGGTGTTTGCCTTCCACACGGCAGATCCAGAAAGGACCTAGTTCGATCACTGGTGTCCCATATGGTTCCCCTAACCAGGAGCTATTTCTGAGTGCATAGTCAGGAGTAACCCCTGAGCAACACTAAGTGTGTCCCCCCAAAAAATGCTCTTAAAATATCATATTTAGAAAAAATGGATGATATTCAAATTCATAATCTACTGCCTAAAATTATTATTAGAAAGGTAACATTTTATATCTCTTGTGTAACATGAGCTATCCAGAGAGGCTCTAGTATAGTGCCATGTAAAAAACAATGTGTCTGCAGCAAATGTTAAATCACATACAAAAATGTGAAGTTCCTAAGCAGCTTCATGTTTATTCTGGTTACATTTGCTGACAAATAAATAAAATAAGAAAAGCATTTCAGTTTTCTAAATGCAGTGAAAGATCTGAAATCTGATGCAACCTCATTGATCATGTTTCCATTCATCATCTCCTATCTAAAATCTCAGAAGGAGATTATAGATATTGAATTAATGACCTAATCTAGATGAGCATGACATGAAGACTTAGAATGTATGGAAGAAATATTAAGGGAAATAGTCTTAGTATTAACAGTCTAAGTCATCTGTTAAATATTAGTATTTTGTATGCATGGGATGCCCTGACCCAATTCCCATTTATGAAAGAACTCCAAAGCAGAGTGGGGTTGGCAACATTTTACACTTAGCAACTGTTGTGCCCAAGCAATCTATGTAGAAGAAATCCTACCAGTTGCTTTAAGCTAAGGTTAAACATCCAAATATTCACCTTCACTGTTGGTGGCTCCAGCTCTTTGCTGATTCTCTATACCCAACACAAAGCAAGATAGCTTGTTGGCATCCAATAGATTTGTGTCAAATGAAAGAAAACAGGTAGAAGCTGGGGAACGCTGGTTTGAATCCATAGTCAATTCATAGTTAGACTCATTTGTGTAATTTTAGAAATTATAAAATAAATTGTCATGTATAAATAGTAATATTTTTTATAATTTCTAAAACTACTGCAACTTATCTAAAGAGCTTGTCAAGGAGGCAGTGGGTGGGGTGGGAGGAAACATGGGAACATGTGTAGTCGGATTGATATTGAAATATTGTTTGCCTAAAACAATTTGTAAAATTTATAAATAGGTTACTTTGTAAATCATGATTCTTTAGCTTTAAAAATTTAGTTTAATTTTTGAATCATGGTTCTTTAGTTTCAAAAGTTTCTTAAAGATGTCATAGTTCTATTTTGGTTTGATATACTAAGAGCACAAATCCATGAACCAGTCATAGCAGAGTTTCCTAAACGAATGTGCAACACTGGACTTCGACTAAAAATGCATATTCTGATCCAGCAGGTTTGGGTGAATCTACGTTTTCAGATTAAGTCTTTAAATAACTCTTCCTCAAGTTTTGTTTCTCATCCAAGAGCTCCAATGCAGAGTGGGGTGGACAGTATTTAAATTGCTAATTTAATAGATCTAAATTAGAGGAGAAATGTTTTTGAACCTAACTCACCATGGTCCTTTGTTTGTTTGTTTGTTTGTTTTTGAACCATACCCAACGAATCTCAGACCTTACACCTGGCTTTGCTCAGGGATCACTCTTGCCGGGGTAAGAAAAACCATATGGGTGCCTGCATGCAGTGAAGGCACTCTACCTGATATACTACCTATTCAGCCCCTCACACTGGCCCTTTGATCATAAAGTTCAGGAAACACTGAGAGTAATGATAGCCAGTATTATGGTAACACAAAGCACCATGAGAAAAAACTGTCTTGGAGAACAAAATCCCTGAGAACCCCAGATAACAGGACTATGATCACCATTTATAGCTTTTAAGATTAATCACAGCTATCGAAGTCTATTCAAAATATAATAATGTGGTCTAGGGCCCGGAGAGATAGCACAGCGGCATTTGCCTTGCAAGCAGCCGATCCAGGACCAAAGGTGGTTGGTTCAAATCCCGGTGTCCCATATGGTCCCCCGTGCCTGCCAGGAGCTATTTCTGAGCAGACAACCAGGAGTAACCCCTGAGCACTGCCGGGTGTGGCCCAAAAACAAAAACAAAAAAACAAACAAACAAAAAATAATGTGGTCTAATATAATAATATTGTAGTCTATTCACTATATATTGTAGTCTATTTAGTCACAAATCAAAGCCCATTTGGACCAGGTGTCACTTGTGCAAACATGTGGGATCTGCAGAGGTTATAAATGTGCAACATTTGCTCAAGTTCATTTGCTCTCTAGAAGGAGGTAATATAATATATCTTGTGAACTGAAACAATGAAGCATCATCACTACATGACATGTCTCAGGGCCCTTTATGTCACCCAGAAATTGGAGGTTGATATGGGAGATGAATAGGTAGAAGTATTGCTTGGAACTGAAAAACTACCCAGGAGAACATTTCACCTATTAAAAAGACAGAGTGGTGCTGACTGTATCTTAATGTCTTCTAGCAAACAACTGAGGCCCTTTGGTTTCTCTGTAATACTTACCTCTAGCTTCTCTGTAATACATCACTAAGGGAGAGCACTTAGTATTGTTATGGAAATCATAAGAGCCTGGAACATCAAGGAAGTTGTCTTGGAAGGACTCCCAACAATGCCACCCACCAGTAGTTGAAGCTAAGCAGAAGATCACTGTATGTTTCCTTTTGCTGCTTAGCAAATTAACAAACTAAGTAGATTTATTCTTTTACAGTTATAAGGTCACAAGGAAAAATATGGATTTCACTGGACCAAAATAATTTTGGCTGGCAATGCTGCCCTCTGAAGCTCTAACAGAGCATCCTTTGCTAGTTTCTTCAGGCTTCTTCATTTCTTGATGCTTGGATACATATCATATAACCTGTCACTCCCTTTTCCAACATTTTCCTTTTCATTTTTAAATATCCCTCTTATAAGGCCACGTGTGATTTAATTTAGGGTCATGGGTCCAGGATCATCTTCTCAGAACTAGATTTTAATCACAGAGTCATAGCCATAAGATGCTTGCCTTGCAAGCAGCTAGCCCTGATGATCCCCTGAACACCACCAGAATAAATTCTTTAACACAGTCAGGAATCTGTAATGCCAATGTGGCTCCAAACAGAGAGCTTTAATCATATCTACAAAATCTCCTGTCATATAAGGTCATGCTTACAGCTCTCAGAAGCTATTATTATGCCAATTATGCACACAGGTAAATACTTCCATTCTTTCATGAAACAACTCTGAGGAAGTGTGGAGGCATTGACATAATTGCATTCACTCAAGTTTTATTCATTTTAATTCTTTTTTGTTTTTTTTTTTGTTTTGTTTTGTTTTTTGTTTTGTTTTTGTTTTGGGGCCACATCCGGCATTGCTCAGGGGTTACTCCTGGCTGTCTGCTCAGAAATAGCTCCTGGCAGGCACGGGGGACATATGGGACACCGGGATTCAAACCAACCACCTTTGGTCCTGGATCGGCTGCTTGCAAGACAAACGCCGCTGTGCTATCTCTCCGGGCCCCTCATTTTAATTCTTAAAGTAATTTTATTATAGTTTTGTTAACATATTTTTGATAGTGTTAATGTGTATAAAATGAACTTACTGTACCTGATCATCACCAAAAGTGCCCAAGACCATCCACCACTGTTCTTACACATTAACCCATTTTAATAAAGAGAAAGGCACAGAGAAATAAAATTAATTGCTTTGGATTCATCAACAGTGAAGATGGGCTTCATGTCGAGTATGTCAGTCGCTGGAATTCATACTCCTAAGTACCAGTCCTGCCATGTTGTGTACCTTGTGTCATTCATAAAATTCACCAGACCAATCATCCATGTAGCCAGGAAGAACCAGCTATCCCCCCTTGACATTGAAGCTAAAATTCTAAAGCTGAGAGTAGCACTTGGGCGTGTGATTGGGAGAGGCTGACATCTGATGGCAATTGTTGCTGATACATGCTTTATGTCAGTAAAGTGTATCTCCCACCAATCCACACAGCAAGATTTGATGCCACTTCCCAAACCCTCCCCCAGGCATAGGTAGGATGGCCCAGTGGAACAAGAGATATGGCCTGGAAAGGGACAATTATAATGCAAGCAGAATACAGACAACAGTGCTTAGAAGGATGAAAAATACAGGAAAAATTTTACTAATGCCCAAATCATTCTTAACCCCCCACCCTAATACTTTTTACTTCCTTCCATATTATATGTACTCATCACTATTATCAACAGTAACACATAAAACTGCTTACTTAGTTCTTTTATTATTTATGGAATGAAGAGAAATGGCTGCATCTATACAAGATCTATACAAGTGAGCTTCTTCACTGTCATCAACAAATGGTATGAACCTTCCCACTTGTGCCCAAGGAGATGTAGTGTGGGAACTAATCCCTTGAGGGGAAATAGAGGCACTCAATAGGTATAAAAAGAACACGTGAATGCTCATCCTAAAATCTCAATATGTCTTCTGCTCCCAGGGAACAATATAAGCAACAATTCTTTCCTGTGCTCCCAGAATGGAACAAGGACCTGACTTTATTTTCTTTCTCAGTGTATAAGGGTACAGAGCCTAGCACACATGCTTGTCTGCTTGCCTATAACTGCTAATTAAGAATGTAGCATCTGGAAAATCACTTCATCTGCAACTTCTCCAAACTCCACATCTTGCATAGAAATTACATCCAAAATAAGCTGCAAAATCCTTACAAGACTTTTGATATATGCTTGTCAGCTAAATTTCAGATATAGAAGTCTTAGAATAAGCCATATAGTGCAATGTCATTTTGTTATAGGATGAGAAAAACAAAACAAAAATAATTGTGTATTGGGCTGGAGTGGAGGCACAAGCAGTAGGGCACTTGCTTTGCAGGCGCTAGCCTAGGACAAACCTTGGTTCGATCCCCCAGCATTCCATATGGTCCCCCAAGCCAGGTGTGATTTCTGAGTGCATAGCCAGAAATAGCCCCTGAGCTTCACTGGGTGTGGCCCAGATAAACAATAACAACAACAACAAAAACCCCAAACCCAAAAAAACAATTGTGGCAAACCTGCTTTACTTTACTGTATAGTCAGTGACAATTAACTGTTATGCTGCTAAGGAAAAAAGTACAATGTTCTTGCCTGTTGTTACAAGACATTTATTAGTAGCACAATGATAAGTCAGCAAGACAGTATATTCTAACAAATCCAGGAACCTGTGGAGACTATATGTACAGGCAATAAATGACATATTAATTCAAGCAAGGGAAAGTGCATTTAAATTTTTTTTAATTATTTTAGTTCTCAATTTAAAAGGAGGCAATTCTAGATCTCATAAACAGCTGCAAACTAAACAATATATTTTTTTGAATAGTAGTTCTATGTGAAATCCTGGCCCTGTCTGCCCCAGGATTTCCTAAGGCTCTTGAGACCTCAGGGTCTGCTGCACATTATATTAAACTTCACATTCACGGATATGGTGTGCCTTTTTTCCAGCTCCATATGGATTCATTTGGAGAAACGTTGAAAGGCCCACCTTGCTTTACCAGCCTGACAATGCCACCAAATCCATCCAGCAGAAACCTCACACCATATTCAGTGGGTTGGTCACACGTCCCAGGAAGTGTAGGGCAGTAGTCTCAATCTCGTAAAGGGCAAACAAGAATGGGGTGTTGAGGGTCACCTCCAGCGACTCTTGCCCTTCCAGGTGCTGAGCATTCTCTGAGGTTTGTTCACTCTCATCTGCTTTTAGTTCAAAAAGAAGGTCATTCTGTACCTGCAAAGTAACAAGTACTGGGTCACAGGATCATGCTAAATAGCTTGCTGGGCTGCTACCAACCTGGAAATCCCGCCACCTGCCCTGGCTAATTGTGCATGCACACATACCCACACACACTACCCAAAGATATTCATGCCCCTCAACCACTCTCACTTGGCCAAACTTGCACAGTGGCAATCCCTAACAGGTTTCTAAAATCCACCTGAGTGCTTTTGAGCCCTCTTATCTACAAAATGCTTGGTGAAAAACCTGGTAATTTAGCAGAGGGTACCTATCCCAAGATGATCCCTGGGGCTAGGACAATGCTATACCTCTTCCCTTCTCCTCCCCAGACTTAGTATAATGCCTAGAGCATCTCGGGAGAGGTACAGTAGCATACCCTGACTACTAAAGTTTGATTGAGGCCACTGAACCTGGGGCCACTTACTCTCAGGCCCTCCTCTCAATTCTGCTTAGGATCTAGGAGGGCTGGCAGTTTAGGTCAGAGCCATTTAACATCTAATGGAAAAACTTTGCTCACTTCACTTGTTCCTGGAGAACGAAAAACACAAAACATTGCCCTCTTTCTTCCACCCTGGGCTCTCACCCTTTTACCTATCCCCTTTACTCCCTGAGACTTTGTCTGAGTCACCTCCAGTAAATACACAGACCATGCCAAGTACAGACGTTCATAATCCTAAATTCTGCCGTCTCCCAACCCAACAATGTACCTTTCCAACTCTGAGTTTAGTATCACTGATTTTGCCAAGATTTGTCTCAGGTCCCAGCAGGGTAGGCAACTTGGCCTGAGAAAGCAGTTCCTGCAGATCATAGGATCCTCTCAGCACCACCTGTGGCAAGGTCAGGTGGATAACCCTGTAGAGATGACACAGTTGAGATGTTTGTTTGGGGAAAGGAAAATCAAATCATTTATTAAGGACAACATCATGGAAGGGGGAACCAAAGATGAAATCAGGTATCATGTGTCTTTGAAGAGGAGAATATCTTCCCCTTCCCCAATTTGTCTTGAGAAAAATTTCAGAAGCAAATCCAATTAAAACAATTCTCTATGGGCTACAGCACATACTTTGGAAGAAGAATCACAGCTGGGTTTAATCTTCAGCAATCTATAGTCTCCTGAGAGTGACAGCAAGACACTTTTTTTTTTATGGTTTTTGGGTCACACCCAGCAGTGCTCAGGGGTTATTCCTGGCTCCAGGCTCAGAAATTGCTCCTGGCAGGCACGGAGGACCATATGGGACGCCAGGATTTGAACCAATAACCTCCTGCATGAAAGGCAAACACCTTACCTCCATGCTATCTCTCTGGCCCCATGCAAAACACTTTGGTGTGGTATGGTCCCAAAATCAAAACCAAATCAGTAAACCAAAAATATTTTGTCCTTAAAAATGAGAGGAATAGTTGTTGTCTCTAAGAAACTGAGGATGAGTTGTCTTTTTGTTGTTATTTTTATGTTGTATTTATGTAAGCCACTTGGAAGATATACTACTAAAATAATTTTAAGTATTGTACCATAAAAGAAATCATTACTATCTTTCAATGGTGCTCTTCACAGAGAGCCTCCTGGAGTAAAAATGAGATGGGAAAAGGAATGCACAATGTCAGATTCTATGCAGGGTATGTTAGTCAGATCTTGTTACAACGTAGAAACCTTTGCATCTTAGGTATATTTTTATAGTGAATTGATATTTGTTTTAAGCATTTAGGGAGTTGAAAGCATTCCTGAATCCATAAAAGCATTATTCACGCACCCTAAGGTGAAGATGATCCATGGACAGATTAACAGACCAACAAACTATGGCTCACACATACACTAAGTGGTATTAAGCCTTATAAAGGAAGAAAATTATGATATATGCTAAAACATGAGTGAACTCTGAAGAAATAAACCGGTCACAAAAGGAAAACTACCAGGTGAATAAACTTCTTTAAGGTATTTAGAGAAGTCAACTTGTAATTACAGAAAGTACTTTGGGAGATAGGGTTTAGAGAATGAAATTTAGGGTTTTAAAGGGAGTTTCTATTTGTGATGATCGAGTTTCTGGAGCTGAATGGTGGCCACACTACAAAAGCATTTACCTTACACATAAAAGAATCCTTCAAATAGTAAATTTCAATGTATTTTGTATGTTTAATAAAATAAAAATTACTAACTACTAACTAATTACTAACTAATCACTAACTAATTACTGGGTTCAATGCCTGCCTCAAATACAGGCAGGGGTGGGGAAGGTGGGGGAAGCATTGGTGATGGGAATGTTGCACTGGTGAAGGGGGATATTATGTTTATCACTGAAACCCAGCTACAATCATGCTTGTAGTCATGGTGCTTAAATAAATATTTTGTTTTTGTTTTTGTTGTTTTGGGCCACACCCATTGATGCTCAGGGGTTACTCCTGGCTATGCACTCAGAAATCGCTCCTGGCTTGAGGAGACCATATGGGACACCAGGGGATCGAACCGAGGTCAGTCCTATGCTAGTGCTGGCAAGGCAGATGCTTTACCTCTAGTGCCACTGCTCTGGCCCCTTAAATAAATATTTTATATATATATATATATATATATATATATATATATATATATAAAATAACTGTTTTCATTTTGTTATCCTTACCCATTAGTGACAACTTCAATTAAAATTTCTGAACCTTATGCTGTAGGTCCAATATATATGTAAGTCTAATGCCTCAGTGGAGGTGAAGTGGTTTATTCCCACTACAATAGAACTGATTAGTCAGTGACTCTCCTGCATACTAAGAAATTCAAAGTTCAAAGCACTTTGAGAAACTTCTGTCCCCTTTGACAGATTCCTCTTGGGGGGCTCACTCCAGTGGGAAACTGCCTCCCAAAAGTCCTTTGAATGTCATAGGTAAGTATGCGTATGGGATAGTGCCAAAAAGTATCCTCTAAGATGAGGATAATGATATGTTCCATTTTAACATACAAATGGTACAACAATAATACAAAGATATGTACTATTTGCAAAAATAAACAAATGGGTCTACATTACTTTAAAGAGCTTCTGTAAGGTGAGGAAAACCAGGCTAAAACTAAATGACAGATAACTGAATGGAGAAGATATTTATATTAAACACATCGGATAAAGGATTGATATCCAGAATATACAAAGTACTCACAAATGTAAACAAAATAATTAACCCTATCAAAATGCAAAAAGAAAATGAACAGACACTTCTCATAAGATAGATGAATGGACAGTAAACACATCAAAAAGAGCTCACTGGGACTGGAGAGATAGCACAGTGGCGTTTGCCTTTCAAGCAGCCGATCCAGGACCTAAGGTGGTTGGTTCGAATCCCAGCGTCCCATATGGTCCCCTGTGCCTGCCAGGAGCTATTTCTGAGCAGATAGACAGGAGCATCGCCGGGTGTGGCCCCCCCCCCAAAAAAAAAGTGCTCATAGGGGCTGGAAAGATAGCATGGAGCTAAGGAGTTTGCCTTGCATGCAGAATTCCAGCATCCCATATGGTCCCCTGAGCCTGCTAGGAGTGATTTCTGAGCATAGAGCCAGGAGTAACCCCTGAGTGCTGCCAGGTGTGATCAAAAATCCAAAACACACACACACACACACACACACACACACACACACACACACTGCTCAGGGTTATTTAGCATTAGAAAAATATAAACCAAGATGATAATGAGATATCACCTCACACCGATGAAAATGACTCATATCCAAAAATCCACTGTTTTGGTGGGAAGGGACACAATAAATAGGGAACTGCTAATGGGGATGTTTTCTGGTTCAACCCCTGTGGAAAATGGTATAGAGATTTCGTAGTAAATATAGAACTGCCATAGAAACCAGAAATCCCATTTTTAAACATCTACCTCCAGGAAAAAGTAAAACATTCATTAAAAAGAATATGTGCACATTATAGCTTCATTGCAGTGCTTGGTACAATAGCTAAATATGTGATCAACCTAGGTGTTCAGTTACAGATGAATGAATTATAAACATATAGTATATACATAATTGAATGTTATGAAACTACAGGAAGTGATAAAATTATGCAATTTTCTGCAACTAAGTTGAAGAAAGGAGAGTATCATGTTGGGGCAAATAAGCTAGGGCCAATACAGAATATCACTTATTTATGATATTTAGAACTGGATAAAAAGATGTAATGTAGTAAAGGGAGTTTGCCTAGATCAGCCTTGACCAAGGATTATAAATTAGAAAACAAGGACAGAGAAGGCAATAAATTGAGGGGGTGGGGAGCAAGAAGATGAGAAAGGGAAATAGGAGGGTAACAGAGTAAGGGACCTTGGACATATTGGTGCGTGAGAGAGGTATGATTATATTTCAAAACTCACTGAAAATATGAGATCTAAACTACAATCACCAAACTTTGAAATGTACCTGTCAAGGTGTCAAGTGGGATGGGAGTAGGGAGAACAGGAAGGAACATGAGAGGATGAGTGGAGGAAAGTTGACATTGGTAGTGCGATTGGTGTTGAAATTTTGCATGCCTAAAACTCAGCTATACCTTTGTAAATAATTGTTTTTAATTAAATTTTAAAATGTAAAAATGAGGGGGAAAAAGCATGGCTCTGGTCTTCAAACTGTTGCAAATTGTAAGCAGAGGGAAAAGCATGATTTCTCCTCTACTTTACCTCTCCTGAATACAGACAGAGACCAAAAAACCAAATACTCAATAGATGAATGGAGAGATGATAAGTGAGTTCCTAGGCCTTCTTCTCGGGAACAGGTGTGCCCTGAATATGGGTGACACCGTGTCATTTCCTTAGGCCAAAACACACATGAGTGCATTAGGGACCTCTCCCACCCTAAGCAGAATTTGCACAGCCCACACATTGCAGGGGATTCAAATGGTTTCTTGGGAAACATACCGAGGAGCCAGATTCTTCATCCCTGCTAGGAAGTCATGCTGAAAAATGAGGGCCTCTATCTTCTTCATGTCAGAAGGGCAGTAGGGTTGGATCAGCAACAGGCAGGTGTTCTCACTGAGAGGCACACGTGTCATCGACAGGTTATTCTGAGCATCATCCAAGTGTTGAAAAATGCCTGTGCCTGAGAGCATGGGGACTGCCACTGAGGTGGTGTTGTCTACCCAGAAATCCTGGAGCTCGGTCAATAAGGAGAACCCCTTCATCTTTCCTAGAGGGTGGGCCAAAAAGAGATAAGAAGAGTCTTCAGAGGCTGGGGCACGTCTGGGTTCAGTGAAGGGTGAATACATAGCAAAGGGCAAAACTTGTTCTAAGAGTATCAGCATAGACCAGTACACATCTTCCCCAATTTTAAAAAAATTGTACCTACTCAACTTTTCCCAGTACACCTCAGGCCACAATTCAATTTTTTCCCTATTACTTAAGAACTCTGAATTTCTATCAAGTCTCCTTCTAAACAATCTAACTATTTTAGTTCACTAAATGTCCCAAAGCTAGAGAGCTTAAAGAACTCATCACAGCCGCAACTGACCAGAAACACAACCAGATCTGCTCTTGTTGGAAACCTGTGACCCTTCAGGCTCTCCTTTGTTTAGTTTTATATCACTTTTAAACAAAGTTAACATAAGGTACAGATATCTCCCATGTATGTTCTACTCCCTCCCATCTACCACATCCACTATCCTCCATTACTTATAGAATGGTATTCCCATCCCCAGAGTGGTAAACCTGTGACAATCAAACCTCTAAATTGACATATCATAGTTCATAATTCACAGTAATTTTCACTCATTAGTGTACATTCTGATTTGGGGCACAAATCCATAATGCTAACAATCAAAGCTTTTTCACTGCCTTAAAACTCTCTCATGTGCTTTCACTTATTAATTTGCACACCTTACCAACTGCAACAGATGACTAACTGATAGTAATTCTACTATCTCTCTTGTGTATGGAGAACTTAGTGTAGATCATACTTCTTATGCAATGACTGTATTCTCACTTTCCCTGTTCCTCTTCCTGCTAGGGACAGATACATGACCTGGTTGTGACTAGTGCATTTGAGAAGACATTAAATGAACCTTTGGTCTGGCTGTTTCTTATCCTACCAGTTGGGAGCAGAACAGTAATGTCCTATGAAATTTGAGCAAAATCTGTTAAGACACTCACACATGCATTCTTTCCGAGTGACTGCTCCTTAAGAACATCTCCCTCCATCTGTAGACCTCTCATCTTCAAAATCTCATTTAGTGATTGTTACGGTACAGTATGGTGAATTGTGGCATGTTATTAGAGAGAGGTCTGGCACTGGAGAGTCTGAGTAAAATTGGGTTAGAGGAAAAGGACAGAGACTCACGAGGCCAGGAGGATGAGAGTGCTGGCCATGTGTGTTCCTATCCCTGGTTCTATCACCTCCACCTCTGAGAATCATTCCATCAAAGAAGAGTCAGGGTTCCTGTTTTGCTGAACCAGAAACCTCCAAAAATAAGAACAAGATCCTTAGTTGAAGTAAGATGAACTGGCTGTGCTCTCTGTGTCCTGTACAAAGCAGTGCTTTTCCTTGTCCTCGTATCTACACTAATAATGGTGGACAACCATACTTCCCAAAGGCACCAGAAGAAACTTCAAACTTCATGGGGTCTTCCAGGTTGGCCTATGGACCTAGAACGAGGCTATTGAGATTGTAGAGTTGGGCAAGGAAGTATTACTTCTCATTAAAAAATAAAACAGGATGCTGCCTCCAAATACATGAATATCTGTCTGGAGGTGGCTGTCCCTCACTCTCTGTTCAAGAATACTTCTTGTTCTCACCTTGAGATTAGGAGAACCATTAGGATGAAGTTAAGTGATGTCCTGGAAACTGCCAGAACCAACCCTTCATTCCGGGATAGCCATTTTGAGAAAAGAGAAATCTGATTCTCATTGACTCTTCAATACCTGTCTTTGTTACGTAGAAAAACATACATTTAAACAAGGGTCACTATTGCTTATAGGTAGTTGGAACTTTTGAGATAGCCAACTAATCTTAAAAAACATGGACAAATTGTGGTGAACAGGAAGGTGTTGTGTATATCTGATGAAGTAAGGAAAGGTTAGGAAGCAAGGTAAATAGGATAAAATGTTGATATTTATTTGTTCTTAGTGTGGTTTACTTTTTCCATGTCTCTTTCCTCCTTCTGGTACATCTTTAACAAGTGAATTCTATGGGCAGGCACTTTTCTGAAATGAAGCCCTATTTTTGACACTCATGACTCTTCACCTTTTTATTTGGAGGGAGTACAAATGTTTCAGTGAATTATCCGGGGAGCTCACAGACTCTATTTTGTCATTCACAGGTTTGGTTTCCCCTAGCTGAGTGACTCCTGCACTGAACTCTATTCTTGTATACTGTCCATGTTGAGACCTGAGCAATAACAGATTCATCATCCCATCCTGTATTCAAAGAGTATGATCACAGAAATCTGTGTCCTATCTCTGCTGTTCTTTGTGATTGCTTGGTTTCTTATCTCTGCCCCATAAAGGTTGCAAATTAGATTTTAATAATGTCATTCACATGCTCGCCTTCACACTGCACAGCCAATTTTTAGAGCTAGTACTTTAGCCTGCCTTTCGGTTTGCCTATTTAATTGCATAATCTTCTAATGATTGTCCCTGCCTCCAGTCCATACAAAGAAGGCTACATGAATGACCTTTGAACAGAGAAGCCTTGTCTATGCAAGCACCTATTCACTAATTCCAACATTGCCAATGTCATATTCAGTCTATATCTCAGGACCTGACATGTATTTCTATCCCTTTCTGCTCTGGTCTTATTCTCTTATTCTAAGATACTGATAAACCGTTCCACATTTTTGCTCATATCTTTGCTCTTCCTATTCACTACAACTCTTCTCTACTTGTTTGATGTCAGTATTGTCACCTGCTTTTCAATTTCCTTCACTTCTCTGAGGCCTGAGTTCCAAAGCACCTTCTGAGTACACCATGGTTTTGTGGCCATGGGTGGTGATAACAGGCATCATATTACCATCAAACTTAAATAAGTTAACAGGGTCTAGAACATACTCATTTTTCTTATTCAGTCATTTTAAGGCTGTCAAACTATTGAATAAATCTGTATAGTAGGATTTTTTATATTAATCTTTTCTAAGATAAAAGTACTTTAAGAAAACAAATTTATTATTTTTCATGGTTGAGAAACCTTTTCTTTTTTTATTTTTAGGGGGTGGCACATTCAGCATTGCTCAGGAGTTATTCCTGGCTCTGCACTCAAGAATTATTTCTGTCAGGCTCTGAGTACTTTGTGGGATGCAGGAATCAAACCATGGTCAGCCATGTGTAAGGCAAGTGCCCTACCTGCTATACCCTGGCTCCCTATGGTGACCTTATCAAGCCATAGGATACTTTGATCTTCCAAAGGGATAAAAACTTATTCCTGTTTAACATAGAGTTAGTCTCAGGGCAGAAAGTACAAGCTGGATTCCCATGACCCTTGGACACTTTCCTCACAAGTTCTTCTGCAAGGTCTGTACCATCTTGGACGCTTTTATTGTTATTTCTCTGAGTCTTTATTTAATTAACCTGAAAAAGTAATCAAGACCTCTTTATCATATCAAAAGAAGATTAAATAAAGAAAACACAATGATGAACCATAGGGGCTAGTACACAATAGGGAAGCAAGTGTATATACTGAACCAATGCTGATACAAAGAGCTCTGTAAGGGTTTATTTTCACCGTTCTGATGGTTATTCCTGGGAAATATCACATTACCTGTCTCCTATATTTATTTCTGTTAAGATCAGCTAAATTCTTGGCCCTTGAGATCATTGAAAAACAGAGAACTGCCACCTTCTGTCACAAAGCTCACCTTCTCGTTTGCCTTACCTTGAAAGTGAACATAGGTGTTGAAAACAAGGTTGCTTTCAGGGGCAATTCCTGTCAAGGAGTTCATTTTCCATCCTGTTACAGCCTGCATAAACCTGTTAATCTTCTCAGCAGCAAGATTTGGGTCTGTGGACAAGTCTAAAGAGCGTGGGAAAGTGACTGGGGTGAGAAGTGCCAGGCCCTGAATAAATGGCTGCTTCAGGTGCAGGCCAGGAGCTATGAACAGACCCACTACGGTGGATAAAAGCAGCCTGTTCTGGCTGTTAGTGCCATCCTGCGCAACCAGAAGGCCTTGGATGGTCTGTAGAGCAGAGAGGACCTTGTGACCATCCAGTCGGGACATGCAGTCCTGACCTTCCCCAGGGACACCCAGAAACGCCTGAAGTCTGCTGGCTGTAGGATCCAAAGCTCCTAAGTAGAAAGAGGCCAATGTTCCAAAGACTGTCACAGGTGAAAGGATAGCCCCATTGCCAGAGCTCCATTTCTCACTCAGCAGTCTATACATGCGGAATCCCATGAAGTTGAGCAACATCCCAACTTCTGCAGCTCTCATCTTGTCTTCTGCCTCTAGTTTCTTAATGGCCAACATCAGCTGTTCTTGAAGGGCTTTTTCATCCATGGGGGATGTTTTGGCCTGAATTGGAGCAGGTGTGAAGGTTGGGTCATTTTGCTTTTCTACATTGGATTTCTCCAGTTGGTCGCAACTGCTCTTGCTGTAGACAAGGAGGTGGAAGGGGTGTATGTACACCCGGTCACCAGTGGCTAAGTCAGTCAAGGCCAAGAGACAAAGCACAGTGACTCTCAGATTCATATTAGAAGTCATTTCAAAGAGAAAGCACTTGGTTCTGTAACCTGAAATACCATTTAATAAAAAGTAAAACGTTATTGCTAAGGTTCTTTAAACCAAACTTTTAGTTATTCCAATATTTTTGTGACCATTTAACCCAGGAGAAACTCAACCAGAGCTCTGTAGGAAATATATTTACACTTTAGGTGTTATGTTTATTCTTCTGAAGAATTTTATTTTGGGGTTTGATCTTATTCTCTTTTAATGATATTTTTATAATGGAAATGTCTTGCTATTAAAACATTTCATATTTAAAATATATAACTTCTTATAAAATCAAGTAAAATGATGAGCAAAATTGTTTCACAAAATATTTTAAACTCATTTCTTCAAAAGCATGGGTGACTAAGGATATTGCCTATGTTCACCACTGACATGATTTTTTCAACAATTACATGACTTATTTTTGTTTATTTATTTCAAGTAAAATGATTTTATTTATAAAATATGAGAGGAAAGAGAGAAATTTTATATACCCTGAGCTGGAATGCAGGCTATTCCAGAATGTGATATACCTTGATTTACATTTCAAAAATCTGAGCGATGATATTGGTTTTTTATGAAAAAAAGTGCACATGTAGAAGTCTTAACTCCCCCAATATCTTAACTCCCCAGTATCTTATAGTATCTTATCTATATTTATATTTGGAGGTTTGGAAGGAGAATTCCCAACAGTGCTTGGGAGACTTGAATATTTTTTATCCAGTAAGTTGGTAATATTGGAATTGGCCAGATGCACTTCATATGCTTTATCACCTATACTATTATCTGGACTTTGAGGTTATTATTATTATCATTATTATTATTATTATATTATTTTGTTTGTGGGCCACACCTGGCTATGCTCAGGTCTTATTCCTGGTTCTATATCAAGAAGCAATCCTGTAAGTATTTAGGGGACCATATATAGTGCCAGAGATCAAACTGGGGTTGGTTGTATGCATAACAAATGTTTTACCCCCTGTATTATTTTTCCCACTCCTAGAATGGGTCTTTTAAAAGATAATTTAGGGACCAGAGTTTTATAGCACAGCGGTAGAACATTTGCCTTGAACGTAGCTGATCTATGATGGACCTTTGGTTCGATCTCCTGGCGTCCCATATGGTCCCGTGAGCCAGGAGCCATTTCTGAGCTCACAACCAGGAGTAACCCCTGAGCGTCACCGGGTGTGGCCCATAAACCAATACAAAGCAAAACAAAAGATAATTTAAATTAAATAAGACTGCTAGGATTGGCATATATTCAGTCTTTTATAGAAGGATAGACTAGGATGCATATATATAATGGGTCAAGCCTGTGAAAACACGGGAAGAAAATAGTCATCTACAAGTCAATGAGAGAAACTTTGAAGAAGTTAACGCACCCATACTTTGGCCTTGAACATCCTCCTTCCAAATTTTTCAAGAAATAAATGTTGGGGCGATAGCACAGCGGTAGTGTGTTTGCCTTGTACGTGGCAGACCCAGGACAGATCCGGATTCAATCCCCAGCATACCATATGATCCCCTGAGCCTGCCAGGGGCGATTTTTGAGCTTAGAGCCAGGAGTAACCCCTGAACGCTGCCCAAAACAAACAAAAAAAAATAAGAAAAAGAAAAGGGGGCCGGAGAGATAGCATGGAGGTAAAGCGTTTGCCTTTCATGCAGGAGGTCATCGGTTCGAATCCCGGCGTCCCATATGGTCCCCCGTGCCTGCCAGGAGCAATTTCTGAGCCTGGAGCCAGGAATAACCCCTGAGCACTGCCTGGTGTGACCCAAAAACCAAAAAAAAAAAAGAAAAAAAAAAAGAAAAAGAAAAGAAAGAAATGTCCATGGATTAAGTCACCCAATCTAAAAAACTTGTTAAGGCTGCCTAGTGAATTAATATGCTCACAATCTTATCACTATAAAATTTTTCTAGAGAGCCATTTCTGATCCCAACATAAGTTTTTTATTGTGGCTCAGGGTAGATGGTAGATCAGTCTGGAATGAAAAGCCAAAGCAAAGAGTTATAAATCTGTCTAATATTAGCTTTTAATGATGGCAATACCAAAAAGATCTTGCTGTGTAGTATCAACCAGAAAATATTTCTCTTACTCTCTAACTGGTAAGTAATTTATACAATATATAACTACTCACAAATGTTTTTCTAATTATTATACTAAAATAAAAAAGAAATAATTACAGCTCTGCATTAGTCATAAACACTCTAACTTCCCTGAATTATTTTTGCATCCCTAAGGTGCCCATTTTAAGAAGCACTGCACTAGAGTCTGGTGATTCTACTGTAACTTATCATACTATCAATAAGCACGTAGAAATAGACTGAGATCCTGAGATTCTGGGAGAGAGGTATTGAAATAGGTCTGTAACAGCATTGCCTAACACTTCTTTTTTTTTTTTTTTTTTGGTTTTTGGGCCACACCTGGCGATGCTCAGGGTTTACTCCTGGCTGTCTGCTCAGAAATAGCTCCTGGCAGGCACGGGGGACCATATGGGACACCGGGATTTGAACCAACCACCTTTGGTCCTGGATCGGCTGCTTGCAAGGCAAACGCCGCTGTGCTATCTCTCCGGGCCCTGCCTAACACTTCTTAATGGAGAGGATGAATGGATTCATGGATTCATCTGATCAAGTAATTTATATTATATCTCACTTGTTCTTGTGAAGAGTTGTACAGTTAAGGTATTCCTTAACTTTCCTACACCTATACATTAATTCTCCTGCCTTTCCAGAATTGGAGTGACCCTTAATGGAGCTGCAGTATGTCAACACTGATTTAAGGTCACCTTAATGTGTTGATTTTGGCCTGTAAGTCCACTATGCCAACATTTATCTTAACTAAATTTTGTGTTTTGATCTACAATTGTCATTAAATTTCAAAATTTGACTTCTAACCTTCATCTAGCATCTCATCCATCTCTTTATGTATTTTACTCAGTCCACTGTTCTCATAAAATCAATGCAACATGAGGAAATGGAATATATAGTGCCCCTCCTTTTTATAGGCCTTAAATGGCCAATTATGACTTATATAAAAGACCAGTAAAAGTGAAATCACCAGAATAAATTGTAAAACACTGTGTAAAGAAGAAATACTACAGAAACAGTATATAACATGTCCCCAGTTTGTAGCCATGCTGGAAAATAGAGCCTCTTTCTGTGCTTTACAGCTTTCCCTGGCTACAAGTAACTTCCAGGCCAAGGTTGTGGTTTGCTTTCAGTTGTGATTTACTTCTCTAGTTTTAGTTCTCTGACACAGGTAGCAGTCCTGAGGATAAAGCAGTGCTCCAGGCAGGTGGGCCTTTGATACCTTCCTTCTTCTTGTATCCTACATCACCCCTTCCTGATCTCCCTTTCTTATCTGTCTCATTCTGTGTGTTCTACTTTTACAGTCCTGTTGCTTACTAGTAATGGTAAAGATGACAGATAGCACTCATTTCAGTACTTATCATTGCCAGCTCTGTTTGGTACTTTTCATATAGCACCTCTTCTAATCTAGTTCCCTCCTTTCCTGCTGAGTCTTCAGTAAGACTATATTTCACCATGCCACACTTGGCCCTCTAAAGGCTCTTAACCTGCTCTACTTTACTTTTTGCTTTACAGTGATGACCTTGTAACCCTGTACAAGTTTATGTATCTAGTCATTATTATTCTGTTGATTTCTTCTCACTTGCAAGTGCCAAGAGAACAGGGTTCTTGTTATGTTAACACATTTGTGTTAACAAAATAAGAGAATGAGCTCATAACTAAGTAATTAGATTTTTTGGTTTTGGGGAAACACCCAGGAGTTTCTATTGATTCAGCACTCAAGAATTAGTTATGGAACTACTTGGGGATTCACATAAGATGCCGAAGATCAGACCCAGGTTGGCTATATACTTGCCCTGTACTATTGCCCAGCCCCTAAGTAATTGCTTTTAAGTAGGAAAAACTAGTTGTAACATGAGTTGATCAACCGTATTTTGCAGAATTAAAGAGCTCAGAAATTTTTCAAAGTCTTTTATTTAGAAATAAAACTATGTATCAAAAATTATATACCCATTTGTAGTACATCTAAAAATAGTTAGATTAGGCTATGTAGCTTATCTTGAAATTTAGAGAAAAATTTGATGCTATCTTAGTTTCCTCTTTAACTTTATACTGTAATTCAATAGCATGGAAATCCAGGAATTGTTATTAAACCCATTTTTATGGGGGAACAACTGAAACAGATAGAGGCAAGGTGATGAGCTTGATTTCTATACAGATTTTGAGCCTTGAGCTCAAAACCATGAGGACCTCAAGAAAGATATAGAAAAACACAGATTACATCCTTGAGTCTTTTGGGGATATAGGACTGTAGTAGCTGAGTCTTCCCACTATCCCTGACCCCAACTCTACTTTCTACAAAATAAGGTGATCTTGTCACCTATAGCTAGGAAGAAGACCCATTGCACTCTTGACCATCCGGATTCTACTTTTAAGCCCACTCCAGGAGAACCAATCTTATTGAGGGGAACTGATGATATACAGAGTGGGGCTGAGAGCCCCTGTTTGGCATCACAGAAGAGAAAAGGGATTTGAGATTTTAGCATTTATATTACCCTTGTCCTCTGGCTACTAATTCCTTGTGCTATTTAGCCTCCACCTTGCAATGAGAGGCTTTTATCTACCTTTCCACAAGCTCTCCTAACATTCTAAGACAGAAGAGGATGAGGAAAAGTATGGGATGTGAAAAGAGGTTCTGTTTCACTTACCTCTTCTGCTTTAGTTTCTAAGACTAGGATGGCTTCTTTCCTTGGCCTCCTCAGAGGCCCTATTTATATCTGAGGGGTGGGGATGGAAATGTTCCCAGAGCATTCTGTGACAAGGGGGTTGAAAAAGGGGTGTTGCATCATTTGACCTGACTGTGGGGAGTGGGCCAGCATACAGGGTTTGCCTGGAATCACACTCAGTCTGGGACTTCTTCCAGGAAGTGAAGAAAATCAATGCTCCTTTCCCTGCTAAACAGAATGAGCTGATACACAGACAAGTTACACATTTACTAAAGTTTACCAGAGCCGAAGTCCTGGTTATTATATAACTGGCCCCACTAAGTTGTGCGATTTCTCTCTGTCCCTGGCATAGTGGTCTCAGACAAGCTTCTCAAATCTTCTTTCTCAAACTCCCTGGGGTGTGCTTACATTTGTTGGCCAGGCAGGTAGAAAGAAAAGCAGTGCTCAGGCAGCCTGTGGGTGAGATATGACCCTGTGGCCTTGAGGGATCCATTGTTCAAAATGCCATTAGTCACTTCTCCTTGCCAGGCCCTCTGACAAGTATTGGAAGAAACACACAATGGAGCACAAGTGTCTTCTAGAACATTTGGAATGGAGTTGCGGAGACTGTTAGCAACAGTAGCACAGCCAAATGGAAAGGCACCAACCAAATGCTTTCAGAGCGTGGGAAGGAACAATTTATCAGAAAGTAGTATCATTTGAATCAAAGCTTAAATAATTAATTCATTGGGCATAGAAGATGCAGAAAACTTTTCTTTTAATAGAGACATATTAAACTGAAAAGTTTTGCACCTCAAAGGAAATAATGACTACGACACAAAGACTATCCATAGAATGGGAGAAACTCTTCACTCAATACTCATCTGATAAGGGTTTAATATCTAAGATATACAAGGAACTGGTCGATCTCAACTGGGGAAAGAAATAAAGACGTTCCCACAGAAGAAATACAGATAGCTAAAATGTACATGAAAAATATGCTCCATATCACTAATCATCAAGGATATGCAAATAGGAACAACAATGAGGTATTATCTTACATCACAGAGACATTACAAAGAACAAAAAAAACTAGTGCTGGCACAGATGTGGGGAGAAAGGGACTCTCTTTTGCTGCTTCTGGGAATGCCGATTTGTCCAGCTGTTTTGGAAAACAATATTGATATTCCTCAAAACACTGGAAATTGAGCTTCCATATAATCCAGCTCTACCACTTCTAGAAATATACACAAAAATGTACACAAAAACACAATACAAGATGCCCTTTATACTCCTATGTTCATCACAGCACTATTTATAATAGCCAGAATCTGGAAACAACCCAAGTGCCAAAGAAGTGCCAAGTGCCAAGTGCCAAAGAACAAATGAGTGGCTGAAAAAGAAACTGTAGTACATCTGCACAATGAAATACTATGCAGCCTTTAGGAAAAATTAAGTTATAAAATTTGCTTATACATGAATGAATATAATGAGAGAAAGGGATAGACATAATCTCACTCATTTATGGGATATAAGAAAAAAAAGATAGTGTGGTAATAATATCCAGAGACAATAGAGAAGAGGGTCAGGAGGACCAATTCATGGTAAGAAGCTTGGCACAAATAGTGGAGCAGTGCAGCTAGGGCAAATAAGGGACTACTATGACAATGATAAATGAAACAGATGACTAGGGAATATAACTGGGTGTTGGATGGTAATAAAGTAATATGTACAATATCTCTTCATTAACAATAGTAAAAACCACAGTGTCCAAAATGGAAAAAGAAGTGGAAGAGAGAGAGGTGCAAAATGCCTGCCCAAGAGGCAGGTGGGTGGGAGGAAAACCAGGAACACTGGTGGTGGGAAACATTCATGGATGAAATGTGGCATACATTGTAAGACTGAAACCCAATTATGAACAACTTTTGTAATAACAGTTTTTAAATAAAAAAGAAAAATCTAACTAAATATATTCAAGAAAAAATGCATATCAATGGCAACAGAGAGGGAGGCAAATACAATATTTATTTGGAACACACTAGTGACCAAGTACTAATAGATTGGCCATAAAAATATAAAATTATGGGTATTTCCTAATATTTTCTCTATTGGAAAATAAGAGGATTTAATCTTTCCTACTGGGTCAACTATTCAAAGAACTCTCCAGAAAACTGCAGTTAGGAAATATACTGGTTATGTAGAACTGGAACTCTATACTCTGAGTCAGAGGTCCCAAACTTTGGGAAAGATTTCATTAAATGAAACTGCACTTCTCATTAAAAACAAATATTGCTATGTTCTTGAAGTTTTTGCAAGGATATTCAGTTCTAGATTTCTTTTTTTTTTTTTTTTTTTTTTTTTTTTTGGTTTTTGGGTCACACCCGGCGGTGCTCAGGGTTACTCCTGGCTGTGTGCTCAGAAATAGCTCCTGGCAGGCACAGGGGACCATATGGGAACCGGGATTCAAACCAACCACCTTTGGTCCTGAATCGGCTGCTTGCAAGGCAAACACCGCTGTGCTATCTCTCCGGGCCCAGTTCTAGATTTCTAACAAACTGGATTTAACAGACTTTTCCCAGAGTTGTCCTTACTTATGTTTTTGTAAGTTTTTTTTACTTTGTTTAATTTAGCACTACTCTTTTACACCAATAAAAAAAAATAACAAGTATAAATAACTTTCTTTGCCTGGTGCTTTTGTTTTTCAACTCTCAAAATTGCCCAGTAAAAACTTAAAATAATGACATATTCCAGAAACAAATGCATAGAAAATGTCTTCACCTTGAAGATAATGACTAGGTGACTTTTATTATATTTATCAAGGATCGTTTTTTACTGTGCGTAAAAATATTATCGTACAAATGAAAGATGATATTTAGTCCCATTTTTGGTCATGAGTGGCTAAAATAACTAAAGTCTACCAAGATAATATCTTTCCACAATATTGCTAACCTTTCCCTAACCCCTTTCTCTCTTTTTAATGAAAGAAACATCAAGAAAAAGGCACAGGGAGATAATATAAGGGCTGACAAAATTCTTTTATTTTAGAGAACGCACCTAGCTGACTCAGCACTCAGGGATTACTCCTGAATATCTTCATTTAAACATCTTGATTAAAATATGATTTTAAGGGCTGGAGAGATAGCATGGAGGTAAGGCCTTTGCCTTTCATGCAGAAGGTTGATGGTTCGAATCGCGGCATCCCATATGGTCCCCTGAGCCGGCCAGGAGCGATTTTTGAGCCTAGAGCCAGGAGTAACCCCTGAGCACTGCCGTGTGTGACCCAAAAACCAATAAAATAAAATATGATTGTAGTTTGGTTTCAGTCACGTAATAAACACCCCCCCTTCACCAGTGCAACATTCCCATCACCAATGTCCCAAATTTCCCTCTTCCCCACCCCACCCACCTGTATCCTAGACAGGTTTTCTACTTCCCTCATTCATTCACATTGTTAGGATAGTTCTCAATGTAGTTATTTCTCTAACAGCACTAATAACCCTTTGTGGTGAGCTTCATGTCATGAGCTGGACCTTCTAGCCCTCCTCGCTTTTGTTTTGAGAATTATTGCAAAAATGTCTTTCATTTTTCTTAAAAAAAAACATAGATGAGTGAAACGATGCTGTGTCTATTTTTCTCCCTCTGACTTATTTCACTCAGCATAATAGATACCATGTACATCCATGTATAGAAAAATTTCATGACTTCATCTCTCCTGATGGCTGCATAATATTCCACTGTGTATATGGACCACACTTTCTTTTTTGTTGTTGTTGTTTTTGTTTTTTTGAAACTTTTTTCTTTATTTAAACATCTTGATTACATATATTATTGTGATTAGGTTTCAGTCATGTAAAGAACACCCCCTTCACCAGTGCAACATTCCCACCACCAATGTCCCAAATCTCCCTCCATCCCACCCCACCCCCACCTGTACTCTAGATAGGCTTTCCAGTTTCCTCATTCATTCACATGTTTATGGTAGTTCTCTGTGTAGTTATTTCTATAACTGCACTCACCACTCTTTGTGGTGAGCTTCATGAAGTGAGCTTAAAGTTCCAGCCCTCCTCTCATTGTCTCTGAGGATTGTTGCAAAAATGACTTTAATTTTTCTTAAAACCCATAGATGAGTGAAACTATTCTGCGTCTCTCCCTCTGACTTATTTCACTCAGCATAATAGATTCCATGTACATCCATGTATAGGAAAATTTCATGACTTCATCTCTCCTGATGGCTGCATAAGATTCCATTGTGTATATGTACCACAGTTTCTTTAGCCATTCATCTGTTGAAGGGCATCTTGGTTGTTTCCAGAGCCTGGCTATTGTGAATAGTGCTGCAATAAATATAGGTGTGAAGAAGGGTTTTTTTGTATTGTATTCTTGTGTTCTTAGGGTATATCCCTAGGAGTAGAATAGTTGGGTCAAATGGGAGCTCAATTTCCAGATTTTGGAGGAATCTCCATATCGCTTTCCACAGAGGTGGGACTAGAAGGCATTCCCGCCATCACTGAATGTTCTCATTCTTTGTGATGTGCAGCAATCTCTGCAGTGTGAGGTGGTATCTCATCATTGTTTTGATTTGCATCTCCCTGATGATTAGTAACGAGGAGCATTTTTTCATGTGCCTTTTGGCCATTTGTATTTCTTTTTTATCAAAGTGTCTGTTCATTTCTTCTCCCCATTTTTGATGGGAATAGATGTTTTTTTCTTGTAAAGTTCTGTCAGTACCCTGTATATTTTGGATATTAGCCCCTTATCTGATGGGTGTTGGGCGAATAGTTTCTTCTTTGGTGGGTGACTCTTGTATCCTGGGCACTATTTCTTTTTTCTTTTTTTTTTTTTTTATTGGTTTTTGGGCCACACCCTGAGACGCTCAGGGGTTACTCCTGGCTATGCGCTCAGAATTTGCTCCTAGATTCTTGGGGGACCACATGGGACGCCGGGGAATTGAACTTCGGTCCGTCCTCGGCTAGCGCAGGCAAGGCAGGCACCTTACCTCCAGCGCCACCGCCCGGCCTCCGGCACTATTTCTTTTGAGGTGCAGAAGCTTCTCAGTTTAATGTATTCCCATCTATTGATCTTTGCTTCCACTTGTTTGGAAAGTGCAGTTTCCTCCTTGAAGATGCCTTTAGTCTCAATGTCATGGAGTGCTTTACCGACGTGCTGTTCTATATACCTTATGGTATCTGGTCTGATATCAAGGTCTTTAATCCATTTGGATTTTACCTTCGTACATGATGTTAACTGAGGGTCTATGTTCGCTTTTTTGCAAGTGGCTAACCAGTTCTGCCAGCACCACTTGTTGAAGAGATTTTCCCTGCTCCACTTAGGATTTCTTGCTCCTTTGTCAAAAATTAGGTAATTGTATGTCTGGGGAACATTGTCTGAGAACTCAAGCCTATTTCACTGATCTGAGGGTCTGGCTTTATTCCAAAACCATGCTATTTTGATAACTATTGCTTTGTAGTACAGTTTAAAGTTGGGGAAAGTAATGCCTCCCATTTTCCTTTTCCCTAGGAGTGCTTTAGCTATTCGAGGATGTTTATTGTTCCAGATGAACTTCATAAGTGTTTGATCCACTTCTTTGAAGAATGTCATGGGTATTTTTAAGGGGATTGCATTAAATCTGTATAATGCTTTGGGGAGTATTGCTATTTTAATGATGTTAATCCTGCCAATCCATGAGCAGAGTATGTGTTTCCTTTTCCATGTGTCCTCTCTTATTTCTTGGAGCAGGGCTTTATAGTTTTCTTTGTATAGGTCCTTCACGTCTTTGGTCAAGTTGACTCCAAGATATTTGAGTTTGTGTGGCACTAATGTGAATGGGATTGCCTTCTTGACTTCCTTCTCTTCCCTATCATTATTGGTGTATAAAAAGGCCATTGATTTCTGTGTGTTAATTTTGTAGCCTGCCACCTTGCTATATGATTCTATTGTTTCTAGAAGCTTTTTGGTAGAGTCTTTAGGGTTTTCTAAATATTGTATCATGTCATCTGCAAATAGTGAGAGCTTGACTTCTTCCTTTCTTATCTGAATTCCCTTGATATCTTTTTCTTGCCTGATCACTATAGCAAGAACTTCCAGTACTGTGTTGAAGAGGAGTGGTGAGAGTGGACAGCCTTGTCTTGTACCAGAATTTAGAAGAAAGGCTTTTAGTTTTTCTCCATTGAGGATAATATTTGCCATTGACTTGTGGTAGATGGCTTCAACTAGATTGAGAAAGGTTCCTTCCATTCCCATCTTGCTGAGAGTTTTGATCAAGAATGGGTGTTGGACCTTATCAAATGCTTTCTCTGTGTCTATTGATATGATCATGTGATTTTTATTTTTCTTGTTATTGATGTTGTGTATGATGTTGATAGATTTATGGATGTTAAACCATCCTTGCATTCCTGCGATGAAACCTACTTGGTCGTAATGTAGGATCTTCTTGATGATGCATTGGATCCTATTTGCCAGGATTTTGTTGAAGATCTTTGCATCAGCATTCATCAGGGATATTGGTCTGTAATTTTCTTTTTTGGCAGTGTCTCTGTCTGGTTTCGATATCAAGGTGATGTTGGCTTCATAAAAGCTGTTTGGGAGTGTTCCCGTTTTTTCAATTTCATGGAAGAGCCTGGCTAGGATTGGTCGTAGCTCCTCTTGAAAGATTTGAAAAAATTCATTAGGAAATCCATCTGGGCCTGGGCTTTTCTTTTTGGGCAGATGTTTTATTACAGTTTCAATGTCCTCAGTAGTGATGGGGGTGTTTAGATATGCTACATCCTCCTTACTTAAATGTGGAAGGTTATAAGTGTCCAAGAATTTTTCCATTTCTTTTAGGTTCTCATGTTTAGTAGTATAAAGTTTCTCAAAGTAGTCTCTGATTACCCTTTGGATCTCTGCAATATCTGTCGTGATCTCCCCCTTTTCATTTCTAATACAGGTTATCAAATTTCTCTCTCTCTCTCTCTTTGTGAGTTTTGACAATGGTCTATCAATCTTGTTTATTTTTTCAAAGAACCAATTTCTGCTTTTGTTGTTCTTTCAGATTGTTTTTTGGTTTTCCACTTCATTGATTTCTGTTTTCAGCTTTGTTATTTCCTTCTGTCTCCCTATTTTTGGTTCCTTTTGTTGGTCATTTTCTAATTTTTTGAACTGCATTATTAAGTTACTCAGGTATGCCCCTTCTTCCTTCCTGATGTGTGCTTGTAGAGCTATAAATTTTCCTCTCAGGACCACTTTGCTGTGTCCCATAGATTCTGGCAGTTTGTGTCTTCATTATTATTTGTTTCCAAGAAAGTTTTGATTTCCTTTTTGATTTCATCTTGGACCCACTGGTTGTTCAGTAGCAGGGTGTTTAATTTCCAATTGTTAATGTTTTTCTTCTGTGTGGCTTTGTAGTTCACATCTAATTTCAGAGCCTTGTGGTCAGCAAAGGTAGCCTGCAAGATTTCTATCCTCTTGATTTTATGGAGGTATGTTTTATGTGTCAGCATGTAGGCTATCCTGGAGAATGACCCATGTACATTGGAGAAGAATGTGTATCCAGATTTTTGGGGATGGAGTGTCCTATATATATCTACTAGTCCTCTTTCTTCCATAACTCTTTTCAGGGTTAGTATGTTTTTGTTGGGTTTCAGTCTGGTTGACCTATCAAGTGTTGATAGGGCCGTGTTGAGGTCTCCCACAATTATTGTGTTATTATTGATGTCTTCTTTCAGATTTGTCAGTAATTATATTAGATAATTTTCTGGTCTCTCTTTGGGTGCATGTATGTTTAATAGTCTGATTTCTTCCTGTTGCACATATCCCTTGATTAGTACATAGTGTCCATCTTTGTCCCTTACCACTTTTCTGAGTATAAAGTTGGTGTCATCAGATATTAATATGGCCACCCCAGCTTTTTTGAGGGTATTATTTGCTTGGATGATTTTCCTCCAGCCTTTGATTTTGAGTCTATGTTTGTTCTGACTATTCAGATGTGTTTCTTGTAGGCAGCAGAAGGTTGGATTCATCTTTTTGACCCATTTTGCCACTCTGTGTCTTTAAATTGGTGAATTTAGTCCATTGACATTGAGGGAGATGATTGTCAAGGATTTAACGTCATCTTTGTAGATAAGTTTGCTGTGTTTGTTGGTCTCTCTTGTCTTAGAGTAGACCTGTCAGTTTTTCCTTTAAGGCTGGTTTATCATCTGTGAAGTTTCTAAGCTGTTGTTTATCCATGAAGCTATGTATTCTTCCTTCAAACCTGAACATGAGTCGGGCTGGATGCAGTATTCTTGGTGAGGCATTCATTTCATTCAGTCTTGTCAAAATATCCCACCACTGTCTTCTGGTCTTGAGAGTTTCTTGTGACATGTCTGCTGTAAGTCTTAGGGATCCTCCTTTGAATGTAATTTCCCTTTTTGATCTTACTGCTTTCAGTATTCTATCTCTATCTGTGGGATTTGTCATTGTAACTAGGATGTGTCTTGGGGTGTTTTTCTTTGGGTCTCTTTTAGCTGGTACTCTTCAGGCATGCAGGATTTGATTGCATGTAGTCTTTAACTCTGGGAGTATCTCTTTGATGATGTCTTTGACAGTTGATTCTTCCTGGAGATCTTCTACCTGGGTCTCTGGGACTCCAATGATTCTTATGTTGTTTCTGTTGAGTTTATCAAAGACTTCTATTTTCATCTGTTTGATTGCCTTGTGTTGGGGACTGTGACTTGTTTGAGGCCATTTTGCTGTTCTTTCTGCCATAATCCAGCCTTTCACCTAAAGGCTACATGCAGTCTTGCTGTAAATTCTTGGGCCAAAGAGAAAGGAATGTGCAGCTGCAGGAGATAATTAATCTTGTAGCCCGGAGGAGAGCAACACGGCCCAGTACCATTCCCAGAAATGAGGTCTTACTCCCTCAACTACATTCCGGAGTCAACAAGGCAGTTATTATGTGTATATGTTACATTGTCTGTACAAAATTATTTCTGTAAGAACATTGCCCCCACCTTATATCTGTTAAAAGTTTAGAAATGCAGCTAGAAGGTCACAAGAAATTTCCATGGAAACAGCACGTTCATCATGACTTGCAGGTCATCCTGCCTCCTAGCCCACTGCCCATTTCCTTATTTGGAGAATGATTTACTTTCTTTGTTCCTTGTAACCTGATATGTATTCTTGCCTTGTATGGACCTTCGCACCAAAAGTGTGATTGACATCACCTTTGTACTGCCCCCTTCTCCTTCACTATAAAAGAAGGAGCTGTATCCCAATAAACGCCTTTGAGCAGTGAGACATTGCCTTGGGTCTTTATTATTAACCTCTCTCAGATTTTTTACAGTGTGGTTGTGCTTCTACTCAGCAAAATAGAAGTGCGGTCGTCTGAGAAGCCTTCCCAGCTAATTCCTGCTGGCCGGGCCCCCCTGGGGGGCTTCAGGACCCCGCAGCCTTGAGTACTTTTTCCATTGCCTGTTCGTTTGTCTTAAGGTTCTTTTCC
The DNA here is from genome assembly GCF_024139225.1 of Suncus etruscus. Taxonomy (NCBI): domain Eukaryota; kingdom Metazoa; phylum Chordata; class Mammalia; order Eulipotyphla; family Soricidae; genus Suncus; species Suncus etruscus. The sequence continues at coordinate 50,362,547 of NC_064854.1, read as the reverse complement.
AATTTTTTCTGTTGTGTTGAGTTTTTCTGCATCACGTCTTCCAGTACTCCGATTCTCTTCTCAGCTGCTGATACCCTGCTGGCCAGGCCATCCATTGAGGTTTTCAGTTGAGCTACCATGTTTTTCAGATCTGTTATTTTAGTTTGGAGTTTTCTGATTTCTGTCTTTGTGTTCTGTTCAGATCGGATCTATGCTTTCTTTGAGTTCTTCAAACATCTTCCATATTGCTATTTTAAGTTCCTTATCCGAGAGGTTAATCAGGTGCTTGGAATTTATTAGGTCATGTGAGCTTTCGTCTTCATTCTCTGTGCATGGTGTTTGCCTGCGAGGTTTCCCCCATTGTCACGCTTGTAGTGTGTTTTTTTCCTGCGTGTTGTGGTGGGGTTCATTGGTTAGAAAGAGTGCACAGCCATAAAGCAGAGCAGCTGCACTCTTCTGCTGCCTCTAGTTGACAGGTTTTTTTTTGTTTGTTTGTTTTTTGTTTTCTTTTTGGGTGCGCTCCTTAGTCCTCTGAGGAGACCTTCAGGGATTCAGAAACACAGGCAGACAGGCGCAGGAGGTTTCCTTTGAAGTCCTCAGAGAGAACAAAGGCACAGCATGGTGGAGCCTATGCAGGCCAGAGAGTTCAGCTTATTGGACAGCGACCCCCACAGCCAGAATTTACTCACTGGTCAGCTTCAAAATGCAGTTTTTTGGGGGTGCACTCCCTAAGCCTCTGAGGAGACCTTCAGGGATTCAGAAACACAGGCAGACAGGCCAGGAGAAGTCGGACCACAGTTTCTTTAGCCATTCATCTGTTGAAGGGCATCTTGTTTCCAGAGTCTGGCTATTGTAAACAGTGCTGCAATGAATATAGGTGTGAGGAAGGGATTTTTTATTGTGTTTTTGTGTTCCTAGGGTATATTCCTAGGAGTGATATAGCTGGATCAAATGGGACCTCAACTTTCAGTTTTTAAAGGAAAACTACAATTCACTACAAGCAGTGAATAAGAGTTTCTTTCTCTCTACGTCCCCGCCAGCACTGCTTATTGTCATTCTTTGTGATATGCGTCAATCTCAGTGGTGTGAGATGGTACCTTATAGTTCTATTAATTTGCATCTCCCTGATGATTAGTGTGACATGGAGCATTTTTTCATGTGACTTTTGGCAATTTGTACTTCTTTATCTAAGTGTCTGTCCATTTCTTCTCCCCATTTTCTGATGGGATTAGATTTTTTTTTCTTGTAAATTTCTGTCAGTGCCTTGTATATTTAGGATATTAGCCCCTTACCTGATGGGTATTAGGTGAATAGTTTCTCCCATTCAATAGGTGGCTTTTGTGTCCCAGTCACTATTTCCTTTGAGGTGCAGAAGCTTCTCAGCTTAATATAGTCCCATATATTTATCTCTGCTTTCACTTGTTTGTAAAGTGCTGTTTCCTCCTTAAAGATGCCTTTAGCCTCAAAGTCATGGAGTGTTTTATCTACGTGTTGTTCTGTATACCTTATGGTTATAGATCTGATATCAAGGTCTTTAATCCATTTGGATTTTATCTTGATACATGGTGTTAGCTAGGGGTCTAAGTAAGCTTTTTTTCAAGTGGCTAACCAGTTGTGCCAATACCACTTGTTGAAGAGGATTTCATTGCTCCATTTAGAATTTCTTGCTCCTTTATCAAAACTTAGGTGGTTGTATGTCTGAGGGACATTCTCTGAGTACTCAAGCCTATTCCACTGACCTGAGGGTCTGTTTATATTCCAATACCATGCTGTTTTGATAACTATTGCTTTGTAATATAGTTTAAAATTGGGGACAGTAATTCTTTCCATATTCTTTTCCCCAAAGGATTGTTTTAGTTATTTGAGGGTGTCTATTGTTCCAAATGAATTTCAGAAATGTTTGATCCACTTTGAAGAATGTCATGGGTATCTTTAAAGGGATCACATTAAATCTTTACAATACTTTGGAGAGAATTGCCATTTTTTATTAAATATATTTTTTATTTAAGTAACATGCTCATATTTGGGTTACAGTCATAACCAGAACACCCCCCTTCACCAGTGCAACATTACCCCCTCCCCCCTTCCCATCCCCTGCCTGTTTTCAAGACAGGCATTCTACTACAGTAATTTGTTTTTAAGTTCAGTAAGTTGTATTTTTTTCCTTAAAGGATAAGAGTAAAAAAATATAGTAAAGGTGTGATAGTGGCAATCGCCAATGTTTGCATAGGTCCAGAAAAATGGAGAAAATGGAGAAAAAATCCTTGATCTGATTACAAAAAGGCCTCACCCCAGAAGTTTATTGGCATAAGACATTTTAATGATGGTAATCCTGCCAAAACATGTGCAGTGTATGTGTTTCCATTTCTGTATGTCCTCTCTTATTTCTTGGAGCAGGGTTTTATAGTTTTTTTTTTTGTATAGGTTCATGACATCTTTAGTCAAGTTGACGCCAAGATATTTGAGTTTTTGTGGCACTAATGTGAATGGAGCTGTTTTCTTAATGTCCATTTCTTTTGTATCATTATTGATGTGTAAAAAGGCCGTTGATTTTTTTTGTTTTAATTTTGTAGCCTGCCAACTTTCTATATGAATCTATTGTTTCTAGAAGCTTTTTGGTAGAGTCTTTAGGGTTTTCTAAGTAGAGTATCATGTCATCTGCAAACAGTGAAAGCTTGACTTCTTCCTTTCCTATCCGGATTCCCTTGATATCTTTTTCTTGCCTAATCACTAAAGCAAGTACTTCCAGTATTATGTTGAAGAGGAGTGGTGAGAGCAGACAGCCTTGTCTTGTACCAGAATTTAGAGGGAAGTCTTTTAGTTTTTCTCCATTGAGGATAGTATTTGCCATTGGCTTGTGGTAGATGGCCTTGACTATATTGAGAAAGATTCCATTCATTCCCATCTTGCTGAGTTTTTTTAATTTATCAAGAATGGGTGTTGGACCTTATCAAATGCTTTCTCTGTGTCTATTGATATGATCATGTGATTTTTATTTTTATTTTTGTTGATGTTTTGTATTCTGTTGATAGATTTATGGATGTTACACCATCCTTGCATTCCTGCAATGAAACCTACTTGATCATAGTGAATGATTTTGATGAGGTATTAAATCCTATTTGCCAGGATTTTGCTGAGAATCTTTGTATCTGTGTTCATCAGGGATATTGGTCTGTAATTTTCTTTTTTGTCAGAATCTCTGTCTGGTTTAGGTATCAAGGTGATGTTAGCTTCATAAAAGCTGTTTGGGATTGTTCCCGTTTTTTCAATCATGAAAGAGCCTGGGCAGGATTAATAGTAGTTCTTCTTGAAAGGTTTGAATTTATTTATTCATGAATCCATCTGGGCCTGGGCTTTTGTGTTTGGACAGACATTTGATTACTGTTTTAATTTCCTCAATAGTGATGGAGGTGTTTAGATATGCTACATCCTCCTTCTTCAACCATGGAAGTTTATAAGAATCCAAGAATTTATTCATTTCTTCCAGACTCTCATGTTTAGTGGCATAGAGTTTCTCAAAGTAGTCTTGGAATACCCTTTGAATCTCTGCAGTATCCGTAGTGATCTCCCCCTTTTTATTTCTGATATGGGTTATCAAACTTCTCTCCCTCTCTTTCTTTGTGAGTTTTTGCCAATGGTCTATCAATCTTGTTTATTTTTTGAAGAACCAACTTCTGCTTCCATTGAGATTTCAGATTGTTTTTTGGGTTTCCCCTTCATTGATTTCTGCTCTGAGCTTTGTTATTCCTTCTGTCTCTCTATTTTTGGTTCCTCTTGTTGATCATTTTCTAATTTAATAAGCTGCATCATTAAGCTATTCAGGTATGCCCCTTCTGATGTGTGCTTGCAAAGCTATAAATTTTCCTCTCAGTACTAATTTTGCAGTGTCCCATAGGTTCTGATAGTTTGTGTCTTCATTGTCGTTTGTTTCCAGGAAAGTTTTGATATCTCTTTGATTTTATCTCACACACTGGTTGTTCAGTTAGCGTTTTTCTTCTGTTTTCCTTTGTAGTTCACATCTAATATCAGTGCCTTGTGGTCAGTGAAGGTAGCCTGCAAAATTTATATCCTCTTGATTTATTGGAGGTATGTTTTCTGTGCCAGCATGTGGTCTGTCCTGGAGAATGACCCTGGTACATTGCAAAGAATATGTATTCAGGTTTCTGAGGATGGAGTGTCATATATATATATATATATATATATATATATATATATATATATATATATATATATATATATATATATATATATTTACTAGGCCTCTTTCTTCCAGTTCTCTTTTCTGGTCTAGTATATTTTTGGTGGTTTTCAATCTGGTTGACCTATTAAATGTTGAAAGAGCCATGTTGAGATATCCCACAATTATTGTGTTATTATTAATATTCGTTTTTCATATTTGTCAACAATTGTATTAAATACTTGGCTGGTCTCTCATTGGGTGCATATATGTTTAGGAGTGATTTCTTCCTGCTGTGCATGTCCCTTGTTAGTATAAAATGCCCATCTTTGTCTTTTACAACTTTTCTGAATATAAAGTTTGTATCACCTGGTATTAGTATGGCCACTCCAGCTTTTTTGTGGATGTTGTTTGCTTGGATGATTTTCCTCTAGCCTTTGATTTTTAATCTATGTTTGTTCTGAATATTCATGTGTGTTTCTTGTAGGCAGCAGAAGATTGGGTTCAATTTTTTGATCCATTTAGCCACTCTGTGTCTCTTAATGGGTGCATTTAGTCCATTGACATTGAGAGATAATTGCCATGGGATTTAGTGCCATTTTTGTGTAGAAGTTTGGTTTGTCTATTGGTAAGTCATGTCTTAAAGCAGACCTTTCAGTTTTTCTTTTAAGACTGGTTTTGAGTCTGTAAAGTTTCTGAGCTGTTGTTTATCTGTGAAGCCATGTATACTTCCTTCAAACCTAAAAGTGAGTTTTGCTGGGTGCAGTATTCTAGGCAAAGCATTTATTTCATTGAGTCTTGTCTCTATGTCCCACCACTGCCTTCTGGCCTGAGTGTTTCTTGTGACAGGTCTGCTGTAAATCTCAAGGATGCTCCCTTGAATGTAATTTTCCTTTTTGATCTTGCTGCTTTTAGAATTCTGTCTCTATCTGTAGGATTCGTCATTGTGTCTAGGATGTGTCTTGGGGTGTTTTTCCTGGTGTCTCTTTTAATTGGTACTTTTTGGGCATGCAGGATTTGGTCGCATGTATTCTTTAGCTCTGGAAGTTTCTCTGTAATGATGTTTTGACTATTGATTTTTCCTGGAGATTTTCTTCCTGGGTTTCTAGGACTCCAAAGATTCTTATGTTGTTTCTGTTGAGCTTTTGAAAGACTTCTATTTTCATCTGTTCACATTATTTGAGTAATTTTTCCATTCTCTTATCATTTGCTTTAAGGCTTTTTTCCAATCTCTTCTGCGCTATAGCATTGTTATGTATCTCATCTTCCGGCTCACTAATTCTACCCTCAGCTGCTGTTAGGCTTTTCATTGAGTTTTTCAACCCATCTACTGAGTTTTTCAGACTTGTTATTTTAGTTTGGACTTTTCTGATTTTTATCTTCATATCCTCTTGATTCTTATTAGTGTTTTGTTCAACTCGATCTATGATTTCTTTGAGTTCTGTGAATGTCCTCCATATTTCTTCTCTACACTCCATATCTGAGAGACTAGGTGGTTGGCTGTTTTTGGTTCATTAGTTTCCATCTTCATTCTCTATGCCTGATGTTGGTCTTCATTGTTTCCCCATTATCACTTGCATTGTGAATTTTTCTATGTATTGTGGTGGTTTTCATTGGCTATGTCGAGTGTCAGGCCGAGTGTCAGGCCGTGAAGCGCAGTAGCTGCCATGGTTCTCTGGCTCCACCCCTTGTGGGCAGGATGACTCACCTCAGGAGAAGGCAAGCCCTCAGGGAAAAATGCCAGAGAGGATCAAAGTTTGCAGGCTGAAGAAAACAGAGTGAAGGCCCAAGATGTCTGCCGCTTTTAAGAGGCCCAGCAGAGTCATCTATACACAGTCTCTGGGCAGGGAAGACTCATTTCAGGAGAAGTAAGCCCTCAGGGAAGGATGCCAGTGAGGATCAAAGTTCTCAGGCTGAAGCAAGTAGAGAGAAGGCCCAAGATGTCTGCCATGCTTAAGCGGCCCAGCAGTGTCAGCTATATTCATACTTTCTGGGCAGGGAAGACTCACCTAAGGAGAAATGAGCCCTCAGGGAAGGATCAAAGTTCCCACACCAAAGCAAGCAGAGCCATGGTCCATCTCTAATAACTCTACCCTAATAAGCCTAGAGAGAAGGGTAGCTTTTTTAAAGATATTCATCATTTTTTGGCTTCATACAATTATATAATAGGAAAAGGTCAGACATTTTATGTTCCATTGTTGTGTCAAGACTGATGTAATATCTGTGCAGTGACTTTCCTTAGATTGGGATCACAAGGAAAATAGCTTAATTAAATAATATACAGTATAACTTTTAAATAAAAATTAAAATATTAAAAATAATCCAAAATAAGTAGATGAAGGGAAAACAATAAGTTCAAAGGGGAGCAGTAAGAATTGAAATGTACTATTGTATGTACTGAATGTTTTCATTTAGAAACATGAAATTGTTATGAGACATTGCATTCAGACATGCTACATTACTAGAATTATATCTTCAGGGTGAATCGTAATGAAAGACAAAAAAAAGACGGAAGAACTGATGCAAGGTCAAGAGTTTAAGAGACATGTAGCTAGAACTTATGGGTCTACTTATTTCTTTTTCAAAATACCCAAACTACATACAAAGTAGAAACCTCATGTTATTAGGGGCCAGACAGATAGCGTAGCACTTACGTTGCATGTGGCCTATGTCGATTCTGTCCTCAGCACTTCATATAGACCCTCAGTTTTGCTAGACATTGATCAAGTAATCTTGGAATTCTACTGGGTTAGCACATATGCTAACATATGCTCACCAAAAAAGAATATGAGGATTAAAAGATATATTCTTAATGTAAATGTTTTTATTGTGAATGTCTTAATCATATAATAATAAAGATTATACTGATTTGTAGGAAATAAGAAACTAGGAAAGATGACATGTTAGCAGTTTATTCCCAAAAGTAAACAGAACAATCTTTATTCAAACCTTGTAACTTTTTTCTAATCTTAAGCAGTTTTTAAAGAAAAATTTATATAGAATGGATGAATATCATTTATATAATTTATATCTTTAGTAGTAAAAATCATGAATCATTGCTTAATATTAAAATTGTAAACAGTAAGTTTCATGGCACCATAACAATAATTACCTTCAACTGCTGACAGAAGACATAATTTCAAAATTTTGTTATATCATCAATTTTATATGTATACTAAAACACACTGAAATTGTTTCCTAATTATAGCAATTAGCATTACTAAAGAGTATTTAGGACATCTTGATTATTTTAATGGCTTGTATTTATGTATTTTCATATTGATAAACATTATAGTATTGGCTTTATTTTGAATATTCTAAATAGAGATTAGTTATATGTCAAAAGCATAGTTTAAAATACTCTATACACTGATTTTATACCGATAAACCTGATCTCTTCCCATGTTTTCCCTACAATCTCCTCAGACAACATTATTTTACCATTATCCTTCAATATTTTTCATTTATTTTTTTCTGCATATTAATCAATTTAAGTCATACAGTTGATGCTTAAAGCTTGCTCTTGCCTCTACACTCACAGAGTACTCCTGGTAGTGTTCAGGGACCATATAGAATACTGGGGATCAAACCTGGGCCAGACACATGCAAGGCAAAAGTTTCTATCTGTTGTTGTACTATCACTACAGTCCCAGAGCTCCCACTATTTATTTTTGTCTAGAATGGTTTTTTTAGTTGCAATCATTTTTAAGTTGATTCTCATACATTTTATAGATTTGAAAAAATAAACATTTATAGAATTTTGACTTTTTTTTTTTTTTTTGGTTTTTGGGCCACACCCGGCAGTGCTCAGGGGTTACTCCTGACTGTCTGCTCAGAAATAGCTCCTGGCAGGCACGGGGGACCATATGGGACACTGGGATTTGAACCAACCACCTTTGGTCCTGGATTGGCTGCTTGCAAGGCAAACGCGACTGTGCTATCTCTCCAGGCCCAGAATTTTGACTTTTTCTTACCTAATTACTGGGCCTGTGCCTTCAAATCTTCTAAATTAATGAGTGACCATTATTGTTTTACAGCCCGTAAAGCTATAAATTGACTTTGATGTGTATTTATATACTATATCCCAATGAGTTTTAAAATCAAATGCTTTGTTCAACAACCATTGTAATAACCACTTATTTTTTCCTCTTGAAGTACTAATAATATAAATAAATAACCGGGTTTCCTAATGTTGATCTCATTTGATCTTGACAAAGGCTTAAAATAATTTAATCTTGGATCTGGAGGTTGGGCATGGGCAGCTCACACACATTTAAAAAGAAGCATTAGGGCTCCCACTTTTAAAACAACCCAAGGCATTGGGGTTAATAAATGAAAATTTCTTTTACCTATAGAATATTGTGTTACAGAACTGCCATAGATAAACTCACTGCTGTAGATAAACATCCCAGGTTGTTTACCTTGGTGGGTATATTACTATGTATATATTTCTGATGCCACCAGAAATGAATCTCAAGCATTGCTAGAAGTGAAAAATCACAATCATGACAGAACCCATTCAGGAGTAGTGTGCTTCCCTGTCATCTACTTGGTGATAGGTTCTTTGGATGTGGTGTCTTTTGTTTACATTTTCATTGTTACATTGCTACCTGATAACCCTACTACTTGTGGGATCCATGTCTCTCAAAGACAACAATTCTGCCTGGTTATAACTCTCCTGTTCTCACCAGTGGGAGCCGTTCCACAATAAGATCTCATTAAAAGTAATTTTTAGGGGTTGCGATTTCTTGTTTTATTTGGGGTTGAGTATTCTGATATACTCCCTTTGCTAGGAGGGAGGTCAATGGAGAAACCATCATCATGCTGTTAAAGAGTCCTTGGAGGAAGCAGCTCTTTCTCTATGAAGGAGTCCTCCTCTCCAAGTTCCCCTGACCCCAACATCATGCAAACACTGCACATGCCCCTCATAGCAGGGAAGAGAACAGATTTGAGAACTTAGTTACCTAATGTGGCCTCTTCTTTCCTAAATACTATAGCTCATCTCTGTAACATGTTGTTGTTTTACCCTTTCCCAGTGATCACTTGGCACCTACATTGTGTCTGCAATACCTACCTGTGCTGCCATGACCAGACTACACCTTGTCAGAGCTAGGTGTTTTCTTCCTTTGCAGGAGGCACAAACAGCAGACTAAGGCAGTTCAGGAAGATGCCAGTTCCAGGACACTCTTACTCCCAGACTCATATAATTATGTGTAGTGCAGAGTGTATTTTTATAAGAATTTGCTAATGGGCAATTATCACCCCAGGCATGTGGATAGGTAGAACTTGGTGAGACAGGCATGTGAAAAAGTCCAGGTTTCTAAAGCCCTGTATGCATAAAAATATGAAAGAGGGATGCTATGTGTGACAGATCCCAGCACATCTCTATTGGTTAAACATATTCTCTCCACCACACACTACATCAGAATAAAGTTTACAAAATTAAAATAATACAAATACAAATGGTAAAACATGAAACAATTTTATAAAGCTGAGAGGGCTGGAGAAAACATTATACAAAGGAGAAGTGGTAGAAACTGCCAACTCTGGTCCTGTAGATCAGGCTTCATGACTATGAGCACTGTAGGAAAAAAGTGAATACCTAAATTAAAATTGTATGTTGTATATGATATAAAAATGACATACGCACAGAAATAAGTTTATGAGGCATGATAAATGAACACTTGTGAATCTGGTAGTAGCGTCACTTCTTACAAATGTTTCTTCAAGTAGGACCTGATCTAAAACCAGAAGTGGAAAATATCCTCAAACATATAATTTAATTAGAGGTTTTAGGTTCACTCCACAATTTCACTTGGAGACTTCCTACAGAGTTAATGGGAAAGGGGGAAATGAGGAGAGGTGTTCTGGGGGTATGATTTAGTGGTAGAAAGTATCTTCTCTTAAAATGTTTTCAAATACTTGATCACTCTGGCTACAGAAAAGATTTCTCTTTCCCTCCTTAGATAAGATTTTTTTTTACAATGATCAAACCTACAATTTCTTCAAAAGAGCCAGCCTCATAAAAAACTTTTTTGTAAACAACATAAAATTTTTGTTATAAAATATATGTTGGGTTACATATAAATTTATTATGTGTCGTCCAAGAGGGTAAGCTGGGGGATGAATGAGAGGGAACTTGGGAACAGTGGCTGAAAAAAGGTCACACTGATAGTGGGACTGCTATTGGAATACCATAAATCTGAAATAATTATTATGAACTACTTTGTAACTCAGTTACATAATAAAAAATAAATTTGAGAAAAGAATCATATCAGACCTTCCATTATTATATCAAAAAAGCAACAGTGGAATGGAATTTTCAAAGTACTGAAATTCACAGACATTTCAAATTAAAGTTCTACTACCTTGAAAATATGTCATCTATAACTAAACATTTCAGCTACAAAATGAATCTCACAAGAATTACTTATAAGTAATTTCACATATAAGAAGCAAATAGACAGCTGCAATAATATAAGCAACTGGAGTTTTAAAAACATAAAATAATTTATAATAAAAATTTAAGAAACAGACAGTTGCAAAAATAACCTCAATACATACACATAAATGGCAACACAGTCATTTATATAATCTCTCATTATGGGGCCAGAACAATAGCACAGTGGTAGTATGTTTGCCTTGCATGTGGCTGACCCAGGATAATCTCTGTTCAGTGTCCCATATGATCCCCCAGGCCAGGAGGAATTCTGAGTGCATAGCCAGAAGTAGTCCCTGACCATCACTGGGTATGGCCGGAAAAAATAAACTTTTATTATATTAACGAACTAAACTCTCCTATAAGAAGACAAAGAGGCTGAGGATCAAGAAAAAAAAACACTCTACTTGGTGTTTAGGAACATACCTAAACATACAGGACAAATACAAATTTAGAGTGAAATAATTGAAAAGAATCATAAAACCTAAGGAAAGATAAACAATTATTTTGGGTTGGACAACGAAGTTTAGATTCAGGAGCTGAGAACATAAAATGGGATAAAGATAATCATTTCTTTTCTTTTCTTTTGGTTTTTGGGCCACACCTGGCAATACTAAGGGGTTACTCCTGGCTGTCTGCTCAGAAATAGCTCCTGGCAGGCATGGGGGACCATATGGGACACCGGGATTCGAACCAACTACCTTAGGTCCTGGATCAGCTGCTTGCAAGGCAAACACCACTGTGCTATCTCTTCAGGCCCAAAGATAATCTTTTCAAAAATGGTGCTGGGGTTGGAGACTAAGCAATAATTCAGTGGGTAGGGTGCTTGTCTGGCATGTAACCTATCCAAGTTCAATTCCTAGCATCCTATATGGTCATCCAAGCCCCATCAGAAGCAATTCTTGAGTATAGAATCAGGAGTGGAGTAAGCCCTGAGTACTGCTTGGTGTTGCTTCCAAATAAAAACAAACCTATCATTAGGGAAATTCAAATCAAGAGGATAATAAAATCTAAATCAAGACAACAATGAGATATCATTTCACATCAGTGAGAATGTCTAAATATTATTTTTTTTTGATAAATATAAAAATATGGAAACAAGGCCGGAGAGATAGCAGAGTGGTAGGGCATTTGTCTTGCAAGTGGCTGACCCAGGACCTGCATTGGTTCAAATCCCGGCATCCCATATGGTCCTCGTGCCTGCCAGGAGTAATTTCTGAGCAGATAGTCAGGAGTAATCCCTGAGCACTGCCGAGTGTGACCCAAAATAAAAAAAAAAAAAAGGAAACAATTTATATTGATGGGATGTGGTGAAGAGGCAACTCTGATTCACTGCTGGTAGGAATGTTGTCTGGTTCAATCCCTATGGTAAACAGTATAGGCATGTTTTAGTAAAATTAAGAATTAGGTGACAAATGAGCCAGAAATTACTTTCTTAGTCTCTACTCCAGGTCACAAAAGGACACTATACACACTACTTTTTCAGTACTTAGTACAATAGCTGAGATATAAAATCAAGCTAGGTATCTAATAATGAGTAGATTATGAAGATGTGTGTGTATATAAGAAATACTGCATAGGGAGTGAGTAAGAAATGGCTGGATGTGGGGGTTTCCAGGCAGAGTGCTGATTGCTCTACCTGCAGAGTCTCCACCCGGCTGTGCCTCTTCTGAGGAAACTGAGCACCTGAAGGGAGCCCTGTCCTACTCTTCTCTGTCTTTTCTGAACTCTGGAAGCTCTCCTCAGAGCCCTGGGAAGCGAACCCCAAAGAAACTACATTCTACATTCGGAAGCTACCCAGTGAGCCAGTGAGTGAGTAAGAAATGGCTGGATGTGGGGGTTTCCAGGCAGAGTGCTGATTGCTCTACCTGCAGAGTCTCCACCCGGCTGTGCTTCTTCTGAGGAAACTGAGCACCTGAAGGGAGCCCTGTCCTACCCTTCTCTGTCTTTCCTGAACTCTGGAAGCTCTCCTCAGAGCCCTGGGAAGCGAACCCCAAAGAAACTACATTTGGAAGCTACCCAGCGAGCCAGGGAGTGAGTAAGAAATGGCTGGATGTGGGGGTTTCCAGGCAGAGTGCTGATTGCTCTACCTGCAGAGTCTCCACCCGGCTGTGCTTCTTCTGAGGAAACTGAGCACCTGAAGGGAGCCCTGTCCTACCCTTCTCTGTCTTTCCTGAACTCTGGAAGCTCTCCTCAGAGCCCTGGGAAGCGAACCCCAAAGAAACTACATTTGGAAGCTACAAGCGAGCCAGAAACTGAGCACCTGAAGGGAGCCCTGTCCTACTCTTCTCTGTCTTTCCTGAACTCTGGAAGCTCTCCTCAGAGCCCTAGGAAGCGAACCCCAAAGAAACTACATTCGGAAGCTACCCAGCAAGCCAGTGACTCTCCTCAGAGTCCTGGGAAGTGAACCCCAAAAATACAGCATTCTGAAGCTGCCCAGCGAGCGAGTGTAAACTACGCCTGACCAGTGGGGCCCGACTGTGAAAAACTGTGAGTGCTGCCTGTGTGTGTCTCTCTGCTATCCTGTTGCGTGAACCTCCTGAGAGTGGGCTGAAAAGAGGCTCCAGAAGGCACTTAGCTCCACTTCGCTACGCAGCCGTGCGCTCTTTCTAAAAAAAGAACACCATCACAAGAAGAAAAAAACCACACTAAGAACTGTCCTGGATCACAGAGGCAAGAATTTCTCTCCAGACTGTCTTCTCTGCTGCGTGCTCGGGCCTAAGATTGGATCCTGTGTGAGGCTTCATCCACAGAGGACTCCCCTACCTTGGAGGCAAGTTGGCCCATCCAAAAAGGGCGGAGCCAGAGAAGTGTGTTGCCTGCATCATATAACCAATAAATACCACCACAACACGTAGAAAAACCCACAATACAAGTGTGACAATGGGGAAACAACGAAGGCCAGAATCAGACATAGAGAATGAAGATGACAATTCTGATGACCAGTTAACGACCAACCAACTAATCAATCTCTCAGATAAGGACTTTAGAGTAGCAATATGGAATATGCTCAAAGAACTCCAAGAAACCATGAATAGAGTAGAACAGAACACTAATAAGAATCAAGAAAATATGAAGACAGAAATCACAAAACTCCAAACTGAAATAACATGTCAACTAACAGGCCTGAAAAAATCAGTAAATGAAGTGAATGACAAAATGGATAAGCTCTGGGACAGGGTATCAGAAGCTGAGAATAGACTTGGTGCTGTGGAAGATGAGATACATAACAATTCCATACAACAGGAGAGATTGGAAAAAAAACTTAAAACAAATGAACAGACAATGGAAAAATTAGTCAAAGAATGGGAACAGATGAAAATAGAGGTCTATGATAAGATCAACAGAAACAACTTAAGAATCATTGGAGTCCCAGAGACCCAGGAAGAAAATGTCCAGGAAGAATCAACGGTCAAGAACATCATTAAAGAGAAACTCCCAGAGCTAAAGAATATATGTGATCAAATCCTGCATGCTCGAAGAGTACCAACCAAAAGAGACCCAATAAAAACCACCCCAAGACACATCCTAGTCACAATGACAAATCCCACAGATAGAGACAGAATTCTGAAAACAGCAAGATCAAAAGGGGAAATTACATTCAAGCAAGCATCCTTGAGATTTACAGCAGACCTGTCACCAGAAACACTCAATACCAGAAAGCAGTGGTGGGATATTGTGACAAGACTGAATGAAATGAATGCTTCACCTAGAATACTGTACCCAGCAAAACTCACTTTCCGGTTTGACGGAAGAATACATGGTTTCACAGACAAAAAACAGCTCAGAAACTTTACAGACTCAAAACCAGTCTTAAGAGAAAAACTGAAAGACCTAATTTAAAACAAGACTAACCAAAAGACACACCAAATTTCGATATAAAGATGGCATTAAATCCCAGGACAATTCTTTCTCTCAACGTCAATGGACTAAATGCACCAGTTAAGAGACACAGAGTGGCTAAATGGATCAAAAAACTCAATCCAACCTTCTGCTGCCTACAAGAAACGCACCTGAATAGTCAAAACAAACATAGACTCAAAATAAAAGGCTGGAGAAAAGTTATCCAAGCAAACAACACCCATAAAAAAGCTGGAGTGGCCATACTAATATCAGATAATGCAAACTTTATACTCAGGAAGGTTGTAAGGGACAAAGATGGACATTTTATATTAATCAAGGGGTATGTAGAGCAGGAAGAAATAACTCTCCTAAACATATATGCACCAAATGAGGGGCCAGCAAAATATTTAAAACAACTGTTGACAAATCTGAAAAACAATATCAATAACAACACAATAATTGTGGGGGACATCAACACTGCTTTGTCAACACTGGACAGGTCAACCAGACTGAAACCCAACAAGAATATACTAGACCTGAGGAGAGAAATGGAAGAAAGAGGCCTAGTGGATATATATAGGACACTCCATCCCCAGAAACCTGGATACACATTCTTCTCCAATGTACATGGGACATTCTCCAGGATAGACTACATGCTGGCACATAAAACATACCTCCATAATATCAAGAGGATAGAAATTTTGCAGACTACCTTCGCTGACCACAAGGCTCTGAAATTATTTGTGAATTCCAAAGGGACTCAGAAGAAAAACTTTAACACCTGGAAGTTAAACAGCCTTATACTCAATAACCAGTGGGTCCGAGATGAAATCAAGAAGGAAATCAAAAGGTTCCTGGAAACAAATGACAATAAAGACACAAACTATCAGAACTTATGGGACACAGCAAAAGCAGTACTGAGAGGAAAATTTATAGCTTTGCAAGCACACATCAGGAAGGAAGAAGGAGCTTACCTGAGTAGCTTAATGACACAGCTAATAGAACTAGAAAGTACTCAACAAAAGGACCCAAAAATAGGAAGACAGAAGGAAATAACAAAGCTGAGAGCAGAAATCAACGAAGTGGAAACCCAAAAAACAATCTGAAAGATCAACGAAAGCAGAAGTTGGTTCTTTGAAAAAATAAACAAGATTGATAGACCACTGGCAAACCTAACAAAGAAAGAGAGAGAGAGAAACTTGATAACTCGTATCAGGAATGAAAAAGGAGAGATCACTACTGATATGACAGAGATTCAAAGGGTAATCAGAAACTACTTTGAAAAACTCTATGCCACTAAAAATGAGAACCTGGAAGAAATGGATAAATTCTTGAACTCTTATAATCTTCCACGGTTGAAGGAAGAGGATGTAGCATATCTAAACACCCCCATCACCATTGATGAAATAAAAATGGTAATCAAAAGTCTGCCCAAAAACAAAAGCCCAGGCCCAGATGGATTCACTAATGAATTCTTTCAAACATTCCAAGAGGAACTACTACCAATCCTGGCAAGACTCTTTCATGAAATTGAACAAACGGAAACACTCCCAAACAGCTTTTATGAAGCCAACATCACCCTAATACCTAAACCAGACAGAGATGCTACGAAAAAAGAAAATTACAGACCAATATCGCTGATGAATGCAGATCCTCAACAAAATCCTGGCAAATAGGATTCAAAACCTCATTAAGAAGATCATCCACTACGATCAAGTAGGTTTCATCCCAGGAATGCAAGGATGGTTTAACATCCGTAAGTCTATCAACATAATACACAACATCAACAACAAGAAAATAAAAACCACATGATTATATCAATAGATGCAGAGAAAGCATTTGACAAGGTCCAACACCCATTCTTGATCAAAACTCTCAGCAAGATGGGAATGGAAGGAACCTTTCTCAATATAGTTAAGGCCATCTACCACAAGCCAGTGGCAAATATTATCCTCAATGGAGAAAAACTAAAAGCCTTCCCTCTAAATTCTGGCACAAGACAAGGCTGTCCTCTCTCACCACTCCTATTCAACATAGCACTGGAAGTACTTGCTATAGCGATTAGGCAAGAAAAAGATATCAAGGGAATCCAGATAGGAAAGGAAGAAGTCAAGCTCTCACTGTTTGCAGATGACATGATGCTCTACTTAGAAAACCCTAAAGACTCTACCAAAAAGCTTCTAGAAACAATAGACTCATATAGCAAGGTGGCAGGCTACAAAATTAACACACAAAAATCAATGGCCTTTCTATACACCAATAGTAATAAGGAAGAAATGGACATTAAGAAAACAACCCCATTCACAATAGAGCCACATAAACTCAAATATCTTGGAATCAACTTGACTAAAAATGTGAAGGACCTATACAAAGAAAACTATAAAACTCTGCTCCAAGAAATAAGAGAGGACACGCGAAAATGGAAACACATACCCTGCTCATGGATTGTCAGGATTAACATAATCAAAATGGCAATACTCCCCAAGGCGTTATACAGATTCAACGCTATCCCTCTAAAGATACCTATGACATTCTTCAAAGAAGTGGATCAGGCACTTTTGAAATTTGTTTGGAACAATAAACACCCTAGAATAGCTAAAGCAATCATTGGGAAAAAGAATATGGGAGGAATTACTTTCCCCAACTTTAAACTTTACTACAAAGCAATAGTTATCAAAACAGCATGGTATTGGAATAAGGACAGACCCTCAGATCAGTGGAATAGGCTTGAATACTCAGAAAATGTTCCCCAGACATACAATCACCTAATTTTTGATAAAGGAGCAGGAAATCCTAAATGGAGCAAGGAAAGCCTCTTCAACAATTGGTGTTGGCACAACTGGCTAGCCACTTGCAAAAAATTGAACTTAGACCCCCAGCTAACATCATGTACGAAGGTAAAATTCAAATGGATTAAAGACCTCGATATCAGACCCCAAACCATAAGATATATAGAACAACACATAGGCAAAACTCTCCAGGACATTGAGACTACAGGCATCTTCAAGGAGGAAACTGTACTCTCCAAGCAAGTGAAAACAGAGATTAACAGATGGGAATATATTAAGTTGAGAAGCTTCTGCACCTCAAAGGAAATAGTGCCCAGGATACAAGAGCCACCCACTGAGTGGGAGAATCTATTCACCAATATCCATCAGACAAGGGGCTAATCTCCAAAATATATAAGGCACTGACAGAAATTTACAAGAAAAAAAACATCAAATCCCATCAAAAAATGGGGAGAAGAAATGAACAGACACTTTGACAAAGAAGAAATACAAATGGCCAAAAGACACATGAAGAAATGTTCCACATCACTAATCATCAGGGAGATGCAAATCAAAACAACAATGAGATACCACCTCACACCACAGAGAATGGCACACATCACAAAGAATGAGAACAAACAGTGCTGGCGGGGATGTGGAGAGAAAGGAACCCTTATCCACTGCTGGTGGGAATGCCGTCTAGTTCAACCTTTATGAAAAGCAATATGGAGATTCCTCCAAAAACTGGAAATCGAGCTCCCATACGACCCAGCTATACCACTCCTAGGAATATACCCTAAGAACACAAAAATACAATACAAAAATCCCTTCCTTACACCTATATTCATTGCAGCACTATTTACCATAGCAAGACTCTGGAAACAACCAAGATGCCCTTCAACAGACGAATGGCTAAAGAAACTGTGGTACATATACACAATGGAATATTATGCAGCTGTCAGGAGAGATGAAGTCATGAAATTTTCCTATACATGGATGTACACGGAATCTATTATGCTGAGTTAAATAAGTCAGAGAGAGAGAGAAAAACGCAGAATGGTCTCACTCATCTATGGGTTTTAAGAAAAATGAAAGACATTCTTGCAATAATAAATTTCAGACACAAAAGAGAAAAGAGCTGGAAGTTCCAGCTCACCTCAGGAAGCTCACCACAAAGAGTGATGAGTTTAGTTAGAGAAATAACTACATTTTGAACTGTCCTAATATTGAGAATGTATGAGGGAAATGTAGAGCCTGTTTAGAGTACAGGCGGGGGTTGGGTGGGGAGGAGGGAGATTTGGGACTTGGGTGATGGGAATGTTGCACTGGTGATGGGTGGTGTTCCTTTTATGACTGAAACCCAAACACAATCATGTATGTTATCAAGGTGTTTAAATAAAAAAAAAAAAGAAATACTGCATAGCTGAATGGGATGAAATAATAAAATTTGTTGCAACTTGAGATGGATCTGGCACATATAATGTTAACTGAAATAAGCCAGAAGAAAGACAAACACAGGATAATCTCACATATCTGTGGTAGATAGACTCTGAATGAGGGAATACAATGTAGTAAAGGTGGGCTGTCAAGATAAACAAACCACAGAGTACAGGGAAGTAAGAGAAATAAAGGCAGGTAGATGAGAAGTAATGGGGCAGAGATCCAGGAAGTTGGGTACACTGATAATGTAGAGGAATGATATAGATAATTATCCAAATGATAGAGTAAAAACAATGAAAACAGGGGATTCAAACCACAAAAATCAAAGTTAAACATGTGCCTGTCAAATAGACAGGGGTGGGAATCTGGGAAGGAACCTGGGGACACTGGTGGAAGGAAGTAGTTGGAATGATGCTAGAATAAAAGTTACTCACCTAACAGTTAACTACAAATAACTTTATAAATTATGAAAAACACCTTAATAATTTTTTATTTTACTTAATAAAAGCTTTAAAATTAATTTCCAAGTTAGGAAAGGGATTATATGCCGATTGATTATGGTATCAACAATAAAATAGATCAAGAGGACTTAAGTCTTATCAAACAGTGGAACAGCAACATATATATAAAACAACTGTTAAGAAACCCGAAGAAATATATTGAAGGCACCATAACAGTGGTGAGATTACTTCAATAGGCAATTCAAATGATTGGAAAGACCAACCAGGCAAAATATCAATGAAGAGGTTGAAATGAGCAACTAGAAGAATTTGGTTTAATAGACATATTCCAGAATTTCAACCTGATCAAAACTAATGTACATTCTTCTCTAGTGCACATCACCCATCCTCATAAAGCAGGGATATAATTTGAACATTCATAAAATCACACAGAAAGAAATCACGCCAACTATATTCTTAGACTCAAAAGCCACAAAAGAACAAAGCAGCCATAAAATGAAAGTTGCAAAAATAATAAGTACCTGGAAACTTAATGGCATACTGCTAAATAACAATTTGACCAAATAGGAAATCAAAGAAAAAAATCAAAAGATTTCTCAAACAAAGGAGAATGAAGACAGTAACTATGAAACATATGGGCCATCAAAAAGCAGCCACAAGGGTAAAAGCTATAGCTATTCAAACACACACCAGAAAGTAATAAAAGGTTCAAGTAAATTATTGAACCATTCAGTTATACAATTTAGAATTCTAATGCAAGTAGAAGATAATAAAAATTAGAGCAGAAAAATTAATGACATAGGAAAAAACAACACAAAGGAGAAGAAATAGGAATCCTTCCTAATAGCTTCTGTGAAGGCAAAATTACACTGATTAAAAAAAGACAGAAGCACCACTTAAAAAATTATAGACCATTATTAATGATGAATATTGATGGAAAGATCCTCATTGGACTATATTAAACTGAATGCAGCAAAATATAAAAATATTCATCATGCAAGTGGGGTTCATCCCAGAGTTGGAAGGATGGTCAAATATGTGCAAATGAATTAAAAGAATACACTATTTCAAGAAAAGGAACGGAAAAATTGATGCAGAGAAGACTTTTGACAAGATTCAACATTAATTCATATAAAAAGTGCCCCCAAATAGGAATTTAAGAAACATAGTAATGGCCATCTATAACAAAACCATAGCCAATATCATAATGTACTTAATGGTGAAAAACAGAAAGTCTATTCCTGGTTTTAGCACAAGTGAGATGTGCACTGTCACCACTCTTTATTCAACATAATGTTAGAATTTCTCTCCACAGCAATCTGACAAGAAAGGATATATATACATATATATATATATCAAAAGGATATATTTCTGCATATTTCTTCACCTCTTATTTTACTATGAGCATAAAATGACATCATTTTGTAACTACACATCTCATGGTGATTCAATATATATATATTCAATATATATACTCATATGTATAATGTATATATATGAGTATATATTGAATATATATATACTATGTATATACTCAATATATATACTTACATATATATTGAGTATATACATAGTATATATATATTCAATATATACTTACATATATATTGAGTATATATATATTGAATCACTGAGATGTATAGTTACAAAATTATATATAATTCTAGAGCTAATTATTAATATCTCTCTTCCAATAAGCCTCCTGATCATTGCATTTTCTGTCTCAACAGCCCTCAGAAGTTGTGCCTAGTTGGCACATCTTAGTACTCTATATGCCATATTGATAGCTCTGTTCTCCTTCCTGAATTTTAACTTTAGCTCCCCTAAGAGGATACACCTGAGAATCACCCTTCTTTTTTTTTAATATAATTTTTTATTTTGAACATAGTGGCTTATATTGTTGACAATAA
Organism: Suncus etruscus; assembly: GCF_024139225.1. Lineage (NCBI taxonomy): Eukaryota > Metazoa > Chordata > Mammalia > Eulipotyphla > Soricidae > Suncus > Suncus etruscus. The sequence goes on along the minus strand of NC_064854.1, from coordinate 50,341,530 downwards.
TATTTTAGGTACATATTTACATAAAATCAGGGGGATTCCCATCGCCGATTTGTCCTCCCTACACCTCTGTTTTCATCCTATCTCCCAAGGCTCCTCCCTCACCCCTGGGGCTGCTAGAAAATGTGATCCCCGCTGTACCAGTTTACTACTTAGTAGTCTTGCACCTGTTTGGTCTTGGTGCCTCCCTTATTTCCCCCTCTAACTGGGAGGCAGGTCTAGATAGTTTCAAGAATCACCCTTCTTAACATCTTCCACAGTACCTAACCTAGTTTTTGGACTCTGATCATTCCAACTGCTAGCCTGTTAAGATACAGTTCTGAATTGAGTAAGGATAAAGAGAACCTGTTCTCTGCTGAACTGAGCTGAAGCTGGTCTGAGAGACAATCATTCTCCATCATTTGGTATATTTCCTCGGCTTGCAGAAGCTCCATATCTTCTGTCACATTCTGTTCCAGCAAAAACTGGTTTTGTTTTTTGAGGAGCTGCAACAGTTGTTGGGCTGTAACCTGACTGTACTTTTCCAGTTGCATTAATCTGGAGAAAAAATCAGACAAGATTTAGATATGAATCTAAGAAACTGCAATATCTGAAGAAAGAAGAGATCAGGCTGACCTCATACTTTTGTAGTGTTCCACTGGTGTATTATATCTGGGGAAAGTTTCTGACAGCGAACAGTGATCCTGAAGTTTGAAGTGACCCTAAGCTGTTTTGTGAGTCCTTGGAGGATATTGTCAAGTGTTCTTACATAATGTGTCAAATGTAATTACATAAAATGTGGAAGAGAGTTGGGAATCTTATTAATGAGCTGTCAAATATAAAATATGCAGATAAATTGAATGAGTAGGAGAAAAATACAAAATAAATTCCCAGAGGTCAAAATGAAGATATAATTGCCTCTGTTGTTCATATGGAAACAATTTTTGCAGACTGGAGTAGATAGTTAGTCCTGACTGGGGAAGTAAATGTGGAATAATGGAAATACTGAATTAAGGTTTTTTTTTTTTTAATTATTAATCATTCAGTCAAACATGAGTTGTAACATCACTGAAAAGAATGGTTTTATAGATCCTAAATTAGTAATTTTTCTATTGGTTCTCTCCTCTCCAAACTTGCTACTTAACTGAAATGATTAATTAACTCCTGTCCAAAGACATAATAGCACACTTACCAATGAAAGCATGAGCTTTGAGTTAAAATTAGAGTAAGAAAATAGCCAAAACTATTATTATTATTTTTTGTTTGTATGTTTTTGGCCACACCTGTTTGATGCTCAGGGGTTACTCCTGGCTATGCCCTCAGAAATCGCCCCTGGCTTGGGGGGACCATATGGGACGCCGGGGGATCGAACCGTGGTCCATCCTACGCTAGCGCTTGCAAGGCAGACACCTTACCTCTAGCGCCACCTTCCTGGCCCCAGCCAAAACTATTTTTAAAAGAGTTGGATGCACATGCCTTACCTTAGACTCCACAAACCAAAAGCATCAATAGTGAAAAAATAGAGAATTAGCAAGTATAGCTCAGGATGCAGTTCAACTTACTACTTCCTATCTAGCACTAAGGCACATTGGAGAAGGAAAATGGCCATTAGATACTTCACTCTGACATTTCACTCAGCATAATAGTTTCCAAGTCTATCCATATATAGAAAAATTTCATGACTTCATTTCCTTTGACAGCTGCATAGTATTCCGACTGCATAGTATTCTATTGTGTATATGTACCACAGTTTCTTTAGCTACTTATCTGTTGTTGGGCCTCTGAGTTGTTTCCAGACTCTGGCCATTGTAAATAGATCTGAAAAAAACATAGGTGTGTGCAGAGAGCATGTTTGTATTGTATTTTTCTGTTTTTAGGGTACAATCCTAGGAGCAGTATTGTTGAATCATAGGACAGCTCAATTTTCAGTTTTTTGAGGAATATCTATATTGCTTTCAGAAATACTGAACTAAGACTAGATGGCATTTCAAGCATCCGTGAATTAGAGTTCCTTTCTCCCCACACACCTGCCAGCATTGGTTGTTCTTGTTCTTTGTGATGTGTGCCAGTGCGTGAGATAATACCTCATTGTTGTTTTGATTTGCAACTCCCTGATGATTACTGATGTGGAGCATTTTTTCGTGTGTGTTTTGGCCATTTGTATTTCTTCTTTGAGAAAATGCCTGTTTATTTCTTCTCCCCATATTTGAAGATGTTAAATATATTTTTCTTGTTAAGTACTGTCAGTACCTTGTATATTTTAGATATTAGCTCCTTAACAGATGGGTATTGGGTGAATAGTTTCTCCCATTCTATAGGTGGCCTTTGTGTCCCAGTCACTATTTCCTTTGAGGTGCAGAAGCTTCTTAGTTTAATGTAGTCTCATTTTTTTTTTGTTTTTGTTTTTGGGCCACACCCAGTAACGCTCAGGGGTTACTCCTGGCTATGCACTCAGAAGTTGCTCCTGGCTTGGGGGACCACATGGGACAACGGGGGATCGAACCGCGGTCCATCCAAGGCTAGCGCAGGCAAGGCAGGCACCTTACCTTTAGCGCCACCGCCTGGCCCCAGTCTCATTTTTTTAAACATAATTTTTATTTTGATCATAGTGGCTTACATATTGTTGACAATAATATTTTAGGTACATATTTACATAAAATCGGGGGGATTCCCATCACCGATTTGTCTTCCCTACTCCTCCGTTTTTGTCCTACCTCCCATATCCTCTTCCCTCACCTCCAGGGCTGCTAGAATATGTGGTCCCTATGTACCTATCCTATTACTTCGTAGTCTTACACCTGTTTGGTCCTGATGCCTCCTTTATTTCCCCCTCTAATTGGGAGGCAGGAGTAGGTAGTTCAAGTTATGTGGTTTTGTTTGAAGAGGAGAAAAGTAATAAACTGGGGTAAAAGTCTAATACGCCGGAAATAAGCAGAATTCTTCTAGAGGCTCTCGTCATCGGTTTGAGAGATGAAGGAGAAAAAGAAGGTGAAACACTCCACCACTACGAAAATAAGTGTCAAATATCTATTAAGGATTCCAACAATAATGCTAAGCACCACATAAACAGAACCAAACAAACAAACAACCAAAAAAAAAAACAAAAAACGTCGTGGTCTTGAGATAGGCACCATGGCAGAGCACATGAAGAGGGAAAAGAAGGGGCCAGAGAGATAACATGGAGGCAAGGCATCTGCCTTTCATGCAGGAGGTCATCGGCTCGAATCTCGGCGCCCCACACGGTCCCTCGCGCCCGCCAGGCGCAATCTCTGAGCCCGGAGCCAGGCATAATCCCTGAGCACCGCCGGGTGCTACCCAAAAATCTGAAGAAAAAAGAAAAAAAAAAGAGGAGAAAAAAAGATAAGTGGGGGCAACAACTTCAATAACCACACTAAAACAAAGAAATCAGCCAAAAATAGATAGGTAAATAAAAATAATAATAGTAGTACATGAAGATAAAAAGTAATATATGAAAAATAAACAATGTTGTTTTTTTTTTTCCCTCCTGCCCAGGCACAGTAAATATTGGGGTCATTCGAAAAGGGATTCACATGGCCTAAGAGATATGGGGTTTCTCCGCCCTTGGAGTATATTGTCATGGGATCAACTATAGACTCTGTTCATGATCCTTTATTCTCCCGGTGGTGCATTTGTGGTGTTTGGGAGGCTTCTGCTCCGTCCTGGGTGATACAGTGAGTCCTCTGTATCTAGAGATCTCAGGGGACAACCTTATTACTGCTGGAACACCAATGAGTGCCAGCTCTAATACGATATCCTGACAACGAGGAAAAGGGGAACAACTTGACTTAAGAGCAGGTTATCCTGCCCTACCAGCCACCGATAAGACAAAATCAGAAGACTTGTCACCCGCTGGTAGGTCCAAAAACCAAGAACGCGATTTACAGAGGACTGGCTGCTAGAACCATGACCAGACTGTATATATCTTGGGACCAATGAAAAAGCCCTAGTCTAGGGTTTGAGCTACGACCTGCACAACAACCATGATCCCCAGCTCCAAAGGTCTGGCAGAGACAACTGTAACGGAATGAGGCTTCTAGAAACACAAGGAAAGGCGTTATCCTAGGTGCCATCCCAGGTTTAGTGCCAAGACCAAGACCACCAACCACAGAAGATGGACTAAAATGACACTGAGGGAACAGAACTTCTACAACCACAAAGACTGACTTCATCATAAGTCCCACCCCTGTAACTGTGCAGATACTGAGATCTCTAGATACAGAGGACTCACTGTAATGTAGTCTCATTTGTTTATCTCTGCTTCCACTTGTTTGGACAGTAGTTTTTCCTCCTTGAAGATGCCTTTAATCTCAATGTCATGGAGTGTTTTAACTATGTTTTCTTCTATATACCTTATGGTTCTGGGTCTAATATCAAAGTCTGTAATCCATTTGGATTTGACCTTTATGCATGGTGTTAGATGAAGGTCTGAGTTTGCTTTTTTGCATGTGGCTGACCAGTTGTCCTTATACCACTTGTTGAAGAGGCTTTCCTTTTTCCATTTTGCATTTCTTGCCCCTTTGTCAAAGATTAATTGATTGTATGTCTGCAGAACATTCTCTGAATACTCAAGTCTATTCCACTGATCTGAGGGTCTATTTTTATTCTAATACCTGGCTGTTTAATGACTGTTGCTTTGTAATACAACTTAAAGTTGGGGAAATTCATGCATCCCATCTTCTTTTTCCTAAGGGTTGCTATTTGCCTTGCTAACTAAGTTTGGTACCCAGCATCTCCAAAGGTTCCCCAAGCTCTTGTGAGAGATTCCTGAGTACTTTCAGGTATGCTTCCCCTTCCCCAAAAGAGAAACAAAGAAATGAACAAACCAGAGCTTACTGTATCACAGGCACGCACCTTTTGATTAATCTCTCCCTCTGTTAACAACTCATTCTCATTTTGAGTCACATACACTCAATATACAGCATATCAGTTAACCTAATATTAAAATTATTAGTACCTTTGCTTCATTATCTCATGGACTCTCCCATGTTGAACACATTGTTTCTCCAGTTCATTATTCCTTTTCTGCAACTTTTCCAGTTTGTTATTTAAGTACAATTTTTCTTGATTGAGCTCAGAAATTTTTAAGCTAGAGGGGAGAAAAACAAAGAAATGAATCGTTACCAGAACATTTAAAATGTTTATATTTTTATCGAAGCATTATAGTTTACAGTAATATCAAAGTCATTGTTTTATAGTCACATTACTATTACACTAGTCCCTCTACCAGTGTTTTAAGATTCCTACATCACTGTCCCATGTTTCCTCACTCTAAGAGTTCTATTGATCATGTCCTATGGGTTTGTTTACATTGGGAATGGTCTAATTCCTTTCTTTGTTTCTTTATATTCTACACAAGAGTGAGATTATTTAATATTTATCTTTAATTTCCAGAACATGTTTTTATTTAGAAGTTGAGCTTATAACTTATGAAATATTCTACTTATGAATATATACTTATGAAATATACTACTCTTTTTTTTTTTTTTTTTAATTTTTTTTTTTTATTTAAACACCTTGATTACATACATGATTGTGTTTGGGTTTCAGTCATAAAAGGAACACCACCCATCACCAGTGCAACATTCCCATCACCCAAGTCCCAAATCACCCTCCTCCCCACCCAACCCCCGCCTGTACCCTAAACAGGCTCTACATTTCCCTCATACATTCTCAATATTAGGACAGTTCAAAATGTAGTTATTTCTCTAACTAAACTCATCACTCTTTGTGGTGAGCTTCCTGAGGTGAGCTGGAACTTCCAGCTCTTTTCTCTTTTGTGTCTGAAAATTATTATTACAAGGGTGTCTTTCATTTTTCTTAAAACCCATAGATGAGTGAGACCATTCTGCGTTTTTCTCTCTCTCTCTGACTTATTTCACTCAGCATAATAGATTCCATGTACATCCATGTATAGGAAAATTTCATGACTTCATCTCTCCTGACAGCTGCATAATATTCCATTGTGTATATGTACCACAGTTTCTTTAGCCATTCATCTGTTGAAGGGCATCTTGGTTGTTTCCAGAGTCTTGCTATGGTAAATAGAGCTGCAATGAATATAGGTGTAAGGAAGGGGTTTTTGTATTGTATTTTTGTGTTCCTAGGGTATATTCCTAGGAGTGGTATAGCTGGATCGTATGGGAGCTCGATTTCCAGTTTTTGGAGGAATCTCCATATCCCTTTCCATAAAGGTTGAACTAGACAGCATTCCCACCAGCAGTGGATAAGAGTTCCTTTCTCTCCACATCCCCGCCAACACTGTTTATTCTCATTCTTTGTGATGTGTGCCATTCTCTGGGGTGTGAGGTGGTATCTCATCGTTGTTTTGATTTGCATCTCCCTGATGATTAGTGATGTGGAACATTTTTTCATGTGTCTTTTGGCCATGCGTATTTCTTCTTTGTCAAAGTGTCTGTTCATTTCTTCTCCCATTTTTTGATGGGGTTAGATGTTTTTTTCTTGTAAAGTTCTGTCAGTGCCTTGTATATTTTGGAGATTAGCCCCTTATCTGATGGGTATTGGGTGAATAGTTTCTCCCACTCAGTGGGTGGCTCTTGTATCCTGGGCACTATTTCCTTTGGGGTGCAGAAGCTTCTCAGCTTAATATATTCCCATCTGTTAATCTCTGCTTTCACTTGCTTGGAGAGTGCAGTTTCCTCCTTGAAGATGCCTGTAATGTCCTGTAGTGTTTTGCCTATGTGCTGTTCTATATATCTTATGGTTTTGGGGCTGATATCGAGGTCTTTAATCCATTTGGATTTTACCTTTGTACATGATGTTAGCTGGGGGTCTAAGTTTAATTTTTTGCAAGTGGCTATCCAATTGTGCCAACACCACTTGTTGAAGAGGCTTTCCCTGCTCCATTTAGGATTTCCTGCTCCTTTATCAAAAATTAGATGGTTGTATCTCTGGGGAACATTTTCTGAGTATTCAAGCCTATTCCACTGATCTGAGGACCTATCCTTATTCCAATACCATGCTGTTTTGATAACTGTTGCTTTGTAGTACAGTTTAAAGTTGGGAAAAGTAATTCCTCCCATATTCTTTTTCCCAATGATTGCTTTAGCTATTCGAGGGTGTTTATTGTTCCAAATGAATTTCAAAAGTGTCTGATCCACTTCTTTGAAGAATGTCATGGGTATCTTTAGAGGGATGGCATTAAATCTGTATAATGCCTTGGGGAGTATTGACATTTTGATGATGTTAATCCTGCCAATCCATGAGCAGGGTATGTGTTTCCATTTCCGTGTGTCCTCTCTTATTTCTTGGAGCAGAGTTTTATAGTTTTCTTTGTATAGGTCCTTCACATATTTAGTCAAGTTGATTCCAAGATATTTGAGTTTGTGAGGTACTATTGTGAATGGGGTTGTTTTCTTAATGTCCATTTCTTCTTTATTACTGTTGGTGTATAGAAAGGCCATTGATTTTTGTGTGTTAATTTTGTAGCCTGCCACCTTGCTATATGAGTCTATTGTTTCTAGAAGCTTTTTGATAGAGTCTTTAGGGTTTTCTAAGTAGAGTATCATGTCATCTGCAAACAGTGAGAGCTTGACTTCTTCCTTTCCTATCTGGATTCCCTTGATATCCTTTTCTTGCCTAATCGCTATAGCAAGTACTTCCAGTGCTATGTTGAATAGGAGTGGTGAGAGAGGACAGCCTTGTCTTGTGCCAGAATTTAGAGGGAAGGCTTTCAGTTTTTCTCCATTGAGGATAATATTTGCCACTGGCTTGTGGTAGATGGCCTTCACTATATTGAGAAAGGTTCCCTCCATTCCCATCTTGCTGAGAGTTTTGATCAAGAATGGGTGTTGGACCTTATCAAATGCTTTCTCTGCATCTATTGATATGATCATGTGGTTTTTATTTTTCTTGTTATTGATGTTGTGTATTATGTTGATAGATTTACGGATGTTAAACCAGCCTTGCATTCCTGGGATGAAACCTACTTGATCGTAGTGGATGATCTTCTTAATGAGGCATTGAATCCTATTTGCCAGGATTTTGTTGAGGATCTTTGCATCTGCATTCATCAGTGATATTGGTCTGTAATTTTCTTTTTTGGTAGCGTCTCTGTCTGGTTTAGGTATCAAGGTGATGTTGGCTTCATAAAAGCTATTTGGAAGTGTTTCTGTTTGTTCAATTTCATGAAAGAGTCTTGCCAAGATTGGCAGTAGTTCCTCTTGGAAAGTTTGATAGAATTCATTAGTGAATCCATCTGGACCTGGGCTTTTGTTTTTCGGGCAGACATTTGATTACTGTTTTAATTTCATCAATGGTGATGGGGGTGTTTAGATATGCTACATCCTCTTCCTTCAACCGTGGAAGATTATAAGAGTCCAAGAATTTATCCATTTCTTCCAGGTTCTCATTTTTAGTGGCGTAGAGTTTTTCAAAGTAGTTTCTGATTACCCTTTGAATCTCTGTCATATCAGTAGTGATCTCTCCTTTTTCATTCCTGATACGAGTTATCAAGTTTCTCTCTCTCTCTTTCTTTGTTAGGTTTGCCAGTGGTCTATCAATCTTGTTTATTTTTTCAAAGAACCAACTTCTGCTTTCGTTGATCTTTCGGATTGTTTTTTGAGTTTCCACTTCGTTGATTTCTGCTCTCAGCTTTGTTATTTCCTTCTGTCTTCCTGTTCTTGGGTCCTTTTGTTGAGCATTTCTAGTTCTATTAGCTGTGTCATTAAGCTACTCAGGTAAGCTCCTTCTTCCTTCCTGATGTGTGCTTGCAAAGCTATAAATTTTCCTCTCAGTACTGCTTTTGCTGTGTCCCATAAGTTCTGAGAGTTTGTGTCTTTATTGTCATTTGTTTCCAGGAACCTTTTTATTTCCTCCTTGATTTCATCTCGGACCCACTGGTTATTGAGCATGAGGCTGTTTAACTTCCAGGTGTTAAAGTGTTTCTTCTGAGTCCCTTTGGAGTTCACAAATAATTTTAGAGCCTTGTGGTCAGCGAAGGTAGTCTGCAAAATTTCTATCCTCTTGATATTATGGAGGTATGTTTTATGTGCCAGCATGTAGTCTATCCTGGAGAATGTCCCATGTACATTGGAGAAGAATGTGTATCCAGGTTTCTGGGGATGGAGTGTCCTATATATATCCACTAGGCCTCTTTCTTCCATTTCTCTCCTCAGGTCTAGTATATTCTTGTTGGGTTTCAGTCTGGTTGACCTGTCCAGTGTTGACAAAGCCGTGTTTAGGTCCCCCACAATTATTGTGTTGTTGTTGATATTATTTTTCAGATTTGTCAGCAGTTGTATTAAATATTTTGCTGGCCCCTCATTCGGTGCATATATGTTTAGGAGAGTGAATTCTTCCTGCTCTACGTACCCCTTGATTAATATAAAATGTCCGTCTTTGTCCCTTACAACCTTCCTGAGTATAAAGTTTGCATTATCTGATATTAGTATGGCCACTCCAGCTTTTTTATGGGTGTTGTTTGCTTGGATAACTTTTCTCCAGCCTTTTATTTTGAGTCTATGTTTGTTCTGACTATTCAGGTGCGTTTCTTGTAGGCAGCAGAAGGTTGGATTGAGTTTTTGATCCATTTAGCCACTCTGTGTCTCTTAACTGGTGCATTTAGTCCATTGACGTTGAGAGAAAGAATTGTCCTGGGATTTAACGCCATCTTTATTTCAAAATTTGGTGTGTCTTTTGGGTAGTCTTGTCTTAGATTAGGTCTTTCAGTTTTTCTCTTAAGACTGGTTTTGTGTCTGTGAAGTTTCTGAGCTGTTTTTTGTCTGTGAAACCATGTATTCTTCCATCAAACCGGAAAGTGAGTTTTGCTGGGTATAGTATTCTGGGTGAAGCATTCATTTCATTCAGTCTTGTCACAATATCCCACCACTGCTTTCTGGCATTGAGCGTTTCTGGTGACAGGTCTGCTGTAAATCTCAGGGAAGCTTGCTTGAACATGATTTCCCCTTTTGATCTTGCTGTTTTCAGAATTCTGTCTCTATCTGTGGGATTTGTCATTGTGACTAGGATGTGTCTTGGGGTGGTTTTTCTGGGGTCTCTTTTGGTTGGTACTCTTCGGGCATGCAGGATTTGATCACATATATTCTTTAGCTCTGGGAGTTTCTCTTTAATGATGTTCTTGACCATTGATTCTTCCTGGAAATTTTCTTCCTGGGTCTCTGGGACTCCAATGATTCTTAAGTTGTTTCTGTTGATCTTATCATAGACTTCTATTTTCGTCTGTTCCCATTCTTTGACTAATTTTTCCATTGTCTGCTCATTTGCTTTAAGTTTTTTGTCCAATCTCTCCTGCTGTATGGAATTGTTATGTATCTCATCTTCCACAGCACCAAGTCTATTCTCAGCTTCTGATACCCTGTCCCAGAGCTTATCATTTTGTCATTCACTTCGTTTACTGACTTTTTCAGGCCTGTTAGTTGACATGTTATTTCAGTTTGGAGTTTTGTCATTTCTGCCTTCATATTTTCTTGGTTCTTATTAGTGTTCTGTTCAACTCGATCCATGGTTTCTTGGAGTCTGTTGAGCACCTTCCATATTGCTAGTCTAAAGTCCTTATCTGAGAGGTTGATTAGTTGTTCAGTCATTATCTGGTCCTCAGAATTGTCATCTTCATTCTCTATGTCTGATGCTGGCCTGCGCTGTTTCCCCATTGTCACATTTGTATTGTGGGTTTTTCTACGTGTTGTAGTGGTATTCATTGTCTATATGATGTAGGCAGCACACTCCTCTGGCTCCTCCCTTTCTGGATGGGCTGACTTGCCTCTAAGGGAGGGGAGTCCTCCGTGGATGAAGCCTCACACTGGGTCAAATCTTAGGCCCGAGCATGTAACAGAGAAGACAGTCCAGAGAGAAATGTTTGCTTCTGTGATATAGCGCCGTTCTTAGTGTGATTTTTCCTTCTTGTTGCAATGGAGTTCTTTCCTTAGAAAGAGTGCACGGCCGCGTAGCGAAGCGGAGCGGCCGTGCTCCTCTGAGCCTCTTTTTGCCCCACTCGCAAGAGTTTCACGCAAGAGGACAGTAGACAGACATAGACAGGTCACACTCACAGTCTTTCACAGCTGAGCCCCACTGGGCCGGTGTACTTTCGCGGATTTTCCCCGCCTGGTGTCACACACAGGGAGCCAGCTTTTGCAAAGGATAGCCGGTTTTTATGCTCTGAAGTCCCTCCCTGAAAATGGCGTCTGGGCGAGCGAGGTTTCTGGAGGCTCTTTTTGCCCCACTCGCAAGAGTTTCACGCAAGAGGACAGTAGACAGACATAGACAGGTCACACTCACAGTCTTTCACAGCTGAGCCCCACTGGGCCGGTGTACTTTCGCGGATTTTCCCCGCCTGGTGTCACACACAGGGAGCCAGCTTTTGCAAAGGATAGCCGGTTTTTTATGCTCTGAAGTCCCTCCCTGAAAATGGCGTCTGGGCGAGCGAGGTTTCTGGAGGCTCTTTTTGCCCCACTCGCAAGAGTTTCACGCAAGAGGACAGTAGACAGACATAGACAGGTCACACTCACAGTCTTTCACAGCTGAGCCCCACTGGGCCGGTGTACTTTCGCGGATTTTCCCCGCCTGGTGTCACACACAGGGAGCCAGCTTTTGCAAAGGATAGCCGGTTTTTATGCTCTGAAGTCCCTCCCTGAAAATGGCGTCTGGGCGAGCGAGGTTTCTGGAGGCTCTTTTTGCCCCACTCGCAAGAGTTTCACGCAAGAGGACAGTAGACAGACATAGACAGGTCACACTCACAGTCTTTCACAGCTGAGCCCCACTGGGCCGGTGTACTTTCGCGGATTTTCCCCGCCTGGTGTCACACACAGGGAGCCAGCTTTTGCAAAGGATAGCCGGCTTTTATGCTCTGAGTCCCTCCCTGAAAATGGCGTCTGGGCGAGCGAGGTTTCTGGAGGCTCTTTTTGCCCCACTCGCAAGAGTTTCACGCAAGAGGACAGTAGACAGACATAGACAGGTCACACTCACAGTCTTTCACAGCTGAGCCCCACTGGGCCGGTGTACTTTCGCGGATTTTCCCCGCCTGGTGTCACACACAGGGAGCCAGCTTTTGCAAAGGATAGCCGGTTTTTATGCTCTGAAGTCCCTCCCTGAAAATGGCGTCTGGGCGAGCGAGGTTTCTGGAGGCTCTTTTTGCCCCACTCGCAAGAGTTTCACGCAAGAGGACAGTAGACAGACATAGACAGGTCACACTCACAGTCTTTCACAGCTGAGCCCCACTGGGCCGGTGTACTTTCGCGGATTTTCCCCGCCTGGTGTCACACACAGGGAGCCAGCTTTTGCAAAGGATAGCCGGTTTTTATGCTCTGAAGTCCCTCCCTGAAAATGGCGTCTGGGCGAGCGAGGTTTCTGGAGGCTCTTTTTGCCCCACTCGCAAGAGTTTCACGCAAGAGGACAGTAGACAGACATAGACAGGTCACACTCACAGTCCTTTCACAGCTGAGCCCCACTGGGCCGGTGTACTTTCGCGGATTTTCCCCGCCTGGTGTCACACACAGGGAGCCAGCTTTTGCAAAGGATAGCCGGTTTTTATGCTCTGAAGTCCCTCCCTGAAAATGGCGTCTGGGCGAGCGAGGTTTCTGGAGGCTCTTTTTGCCCCACTCGCAAGAGTTTCACGCAAGAGGACAGTAGACAGACATAGACAGGTCACACTCACAGTCTTTCACAGCTGAGCCCCACTGGGCCGGTGTACTTTCGCGGATTTTCCCCGCCTGGTGTCACACACAGGGAGCCAGCTTTTGCAAAGGATAGCCGGTTTTTTATGCCTCTGAAGTCCCTCCCTGAAAATGGCGTCTGGGCGAGCGAGGTTTCTGGAGGCTCTTTTTGCCCCACTCGCAAGAGTTTCACGCAAGAGGACAGTAGACAGACATAGACAGGTCACACTCACAGTCTTTCACAGCTGAGCCCACTGGGCCGGTGTACTTTCGCGGATTTTCCCCGCCTGGTGTCACACACAGGGAGCCAGCTTTTGCAAAGGATAGCCGGCTTTTATGCTCTGAAGTCCCTCCCTGAAAATGGCGTCTGGGCGAGCGAGGTTTCTGGAGGCTCTTTTTGCCCCACTCGCAAGAGTTTCACGCAAGAGGACAGTAGACAGACATAGACAGGTCACACTCACAGTCTTTCACAGCTGAGCCCCACTGGGCCGGTGTACTTTCGCGGATTTTCCCCGCCTGGTGTCACACACAGGGAGCCAGCTTTTGCAAAGGATAGCCGGTTTTTATGCTCTGAAGTCCCTCCCTGAAAATGGCGTCTGGGCGAGCGAGGTTTCTGGAGGCTCTTTTTGCCCCACTCGCAAGAGTTTCACGCAAGAGGACAGTAGACAGACATAGACAGGTCACACTCACAGTCTTTCACAGCTGAGCCCCACTGGGCCGGTGTACTTTCGCGGATTTTCCCCGCCTGGTGTCACACACAGGGAGCCAGCTTTTGCAAAGGATAGCCGGCTTTTATGCTCTGAAGTCCCTCCCTGAAATGGCGTCTGGGCGAGCGAGGTTTCTGGAGGCTCTTTTTGCCCCACTCGCAAGAGTTTCACGCAAGAGGACAGTAGACAGACATAGACAGGTCACACTCACAGTCTTTCACAGCTGAGCCCCACTGGGCGGTGTACTTTCGCGGATTTTCCCCGCCTGGTGTCACACACAGGGAGCCAGCTTTTGCAAAGGATAGCCGGTTTTTATGCTCTGAAGTCCCTCCCTGAAAATGGCGTCTGGGCGAGCGAGGTTTCTGGAGGCTCTTTTTGCCCCACTCGCAAGAGTTTCACGCAAGAGGACAGTAGACAGACATAGACAGGTCACACTCACAGTCTTTCACAGCTGAGCCCCACTGGGCCGGTGTACTTTCGCGGATTTTCCCCGCCTGGTGTCACACACAGGGAGCCAGCTTTTGCAAAGGATAGCCGGCTTTTATGCTCTGAAGTCCCTCCCTCGAAATATACTACTCTTAAGAGGGTAGACAATTAAGAATCACAAAATGATCTTAAAACAATACAATAAAACCCAGATCATTATTTATTTTCTTAAATTGTTAGGATCTGGTATTCAAAAGACTACACAAAGCAATGAGTTTTTCATTAAAGAATTTTATTAAGCACAAGTCAAGCAAGTATTAAGTCCCGAAGCTGACCAGTCAGGGCCATCACCTTTTAGAAGCAGAGTAACCTAACCTTGTTTAAGGGGCTAACTTTTATGCTCTAAACCGCAATTCATAATTTCCCTATGCCCTTTACAGTGATTGGTTAGATACATCTGGAGGCTATATTGTTCACATATTCTTGGGAACTGTCAGGTCATCAGTTTCCTTCTACATTTTATGGATTAGCATTTTGTTCAGGACGTAGTTGGAAGGTAACTGTGAGGCAAACTCACCCTGTCTACTTGCAGAAAGCCTCATTCCAGAGAGGGGCGGGTTTCAGGAGATGGTTGAGGGATGACTGAGAGATTAGCTAGTGTGTATAAAATGACTGACATCTTAAGATGAAGAAATTTATGCTAAATCTTAATTCAGGGTAGCCTTACAAAATTACATATTCTGGTTTGTTTCTTACCAATAATTTACTTTGAAGCTAAGTGATGCAAATCCAATTTTTTGTTAGGAAAAATTACTTACACAACAATATTTTATATTTTTTCTGGAAAAAAGAAACCTTTCGTGTTTCCTTATCAAAGTTCCTAAAGTTCCTGGCATTTTGTATCTTGAGTTTTCCTCTCTACACAGTCAAAACAAGATATTTAATTAGTATTTTCTAAGAAGACAAACCTGTCAAAGATTCTCAGAGAATCTTTGAGACTCTGCCTCCATGTGAACTGAAAGAAATAAATTTATGTATCTTTTAACTTTCCAAAGATTCAGGTATTATGATTCCATCAGCTAAATCAACTTATTGATTGGGAACCTAATGGGAGGTTTGGAGTGATTACATATGTTTTACTTCTCATATAAAATATTTTAAAGCAAGAAAATGTCAGTATTTGTTTGCTGAGTTATATTATTTATTCTATGCAAATCTAAGCAAGTCTTAAAAAAAATTCAAGAGAATATGCTTGTCTTCCATTACATTTAATATGTTTAATATATATAGAGTTATGTAGATCTTTCCTTTTATAGTTCAGTTCAGAGTGATTTTGTCCAATATCATTGTTTTACAAGAGGACACAAAAATTCAAGAAATCCAAATAAATCTTTATGGCAATATAGTTACTGTCAAAGATAATATGAAAACTAAGGCTTCTTACAAAGTAGATTATTATTATCATTTAGTAAGATAATGGTATTAAACATTCATGAAAAATTTATAAAGATTTCTAAAATGTTATTGTAGTAAACAAAAACATAAGGGGAAGAAAAGGACAGTTTTGTTCACTTATCTCAAAGTACCATAAACTTTCATTTATATATATATATATATATATATATATATATATATATATATGTATACAAGTTTTTTGTTTTCATTTAATATAAAGGCTACCTGTGTTATCTATTTGCTTTTGGATTAATATATGATTCTAAACATTTACAATTAGAATGATAGTATGTGAGAATAATCACTAAAAATTTTGTTTGGACTGGAGAGGGAGGCTGCAATTGGACTCTGGAGACCCCACATGCCAGGACTTCTGTTCCTCTTCTACTGGTATGTTAGGGTCTCTGGGCAGACAGCTGGCCAAGACCCCCTGGACTGACCACTTAGTCAGATCCCCCCACACCAGACTGACCTTTAGGGCCAGACCTGGTAACTCGGGCCCTGGGGGGAGGGAGGAGGAGAGAAAATCCTCCCCTATGCATACTGGACCCCCTGCAGTCTTTTCTTACTAATACTCATCTTCAAAACTGCACGGGCACATTTGCGCCCATGTGACAAATATACTTTTTAAGCATTATCTAAAAATGTTCTTTTTTTTTTTTGGTTTTTGGGCCACACCCAGTGACGCTCAGGGGGTTACTCCTGGCTATGCGCTCAGAAGTCGCTCCTGGCTTGGGGGACCATATGGGATGCCGGGGGATCGAACCGCGGTCCGTCCTAGGCTAGCGCAGGTAAGGCAGGCACCTTACCTTTAGCGCCACCGCCCGGCCCCTAAAAATGTTCTTAATTCTAGAATGTTCCTAGGAGAGGAAACGGAATGCCCAAATTTTTAGGATAACATCAGATAGATCTTTAAAGTCAGTCTTTATGTGTATGTGACTTTCCATACTGACTCCAAGCCTAAACCATAAACAATTCATCTATATATTGTATATAGCCCCTATCATGTATTGCTCCCCCCCACACCCCTGTGTCTCTTCTACTCCCTTATCTCCCAACCCTGATCCATTATCTTCCCCTTTTAACCCTCTTTACCTTCAGTTCCTAATTCGGTAGGCACCAAGACTGACCTCCTACCCCAATAGACCACCGTCCAGCTCCTCAGTGAAAGACACCCTCTTGGTTCCCGATCTCATGTCTCGGCTAAGAACTACAACCAACACGCCTGCTGACTCATGGTTGGTGGCCCCTCTCACCGGCATCAAATCGTGGACTGTTGCATGATACCGGAATCAGCTTCAGCAAAACCCCCAGCTCAAGGACACTATAGGGTTCCATAATGCCACAAAACATGTCTCAAACTCAAGTCCAAGGTCTGTGATACGAAAAAGTACCTTGGCTTTTACTTCCCACAAGAATATCTCAAAAGACCTAATTGGGAGGTCTATATTGCCTATGGAAACTTAATACCTTTATATGCATATAATGCATCTTAAGATGTGTATTCCTAAATATACAGGTAGCCTCCTCCATTACTCGTTGTCTTCAAATATCTTTTTTTTCTTTCTTTTTATAAAAACTCAGTTATATTTATTTGTTCTATTTTAATATATACATATTTTCTCTATCCTTACCCTTTTTGGTGCTGCTTGGCACAAAAAGCCTTGCGTGGGTAAAAGCTCAGATCAAAACCAGATCACAGAGGCTGTGTGTGTAGCCTGTCATCCTTACCCAGAATACCACCAGCAATACAATAAGTTTTTGTATGGGCACAGTAAAGAAGGGGAAACCATAGACATAGGAACAAGATCTTATCTACTAGGGATAAGAAATCACACAAGGGTGCCTCCAATCCTGGATATTTGTCATGTGGATACAACTCAGTCTCCAGGAGATTGGACAGTGTTAGTTCAATCCCAAACCCCAGATCCCAGATGTAGAACTGATACAGCTCTGGGCAACAACACCAGGAACTAAGCTTCATTGGGAGATTTATAATACCACTCTGGCACCAACTTATGCCAGTTTTGATATGACAACGAGGAAATGACAACTTGACCTAAGACCAGGTTGTCCTATCATATCACCTAACACTAAACAGAAATCAGAAGATATATCGTCCTTTGAACTGTGAAAAATAAGAGCACCAACTACCGAAAACTGACTTTGACAACCGGGACTGGGCAGAACTTACCTTGGGACCAATAAGGAAAACCCTACCCTAGGTTGTAGCCCAGGACTCTTAAAAAACAAACAAAAAAAACAAGATTTCTTATTACAGAGGCCCAAATTTGACAACAGAGACTGAGTAGAACCTTTGGATCCATAATATCCTAGGCTTCGGCTTAGGGACTGAACGAAAACAGGGAGCACTTGTTACAGAAGACTGAACACAACAACAGTGATAGAACAGAACCTCTAGAACCGTAAAGACTCTATCCTAGACCCTGTCCTATGACCTGCACAAATACCAAGATCGCTAGCTATAGTGGCCTGATTTTCTCATCCACAACTGAGAGGAAAGTTTCCTGGCACCACAAAAAAGCCCGTGGGATGGGGTAATGAGAATATATGGAGCCAGTGGTTGATCCCATGATGGTATGCTTCAAAGATGAAGAAACCCTGAATCTCTTAGGCCTCAGGAATTCCCTTTCTTCCCCAATGCTTACTGTGCCTATGCAAAAAAAAAAAAAAAAAGTGGAGGGAACACGCCAAACCCTGCCACTCCAGCACCCCTTCTTTTTCTTGTTTTGTTAGTTCTTGACTTTATTTTCCTTCCACTTTTTTCTTTTTCACTCTTGTGGTTATCATTTGGAGGTTTTTTCTTTGCTAGGTGCATTCTTTCTTTCTCCTTCCTTCCTTCCTTCCTTCCTTCCTTCCTTCCTTCCTTCCTTCCTTCCTTCCTTCCTTCCTTCCTTCCTTCCTTCCTTCCTGCCTCCCTCCCTCCCTCCCTCCCTCCCTCCCTCCCTCCCTCCCTCCTTCCTTCCTTCCTTCTTCCTTCTTTCTTTCTCTCTCTCTCTTTCTCCCTCCCTCCCTCCCTCCCCCTCCCCCCTCTCTCTCTCTCTTCTCTCTTCTCTCTTTCTTTCTTCTTTCTTCTTTCTTTCTTCTTTCTTTCTTTCTTTCTTTCTTCTTTCTTTCTTTTTTCTTTCTTTCTTTCTTTCTTTCTTTCTTTCTTTCTTTCTTTCTTTCTTTCTTTCTTTTCTTTTTCTTTTCTTTTTTTTGGTAGTTGCTACCAAATTTTTTTCTTCCCCTTTTCTTATCCTTTTTTATCTCCATAGACAACAGAATAGATACCCGGGCCCGGAGAGATAGCACAGCGGCGTTTGCCTTGCAAGCAGCCAATCCAGGACCAAAGGTGGTTGGTTCGAATCCCGGTGTCCCATATGGTCCCCCGTGCCTGCCAGGAGCTATTTCTGAGCAGACAGCCAGGAGTAATCCCTGAGCAACGCCGGGATGGCCCAAAAAAAACAAAAACAAAAACAAAACAAAACAAAACAAAACCAAAATAGATACCCAATCTACAACAAGCTGTAAAGTGGAGACCAGATACACTAGTATTCTGGGGGATTAAAGGAGGAAAATATGGGATACATGCTGGGAACAGGGGTGGAGGGAGGACAACACTGGTGGTGGGAATGCCCCTCATTCACTGTTACAATGTATCATAAATAATTCTGTGAAAAGATTTGTAATGCACTTTGGTCACAATAAACATTTTTTAAAAAAATTTTGTTTGGACAAGTAAGAAAATATACAGGTAAAATATTATGTGATTTTTGAAATTAGATTATAAAAGATGTCCTATGATACCAAAAAAGATGTTATATGCTTATTTTTTAAGGAATAGTAACAGCATTCACAGAAATCTAAAAGTACTACATATTACCTACCTGCTGTTTTGATAGATTTGTTCCAGTTTGTTGGCTAATATATGGTATTCTTCCTTTAACTTTTTCAAAAATGTGTTCTGGGAGACATCAATGAAAACTGTTCATTTTCTAGAACAAGAAAACCCACCAAACATTAGATGTTTATTGGTTGTAGCATTGTGGTTATATGTAGAATTGCAAAGAACTAATTCCTATAAAGCACTAGTATCACTTTATTTATTTTTTTAATTTTAATTAATTTTATTTTAGTCATGATTTGCACTTTTAATAATTACTTTATTTAGTCACTGTGTTTATAAAATTTTTCATAATTAAGTTTTATTTTTAAAAATATGTTCACCATTGCTCATCATTAGGGAAATCCAAATCAAGACAACAATGAGGTACCACCTTATACCAGTGAGGATGGCACACATCAAAAATAATGGGACCTGGACTGGAGAGATAGCATGGAGGTAAGGCGTTTGCCTTGCATGCAGGAGGACTGTGGTTTAAAGCCTGGCATACCATATGGTACCCCAAGCCTGCCAGGAACGATTTCTGAGCATAGAGCCAGGAGTAACCCCTGAGCGCTGCTGAGTGTGACCCCCCCCCCAAAAAAAAAATAATGGGATCTGGGCCAGAGAGATAGCATTGAGGTAAGGCGTTTGCCTTGCTTGCAGGACGGTGGTTCAAATCCCGACATACCATATGGTCCTCAGAGCCTGCCAGGAGCAAATTCTGAGCGTAGATCCAGGAGTAACCCCTGAGTGCTGCTGGGTGTGGACCAGTGGCTATAGCGATAGTGCAGTGGTAGAGCATTTGGCTTGCACCTGGTTGACCCAGGATGGACTTGGACTTGATCCCTGGTGTCACATATGGTCCCCCAAGCCTGTAGTGATTTCTGAGCACAAAGCTAGGAGAAACCCCTGAGCGTCACTGGCTCTGGCCCAAAGTTTAAAAACCAAAAAAAAAAAAAAAAGGGACCAATCTCTGTTGGCAGGGATGAGATGATGTGGCAAGAAAGGGACTCTCATCCACTGCTGGTGGGAATGCTGCCTGGTTCAATGCCTATGGAAAACAGTATGGATGGTGCTCGGGAAACTCAGAATTGAGCAGTCATATGGCCCAGCAATCTCACTCCTGGGTATCTATCCCTAGGATAGAAAGACATTCACTCAAAAATATGTAAATAGCACACCACTATTCATTGCAACACTCAGCACAAGATTCCAAGAGTTGGAATCAACATAGATGTCCAACAACCGATGAATGGATCATGGTTCATATACACAATGGAATATTACATAGCAGTAAGAAACAATACACTCATGCAATTTGCAGCAACATGGATAGAACTAGAAAATATGTTAAATAAAGTAAGCCAGAAGAAGGATAAATATAGAATGACAGCACTTATTTGAGGTTCCTAGAATATATACCATATATACACACAATACTCCATGAAGAAACACAATGGTCTAAATGGTAGAAACTCCAAACACCATCGGTACCAGGGTATAGTGAGAAGTGATCAAATTAAGCAGAAGAGGGGAAACGCAAAGCCTTGACTATATTTTATACCATAAAGAAACCAGCAAAGACAGAAACAGTAGTTTAGATAAATACAGAATGACAGCACTTATTTGAGTTTCCTAGAATATATACTATATATACACACAATACTCAATGAAGAAACACAACGGTCTAAATGGAAGAAACTCCAAACACCATAGGTACCAGGGTACAGTGAGGAGAAGTGATCAAATTAAGCAGAAGAGGGGAAACACAAAGCCTTGACTATCTTTTATACCATAAAGGAACCAGCAACAACAGAAACATTAGTTTAGAGTGAACAGCTGTTCAATCAACCTCTCACTAAAAAGGCCTATAATAATGTTCTAATGTATTTATCAACAGAACCAGGTGCAGAATATGACTAGAAACCAGGGACTCCCACTGTAGGGCTTACTATCAATATGTTCTAGTTCTTTAATTTTATTAGGTATAAAGTAATTCTTCAGTTTCTTTGTCCACAGTGGTTCTTGGAGATATAGGGCAGACACCCTAATTTTGCAATCTGGTGCTCATATCAAGACAATGTTATGATAATGTTCTACAGTTTACCCATTTCCTTTTGATTATCTCTTCTATTAGGACCTAAAAGCATACAACAATTGAGACCATTGGAACAGACAACTGTGCACCACACACTTAAATTACTGTTATCCCTTTTCCTTTTGTTTTCTTTCCCTTTCTTTCTTTTTTCTTTTTCCTTTCTTCTTTCCTTCTCTTTTTCAATTCAACAGCTGTTATTATTATATCATAAAGCCCATGCTGACAGTTTCTTTTTAGGAAAGGAACCTCAATGTACAAGACAAGGTGGATGGGACCACATAGGGTAGACACTATTAGAGTGCTTACTACCATATTGCTTAGATTCACTCTAGATGTGAAAATTATGCTTAACTTAAAATGCTCCAGCCACAATCTAACCCTTAAAGCTTCATTTAGCAAAGTTCACCCCTGTCATCGATGAAGCACCTAAAAATTGGAAAATCTCCCCATCCCGAGGCACCAGCCAAATTTTTTTTTTACTTATTGCTTCTCTATTTTTCCCTATTTTTTCTTTCTCTCCAAATATATATCTTAGCCATTTATTTATCTTTTCTAATTCAATTATTTTATAAGTGCTCAGATCCATTCTGTTAGGGTCAGGCCTCCAACAACAGCTTATGAATAGATTTCTAATGTCTGTCTATATGTGGGAATTAGTTTGTATAGAATTGACTTCTTTGTCTTCTCAACCTATACTACAAACAATCCATGCCTATATTGTATATAGCCCCTTATATATTTTATACCTCCCCCTCTTCAAAACTCTTTCTATTCTCTTGTTCCCCAAATCCTGATCTATTATTCCCCCCAATTTAACCCTCTTTACCCTCAGTTCTTTTCTTTCCTTTTCTTTCTTTCTCTTTTTTTGGGCAGGGGGCACACTGGTGACACTCAGGCTATGCATTCAGAAATAGCTCCTGGCTTGGGGACCATATGGGATGCCAAGGGATCAATCTGTGGTCTGTCCTATGTCAGTTGTATGCAAGGCAAATGCCCTACTGTTGCACCACTGCTCCAGCTCCATCACCCTCAGTTCTTAACTCATTAGTTACCAAGACTGACCTCCTGCCCCAACAAGCCACCACCCAGCTCCTAAATCGAAAAGACACCCTCTCAATTATCTCTGGCCCCAGCAACAAGCTGCAACCACCATTCCTGATGATTCATTCTATGTGACCCTTCTTCTCACACATACAATCCCAAATGTAGACTGTTGCATGCCACCAGATTCAGAAGAACCCTCAGCTCAAGAACATTACTGATCCCTTATTGCTGCAAACCATTTCTCAAACTCAATAAGACCATGGTATAGGCTAAAAATATGCCCTTGATCTCCCCCACTCGAGAATATCTCAAAAGATTTAATGGGGATATCTATATTTTCCTTGTATGTTTAATAGTCATACTTCTTAGTGTGTTTATTTCCAAAGGTATATGTAACCTCTTCCATCCTTTTTAATTAATCAATTAATTATCTTTTTTCATTTAGAAAAAACATTGACTCAAAATCAAAGGCTGGAGAAAAATCATCTAAGCAAACAACACCCTTAAAAAAGCTGGAGTGGGGGCCGGAGAGATAGCACAGCGGAGTTTGCCTTGCAAGCAGCCGATCCAGGACCTAAGGTGGTTGGTTTGAATCCTGGCGTCCCATATGGTCCCCTGTGCCTGCCAGGAGCTATTTCTGAGCAGATAGCCAGGAGTAACCCCTGAGCACTGCCGGGTGTGGCCCCAAAAAAAACAAAACAAAACAAAAAGTTTTGGGGCCGGTAAGGTGGCACTAGAGGTAAGGTGTCTGCCTTGCAAGTGCTAGCCAAGGAAGGACAGTGGTTCGATCCCCCGGTGTCCCATATGGTCCCCCCAAGCCAGAGGCAATTTCTGAGCCCTTAGCCAGGAGTAACCCCTGAGCATCAAACAGGTGTGGCCCCCCCCCAAAAAAAAAGCTGGAATGGGGCTGGAGAGATAGCATGGAGGTAGGGTGTTTGCATGCAGAAGAATGGTGGGTTGAATCCCGGCATCCCATATGGTCCCCCCAAGCCTGCCAGGAACTATTCTGAGCAGAGTCGGGAATAACCCCTGAGCGCTGCCAGGTGTTTTCCCCCCTCCCCCCAAAAAGCTGGAGTGGCCATATTAATATCAGACAACACAAACTTTAGACTCAGATAAGTTGAAAAGGACATAAATGGACACTTCATACTAATCAAGGGATATTGCAACAGGAAGAAGTCACACTATTAAACATATATGCACCCAATGAGAGATCAGTAAAATATCTAATACAATTATTGACAAATTTGAAAGGGGATATCAATAATAACACAATAATTGTGGGAGACCTCAACATAGCCCTGTCAACACTTGATAGATCAACCAGACTGAAACCCAACAAAAATATATCAGTCCTGAAAAGAAAAATGGAAGAAAAAGGCCTAGTAGATATGTATAGGACACTCCATATCCAGAAACCTGGATACACATTCTTCTGCAATGTACATGAGTTATTCTTTAGAATAGATCACATGCTATCACATAAAACATACCTCCATAAAATCAAGGGGCTACCTCGCTGACTACAAGGCTCTGAAATTAGATGTGAACTACAAAGGGACACAGAAGAAAAACTTTAACATCTGAAAATTAAACAGCCTACTACTGAAGAACCAGTAGGTCTGAGATGAAATAAAAGAGGAAATCAAAACTTTCCTAAAAAAACAATGACAATAAAGACACAAACTATCAGAATCTATGGACACTGCAAAAGTGGTCCTGAGAGGAAAATTTATAGCTTTGCAAGCATACATCAGGAAGGAAGAAGGAGCATACCTGAGTAGCTTAATGATGCAGCTTATTAAATTAGAAAATGGTCATCAATAGGAACCAAAATTAGGGAGACAGAAGGTAATAACAATGGTTAGAGCAGAAATCAATGAAGTGGAAACCCAAAAAACAATCCGAAAGATCAAAGAAAGCAGAAGTTGATTCTTTGAAAAAATGAACAAGATTGATAGACCATTGGCAAAACTCACAAAGAAAGAGAGAGAGAGAAACTTGATAACCCGTATTAGAATTGAAAAGGGGAGATCACTACAGATACTGCAGAAATTCAAAGGGTAATCAAAGACTACTTTGAGAAACTCTATGCCACAAAATATGAGAACCTGGAAGAAATGGATAAATTCTTAAATTCTTATAAACTTCCATGGTTGAAGAAGGAGGATGTAGCATATCTAAACACTCCCATCACTATTGAGGAAATTAAAATGGTAATCAAGTGTCTGCCCCAAAACAAAAGCAAAGGTCTGATGGATTCACTAATGAATTCTTTTAAGCCTTTCAAGAAGAACTACTACCAATCCTTGCCAGGCTCTTCATGAAATTCCAAATAGTTTTTATGAAGCCAACATCACCTTGTCATCCAAACCAGAGATGTTGCCAAAAAATAAAATTACAGACCAATATCCCTGATGAACACAAATGCAAAGATCCTCAATAAGATCCTGGCAAATAAGATCCAATGCTTCATCAAGATGATCATTCAGTATGACCAAGTAGGTTTCATCCCAGGAATGCAAGGATGGTTTAACATCCATAAATCTATCAATATAAAACACAACATCAATAACAAGAAAAATAAAAACCACATGATCATATCAATAGGCACAGAGAAAGCATTTGATAAGGTCCAACACCCATTCTTGATCAAAACTCTCAGCAAGAGGGGAATGAAAGGAACCTTTCTCAATATAGTTAATGCCATCTACCACAAGCCAATTGTAGATATTATCCTCAATAAAGAAAAACTAAAAGCCTTCCCTCTAAATTCTGGTACAAGACAAGGCTGTCCTCTCTCACCACTTCTATTCAACATAGTACTGGAAGTACTTGCTATAATGATTAGGCAAGAAAAAGATATCAAGGGAATCCAGATAGGAAAGAAAGAAGTCAAGCTCTCACTATTTGCAGATGACATGATACTATATTTAGAAAACCCTAAAGACTCTACCAAAAAGCTTCTAGAAATAAGAAATTCATATAGCAATGTGGCAGGCTACAAATTTAACAACAAAAATCAATGACCTTTTCATACACCAATAATGATAGGGCAGAAATGGACATTAAGAAAACAACCCCATTCACATTAGTGTCACACAAACAAATATCTTGGAGTCAAGTTGACTAAAGATGTGATGGGCTTATATAAAGAAAACTATAAAAACTTGCTCCAAGAAATAAGAGAGGACATACAAAAATGGAACCACTACCCTACTCATGGATTGGCAGATTAACATAATTAAAATGGCAATACTCACCAAAGCATTGTACATATTTAATGCAATCCCCCTAAAGATACCCATGACATTCTTCAAAGAAGTAGAAATTCATTTGAAACAATAAACACCCACGAATAGCTGAAGCAATTCTTGGGTAAAGGAATATGGGAGGAATTACTTTCCCCAATTTTAAACTGTATTACAAAGCAATAGTTATCAAAACAGCATGGTACTGCAATAAAGACAGATCCTCAGATCAGTGGAATAGGCTTGAGTACTCATAGAATGTTCCCCAGACATACAATCACCTAATTTTTGATAAAGGGGCAAGAAATCCTAAATGAAGCAAGGAAAGCCTCTTCAACAAGTGATGTTGGCAGAACTGGTTAGCCAGTTGCAAAAAAGTGAACTCAGACCCCTAGGTAACACCATATATGATGGTAAAATCCAAATGGATTAAAGACCTGGATAGCAGACCTGAAACCATAAGGTATATAGAACAGCACGTCGGTAAAACACTCCATGACATTGAGAGTAAAGTCATTTTCAAGGAGGAAACAGCACTCTCCAGAAAGCAGAGATAAACAGATAGGAATATATTAAGCTGAGAAGCTTTTGCACCTCAAAGAAAATAGTGCCCAGGATACAAGAGTCACCCACTGAATGGGAGAAATTATGCACCCAATACCCATCAGATAAGGGACTAGTATCCAAAATATACAAGGCACTGACAGAACTTTGCAAGAACATTTAGTCCCATCAAAAATGGGGAGAAGTGAACAAACACTTTGACAAAAAAGAAGTACAAATGGCCAAAAGACACATGAAAAAATGCTACACATAACTAATCATCAGGAAGATGCAAATCAAAACAACTATGAGATACCACCTCACACCACAGAGATTGGCACACATCACAAAGAATGAGAACAAGCAGTGCTGGCGGGAATGTGAAGAGAAAGGAAGTCCTATTCACTGCTGGTGAGAATGCCATCTTGTCCAACCTTTATGGAAGAAGATGTGGAGATTTCTCCAAAAGCTGGAATGTGAGCTCCCATATGATCCAGCTATACCACTCCTAGGGATATATCCTAGGAACACAAAAATATAATACAAAAATCCCATTCTCATACCTATATTCATTAAAGCACTGTTTACAATAGCCAGACTCTGGAAACAGCATAGATACCCCTCAATAGATGAACGGCTAAAGAAACTATGGTACATATACACAGTGGAATATTATGCAGGTCATCAAATTTTCCTATACATGGATGTATATGGAATCTATTATGCTGAGTGAAATAAGTCAGAGGGACAGAGACAGATTCAAAATAGTCTCACTCATTTATGGGTTTTTAGAAAAATAAAAGACATTTTTGCAATAATTCTCAGAGACAAAAGAGAGGATAGCTGGAAGGTCTAGCTCACAATATGAAATTCACCACAGAGTGATGAGTGCAGTTAGAGAAATAATTACACTGACAATTATCATAACAATGTGAATGAATGAGGGATGTAGAAATCCAGTCCCAAATACAGGCAGGGGTTGGGTAGGAGGGAGATTTGGAACACTGGTGATGTGAAAGTTGCACTGGTGAAGGTGGGTGTTCTTTATATGACTGAAACCCAACTAACAATATTTGAAATCAAGGTGTTTAAAAAAAGATATTCAAAAAAAATCTATGTGAAAAAATGAAATACATAATCTACATTATAATTTTTTATTTTACTGTCAATATATGTACTTCAATGAAAATCTGGTCAAGGAAATTTAAGAGTGTAATATTTTTGTGCAAAATAAAAATGAAATGTTTGGGGCCAGCGTGGTGGTGCTAGAGGTAAGGTGTCTGCCTTGCCAGCGCTAGCCTAGGATGAACTGCGGTTCAATCCCCAGGCGTTCCATATGGTCCCCCAAGCCAGGAGCGACTTCTGAGTACATAGCCAGGAGTAACACCTGAGCATTACCAGGTGTGGCCCAAACCCCCCCCCCAAAAAAAAAAGAGTGAGAAACAACAACAACAACAAAATGAAATGTTCTTAATATGATTCTTAAGAATAGTAAATAATTTTATATAATGAGACTTAACTTGACTCCTTGGACATGGGGTTCTGTGAACAGTGAGTCAAACAATAACTTATCCTATCATTTCTTCCTTAAAGTTTAGTAGGAAATACCAGCTATGTCTGGCAAACTTTCATATTTTTTTTTGTGGTTTTTGGGTCACACCCGGCAGTGCTCAGGGGTTACTCCTGGTTCCATGCTCAGAAATTGCTCCTGGCAGGCACGGGGGACCATATGGGACGCTGGGATTCGAACCAATGACCTCTTGCATGAAAGGCAAACGCCTTACCTCCATGCTATCTCTCCAGCCCCAAACTTTCATATTTTTTTCTGGATAAACACCATTATAAGAAAATCTATTAAAATTTTTGGAGGGAGGGCCCGAAGAGATAGCACAGCAGCGTTTGCCTTGCAAGCAGCTGATCCAGGACCAAAGGTGGTTGGTTTGAATCCCGGTGTCCCATATGGTCCCCCGTGCCTGCCAGGAGCTATTTCTGAGTAGACAGCCAGGAGTAACCCCTGAGCAACGCCGGGTGTGGCCCCCCAAAAAAATTTGGAGGGAATTATGTATCTTAATAAAGCACAGTCTTGGGGCCGGCGAGGTGGGGCTAGAGGTAAGGTGTCTGCCTTGCAAGCGCTAGCCAAGGAAGGACCACGGTTCGATCCCCAGTGTCCCATATGGTCCCCCCAAGCCAGGGGCAATTTCTGAGTGCTTAGCCAGGGGTAACCCCTGAGCATCAAATGGGTGAGGCCCGAAAAACCAAACCCCCCCAAAAATAATAAAACACAGTTTTTTTTCTAGAAAAAAATATTTCAATAAATTTACATTTTCAACTATAAAATGAGCTATGTTTTTTACTATGTATCAAAAATTATCATTAAATCATTTTAAATGTAAAGCATAATAACTTCCTTTATTTGTCTTTAATTTTAATTAATGCTTGATAAAAATCTATACCATACCAAGAAAAATTTATCATTGCACTACAAATTAAGCAACAATTTTTTGGAAAAGACAGGCATGATTAAACTTTTGTTTTAATGTACAGTTAGCTTGAGAGTTTGAGATGTGAAATTATAATTACTACACTGTCTTGTTTTGAATAACAATATCTGTGAAAATACAACTCAAAATTGAAAGGAACTACATAATGTTCTTAGTGCACACATCAAAATTGCCTATTTCCAAAGTACATATTATTTTCAAATTAAAGGTAAAGAGTACTGGTCTACTCAGATTTCAGACTAGTGCCAGTGTGATGAAAGATATCAATTTTAGCCAAGCTTTAGCTTGTGGTTAATCTCTTGTATTAAGTTTTTAACAACAATCTAAAGACTTGAAGAGAGCAAAAATTAAATATCATTCTAGATTGAGTTAGGGATATTGGTAAAATCATATAAATATTAAAAATGTTCACAGCTGAAAAATTAAAGAAAGGAATATCAATTTAGGACCACTGATTTATATCCAGCTGTGAGTAAATTAAGAATCATTTATCTTAATTAGTAAAGCTTTTCTCCACTATGGTTGCTGATTCAGACTCTTTAGGCTCTGAGAGAAGCAATTATATGTGTCCTGTGGGAACTGTTTCGTACTACTCAAGAAATTTTAATTGTAAGGTCAGAGGATTTCCTGCAGAATTTCTGACGCTATTTTCTTTATTTAATACATGTACCTGAAAACACATCCAAAAATAAGCCCTCTGTCTACTTGTGTGCTCTCTCAGCTTTGTTTTTGAAAATAGGTAAATAAACAAGTGGTGCAACATATATGAGAGCAGCACTCTGAAATAAAATGAACAGTGAGCAGTACTGCCCATTTTCTCTTTTAAACTTTAATAAATAACTTGGTATAGTTAGCATATTTTCTCTTTGGCCAGCCAAATGTTACAAGTGTTCCTGATGACATTTCACAGAAAGGCCTGGTATGTGTAGTAGTGCCCTGGCTCTCCTCTTTCTATAATACTTACCAGTTCTATCATGTTGTTCTTCCATTTGCTGTATCTTCTTTATTAGCTCCTGTTCTCTTTGCTGGGCCTGAATGGCTTGATCCTTTGCATCATTGAGAAAGCTCTGCTGAATGTTATTTTTTTCCAGTCTATGACGTAAAAATGAGACAGACAAATTTAATTAACAGATGCTAGAAACCCTACCATTTCCCCTATTGACCAACAGTCATACATATTAAACTGTTAAGCTTAAAGGACTATATCTTTTATAGCTCTCAAATAAACCCCTGAATTTCCATATGTCGTGAAAATTCTCAATGTGAGCCAGTGAAAAACTAAGCAATGCACACAGAGAAAAGGGAGAACTTAGTTTTATTACATTAGCCAACCCAATAACACTGCTTCTCCAAAGACAAAGGCCAGACCTCTGTTTTATAGAATATCTAATGAGGAATTGGAGCACTTGCAGGAAGCTGGCAGGAGAAACAGAAATTCTCAAGACAGATAAGGCCATCTCAAGACATAAGTACATTTGGATTATATTCACAGGTTATCAAGATTACAAAGTGAGAATTCAATCATTTCATGGACATCCCATGTTTCATGCTGCCAGACTCAACTGCCCCTTGGCATCTTTTTCTCTTCAAGGCTAGTCTGTTTGAGATATGGTTTTTATTCCTCTTCATGTAAAATATTAATTCATGCATAGATCCAAATGGATGGAAGTATACAACTTAAATTGTTTTTAATTGTGGTATTTTGTAAGTTTTAAAATAGAAATACCTTTTTCTTTATCATACTTAACCCTTGTACCAATCATTCTTTTTTTCTGTGTGTTCCAAATGGTTATTCTTTTCTAAAGATCTTGAGTTACAGGAATGGCAAGAATCAATATATCAAAACTATTTTTAGGGGCCAGAGCGATAGCATGGAGGTAAGGCATTTGCCTTGCATGAAGAAGGTCAGTGGTTCAAATTCCGGCATCCCATATGGTCCCCCAAGCCTGCCAGGAGCAAAAAACAAACAAACAAAAAAACTATCTTGATGGGCCCACAGAGATAGCACAGTGGTGTTTGCCTTGCAAGCAGCCGATCCAGGACCAAGGGTGATTGGTTCGAATCCCGGTGTCCCATATGGTCCCCCGTGCCTGCCAGGAGCTATTTCTGAGCAGACAGCCAGGAGTGACCCCTGAGCACCGCCGGGTGTGGCCCCAAAACAAAAAACAAACAAACAAACAAACAAAAAACTATCTTGAAAATTAATTCTGTAAAGTCCTTTGCTTTTCATCTTGAACATTAAGTGGAATCTCAATAATAACATAGAGACCACTAAATCATTCTGTAATACTACATGTATTTTTCAAATATTTTACACATTTAGCCATGTAATGCGAGTATAAATATAACATTATAATGTATAAATTTATTAGCACTAAACAAACATAAAATTCCTTGACACATCTTAAAAGGAACTTTAAAAAGATGAACTCACTCCTATAACTATCTACTGTGACCAAACATGAATGCAACAGAATGGAGTAATTCATTCCTTTGAGTATAAATTACAATTTTTGTTTTTGGGTCATACCTAGTGGTGCTCAGGTATTACCCCTGGCTCTGCACTCAGAAATCACTCATGGCAGGCTCTTACTTTCCTAGGTAAGAAAACCATTGTTTTTCAAAAACATAATCCCATTTCTACAAGGTTGCCTGACTTGATTCTATTAGAATTGGGAGCATTCTTTACAGAGAAAGAAACACAAACAACTAGAATTCTAAAAAGGAACTGCATAATATAGTAGGGTACTACAAGGCATGTGGCTGACCTGGTTTTGAGCTTTAAGACTCTATTTAATCAAGACCTCACCACAAGTGGTCCTTAAGTGCAGAACCAGTAGTTATGTCCTGAAGTATTTACTGTATGGCACATAAATTAAAATAAAAACAAAAATCATAAACTATTTATGAAGGTCATGATGCATTTCCATCATTTCTCTCTTTAACATTTAAGCTCCATTGCCAGCATGACTGGGATATTTATGAATATACAGGCAGTCTGAATTAGGAGCATAGGCCTTGTATTTTGTAGTATATTTACATTATTTGGGTATCATGCATGTCATATCTCCTTTCAACAACCAGTTCTTGTCAAGAGTGATCATTTCCAACTAAATGGTCAAATTGATCACTTCTTAGTCTCCACTATCTGTGGCAAGCTTCCTACTATTAATTTGTTCTCCTGGCCCATGTCTCTATTGTCTCTGGATACTTTTATATCTCATAAATGAGTGCAATCATTTTATGTCTAACCCTCTCTCTCTGGCACATTTCACAAGGCATAATACTCTACAAATCCATTTATGAATAAGCAAACTTCATGACTTCACTTTTCCTAAGAGCAATGTAGTATTTTTTCTGTTCTTTATGCCAATCTCTTTGGTGTGACATATCTCATTGTTGTTTTGATATGCATATCCATGACAACAATTATGTGGAGTTATTTTTCATGTGCCTTTTGGCTCTTTGTATTTCTTCTTTGAGGATATATCTGTTCATGTCTTCATCCCATTTTTGGATGGGGAGAAGTTTGCTAAGTTCTATCAGTGTCTTGTATATCTTCGATATTAACCTCTTATGTCATGATTATTGGGTGAATAGTTCTCCCATTCCTTGGGTAGTCTTTGTATCCTAGTCACCATTTCCATTTAGGTACAGAATCTTCTTAGTTTTATATAGTACCTTGTTATTATTTGCTTGTACTTGTTTGGTTAGTAGTATTTCATTTTTGAAGATGCATTTTTCTGTATGTAACTTTTGGTTTCAGGTATGGGTTTTTTGTTTGTTTGTTTGTTTGTTTGTTTTTGGTTTTTGGGTCACACCTGGCAGGGCTCAGGGGTTATTCCTGGCTCTATGCTCAGAAATTGCTTCTCGCAGGCTTGGGGGACCATAGGAAATGCTGGGATTCGAATCACCATCCTTCTGCATGCAAGGCAAATGCCCTACATCCATGCTATCTCTCGGTATGATTCATTTTTTATTTTACTTTAGTGCACAGCTTTACAGATGGCTACAAGTTAACATTTTTGCATGTAGCTGATCATTTTTTCCCAACATCACTTTTAGAGAGTGCTATATTTTGTATACTTTAATCTTTATCAAAGATAAATGAATCATATACCTGAGAGCACTCTAGGATAGTCAAGTGTATTCATTGATCTGAGGATATGTCTTTTTTCTAATATCATGCTGTTTTAATTATCATTGCTTTATTGTTCAGTCTAAAGTTGGGAAAGTGGTGCCTCCCACCTTCTTTCCAAGGATTGGTTTAGGTTATAGTGAAGATTTATTGTTCCATATGTATTTCAGGAGTGTTTGACCTATTTATTTGAAAAAATTCATAGATATTCTTATCACTTAGATTTGAGGGAAGAAAAAAATTAAAAGATACTTTTGAATCTTTTCAGATAAGAACAGGCAGCACTTGTGATGATTAAAACAATCCTACAGAATTACTCAAAGTAATATCTGATAAAAGCAAATAGCATCTTGCAAAAGCAACTAAAATCACACACACACAAAATGGCAATACAGACTGACAGATTGCTAATCTCTCTCAATGTCAATGAACTACTGTATTTTCTGGCATATAAGATGACTTTTTAACCCATGAAAAACTTCTTAAAAAACGGGGTCATCCCAACAACAACAACAACAACAACAAAACTCTAGCCTAGCTTTTGGTCTATGATCTGTTCACAAACAAGATCTCAAATTCCAGAGGTCTGAGACAACCGCAACTGAACAGGTCTTCCGGAAATATAATGAAAGACTTTATCCCAGGCTCCATCCTAGGAGCAACGTAATGACCAAGACCACCAACTACAAATATTGTCCTCAATGGAGAAAAACTGAAAGCCTTTCCTCTAAATTCTGGCACAAGACAAGGCTGTCCTCTCTCACCACTCCTATTCAACATAGCACTGGAAGTACTTGATATAGTGATTAGGCAAGAAATATATATCAAGGGAATCCAGATAGGAAAGGAAGAAGCCAAGCTCTCGCTGTTTGCAGATGACATGATACTCTACCTAGAAAACCCTAAAGTCTCTATGAAAAAGCTTCTAGAAACAATAGACTCATATAGCAAGGTGGCAGGCTACAAAATTAACACACAAAAATCAATGGCCTTTCTATACACCAATAGTAATAAGGAAGAAATGGATATTAAGAAAACAACCCCATTCACAATAGTGCCACAAAAACTCAAATATCTTGGAATCAACTTGACTAAAAATGTGAAGGACTTATACAAAGAAAACTATAAAACTCTGCTCCAAGAAATAAGAGAGGACATGCGGAAATGGAAGCACATGCCCTGCTCACGGATTGGCAGGATTAACATAATTAAAATGGCAATACTCCCCAAAGAATTGTACAGATTTAATGTGATCCCTCTAAAGATACCCATGACCTTCTTCAAAGAAGTGGATCAGGCACTTTTGAAATTCGTTTGGAACAATAAACACTGTAGAATAGCTAAAGCAATCATTGGGAAAAAGAATATGGGAGGAATTACTTTCCCCAACTTTAAACTGTACTACAAAAGCAATAGTTATCAAAACAGCATGGTATTGGAATAAAGACAATCCCTCAGATCAGTGGAATAGGCTTGAATACTCAGAGAATGCTCCCCAGACAATCACCTAATTTTTGATAAAGGAGCAACAAATCCTAAATGGAGCAAAGAATGCCTCTTCAACAAGTGGTGTTGGCACAACTGGCTAGGCACTTGCAAAAAATTGAACTTAGACCCCCAGCTAACATCATGTACGTAGGTTAAATCCAAATGGATGAAAGACCTCGCTATCAGACCCAAAACCATAAGATATATAGAACAACATGTAGGTAAAACACTCCAGGACATTGAGACTAAAGGCATCTTCAAAGAGGAAACTGCACTCTCCAAGCAAGTGAAAGCAGAGATTCACAGATGGGAATATATTAAACTGAGAAGCTTCTGCACCTCAAAAGAAATAGCGCCCAGGATACAAGAGCCCACCTCACTGAGTGGGAGAAACTATTCACCCAATACCCACCAGACAGGGGCTAATCTCCAAAATATACAAGGCACTGACAGAAATTTACAAGAAAAAAAACATCTAATCCCATCAAAAAATGGGGAGAAGAAATGGACAGACACTTTGGCAAAGAAGAAATACAAATGGCCAAAAGACACATGAAAAAATGTTTCACATCACTAATCATCAGGGAGATGCAAATCAAAACAACTATGAGGTACCACCTCACACCACAGAGATTGGCACACATCACAAAGAATGAGAACAAGCAGTGTTGGTGGGGATGTGGAGAGAAAGGAACTCTTATTCACTGCTGGTGGGAATGCCGTCTAGTTCAACCTTTATGGCAAGCAATGTGGAGATTCCTCCAAAAACTGGAAATTGAGCTCCCATACGACCCAGCTTTACCACTCCTAGGAATATACCCTAGGAACACAAAAATACAATACAAAAACCCCTTCCTTACACCTATATTCATTGCAGCACTATTTACCATAGAAAAACTCTGGAAACAGCCAAGATACCCTTCAACAGATGAATGGCTAAAGAAACTGTGGTATATATACACAATGGAATATTATGCAGCTGTCAGGAGAGATGAAGTCATGAAATTTTCCTATACATGGATGTACATGGAATCTACTATGCTGAGTGAAATAAGTCAGAGAGAGAGCGAGAGAGAGAGAGAGAGAGAGAGAGAGAGAGAGAGAAGAGAGAGAGAGAAAGCCACAGAATGGTCTCATTCATGTATGGGTTTTAAGAAAAATGAAAGACATTCTTGCAATAACAACTTTCAGACACGAAAGGAAAAGAGCTGGAAGTAACAGCTCACCTCATGAAGCTCACCACAAACAGAGATGAGTTGAGTTAGAGAAATAACTACGTTTTGAAATATCCTAATAATGAGAATGTACGAGGGAAATAAGAAAGTCTGTCTAGAGTACAGGCGGGGGTTGGGTGGGAAGGAGGGAGATTTGGGACATTGGTGATGGGAATGTTGCACTGGTGATGGGTCGTGTTCTTTACATGACTGAAACCTAAACACAATCATGTATGTAATAAAGTAGTTTAAATAAAAAATAAACATATGGAAAAAAAGAAGATGGATTAAAATGACACTGAAGAAGCAGAACTGCTAGAACCACAAAGAAAGACTTCATAAGCTCCATTCCTTGAGCTGCACAGCCACCAAGATCTCTAGATACAGAGATCTGATTTTACCATTCAAGACAAAGCAGAAGTCTTCCATATACCACGAAAGCAACAAGGGGAGAGTAAATGATCATGCAAGGAGTCTATAGTTAATCCCATGACAGTATACTTCAGGGGTGGAGAAACCCTATATATCCTAGGCCAAGGGAATTCAATCTATAATATCCCCATTAGTTACTGTGCCTATGCAGGGGGAAAAAGAAAAGGAAAAAAAAGCAGAAAGCAATAATTTTTTCTCATATTTATTTATCGATTGATCAATCAAGTTGCTATCTCCAATATTATTTTATCTTATCTTATCTTTCTCTTTCTTTTTGCACTCGAGCATGGTTTGATTTCAGAACCAAGACTATTGTGTGATGCTTGTCTTTATTGCTGTAGTGCTCACTGGTATTTAATTTGATATTTCTTTCTGTATTGTGGTGTTTCAATTTCCTTTTTCACATCCTCTCTCAAACTGAGGTTGGAAGCCTCTAGACTGGGACTCCACCCATTTTCAGCGTATTTGACTTTTTCTTTTCTCTTATCTCTTATTTTGTACCCCAATCTATTGCTTTTCTTTCCTTCAAACAAAACCACATACCTCGATTTATCTAGCTCTGCCTCTTAAATAGAGGGGGAAACAAGGGAGGGTTCCAGGACCAAACAGATATACGATCACTAATAGTAAGCCAGACAAAGAGGGGTCCACCTACTCTAGCAGCCCGGGGGGCTGATGGTGGGGTATATGGGTTGTAGAAAGGGAACTGGGATGGGGGGAGGACATATTTGGTGATGGTTTTCCCGATTCAATGTTAATATGTACCTAAAATACTACTGTGAAAGATATGTAAGCCATTATAAAAAAAAAATTGTGTTTTAATCAGAAACTTTCTTTGACTTACATGTATTATTATATTAATTATATTATATGTTATGTTACTATATTATGTTATATTAGTTTACCTCATTATGTTAATCAATTTTGTCTCTTGAATAAATTCTTACAATAAAAAAAGAGGAAAAAAAATCGGGGTCATCTTATATGCTGGTATACAGCATGTTGAAACTTACTCCAGCTTGAGGGACGAGTGATCCACCCCGTTCCCTCATTACCACCATATTCCAACCAGCTGTCAGGCGTCATTGCTCAGTCTTCTGTTTGTCCTGATTCATCTTTCAGGCACACAGAGGAGCTGAGTTACTAAGCACTGCCTCCCATCCAGCCTACAGTTGGTATGCGCCTTTCCAGTTCTCAGTCCTCTGTTCAGCTTTTATGAGACACAGAGGAGGCGCTCTGTCTCCCTCTAGCTGCCCTATTAATCACTGTACCCCACCCAGCTTCTCTTGGAGAAGCCCCCTCTCCCTGCTCTCAATGTAGTTCACAATTAAAAAATCACAGTAACTCACTACAAATGACAAATGTAAAATGATTGTTGGAACTTAAAAGTCTAGCTTTATTAAACATATACTGTTAATCTTTGAGGGTTCTACTCTTTTTCTCTTACTATTTTTTATCTTTGTGATGAGTGCCAATCTCTGTGGTGTAAGATGGTATCTTAGTTTGTAGTTTATTAAGGAGAAGGAGGAGGAGAAGAAATCAGGCAGGAAGAAAGGCAGGAGGGAAACCAGGAGCATTGGTGGTGGGAATTATGTGTACTGGTAAAGGGTACTGTACATATATATACATAAATATACATATGCATATATATGACCTAAACTCAATCATGAATAACTTGGTATCTGTAAAAAACAACAACCAATTGTATTATTAACAACCTTATAACCACAGTGTTTAATTAGATTACTTAATAAAAAATATTAAAAACCAAAAGACAAGTCAAAGTGATCATAAACCTTGAGATTCACATGGAAAATAAAAAGTATACTTAGAAAAATATAAAATAACACTCCGATATTTGGACCTCAAAGGCATCTTTCATGATCTGATACCACTTGCAAAGGCAACATAATAAAAAAAATTTTAAATGGGACTATACCAAATTAAAGAGTTTCTCTATTGCAAAAAAATCAGTCTAAAACTACAAGACAGCTAATTGAATGGGAAAAATAACTGTGTTCAGTACATCAGATAAAGGTTTGATGTTCAGAATAAAGTACTCACAATGATCCTTAAAAAAATCAGGTGTTTGGGCCCGAAGAGATAGCACAGCGGCATTTGCCTTGCAAGCAGCCAATCCAGGACCAAAGGTGGTTGGTTCAAATCCCGGTGTCCCATATAGCCCCCTGTGCCTGCCAGGAGCTATTTCTGAGCAGACAGCCAGGAGTAACCCCTGAGCACCGCCGGGTGTGGCCCAAAAACCAAAAAAAAAAAAAAAATCAGGCGTTTTCAATGATCTGATATCATTGGCAAAGACATCAAAACAAAGCATAAACAAATGGGACTATATAAAATTAAAGTTTTTGATGGCAAATTGAATAGGGACTAAAACTAAAAGACAGCTAATTTAATGAGAATCTATTCTCACTCAAAACCTCATTTAAGGGCTTAATATCTAGGACATATAAAGTATTAACAAAGATCAACAAAAATACCTTCAAAGTTCTATCAATAAGAGGAAAGAGGAAATGAAAAGATACTTCTCAGAGAAAGTCAAGTGGATTGCCAATAGGAACATGAAAACGTATTCAGCATTACTTATCACTTAGGGAATTCCAAGTCAAGGCAACAATGAAATATCATCTTACAACAGTGAGAAAGACACATTCAAAAATAGTGGGAACAATCTGTGGAGGCAGGGATCTGGTGAAAAAGTAAGTCTTATCCTCTACTGGGAATGTTGTCTGGTTCAACTCCTGTAGAAAACTTACAATTGAGTAGCCCTACAACTCAGTAATTCCACTTTTGGGTATCTACCACCTGGACTAAAAAAATTTCATTCAAGAAGCCATATCCACATCATCATTCACTGCTGCATTTAGTTCAATAACTAAGGTATGGACTCAACCTAGGTATCCAACAACAGATGAATGGATTATGGAGATATATGTGTTTATATATAAACACATATATATGTGGATATATATATGTATATATACATATATATATATATATACATACAATGGAATCCTAGGCAGCTGCAAGGTGAAGCTACAAGATGAAATGCAATTTGCTGCAATCTGTTTGGAACTGGAAGATATCATGTTTGAATAAAATAAGCCAGAAAAGGGACAAATACAGGATGATCTCACTTATCTGTGGTATATAGAATAATTTGATTAGGAAATGAAAAAGAAGGATGCCTAGATCATCCTTAACCCTAAAACTTAGGGAGAAGACACCGAAGGAAAGAAATCAAAGCAAGAATGAAGATGAGAAAATGAAGTAAAGGGGAACTAGGGTTGGGCTTTGCATTTATATTGGTGATATGGGAAAGCTATATATCCAAAGCAGACTAAACAACACGGAAAATGTGAGATCTAAGGTGCAACTACTGAATTTTATAATGTGCCTAACAGGGTGGCAGGAAAGATTGATAGAATATGGGAACAATGGTGGGTTTACCACAAGGGTGGTAGGATTGGTGTTGAAATATTATATGCCTAAACTCAACTATTAGAATCTTTGCAAATCACAGTTCTTTAAATAAAAATTATTTTTAAAACGATGAGGGCCAGGGGCTGCAGCAGTAGGGCGTTTGCCTTGCACGTGGCTGATCTAGGATGGACCACGGTTCGATCTCCCGGCATCCCATATAGTCCCTCAAGCCAGGAGAGATTTCTGAGCGCATAGCCAGGAGTAACCCCTGAGCGTTACCGGGTGTGGCCCCACAACAAAAACAAGCAAGCAAGCAAGCAAACAAACAAAAAGATGAGGGCTGAAACATATATGATGATTAGTATTGCAAAAATCTTCATCAAAATCCTAATCAACAAATCCAGCAACATAGCCAAAGCATTATACACTAACTTTAAAAGTTCATCACAAGATTTCAAGGATGGTTCCATATATTCAAATGAATAAATGTAATTAATATCATAAATATCAGCAAAAGTAGTATACATCAAGACAGTAAACCTTGAGAAATCTTCTTTCTTTCTTTCTTTCTTTCTTTCTTTCTTTCTTTCTTTCTTTCTTTCTTTCTTTCTCTTTCTTTCTTTCTCTCTTTCTCTCTTTCTCTCTCTTTTCTTTCTTTCTTTCTTTCTTTCTTTCTTTCTTTCTTTCTTTCTTTCTTTCTTTCTTTCTTTCTTTCTTTCTTTCTTTCTTTCTTTCTTTCTTTCTTTCTTTCTTTCTTTCTTTCTTTCTTTCTTTCTTTCTTTCTTTCTTTCTTTCTTTCTTCCCTTTTTCCTTCCCTTCCCTTTCCCCTCCTTTCCTTTCCTAAATGTGCATTAAAAGAAGTTAGTATTCTCTAGTATAAAGCATCTTTTTCTATTAAAACTATTTCACTTATTGGGATTTTTCCAGAGACATTATGCTTGCTAATATACTACTTTACTTCCTTTCATTTTCTCTCCTTTCTTTTTTTATTTCATTGTTTATAAAGGTAGATGGCAAACTATATATGCTTATGGAGAATACCAAAATGTTTGATCAGCATAGCTGAAATACATATATATATGTACGTATATATATGTGTGTGTGTGTGTGTGTGTATTTCTATATATATCAGTAAATCCCTGCCACATTTATCATTCACATATCTGAGTATTTTTCTTATCACTTCTTTCCTTCTTTTTAGATGCCTGAATACTATATTCCTGAAAGCTGTATCTAAATTGAATGACTAAGACTAGCTTTAACAACTACTTGGACCCTGTAGCAGAAATCATTGTAATGGAACTGGTGTTATGATCCACTATGGGATTAGGGGTACCTAATATGGTGTAGTTGTTGCTCAGACTTGCTCAGCAGATCTGTCAGTTTCAGGCGCTCCTCTTGGGCCAGGGCTGCCTTCTGCTGCTCCTTTTCTAAGAGTTGTTGACTTTCACTCAGTTCAGATTTCAATTTCTCTATTTCCTTAGATAAAAGAAAAGGGGGAACATCCATGTAAAAAGAATTACTATACATTTTCAAAATAATTAATTTTATTAAAACATTGTTATAAAAATCTGCACAGCTGGCTTTCAGATATACAATGAAAGAACCAATCCTACCACCCAGTGCCAACCTCCCTTCATCAATGTTCCCCATTGCATCCCATGTCACCCCTCCTGTCCCCATCCTGACAGTATATTAGGCCCATTTTAAGTTTAGATTTTAATTTTATGTCCCTCCATCTTTTTCTCTCTTCCTCTCTCTCTCCCTTTCTCTTTTCCTTCCTTCCTTTACTCTGCCCCTCCTTCCCTCCCTCAATCTCTCATTCCCTCATTGCCACCATCAGGGACCACTCCTTGTAAGGCTCAAGGGACCATACTTGGTGTTAGGGATCAAATTCAGAGCAAAGAAATATCTCGGGCCCGGAGAGATAGCACAGCGGCGTTTGCCTTGCAAGCAGCCGATCCAGGACCAAAGGTGGTTGGTTCGAATCCCGGTGTCCCATATGGTCCCCCGTGCCTGCCAGGAGCTATTTCTGAGCAGACAGCCAGGAGTAACCCCTGAGCACCACCGGGTGTGACCCAAAAGCTAAAAAAAAAAAACAAAAAGAAAGAAAAGAAATATCTCACTAGTAACTAATCTATATTTTCATTCCAAAGATTAGTCTTTTCCATTTCCATCTTGATGAGTTGTTTTTTTTTTTATCAAGAATGAGTATTGGACTTTATCAAATGCTTTCTCTGCATCTATTGATATGGTCATATGGTTTTTATTTTTCTTTTTATTGACATGGTTTACTATGTTGTATGTACAATGTTATGTATGTTAAAGCATCCTTGCATTCCTGGAATGAAACCTAATTAGTCATGGTGTATGACCTTCTTGATGAGGTGTTGGATCCTATTTGCCAAAATTTTGTTGAGAATCTTTGTATCTGTATTCATCAGGTATGTATGTAATTTTCTTTTATTGTAGCACCTCTGTCTGGTTTTCATATCAGAGTGATGTTAGCTTCATAAAAATATTTGGGAGTGTTCCTGATCTACCATAAGCCAATGGCAAATATTATTCTCAATTGAGATAAACTAAAAGCCTTTCCTCTAAAATTTGGTACAAAACAAGGTCGCCCTCTCTCACCACTCCTATTTAACATAGTGCTGGAAGTTTTTGCCATAGTGCTTTGGCAAGAAAAAGATATCAAGGGCACCCATATAGAAAAGGAAGAAGTCAGGCTCTCACTGTTTGCAGATGACATTGTACTATATTTAGAAAACCCTAACGACTCTACCAAAAAGCTTATAGAAACAGTAGATTCATATAGCAAAGTGGCAGGCTACATAATTAACATGCAAAATTCAATAGCCTGGGACCGCAGCTATTGCACAGTGGTATGTCAATAGCCTTGCATGCAACTGACCTAGGATGGACTTTGGTTCATCCCCAGCACACTATATGGTCCCCCAAGCCAGGAGCAATTTCTGAGTACATAGATAGGAATAGAACCTGAGCATGACTGGGTATGCCCACCCCAAAATTAGTGGCCTTCTTGTACATCAATAATGATACAGAAGAAATAAACATTAATAAAACTCATTCACAATCTTGTCACACCAACTCAAATATCTTGGCATCAACTTAACTAAGAGGTGAAGGACTTATACAAAGAAAACTACAAAATCCTGCTTCAAGAAATAAAAAGGGACACAAGGAAATGGGGAAGCATATCCTGCTCATGGATTGGAGGATTAACATCATTAAAATAGCAATACTCCCCCAAAGCAATGTACAGATTTAATGCAATCCCTCTAAAGAAACCCATGACAGTCTTCAAAGAAGTGGGTCAAACATTCCTGAAATTCATTTGGAATAATAAACACCTGAGAATAGCTAGAATATCCCTTGGGAAAAGGTATATGGGAGGCATCACTTTCTCAACTTGAAATTGTATTACAAAGCTATAGTCATTAAAAAAGCATGGTATTGGAACAAAGATAAACCCTCAGATCAATGGAATAGACTTGAGTATTCAGAGAATGTTTCGCAGACATATCCTCAATTAATCTTTGATAAAAGGGCAAGAAATGCAAAATAGAGCAAGGAAACTCTTTTCAACAAGTACTTTTGGGACAACTGATCAGCCACTTGCAAAAAAGCAAACTCAGACCTCCATTTACCACCATGTACAAAGGTCAAATTCAAATCGATTAAAGACATTGATATCGGACCCGTAACCATAAGGTATATAGAAGAACTTATATACTCCACGACATTGAGACTAAAAGCATCTTCAAGGAGGAAACAGCACTCTCCAAACAAGTGGAAACATAGATTAAAAAAAGATGGGACTATATTAAGCTGAAAAGGTTTTGCACCTCAAAGGAAATAGTGGATACAAAAGCCATCCACAAAGTGGGAGAAACTATTCACTCAATACCCATCAGATACAGGGCTAATATCTAAGATATACAAGGAACTAACAGAATGTAACAAGATAAAGACATGTAACTCCATCAAAAAATGGGAAGAAGGAATGAACAGACAATCTTGCAAAGAAGAAATACAAATGGCCAAAAAGCACATGAAAAATGCTCCACATCACTAATCCTTGAGGAGTTGCAAATCAAAACTACAATGAGGTACCATCTCACACCACAGAGACTGGCACACATCACAAAGAACAAGAACAATCAGTGCTGGTGGAGATGTGGAGGGAAAGGAACTCTCATTCAGCGCTGGTGGGAATGCCATCTAGTTCAGCCTTTATGGAAAACAATATGAAGATTCCTCCAAAAAAAAAAACTGGAAATTGAGCTCCCATATGATCCAGCTATACCACTCCAAGGGATATACCAC
Source organism: Suncus etruscus (assembly GCF_024139225.1). Taxonomy (NCBI): domain Eukaryota; kingdom Metazoa; phylum Chordata; class Mammalia; order Eulipotyphla; family Soricidae; genus Suncus; species Suncus etruscus. The sequence continues at coordinate 50,297,933 of NC_064854.1, read as the reverse complement.
AAAAATAAAAAAAACGCAATACAAAAATGCCTTCCTCACACCTATATTCATTGCAGCATTATTAACCAGTATCTGGAAACAACCAAGAAGCCCTTCAACAGATAAATGGCTAAAAAAAACTGTGGTACATGCATACAATGGAATATTATGCAGTCATCAGGAAAGATGATGTCATGCAATTTTCCTATACATGGATGGACATAAAATCTATTACACTGGGCCCGGAGAGACAGCACAGCTGCGTTTGCCTTGCAAGCAGCCGATCCAGGACCAAAGGTGGTTGGTTCGAATCCCAGTGTCCCATATGGTCCCCCGTGCCTGCCAGGAGCTATTTCTGAGCAGATAGCCAGGAGTAACCCCTGAGCACCGCTGGGTGTGGCCCCCCCCCAAAAATTCTATTACACTGAGTGACTTAAGTCAGATTTGAATTTTTTTTTTTTGGTTTGTGGGCCACACCTGGTAATGTTAAGGGGATACTTCTGGCTACGCGCTCAGAAATCGCTCCTGGCTCAGGGGAACATGTGGGATGCTGTGGCTCAAATCCAGGTCCATTCTGGGGTCAGCCTCATGCAAGCATAGCTCTACCACTATGCTATGCTCCAGCCCCCATAATTGGATTTTAGACATAGATGACTCAGGGTCAATCCCACTACCAGTGTTCACTTCCCTCTACCAATGTTCTCAAATGCATCCAACACCACCCATATATCCTCAGCCTGCTAGTATAACAGACCCATTTTAAGTTTAGATTGTTAAAGTTTGGGTCTCTTAATTCCATTGTTGCCTTTGCTTGGATATTTAGTTCTGTCCTTTTTTTAACACTACCAATACACCTGAGACTGTGTGGCTCCTAGTCCCCATCCTTTCATATTTGTGTTACTCCTCTTCTACTCAGTTTCTGTCCTTCTCTCACTATACTTTGGGGCCAAGGGTGTTTGAGACAATTCCCATTTATACCACTGCAGTTATACTAAATATCACATATAAGTGATATTATTCTGTGTTTATCCTTTTTTTCTGGCTTACTTCATTTAATACTTCATAATATCTACATGTGGTTTTTTTTTGTACAGAGAGAGAAAGAAAAGTATCTACCTTTAGAGGCAGGCTGTGGGTGTTGATGGGAGGGAAACTGGAAATACTAGTGGCAGGAAACATACACTGGTAAAGGGATGGATGTTGGAACATTGTATAACTAAAACTCAACCATTAACTTTTTAATTCTGAATCTCAGGATAATCCAATTAAAAAATTAAAAAATATGCCTGGGACCATAAAGAAAAACTTTATCCTAGGCTTATTCCTAGGATCTGTACAGAAACTTAGATCTCTAATTACAGAAGACTGATTCTGACAACTGCAACGGAGCAGAAGTTTTCCTGGGACCATAAAGAAAGATGTTGGGGTAGGACAACTAACATGCCTGGATCCTGTACTCAGTCTTATGAAAGTATGCTTCTGGGTTGAGATATCCTGTATCTCTAAGGCCAAGGGAATTTCCTTCTAATTTTCTCAACATTTACTGTACTATGCAAAAAACAAACAAAAATAAAAATACTTGCCACAACTACCCTCCTTTATTTTTCTTCTTTTAATTTTATTTATATCTTCTAGGTAGAGATTCCTGACCTTTTTCATAGAGCCTTAGAACATGAATACTATGTTCTGTCTCATGTTTCTAGGTCTTCCAACAAATTGAGATAAAAATAGTGGATGGAACCCAGGGGTCAACTGGTCTCAAAAGCATTGACTGGGGAAATAAATGGTCAGATCTAAGTTCCCAAGCCAAAGTCAACAACAACAGATCAAGAGACCCAAACTATAACAAGCTATACAGAAAAGGGACATGTTACATTAGTAGTTTAGGGGGTTAAGGGTGGAGGTATAGGATGCATGCTGGCAACTCTGGTGGAGGGAGGTCAACACTGATGGTGAAATGGTCCTAATTCATTGTCACTATATGCCTGAAATACAACTGTGAAAGACTTGTAATTCACAATGGTCTCAATAAAAACACTTAAGAATTAAAATAAAATAAAAATACATTTTTTACTTTAGTAAGAAATATATACACATATACAAATATATAATTATGGCTTGTCAAGACTGGAATTTTATATGCATGCAGTTATAGTCTCACCATATTATCTATAAAGTTATAGGCAACCATAAATGAAATACCTTTAATAGAATAAACTAAATCATTTCAGTATTTAAGGAACAATAAAGTAGAAATAAATGACTACTTAAAAATAAAACCACACCTGGGTCAGAGTGATAGCACAACAGGAGCGCTTTTGCTATACATGCAGATGATCTGGGATGGACCCTGGTTCAATCCCCAGTACCCCATATGGTCCCCCAAGCCTGTTAAGAGCGATTTCTGAGCACAGATCTAGAAGTAATTCCTGAGAGCTGCCGGGTGTGGCCCCCAAACCAAAAATAAAACAAAATAAAGTAAAACCACATCAAAACTTAAAAAAAAGCATATTAATTATATATTTCATTGCTGTAGTCATTCTGGGGCAAGCCATCTCTTACCTGACTTTTAATATCAAGATCCCTTTTAAATTTTATTCTGTGCTTTTTGTGTTCCTTTTCTGCCTCATCTTTTTCCATTTTTATTTTATTCAATTGATATTGCATTTCCCCAAACACCTGTTGGATTATAAAAACAAGAGCAATTGATGCAAGAACCTACTGGATGGCTACAATTAGATATTTTGTGTCCCCTTAAGGATATTCTAGAATATAACAGTGCTTTTCTAAGAGTGCCATTTTTCTATTTTAGTCGTCTTTTACTATATTATCCTGCGCTGTACCCTACCCTATCTATCTCATTCTATCCCACCCTATTACACCCCCTACCCATTCCATAAGAATAATCAATATATTGGGGCCGGGCGGTGGCGCTAGAGGTAAGGTGCCTGCCTTGCCTGCACTAGCCTTGGACGGACCGTGGTTCGATCCCCCGGTGTCCCATATGGTCCCCCAAGCCAGGAGCAACTTCTGAGCACATAGCCAGGAGTAACCCCTGAGCGTCACCGGGTGTGGCCCAAAAACCAAAAAAAAAAATAATCAATATATTCTGTTAATAAATAGAGGCTATACATAAGTTGAAAACAATTTAAAATTGCAGATAAAGAATACATAATTAAAAAATGTAAGCAGGATGTCCAAGATTTTTTTCTATAAGATAGATTAAATTGCATATTATCACCAAAATCACATTCACCTCAGATTTAGTCAGGTAAAATTATTGATTAAAATATCACAAAGTTATTTACCATTAACATTATATAGTTTTTCTTTAAAGGATTATCAAATAGGATATCATTTAATGGAGTTCATAAGGAAACTTTCTATGTAATAGCTATATAATAATATTAATGACAATATTGTACATATGTATACAGTATTTACTGATACGACATCAATTGTATAATTGCATTATACTACATAGTTACAAGAGTGATATGCCATTATAACTGTAGCATTCATCATAAAGAGAAAATATACTTTTGAATACAATTATTTTAACATATATGAACAAACAGTATATTTGTTCCTGTATCATTTATCTAATTTAGTAAGAAATTTGGGCTGGAGTACAGGAGTTAAGGAAATTACCCTGTATAGTATCAACCCCAGTTTATTTTATTGTTTTAAACTACTTATTGATTGATTGATTCATTGAATTTTGGGCCACACCCAGCGGTGCTCAGGTGTTTCTCCTGGCTCTGCACTCAGAAGTTGCCCCTGCAGGCTGGCAGACCTGCAGACATATGGAATGCCAGAATCCAAGCAGGTCTCTCCGGGGTCAGCCACATGCAAGGCAAACGCCCCACTGCTGTGCTATCTTTCTGGCCCTTCCAACCCCAGTTTAAACTCAGTGCTCTATTCAGTTCACTAAGAACTCTTGGGAATGATCTCTGTGCACATAAATAGGAGTAAGCTCCAAGATCTGCAATGAATGGCTCAAGCCCCACACCCTCAAAAGTAATTAGTTTCAAGACATGAGATATTAGAATATTTCCAATCCACTGTAATTCCTATGTTCCAGTAAAATGACTTTGAAAAATGAACAAGTCTAAATTCAAATGTTATAGATTAAAGAGCTCATGCACATGTTATGCATGGATTCAATTCCAGGATTATGTATACCCTGAGCAATAAGCCAGGAGTAGCCCCTGAAGTACCAATGATAAAAACATACAAGACCTTTAATACTAAGTTCTGATCCTGGATCCTAAAAAATATGTCATCAATTATTCAGTAACAGTAACAAAATGTCTATTTACAAGTTTCTCTCAGCCACTTTTAATTCTAATAGTTGTGAAAACATATTTGTCTGCTTGATTTCAAAGCAGCTAGCAAAGGGCTTGCCATTTGGTATATATTAGTCAAAAAATTTTACAGGGGCCATACAAAATGGACGTGAAAAGGATAAGACGTGGCTTTTTTCAGTGATGTTTACCCAGCAGAGTCCTTAGGCGAATGTTTCCTAAACCAAACTACTTTTCATATTGGGAAAAAAAAATCAGAAAGTATTTAATTATTAAAATATCTTCGCGTACCTTTGTACTTTCCTCCTCCTGGGAAACAAGCTTCTTTTGAGTTTTTTCTAATTGATTAGTAGCTTCAGTCTTCTCTCTTGTAACCTTTTCAATATTAGCCTCCAATTGGGCAATATTCTCAGACAGTGCCAACATCTATAAAAAGAAAATAAAATCCCTAAATAAAAATGATATTTTATAAAATAATGCTAAAAATTCTTTGAATCAGTATGTTTTCATTATTTCTGGCTTTTTCACTTCTCTGTGAAATATACCCATTTTTTTTATCCTGTCAACTCACCTATATAAGATTTAAATAGATACTTCTTATTCATTCCCTGAAGTTTATCCCAATATTAGAAACCATACAAGATTAAGATCAATATTTTGGGTAAAATTCTAAAGCTTCAGATATCAGATACCCAATGATGCTATGAATAAACTTTCATGAAATAGAGGAACTAAGGAATCAGATAATGATTACCTTCCCCCGAACCCAGCAAAAAAGGATTGACTTGGAAAGCTGAAAAGGAATGTTTCTTTAGATACTTAATAGTATACAATTGATTCCATTTTCCTATCACAACACTAAAGAGATTGTAGTTTATCTGATTGGTAAAACTCCAAAAACCCTCATCTAGTTATTTCTCTTCCTGCTTTAGAATTCTGTTTAACCATTAATTTCTTACTTCTCAGCAGGTTTTTTTTGACTAATACCGGCATAAAAATAAGAGCTCCTTCATATAACCAGTGTTGATATTAAATCAACATACATTATGATAGCCATAACTGTAGTCTATAGCTGGCATTCAGTCTCATTGATTGCTGTCTATGCATAAGTAACATGATTACCTAAAATTTGTTCCTACAATAGTCTTTATATATCTCAATCATACCTCAATATCTATATATATTTTGAGCACACTTTTTATCTGTTTCCTCATTATACTCTAAGTTCCTCAAAAACATAAAAGCTGTTCATCAAGAAGAACCCAAATGTCTGTTAAATAAATAGAACAAATGGCTTTGCTGAAAATTTCTGGATATGAGTCTTGTATTTCTTCTCTGATTGTCTGAAATGCTTTGTTGACCTTAGCTATAACCTTCATAATTTTGTTTGCAGGTAGATTTGATTTTACTTCAGGAAGTTCAAAAAAAAGTTAAGTTCTTTCAAATTTCATGGTTTTTTTTTTTTTTTTTGGTTTTTGGGCCACACCCGTTGACGCTCAGGGGTTACTCCTGGCTATGCGCTCAGAAGTTGCTCCTGGCTTGGGGGACCATATGGGACACCGGGGGATCGAACCGCGGTCCGTCCTAGGCTAGCGCTAGCAAGGCAGACACCTTACCTCTAGCGCCACCGCCCGGCCCCTCAAATTTCATGTTTTATAATAGTTTTAGAATGCAGAAAGATTACCTTACCATAGAAAAAATAGGACTATCTTTCAATTTTAATCTTATAAATAATTTGAAATAATATTTAAAATATATTTAAGACTATTAATGTGGATATGAATTCAGTTTACAACCTACAACTGTTTTTTTTTGGGGGGGACACACCCAGCAGTATTTAGGTGTTACTCCTGGCTCTGTGTACTGGATGATATTAATACTCCTGGATGGTCTCAGAGAAGAAGCAAACCAAGGTAATCATGATACAAAGCAAGCACCCTAACTGCTGTACTTTTCACTCTAGTCCTAGAAACTCTTTTAAAACAAAAATTAAGATTAATTTTGAAACAATACAAAGTTGGCATATTAAAATAATGACCCTTGAAGGTATATTTTCACTTGATGAATCTGTTTTCTGAGATAACTTATACATTTAACTTATAGCTGTCTAAATGCCCTTATCAAAAAAATAATGGCTACAAATCTACTTTGAATTTAAAATATTACTAATATAAAAGTATAAATTGTCCTTATACATATTAGTCTAAATTTATAGTTAACTTGATAAGAATTAAATATTAAATTAATCAAATTAAATAAAATATTAAGTTAATTGTTAATTTCAAAAGTCAAGATTGCAACTACCCAACTTATGAATGGCTAATATAACTTCTGTTAACCAGACAATAACAAATTTTAATTAACAGTTACAAAAATTATGTTCTTTATGTATATAAAAATAATTCTTATGATAAACAGATTAACATGGTCTGATTTTTGAAGGAAATGTGCAGACATTTATTTTACTCACTAAATTTTGAGCACATTTATATAGTGCGAATTGTAAAATCAGTCTTATTCCATGATTCTCTTCCTTTGACATACATATATTGACATACATATATTCTTTATTTTGTTTGTTTTTAATCTTGGACCACACCTGATGGTGCTCAGAAATTACTCCTGGTTCTGTATACAGGAATTACTCTTGGTGGTGATCAGAGGATGATATGGGATGCTGAGGATTAAACTTGGATTGCTGGTACAAAGCAAATGACTCACTGTTATATTATCGCTCTGAACCCACCCATTACTTCTTTTCTCTGTCTACTGCCTACCTATTTCCTCATGTCACTTACTTCCTAAGGCTTCCCCTCTGCTAGTCACACCTATTTTTCCTCATGTCCACCATCTGGAAATCAATAGTACACTGCAGGAGTTTCTCTATCCACATCCGCTGCAGAGACAGAAGTAACACTGAGGCATGAGTTATAGCACAACAGATAGGGTGTTTGCACAGGTTCAATTCCTAGATTCCGATAGTAATTCAAACACCACTAGGAATGACCCAAGAGCACCGAGTGAGGACTAACCTCTGAGCTGGGTGTAGCCCAAAAAAACAAAAACAAAAAAGCATTTTAAAAATTAAATACTTGATTTAAACACTGTGGTTACAAAGCTGTCCATGATCGAGTTGCTGTCATACAATTTATACCCCCTTCTCCAGTACCCATTTCCCACCACTGATGTCCAGGTTTCCCTCCTATCCTCTCCTCTGCCTGCCTCTGGTGCAGCTATTCTTTTAAACTTTGACAGTGGTAAGCAAGAGACAAGGACACACCTGATGAAAGAGCTCGATAGAAATTGCTATACAAAAGTAGTCTTGAGAGTACTGAAAAATACTTCATATGAAAGAGGGAAAGAGTTGATGATGAACATATGACAAATGAGTGAACAAATAAGCTTATTGGCTCAGTGCACCATGCGTCTATTACTAAGTTGATAAAAATCACAAGGATTGTTCATGGTGGAATAATAAATGTTAAGGTATAAAGTGTTACAATCTAAGTTTGAACCAAGTTTGATATAGAATTTACTGCTGTTTTGCTTCTGTAACCCTGACTTTACTTTAGACATAAATGCTGTCATGACAGGCCTCAGATATATGGCAGAAGGGACTAGGTCAAAACAGCCAATTCCAGGAACAGGGCATGTACAAAAAAGTTAAGATAAACTAGCAACACCTGGGGCCTGTGGGTAGACAAGGTTATGGGCTTGAGCCCCTCCTCTACTTCAGCTTATGCAAACCCTGAGGCCCTATAAACCACAATTTACCACTCTAGACATCTAGCCATAAAAGGAAACATCCTGGACAACAAGTCAATCAACCTAAAGGTTAACTGTGATTGGTAGGGTGCTTTCCTTGAACATAAACAATCTGGGATCAATACCTGGAACCAGATATGATACAACTCCTTCCCCTGCCAGGAATGATCCCTAAGTAAACTTAGGAGTAAAACCCAAGCATTACCAAGCATTGTATAAAAACAAAAAAACAAATAAACAAATAAAAAATAAAGAACAAGAAAACTAAACTAAAAATAATTACCTCCCTAAGAATAAGGATGTTAAAAATAGACTAAAATTTATTAAATGCCTATTCAAAAATAGGCATTAAATAAGGTAATCATTCAAAACTAATCTAATTCAATTCTATCACTAGGTCAACTGCATCTTTTACTCCTCTGAAATTACAAAAAGGCAAAATTGGGCTGGAGTGATAGCACAGTGGGTAAGGTATTTGCTTTGCATGTGACTGATCTGAATTTAATTCCAGATATCCCATATGACCCTTATGCTTTCCTGAGCCTGCTTGGAGTAATTTCTGAGTGCCGAGTCAGAAAAAACCTCTGGATGTGACTGCATGTGATTCAAAACAAAAACAAAACAAAAAGTACAAACTGGATTCAACTTCACATCATTTTGGGTCTGAGGGGGAGTGGTCCAAGCAGTGATCAGGAGGCCCAGGGACTCTCCCAGTGACAATCTGACCAGTGTTCAAAGTGAGGGTACTGCAGTGCCATCAATTACCATGGACCACCCCAACAATACTCAGAGGCCTTTAGGACTGCCTGATGATTCTCAGGTGACCATGCCAAACATGCTGAGTAAGCCTAGGGAGTTCTTTCAGTGATCCTAAGTCAACCTGACCTGAGGTTCAGTGTGAGAGTCTAAGGATACAGTACTGCTCAGGCCCCATAGAACTCGTGGTTACTCAGGTTAATCCAATGGTTAGATGTGGGATCTCCAGTGTGATACTCAGGAACAAGGTGCTGTGAGACTAAACTATCATTGACTGCATACAACAGTTCAGTACCTTGAACTATTGCAGTGACACTGCATACATATTTAATAAGTGCAGAGCCTTGAGATTAAAAAAATTAGTCATGGCTTACTAATTCAAAAGTACATTTTATTTCTCTCACCATCTTTAGTCATAAATTATTCATAAATTATTATCAGTGTAAAAAGAAGTGGTCTTTTATATAAAGGCAACCAATTTATAGTTATTCCATGCTTTTCCACTTAAAAAATAAGATTTAAAATCCTTTACAGGGATTTTTAGATCAACTCATTATTTTAGTCCCTTTATACCTCCAAACTTACTTCCCACTGTTCTGTACCTCACTATCTAAGCTCAAGTGCCCTGACTACCTCGAAGATTGAAGCCTGTGAATTTGGAAGCTTAGTTTTCCTAGATTTGCATGTCTCTTTCCTTCAGCTTTTTATATGTCCACTGTATTTAACATTTTCATGTCTCATTTTTAATCACTGGGGATTACTGTTGGGAATTATTATGTGGGGGATTAAACCCAGGGCTTCATTCATTCAAGGCATACCCTGTATAACTGAACTTCACTCCAAACCCTCAAGATTCATTTTCTTTTTCTTTCTTTTTTATTATTAAATATAATTTTTATTTTAATCATAGTGGCTTACATATCGTCTTTTTCTGAGTAGATTTTCATGACTACCTAGACAAGATTATATTTGCCTAAGACATATGATCATGGAAACCTACACCTTATATTAATGTCTTTATCACAATGATAATTAAAAACAATAAGAATGAATAATGCCCAAGGTAGTAGATAGTCCCCTTGACAGTTTATACCAACACAATGACCTTATATGTGGATGATTGATATAGATATGAAAGTACAGCAGCTAAAGATTACTGTTTTATGTTTTGTTTAGTTAGTTGTAGTGCTGAGGAGTTACTCCTGGTTTGTATGCAGGAATTAGTCTTGGTGCACTCCAGGGACCATGTGGGATGTGAGGAATCAAATCTAGGTTGGTCAAGTGCAAGGCAAATGTCCTGTACTATTTGAGTCTGTACTTTGGATATATTGCTATACCATTTTTCCACATCACCTGTATGATCAAAGCCCCAACTAGTTTCCCCATTACTTCCATTCTCATCTTGTTCCTTAGCCCTTTATTTCTTTCCTTTTCTGTCCTTTTTCTCCCCAAGTTCTGGGGTCAAAGGTGATCTAGTCATCCACTCTTTGCTATATGATATTTCCTTATCCAGTTATTCTATATACCACAGATAAATGAGATCATTCTGGTTGTTCTATTTATTTTGGCTTACTTCACTAAACATGATATATAGATTTCCAACTAGATTGTAACAAATTTCATGATTCCATTGTTCCTTGCAGCTGCATGTATTTTCATTGTCACGTATATAGGCCATCTCTTCATAACCCATTTGATTGTCATTGATCACTTAGAGTCTAAAGATGCCATATATTAGCATATGTTAGCACTTGGTACTAAGTGCTACACTAAATAATGGTATGCATATGTCTTATTGAATGAAGGTTTTTATGTTGGAGGTAGATGTTCTGGGATAGTTGTATAATACATATCCAAAATACAGACTCAGCAACATTGAAAATATGAGCTATAATATAAAACACTGAAATTTGTAAAGTGCTTGTCAAGGTGGCAGGTGGGGAGGTCAGGAGGGATTAATGTGGGAGGAGAGGAACATGAGAATACCAATCAAAGGAAGTTGACACTGGTGGTGGGATTTGGTGTTGAAATATTGCATATTTAAAACTCAGATATAATTTTGTAAGTCATGGTTCTTTAAATAAAAAACATTGAAAAATGCAATCTAGGGCCCGGAGAGATAGCACAGCGGCGTTTGCCTTGCAAGTAGCCGATCCAGGACCAAAGGTGGTTGGTTCGAATCCCGGTGTCCCATATGGTCCCCCGTGCCTGCCAGGAACTATTTCTGAGCAGACAGCCAGGAGTAACCCCTGAGCACCGCTGGGTGTGGCCCAAAAACCAAAAAAAAAAAAAAAAAAAAAAATGCAATCTAGCCTCAAAGGCTAAGAATGAGGAAATACAGTTTAAAACCAAAACTGAAAGCTAGGTGGCACTTGAACTCTAAAGTGAGCTCAGAAGTACCTGACCAACAGAGAAATGAGGCAGAGTCTTGCATTAGGGATCACAACTATTTATTCTGCATAATGAAGTGCATCCAATCATACAAATCATTACTAAATAGCTATTAAAACCTAATGACATTTGAGTCTCTGAGTCGATGCATTTTAGACAGGTGGTATATTCCCCCATAGAAGCTTATTTATGAAAATATTAGTTTAAGTCAACCTCTCTCATTAGGTCTATAAGCTTCAGCTTCATGGAAGAACTTGTACTAGCTCTGAGACTAGCCCATTTATAGCCCCTTCAATTACTATCTTTTGAATGGTGAATTAATAAGAGGAATATATAAGAGCACATGAAAATATCAAAAGAAATACAGACATTAATGAGCATGAATGAACTAAAAGTTCTGAAATTTTCACCAGTTAACATTACCCTTCAGGGCTAAGAAGGTAGATAGTTGATGTGACCTAGAAGGTAGATAGTTGATGTGACCTACAATGAAATTTTTAAATTTTTATTTTTTGATATAGTCACCATGAAATTACAAAGTTATGCATGATTGGATTTTAGTCATACAATGTTCAACACCAATCCCCAGTGTTCATCTCCATCTATCAATGCCTCCCACCCTCATTTGCTTCCAACCAGTCTATTCTACAAGGTAAATATATATATATAAATATAATATACGTATACATATATATGTATATAGCAGTTGGATAACCCCCCACACTGGCAGCTGAACTGGATATGCTTTTGGATACCCCCACTGTAATGACTATTAAAGCTGGCATGCCCACTGGACACGCCCCCTTGTCTTGCTGAGTATAAAAGGAAAAACTTGGACTACTGTGGGGGGCCAGGATAGTGACCACAGCAGTGCCTGATGGTCCGTGGAGGGCCAGAGATAAAGCATTGGAAAGATGTTGCCTGCTTTGTATCTATTCTCTTTTCTTTCTTGTGCCAGGGTCTCCCCTGGCTACCTCTGGTTGGTGAATTTTCATCTAGCTCTCTCTCCCTCTCTCTGAAATACTAGGGGCAGTGGTAGCAGGCCTCAAACTCCAGAAATAAAAAGTGTACTGAACTTGGTTTCTCTTTGTCTCTCTTTTTCTCTCTCTGTACTAGGCGGGCAGTTGCTACAACAGGCATCGCTGTATGGGCTCTTGGCCATACTCAGCAGTTGGGCCTGATGGGTCCCTTCCAGCCTTGCAGCATTCGGCCTTGGCAGCCTTGGGCCTTGAAGCTGGCTGCCCTGCATCCGTGGTGGCCTTGGGACTTTGCATATACTGTATATATTTATATTTATATATATGTATATTTACAGATACATATATAACATATGTAAATGTTTATATACATATATAAACATTGCACTGTTTAAAATATTGTTGCTGATAGGGTTTCATACATAACACTTTACCATCTTTAAAAAACAACACCTTATTATTTTCCTCCACTATAGGTATTTCCATTCACCTTTCCAACCCCATACCATGCTATCATTCAGCCCCCTCAAGGGACTTGTTTCCTACTGAATACCATTTCTCTTGTTATTTGTTTACATTGTTTTTGGGTTGTTGTTATCATTTCAACATTATGTTTTGTATATCATAAGTGAGAGAGATCATCTGTGCCAGTCTCTCTCCCTGACTACAGTTGGCTTTTGATAGGCAGTATTTAAGACAGATAAAAACAAGGGAGTAGATCATAGATAAGGTGTAAGACTCACTGGACAATATATGTTTTATCTATGTTCACAATTTCACATTGCCTTGCTTACAGTATATTCTAAGTGAAAATTTCTGAATGAGTTATTAGTTCAATATCATAATTATGAGCATTTGGGTACATTTAGTTTACTTTATCCAAATAAAATCCAAAAATGGTTTCATTTATAACTACATGAACCTCATATTGTCCAATTTTACTCTTGTATCAACTTTAGAGATAATCCCCTGGCAAGTCTGAGGAAACACATGAGTTGCTAGAATCTTTTAGATTAGCCACATGCAAGGCAAATACCCTACCCACCATACTAACTCTCCAGTCCCACTGACTAAGATTTTACAATTTAAAATTCATTTATAAATTTTGGCTTACTGAAGTGACATCATTATACAATGTATTCTGTAATTAAATCATTGTGATGGGGCCGGAGAGATAGCACAGCGGTAAGGCGTTTGCTTTAGACGCAGAAGGATGGTGGTTTGAATCCCGGCATCCCATATGGTCCCTGGAGCCTGCCAGGAGACATTTCTGAACATAGAGCCAGGAGTAACCCCGAGCACTGCCGGGTGTGACTCAAAAACAAAAACAAAACAAACAAAAAAAGGTAAAAAATGTATTCTGTAATTAAATCATAGTGAATTTTTAAGTACCTTTAATCTCATGTCATCCCTTTCTTTTGTTATTTCCTTTTTAATTGTCGTTTTCTCAAAAGTCCATTTCTCTTGCTGAGACACAAGTTCTTTTTCAAGGCGTTCTGTCTGCTTCTCAAGTTCATTCTTCAATTGCTCACACTGGATTAAAGTCTGTCAGAATAAGACAAAGTGAGATGCCAGCTTAAAGTATAAAAAAAAAAGAATTAAACTTTACCTTTAAAATAGTTAAAAACTAGCTGCAAAATTATTAAAGTAATTTTTGTATTTTTGTCAATCAATACCACTAACTCATATAAAATATTCAAATATTATCTTTATTCACAAACTACAATTTAAAAATTTCTATTTTTAAAATTAGGCTATGTTATCTAATTAAGAAAAAACAATGAATTTTGATCAGGGCCACAAATAAACAGAATTTTGGAAAAGGGAATCTACAAAATAAAAGTTTTCTAGTATTTTACTTTTTTTTCTTTATTTTTAATTATGTGAACAATGATGCAAAGGAAGAGGACAAGGTAAAGTTACAGTGGAAGGACAATCACCCAAAAACAGAGTTCTCAGAATAAATCCCCCTGCTGACACCTTAATTTTGAACTTACAAAGAACATTAAGAAAAATAAAACAGAACCCATGTACAATTATTTTGTCCCTCAAGACCCCAGATTGTAGTACATTATAACATTTCTTAGTAGTACACAAACCATTCTAAAGCCATAAAGTTTATGTAACTCCTTAAACTTGAAGGCATAGTAGTTTTTTACATTTCCATGCCCATGCATATTAGTTTAAGTTAACCTCAAAAGTTTAAGTGGGTTTTTTTTAAGTTTTTTTTTTTTAAGGAGCACAGTAAAAACGGTGTTAGGGTGGCAATTATTGTTTGCATAGGCCCACCAAAATATGGGGGACATGGAAAGGAAAAGCCTTGGCCTAAATACAAGGAGATCCTACCCCTGAAGTTTCCTGGCATAAGACCAACTCTAGGCTCCAGGCAAACTAGTTTGTCCAATTCAGGTCATTGTCTGTGGTGCCAATACAGTTTTATTTATCACACAGTCTCTGTTGTTGGTATCATGTTTCTGTATTGAAGATCCTGGAATCTTTTTATCCTACATTGAAGTAAGGATGGTGCAGAGCGTCTTCTAATTTCAACTCACAATTAAAGGGCAATGCAGAAAGCTCTGTCTAGTAAACAGGTCATTGTTGTTGTTGTTAAGTCTTCTCAGTGTTAAAGGAAGACTCTTTTGAGTAGATTGATGTCAGAGCAGCAGTATGGTCTTCCCTGGTAGAGGATTGCTTCCAGGTGATGTTATAGAAATCAATATATTATGTATATATTGCATAGAATATATAATTATTAAGTTTACTAAATTTTTATTTGATCATTATTAAACTTATTTGAAAATTTTATGGGTCAGAGAGATAATAAAGGGGATAGGGTGCTTGACTTGCTATGCGGTCAATGTGGGGTCCCCTGAGAACTGGCAGGAATGACTCCATGTAAGCCCTTAGTGCTAACTAGTATGGCCACACATACAAAATTGAAAACTTTAAAATAAACAGAAAACACCTAAAAATAACATACTATATTTGTCATTAAATGCAGGGTATCTATTTTGAAATATTATATAATAACATACAAATATTTACTGCATTCTACAAGTACAAATATATCTAGTTATAAAATACAATGAAGGCAATATTTAGTTCAATCACCCTCATATAAATGAAACTCATTTTGACATAATCAAAAATGTACTTAATGAGGTTATGAAGATAGCTCAAAGAACTAGGGTATATGCTATCCTTGTAGGAGGGTCAGAGTTCAGAGTCTAGCACTACAATGTCTAATTCCAAACACCACTGGGAGAGAGCTTAGAGGTGGGAAAAGGAAAACCTCCTACTTTTTCCTAGGATTGCTTTGGCTATTTGGGGAGTGAAAGGGTTTGTTACCCCATATAAATTTCAACTGTAATTGGAATCTCTTTTTCTTTTCTTTTTTTTTTTGTGGTATATCTATTTTTAATTTTTTATTTTATTGTGGTCAAAGTGAATTACAATTCTCTCACAGTAATATTTGAGGCACATAGTGACAATAAGTGAGGGTCATTCCCACCACCAGTGTTGTCCTCTCTCCACCCCTGTTCCCAGCATGCATCCCATAACTCCCTCCTTTACCCCCATAATGCTAGTGCAACTTTTCCCCCTTGTACAGCTTGTTGTAGATTGGGTATTGATTCTGTTGTCATTGACTTTAGATTTGGTATTCATGTCTGATCAGTTTTTATTTCCACCAAATGAACTTTCAACTGTCTGGCCTTGGTACCGTCTGGGGGAAGAAGGGAAAAAGAAAAAAAGAAAAAAAAAGGCAAACAAAAAATGAGAAAAACTAGGAGTCCATCTAGGTGTTATAAATATCCATTTAGAAGAAGAAAGGAAAAAAGAAGAAAAAGGTAGTAAAACAAGACCAACCAGAAACAAAAAACAATAAGGGAGTATCACAAGATTACAAAAATAAACACATAATAAGCCAAAAACCAAAACCATCAACTATGGAAAAAGAGAAAAAAGAAAGAAAAAAAGAGAGAAAACAAAGAAACCAGACCAGCAACAACTTCTTCTTCTTTTTTTTTTTTTTTTTGGTTTTTGGATTTTGGGTCACACCTGGCAGTGCTCAGGGGTTACTCCTGGCTCTACGATATAGGATGCCAGGATTTGAACCACTGTCCTTTTGCTTGCAAAGCAAATGCCTTACCTCCAGGCTATCTCTCCAGCCCCAAAATTACCTTTTTAAAAACCTCAAGAGAGACGAGACACAATGATTTGAAGAGATGTATAAACTGAAAATAAATACCAAACATAGACCTGTAAGAACTGAAGTGAATATTTATTTCTCTATCATAATCAGATGAGTTTAAATGAATGACAATGGAAGTTTTAAAATCAAAGGACAGTTACAGTTTGGGACAAAGAATGATGAGTGCTTAAAGAAATGAAGTATATTAGAAAAATGAGGGCCTGGAGAGATAGCACAGCGGTGTTTGCCTTGCAAGCAGCCGATCCAGGATCAAAGGTGGTTGGTTCGAATCCCGGTGTCCCATATGGTCCCCCATGCCTGCCAGGAGCTATATCTGAGCAGACAGCCAGGGGTAACCCCTGAGCAATGCCGGGTGTGGCCCAAAAACCAAAAAAAGAAAAATGAAAATAAGTTTCAATATAAGTATATACACTGGGTATGAAAACAGGACCAAATAGTGTAATAAGATGATCTGTATACAATCAAATTATTAAGATAATCACTGTGATGAGAATTAATAAAGTTGAGTGGCCTTATATTTAATAAAATGTTGAGATTGAGCTGAAGTTCCCGAGTATAGTGAAGAATTAACAGTAACCTATCATTCAGAGGGTCTAGCAAACTACCTGATAACTAAATATTAACTGTTACTATTATTAAGATTAAATATAGCTGATTTGGTGGTAAATACTTGCCTTAGTTTTTTCGAAATTGGCTTCCTCGGTCATTTGAACAGCTTGTTTCACCTGCTCATAAGAACTTGCTTCTCTTCGCTGCACATCTGTTAAGCTGCTCCTTATTGAAACTAGTGCAGATATTAAGTCGTCTCTTTCCCTGTCAGCACACACATACACAAAAATCCACAAAAAATGATTTAGTATTAGTAGATCAGAATAAAAAAATAAATATGTATCAGAAGAAAAATAAGTTTGGGCCAAATAAGCACACACCACAGGTCACCCTACAGAAGATCCTCTTTTCTCATATGGCAATGGGATGATAGAGCAGTCAAAGATGTCATGAATATTAAAGGTAGAGTGGCCTCTATGTCGAATAATAACTTATTGTGAGCTTGTGTACAAAAAAAAAGGGTGGCAGTTTCTTGCATAGGACAGCAAAAGTTGGGGAAAACAGAAAGAAATGGGCATGGTTTTCTGCACCAGCACCAGGAACTGAACTACTGGGGAAGGCCTGAATGCTTGCCTTGGCACTGACTTGCTCCACGGTGGGTTCATATGACACCCTGATGACTTAAATACAGCAATAATTTGCTTTCAGGGTGCTGTCCTGCCACCTGATGGTGAGATGAAACCAGGGGATGCTTCATGATACCCTGACTTCAACATAGGAACTATGAAAAAAACCAATATCTCTAATTAAAGAAGCCTGAGATAGACCATGAGAAAGATTTTGGGTTAGACACTTAGTATGCCTAGTGTCTGTAGGTGGTCTTATTGCAGGATACATCATGGTACACCTTGTTTTTAGGCCAAAGTTTTTTCTATTTTCCCCAACAATGGACTCTTATACTGAACTCAGTGTGTATTGCCAAAAAATAAAAATAATACTAACATTAATGTAATACTAGTTCCAATCACCTATTTACTCTCGCGCGCACACAAATACACACACACGCGCAATCACAAAGGTAACTATGGAATTAAGAATCATAACACCAAAAATTACAGCTAGATTAAAGGAAGAGCCAATACATTGAAAGCCATCTGAAACCCTTGCATATAACAACTAGTAACAAACAGCAAAAATGTTTGGCTGTAATAGCTTTGACAGAAAAGAGAACAGCAGTTTATCCCAGAAAGATCCATGGTGAACGTAAAGGAAATGGGTGGTGAATTAGTTAGAAAGACTCACTTTCCAGACTGGAACAAATGCAATGGAGAAACAGTGAAGGTCCTTACCAGACTTAGTGAGGGAAGATAGTAGCAAAAAAACCCTCAACTAGTATTAACCAGCTCTATAAACTTTCAGGTAAGACTTCCAAGCAAGAATATTTAGGATGGCTAATGAGTTTCAACAGAATAGTACATATATCCCATAGTACAGGTAATTTGTGTTATCTGGTCCTGTGAACTAAAAGTACCTAGGAAGTAGCTCAGAAGTTGCACTTAGAACTCGCCATCTTGCACTCAGATTATACAGGCAGACTATACAGGTACCTGAATCAGACCCAGCTCTATCCTTGAAGTCCTTGGAAGGTCCTTGAAAACCCTAAAATGACAAGGCCTTAAAAGGCCCTGTGCTCACTAACTCAAGGCATCTAGGAAATAGCTGGGAAGCAGCACTTAGAATTAATCATCTTGTCCCCAGATCAGGAAACTGCAATGTGTGCAATGTGTGAGGCAACAATGCAGTCACACATTTCTTTATTTTTTAATATCTCATTGACAACTTAACTCTGGTCATATATCCACACAACACATAAATAACACCTCTAGATTGCAAAAGTCCATATGGGTAAGCAAAATTGAACTCCACCACACTTAGTGAATGATGATGGTAGACCTGAAAACCTACTTAGTGCTATTCAGCTACATAAACTCTCTAATAAGAACTTTATGGGGAAAATGTTGATTATTTTTAAGGAAGTCAAAGAAACAATGGGAAAATGTCACTAATACACAAGAGAATATGAGCAAAAATGAGGATACTACAAGTAGAAATGATATAACTATAAAACATGGTAGGTAAAATGAAAAAACTCACTGAAATGCCTCACCTGCAGAGTAATAGCCAACGAGGATACACTCAGTGAACTCAAGCTGAGATACAGATAAACTGTAGATAGGAAGAAAAGTTAGGAAAATGCCATCAAAATAAATAAACAGCTGAGGAGAGAATTGTGGAATGAATTAAAGAAGAACATCATAAAAACAATTGGGATTCTATAATGCCAGGAATGCAATCTTGACAATAGAAGCAACAGTCAAAGGCATCATTTCTGAGACAGAAATTTAAATAAAAGTACTCCAAGATACATCGTAGTCAGAATGACAAAAACCAAAGATATAGAATACTGAAGCAGCAAGATTAAAGAAGGAAATTTCATTCAAATGAGTGTGGTTAAGATATACACAGGCTTTTCAAATAAGAGGCTTTGAGTTCAAAGACAATGGCAAAATATAATAATAAAAATACCTCAAAGAAATAAACTCCTCACCAATAATATTTTACCAAGCTTGACTCTCATTCAGATTTGAAAGAATGACTCAATTTCACAATAAACAATATTTCAGGAACTTCACAGACTCAAAACCAACTTTAAAAACAGAACTGAAAGAGCTATTTTAAGGCAAAACAAACTCAACAAATACAACAAATTTCTACTAAAAGAAAGGTCCATGACAATCTTTCAACATTAAGTCAAAATGTACCAATTATGAGAAAAAAGAGTAGCAAATATTATCCATCAATAAACCAAAAAACAAACAAAAAAAACAATAACATACAACATGAACAAGTAGTTTTTATGCTGAAAATGTAAGGATAGTTTACACACACAAGTCAATCAACATACTACACTACATCAATAAAAGAAAAATAAAGGGGCTGGAGAGATAGCATGGAGGTAAGGTGTTTGCCTTGCATGCAGAAGGTCGGTGGTTCGAATCCCGGCATCCCATATGGTCCCCTGAGCCTACCAGGAGTGGTTTCTCAGCATAGAGCCAGGAGAAACCCCTGAGCACTGCCAGGTGTGACCCAAAAACAAACAAAAATAAAAAATAAAAAAAAGAAAAAAGAAAATATGATTATATCAGTAGATGCAGAGAAAGCATTTGCTAAGATACAACACCTATTCGTGAAAAAAATATAGTCAAATGCATTTACCATAAGCCCACAGAAAACATAATCAATGGAGAAAAAAAATAAAAGCCTTCCCTCTAAAATCAGGCATAAGACAAGTGTAGTCACTCTAGCCACTTCTATTCAATACAGTACTAGAAGTACCTGCTATGACAATTAGGCAAGGAAAAGATGTCAAAGGCATCAAAATAGGAAGGGAATAATTCAAGCTTTATTTTCAGATGATATCATACCAGACTTAGAAAACCCTAAACTGGGGCTGGAGAGATAGCATGGAGTTAGGACATTTGCCTTGCATGCAGAAAGACAGTGGTTCAAATCCTGGTATTCCATATGGTCCCCTGAACCTGCCAGGAGTGATTTCTGGGATTTCGTAGAGCCAGGAGTAACCCCTGAGCACTTACGGGTGTGACCCAAAAAACAAAACAAAACAAAAAAGAAAACCCTGAACTATGTAAAAAAGCTTCTAGAAACATAGATCTTGAAAGTTAAGTGGCAGGCTATAAAATTGCCATGCAAAAGTCCATGGCTTTCCTATATGCAAACAAAGAAAAAGAGGAAAGATACATTATAAAAGCAATCCCATTCATAATTGTGCCTCAGAAAATCAAGTATACTGGAATAAATTTAACTAAAGAGATGAAAGTCCTTTACAAAGAAAACTACAAAACATTAATTACTTCAAGAAATAAAATCCCATCTAATGCTATGGTCATCCTATGCTAACGGATTGAGAGGATTGAGAAGATCAGCATCATTAAAACTGAAATACTAACAAAATAATTGTACAAATTCAATTCAGTTTCTATTAGGATACCTATAGCATTTTAAAAAGAAACAGATCAAACACATCTGAAATTTATATGCAAAAATAAATGTCCATTAATGTCTAGAGAAACCCTTGGGTAAAAAAGGTTGGTGGGCCCGGAGAGATAGCACAGCGGCGTTTGCCTTGCAAGCAGCCGATAGAGGACAAAAGGTGGTTGGTTCAAATCCCGGTGTCCCATATGGTCCCCCGTGCCTGCCAGGAGCTATTTCTGAGCAGACAGCCAGGAGAAACCCCTGAGCACCGCCGGGTGTGGCCCCCCCCAAAAAAAAAAAGGTTGGTGGGGGGGGAATCACCTTTCCCAATTTCAAACTGTACTACAAAACAATAGCAATTAAAATGGCATAGTTTTAGGGTGGAGTGATAGCACAGCAGATAGGGTGCTTGCCTTGCATGTGGCAGACCCTGGTTCAATCCCTGGCATTCCATATTGCCTCCTAAGCTTGCCAGGAGTAATTTCAGAGCTCAGAGGTAGAAATGATGCCTCAGAGCTGCCAGGTGTATCCCAAAACAAAACAGAAACAAAGAAACAAACAAACAAACAAAACACAGATTGACATTCAGATAGATCATCACATTAGTGGAATAGAATTGAATATCCTGAGACAGATCCAGAGGTATATCATACATTAGTTTTTGATAAAGGAGCAAAGAATATGAAGTGGAACAAGGCAAGCCTCTTCAGCAGGTGCTGCTAGTCAGCTATTTATAAGAAACTGAACTCAGACCTCTAACACCATGCACAAAGGTAAAATCAAAATGAATTATGAATTAAAGACATTGATATCATTCTTGAAATCATAAGGTACATAGAGGAAAACTTAGGCAGAACATTTCATCACATTGAGTCTAAATATATCTTCAAAGATAAAACACCAATGACCAAGCAAGTAGAAGCAAAGATAAAGAAATAGGACTACATAAATTAAGAAGCTTCTGGACCTCAAAGGAAAGATGACCAAGATACAGAGACCACAACTGGCCCATTTTTAAGTTTGGGTGTTAAACTTGGATCTCATGATTCCACTGTGTTGATATCATAACTGAGATATTTAATTTTGTCTTTTCTTAATACCACCAATGTACCTGAGTCCCCTTATTTCCTGTCCTCCATTATTTCACAACTGTTTTTCTGCTCTTCCACTCAATTTTTTTCATTCACAATAAATACTCTGGGGACAAGAGTGTTCTAGACAACCTCCATTTAAACATTAAAAAAAAATTAACTGTGGAACACTTAGTTGTGACAATACAGAATTATATAGGTATTCTTTCATTTTATATGAAAATATAACTATATCAGTAAGATACTTTTAGATCTATTTTTAAAATGAACAAATTTGGCTAGAGATGTGAGTTGGCTTCACAGAATGGAGAGGATAGAAAAGGAAAATTGAGGGGCCAGAGAAATAGCCCAGCAGCATTTGCCTTGCAAGCAGCCGACCCAGGACCAAAAATGGTTGGTTTGAATCCCGGTGTCCCATATGGTCCCCCGTGCCTGTCAGAAGCTATTTCTGAACAGATAGCCAGGAGCAACCCCTGAGCACCGCTGGGTGTGGCCCAAAAACCAAAAAAAAAAAAAAAAAAAAGGAAAATTGAGGCATGAGCAGTTAAATTATTTTCAAAAGGTTACAGTGATTTAGGACTAGAATTTGATTATTAATTTAGACATTTTGGCTCAAAAGCTCTAGCTACCAGGTAAAAATCCCCATGGCATGTGCCAGTCACAAAACGTATTTCCTGACTCAGAGAACAGAGAAGTGAAGGTAAAAACATAATGCAAATTTGATACAACTGTCCTTCTATTTCTCCATACTAATTCCAACCAGTGAACCACTGACTGCTACACATCAATGTCAAAATGACATTTTATATGAATAGCAATTACTGAGTGCCTGTCATAGGCTGAGTCCTTTTACTGTAAGTCAGGGATAGAAATAAACAAAACATAGTAGTTGATCAATGCACACACATTATAAAAGAAAGAAAAAGCCAGGAAAAGAATAGCATATGGTAAGAGGATGAGAAAATTAAGACATAGGAGAATGTCATTCTTCCTTGGATTTATAACATTATAATAGGCATGCCATTACAACAACATATTTAAACTATAACAGGGAAGTTTAAGATATAGCAATCACTCTCAAACTCAGTTTGTTAAAAATAGTGTTAGGAAAAAATATAGTGGAGGATGTTAAGGTTGGTGGAATACTTACCTTTCATTTATAAGGCCTCGGATTCAATCTTAGCTCTGGAAACAAAATAAAAAACAAACAAAACAAAACCCAGGAAGACTGGTAATGGATTTAAAATTACAGGGTTATAATAATGAAAGAATTCTAAAGAATGTCTAATTAAATTCTTTCACTTTAAAAATAAAGTGAAATTAAGAAAAGACTACACTGGGTTGGGGGAGACTATGAATTGCTAGGGTTCAAACCTGGAATTCCTGCAAGTTATTCATCTACCACAATATCCTTTTAAGGACAAATTTTTCAATGTTAAAAAGATTTTACATGTAGAAATATACTTACTTGTTTAGTCTTTGAATGGTGAGCAAATGAACATTATTATGGGTTTGGGAAAGAACAGCTTCATGCTGAGCACATTTCAAACAAAGACCACCAATATGTCTAGAAACCTTATCAACAAGAATAGAGTCTTTATGCTTTAATTGCTGTTTATATTCTTCACAGTCTTCCTGATATTCAGCTAAATTTACTCTAAAAAGATAAGAAAATGTTACAGCAGATGAGAAAGTAAAACTACACTGTTTATTAATATAGCATCAAAGTGAAAAATACTATAACTGATGAGTATTTATATGATATACCATAAACCTTATTCTCATTTTCAATGAATAACTTAAATATCATACATAATTATAAATATTAATTTATAATTTTGTTTGTTATAAATATATTATTTTGAAATTTAATAATTATCTAACATAATAAATTATATCAGTTTATTTATAATTTTAATATAGATTAATGTACCTCTAAGTACATTAATCTAGTAGATCAGAGAGATGGTTCAAAATGTTGAGCATAGGTTTTGTATAGAGGAGTTTGAGGCTTAATTCCTAGCACATGATCCTCAAAGCATCACTGGAAGCAATTCCTGTGCACCGTTGAAATAGAGCCCCAAATAAAAACAAAAATAAAACTCAGCCTCTGAGTAAGTTTCCTTCTACAAGATGCAATTGTCTTAAATAACATTACTGACAGAATCAAAAATATAAACCAAGTACAAATCCTAAAATTTTCCTTTTAGGATGTTAGTAGTAGAGCTCTTTCCCTTCATGTTCCCCACAGTAACATCTCTGAATTGAATTTCAAGTACTAAATCCTTAAAATTTGTAAAAGTAGGGGCTGGAGAGATAGCACAATGGTAAGGCATTTGCCTTGCATGCAGAAGGATGGAGGTTCGAATCCCGGCATCCCATTTGGCTCCCCGAGCGATTTCTGAGCGTAGAGCCAGGAGTAACCCCTGAGTGCTGCCGGGTGTGACCCAAAAACCAAAAACCAAAAAAAAATTGTAAAAGTACCTTAAAAGATAAAATAAAAAATATTTCTTTCATCAATTAATAATTTATTAGTGCCCCGTTTTTCCATATAATTGCTTTATTTAAGCACCGTGGTTACAGAAATGCTCAGATTTAGGTTTCGGTCATTGAATGTACATAACCCTTCATCAGTGCAACTTTCCCACAATCAAAGTTCCCCATTTCCTTCCCATCCCTCTCCTCATTGGCCCACCCACCTCAGGGGCAAGCATTTTGCTTCTCTTTCTCTTTCCTTTTTGACACTATAGTTTGTACTATTTTTAATGAGGTGGTGCCATGCATGTCATGTTATCCCCTTTCGCATCCAGTTCTTGCCCAAGTGATCAGTTCCAACTATCACTGTCATAGTGGACCCTTCTCTATTCTAACTGCAGACATATTCTTTGTGACAAGCTTCCTACCATGGAATAGTCATCTTGATCCTCATCTCTACTGTCTCTGAATATTATTACCATGCTGTCTTTTATTTTTCTAATACCCCACAAATGAGGTAAATTATTCTGTCTATCATTCTCCCTCTGACTCACTTCATTCAGCAAAATAATCTTCATGTCCATCCATGTATAGGCATGATTCATGACTTCATTTTTTCCTAATGGTTGCATAGTATAACATTGTGTAGGTACCACAGTTTCTTTAGCCACTCGTTTGTAGTCGGGCACTGGGTTTTTTTTTTTCCAGATTGTGGCTACAATAAATAGTGCTTTGATGAACATAGGGGTGCAGAAGGCATTTTTGTATTGTGTTTTTGTGTTCTTAGGGTTTATCCATAGGATTGATACTGCTGGATCATGTGGAAACTCGATTTCCAGTTTTTGAGGAGTATCCATATTGTTTTCCAAAAAAAGGTGCCCTTTTAAAAATCTAAATACAAATTTCAAAAAATGCTATTTCTTTGTGGTTTTTGGATCACATCCAGCAGTGCTCAGGGGATACTCCTAGCTCCATGCTCAGAAATTGCTCCTGGCAGGCACGGGGGACCATATGGGATGCCGGGATTCGAACTGGTGACCTTCTGCATGAAAGGCAAACGCCTTACCTCCATGCTATCTCTCCGACCCCAAAAAATGCTATTTCAAGAAAATAAACTTAAGTTATTAGAAGCTATATGAAAGATAATGAAGTGATAGTACAGCAGATAGGGTGATTGCCTGGTGATTGCCAGGTAGGGTAATTCAACCTGGGTTGAATCTTCAGTATTCCTCTCTTCATCCCTTAGCCCCACCCTCCTGCCTACTAGCCAGGAATGATACTGGAGCTCCAAACAAGGAGTAATCCCTGAGCACCTATGGGTGTGGCCAAATTAAAAATAATGTTATACACACATCACAAAGAATAAGAACAATCAGTGCTGGTGGGGATGTGGAGATAAAGGAACTCTTATTCACTGCTGGTGGGAATGCCCTCTAGTACAGTCTTTCTGGAAAACAATATGGAGATTCCTCAAAAACTAAACATTAAGCTCCTCTATGACCCTGCAATATACCCCTAGGGGTTCTTTTCCTTCTTCCTATTCTTCTTCATCTTCTTTCTTCTCACCTCCTCGTCTCTCTCTCTCATTCTGTGTTTCTGTCTTTTTTTCCTTTTATACACTGTAATTTGCAATACTATTACTGAAAAGTTATCATGTATATCACTTTCAGCACCCAGTTCTTGTCAAGAATGGTAATTTCCAACTATCATTGGCATAGTGGTCCCTTCTTGAAACTAAATACATTTCCCTTCTCTTTGTAGAAAGCTTCCCATCATGGTTCAGTCCTCCTCGTCCTTGTCTCTTTTGTTTTTAGGTATTATTACCATAGTAATTTTTATATTCTACAAATGAGTGCAATCATTCTATGTCTATCCCTCTCCCTCTGACTCATATTGATCATCATAATACTCCATATATATCCATGTGTCAGCAAATTTCACAACTTCATTTTTACTAACAACTGCATTAGAATTCCATTGTGGCTATGTAGTTTCTTTATCCACACATCAGTCCCAGGAATCTGAGTTACTTCCAGATTCTGGCTATTATGAATAGTAGTACCATGATAATAAGAGTGAAAATGCCTTATCTGTTTTGTGCTTTTGGTCTCTAGGTTATATATTCCTACTGGGGAATACAGAAATTCAATTTCTAGTTTTTTTGAGGAATGTCTATATTGTCTTACAAAAATTCTGGACCAATCTATATCCCCACCACCAATGAATGAGATTCCTGTTGGAACTCACATCAGCACTGTTTTTTCTTTTTCTGCTGTGTGCCAGTCTCTGTAGTGTGAGATAACTCATTGTTTTGATTTGATTCTCCCTAATAATGAATGATGTAGAGCAATTTTTATGTGCCTTTTGGCCATCTGTCTCCTTTTTTTTTTTTTTTTTTTTTTGGTTTTTGGGCCACACCCGGTGATGCTCAGGGGTTACTCCTGGCTATGTGCTCAGAAGTCGCTCCTGGGGGACCATATGGGACACCGGGGGATCGAACCGCGGTCCATCCAAGGCTAGTGAAGGCAAGGCAGGCACCTTACCTCTAGCGCCACCGCCCGGCCCCTGTCTCCTTTTTTTTTGTTTGCTTTTTTGTCTTTTGCCACACTGGTGGTATTCAGAGGTCACTATTGTCTCTGTGCTTATAAATCATTCTTGGCTTGGGGGACCATATGTTATCAAATTGGTGTCTGACCTGGGTCAGCCATGTGCAAGGCAAACGCCCTACTGCTGTGCTACTACTCCGGCTCCCATCTGTATTCTTATTTGAGAAAGTTTATTTCATCATTTCTCCCCATTTTATGATGGGTTAGAGTATGTTTCCTTGTTAAGTTCTATGAATGCCTTATATAACTTAGATATTGAACCCTTATCAGTTGGGTATTGTGTATTCTCCCAACTGATGGTAGGCTTTGTATCTGGTCACTATTTCCTTAAGGTGAAGTAACTTCTTAGTTTCATGTAGTTGCATGCATTTATCTTTGCTGACATTGAAGGGTCATTGATATTTCATCCTTGAGGATGCTTTTAACTTAAATGTCATAGAGAGTTCTGCATGTTTTCCTCAATGTAAATTATGAGGTCCAGCATTAAGGGTTTTAGTCCATTTGATTCTATTTTTGTGCTTGGTGTTAATAAAAAAAAATCTGTGTTCATTATCTTTCCATGTAGATGACCAATTTTCCCAATATCACCTGGTGAAGAGCTTTTCCTTGCTTCACTTTATATTCCTCGCTCCTTTATCAAAGAATTAATTGAGCATGTGCTTGAGGATTTGTATCAGGAAATTCAAATCTATTCCACTGATCTGAGGGTTTGTATTTATTCCAATAATATACCATCTTAATTACTAGCATGCTTTTGGAAGTATTTTCATTTTAATAATGTTAATTTTCCAAATGCATGATGAACCGGGGATGTGTTTCCATTTCCATGTTTCCTCTATTATTGTTTGAAGCAGTGAATTTTAGTGTTCTTTATATAGATCTTTCATCCTTTAGTTAAGTTGATTTCAGGGTATTTGATTTTCTGAGTCACAATTGTAAATGGAATTTTAAAAATATCTTTCATTATTTGCAATAAAAAGTATATAAATTTTTGCATATTAATTTTATAGCTTAACATTTTACAGTAAATTCTACTGTTCTAGGTTTTGTTTTTTTTTTTTTTTTTTTTTTGGTTTTTGGTGATGATCAGGGATCACCTGAGCATAATTTCTGAGGCAATGCGCTCAGAAATTGCTCCTGGCTTGGGGGACCATATGGGAAACTGGGGGATCGAACCATGGTTTGTCCTATGTCAGTGCATGCAAGGCAAATGCCCTACTGCATGCACCACCGCTCTGGCCCCCATGTTTCTAGATTTTTTTTTAAGGATTTTCTAAATAGAGTATCATGTCATCATCCTCAAACAGTGAGAGTTTGACTGGATCCTTTGCTATGTGATCCTTTCCTATCATTCCCTTGCCCAAGTAGCATGATAAGTACTTCCAGTACTATACTGAATAGACGTGTCAAGACTGGGCAACCTTGTCTTGTGCCAAATCTAAGAAGGAAAGATTTTAGCTTTTCCTCACTGAGTATAATGTTTGCTGTGGACATGTGGAAAAATGGCTTTTACCATATTAAAGAATTTTCCTGTAATTC
The DNA here is from genome assembly GCF_024139225.1 of Suncus etruscus. Taxonomy (NCBI): domain Eukaryota; kingdom Metazoa; phylum Chordata; class Mammalia; order Eulipotyphla; family Soricidae; genus Suncus; species Suncus etruscus. Next base: position 50,269,232 of record NC_064854.1, on the reverse strand, counting down.
CCATCTTGTTGAAAACAAGAGCTCAATCTTTCAAATGCTTTCTTTGCATTTATTCATATGTATGATCATATGATTTTTATTTTTCCTCTTACTAACTTAGTAAATTATAATGATTGACTTGCATAAATTAAACCACCATTGCATCCCTGGGATTAAGCATACATGGTCATGGTTTATGATCATCTTGATGAGCTGCTGAATTGTTTGATATTATTATTTTTTTTCAGGTTCTTGAAGATAATTTATTATCATTATTTTGTCAGCAAGCCAAGTACAGGCTCCAATTTTATTGAGTCAAACAAGTATAGCTTCTAGAAGAGGAAACAATATTATTATTATTATTATTTGGCTTTTGGGTCACACCTGGCAGCGCTCAGGGGATACTTCTGGCAGACTCGGGGGACCATGTGAGATGCCAGGATTCGAACCACCATCCTTCTGCATGCAAAGCAAATGCCCTACCTCCATGCTATCTCTCTGGCCCCATGTTTGATATTATTTTGTTGAGAATCTTGGCATTTAGGTTCAAAAGAGTATAAGTTTGTAATTCTCTTATTCTGAGGTATCCCTATCTAATTTTGGTATCAGGGTGATATTATCTTCAAATTCTATTGTCATCTGTTAATTTATAGTGAGGATATTTTCATTATTCTGTTCATGAATTTTGAGGCTTTTTTCATCTTCTATTATCTGGATACTTTCTGCACTTCATATCTTAGCTCACTGATTCAGTCCTCAGCAGTGGCAAGGCCTTACAGTTAATTTTTCATTTAATTTACCCAGTTTTCCAATTCTGACATTTTTCTTTGTGTTTTTATGATTTATGTTCTTATATAAGCCTGCATTTTATTGGTAATCTGTTCATTGTTTCATTAGCACTATTTAAAATAAGCTTTAATATTTTATATCATGTATATTAAATACTCAAACAATAACATTAATTCTAAGATAATAAAACTAGACAAATTCCTATAGAGAAAGTATTTAAAAAATAGGATACTTTATCTTCATTACTTAAATTAAAAACATTTTCTACTTATGTTTTATTATATATTAATAATTATATATATTAAAAGCATCATTTTTAAGGTTGAAGATGTACTGAGTGGAAGAATATATAGCTTGTTTCTGAGGACATGGGTTTGAACCTTGGCACTAAAAAATATTTTTTAAAAGCATAATTTCGAAAAAGTAGTGATTCTTATTTCTCAAATGAAACACAAATATTCTATAACTGATAACTCATCAATAAAATTGATAATTTACCTCACATATCTTTTTAAATAGAACTTGGAAAGAAACTACATAATTTATTTTATTTTATTCTCCCTTTTATAAGTTTATTTTGTTGGCTTGTTTTTGTTTGCCACATTCATCAATTGTCAGGGGTTATTCCTGGGGCTGCACTCAGGAATTACTCCCAGCAGTGATCAGTAAACCATACAGGATGCTTGAGATTAAACCCAGGTAGGTCACATATGCTGTACTATCATCCCAATTTCTTTCTTTTCGTAGGATGGGAGAACACCCAAAGGTGATCCTAGATATGTGTTTCAGGAATCACTTCTGGCAGTGCTCAGGGGACCAAATGAGCTGCCAGAGATTGAACCAAGGTCAGCCACGTGCAAGGCAATTTTATTTTATATTTTGTTTTGGTTTTTGAACAATGCTCGGCAGTGTTCATGGTTCATGCCAGTGCTGTGTTTAGGGATGACTTCTGCAAAGCTCTGGGGATTATTTATGGTGTTGGGATTTAACCTACGTGAGACAGGCAGAACAAATGTCCTACCCACTGTACTATATCATACTATTCATCAAATAATTTTACAATAGTTAACATTTATATAAATATATTATAATCTTTATTTTGCTATAAATGTAAATAGATAGTACTTTACCTTAAAAATTTCAGTTGAGGTTCAAGGACTTCTTTCTTTTCCTTATAAGTAAATTTTAGGTTCTCCTTTAGAAAAAGAAAAAAATATATGCTATATATATATATATATATATATATATATATATGTATATAGAGAACACATATGTTCTAAATATATTGGTTAAATATTATATTATATTATATTATATTATATTATATTATATAGATAATACTTCTAAATATCTTGGTTTATTTTCATTTATTTACTTGAGGCCACATTTGATGGTATTGGGGTATTAGTTCCGAGCAGTGGTCATGAGAACGAACACACCTCGTGCCAGGGATTGAATTAGGGCCAGCCATATAAAAACACCTGCACCCTTATAATACCTCTGTTCTAAATCCTGTATTTTATAAATACATATGCATCATTAATAATAAAGTGAATATTTTCTTTTAGTACCCAGGAAAATATCTTCTCTCAGAAACATTTTCTAAAATGTGTGTGACCAAATAAATGAGGCCAGATGTATGGGCCAAATATGAATTATATACATTGTGATGATCATATCTTCTTTCATAGTTAATTATTTTATTTAAGCACCTTGGTTACAAGGTTGTTCATAACATAGTTATTATTTTTTCACAATTGCAAAGTAGTTCATGCAAGGTCACAAACTAGGCTAAAAACTAACTCACATAGGGGTTATACAAAATTCAAGGTGAAACACTGAAACATAAAGAAAGCTGGTCTGTTTCTTTCCAAGAAGAATCTTATTCCATAGCAAAGATAATTTAATTCAATATTATTGAGCTACTGCCAATATATGCAGAAAAGCAAAATAATACAAAGCTAGATAATTAGGCAGTTAAGAATTTTAAAAACCAGCTCTATGTACCTCTACTCAGTTAATCTCTGTGTACTGAAATAAAAATATACATAACAATTACTTCCTGTAGGCCTACTGTAAAATAAAATAATTTTAATCAAATTTTTGAAAGAGTGATTGGACACATATTATGTAGTAAGTACTAATCTGAGTAGTTTTTAAGTTTCAAAAGGCAACATGAAGAATCATGAAAAACCTATAGACAAATCCACAATTTGTCCAGATTTACTGTAGATTTAAGAATAGAGACATCAGAAGAGTTAAAAAAAAAGCAACATTTCTTGATTCTAAAAAGTTTTACTATGTTAAAACTCTGAGTACAATATTATGCATAGGTGGCAGAAAATTCTCAATTAAAAAGTGATCATGTCGGGCCAGAGAGATAGCACAGCAGCATTTGCCTTGCAAGCAGCGATCCAGGACTTAAGGTGGTTGGTTCGAATCTCAGCCATAGGGTCCCCCGAGCCTGCTAGGAGCTATTTCTGAGCAGATAGCCAGGAGTAACCCCTGAGCACCGCCAGGTGTGGTGCAAAAACAAAACAAAACAAATCAATGGTATTCTTCAAGGACTCAACACAAAAAGTTCTCATGAAACCATAAAACTCTGAGTAATCAAAGCAATCCTGAAAAGATAGGAAGGTGGGAGACTGGCGTGACAGTCAGTAGGTCATTTGCCTTGTACAGAGCTAAACCATGTTCAATCCTCATCACCATAAATGGTTCTCCAAGCACTGCCAGGATTAATTCCTGAGCCAGGAGCAACCTTGAGCATCAACTGGTGTCCCACCCCCCAAAAAAAAAATAAGCAAAAAAAAAAAAAAAAAGAAGAAGGTGGGAGGCAGATGCATTCCTTGATTCTCAAATATTCTATATAAAACAATAGCAATAAAATTCCATCAATAATGGAATAAAAGCAAACTCTCAGATTAGTGAAATCCAATTGAGAGCCCAGATAGAAACTCTTACAATTATGGAAAATTAGTTTATAGCAAAAGAGTCAAAAGCATAAAGTACTGAAAGGAAAGTTCAGAAAAAAATCAAGTTGAAAGATCTAGTTACCCATATGCAAAATTTTTAAATATGGCCACAACTAACAACCACTATATAACTTAATTCAAAATTAATTATGAAAAGATATTGATATTTTACTCAAATACATAAAACACATTAAGGAGAACAGACAGAAGTATCCATATATTGAGTTTAGAAATATCTTCAATGATTAGATTCCTTTTGTAAAGAAAAGGAATGATTTTAAGGGAACTACATTAAACTAAAAATTTTTTGCACTAGGAAACTAAGGCTAAAATATAAAGACACTGTAAGTACTAATGTACTGAATGGGAGGAAGAAGTTTACATACCATGCATATGATACAGAATTCACAAAACTCAGCAAAAACAACAAAAATGAAAAAGAAAACATGGCCCTAAAATGAAGGAAGAATTGACCACTTTCCCAAAGTCCTATATAATATTTTCTCATGTAAAGTCATTATTTCTTTATTAAGATAAAATATGCTTTTATACTTTAATAGGCTAATCCCTCAAATTTTGCTTAATTTTTCTTACTGTTAATAATTTGTATATTTGTAGAAATTGCACATTGTTTATTTCTTAGCTGTTGTGTTTTTGTTGCTGTTGTTTTGAAGGCTACACCAGATAGTTTGTTCCCAGCTCTGAGCTCACAGATCACTGTGTCAGGGCCTATTGGAACATAAGGGGTGCTGGGTACTGAACCTGGGTTTGCCTGTCATGTGAAAGGAAAAAAAGCTGCCTGCTACAATATCACTGAGTTTCATTTGAATATTTGATCTGTAAATATTTTTAGCATAGAATTATGTATACTGTTGGTTATCAAATGTAGATAGTAGGAGTCAAGGCATGAGGCAGGCTCAGCATTTCAGTATGGTCATCCATGAAAAATGCTCCAGAAAATAAGACCTTAGAAATGGCCTGCCAAAATAATATTGAATCTGGCACATATACCCATATGAACCCAAACACCCCCAATATAATCGGTACAATTAGACTGAACTATAGATAAGCAGCCTTGTTTTTTGTTTGTTTGTTTTTGTTTTGATTTTTGGGTCATACCTGGCAGTGCTCAGGGGTTACTCCTGGCTCTATGCTCAGAAATGGCTCCTGGCAGGCTCAAGGGACCATATTGGGCCAGGATTGGAACCACCATCCTTTTGCATGCAAGGCAAATGTCATAACTCAATGCTATCTCTCTGGCCCCCAGCCTTGGTTTTTGTATGCTAATATTTCGCTTCAGATTCCTTGCAGCAGGCAAGCAACTTTAGTTTTATTCCTATTCTTTCAGCATAGTTTACTCATTCTTTCAGCTCTTGTAATTAACTATCCTCTTTAAATAATCACTCAGACCTAATCACATAGAAAAGAAAATAGGATTGAATATAAAAAGCACAAGAAACCCTAATAAAGTTGCTACTGACCATCAGTCAGTAGCCCATTTCATTTTTAAGGCTCTGAGCACCAGGAACCCCATATTGTTGGATGATAGTATATCATATTATATATAAGATTTTTTTTCAATTTTAAATAATTGTTATTACAGCGTTGTGAAATTTCAGAAGTAAATAACAAGCAAACATAGAGGAGAAAATTTAACAACTGGAAATCAAACAGCTCACTACTGAACAACCAGTGGATCAGAGACAATGTCAAAGCGGAAATCAAAAGATTCCTGGAAATGAAAGAGAACAAAGACATAAAATATCAGAATCTCTGGGACACAGAAAAAGCTATATTAGGAGGAAAATGTATAGCTTTGTAACCATGCACAAGAAAGAAGAAGGTGCCTACATAAATAACTTAATAGCAATCTTACACAAATGGAATGTGAACAACAAAAGAAACCAAAAATAGACAAGAAATAATAAAGCTTTGAGCAGAAATCAACGAATAGAAATCCAAAAACAATCCAAAAGTTCAACAAAAGTTTCTTTGGAAAAAAAAAGCCAAAAAAAAACCCCAAATAAACAAACAAACAAAAAAACAAGATGGATAAACCACTAGCAAAAGAAAGAGGAACTTAGTAAACTGAATCAGAAATGTATCAGAAACATCAGATTACTACAGATACTACAGAAATTCAAAGGTTAATTGGAGACTACTCTGAGAAATTCTATGCTACAAAATATGAGAACCTGGAAGAAATGGATAGATTCTTGTACTATTATAATGTCTCAAAGCTGAACCACGATGATCTACATATCTCTACAGACCCCTCACTATTGAGGAAATTTAAATGGTAATCAAAAGTCTTCCCCCAAACAAAAGCCCAGGCCAAGATAGATTCACAAATTTTTCAAATCTTCAAAAAAAGATCTATTGCCTATATTTTTTCAGGCTTTTCCAGGTAATTGAAGAACAAAAATACTCTCAACTAGTTTTTATGAAGTTAACATCATCCTGAACCAAAATCAGACAGAGAAGCCAATATTAATTTCACTTATTTTTTTTTAATCTGATAGGCGCAATCGGGGTGTTGCAGGCCCCGAACGCCAGGAGGCGCTAATCACGCGTCATGCGGGCTCCGCTCATCATTTTCTCGCTGCCCTTCTCCCTGAAATTTCACTTATAAACATAGATGCAAAGATCCTTAACAAAATCCTAGCAAATAGAATCCAAAGCTTCATCAAGAAAGTCATAAACCATGAGCAATTAGGATTCATTCCAGAGTTACAAGGATGGTTCAACATACACAAGTCAATCAAAGTAATATATCACATCAAAAAAAGGAAAATTAAAACTCATATGATTATAAAAATAGATGAAGAGTAAGGACTCGATAAGGTCCAACACCCATTCATGATAAAAACATGGTAAAAAATATCAACAAGAAACTTTCGTCAATGTAGGAAAGGCCATTTACCACAAGCACATAACAAATATTATGCTCAATGGGGAAAACTAAAAAGCCTTTCCCTTAAGATCTGGCACAAGGCAAGGCTGCCTTTCCCCTCTCCTATTCAGTAGAGTGCTTGAAGTACTTTCCATAGGAATGAGACAAGAAAAAGATATCAAAAGCATCCAGATATGAAAGGAAGAAGTCAAGCTCCCATGATTTGCAGTGGACATAATACTGTACGTAGAAAATCCTAAAGACTACCAAAAAGCTTCTAGAAACAATAGATTCAATAGCAGAGTGGCAGGCTACAAAATTAACGTACAAAAATCAATGAACTTCTTATATACAAATAATGATAGGGAAGAAATAAACATTAAAAACAACTCTAGGGATGGAGAGATAGCATGGAGGCAAAGCATTTGCCTTGCATGCAGAAGGACAGTGGTTCAAATCCCGGCATCCCATATGGTCCTCGAAGCCTGCCAGGAGCAATTTCTGAGCATAGAGCCGGGAGTAACCCCTGAGCTCCGCCGACGCCTGTGTGACCCAAAAACAAACAAATAAAAAAAAAAAAAAAAAAAAACAACTCTATTTGAGTCGTCCTGCCTTAGACAGTGGATCTAGCTGACTTCTTCTGTGTCTCAGAAGCATGAAGGATATCTTGGGCCTTTTCTCTGCTTTGCTTTGGTCTGACATTTTGATCCTCTTCAGCATTCTTCCCTGAGGGCTCGTCTTCTCCAGAGGTGAGTCTTTCTGCCCACAGACAGTAGGACTAGTTGATTTCTGCTGTGTCTCAGAAGCAAGGCAGACATCTTGGGCCTTTTCTCTGCTTTGCTTTGGCCTAACATTTTGATACTCTTTTTTTTTAAATACTCTTTTTCATTGTTTTTTTTTTTTTTTGGGGGGGGGGTCACACCCAACACACCTTGGTAGATTCAGGGTTACTCCTGGATCTACGCTCAGAAAAATGCTCCTGGCAAGCTTAGGGGACCATATGGGATGCCAGGATTCAAACCACTGTCCTTCTGCATGCAAGGCAAATGCCCTATCTCCATGCTATCTCTCTGGCTTCACATTCTGATACTCTTCTGCAATCTTCCCTGAGGGCTCCTCTTCTCTGGAGGTGAGTCATCCAACCCACAAAAGGTGGAGGCAGAGGAGAGCTTTGCTTTTGCAGCATGCGGATTATCTAGCCTATAAATACCACCAGGCATAGAGAATGAAGATGGCAACTCTGATGACCTCAAAAGGGCCAACCACTTAGTTAGACTCTCAGATATGGAGTTTAGAGAAAAAATATGGAGAATGTTCTCAGATCTCAAAAATGCATATGAGGAGAAGAAATTAATAGACACTTTCTCAAAGAAGAAATATAAATGGCCAAAAGCCACATAAGAAAATGCTCCACATCACTAATCATCAGGGAGATGCAAATCAAAACTACAATGAGATACCATCTCACAGCACAAGGACTGGCACACATCACAAAGAAAAGGAATAATCAGTGCTGGTGGGTATGTGGAGAGAAAGGAGCTCTGATTCACTGCTGGTGGGAATGCTGTCTAGTCCAGTCTTTATAGAAAACAATATGGAGATTCCTCAAAAAACTGGAAATTTAACTCCCATATGATCCAGCTATTTCACTCCTAGGGATATACCTAAGGAACACAAAAATTCAATACAAAAATTCCTTCCTCACACCTATATGCTTTGCAGCACTATTTATAATAGCCAGACTCTGGAAACAAGCAAGATGCTCTTCAACAGATGAATGGCTAAAGAAACTGGGACATATACACAATGGAATATTATGCAGCTGTCAGGAGAGATAAAGTCATGAAATTTTCCTATACATGGATGTATATGGAATCTATTATGATGAGTGAAATAAGTCAGAGAGAGAGAGAGAGAGATGGATGCAGAATGGTCTCACTCATCTATGGGTTTTAAGAAAAATGAAAGACATTCTTGCAATAATGACTTTCAGACACAAAAGAGAAAAGAACTGGAAGTTACAGCTCACCTCATGAAGCTCACCACAAACAGGGATGAGTTTAGTTAGAGAAATAACTACGTTTTGAACAATCCTAATAATGAGAATGTACGAGGGAAATAGAAAGCCTGTCTAGAGTACAGGTGGGGGTTGGGTGGGGAGGAGGGAGATTTGGGACATTGGTGATAGGAATGTTGCACTGGTGATGGGTGGTGTTCTTTACATGACTGAAACCCAAACACAATAATGTATGTAATAAATTGGCTTAAATAAAAAATTTAAAAAAAAAGCTTAGCTTAGAAGCCAGGTGGAGGGGATGGAGAGATAGCAAGGAGGTAAGTCGTTTGCCTTGGGTGCAGAAGGAAGGTGGTTTGAATCCCGGCATCCTATATGGTCCCCTGAGCCTGCCAGGAGCGTGGAGCCAGGAGTAACCCTTGAGTGCTGCTGGGTATGACCCAAAAACCAAAAACCAAAAACCAAAAAAAAAGCCATGTGGAGAAATACACATGGCAGTTAAGGCCAGGTAATAAAACTGATTAACTCCTGAAAATTCAACTGTCTGCCTGTGGATCATTTCTCTGCAGTTACCCTACAATCTACAGACCCACTACAGGCACTGGGCTGAGCCAAGAAAGGCCTCAACCCCACTGACACTAGGACTCTATATTTTATATTTAAACAACAGTTAAGATAGGGAATCAACCTAGATGTCCAACCACAGAAGAATGGATTATGAGGATATTGTACATTACACAATGGAATACTACACAGCAGCAAGGAACGATGAAATCATGTGATCTCCTGCTTATTGGAACCTTCTTGGAAATGGAAGTTATATTATTGAGTGAAATAAGTAGGAAGAAGAAAGACAAACACAGGACGATCTCATTTATCAGTGGCATACACAATAGATAGTTGAGGAAGTGTAATTGTAGTAAAGGGAGCTCTTGACTCCAGAGCTCAGGGAGGAGTAGGATGGAGAAAGAAAGAAATCAAGGCCAGAACAAAGGTGATGAGAAAGAGAAGTAATGGGAAAACAGGGGTCATTAGTTATTTGATAATGTAGGTGAGTGGTATAGCTATAAATCCAAGCACAAAACCAACAGCACTGAAAACATGAGAGCTAAGCTGCAACCACCAAATGTTGTAATGTGCCTGTCAAGATAGCAGGCAGGGCGAGGGGGCAGGGAATGATGGAGCATGGGAACACTGGTGATGAAAGTTGACACTGGTGGTGGGATTGGTTTCAACAAGTATATGCCTAATGCTCAATATCAATAGTTTTGCAAACAAGGTTCTTTTTATTTATTTATTTATTTATTTATTTATTTATTTATTTATTTATTTATTTATTTATTCATTTATTGGTTTTTTGGTCACACCCAGCAGTGCTCAGGGGTTACTCCTGCTCTACGCTCAGAAACCGCTCCGGCAGGCACAAGGGACCATATGGGACACCAGGATCCGAACCACCATCCTTCTGCGGACAAGGCAAAAGGCCCCACTTCCATCCTATCTCTCGAGCCCCATAAACCAGGTTCTTTAACTTTAAAAGAAAAGGGAAGATGAGCCAAAAGGGAAAAATACTATTCAATACATGTGTTTTCAATGTGAATTATTTCCAGGGTCCAAAGAAAATATGGTGAGTTCAGAAATAGAGAACAATTAATAAAATAATGATCTGTAATGATCAGAGGCTTAATTACATAATATTGGAAGTACAAAAAACTTGCATTGTATTTTAGCTCATGTTAATTTTAAAGGAAGGTAAAAAATGATATTTACAACTTTGTCCTTTGAGTAGTCATGACTTTATTTTTCTAGGTTAGATTACTCACTTCTCTTTCCCTCTGATTCACATGTCTGCCAAGCTTCCTTTTCTCTTTACTTCCTCTTCTACTTTTTTTCCTTCTACATTAATAAGGAAGACTGAGTAATTTACTAAGAAAGTATGTATTAGAAGAAAAATTAATATATTTAAAATTTTATTATTTTTGGCTTTGTGATTAACTTTTAGTATTTTTTGTGGCTATGTGTCAAATTAGTAAAACCAGAAACTAAGATGGAATTTTAAACTATTAATATTAAAACAAAAATAGAAATATTCAGAAAAGGTAGTGAAGGGAAAAATTGAAAGCCATTAAAAAATATCTGAAATACTAACATCTCCATTTTAATTTTATATTTAATAACATCAGCTACTTACAAAAAGAAAATTCTGACCTGCATAGCACAAAGAACAATAACTAAATGTTACAACAGGTTAAAAGCAACCTCAAAAATAAAACTATAGGATAACTAATAAAATATTAAGACATCTCTCATAGTTCTTACCAGCAAGAACTTGCTAATGATAACCAAGTCTAAAACACAAAGCAAATTGCAAAATAATGCTGCAACAGGCAAATATTAAGTAGACTTCCCTCTGGAAAGTCAGATGTGTTTTAAAAAGCAGAACAAGCTCTGTTCAATTGCATATTAATGTAAAAGGGTGAAAAGCAATATTTAATTTTTTAAAAGTACATGTAAATTTTTAAAAATTTTATTCAAGAACTATGATTTAAAAAGCTATTTCTTTTTTTTTGGGGGGGGTCACACCCCGCAGTGCTCAGAAATCGCCCCTGGCAGACTCGGGGGACCATATCGGATGCTGGGATTCGAACCATCGAAACTCTGCATGAAAGGCAAACGCCTTACCTCCATTCTATCTCTCTGGCCCCTACAAAATTATTTCATTGTTGAGGTTTCTATACCGTTTTCCTGCACTGATTCCAGTACTGTCATCAACTTTCGATCTTTGTTTAAGTGGGTGAGGGATTATCTTTTGGAGAGTAAGAGGCAGCTTGCTAGGGTGGCAGGCCTCGTTTGTTCCTGCTGTGCAAATCTGCGTGGGACCTGAGCCACTGGGTGTGGCCTCTCCCTGAGTGGGCTAACAAAGCTTGTTCTTTCATGCAGCCCAAATATCTCTATATTCCAACTCTGCATCCCTAAATATGGCTTCTACCTGGGTGGGTGGGCCAAAGTTCTTTCATGCTAAATTAGATTTTTAAGAAACAAATTTTTATTTATTTATTTATTTATTTATTTATTTATTTATTTATTTATTTATTTGGTTTTTGGGTCACACCGGCAGCACTCAGGGGTTACTCCTGGCTCTATGCTCAGAAATCGCTCCTGGCAGGCTCGGGGGACAATATGGGATGCTGGGATTCAAACCACCGTCCTTCTGCATCTAAGGCAAACGCCTTACCGCTGTGCTATCTCTCCGGGCCCAAGAAACATTTAATACAAGAATTTAATACAAGGAAAACCATATATCATATTTGTAAGGTAGTCCCCACCTCTACCAGGAGAGAGTCTGGTCATGATTGAAATCCCCAGATAAGGGTTGGAGCTGGGAATGAAAAACTGGTTGTCTGCCCATATCTTCAAGAGAACTGACTGCAAGAGTATAGCTGAGGCGCCGGAGAGATAGCATGGAGGTAGAGCATTTGCCTTGCATGCAGAAGGACGGTGGTTCGAATCCTGGCATCCCATATGGTCCCCCGAGTCTGCCAGGAGTGATTTCTGAGCATAGAGCCAGGAGTAACACCTGAGCACTGCCGGGTGTGACCCAAAAACAAAACAAACAAAAAATAAAGAGTATAGTGCATATTGGCCCACACCATAAGTTATATGGAATAACCACAGCAAGAACCCAACTGACTTGTTTGCAGCGGTACAAGAAAATTTACAGCCTAACTAAGGAACATGCCAGCACATACCTTTTCCCACCAGATGCAAGCTATATACTCCTACTGCGGGCTGAGGTAGGACACAATTCTGGCAGCCTCTGTGAGGACTGTCACACCTTGCCCAGGAAAGACCCCAGCTGGTCAAAAACATCTCTATCTCTTACTTTTTTTATATAGCCACCTTTCAATGGGTGCTGAAACCTGGGATAGGGCTCCAGGATTGGTATGATACTTGGTCCTAGACACTGGTTCTCTGGTCAAGGACTTGCTCTCTCACTGGGCCTGGGTATACCCTGAACCTGAGTTGATTAGACAACCTGTGATTCCATCTTGAACATCTCAGCCATAGGGTCACTCAGATTCCTTCCCAGTGTGAACACGAGTGCCTACCTGTATAAATGAATTTGGTCTTTTTGCTATGGGATATGAGTAAGCTCGAATCTGTGGTTCTGTGACACTATTTTAGCTTATTGGAGATTTACACCTCTGATTCTGGTCCATCGAGATGTGATCCAGGCCAGGGATACTCCTGAGCTAAGGGTCTTTAAGATCCCACAGAGTCTGGCCAGAGGAGCACCTAGGAGTCGTATCTGACACTGCCATAGGATGCCACAGAGGCCCCTGTAGGACTCCTAGGAAGGGAAAAGGTCTGCCTGCTAATCTCACAGATATCCTCCTTGATCTGGATGGAGACGTCATCAGGACTAGAGTAACCTAATTCTCTTTTTTCTGTAATAGGATTCCTCCCCCATCTATACATATAGCCATAGCTCTAATTGTCAGTTGCCACCCACCCCAATTGGTTTACTCTTTGCCTTAACTCCTGGGCACATCCGTTCAACCTCCCTGTACTGTTCTATATCTTGATATCATATCAGGATGAGTCCTATTCTGCATTTTGAGTATCCAGGGGATGCCTGCTGAACTCTGACTAATCTAACCTTTCAGGCTGACAAGAGATTTTGGAAGATATTTCTCCTGTTCCTTCAGTCCCTGACCTTGAGACTCATAACAGTCTACAGGGACACTGATTTTCTGGGTAAAAGGTAGGAGGATACCATGGGTAAACAGGCCTCCAAAACTGATACATCTAAAACATTTTGGATGTCTGATAGGGGATGTATAGGCTCTCCAATTGGCTCCACATAATCAGCTCAAAATGCTGGTCCATTATTGCAATTCTGTTGACTCTAGTGCAAGCTGCTTAAGGTCCTGGGATGACTGAAAATAATCGGATTATCCACCTTGTCTGCACTATGAGCATACATACTGCCAGCAACTAATATAAGGATGGAGCTTCCTTACATTCAAGCCTTCTTCTTGCACTCCTGTTCTTCTCTCCTTAAATCCTGTCACACACTCCAAGTATTTCTGGCTAGGGAGATTCCAGGATCTAAAGGCGTGAAGAAATCCAAGCCAATCTGTCTGTTATCTGTCCCCTTCCACTTTGAAGATCCTGACCTGATTCACTTTACACTGATACCCCTTCTGACCAGGGCCCCTAAGGCCTCAATACCTCTGTGTCCTATGGAATCTCTCTGTGCCACGCCCTCCCCTTCATGGGCTGTGCCCTCTCCTGTCATGCTGTAGTCAGTCCTATCCCTCAGGCCTTGCCCTGACCTGTCCTTCCCTTGCCAACAAGTATCTCACAGGTCTTGCCCTGCTCTGGTCCCACCCTCACAGATTTAATATTGCCTGTTTCCTCCATATCATCGTCCTTCCCTATCACAGACCCTCTTCCAGTTTCAGAACCTGTACTGTCTAGAAGTGGCTTCAAATTTAAGCCCATAGCTACAGTTGATGTAAGACCTTTTTGAGGTAGTGCAGAGCTTTATTTTACAGGTGTTAGCCAATTTCGGTGATTTACCAAAACAGGTATAAAAACTATCAAAATTAAATCAAAGATTTTAAAGTCTGGATAACTGAAGGATTTTATGGTAAAAATTAGCATTTTAAGCTAGCTGCAGTTCTGAAGTTTGGATGTTAAGGTTTGAAAGTCCTAAAGGTTTGAAAGGTTTGAAAGGGTGTTAAGGTTTGACAGTCCTAAATGCTTTGTAAATAGAGGTTGGGAACACAAGAAAAATTGACAGTAGTAATGTCTTACTGTTTATAGTGACTTGACCATAATTTAATTTGCCAGCCTTGTACCAAAAGTGTGCTTTATCTGCTCTCCTAAGAAGAGTGTGAGGATCAGGAAACACTAGGCAGTCTCAGTAGGCCTACAGAGGTTATTCTGCTCTGAATATCTCTCTCCACCAACCTCAGCTGCCCTCCTGCCATTCTTAGGGGGTAGAGAAACATCAAATCTTTCACTTGACTATATGTACATGTATATATGTGAGGTGACCAAGCCTTTATTTGCTGTCAATTCATCTACTGTGTGAAATGCTGTATTTAAAGTCAGGTTGAAATGAGAAGTGGAAGTCTTTAGACCTGTGTAAGTTGCATTAGCACTACAAAATGCATCTGTCTTGCTTCATTCCTGAGTTTCCTATCATTGTTATTCATCACCTGTCTCTGCTTCCCTTCCAACAGAAAGATCTGGCTGGAGACCACCAGGAAGGAAGTTAAATCTTAATGAGACCAACTCCAGGGGCTTGACTGGTAGAAAGAACTATTAAGGCATCAGGTATTGGGAAACTTCGGAAACTCAGGCATGAAGGACTTAAAATCCTCCAAAGAGGATAAAGGGACTTTGAGAAAGAGGATGCCCTTATTTTTTTCTTAGCACCACTTCCCTTCCCCTCAGAAATTCCTCAGGCATTTAGGGCATTTACTGACTCTAGGCATTTACTAACTCTTTGTTAAAGAGGCAGCTATTGAAAACAGACCATTAGAAAAAAAATAGTAATTTTAAAACTCTGAGCCACGCAGCCTACAAAAAGAACAGCTTAACTTTAGAGGCTCCTACTAGAGTTATAACAGAAAATCTTATGTTGAAAAATTGTGGTGATTTAAAAAGTAATAGTTTAGTTTGAAACATAGGTTTCTAGAGTTATAAAATTAGATAGAAAAACTTTTATCCTATCAGTGATTAAGGATCAGATATTTGCTCCAGTTATCTGAGCAAGGATACACATCTTTCAAGAGATTTTGCACTAATAATCTCCAAGTCAAAGGCAAAAGTTGGGGGAAAAAAATCCAAAGACCACCCACCTGCTATCTTTTCCTCACTGCTCATAAGAAGTATAGACATTAGGGCTTAATTCCTAAGCACCCCTTTTAGGTGCTTAAACTCCATTTCTAGCCCCTTCCCTCCTTCTACCCAGTGAATTTATTGTCTGTATGGTAAAGAGTAAACTGCTGATAACAGACTAAAGTGAATAAAATGGGCCACATTAACTTTCATGCTTCCAAGAACAGTTTCTTTAACGTCAGTGATTGAATTGAAAAAAAAATTGTTGCAAATTATTGTGATAAGTTTTTTCTTTCAGACTGTACTGCTAATTAGTGTGCCCAGTTCATGGGAATGCATGCTATTATTAATGTGATTTTATTTCATGTTTTATCACAGGGCATCAAACTTAATGTCTGCCTTAAGCTTTATCTACAAGTGTAACTTTCTCAGCAGTTCAGGGTGATCTTAGTAAATGTTAACCTCTTTGTGTTTTTAAAAATCAAAGTTCAGCAATATGATTCTTAAATACGAGTAAACATGAAGCAAAATTTTCTTAATTTTTGTAATATTTGATTGTGAATATCCAAAAGCAATTAGAAATGTATAGAACTGATCTAATGTTATTCAGAGAGGTCTTAAAAAAACTTTAAAAATGTCTAACAATTTGTTTTCAAATTTCTTGAGTAATCTAGCTCAAGCTTAGTAAGACAAAAGGTTAAACCTGTAACATGTGGCAATAAGGAGTGTAGATGTGTATTTTAAGCAAGAGAAATAATGGACGGAGAGATGATTATTGGAAAAGAAAGAAATTCTGTTAAAATGAAACCAGTTGATTGTAAATTGGAATGAAAATTACAGGACAGAATGAATGCAAAGAAATGTGTAGGGTTGAGGGTTGTGTTCTAAAGAAAGAAACTGTATGGTCAATCTGAATTGTTATAAACAGACATTTAAATTACATCTGCAGCTCCAAGGCCTGTGGAACCCCACGTATATGTGCCTTCCCAAATGCAAGGTGTGATACAGAATATGTCACCTAAATCCAAGTCCCTGAGGTTCACAAATGGTTTAAGTATTGGACTATTGCAGAATTGAACTGTCCCAACTGTCATTCAGTAATCCCATCTAGGATATGACACTACATTAATAGGCAGGATTCCTTAAGCGTCCTTTGATTACATGACCATGACAGTTTTACAGAGAAACAGACAGGCTAAGTACAGATTCCCATAAAGCCTGCAGAAATTTCCTCCTTTATTTGAAGCTGAAGGTACAAGAGGAATAATCATGAGGCTTAAGGAGGAATGAAACTTAGTTATTTGAGTGGCTAGTGTGAATATTCATTAAAAACACACCTTAACTTCTGAACTGAGCTGAAGCCAGTGTCGCCATACAAGAATGGTGGGAAGAAAAAGACAGTTTTTCTGCAGTGGTGGGAGTTACTGCAGGTTCTGGGTGGTATTTGGACTAAAAAACAGTATTTTGAACTGAACTGAGGTGGCTGTGTCCAAAAGAAGTGCAGCTGCTTGGCTTTACTATGCTGCTGCACATTTCTTCTAGTCAAGGGGCCCATCACACACATCAAAAAACCCACCACACTACAAAGGTACAATGAGAAAGCAACACAGAACCCTACCATATAACTTATTTGCCAGAGGCCACCCTATCAGATGCCGCATAGGTACAACTCTGACAAGCAAAGGTTTCTCTGGAGACAAGATATAATAGAGAACAGGTAGGGAAGAGAAGCCAGGGACCTTATAGCCAACCTCTATGCAGAGAGAGTGAGAGAGACCTGAAGTTGTGTCAAAGGCAAAAAAAAATCAGTCAGAGAGAGAGAGAGAGTACCAGAGGAGAGGGAAAGGCAAGAGCAGCAAGGTAGTAAAAACAGCAAGTCCAGCCAACAGTTTTTTCAGTAGCCTTGCTGTAAGCTTCCTGTGAAGCTGTCTGGGAAATACAGCCAGCTTCTGAGAGAAATAGCCAAGAGTAAAAGTCATCCCCACATAACACCCACCATAATTTGCTTGCCTTGCACACAGCAAGACCAGGGTTTGGTCCTCACCATCCTGTAGTATCCCCAAGCTTGCCAGGAGTGATTCCTGATCACAGAGTCAGGAATAAACCCTGAACTCTGCCATATGTGGCCTCAAAAAACCCTCAAAAAAGAGAAGTGGAAGAAATATTCCTCTGGGTAATAATGTTCATTATACAAAAACCTACAGCAAATATATTTCTCAATGTTGAAAAACTGAAAATGAAAGCATACCCTGAGATCTTATACAAAGGAAATGACCCTCTTTTTTTCTTTTTTTTGGTTTTGGGGATTTACCCAGTACTTAGAGGTTAAGAAAAGATATCACTTCTGGCAGGGCACCCACAAACACATGGATACCAGGGACTGAACCCAGGTTAGGTGCATACAAGGCTATATCTTATCTTCTGTACTACCCTCTCCAGCACTGTAATCTACACTTATTAAATATAATACTAGAAGTTCTGGCAACAGCAATCAGGAAAGAAGAAACCAAAGGCAACAACATTGGAAAATAAAATATCAAACTCTTTAAAGATGTATATTGATAAATAGATGTAGAAGACTCAACAGAGACTGCAGAAAGATCCTAGATACAATAAAGTAATGCAACAAGGTGATTAGCTGTAAAATCAATACAAAAAATCAATTGCATTCCTATATACAAATAATGAGCTAGAATAAAAAGATATCAAAACCTAATTTATTCAAAACAGTATCCCAAAACCTAAATTACCTTGAAAGAAACAGTAAATGTTGTAAGACATGTATACCATAAAAACTATGAGCCAATTAAGAAAGAGATAGTAGGAGACCTTACGAAATAGAAAAAATTTTCCCTGTTGATGAACTGGAAGAAAAAATATCAAAATGTCTATACTACCTTAGATATATATAGGTTCAATGCATTCACTGTCCAAATTTGATGCTTTCTTCAAGGACTCAGATTGGTCAACAATAAATTTATATGGAGCCAAAACACAATCCAATTAGCCAAAGACTTACTGAGAAAGGAGTCAGCCTTTCTGAGTTAGGAGACAGCCTAACATGAAATTCTAATATAAAGTTATAGTGATGAAACGCTATGGTGATGGAATACTGCTGGGTTCTGTAAACAATGGGTTAGAAATAAACACTTAAGACAAATTCCAAGATCAACTAATTTTTGACAAAGAAGTTAGGTAAAATGAAATGGAGTAGAGATACTTTCTTCAATAAATTGTACTGGGAAAACAGGATGATCATATATTAATTTATTTTTAATAATATCTTTATTTAAGCACAATGATTACAAACATGTTTATAGTTGGGTCTCAATCATAAAAAAGAAAAAAACCCTTCACCAGTGCAACCTTTCCATATCAATGCCAAACATCTCCCTCCTGTTTTCGAGAAAGGTAATCTATTTATCTCACTCACTTTGTCATGATATCATTGTCATGATAGTTGTTAGGTATCTAATTCTCTAACTGCACTACTACTCTTTATGGTAAGCTTCATATTGTGGGCCAGTCCTTCCAGCCCTCATCTTCACAGTCTCTGAGTATTAAGACAATATTGTCTTTATTTTTATTAAATTCCATAGATGAGTGAAACTATAGCTCCCTCTGACTTATTTCACTCTGCATAACATAATAATAGTTTCCATGTCCATCCATGTATAGGAAAATTTCATGACTTCAATTTTCTTGATGGCTGTATAGTATTCCATTGTGTATAGGTATCACAATTTCTATAGACGCTCAGCTGTTGTCGGCATGTTTTTCTTTTTTTCCCCCAGATTCTGGCTATTGTAAATAGTGCTGCAATGAATACAGGTGTGCAGATGGCATTTTTGTATTGTTTTTGTTTTTCTAGGGTGTATCCAGGAGTGATATATGGATCATATGGAAGCTTGATTTCCATTTTTTTGAGGAATCTCCATATTGTTTTCCAAAGAGACTGGACTAGGGGCTGGAGAAGTGGCGCCTGAAGTAAACCATCTGCCTTGCAAGCTCTAGCTTAGGACAGACTGCAGTTTCATCCCCTGGTGTCCTTTATGGTCCCATATGGTCCCCCAAGCCAGGATCGATTTCTGAGTGCATAGCCAGGAGTAACCCCTGAGCATCAAATGGGTGTGGCCCAAATAACAAAAAAAACCAAACCAAACCAAAACAAAAAATCAGAAAGACTGGACTAGATGGCATTCCCACCAGCAGTGAATGAGAGTTCATTTCTCCCCACATCCCTGCAACATTGATTATTCTTGTTTTATATGATGTGTGCCAGTTTCTGTGGCATGAGATGGCACCTCATTGTTGCTTTGATTTGCATCTCCCTGATGATTAGTGATGTGGAGCATTTTTCATGTGCCTTTTGTCCATTTGTATTTCTTCTTTGAGGAAGTGTCTGTTCACATATCTCCCCATCTTTTATGAGTTTAGATGTTATTTTCTTGTTAATTTCTGGCAGTACTTTGTATATCTTAGACATTAGCCCCTATCTGATGAATATTGGGTGAAATTCCTCCCATTCTGTGATGGCCTTTGTATCCTAGTCACTATTTCCTTTGAGGTACAGAAGCTTATCTGTTTAATATATATATAAATTAATATAATTTATATATATATTTATGTTTAAATTTATAAATATTTAATCTAATTAATATAGTCCCATTTGTTTATCTCTGCTTCCACTTGTTTGGATAGTGGTGTTTCCTCCTTAAAGATGCCTTTAGTTTCAATGTCATGGAGTGTTTTATCTACACATTCTTATATACCTTATGGTTTTGAGTCTGATATCAAAGTCTTTAATTCATTTGAATTTGATCTTGGTATACAGTGTTACATAGAAGTCCGAGTTTGCTTTTTTGCTTGTGGCTGAGCAGTTGTCTCAACACCACTTGTTGAAGAGGCTTTCCTTGTTCCACTCTGCTTTTTTTCCCCATTTATCAAAGATTATTTATTTTTATGTCTGGGGAACAGTCTCTGAATAC
Source organism: Suncus etruscus (assembly GCF_024139225.1). Classification (NCBI taxonomy): domain Eukaryota; kingdom Metazoa; phylum Chordata; class Mammalia; order Eulipotyphla; family Soricidae; genus Suncus; species Suncus etruscus. Next base: position 50,248,739 of record NC_064854.1, on the reverse strand, counting down.
TCAAGTCTATTCCACTGATCTGAGGGTCTATCTTTAGTATAGTACAATGCTGTTTTAATGACTATTGCTTTGCAGTACAATTTAAAGTTTGGGAAAGTGATGCCTCACATCTTCCTTTTTCATAAGACTTGCTTTAGCTATTTGTGAGTGTTTATTGTTCCAAATAAATTTGGAACTTAACTTTGGGCTTAATACACTTCTTTAAAGAATGCCCTGGGTATCCTTAAAGGAATTGCTTTAAATCTGTACATTGATTTGGGGAGTATTGTCATTTTAGTAATGTTAATCCTCCCAATCCATAAGCAGGTTATGTGTCTCCATTTCCTTGTCCTCTTTTATTTCTTGAAGCAGGGTTTTATAGTTTTCTTTTTATAAGTCCTTCACTTCTTTAGTTAAGTTGATGCCAAGGTATCTGAGTTTTTGAGGCACTAATGTAAATATGATTATTATTATTTTTTGTTTCTGGCCAAAAAAGGCTGGAGGACACCTTGTAGGTCCAGGCTTTGAAAGAGAATAGGGAAGAGATAGATCGAGCAGCATCTTCTGATGTTTTATATTTGGCGCCCTGTGTTCTGGCAGGCTCTGCTCTGAACGTTAGCTTGGGTCCCCCCTTATAACTGTCAAACTTTTTCTTCACATACTTCAGGTGTAATTGTCACTTGTAGGGGGCCATTTCTCAGTCCAATTGCCATTACAGGGGGTCCCAAGCCAGGGGCGTGCCATGGGTAATGCCTGGTTCTGTGCTCAGAAATCATTCCTGGTAGGCTCTGGGGACCATATGAGATGCACACCATCCATCCTGTGTCAGCTGTGTGCATGGCAAACGCCCTACCACTGTGCCATCTCTCCGGCCCCTGGGATTGTTTATTACTTTTTTTTGTCAAATGCAACAGAGACAAAAACTATATCAAATATATGTAAAAACTATAAATGAAACTATGTATAAAAACTATATGAAAAAATAAACAATATTGTTGATATAATGGTAATTGGACCTAGACACACCCTTGGAAATGGACTTGGACATGATCCTTGGACACACATGCCCTGTAATGATAGTTGGACTGGGACCCTCTGTAATGGCAGCTGGACTGAGAAATGGCCCCCTACAAGTGACAATTACACCTGAAGTATGTGAAGAAAAAGTTTGACAGTTATAAGGGGGGACCCAGGCTAAAGTTCAGAGCAGAGCCTGCCAGAACACAGGGCGTCAAATATAAAACATCAGAAGATGCGGCTCGATCTATCTCTTCCCTATTCCCTTTCAAAGCCTGGACCTACAAGGTGTCCTCCAGCCCTCTCTGGCCAGTGAATTACATCTCTTTCAGAAACCCTGTGCAGAGGCAGACTTCAGGCTGCATGGAATAAAAGATACTTAAGTTCGTTCCTTCCTTCCTTCCTTCCTTCCTTCCTTCCTTCCTTCCTTCCTTC